>NC_087363.1:18747500-20069284 GCF_030014295.1 Loxodonta africana | reverse complement strand
CAAAAGCAATCTGTGTTTATACCTGTTATTCTTAAGTAATTAACTAGTAATGCACCTTTCTCTCTCAAAAATGTCCCAATTTAGATGATAAATTATATGGTCACAAAGGTATGGGTTCCAATTCTGGAAGTACTTTATGTGTATACTGAAATTAAGTATCTTGTGGACAATAAGGGCCAGGTTTCTCACTGTAGGAGAAATAAGTTACAGACAATGAAGAAGACTAGAATGAATCCTGTGATGCTGGCTGGGAATCAGAGGTATTAGAACGAGCTCATGATGACTGATAGATATTAAATAGACAGGCATATAAAGTATGAACACGTATGTGTATGTTAAATATTCATATAAAAACCCACTGCCGTCAAGTAGATTCCAGCTCATAGTAACCCTACAGGACAGAGGAGAACTGCTCCACAGGGTTTCCAAGGCTATAATCTTTATGGAAGCTTATTGCCACAACTTCCTCCCACAGAGCAGCTCATAGGTTCAAACTGCCGACCTTTTGATTAGCAGTTGAGCATTTAACCCCTGCGTCACCAGTGCTCTTTCTTCAAAGTTCCAGTACCTGTTATTTTAGAGGTATTTCTTGTAAGCAGCATATAGTTGGATTTCGTGGTGTTTTATATAGTCTGATGATCTCTGCTTTTAAATTGGAGGATTTGGTCCATTTATAATTAATGGAATATTTTGGGGGTATATCTACCATTTTATTTTTGCATTCTATTTGTCATAAATTTAATTTTTTAATAAATATAAGATCATTCAGGGTTATCTATTTCTTCTTCAGAGAACTTTGGCAGTTTGTATCTTTCAAAGAATTTGTCCATTTTATCTAAGCTGTCAAGTTTATGAGCAAAGAGTTGTTTGTAATATTCCCTTATTATTCTTTTCATGTCTGTAGAGTCTGTAGTGATGTCCCCTCTTTTATCCTTAATAATTGTAATATTTATCTCCTCCCTTTCTTCTTGGTAGTCTGCATAGAGGTTTGTCAATTTATTGATCTTATCAAAAACCAACTTTCCTTTTCACTGATATTCTCTATTTTTCTGTTCTCAATAACACTGATATTTACTTTTGCCTTTTTCATTTACTTTTTTTCTGCTTGACTGAGTTTAATTTGTTCTTCTTTTTCTACTTTCTTAATATGGAAGCTTAAATCATTAATTTGAGACCTTCCACCTTTTTTAATACAAGCAGTTAATGATGTATTCTTTCTCAGCACTGCGCTAGCTGCATCCCACAAATTTTGATGGTGTATCTTCACTTTCATTCAATTAAACATATTTTCTAATTTCCCTTGTGCTTTCTCTTTGATCCATTGTGTTGTTTAATTTCCAAATACTTGGGGGTTTTTTGAACATGTTTCTATTATTAATTTCTAGTTTGATTCTAACATGGTCTGATAAGATGATCTGCATGATTTCAATTCTTTTAAATTTTTTAAGGTTTTATAATAATCCAGAATATGGTCTATTTTGTAAAATCTTCCACATGCATCTAAAAAAAAAAAAATTTTTTTTTTTTTTTTTTGTATTTTGCTGCTAAGTGGAGTGTTCTATAAACATGACCTACATAAGGTTGGTTGATGGTGTTATTCAGGACTTCTAAATCCTTGTTGGTCTTATGAATACTTGTTTTATCTACTACTAAGACTACTGAAATTTCTAACTATAACTGCAGATCTGTGTAGTTTTCTTTTCAGTTCTATAGTTTTTCTTTCATGTATTTTGAATCTGTTGTTAGATGCATACACATTGAGGGCTGTAATGTCTTCTTGATGAACTGATCCTTTGATCATTATATAACGTCTCTCCTTATCCCTGGTAACAGTTGTTTTCTATAGTCTACTTCCTCTCATAATTTCTTCTGATCGGTGTTTGCATCGCATATCTTCCTCCATCTTTCTTCTTTAAACTTACCTACATATTTATATTTAAGCTGTGTTTGTGTAAATAGCACATAGTTGGACCTTGTTTTTTTTTAATCAAATGTGACAATATCTGTTTTTTAAGTAGTGTGCTAAGGCTATTTACATTTAATGTATTTATTAAGACGGTTGGATTAAACTCTAAATGTTGCTACTGGTTTTCTATTTATACCATCTTCATTTTTTCTTTTTTCCTTTTTCTGTCTTCTTTTATCTAATGAAGCAGCCCTGGTGGCACAATGATTAAGTGCTCAGCTGCTAACAAAAAGGTCAGTGGTTCAAACCCACCAGCAGCTTCACGGGAGAAAAGACCTGGCCATCTGCTCCCATGAAGATCTCAGCCTAGGAAACCCTATGGGGAAGTTCTATTCTGTCCTATAGGGTCACAATGAGTCAGAATCGACTCGATGCCACATAACACTGTTCAATGAATATTTTTTTATAATTCTGTTTGATCTTAACTATTGGGTTATTATTTTTACTTCTATTTTGAAAAATTTTAATGGTTGCTCAAGGGTCTAAGATATGCATCTTTAATTAATTGCAGGCTACTTACAAGTAACAGTATACAGCTGCACATGGAGCACAGAAGCCTTACAACCATATGCCCCCAAATCCTCCCTCCCATTCTTATACTACTATAGTCATGTATTTTATTTTTCCATACACTATAAGCACACAATACATTGCTAATTTTGCTTCACAGTTATCTTTTAGAAATATTAAAAATAAGGAAAAAATCAAATTTATATCTATTTTCATTTATGCCATTTCTATCATTCTTTCTTAAGATCCAAGTTTCTATCTAATATCAAATTCCTTCTTATGAACTTCTTTTATTATGTTTTATTGGTAAAAATATATATAACGAAACACTTGCCAATTCAACATTTTTTTATGAGTACAATTCAGTGACATTATGTTCACTATGTTGTATAACCATCACCACTATACATTTACAAATTTTTCCATCACCCTTAACAAAAACTCTGTGTCCCCTAAGCAATGACTTGCCCTTACCCCCTCCCTCCTGTCCCTGGTAACCACTAATAAACTTTGGTCTCTGTACGTCTGCCTATTCTACATATTTCATATACGTGGGATCATACTATGTGTTCTTTAGTGACTGATTTATTTCACTCAGCTCAAAGTTTTCAAGGTTCATCCATATTGTAGCACGTACCAGGACTTTACTTCTCTTCATGGTCGGAGCCCTGGTGACACACTAGTTTAGAGCCCAGGCTGATAACCAAAAGGTCGGCAGTCCAAATCCACCAGCCACTCCTTGGAAACCCTACAGGGGCAGTTTTACTCTGTCTTATAGGATCACTATGAGTTGGAATCAACTTGACAGCAATGGGTTTTGTTTTGTTTTTTATAGTCAAGCAATAATCCATTCCACCACCTATCAGTTCATTATACTGTTATGGTCTATGAGTTATTACAATGATGGAAGCTACGTCATCAGTATTATACCAGCAGGATCACCCACGGTGGCCAGTCTCCAGAAGAGCTTCCAGACTAAGAAGGCATGGCAATCTACATTCAAAAATTAGCCAATTAAATCCCTATGGATCACAGAGTACTGTCTAAGACTTTGACTTGCTTACTTTGAATACATCGTCAGGAGGGAACAATTTGCTACAGAAGGGCATCATGTCTGGCAAAGCTGAGGGCCAGCGATCGTGAAGATGTCAGAGGATGAGCCAACGGTTTGTTCTATTACATACGGGGTCAAAGTGAGTCAGAGCCAACTCAACTGCAACTACAACAATATTCCACTGAATGTATGCACCCCATTTTGTTTATTCATCTGCTGACGGACATTTAGGGTGTTTCCACCTTTTGGCTATTATGAATACTGCTGCAATAAACATCTGTGTACAACTATCTGTTTGCTATCGATTCTTCCGAGTACAGACCTAGACATGGAATTTCTGGGTCATATGGTAATTCTGTGTTTAACTTGTTGAGAAATTACCAGTTTTCCACAGCAGATGCACCATTTACAATCCCACCAGCAATTCATGAGGGTTCCAATGTTTCCACACCCTCACTAAAACCTGTTGTGTTCTCTTTTTTTTTTAAATGACTGCCATCTTGGTAGGAGGTGAAGTTGTAAAGCTGTTTGCATTTCTCTAATGACTAATGAGGTCCCTAGGTGGTGCTAATGGTTTGCACTCAACTCCCAACCTAAAGGTCAGAGGTTCAAACCCACCTAGTGGTACAGCATAAGTCAGGCCTGATGATCTGCTTCTTTAATTTCTTTTGCGAATGTGTTACAGTTTCAGTCCGTGAGTCTTTTGTTTCCTTGGTTAAATTTATTCCTGGTATTTTATTCTTTTAGCTGCTACTGTAAATGGAATTAATTTTCTTTTCAGAACATTGTTTGCTGATGTATAGAAATCCAACGGACTTCTGTGTGTTGATCTTATTTCCTGCCACTTTGATGAATTCATTTATTAGCTCTAGCAGCTTTCTTGTTGATTCTTTCTTTGGTATTTCCAAATTTAGGAACATGTCATCTGTGAAAAGAGATAATTTTACTTCTTCCTTTCCAATTTGGATACTTTTATTTCTTTTTCTTGACTAATTGCTCTGGCGAGGACTTCCAGTACAGTACTAAATAGCAGTGGTGAGAGCAGGAATCCTTGTCTTGTTCCTGGTCCTACGGGGAAGGCTTTCAGTATTCTCCATTAAGGATGATATTAACCAAAAAACCAAACTAAACCTATTGCTGTAGAGGCGATTCTGACTCATAGAAACCCTATAGGACAGAGTAGAACTGTCCCATACATTTTCCAAGGAGCACCTGGTGGATTCAAACTGCCGACCTTTTGGTTAGCGGCCACAGCTCTTAACCTCTACGCCATTAGGATTTCCAGGTATGATATTAGCTATGCGACTCGACAGCCAAGGGGTTCTCCCCCGCCCCCAAAAAAGTACGATATTAGCTATTGGTTTTTCATAAATGTCCTTTATCAGATTAAGGAATTCCCCTTCTATTCTTAGCTTGTTGGGTGTTTTATAATAACGAAAAAAAAAAAAAAATGAAAGGTGTTGGATTTTTGTCAAATACCTTTTCTGTCTTACTTGAAATGATCTATGGTTATATTCCTTTGTTCTACCAATGTAACGTGTTGGTTGATTTTCTAATGTTGAACCACCTTTGCATTCCTGGGATAAATCCCACTTGATCATGGTGTATATTGGTCTGTAGTTTTCTTGTGGTGTCTTTGGCTTTGGTATTAAGATGTGTTTCCCTCTCTTCTATTTTTGGGGAAAGTTAAAGGATTGGAGTCACTTCTTCCATAAGTGTCTATGAGAATTCTCTAGTGAAATCATCTAGTCCAGGACTTTTTTTTGTCGGGAGGCTTTTGATTAGTAATTCAATCTCTTCACTTGTTATGGGTCTGTTGAGATTTATTTCATCTTGAGTCAATTAAGGAAGTTTATGTGTTTCCAAGAATTTTTCCATTTCATCTAAGTTATCTAATTTCTTGGTGACAACGTTCATAGTATTCTCTTATGACCCTTTTTATTTCTGGAGGGTCGGTTGTAATGTCCCCACTTTTCATTTCTAATTTTAGATATCTGCATCTTTTCTCTTCTTTTATTCTAGCTAAAGGTCTGTCGATTTTATTTATTTTTTCAAAGAACCAACTTCTGGTTTCGTCATTCTCGCTATTGTTTTTCTATGCTGTATTTCACCTTGTCTGCTCTGATCTCTGTTATCTCCTTCCTTCTGGTAGCTTTGGGCTCTGTTTGCTCTTCTCTTTAGTTCCTCAAGTTGTCAAGTTAGGTTGTTGATTTGAGATCTTTCTTTTTTTTTAATGTAGGTACTTACTGCTATAGATTTCCCTCTAAGCACTGCCTTCACTGCATCCCATAAGTTTTGGTATGTTGTGCTTTTCCTTTCATTCAATCCTAAATATTTTCTGATTTTTCTCTTGATTTCTTCCTTGACCCAATGGTTGCTAAATAATTGTTGCCGTTGAGTTGATTCAATTCCTAGCGACCCTGTAAGACAGAGTAGAACTGCCCCAGAGGGTTTCCAAAGAGCGGCTGGTGGATTCAAACTGATAGTTACCAGCGGAGCTCTTAACCACTATGACACCAAGGCTCCGGTTGTTTAATAGTATGTTCTTTAATTTCCACGTATTTGTGTATTTTCCAGTTCTCCTTCTGTTATTAATTGCTAGTTTCATTCCATCATGATCCAAGAAGATGGTTTGTGTGATTTAAATCTTTTTAGATTTATCTAGTCTTGTTTTGTGACCTAACACATGGTCTATCCTGGAGAATGATCCACGTACACTGGAGAAGAACGTATACATCGTGCTGTTGTCGGGTGGACTTCGGTCTAGCTGGTTAAAGGCATTGTTGAAATCTTCAGTTTCTTTACTGATCTACTAAAGCCTCCAACTATTACTGTAGAACTGTCTATTTACTCCTTCAATTTTGTCAGTGTTTGCTTTATATATTTTGAGGCTCTGATGTTAAGTGCATATATATTTATAATTGTTATACTGTCTTCATGAATTGATTCTTCTTTGTCTCTTTTAACAAAATTTTGACTTACAGTCTATTTTGTCTGATATTAAAATTGCCACCCCAGATCTCTTTTGGTTAGTATTTGCATGGAGGATTTCTTCCCCACTCTTTCGCTTTCAACCTTTTTGTTTTATGGGGTCACTATGAGTTGGAATCGACTTGACGGCACTGGGTTTTTTTTTTTTAAATCTCTTATTGACATCATATACTTGGATTATTTTTTTATCCACTCTGCCACTATGGCTTTTAATCATTTAATCCATTTACACTGATGGTAATTACCAATAAGGAAACACTTGCTTCTACCATTTTGTTATTTGTTTTTTTGGCTCTTATACCTTCTTTGCCCTTATTTCTTCCAGTACTGCCAACATTTGTGTTTGTTGATTATTTTTTTAGGCTGGACCATTTCAATTCCCTTCTCTTTCCCTTTTCTGTATATATATTTTTAGATATTTATGGTTAACATGAGGATTACATATAACATCTTACATTTATAATGATCTTTTAAAATTGACACCAACTGAACTTCAGTAACATACTAAAACTCTGTACTGCTTCTCCTTCCCCACCCATTTATGTTGTTGTCATGACCTTATTACATCTTTATACAACATGTGCCCTGTAACATAAATTCACACTTACCGTATTTTTACACTAATAACATCCACCTTCTGCATCTGTTTGCCGGCCGTAGCCTCCCCCTGCAGAGCATTTTCGTAAACACGCTATGCTAATTGTTTCTACAGCTGCATGTGGAACAGCACTGACATAGCAGCGCTTGTGATAGTGTGTCACGGGTGGCGGGTGCAGCCGGCAAACAAATGCAGAGGGTGCACGTTATTTGCATAAAAATACAGTATTTTAATATGCCTATCGTTATACAGCATGAATGATGTAACAACTAGAATTATCAACCAAAAGTACCTTTAAACTGGCCCTAATATTTGCCCATAAAATTACCTTTAATGGAGGTCTTTTTTCCGTTTGTATGGCTTAGAGTTACTGTCCTGTGTCCTTTCTATCTGAAGGCCTCTCTTTAGTATCTTCTGTTAAGGCATGTCTATTGGTAATGACCTCTGTCATGCATTGAGTTGTGTTCCCCAAAAATGTGTATCAATCTGGTTAGGCCATGATTCCCGGTATTGTGTGATCGTCCACCATTTTGTCATCTGATGTGATTTTCCCATGTGTTGCAAATCCTAGCTACACGATGTTAATGAGGTGGGATTAGCAGCAGTTATGTTAACGAGACAGGCAGGACTCAATCTACAAGATTAGGTTGTGTCTTAAGTCAATGTCTTTTGAGATATAAAAGAAAAGTGAGTGAGATATAAACGAGAGAAGCAAGCAGAGAGACATGGGGACCTCATAACGCCAGGAAACAAGAGCCAGGAGAATAGGCCGCCCTTTGGACCCAGGGTCCCTGTGCTGAGAAGCTTCTCAATCAGGGAAGGTTGATGACAAGGGCCTTCTTTCCCTCAGTGCCGACAGAGGGAGAAAGCCTTCCCCTTGGAATTAGCATCCTGAATTTGGGCTTCTAGCCTCCTGGACTGTGAGAGAATAAATTTCTCTCTGTTAAAGCCATCCACTTGTGGTATTTCTGTTATAGCAGCACTAAATGACTAAAACAACCTCCCTCAGCTTTTATTTTGGCATTTCTTAACTTTTTCCTCATTCTTGAAAGACAGTTTTGCCAGACATAGTATTCTTGATAACAGTTATTTCTTTTGGCACTTTAAATACGTCATTCCACTGCCTTATGGTCTCCAAGGTTTCTCAGGGGACATTGTCATTTAATCTTAAGCATCCTCTGTATATGACAATTTGCTTCTCCATTATTGCTTTCAGGATTCTCTGTCTTTGCTTTTTGAGAGCTTGATCATAATGTATATTGGTGTGGATGTCTTTTGAGTTGGAGTTCACTTTACTTCTTGCGTTTGTAAACTGATTTTGAAAGTTTTCTGTTATTTCTTTAAATATTCTCTTTTTCTCACTTCCTTCTGGGATTTCCATTTTGCATACGTTAGTTCACTTGATGGTGTCCCACATTTCCATTAAGCTATGTTCAGCAGTCTTGAGCCTTCTCTCATCAATCTTCAGACATCACAGCTTCAATCACTTTACACACTAGTTCATTGGTTCTTCCAGCTCAAATCTGCTGCTAAGTCCTACCAATGAGTGTTCAGTTCAGTTATTATATCTTTTAGTTCCTGTATTTCTACTTGATTTCTTTTTCTATTGTCTATTTCTTTATGTTCTCATTTGTTCATGCACTGTCTTCTGAATTTCCTTTAGTTTTTTTTTAGTTTGTTTAATATCATTGTATTATAGTTTTCCAATCTGTTCATTATCCCGGTTTCCAAAGGGATGATTTCTTTCCCTTTGCCTTGTTCTTTTGCGTGGGTCATCATTTCAAATTCCTTTGTGTGCCCTGTGATTTTTTGTTGAATCTGGGACATCAGAGTATTCAATGTGTTAGCTTTCTCAATTCCTCCATATACATGGTGTGTTCAAAATCACTAATTCTTGACAAAACACTTAGATGGGGGTAGTTTTCCCACTTTGCTCACTGCTCCCACCCTTAGCCTGTGAGATCTCTGATTCAAGCCAGATCGAGGTCTCAGTTCTTCAGCAGTTCTTAAACCAATCTGAAAACCCACACTGATCAATGTGCCCTCAGCCAGGCACACCCTTCAGTCCCTGCTCACTGCTTTCTCCCCCGCTCTGTGAGATTTATCATTCAGGCCATACCAAGGCCCCAGAACGTCAAGCCACACCCAGACCAGTGAGGACATATACCCTGAACAGTCCACAAGGAGGACCTGCCCTATTTCCTTCAGAGCCAGAGATGTGTGCCCTTCTTAGCACACAAGTTCTTCTACCATTTGAAATCCATCTTTATCTTTTTTCAGTTTGCAGTTCCTTGCTGCCATCTTTTACATTTTCAGGGCTCTTACAGGATATAGATTTATAATTGCTTTTGTTGGTGGTTTTGTGGGAAGGGTTGGAACCCTAGACCTGCTCATGCTGTCACCCTCCCAGCACCCTCCCCTTTAATATTTTTTTCGCAGGGCAGGTCTCCTGGTGATTAATTCTCTCAGTTTTTATTTTCCTGAAAAAGTCTATTTCTGCTTCATTTTGGGAAGAAATTTTTGCTGGGTATGGAATTCCGGATTGACAAGCTTTTTTCTTTCAATACTTTAAAGATGTCGTTCCACTGTCTACTGGCTTCCATGATTTGCTATAATTATTGTTTGTTCCTTTGTTTGTATTGTGCTGTTTTTTTAACTGCCTTCAAGATTTTCTCTCCCACTTTGGTTTTCAGCAAAATCATGTACCTAGGTGGATTTTGTCTCTTTGTGCATTTCTTTAGTATTTATCCAGCTTTATAGTGTCTGAGCCTCTTTCGAATTTGTGGTATGATGTCTTTCTTTCCTTTAGAAAATTTTCTGCCATTATCTCTCAAATATCTTTTCCTAGGATTCCAATTACATATATGTTAGACTTCTTGATATTGTCCCACAGTTGTTGAGTATTCTGCTCTGTGTCTTCTCTTTTTTATCTTTACATTTCAGTTTGGGTAGTTTCTATTGATCTATCTTCAAATTTGCTGATCTGCTGATGATTCTATGAAAGGCATTTATCATCTCTGTTACCGTGGTTTTTCATTTCTATTATTTCCATTTGGTTCTTTCTAATAACTTCCAACTCTGCTGAAATTCCCTTTCTGTCCATGCATGTTTCCCACCTATCCTACTAGAGCTGTCAACATGTTAATTATAGTTATTTCAAATTTCCTAACAGTTCTAACATCTGGGTCATATCTGAGTCTGGTTATGTTTATTCCTTTGTCTCTTAACAATGTGCTTTTTTTCTCTTGCTTCTTTATGTGCCTCAAATTTTCTGGCTGAAAGCTAAGCATACGGTGCAGAATTGAGGTACATAGTATTTATGCCTAGAAATGGGGTAGTTTCTTCATTTTTCAGGTTTTCATATGGGGAGAGGAGTGGGTTGAATCAATCTAATTAGAAGTGGAGCTGGATTTGAGTGTTATTATTGCTATGGTTATTCACAGTATACCACAGATTTCAAATTCTTGTAGCATTATCTACTGTTTAGGATGTAGGCTCCTTTACCAGAGAGTTTTTCTCAGTATATTCTGCTTCACCCTCAGCTTTAGGTCTTCTCTTTGTACCTGTCCTCAGAAAAGGTCTCTCTCCATGTTGCTGCCTCTCCCCAGCAATATACTGTTCTTGCTCAAGACCTTCTAACCTGGTAGTTAAGGGCATGAGAGGAGGGATATTCTCTGAGGTTCAGTCTCATCTTAGATAGGCTCTGAGTCCCTGGGTCTTGGGAGTGGGAACTCTGAGAGATCTTATCCCTCCCCCAGCTGTAGGGAATCAGTAATGCTTTTGGCCCATGATGTATTCTTGTGCCTCTCCCAGAAAAAAGTCTTTTTTTTCTTCTTTCTTTCTTTCTTTCTGTTCTGTTCCCCTCACTACAATAGATCTTCACCTATACCCTAGGACAGATAGAGTTTGCATCCTTTCCCCCATGGGCTTAAAGCTTTTGTTCTAGAGGATCCAGGTAGGCCTTAGTTCCTGTCTCATAGTGGGTGCTAATCCATCACCAGGCATGTACCATGAGGAAGGCTTTTTCACTCTCTTAGACCCTTTCTCCCTGCAAATCTGGTTTATATGTAATTCTTTTTTCAGCCCAGACTTCCCTCTTATCAAGCCTTTGTTTCAAAGTAGGGCCTATAAAACCCTAGCCAGCAGCCTGCACATCCATCTCCATTGTCCCAAACAAGAGAGCGGAGATTTGAGTCCTACCAGGTTTGTCTGTGATCTGCTAGCCACAGTTATCCCTTCTTAGCATCTTCCTGCACCCCTCCTTGATTTTCACTGTATATGGCAACCCTTCACTATATGCTGTGATCAAATATTACAAATTTGAAAAACTTAAAAAATTTGTAAAAAATTATAATTTTTTGTAATTTTGTAAATTTTTTTTTTCATAATGAAGGTAGTAGAGGGAAGGAAAAGAGAAAAACATTCTAATGTTTTCAAGCGCTCCAACTTAAAGCAACTCTAAACTCTCTAATAATGCTATAGGATTCAAAGGAAAGGGATAAAACCAGTAAAACAAACGCAGTTATTGCTTACATGTTTAAAAGACCCATAGGGAACTGCTGTGGACCCTGTGTCTTCTAGATAATCTTCCCAGCTTAATTCCACTTCTTCCACACCAGACCCAGTATCTGAAATTAAAAAGCAAACAAAACAAAAACAGGTGAGCCCAATCAAAGAAAATTCAAGGTACAAAAGCATAAGCTAGTAAACCTAACTTACAGAATTCAGTTCACCCTAAGTTGATTGATTTTACACCAAAGAATTAAGAGTTCTTTTTAAACGATAGGTTCCCATCAGGCATTGATTTTAACGAACCACAGCAACACAGTACTATGCCAGGCTGTTGCCTGCTAGGGTCCTATCTGGAGGTAACCCAAATGGATCATGTAAAGCTGGTTTGAGTGTAAACTACTACAATCATTTTAAAGTGTGATTTAGCTTCTAATGCCATGTATTTGAGATATTTAATAGGCATATCAAACTTAAATTTTCAACCTGATCTGCCTTAGTATTATCCGAGTAAATTATACCACTAGTCAGTATTTTGTCTCAATCCCAAAACTGTGGAGTTATTCTTGATTTTGTTCCTTTCTTTCACACCTATAGGGTTAACTTTACCCAAAGAATTTGGTCTTTGCCCTTGATTCCTGAGAGATAACCTCTAAAACCTTGGAATTTCCCCAGTGACTGAGGTTTCCTAGATGAGGGCTCCAAACCACATCTACCTAACAAGTTAAGCTAATGAGGTGACTCGGGTGGGGGCTGGCCATATCAGAAAGATTCACCATGTGTTATCACCTGACCTCGGAGGTGGAGCGGGGGGCACAATTCAATCAATCATGCCTACATGATAAGGCCCCAATAAAGGCTCTAGACTCCGAAGCTCCACGGGCTTCCTGGTTGGTGACAGGTATCAATGCATGCAGGAGAACATCAAGTCCCTTTTTGGGACACGGAAGCTGCACAGTAGAAACCCTCCCAGTCTTGCCCTCAGCACCTCTTCATTTGTATTCTTTTTGCTATAGTAAAACTGTAATCCTAAGTGTGGCGATTTCTGTGAGTTCTGTGATTCATTCTGGCAAATTACTGAACCTCAGGGAGTAGCAGGAGACAGCAGGTCAGAAGTGAGAGGGGCTTGGTAACTCCTGAGCTTCTAGCTGGTATCCTGCAGGAGCAGAGAAAACCCTTGAATATGTAGCCAGCAGGTCAGAAGTGAGGGGGGACCATGGGAACTCCTAAGCTTATGGCTGACTCCTCAGTAGAGAGTGAGAAACTCCTGAATTTGTAGCCAGCAGATCAAAATTGAGGGTCTTGTGGCAATCCTCAAGTTTGTGGCTGGTCTCTGAGGTCCTGGGCAAACTTGCCAGTCTAAATGGCTGTGCCTTTAACAAGATCTGGCCTAGCTCTGGTGGTTAAGGTCAGAGGAAGAAGTACTGCAAGCTGGTGTTAGAACTGAACAGAATTGATTGAATTCTTTCATTTAGTTGGTGTGAGAAGTGGATAGACTGTAGTGATTTCCTAATAGTTGGTGTCAGAGATGTAGGAGTTGATCTTTACAATACCTTATATCCAATCCATTAGGAAATTCAGTAGGTACTACACCTTTAAAAGATCTCAAATCTAATTACTTCTTAACATACCTTTTGCTGCCTCCCTAGTCCAAGCCCTAACCATAATATTTTCACATTTCAATCACACTTAAGATAAAATCTGAAATCCTGGGAGACTGCAAGGCCCTATGTGATCTGCCCCTGGCTACCTACCCTTCCACCTCAACCCCAACCAGTCTCCTGTGGCTCACTACACTCAGGTAACAGTTCCTTGCCATTCTTCTCTAATCATGTGCCTTCTTCGAAGCCTCCACATTTGCTGCTCCCTCAAAGACTCTTCCCCCAGAGTAACCGACTCCTTCATTTCATTCAACTCTCTACTCAAATGTCACCTCTTCAAAAAGTCCTTTCATCAGCATCCACCTAAAACAGAAATTCCAGGCCCTTGCTTTCAATATCTTCATAGCATTCACTCCTACCTGACAGTATAAAAAAATATGTCTATTTCTCTTTTCCATTAGATCATAGGTTTCATGAAGGCAGGAACTTTCTTTTGGTCACTCCTATATGTCTGTCACTTAGACTCTTAGGTATCTGGTACACGGTAGAGACAGTAAATATTTGTTGAATGAGCAAAGATTCAAATACTCCACAATCTAATAATCCCAATTCAGGTGAACTGTAAGAGCAAGGATCATTGTTTTGCCAACTGATGTATCCTCACTACCCAGAACAATGCTTGGCACATAGTAAATTCTCAGTCAACAGCTGGTAAATGAGAACATTCTAGGGAAACCCAGGCTTCACACAAACACAGGGAGACAAACACAAAAATGCTTACCACTGCAGTGTTTGCAATAGCAACAACTGGAAAGAATCACTAGGGGAATAGATAAAAATTATGGTAATCCTACTATAAAATAGTACTATGCAGGCATACGTCAGAGATATTACAGGTTGGGTTCCAGACCACTGCAATAAAGCAAATATCTCAATAAAGGGAGTTACACGAATTTTTTGGTTTCCCAGTGCACATAAAAGTTATGTTTATAGGATACTGTAGTCTATTAGGAGCCATAGTGACACAGTGGTTAAGAGGCTGGCTGCTAATTAAAAAGGTCGCCAGTTTGAGTACACCAGCTGCTCCTTTGGAAACCCTATGGGTCAGTTCTACTCTCTCCTATAGGGTCGCTATGAGTCGGAATCGACTTGATGGCAATGAGTTTGGTAGTCTATTAAGTCTACAATAGCATTATGTCTAAAAAAACAATTAAAAAATACTTCATTGCTAAAAAGTGCTAACCAACCATCATCTGGGACTTCAGTGAGTCATAATCTTTTTGCTGGTGGAGGCTCGCTGATAGCTGCTGACTCATCAGGGTGGTGGCTTCTGAAGGCTGGGGTGGCTGTGGCAATTTCATAAAATAAGAAAACAACGAAGTTTGCCACATTGATTCACTTTCCCTTTCACGAAAGATTTCTCTACAGAATGCGATGCTATTTGATAGCATTTTACCCAGAGCAGAATTTCTTTCGAAATTGGAGCCGATCATCTCAAACCCTGCCACTGTTTTATCAACTAGGTTAATGTAATATTCTAAATCCTTGGTTGTCATTTCAACAATGTTCACAGCGTCTCCACCAGGGGTAGATTCCATCTCAAGAAACCACTTTCTTTGATCATCCTTAAGAAGCAACTGCTCATCCGTTAAAGCTTTATCCTGAGATTGCAGCAATTCAGTCACATCTTCAGGCTCCACTTCTAGTTCTCTTGCTATTTCTACCGCATCTGCAGTTATTCCCTCCACTGAAGTCTTGGACCCCTCAAAGTCATCCATGAGGGTTGGAATCAACTTCTCCCAAACTCCTATTAATGTTGGTATTTTGACCTCCTCTCATGAATCCCAAATGTTCTTAATGACATCTAGAATGGTAAATCCTTTCCAGAAGGTTTTCAATTTACTTTGCGCAGATTCATCAAAGGAATCACTATGGCAGCTACAGCCTTATGAAATGTATTTCTTTTTTCTTTTTCTTAATTAATATGCTTTCTGATATTTATTGGGGTTAAAAGTGGTGCTATTCTGAAGTAGATTTTCCATTAGAGTTTGTCAAATGCTAAGTAACCATTCTTAAGAGTGTTTAGTCTTTCTTTTTTGTTGCACTTTAGATGAAGGTTTACAGAGCAAACTAGCTTCTCATTAAACAGTCCACATATTGTTTTATGACGTTGGTTAACAACCCCAGAACACGGCGACACTCTCCCTACATGACCTTGGGTTTCCTATTACCAGCTTTCCTGTCCCCTGCTGCCTTCTGGTGCTTACCCCTGGGCTGGTGTGCCCCTTTAGTCTCATTTTGTTTTATGGGCCCGTCTAATCTTTGGATGAAGGGTGAACCTCAGAAGTGACTTCATTACTGAGCTAAAAAGGTGTCCAAGGGCCGTACTCTCGGAGTTTCTCCAGTCTCTGTCAGGCCAGTAAGTCTGGTCTTTCTTTGTGAGTTTGAATTTTGTTCCACATTCTTCTCTAGCTCTGTCTGGGACCCTCTATCGTGATCCCTGTCACAGCAGTCAATGGTGGTAGCCACACACCATCTAGTTGTACTGGACTCAGTCTGGTGAAGGCCATGGTAGTTGTGGTCCATTACTCCTCTGGACTAATCTTTCCCTTGTGTCTTTAGTTTTCTTCATTCTCTCTTACTCAAGAAGGGGTGAGATCAGTGGAGTATCTTAGAGGCCACTCACAAGCTTTTAAGATTCCAGACACTACTCACCAAAGCAGAATGTAGAACTTTTTCTATATGAACTATGTTACGCTAATTGAGTTAGGTGTTCCCCGAGACTATAGTCCCCACAGCCCAAAATGTATTTCTTAAATAATAAGACTTAAAAGTCGAAATTACTCCTTGATCTATGGGCTGCAGAATGATGTTGTGTTAGCAGACATGAAAAACAACATTCAACTCCTTGTGCATCACCATCAGAGTGACCGGGTGCACTGTCAATGAGCAGTAATATTTTGAAAAGAATCTTTTTTTCTGAGCACGTCTCAACAGTGGGCTTAAAATATTCAGTAAACCATGCTATAAACAGATGCGCTGTTATCTAGGCTTTGCTGTTCCATTTACAGACCACAGGCAGAGTAGATTTATCATAATTCTTACGGGCCCTAGAATTTTTGGAATGGTAAATGAGCACTGGCTTGAACTTAAAGTCACCAGCTGCATTAGCCCCTAATAAGAGAGTCAGCTGGTCCTTTGAAGCTCCGAAGCCAGGCACTGACTTCTCCTTGCGAGCTATGAAAATCCTAGATGGCACCTTCTTCCAATACAAGGCTGTTTCATCCACATGGAAAATCTGTTGTTTAGTGTAGCCACCTTTATCAATTATTTTACCTAGATGTTCTAGATAACTTGCTGCTTCACCTTATACTTTTATGTTAAAGAAATGGTTTTTTCCTTACACCTCATGAACCAACCTCTGCTAGCTTACGACTTTTCTTCTACAGCATCCTCAACTCTCTCAGCCTTCACAGAATTGAAGAGAGTCAGGGCCTTGTTCTGGATTAGGCTTTGGCTGAAGGGAATGCTAAGGCTGGTTTGATCTTGTATCCAGACCACTAAAACTTTCTCCATTTCAGCAATAATGCTGTTTCACTTTCTTATCATTCATGTGTGCATTGGAGTAGCACTTTTAATTTACTTCAAGAGCTTTTCCTTTGCATTCACTACTTGGCTAACCTTAAGCTCAATCATCTCTAGCTTTTGATTTAAAGTGAGAGACGTGCGACTCTTCCTTTCACTTAACATTTAGAGGCCATTGTAGGATTATTAACTGGCCTAATTTCGCTATTGTCATGTCTCCAGGAATAGGGAGGCCTGAGAAGAGGGACAGAGACAGGACAATGGCCTGTCAGTGGAACAGTCCGAACACACACAACATTTATCGGTTAAGTTCAGTCTTACGTGGGCGCAGTTTGTGACACCTCAAAACAATTACAATAGTAACATCAAAGATCACTGATCACCATAATAAACATAATAATCGTGAAAATGTTTGAAATATTGCAAAAATTACCAAAATGTGACTCAGAGACATGAAGTGAGTATATGCTATCGGAAAAATGGCACCAATAGACTTGCTCAACACAGGGCTGCCACAAACCTTCAATTTGTAAAAAACTTAGTATCTGTGAAGCTCAATAAAATGAGGTATGCCTGTACAGCAGGTGAAATGAATGAACTAATACTAACATAGATAAATCTAAAAAAAAAAAAAAAAAGTCACAGAAAAAAGTAAGTACAGAATGAAAAGTACAGCAAGATAGAATTTAGGTTTCAAAACAACACTTTGCAGTACAATGTTTACAAATACATGTATACTAATAAAACAAGGATGGGAAGACTACTTATCAGCTTCAACAGTATTGCCCCTGGGGATGGGGCGGGGGGGGGGGCGGGGAACAAACCAGGATTAGAAGGGAGCTACAAAGAAGGCTTAAACTATTACGCTTTGTTTCTTTAAAAGAATGGAAGCAAATATTGGGCAATATTAACATTTATTAACTCTTCACGGGGTAGGCACCTGGCTGTTTGTTATACTGTTTTCCATACATTTCTATGTATTTGAAATTTTTCATTAGAAATACAGCAAACCAATAAAGACTGCCCTGAGACCATCCTAGAAGCACAGTTGAGTACACAGTCCATTTCTATTACTAAAACATAACAGAATCAGGCATTCATGGCCCTTAGCAAGGACCTAGCTCTCGAAAAGCTTGCTAATTTAAAAATAAACAACAGTAAAAATGATGAACTAAGGACTAAAATCTCTCATATACTGAAAACTACCAAAAACCAAGAAGAAACGAGACTAATGATCTGATGGAAAAATGAGTAAAATATATGAAAAGACAGTTTATAAAAAAGAAGCGCAAATTGTCCTCAAACATATGAGAAGATGCACAAATTGACTCATAAGAAGAGAAATGCAAATTAAAACTATGTTCATAGACCAGATCGGAAAAAAATCCAAAGTTTGACAACACACTCTGTGGTGAGACTGTACTTAAAAAACAGGTAATGTATGATACAACCCCTCTGGAAGAGAAGTTGGCAATATCCAGCAGAATTACATATCCCAATCCCAAAGATATGCTGGCAAAAATACAAAAAGACTTATTTACAAGGCTCTTCCTTGCATCAGTATTTGTAATACCAAGACTAGAAACAACCCAAATGTCAATCAATAGGAAGCGGGTTGAATAAACTATGCTACATCCACACAACGCTGTACCATACAACTATAAACAGAAATGAGGTCCATCTCTACATATTGAAGTGAAATATAATCTCTAGAATCTATTAAGTGAAAACAGTAAACTATAGAGCAGTTTTCATTTTATCCCTACATTTTCTATAAGGAGCCAAAAACCAAACTAAATTCATTGCCATCGAGATGATTCCGACTCATAGCGACCTTACAGAACAGAGTAGAACTGTCCCCTAGGGTTTCCAAGGAGCAGCTGGCCAGTGGATTCAAACTGCCAACTTTTTTGGTTAGCAGCCAAGCTCTTAATTACTATGCCACCAGGGCTCCTCTATAAGGTGTGGGGGGGGTATAAATATTTACATATTTAAATACTCATACATAGTTGTTTATATTTTTTAAATGAGCAATGGAAAAATTAACTTAAAAGTAATAAAACTGATACTGTATATGGAGAAGGAGAAAAAAGACATACAGTATCAGGTTGAAAGTAGGAATATACCTTGTTATATAATTTTGTCTTTGGAACTATTTGGTTACTTTACACAATTTAGAAACACAAACCAGAAAGAAAAAATTCTAAAAAAATTGAAAGTAAGTTGAAACAAATGAGCCCAACTGCTGGTGGCAAAACCACAAAGAAAGAGGGATTCCTTTAAGTCATGCTTCAATGCAAACCCTACAAGGATATATTTAGGGGCAAAAAGAAGTATAAAGAAATCTTAAACTGCACACTGTTATGTTTTTATATTTCAAATGTTGGTGTTGGTATTTTGAAATAATTGCAGGTATATTAAAGGATAAAAACAATTAAGTAATGATATCAATATCACTAAAAATCAACATTTTTCCAAAACAAAAATATAAACACAAAATTCTGTAATTTTAAGTTAAAATTATAAATATTAATTTTAAAAAACCACAATTTTCTTTTCACTTCAAGATACATGCATTTTCTAGCTGTGTCTATGGAGACGGCCTAAAAGGAATGACAACCTAGTATCAATGAGTACCCCAGAATCCACACTGTGATCTCAAAACACCACATCTACTAAAAAAAAAAAAAAAGAGTTCCTCAGAGCAACGGTTGATTGCAAATTTGGGATGGGAAATGCGCGAAAGGTGTCTAGGAACCTTACTGTGCCAGAATGGCATGGAAGCCATCAAAAACTGATGACATCAAAAGAACACAGGGACCAATTTGAAACAGCTACCACTGGTGTACGATGGGGCAAGGTGATCATGAAATGATGACTGCAAAGGAACCCTGGTGGCGTAGTGGTCAAGCATTTTGGCTGCTAACCAAAAGATCAGCGGTTGGAACTCACCAGCCATTCTGCAAGAAAGAGATATGGCAGTCTGCTTCCATGAAGATTTACAGCCTTGGAAACCCTATGGGGCAGTTCTGCTTTGTCCTACAGGGTCACTATGAGTCGGAATTGACCTGACGGCAACTGGTTTAACAGGCAATGGATTCAAACTCATCAAATATATACGTGTGTGTCTGTGTATTGCTTATTTAAATCTGAGTTAATAATAATATTTAAAACAAAAGAAAACATATTCACTCCTGTAACGGTGCAGTACCTCAGTGAACCCACAAAAGCAACAAAAATGTTGGCAAAACAATGAAAATCAACCATTTGAAAACACTGGAAATTAATCAAAGGCAGAGAACAAACTAAAAGCATCCATTCAAGATAAACTACTGAACCTTGGTAAGAACAGTGGGGTCTGTGGCATTGTAAGTTGAGCCTATTCCCATCTCTCATCCCTCTCCCCAGAGCTCAGTGGCACAACAGCCATGAAAAGCCAGCAGTCTCAAGCAACCAGAGAAAACAGACCTCTTTTGCAATACTGTTAAGAGCTCCATCCCCAGACCACAGTCTATATTTTGGCCAGATTAGAAGCTTCTAGAAAATCTCCATACTCAGAACATTGTTGCTATTTAATTTGTCTCAGAACTCAACTGCGTTAAAAAAAAAAAAAAGTCTTCTCAGGACATTACTGAAAGCAATCTGCTAGTAACACTGCAGTTACCTAAGGCTGTGATTTCAGCTGGAGCAAACAAGAGCCCAATCAAAAATTTAAAAGGAAGACCTGTACAGCTAAAAGGCCATTTGAAACTTCGAAAAGTACTGACATATTCTTCAGAATTTAGAAGGTTGTCCACATGTGCAGGGCTGTGCACATACCCAGGAAAGACATGGAAATGGAAAAGGAAATGCTTGTTAACCTCTGGCTGACCTTGAGGCCCTGAGCAAGCAGGAAGTGGAAGCTAAAGCTGAGTTATAAACTACCTGAGGAATGAAGGCATGCTTTCACACACAGATTCATTTGGCAAAGGATAGAAGACTTACTGGTTTAAGGCACTGAAGGGAATCTTCCAGCTGATCATAGGATGGCCACTAAATTATACTGACCCAGGGATAACCCATGGGAAGCCAGGCTTAAAAATAAAAAGGAATTCAAAAAAAAAAAGCTAGCAGAGAATTCAATGGTCACACACTGCAAGGAACACAAAAATCTGTAAAATTAATACAGGGAAGTCACTAAACAAATAAGCAGTTACAAGAAAAACTAACAAACCAACAACAATGACAAAACTTGAAGGGAGTGAAACCTGATAGCAGAATCATTACACTATATTATCTTAAATGTCCAGTTTTCAACAACAAAAAATTATAAGACATGCAAAGAAACAGAAGTATAGCCAATACACAGGAAAACAGAGAGCCAACAGAAAATGTCCCTGAGAGGGACCTAGATGTTGTACTTGAAAAGAAAGACTTTTAAATAAACTATTTTAAATATGTTCAAAGAACCAAAGGAAACTACCTTTAAAGAATTAAAGAAAAATGCGACAATCATGTCTCACTAAACAGAGAATTTCAACAAAGAAACAGAAATAATAAAAATGAACCAAATAAAAATTCTGGAGGCAAAAAGTACCATAACTGATTTGAAAACTTGTTAGAGGGGCTCAACAACAGATTTGAGCTGACAGAAGAAAAAATATAGATCAACAGAGATTATCCACTATGAGAAACAGAAGAGGAAAAAAAATGAACAAAAAACAAATAAAATTAAAAAAAAAATGAAGACAGTCTCATAAACCCATGGGACACTACTTAGACAACCAACATACGCATAATGGGAATTCCAGAAGAAGAGGAGAAAAAGAAAGGTGCAGAAAAAAAAAAAATACATGTGAAGAAATTATGGCTAAAACTGACCCAAATTTGATTAAAAAAAAATAATAAACATCCAAAAGTTCAACGAACTCCACGCAGAATAAATAAACACAAAGAAATCAGTACCTATACATACGATAATCAAATTGACAAAAGTCAAAGACAAAGCAGCAAGCAAAAAAAGCAGCAAGAAAAAAAAAACCAGCTTATCACATACAAGGGATCCTCAATATGATTAACAGCTGACTTCTTATCTGAAAATATGGAGGCCACAGGCAGTGGGATGCCACACAAAAAGCCCAGAAAGAAAAAGACTGTCAATCAAGAATTCAATATCCAACCAAGAATTCAATATGCAACAAAAACTATCCTCCAAAAATAAAAACATTCCCAGATAAACAAAGACTGAGAGATTTCATTACCAGCACACCTGTCCTACCAGAAACACTAAAGGAAGTCCTTCAGTCTAAAAAGAGAGGATACAAGATGGTAATGCAATTCAGAAGAAGAAATTTTAAAAATTGACAATTTTAATTACACAGGTTAATATATAAAACAGTATAGACATATATTTTTAAACATGTTTCTTCTAACTGATTTAAAAGACAATGGCATAAAACCATAATTATTAATCTGTGTAAATGGGATTATAATATATAAAGCTATGACAAAGGATAACAAAAATAGCACAAAGGAGGAGGAAAAGGTAGGGAGCTATACTGGAGCAAAGTCTCCATACGCTATTGGAATTAAGTTAGTATTAATCTGAATTCGATTGTTTTAAGATGTATATTGTAATCCCCAGAGCAACTACTAAGAAAACAAAAATTTAGGTGCTTTCTTGGCAGTTGTTCTGGGGATTACCCAGATACCAAAACCGAAAAAGGTATCATAAGAAAAGAATACTGCAGACTAATATCCATTATGGAGCCCAGGTGGCACAGTGGTTAAGAGCTTGGCTGCTAACCAAAAAGTCAGTAGTTCAAATCCATCAGCTGCTCCTTGGAAATTCTATGCGGCAGTTCTACTCTGTCTTATAGGGTTGCTTGATAAAATACTAACGAACCAAATCCACCAACAAATAACAAGAATTATACTGCATGACAAAGTGGAATTTATACCAGAAATTGTAAGGTTGGTTCAACATGTGAAAATTGGTCAATCTAAAATACTGTATTAATAGAATAAGGGTCAAAAACCACATGATCATCTCAATAGACACAAAAAAAGCATTTGACAAAACTGAACACTCTTTCATGATAAAAACACACAACAAACTAGGAACAGAAGATACGGTAGCCTGAATAATGGTTCCTAAAGATATTTATGTCCAAATCCCCCAGAACCTGTGAAAATGTCACCTTACATGGAAAAAAGGACTTTGCAGAAGGGATTAAATTAGGGATCCTGAGATAGAGACATCATTCTGCATTATCCAGGTGAGCCCAACATAACCACAAGGGTTCTCATAAGAGGGAAACAAGAGGCCCAGAGTCAGAGAAGACGGTGTGACAATGGAAGTAAAGGGAGAAAAAATATGAGGATGGAAGTATAGGTCCAAGGGATGCAGGACCACAAGCCAAGAACTGTGGCACTCTTTAGAAAGGAAAAGACAAGGAAATGGATTCTTTCCTAAAGCCTCCAAAAAGAATGAGATCTTGCCAACTCATTTTGAATTTATGATCTCCAGAACTGTAATAAATCTGCATTGTTTTAAGCCATTAAGTCTGTGGAAATTTGTTACAACAGCAATAGGAAACTAACGCAGCAGTGTCCTTCCTAAATATCATAAAGACCATCTACAAAAAGACACGACTAATATCATTCTTAATGGCGAATGACTGAAAGCTTTCCTCCTAAGATTAGGGACAAGACCAGGATGTCTGTTCTTGGCACTTCTATTCAACATTGGACAGGAGATTCTGTCCAGGGCAGCTAACACCCACAGTGTAAAGAAAGAAATAAAGCTACCTCTATTTGTAGAGGGCATGATCTTGTACATGGAAAAACATAAGAAATTCATACACACACACACACACACAACTATTAGAGCTAATAAATGAACTTGGCAAGATTGCAGGATACAAGATCAACATATGAAAATCAACTGTAATACCAGCAACGGATAATTTGAAAATGAAATTAAGAAAACAATTCCATTTATGATAGCATCAAAAAGAATAAAATACTTAGGAATAAAGTTAACAAAGGAAGTGCAGGGCTAGTATACCAAAAACTACAAAAAGTTGTTGAAAGAAATTAAAAACAACCTAAAATAAGTAGAGAAAAACATTCTATGGTAATGGACTGGAAGACTTAATACTGTTTAGATGGAAATACTTCCTGTATTAGCTTTCTAAGGCTGCCATAACACAATAGCACAAACTGTGTGGCTTATAAGAACGGAAATTTATGATCTCTCAGTTCTCGAGGCTAGTAGTCCAAATTCAGGGTGTTGGCAGGGCCATGAACTCTCTGAAAGCTTTAGGGGAAAATTCTTTCTTGTCTCGCCTAGCGTCTGGTAGATCGAGGTATTTCCTTGGCTTGCAGCTGCAGCATAACTCTGTGGTCACATGGCCATCATCCCTCTGTCTCTGTCTCTTCTCCTCTTTTATAATGACGCTACTAACAGTAGATTTAAGGAGTCCTGGTGGCACAATGGTTAAGCAATCAGCTGCTAACTGAAAGGCTGGCAGTTCAAACCCACCCAGCAGCTCCGTGGGAGAAAAGACCTGACAATCTGCTCCCATAAAGACTACAGCCTAGAAAACCCTATGGAGCAGTTCTATTCTATCACATGGGATCACTATGAGTCTACATTGACTCAAAGGCACCTAACAACAAGTGTAGATTAGGACCCATCTTACTCTGGTATGTTACGTTAACTGATAAAATCTTCTAAAACCCTTTTTCCCAGCCAGGTTATATTCACAGGTACCAGAGGTTAGGACTTCACTATATCTTTTTTAGGGGGACACAATTAAATCTATAACACTCTAAAATGTATCTACAGGCTTAACACAATCCCTATCAAAATCCCAGCTACATTCTTTGCAGAAATTAACAATGCATATCAAAGCTACAATAAGACGCAACTTCACACCTACTAGGATGGCTATAATCAAAACGACAGACAACAGCATGTACTGGCAAGGATATGGAGAAACTGGGACATTCATAGATTGTTACTAGAATGTAAAATGATGCAGCTGCTTTGGAAGTGTCTGGCAGCTACTCAAGGAAGTTAAACAGAGCCACTATATGACCATGCAATTCCACTCCTATGTATACACCACCCAAGAGAACTGAAAACAGGTTTTCATAGCAGCTCTATTCACAATACCCAAAAGGTAGAAACAATGCAAATGTTCATCAACTGACAAAATAGATTAGCGAAATGTGGAATAGCTACACAATGGACTATTACTCTGCATAAAAAGGAATGAAGTATGGCATGGATGAACTGCTACACGAACGAACCTCAAAAAACTTATGCTAAGTGAAAAAAGCTAGACACAAAAGGTCACAAATTATATGATTCCATTTATATATATCCAGAATAGGTAAATCCATTCAGACAGAAAATAGATTAATGGTTGCCAGGGGCTGGCAAGAGCAGGAAATGGGCGTGACTGTTAATGATTTCTATCTGGTGTTCTGGAACAGGACAGTGGTGTTGGCTGCTCAATGTGTGAATTTAGAGGGTATTTAAAAGGGTAATGAGCTCACTACGCATCTATCAGAATGGCTAACGACAATACCAATTACGGCCAGGTCGCGAAGAAACTGTATTTATCACGCACTGCTGGTCAGAATGTAAAATGATACCGCCACTCTGAAAAATGGTTTGGCAGTTTCTTTACTAAACATGTGTTTACCATATGACCCAGCAGCCGTACTCCTGGGAATTTGTCCTAGAAAAATGAAATCTTATAGTGCATAGCCGTCTGATTTTCAGTAACTAAGAACTGGAAACAACCAAATGTACTGCAATAGAGGAATGGCTAAACTAACTGTGGTACATCCACGGAATGCGTCTCAGCAGCACAGAGGAACAAACTGTTGATACTTGCCAGAGCTTGAATGGATCTCAAAGGCATTATTTTGAGTGAAAAAAGCCAAGCTCAAAAGGTCACATACTGTATGATTCTATTTATATAACATTCTCGAAATGACAAAATTACAGAGGTGGGGAACAGACTACTGGTTGCCCCAGGGTCAGGGATGATGGGAGGAGAGGGCCAGGTGATTCTAAACAGAGAGTACATGAGAGTTCTTTGTGGTGATGGAATGTTTCCACATCTTGATTGAGAGTGGTTACAAGAATCTACACCTGTGGTAAAATGACACAGAACCATACACACTTTATACCAATGTCAATTTCTTGGTTTTGATATTTTGATATTGTACTGTAGTTATAAGATGTAATTAAGGGAAGAAACTGAGTGAAGGGTACATGGGACCTGTCAGTACTGTATCTTTGCATTTTCCTGGGAATCTACAACTATTTTTAAATAATTAGAAAATAACTGTCAAAATTAAAATGTTATTTTAAAAAGAGAAGCCTGTTCATGAAAGTTATTTATTTTTACATTGTAACATTGTAGCCTCCCTACTGCCAGGTTCTTTGCCAGGTACAGAGACGGTGAAGAGAGAGAACGCATGCCTTCAAAGAACTTACAGTTCAGTGGTAGAAGGACAAGTCAGACACTATAACATGGGTAAACATATAATTCTGCACCCCAGAGAATGAACTCTGCTCAGCAAAACCAATACCTGCATCAAGCTGCTGCTCCCCGTTCATTTCCACAGCATATGGCTATCTCCTCCCCGAACAGTGGAAAGGCCTCAGGTTCTGCTGTGATCTGATGATTGCTCGCAGGTCTCAAGCGTCTACTCAGTGGGCATTCAAGGGTCCAAAGGAAAGTGCTGAAAAATCAAAAGGAACACGTCAAGAGCCGAAGCCCAAGCATTCATTCATAAGATGTGGTACTCAACGTGACTGAGGAGGCAGATTACAATGACTGCTCTTCTTCACTCTTCACTACTCTAAACTCCCCTTTCCTTGTAACATGCAGTAAATCCAAACGTGACGGCTGAGATTTACTCATAAGCAGATAAAAACAACTCATTGGCAGAATAGTTGGGATTAGAGAAAAAAATGGACACCTTTTCTAATTTTGAAGATGGTATGTGTATAGCTATCAAAATCTTGATATCTGTTGGAAGCAACCAAGGTGCCCGTCAATGGATGAATGGATAAACAAATTATGGTATATTCACACAATGGAATACTACGCATCGATAAAGAACAGCGAGGAATCTGTGAAACATTTCGTAACATGGAGGAACCTGGAAGGCATTATGCTAAGTGAAATTGTGGGAAAAAAAAAAGTGAAATTAGTCAGTTGCAAAAGGACAAATATTATGTAAGACCACTATCATGAGAACTTGAGAAATAGTTTAAACTGAGAAGAAAACATTCTTTTGTGGTTACCAGAGGGGGGAGGGAGGGAGGGTGAGAGAGGGGCTTTCACTAATTAGATAGTAGATAAGAACTACTTTAGGTGAAGGGAAAGACAGCACACAATACAGGGGAGGTCAGCACAACTGGACTAAACCAAAAGCAAAGAAGTTTTCGGAATAAACTGAATGCTTCGAAGGCCAGCGTAGCAGGGGCAGGAGTCTGGGGACCATGGTCTCAGGGGACATCTAAGTCAATTGGCATAATAAAATCTATTAACAAAACACTCTGCATCCCACTTTGAAGAGTGACGTCTGGGGTCTTAAACGCCAGAAAGCAGCCATTTAACATGCATCAATTGGTCTCAACCCACCTGGATCAAAGGAGAATGAAGAACACGAGCCCAAGAGACAGAAAGGGCCACATGAACCAGAGACTACATCAGCCTGAGACCAGAAGAACTAGATGGTGCCCAGCTACAACCGATGACTGCCCTGACAGGGAACACAACAGAGAACCCCTGAGGGAGCAGGAGAGCAGTGGGATGCAGACCCCAAATTCTCGTAAGACCAGACTTAATGGTCCGACTGAGACTAGAAGGACCCCGGTGGTCATCGCCCCCAGACCTTCTGTTGGCCCAGGACAGGAACCATTCCCGAAGCCAGCTCTTCAGACATGGATTGGACTGGACAATGGGTTGGAGAGGGATGCTGGTGAGGAGTGAGCTTCTTGGATCAGGTGGACACTTGAGACTATGTTGACATCTCCTGTCTGGAGGGGAGATGAGAGGGTAGAAGGGGTTAGATGCTGGCGAAATGGACACGAGCAGAGAGTGGAGGGAGAGAGCGGGCTGCCTCATTGGGGGAGAGTAACTGGGAGTGTGTAGCAAGGTATATATGGGTTTTTGTGTGAGAGACTGACTTGATTTGTAAATTTTCACTTAAAGCACAATTGTAAAAAAAAAAAATCTTGATATCTAAAAGTCACAGTAAACCAAGATATATAGGAATCTCAACCTTTTCAACTCAAATTACAATACTTAAACCATAATTCCTATCCACAATAACCAATTCCTATGACTTCCTAGAGGAAAAAAGTTAGCTTTCCATATTGTGTCTTACCAAATGAATTAGATTCAGGATATAGTATTACTTTAAGTAATTCTCCATTTCAATAAAATATGCAAAACAAAAATGTACCAACTATATTAGCATCTACAAATACTTATAAAGAGAACTCCTCCAAAATGAGCTCTGAGCCCACTTATTCTTTTTTAAACAGCTATATTAACATATAACTCACATACCATAAACCTTCCCATTTGAAGTGTAAAATTCAATCATTTTTAGTAAACTTACAGAGTTGTGTTAACCATCCAGTCCAACTTTAGAACATTTTCATAGACCCAAAACAAAACCTCTTATCCATCTGCAGTCCCTCCCCATTTTCACCCCTTGCCTCAGGCAACCACCTACCTACTTTCTGTTTGTAGAACCAAGAACCAGAACCAGTTGGTGTGGAGCTGACACCAACTCATGGTGATCCTATGTGCCTCAGAGCAAAACTGTGCTCCCCGGGTTCTCAGAGGCAGACTGCCAGGCCTTTCTACTGAGGCACCTCTGGGTGGACTCGAACCTCCAATCTTTTGGTTAGCAGCCGAGCACATTAACCTTTACTATTTGCACCACCCAAGGAGACTCCTCTGTTTGTACAGATTTTGCCTTTTCTGGACATTTCATATCTGTGGAATCATACAATATGTGGTCTTTTTGTGTATGGCTTCTTTCACTTAGTATAATGTTTTTGAGCTTCAACCAGGTTGCAGCATGTATGAACAAATTTATTCTTGCATTACATATTTTAAAACAATCTAAGATACTGCCTTTGTATGTGTCTAATACATTATTAGAAAGAATACATCAAAGGGGAAAGAGGAGCTGCAACAGGAAGGTATGATGTAAACCAACTAAAAGGGCAACAATACTTAAAAGTATAAAAGTGAAAATAGGTACTCAGCAGTCACAGCTGCAGTGGGTGATGTTCTGGAGATGAGGCAACTCCGTAACTCTCAGGGTTTCAGTATGTATTAGAGCTCCCAGTAATCAGCTCTTACAAAAAAAAAAAAGAAATTAATCACTAGAAAAAAGTTACTTTAAATCGTAATATACCCATTGAAAAGGTACACACTGCCTAAAGTGCAAGAGGTAACAGGAACACCTAGGTTCTTGTTCCAGGTCTACTGATAACTAGCTTTGCAACCTTATACAGAGCATATTATGTCAATTTCTTTATCTGCAAAATGAGTAGGTAGGACTACATAGTCTGTAAGGTCGGTCTTTTTCAGATTTTAAAATTTCATAATGAGCATAGAAAATTTTTAATAACTTAAAATTATGGGTATCCCATTTGAGGCAACTTCCAGTTATCCCAAATCGTATTATACAACATAAGCACTGAAGCCCACATTTTCACAGAAACAAATAGACACTTGGCAGTGAGACCTGAAGCCGCTAAATATGCTCCCTTCTCAGTAGCCCTGGTAGTGCAACCGTTAAGTGTTCTGTTGTTAACCTAGAGGGTGGCCGTTTGAAACCACCCAGCGGCTCCCCCAGGAGAAAGACCTGGTTACCTGCTTCCATAAGATTAAACCAAAAAACCAAACCCACTGCCATGGGGTCGATTCCAGCTCACAACAGCCCGCAGGGCTTCCAAGGCTGTAAATCCTTACAGAAGGAGACTGCCACATCTTTCCCCAGCAGAGTAGGTGGTGAAGTTGAGCCACTTTGACCACTGCGTCACCAGGGCTCCTGTCAAGATTACAGCCTAGAAAACCTGTGGGGCAGTTCTGTTCTGTCATGTGGGGTCACTGTGAGTCAAAAATCAACTTGGCAGCCCTAACAATAACACAACATAATACCATGAGCTAGTAAATATGCCCTCTTCTCTCAGTTTACTTTTCTACCCCAAGTCCAAAATGTGCCACTCCACCTACAATTCACATGCCAGCTCATTACCGTCCATCCTGGAGGCCGGGGGTAAAGAAATCAAGGAAGGCTTGGTTCCTGTTCTCATGAAGCTTATTTTCTATTGGGGGATAGGACAGACAGAAATTAAGCCAATAATTAAAAACAATTAAAGTGCTCTTCAGGAAAAGTACTGGGTGCTAAGATAAAATATAATGGCAGGCCTAACCTAAACTGAAGCCCTAGTGGCACAGTTGTTAGGAGCTCGGCTGCTAACCAAAGGGTCAGCAGTTTGCACCCATCAGCCACTCCTTGGAAATTCTATGGGGCAGTTCTACTCTGTCTTACAGGGTCACAATGAGTAGGAATTAATTCGGTGACAACAGGTTTTTGTTTTTTTTTTTAACCTAAACTGGGGACGCCTGGGTGGTACAAATGGTTAAGTGCTCGACTATTAGCTGAAAGGTTGGCAGTTCAAACCCAACCAGAGGTAACTGGGAAGACGGGCCTGGCAATCAACTTCCAAAAGGCGACAGCCTTGAACACCCTATGGAGCACAGTTTTACTCTACACACACAGGGTCGCTGTGAGTTGGGATTAATTCAACAGGAACTAGTTGATTACTGGTATACCAGGAAACAGAAGCCCCTGAATGGTGTAAACAGTTAACATGCTTGACGCTAATCAAAAAGTTGTGGTTCAAGTCCATACGGAGGCACAGCAGAGAAAAGGCCTGGCAATCTACTTCTGAAAAACCCATGAAAACCCTATGAAGCACAGTTCTACTCTGGATCAATTCAAGGACAACTGGCAACTGGCATTTTTTTTTTAATTAGGAAAATACCTCATAACCCTTACAAGACTGCAGGTAGATCCATAAAAGCACGCAGAAACATTACCTATGTTGCTGAGTGAAAAAAGCAAGGGAAGAACAGTATTACTTATATTAATTTCTAAAATTCCAAGTCCATCACTTACTTGGCTATGTGATGTTAGACAAATGACTAGGCCTATTTGTGCCAGTCGCCTTATTTGTAAAAGGGAGGTAACAGTACTGTACCTACCTTATAGGACTGCTGTGAGGATTGAGATAACTCGTGAAAAGCGCATAGCACAGAGCTACCTACGTCATGAATGCTGAGTTAATGTTAAGTATTACGCAATGCCAACAGGCTCAAGTGCCTACAGCACTAATTTACTGAATCATCTCTACATAGAAAGTCTTGACATTTCAACATGGGATTAATGGAACAACACTAGTGCTAAATAAATATCTGTTGGTTCACTAGGCTTTGAAGACGTCATCCACTGTTTACATAAATAAACTCTTGGAGTATGCTAGAATATTTTGTGTAAAGAAGCCACGTAGTGTAAAAAATAATAGTAATAATGAAGATGATAAATAAGCGAAGGTTCAAAGCCAAAAGACATGAGGTGGGAAGGATGCAAGTCTCATGCAGCTGAAAGCTGAAGCTGTGACTTTTTTCAGTCTTACAACATCACTTAGATTTTAGCCGATGAGCAATCAGTTCTTCATCTTAATAGGATCATGAGAGATAAACTGATGAAGCCTTTTGCTGTGGACCATCTGTCAGATGTCTCTCTTTTCCTAGCCTGCTGCCTTTTCATGCAGTGAGAAAAAAACAAGTAAAATATCTGGGGGCTTAGTATTTGGAAATTTAATTCGCTCTTCATTTATTTCCCGTTCATATTAAACAGCTTTACGTCTTTGCTTATTTTGCAGTTGATTTTTATATTATGATATCCCTTGTGGTGCCCAGAACACATCAAGAGTTATTTACTTAGATAAAGTTCACATGAACTGGTTTGGACCTTGCGTATCTTATTTACAATGTATTACTCAATTAAATAGGTGCCTGGACATTTGCAGGGGTTTCTAATAAGACATACTGAAGCCAGGAGAGATTTTAAATGCTTCTAAGAAGTATTAAAGTAAATTAAAAAATTAAAAAGCAAAGGTCATTTAGCTAACTGGATATAACAAGCTTTGATGTCAAACATGAAAATAAAACCCAACTAAAATAAAATTTGTCATGGACTGAATTGTGGCCCCCAATAACACTGTCAACTTGACTAAGCCATGATTCCCAGTGTTGTGTGGTTGTCTTCCATTCTGTGATTTGATGTAATTTTCCTATGTGTTGTAAATCCTGGTCTCTGCCTGTGGCAAGATTAGGATATGTTAAAGAGGATTAGGGTGGGATGCAACACCCTTTCTCAGGTCACAGTCCTGATCTATGTAAGGGGAGTTTACCTGGAGTGTGGCCTGCATCACTTTTTATTTTACAAGAGATAAAAGGAGAAAGAAGCAAGCAGAGAGATGGGGGCCTCCTACCACCAAGAAGGAAGAGCTGGGAGCAGAGTGAGTACTTTGGACCCGGGGTCCCTGTGCTGATAAACTCCTAGACCCAGGGGAAGATTGATGACAAGGACCTCCCCGCTAGGGCCGAGAGAGACGGAGAGACTGGAGCTGGCACACTAAATTCTGACTCCTAGCCTCCGAAACTGAGAGAGAATGGATTTCTGTTTGTTAAAACCATCCACATGTGGTATTTCTGTTACAGCAGCACTAGATAACTAAGACAAAACCCAACAGATGTTTTTTTCTCATTTGGAAAAGTCCAGACAGGTGATTCTGATCAGCGGGCAAATCTCTTCCAAAGAAAACCAAACTGAATTAGCTATTTCATTTTTAATGATCCATGGATATAAAATAAAAGCACCACAGAATAATTACATTTTAAACGGATCTTTTAAAGGATCTAAAACTCATCTTAACAATAGCCATACCAGGGTTTTCCCTTCCATCTTTTTTTTTTAAGTGTACACACTCTGTCCGTACTCTAAGCCTTTACTACCTGGTTTCACGTTTCATGTTAGTGCACTTTATTTTCAAGGCTAAGATAAAGCACCGAGAGTCTTACGTGGGAAAGTCACAATAACGCAAGAGAGATCTCTGTAAGAAGGAACCTCACACAAATGACTTAATATGTCTGACATAAATAACTTAGGAAGACAGCCAATATCAATGGTGGCTGTAAGAAAATACTTTAATTCAATAAATATTTGCCAGGCCATTAACAGGAAAATTCCTGTTGAAATATCTGAATTTGCATTCCTATTCCCAACACAACAGCAATCCAACAACTGCCAAGTCCAGCAATAATGGCAGGTATGCTGTTAAATACCGTAAACGCAAAGAATTCAGTAAATGAGATGCTCCATGTTCTGCCAATCTACGAAGTTAACTCTGTCCTTGATGGTAAAGATTAGTGGCAGAGTCAGTCTATTTTCTGTTCCCCAACAGGTGCAGATTCCTGTTGGCCTTTCACTCTCCACAATGAAGCAGTCAACCATCACTCCTGACTTTGTACACTTCCTATCTGGCAGACTACCTAAACGAAACGTTGGGGATCCATCTGTCAGATGTCAATACAACTTGATTATTAGGAGTCGAAATCTTTAATTGCTTCATTAAGCTTTTTGCTGGGGTTTTTTTTGTTTGTTTGTTTTTAACCCACTGCTATATGTCTGACTAGGGAGCTAAAAACTAATAAATTAATCTGATAAAGTCAAATTTTTAAAGCACTGTGACAGACAAACTTTAGCCGCTCACACCGTCTACATCAGATCTGACCCTAACTTAACATTTTTATGATTATGTAAACCCAACACAGGGCATATTTGTCTCAGCTAAACAAATTGGCTCTAATGAATTTATAAAGTCACTAAAAGTTTTCAACAAAACCTAGAACTCGAGAATACCTAGGCTTAAAAAAAAAAAAAAAAAGGCCAAAATTATAGGGCCAATATTTTAAAACGATTATTTTGAACCAATAATTGTTAAAAGAAAAAAAAAAAAAGATGGCACAAACATACAACGTAAAACTACATGGCCATTACAATTGGGCTACAGAAATGTTTTTCTTTCCAATCTAAATCTCAACATGATGAGTTAATCTTAAAATTCACCTAAAAGAGAAAACATACAATCCAGTTGAGACACTTTTGTACAAGATAATATATGATAAGACAAGTTCCTTCTATTAAACCATTAACATGGTGCAGCACTAGCATGAGAAAAGACAAATACAGCAGTAAAGGAGAATAAGGTTGAGAACAAATCTGTCTTGGAAGAAGTACAACCAGAATACTCCTTAAGAGCAAGGATGGCGAGACTGCGTCTTATGTACTTTGGACATGTTGTCAGGAGGGATCAATCCCTGGAGAAGGACATCACGCTTGGTGAAGTACAGGGTCAGCAGAAAAGAGGAAGACCCTCAACTAGATGGACTGACACAGTGGCTGCAACAGTGGGTTTGGGCATAGCAACAACTGTAAGGATGGCGCATTCTGTGGTACACAGGGTCGCTATGAGTTGGAATCGGCTGGATGGCACCTAACAACAACAAAAGGTTGAGAACAGGACCCATTTATATGGGAGTACAGTATGTGAAAAAGATGGCATTTCATTTTTATCACAAAGGATAAACAAATAAATAGTGTTAAAGAACTGGCTATCCATTTTGGGGGGAAAAGTTAGATCCTTACTTCGTGCTGTCATATAAATAAGTTTGAGGTGAATTAAAATGGAAAAATATGAAAAAAAAGATTTTAACACAAACTAAAAGAATATGGTTATAATCTTGAGACAGCAGAGACTGCCTTAATCAAGGAAGCCATTAAAAAAAAAAATACATTCAACTACATAAATGTCTAAAATTTGTGACTGGCAAAAAGACATCATAAATGGTTTTAAGCAGACCAGGAGAAAATATTTTCAGCACATATAACAAAGGATTAATAGCCATAATAACAAAAAGTGCCTATAAATCAATAAAGAAAAAAGACAAAACCTAGTAAGGAAAAAAAAGGTCAGATAAGAACAGAAATTTTACAGAAATACAAACCAAAAATGATATAAAATTATGCATAACCTCAACAACTAACCTGAGATTTTACCCAGATTGGCAAAGACGAAAGGTTAATAATATTGAATGTGGGTGAAGATACAGAGAAACAGGGACTGCCATGACCAGGTAAAGAGCGTAAATGGATACAGCCCTTTCAGAGAGAAATTTTACTCTCTCAAAAATTTTAACTTGCATTCTCTACACCCCAAAAATTCCACTTTCAGTATTTATTCTAGAAAAATGCCCAGAGGAAATAAAGAAATAAGCGTCATAACAATTCAAAGGAAGAGATTAAATTGTCCACATGTCCTCTCTATGGTTACCGCTAGGGAGTATGAGACTCGGGGGCAGAAATGAGCAAAAGAGAATTTTTGCTTTATCTGCATTTGTTGAATTTTTTTACGACGAAAATGTAATCATATGCTTACTTATATGATTTAAAAATTTTAAGCAAAACAAAATACATTTATTGAAAAGTTATTTATTCTATCGATAAATATTTACTGGACACCCACTAGATGTCAGGCCTAATTAAAATTCTAGGAATTTATCATTGAAGAAAACAGACCAAAATCTCTGCCCTCACGAAGTTTACATTTTAGTGGAAGGGAAAAGTATAAGGGTGATGGCACAGGTTGAAGGCCAAATAGGGTAGGGTTAGAGGAGGCTTCACAGAGAAGATTTGAACACTTGGACAAAGACTTGAAGAAGATATCTAAGGACAAAATATGCCAGGCAGAGGCAAAAGCCAACACAAGGGCCCTAAAGTGGGCACGTATGAGCTGTGTTCTAGGAATAGCAAGGCCAGGGCAGCCGGGGGGCCAAGTAAGCAAGAGTACTAGAAAATGAAGCTAGAGTGATGTCAGCCTCCGACAGTTTGTTACATCCCCAGCCCCTTTTGTGGGTGTCCCCCACCTACAGACCTTAAGGGACCATAATATTTACCATGTGATCCCACCCTTCTGGGGATGTGAAAAACATAAAGGCAATGCTAGTGAGATTGACTGCAGAACGGTGCAGCCACTTTGGAAAAGTGTGGCACTTCCTCATAAATGCAGTTTACACACAACCCAGCAATCCCACTCCTGAGTGTATTCCGAAATGAAAACATACGTCCATGCAAAAATTTTATACACGTTATAGCAGCATTATTCACAACAGTCAAAAAATGGAAACAACCCAAATATCCATCAACTCATGCATAAATAAAATATGATCTATCCATACAACAGAACATTACTCAGTCATGAAAATTAATGAGACTATGATAAATGTATTATGTGGACAAACCTTGAAAGTATTATGCTAAGTGAAAGAAGCCAGTCACAAAAGGCCACATATTGTATGATTCCATTTATATGAAATGTCCAGAACAGGCAAATCCACAGAGATATAAAGTACACTGTGGTTGTCAAGGGCTGGGGGGAGAGAATAATACGGGCTGACTGTAAATGTGTATAGGGTTTCATGGGGGGGTACTGAAACATTCTGAAATTAAATTGTGGTGATAGTTACATAACTTTGTGAACACTCAAAAAAACCACTGACCTTGATACTTTAAATAGATTAATTTTATGTTATGTGAAACATATCTCAATAAAGCTATAAAAATATACATTTACCGTCAAGGTCACAAGTATGCTTTTTAAAAATACCATTATTTTGTTTTCAAATACAGAAGCCTATGGTTTAAAAAAGACAAGAAATCTGGGTTACCATCAGGATATGCAACAGAACTAGGAAGGAAATAGTTTGGTTGTTGTTTGTATTAGTTAAGGTAACGCTGTGCTTTAACATATAAATCCTGAACTTCAGTTGCTTAACCCAACAGATGTTTATTTCTCATTCAGAAAAGTCCAAACAGGTGATTCTGATCAGTGGGCAACTCCCCTCCATGTGATAACTCACGGAGCCAAGCTCCTTCCACCTCACAGCTCTGCCATCTTCAATACAGGCCTCCCAAATCACCCAGCACAGAGCCATCACTCGTGGGAGGTTCTCCTAAGTCAGGCCTAGAAGTGGCACATCCTTTCCACTCACATTCCACTGGCTAAAACTCAGTCACATGACCACATCAAACCATAACGGAGACTGGGAAATACAATGCGACACTCTCCACCATTAGTAAACAGGGTGTTTGGAATTAGTGCTACCACTTTCTAAAACTTACAGTGAATATCAGTTATTTTATTTAAAGAAATTTCTATGTATCAATAGCAGTGATACTAGGTACTATCATGGAACTGCTTTCTCAATAAGTCAGTAATTATTTACTGAGTACATACTATTTGCCACACACTGCTCTAGGTGAACAAAACAGAAGAGGGGGGAAAAAACCTGCCCTCATGAAACTTACAATCAGTGTGGCAGGACGAGCAACCAAAAAAATATATACAGTATGTTGAATGAAAACAAATGCTAGGGAGGACAAAATTGAGCAAGGAAGTAGGACAGGGAGTAGTACTTGCCATAGCGTGATCAAGGTCTCAGTGATGAGGTGACATGAGGCAACACCTGAGGGAAGCGAGGAAGTCAACCATGTGGGTTATCTAGTGAACACTCCAGGCAGAAAGGACAGAGAATACAAAGATCCTGAAGCAGGAGCTTGTGTGGCATATTTGAGGCCACTGTGGCTGGAGAAGAATGATCAAGACAGAGATGCTAGGTGAGCTCAGGGAGGTACCAGGGAGCCAGATTACAAACGAAAGCACAGGCTGGTGTGAAGTTTTTGGCTTTTGAGAAGTCACTAGAGGATTTTGAGCAGATCTTTTAAAAAAGGATCACTCTGCAGCTACGTTAAAAATAGACTGTAAGTGGGCAACAATAGAAGCAGGAAAACCGATTGAAAAGCTCTTGTGATAATCCAGGTGAGAAGTGCTGGTAGCTAGGTTCAGGGCAGAGCTGTGAAAAGGCTGAAGTTTTGGCCTAAGCAACTGGAAGGATGGAGTTGCCACTTATTGAGAAAAGGAAGTCTGGAGGAGGAGTGGTTTAAAGAAGAAAAATCCAGAGTTCCAAGGCAAAATTGGACAATATAATTACTTTCTTCACTATTAAAGGTGGTTGCTCTTTGAGTTTTCGGGAACAATTTTTTCAGTGAACAAAGGTATTTTATTACATCCCTTATGTGTATAGTGTTACTAAATTAAAACTATTTTTATATACTGTGCTTCATCTGAAGATCATTTTATCTTTAAGGTAGCCAGAATGGGTTCACTTCTCATTTTACACCTTGGGAACCTTCTTGCCAGCTTCAATCCCACCCTTACCCTTCATCTTCGCCAAGTTCACTGATCATGCATGTGGCATTTCCCCAAGCCAATTTAATAACTTGTGTTGTCTTCGTTTTTAAAACCCTGAGTTCAACACCGACAAATTATCCATAAAAGGCACTTTAATGTCAAGTTTTCTAAGCCTTCTTTTAATATACAGCTTTAAAAAATCTGAGGCATAAATAATAATTAAAAAACTGATCCATACTATAAAAAGGTTGGAAATCTCCTGCCAACCAACTTACTAATCACTAGTCAACAGTTGCTAAGTATGGCCACTCCATAGTCTTGTTTCCTCAGCAATTTTCTAACTGTTGCTGTTAGGTGCCCTCGAGTCACTTCTGACTCACAGCGATCTATGTATAACAGAGAGAAATACTGCCCGGTCCTGCGCCATCCTCACAATAGCTGCTATGTTTGCACCCATCGTTGCAGCCACTGTGTCAGTCCATCTTGTTGAAGGTCTTCCTCTCTTTCACTGACCCTCTACTTTACCAAGCATGATGTCCTCCTCCAGGTACTGGTCTTTCCTGATAACGTGTCCAAAGTACATGAGAAGAAGTCTCACTATTATTCTAATCAATTACTAATTAGTACCAGGATATCGAGCACCTACTCTACGCCAGATACAAAGATCACTAAATCATGGCTTTGAAATTATCTTTCACTGTACAGAAATATGACAAAAGCATTTAAAAATCATTTATCCTTACATTACCTTTTAATGTAAAGATATTACATTAAATATCCTTCCAGAGATTAACTATGACCACATTTTTTCATTAGTTAAAGACTTCATTTATGGGAACCTGTAACATGAACTATGTCAAAACAGTCACTATGTCTTTGCTCTGATTAAATAAGGAGGCATCTGATTCACCAACATAGGTGCCACCTAAATGTACCAATTTAAATAGCATTGTGAAAGGACTATAGGAATAAGCTATGTTTGGCCAAGAAAAAGCCTCAAAACTATTCTGTAATTTCATGGTTGCTGTATTTGTGCCTTCTTAGGTCAAGTCAGAGAACAGAAACTTCATTCCAACTTGACAAAGGCTTATTAACCATTTATTAAGAAAAAAGGAAAGATGTAATATTTGAGTACCTGCTATGCATGTGCCAGTTCTTATATATTAATTAGATACACAGAACAGTGCCAAATACATGGTAAGCATGATATTTTTTACTAAATTTTATTTAATCCTAGCCATTCTATTTAACGTGTACGTGATAACCCCATTTTACAGATGAGAAAACTGAGGTTCAGAGACGTTAAATAACCTGTCAGTTCATACAGTCTGGCAGCAGCAGAGGCAGTGTTTGAACCCAAGTCTGATTCTAGAGCCTGAACTCCTCTAATCTTCCAGACTGTGGAATATCTCCTATACCATGAAGCAATAGCCCTAGGTAACTGATACTCTCTTGTTATTTTATTCATTCATTTATTTAACGTCAAGCTTTTATGTTGTCCTGCTAGAATGGTGATAGCGCCTAGGTGTTGCTATCTACAAACTTCTTCTAAAATGTTATTCTAGTAGGTTCTTGTTGTTGTTGTTAGGTACCGTCGAGTTGGTTCCGACTCATAGCGACCCTATAGGACAGAGTAGAACTGGCCCATAGGGTTTCCAAGAAGTAACTGGTGGATTCGAACTGCTGACCTTTTTGGTTAGCAGCCATAGCACACCACAGCTCTTAACCACTGTGCCACCAGGGCTCATCAGTAGGTTCTTAAACTAAATTAATTCATATGAAAGGATAAAAGCCTAATTAAAAAAACAAAAAACTCTGCATTACTGAGTACTTATAAAAAGAAACAGTGTTCTTACTCTTTATATGAAATGATGAACAAACTAACCTCCAAAAAAGTAACTCCAAAGAATGTGATTAATGAGACTTTTGCTTAAAGGGTTAAAATTAAAGTTTGTTCTTGAATAGCCTGAAATCCTCACTTCATGTACTCCTCTGAAAAATCACCTATATGAGACCAAACGGTCAACAATTACTTTAAAACAAAGATGAGAATGTAAGGGGGCAGGGAAACTAGATTAATGGAAACAAAACAACCAGAACGAGAATAATAATGTTCACGCATCGTGAAGAATATAACCACTGTCACTGAACAACCTGTGCAGAAATTGTTGAATGGGAACCTAAAATACTGTGTAAACCTTCACCAAAAACACAATAAAATGCTCGTTTTTTTAAATCCCCATTTCACTCTTACACACTTAGAAACTACTTTCCTTCACAGCATAGTACAAAATTAAGCCCAGTCCAGATTCAACACTCTCCAGTTCTATAATGATCACTGCTAGTAGCCTTCTACCACCGTTTCTTTGCCACCAAACCCCACATTTGTTCGTTATGGATCATGACCAGTCAGCCAATCACATTCCTATTTGTCAGATAACTGTGTTCCAAAGCTTCCTTGTAACCTAGCTCTGGCCAAAGACGGGTAAGAGAAGTTTGCTGGACAGCTTCTGGGAAATATATTTTTCATTCCCAATAAAAGGCAAAAAAAAAAAAAAACCATTGCTGTCGAGTAGATTCCGACTCATAGCGACCCTATAGGACAGAGTAGAACTGCCACCACAGAATTTCCAAGGAGCGCCTGGTGGATTTGAACTGCCGACCTTTTGGTTAGCAGCCATAGCACTTAACCACTACGCCACCAGGGTTTCAGTTTCAAAATATCCTGAGTCTTTTTAATGTCATTCAATGTTCACCTTACAGTGGTAATTCCCACAACTAAGGTCAGCAGACATACCTCATTAAAACTGAAATGCTTGGAGGCTACAGACTATGTATTCTATGTCTTTGAGGGTCCTTGCAGCGCTAGATGTGGGAATCGACCAGAATGTAAGCTCTGTAAGGGCATGTATTTACACAGCTAACATTTACTGAATGCCTGCTATGTTCCAGGCTCTGTGCTGGGCACTGGGGTGCTGTAATGAACAAATTAGACCAGAATCTCTGCTTCTATAGCACAGCTAGTTCTGAATAAATACTTGTTGAGTTAATGAATAGCAAATTCAAATTACTGAACTAAAATTCTGGTAGAATAAACTATTTTTAAATTGCAAAAGAGTAAGTTTAGCTTAAACTAATATCCATATAATTGTATATGTTGTAGCTCCTGAACCAACCAGTTTTTGCTATACAGCTAAAAAAAAAAAAGCAAAAAACAAAAAAAAAATTTTTTTTTTTAAATCTCTGACACCAGAGAATATTTAATGAAAAAGTATTGGCAGGTAACTATACTTATCATAAGCAAACTGGAGAATTTCTAATTTCTTCACAAAAAATGTGTACGTAAATTGAAAGGGAAAGTGCTTCTTCAGTATTATTTTTGCTACAATACCTCTAAGGAATATGCTTAAAGAGTATATTAAATATACAGAAGTAGTCAATGAAGCTTTAAATCAAAATTTGATTTCTGGCAAAAAAAAAAAAACTATTGTAAGACATAAAAAGGGAAAGTAGGGTACAAAAAGAAAATAACATTTCTAATCATTCATGATTTTGACATCCTTCTCCCCCTATTCTCCCTCGAACTACCATGATTAAGAAAAATAGGTTATATGACTGTAATTTTGACATCTGGTTGGCTGGTCTAAAAACCTCAGACAATTGATCAAATTTAAATTAAGCAACAAGGGAGTCTGGCAATGGGACAAATTAATACTTAAAACAGCTCATAAGAAAGACTAATCAGGAAGACGACATATTTTAACTGTAAAAGCTCAGCTACAGACAGAATAAAACCGCAACCTGAAACAAAGGCCTCCAAATGCTCAGGGTTAAGGATCCCAAAGTTCTAACCAGGCCTAGGGAGCTACGTAATGGTCTTTATCTCCCAAGGAGCCCCTACATGCTTCCTTCAGTACAGGCCACCACCACCACCACTGGCTGCCTTGAGTCGATTCCAACTCGGTGACCCCATGAGTGTCAGAGCAGAACAGCGCTCCATAGGGTTTTTTTTTCTTTTTCCCTTTTCCCACCGGGTTTTCAGTGGCTGAATTTTCAGAAGTAAATTGCTGAGCCTTTATTCCAAGGCGCCTCTGGGTGAACCCTAACACATTAACTGTTTGCACCACCCAGGCAGCGTCCCAAAAAGGAAAACCAGTGGGAGGGGAGAAAAAGCTCTGAAAACTCCCTGATAACTACCTATATAAGAGAGAAATCAGAAAGGCAGGCCAGTTAAAGAAGATACCCAGTGTACATACACATGCCAGAAAAAAGGGTGGCACAGGACCGGGCAGTGTTTCTGTCTATCGTACATGGGGTCGCTGTGAGTTGGAACTGACTCGACGGCACCTAAAACATCACACCACACCAAAATAAACCTCGGTTCTGGCATTCCATGCTTTTCTCTCCATTAAATTTCTAGTTGCCTTAGATGTGATATTTTATCTGTAAATTTTTTGACATGCAAACCATTGTCATACAACTGGAAGCAGCATAAAAGCCAGTTATATTTTATTAAAAAGACTATTCTCTAGTTTTCTTGGTTCAAAGGTTAGGGGTCATGGTTTTGTGGGCCTCTCAAGTCAACTGGCCTAATATTGTTTTTAAAGACTCTGCTCCACCTCCTAGTTCAGTGAGCAGCACCTGGGATCTTAAAACTGTGAGCAGTCACCCAAGATACAAAAATTGGTCTGTATTTGCCTGGAATAGCAGAGGAAGAAGATGACCCAGGAATCAGAGAAGGAAATGGTCTGCAGATCTAATTGCCTCCATGTACTACTACCTCCTCTGCCATGAGATCAGAAAAAATGGATGGCGCCCAGCTACCATTACCAAACATTCTGATCAACGGCCCAAAAGACGGATCTTGATCAAAAGGAAGAAAAAATGTGGAACAGAATTTGAAATTCTTATTGGAAAGCACACTTACTGGATACATTGAGACTGGGGAAACCTCCAAATCTTATTGCCTAGAAACAACTTTTAAGCCTTGAACCAAAACTATTCCATAAGTCATCTTTAAACCACAATTCAGCTCATTTAATAAAGTTCGTCTTGAGCACTGCCCTCTTCTGAAGAATTAAACCTATATGAAATCAAATGGACAACAGTAACTCTAAAACACAGATGAGAACTTCAAGGCATACCCAAAACCCAGTTTTGGTGGTGACAAAATATGGGCAGAGATAAGGAGAACGGTGACATGATGTGTAGTATGTAACCATTTTCAATGAACTATATATGTAAAAGTTATTGAATGAGTGTATGTTTTGTTATACATAATTTCACCAAAAAAACAAACTATTCTCTTCAGAACAGTGTAAAGGGGACTAAGGTTTAATATTGGGTATAACTAAATTTGTTCTACCTAAAGCTCAGCATAGTTAATACCCTAAAAAGGACCACTAAACAAAACCAGTATGGGTACCTAGAAGAGAACTCAGGTCTTTGACTTTGCACTTCTGTCTCCATCAGTGAGGCAAAATATTTCTCCTAATAGTGAACAATAAAAAAACTCACATGCTGGAGAACGGAAACTAGCGAGATAATACACCAGACTAACCATAAAAAGAGACCCAGCTTACTGGCGGCACAATGGTTAAGCACATGGTTACTAAATGAAAGGTTGGCTGTTCGAACTCACCAGCCGCTCCATGCAAGGAAAGACCCGGTGATCTGCTCCCATAAAGATTACAGCCTAGGAAACCGAATGTGGCAGTTCTACTCTGTCATGTAAGGTCGCTATAAGGTAGACGGTCAGCAAAAAAAGAGGAAGAGCCTCAACGAGATGGACTGACCCAGCAGCTACAACAATGGGCTCAAACACAGCAATGATTGTAAGGATGGTATAGGACTAGGCAATGCTTGGTTCTGTTGTACACAGGGTCACTATGAGCTGGAACTGACTTGACAGCACCCATCTTAGTTTTCTAGTGCTGCTATAACAAACACCACAAGTGGAGACTTTAACAAATTTTTAACAAAAAATTTATTCCCTCACAGTTTAGGAAGCTAGGAGTCTGAATTCAGGGTACCAGCTCCAGGGGAAGGCTCTCACTCTCTCTGTTGGCTCTGGGGAAAGGTCCCTGTCATTTACCTTCCCTGATCTAGGGGCTTCTCAGCGCAGGGACCCCAGGTCCACAGGACGTGCTCCACTCCCAGTGCTTCTTTCTTGGTGGTATGAGGTCCCTCTCTCTCTGCTCACTTCTCTCTCCTTTTATCTCTTGTAAGATAAAAGGTAATACAGGCTACACCCAGGGAAACGCCCCTTACATGGATCAGGGCTGTGACCTGAGTAAGGGTGTTACATCCCACCCTAATCCTGTTTAACATAACCTAATCTTGCCCATGAGCATCATAGAGGTTAGGCTTTACAACACACAGAATAATCACATCAAATCACAAAATGGTGGACTAACCACACCACACTGGCAATCGTTGCCTAGCCAAGTTGACACACATTTTTGGGGGACACAATACAATCCATAAGAGGACCTAACAATAACACCACCACCAATCAGATCCGCTCAGTGGCACACAACAACAACAACACTTACTAGCCAGTTTACTTACTTTTAAAGAGGGAATATACAGACTGTGAAGGGTTGCTATGATGATTAAAAACTATTTCACATAAAATACCAAAAAAAAAAAACCCAAACCCACTGCCATCGAGTCGATATAGCACCATACAAATAGCAGGTACCTAATAAATTTTATTAGATTATTATTAGAAATATATCTAAACCTCATTCCCATGCAACTATGTCTTCCCAGCTAAGGAAATTAGGTGTCATAAATGTTGGAGGCTATTAAATCTAGAACACAACTTTCAAATGTGCAGGAAGTTTAATAAAAAAAAATAAGTGGTTAACACAGCCCATAAGTGGTTAACACAGCCCTCTGAAAGGGAGAAAAACAAGGTGTTTCAATGATCCACACCACATCAAAAGTAACTGGGCAGTCCTGGTAAGGAGGTATATAGTCTCTGGGGCCAGGCTGCTAGGTATGAGTCCCAGCTGCCTGGCCCACTTGCTCTAAGTTACTTAACCAATTTGTGTCTCAGTATCCTCATCTGTAAAACGGAGATGTTAACAGTAGCACCCATCTCATAAAATTGCTTTGATTAGTCAATCAATTAATGCATATAAAATGTTTATAGCATGGTAAGCCCTCAAAGAATATTAGCTATTATTACTTTAACAGAAAGAGTCCTGGTGGCACAGCGGTTAAGCACTCAGCCGCGAACCAAAAGGTCAGCGGTTCAAACCCACCAGCAGCTCCTCGGGAGAAATACGCAGCAGTCTGTTTCCGTAAAGATTCACAGCCTTGGAAACCCTATGGGACACTACTACTCTGTCCTATATGGTTGCTATGAGTTGGAATCAACTCTACACACGGGCCTGATTTTTGGTTTATTACTTTAACAAGCCTCTTGCTAGAACAAATAACCAATAACCAACCAGTTACCATTAAGTTGATTCTCACTCATGGCAACTCCATGTGTGTTCTGTGCTCCAGAGGGTTTTCAATGGCTGATTCCTTGGAAGTAGATCACCAACCGTTTCTGCCAAGGTGCCTTTAGGTGGACTAGAACCTACATCCTTTCTGTCAGCAGCCCAGTGCAGTTAACTGTGCATACAACCCAGGGCCTCAGAATGAACAGATACAGCTATTGTTTCAGAGGTGATTCCCAGCCCGTAAGGAGTACAGATGCCCTCTTTTTTTTCCCAACTAAATATCCTTCTAACCCCTCCTAGCAAAGTTATACGGTATACAATTTTTTTAAGTATTTTTTTAAATTAATTTTGGTGGAATGACACTGATTTTAGAGAACAGTCAAAAGGCTAAAAATGTACCAGTGTGATAAACAAAACCCTCAGAATCAGCTGGAAATCTCATAAACAAAGCCTTTGCCCAAGGGAGTCTCCCCCCAGGGGCTCAGCAGCAGTGAGTACCATCCCGAGACCCCTGGGAGGCTGCCTTCTGTCCAATCACTCATCGAACCCTAACTCCCAGTCTTCCTCCTCAAAGCCTTCACATCTGGACAGGTTATAAGGAAGAACGCTTGGGGAGTTTTGCTGCTTTGTTTTGTTACTTTACACACACAGGCATTTTTTAAAGCTTTATGTCGGATTTTAAAGCCTTCTGGATTGTGGTCACATGTGCTGTGAAATTAATTCACTGCAATTTTTTAGAAGAGTTTAGGGCCCTAAAAGAAGCAGATTATCAGTTGTAAATGCCGAACACCTTCAGATAAACTTGTTGTGTGCCATGGCATCGACTCTGACTCAAAGCGGCCCTATAGGACAGGGTAGAACTGCCCCATAGGGTTTTCTAGGCTGTAAAAAAAAAAAAAAAAAAATTTTTTTTTTTTTTTTTTTTTAATCTTTACGGGAACAGATCACCAGGTGTTTTCTCCCTCAGAGCAGCCGGTGGGTTCCAACCATCGATCTTTCTGTGAGCAACCAGGCTCTTAACCACTGCACTACCAGGTTTCCTTTCACATAGACTACTACCTCTCAGAATCACTATATGCGTCTACACCAGCGATCAGACAAAAATCAATCCCTCAAGAACATCTCCCAACTACAGGATGACGTTGCCCCCTGGGGCATCCCAGGACAACGGTGGGATGGTGAACATGGACTGCAAAACACTAGGCCAGCAGGTCACAGTCTGCAAACCAAAGAAGTATGCTGAATATCTAAGTATAAGTTATATAGAAAATCATCCATTATTTAGAAAACAAAACAACTCTTTAGTGGCTTTCAAAGTAAGCACTTCCAGAAAAAGAGTAAATCTTTGGTTACTACTAAACACAGTCTGTAAAATAAGTCAGTACAAAAAGTTAAACAGGCATAAGGAAAAAAAGCCTAAGTTACGCTAATTAGCAAGGAAGGAATCAAACTCACACGGAAGACGTGAAAGCACAGTCCTAAGTGGCACAACAACCTCTACTTACCTGTCATTGCTAGAGCACGGCAGGATGCCTGCCAGCCTTCTGCTTGGTCAGAATTAGAGCTTCGCTGCAGCCTGTCTGTTGCCTGCTTTGAGAACATTTCAATACCCACATATATTAGCCCACACAGTCAATACCCTTCTGAAAACTGCAAGTGTCTACTTTAAATATATAGACATTTTTAGTAAATCTTCAACACACCTTTTACACAAAAAAACTATCCCTCCTTCTCCACTTTTATATTCTTTCTCGAAAAATTATTTGGTCTATTTCCTACCATTAAATTATTATTTTGGTAAACTTAAATACAATACTACATAGGCTGCCAGTTTTCTAAGATTAGCACTTACCAATTCTACTTTGTAGTGCTTAATACACAATTACCTAAGTTATTTTTAAACCTTAATAATATTGGCTATATCATACTAATTTTCGTATTTTATAAGAAAAAATAGTATTTTTTTAATAAAATACAAAACTTTTAGCAGTCTTGGACAAAACTATAATTGGAACAAAGATAGGTACCTGAAGTCATCAAAACAAGATGACAAGAACTCTAAACACCATGACTTTGCAAATTAACAACACAGAAGATAGACTTAAGGCAAATAACTGGTTACTAATGTCTCTTTCAGAGGGAAAAAGAATTCCAGCACCATCTAAGAACACTGTTCTGATTTACATTCCAAAGGCCAATTTTTTTTTTTGTTTCTTCTTTTAGGATTTTTCTTTTTTGGGGGGGAGTGAAGTTTTTATTTTAAATGGTTGTATTTAAGCTATTCAAGAAATAAATGAGCTTAATTGGTCAAAACAGCCACTCACTCAAGAAAAACATCATCTTAACAGTAAAAACAACTTAATCATTAACATGGTTTTTAAATTCCATTTTTCCTCAGTATTCTCTTACAGTATGTGAGATATAGTATTATTCTTTGCTCAAGTACAAAAGAGAATTCAATTCAGTTATTTAAACTCACAATAAATTCCTCCAAAATGATATTTTGAAGATTATCACAGGCTTAGCCAAATCAGGTTTGGAATTTCATGACATATACTCAGCTAACAGTCCTTTCTGACTTGGAAACCAAAATCCAATGCCTCAAGATGTTTAATGTCAAACATAACTATCAAAAGTCTTTAAGCTTACTTCAATTCCTCTCAAAGCAATCTTTAAAAGAAAAACAAATCAATAAGTCATTCAGACACCAGAATATCGCTCTTCCCTGAATCTTTAACAAAATGTCAAACAAACTCAGACTGACATACAATTAGATGCCAAAGAGCTACCTTAATGAAAAAGTCATGTCCCTCCCTCCTAAAAAAAAAAGAGAAAGTTTTCTCCACTTTAATGAATACTATTATAAGAACTAAATATCATGGAGTTTTGGCCTTGAGAATTCAGATACTGCGCACACTTGTGAAACAAGCTGCTGCGTAATGGACTGCTTTTTGTGTGGTCTTTCTAGCCATGGTCTTGTAACTCCCACCCTGGTGATTAGGTGGGACTCTGTGATAGAGTAATTGTGGCCCACCAAGGGGACTGGTCAGTTTTGTCATCCAGCTGGGCTTGGATTGAGCCACCCCAGAGGCAGGAAAGAGAAGAGCCCACCACCACCAAGGAGGGAGAGACCGGCAGGAGATGCCTGCAGAAAACAGCACAGTGGGCTTCCTGGCCCACAGAGGAAGAAAGCTGAGTGCCTGTGGGCAGAGACCGAGGGCCAAGGAGAAGCCTACACCTGACCCACGAATTTGAGACTTGTCAGCCTCCACAACCACGTGGGCCATTTCCTTGCTATGGTTTGTGAGTTCTGTGTGACATTGCAGCAAATTAGGGAACTAAAGACAGGTGCGAGAGTGCTGAGGGGAGACGGAGTAGTTGATGTTAGAGATGACGGAGTGGTAGAGCAGCCTGGAAAAGTTGGACATGTGGGACATCTTTAACCTCCACCTCACAGGAACCAGCATTGTGCTGATCCTATAAAAGAAATTATTTGTTTATAAGCAAACAGACCTAATAAACACACACTACTGTGGCGCTGCCCGTCAACCTGGCAATTCTGGAGGGATACTAGTGGAAAGAGGTGAAGTATAAAATAAAATAAATTTCCCACTTTATTCAAGTGATGAGTAATTAAGTTCAACATATAAACACAATTCGGGTTTAGTGGGAGAATTCTCGCCTTCCATGTATGTGAGAGACCCAGATTCAATTACCACTTGTCAGTGGAGGCCTGCATGTTGCTATGATGCTGAACAGGTTTCAGTGGAGCTTTCAGACTAAGACAGACTGGGAAGAAAGGTCTGGAGATCTACTTCCAAAAAATCATCCAGTGAAAACCCTATGGATCACAACAGTCTGATCCCATTGTGCCTAGAGTCGCCATGAGTCAAGGCTGACTCAACAGCAGCTAACAACATGCTCACATTACTGACTCATTTTTAAACATTTACTTCATGTTTTCGGCATCTATACCTAGGACTGCATTTTTACATGCGTTAAATCAACTGCCTAGCTGCTTTTTTTAATCTCTGTTTCACTGAATAACTGAGGCTGGGTGAATCTAAAAGTAAGAAGCTTGAATAAGTCATCTAGTCCAATGGTCCTCAGCCATTCTGTGGTACACATCATCCCCATGCCCAACGATCCCACAGATAACACCTCTCCATTACCCTACGGTGCTTCTCTGCCAAGTTTCTTCCCCATTTACCCCTGAGGAGGAGGTTGTCCGTTGTATGCTTAAATACCACCACCGACACAGTAACAAGGAACTCCCACAACTACCTCCTCCTAGGACAATCTACTCCACTTCTAAGCAGCTCCATCACCAAGTCTGTCCTGTAACTGCCGTCCCTCCCCCCACCGGGTCCTTTAAATGCCCCATGGCTTCTACCCACTGGTTTTGCCCACTCAGAACAAGTCTGTGCCTTCACTCACTCAAGAGCCCTCCACATAGATGACAAAACTAACAGTTTATTCAAATGTTCCTCCTAACACAGGTCCTGAGTTACCTCACCATACAACTCTCTCCTCTAAAAAAAAATTTCTGTTTATCTGTATTCTAAAATGCAATACAAAGGAATAAATCAAATTGTAAAGTGGTTTTGACTCCTGTTTTACATAGTCTACTTCTGTGAGTAGGTAAAATACTTCAAAGGTAAGTTTGTTCAATTAATTACACTTTGATACTGAGAAAAAAAATCCTGGTAAAAACCCACTGCCATCAAATTGATTCTGACTCACAGTGACCATACAGAACAGAGTAAGACCACCCCATGGGGTTCCAAAGGCTGTAAATCTTTACAGAAGCAGACCGCCACATCTCTCTCCCTTGGAATGGCTGGTAAGTTCAAACCACCAACCTTTTGGTTAACAGCTGAGCGCTTTAACCACTGTGCCACCAGGGCTCAAGATCTTGGTAATGGGGCTTAATGGCACAAAGCCGTTGCTCCTTTCCCAATACATTTCCTTAAATTTAACCATGATTTCATAAAAGCACAGTACCTTTCAGAAGAAGAACTAAGGGAAATCAGGAATGGATCAGCACACCCCACAACATGAATGGAAAATAACTAAAAGCACATTCCCACGTGGATTTCAACTCTCCCTCTCTAGAATGACTCACGCCCACCAGCTCCTCAAAGCCCAGGCCCTGCATTAGTCCTTCTCTACGACCTGGCACCATGCCTGGCAGCAGTAACCATTTATGAATGAATGAAATGGCTGGGGGTAGTTCTGTCATCTATGTAGACAAAATTCTAATTTCAACTCTCAATATTTCTTATAATCATTCTTTAATGAAAAAGGGTGCCAAGAAAGCTAAAATAATTATTGAAAGTATCCCAACTCTGAAAATCTGATGCCTTACCAGTTCAAAAAAAAAAAAAAAAAAAGATTTTAAAAAATATCACGTAAATAGGAGGGATAAAAGAGGCAAAAAGTAAAAAACATTTTCTAAACAAAATCTTATTGGTTATAAACCCCAACGAAAAACTCATAACAACATGTCATTTTTGCACTTCAGCTCATATGGTACATAGACATGTTTAGTTACAGGTTTCTTGGGCAGTTTATTTGTAGTAAAGTTATTACATCTGATACATAACGTTTCACATAAAAGTCCATTTTATAACAAATTACATTAAAAATTGGCCTGTAAGAAACAAGAGGAAATGCTCACGATCATTAGCCATTCCCACCCACTGCCATCGACTCAAGTATGAGTCATTAGCCATTAGAGAAATGCAAATTAAAACTACAATGAGATATCATCTCACCCCAAAAAAAGACTAGTGTTAATCCAAAAAACACAAAATAATAAATGCTGGAGAGGTATGGAGAGACCGGAACACTTATACACTGCTGGTGGGAATGTAAAATGGTACAACCACTTTGGAAGTCTATTTGGCACTTTCTTAAAAAGCTATAAATAGAAATAGAACTACCATACGATCCAGCAATTCCACTCCTTAGAATATATCCTAGAGAAATAAGAGCCTTTACACGAACAGATATACGCACACCCATGTTCACTGCAGCACTGTTCACAACAGCAAAAAGATGGAAACAACCTAGGTGCCCATCAACGGATGAATGGATAAACAAATTATGGTATATTCACACGATGGAATACTACGCAACGATAATGATGAATCTGAGAAACATCTCATAACATGGATGAATCTGGAAGGCATCAGTTGCAAAAGGACAAATATTGTATGAGACCACTATTATAAGAACTCAAGGAAAGGTTTTAAACACAGAAGAAAACATTATTTGATGGTTATGAGGGTGGGGATGGAGAGAGAGGGGAATTCACAACTAGATAGTAGACAAGAACTATCTTGGGTGAAGGGAAGGACAACACACAATACAGGGGAAGTCAGCACAACTGCACTAAGCCCAAAGGTAAGAAGTTTCCTGAACACAAACAAACACTTCGAGGGACAGGGTAGCAGAGGCAGAGGTCTGGGGACCACGGTTTCAAGGGACATCTAGGTCAACTGGCATAACAAAGCTTATTAAGGAACTGTTCTCCATCTCACTTTGTTGAGAGGCATCTGGGGTCTTAAAAGCTACCAAGCAGCCATCTAAGATCCATCAATTGGTCCAACCCACCTGAGGCAAAGGAGAATGAAAGACACCAGGAAAATATTAGCCCAAGAGGCAAAAGGGGCCACATAAACCAGAGACTCTATCAGCCTGAGACCAGATGAACTAGATGGTGTTCAGCTACCATCAATGATTGCGTGACAGAGAACACAACAGAGGGTCCCTGACAGAGCAGGAGAAACGTAGGGTGCAGTACTCAAATTCTAGTAAAAGGACCACACTTGATGATCTGACTGAGACTAGAGGACATGGCCCAGAAGACATGGCCCCCTGACTCTCTGTTAACCCAAACTGAGACCATTCCAGAAGTCAACTCTTCAGACAAAAAACAGACTGGACTATGAGACATAAAATGATACTCGTGAAGAGTGTACTTCTTAGTTCAAGTAGAAACACAAGACTAAATGGGCAGCTCCTGTCCAGAGATGAGATGAGAAGGCAGAAAAGGATAGGAGCCGGTTGGATGGACACAGGAAATCCGGGGTGGAAAGGAGGAATATGCAATCACATTAGAGGGATGGCAATTAGGGTCACGTAACTCTGTGTGTGTAACTTTTTATATGAGAAACTAACTTGAGATGTAAACTTTCAACTAAAGCACAATTAAAAAACAAAACAAACAAACAAAAAAATTGGCCTGTTAAACATCTGGCACAGAATGGCTAGTCTGCTGCACTTGTTGAAGGCCCGCTACATGGTAGTGGTGGTGTTGGGTGCCACCCAGTGATTTTCATTCATAATGACCCCATGTGACGGAGTACAACTGCCCCCTAGGATTTTCTAGGTCATAACCTTTATAGGAGCAGATCACCAGGTCTTTCTTGCATGGAGCCGTTGGGTAGGTTCAAAGCACCAACCTTTTCATTAGCAGCCGAGCATCTGATCACTGCCCCATCAGAGCTTCCAATCTTGACGTGCTGGCACTAAGTTTCCTCACCTTCAAGGACTAATTCTAGGCTGGCCAATCAGTGTACAGACCTTCTGTGCCTCCAGCCCCATCCACTCACTCAGCTCTGACCATTCTATGCATCTGCTACTCACAGATCCACTCAGGAGGTGCATCTACTTACTTAGCACTACTGAGTTACTGCAACATTAGTGCTAAAAACAAAAGCACTGACAGGTCCCCTCGCCCCTCCCCCCCACCAAAAAAAAGTCATCCCATGAGGGAAGAATTCCAAACACAGAATTAACTAAGATACAAAAAGAAAAAAAAATAATATTAAATGTTCAATTTATGTCAACTTTGTAACTTTTCTCTTTTACACTCAAGAGCAAGGAAAAAACAGAATCCTTTCATAACATAACAAAGCAACAAAAGAGAGCGCAACATCATAAATCAAAGCTGTAAAAAAAAAAGGCAAACAATTATCACATACTCTTACAAAATACTATGCTGGGACAAGATGAGGTCAAAATTGCAATTTGCTCTTATAAAGCAACAATTCTGGATACAGCCTATGCCTACAAAGCAGGTCTTCAAGAAGAACCAAGTAGAACACTTTTATACAGCGCTTCCAAGAGAAGTGTTTGTTCATAAGCCATTACTGTGGGAGAGAAAACAAAGAAAGCCTCAACCTGCTCATTAGCTGAAACTCTGTTTATATGCCAATTCAACTGGGAAACAGCGAATCAGAAAAACAGCTACCCCAAACGACTAGTTATTAGTCACTGCATTTGTAACTAAAGAGACCACATACAACTACACCACTGAGATAAGGGAAAATTTCTTCTTACAAAAGTATTCCAGCTAATAAAGGATGAAGGAATGACATAAACCCTAATACATTAATGAATCTTGGTGTTGAACATCAATAGCAGCTAACATCACAAAACAGGAGACAACCTGGAACTGTGCCTCCTGATGGAAGAACACAACTACGGAACAGTCTTGCTGTTATGGACTGAATTGTGTCCCCCAAAAATATGTGCTATAAATCCTGACCTCTATGCCTACGGTTATAATCCCATTTGGGAATGGGTTATTATGTTAATGAGACAGAATTAGTGTAAGGTGCGTCTTGAGTTCATCTCTTTTGAGATATAAAGGAGATTAAACAAGCAAGTGAAGAAAGCAGAGATGGGGGAAGAGAGATGCCAAGTCACATGAAAACTGCCCAGGAGCAGAAGCTCAGACAAGACAAAGACCTTCCAGACCCAGTGGAGGAAGAATGTCTTCTGCTAGAGCCAGCACCTTGAATTTGGACTTCTATCCTCCCAAACTGTGAGAAAATAAATTTGTTTGTTAAAGCCATCCACTTGTGGTGTATCTGTTCCGGTAGCACTAAGTAACCAAGACGCTTGCCAAACAGGAAAAAAAAAAAAAATCAAACCTGAATCTGATCAAGCTTCCAGATCCAATAGAGAAGACAAAGCACCACGTCAACCACCACCAAGAGATGCAATAAGTAAAATCCAAACTTCGGGAAACTCTACAAGGCAACAAACTACCTGGTTATATCAAATAAACTGCAAGGAAAAAAAGAGAGAGAGAAACACTGAGGTTTAAAAAATCTAAGATGAAATTTTAAAAATTATTTTTAAAAATCCTATTCACTATAGCATTAAAAAGAATACTTAGGAATAAATTTAACAAAAAAGTACAAGACCTGTGCAGTGCAAAGAATCACTTTTATATGGCCTTTCTAGCCATGATCTTGGAACTCCCACAAAATGACTGGCTGAGCCAAAATCTTGCAAGGGATTGGTCAATTCACTATACAAACAGTGACTTAAAAACCCACCCAATAGGACTGAGCCCCTCACGGTCCAGTTAGGGGCCTGGCTGGTTTTGCTACCCTGCCAGGTTTATGTAAGGGCCAATCCCACAGAGGTCTGGGGCAGGGGGGACCTCACTATCATCAATCAGAGTCTGAAGCAAAGCACATCCTTTGGACCTGGGGTGCCTGTGCTGAGAACCTCCTAAATCCAGAAGAGGGAGCTGTCACCCTAAAGACAGAGAAGGGCAGCTATGGTGGGTTGCCAGCCCATGGAGAGAGGATTAAGTGCCTTCAGGCAGGAGGCTTGCCAGAGGAGCTGGGTTCCTCTGGGCAAACATGGCAGAGCTAAAAGAGTTATAACACTTGTCCGAACAGGGCAGAGGCCCCAGTGTGCCCTGTGCAGGGGTTGCACACCTTCCCCTGGGGCAGCATGGCAGTAGCGGGCCCAGCTAGCATGGTGGTAGCCAGAGAAGTGTTGACACGAAGACAGCATCTGACCTGAACTACAGCATGCCAGCCCAGTGATATAAGAGTGGACATGGGTAACTTGGGGAAGGTAAACAGCTCCCCTTTGAGAATCTGTTGTTTACTGTTTGCTTTCTATTAATAATAATAATGGCTTCCACTTTGCCTACCTGGTGTAAGTATCTCATGTGTCCAGCTTGAACACAGATGAACGCAGCACCCATGTAACAGTTGATATCAGTGGGTACACATGCCTCATTCCTTGCAGTCTTTTAGCTGCCTGGAAATTTGAGGCACAGCCTGTTGTCTACTTGTGCAATGTAGATAGACAGGCATGTAATCTGTACACTGAAAACTACAATATGCTGATAAGTGAGCTTAAGGAAGATCCGAATAAATGAAGAGACATACCATGTTCATGGATTGGAAGACTCAAAGATGTTAATGTAATCCAGTGGGGAAAAGACAGTATTTTCAATGAACAGTACAGGAAAACACAGACATCTTTATGTTTGACCTTTACTTCACACAATACATAAAAACTCAAAATGGATCACAGACCTAAATGTAAAAGGTAAAATTATAAAACACCTAAAAAAAACATAAGAGATAATCTTTTGACCTTGGGTTAAGTAAAGATTTTTTAGATATGACACAAAAAATCACAAACGATAAAAGAAAAATTGACAAAGTGGGACTACATCAAAGTATAAAACTTTTGCTCTTCAAAGACACCATTAATAAAACGAAAAAAGCCACAAACTGAAAGAAAATGTTTGCAAAACATGTATCTGATAAAGAACTTGTATATAAAAATTCCTACAACTCAACAAAAAAAAAAATCCAATTTTTAAAAAAATGGGCAAAAGAGTTGAATAGACATTTCAACAAAGAAGATATATGAACGGCAAATAACATGAAAAGATGTTCAACATGATTAGCTATTAGTGAAATGAAAATCAAAACCACAATGAAATACCATTGCACACCAACTAAAATGGCTAAAATCAAAAAGACTGACAGAAGCCAACTCTTCAGACATGGATTGGACTGGACAACGGGTTGGAGGGGGATGCTGGTGAGAAGTGAGCTTCTTGGATCAGGTGGACACTTGATACTATGTTGGCATCTCCTGCCTGGAGGGGAGATGAGAGGGTGGAGGGGGTTAGACGCTGGCAAAAAGGACAAGAAAAGAGAGAGTGGAGGGAGAAAACAGGCTGTCTCATTAGGGGGAGAATAATTGGGAATGTGTAGCAAGGTGTATACGGGTTTTTGTGTGAGAGACTGACTTGATTTGTAAATTTTCACTTAAAGCACAATAAAAATTATTTAAAAAAAAAAAAAAAGACTGACAATACCAAGCATTAACGAGGATGTGGACAAACTGGAGCCTTCATGCCATGCAGGTGGGACTGTAAAATGATACAACAACTTTGGAAGTTTCATAAAAAGCAAAACATACACTTACCATACAACCCAGCAATTCCACCCTTGTGTTTCTACTAAAGAGAAATTAAAACATGTCCATATAAAGACTTATACACAAATGTTGATTGCTATGAGTTGGAAACAACCCAAACATCCATTAGCTGGTGAATGGATAAATAAAATTGGTTTAAGTATAGAATAGATTATTTCTCAGTAAGAAAAGGGAACTACTTATACACGCAATAACATGAATAAATCAAAAAACATCATGCTAAGTGAAATAAACCAGACATAATAGGAGACTACATAGTGAACAATTTCATTTATATAAAACTTCTAGAAGAGGCAAAAATACAGACAAGAAGCACATCGGTGGGATTGTCTGCAAATGGCCATGAGATAATTGTGAGGGTTGTCAGAAGTGTTCTAACACTGGGTTTCCTTAAGATGAATTCCCACAACTGGGGAGTTGGATCAAAAATTACATATGTTTTAGTTTTTATAAATGTCTTTAGTTTTTAAGATGTCATCGCACTGCTTTCACATGATGGCTGCACAACTGTATAAATCTACCAAAACTCATCAAACTGTTCATCTCAATGTAAAACATGACTCTATATAGCTGTTTGAAAAAAAATTTAAGAGAGACCTAAGAGATGAATTGCAATGCATTGGTCATTTGGATCCTACAAATTCAATTTTTTTTTTTTTTAATTCCAGCATGTGGGAAGCGCAATGGAAATTTGAACTCTGAATGGATCCTGATGTTATTAAGAATAAGATGTAGGTCAATAATAATACTGTGGTTATGTTTTAACAACAACAAAAAAAGAGTCCTTAACTTTTAGAAATACATACTGAAATATTTAACAATGAAATGACTTGATATCTGGAATTTGCTTTAAAGTAATATGGGAGGGCATGGCAACCAAATGCAGTGTTTGATCCTTAACTAGACAATGGATGGAGGAAAAAAAAAAAAAAAACTATGAAGAACATTATTGGGAAAATGTGAATATGCCTAGACATCAGGTAACAGTACTATATCAATGTCAAACTCCCCAAGTATGATCACTGTATTGTGGTTATGCAGGAGAATGTCTAATTCTGAGAGATGCAAGCTGAAGTACTAGGGATGAAGTATCATGATGCTGCAAGGAATTCTCAAATATTTCAGAAAAAAATATACTTATTCCCAATACATATACGTATCAGGTCACCAACAGTCAAGCGTTGACTCAAGGGCAACTGGGTTAAGTGCTCGTGAAACACCTGCTAAAATGAAGTGTAATGAATAACTGGGCCAAAAACTGGATGCCCGTCTTGAGCGGCCTAAACCCACAAGCCAAGCCAAGAGCCCACAAACTCATCATCACCTAGTTAGCACCAGCTTGCTGAACCTGGAGCAGATATTTTCAGCAACAACCTCCTCATTTCCAACAGGGAGTATGTCAGATGGCATTCATTAAGTTCTGGAGCAGTGGGATAATGTAATGGTTCGAGTTCAATTTAACCACGATTGTTACTGATACTTGGATTTCCAGTGGCCTTTTTTTGGGGGGGGGGAGGGGGGTCTTAGGCCAAAATACTTCACAAAACTATGGGATTTAAATTATTGTTTCAGAAATAGGGCTATTCTTTTCATATCTCAACTTCAAAAGTAAAAGCCTCTACAAAACACCTGATACCACAAATCAAAACCGAATCTTCACCTGGTAGAGAATTTAAAATCATGACAATATCAACTGAATATATAAAAATATTTTTTTACATGTGATAAAGGTATTGTGCTTTAAAAAGATACCATCTTAGAGATAAATATTTGTGTATTTACAAAGTGACAGAATTCCCAAGATTTGCTATAAAACCATGCAGTGAGGGAGGCAAAATTGTGCACGTGTGTTAGAGAGGAAAGTCAGCTGAGCCAAGCCAGTCATGTGTCGATAATCGTGGAAACCGAGAAACGGGATAGTCTCTCTGCTTCTGTGTATGTCTGAATACTGTCGTAATAAAAAGCCATAAAATAAAATTATAGTGATAAAGCAGTCTTCTCAGAGGTTATACCACAGAGGCAGTACAATCATCATTAATTGTTTTAAACGCAGAAATAAAAAACGTGGAAGGTGACTGACATAATGATACTCATGAATGCCATTACTCTGCTGAAGAAAACTGCTGCATTCATTGGCATGAAGGTGATTCTCATGACTAATATCCAAAATTAATACATTCTATATTTTAGAGATCTTTCTGAAAAATCAATGATCCTCAACAAGCATGTACTGACTATAAGGTCATCAGTGTTACTGGGAAATTTCCAACTCCTGGCAATTCTTTTCTTCAACAACGTATTCTCCAGCGGTAAGTGTTGAAGCTAGAGCAATAAGGAAAAAGGGGGTCACTGGAAGCCCATCTTTTGAAGTTCTAGGTATAGTATGGGATCTTAACTCAAAAAGAAGCAATGTCACCATTACTAGATCACACCAGTTACTAAAACATAAACTCACAGTTCCTCCTGTTTTATAACTGTTTGTCTCTAAACTACTACACTGGAAGCTCCATGAGAGTAAGCAGGGACCATGTGGGTTTTTGCTCGCTCCTATATCCCGACTGCCTTACATGAATAAGTGAGCAAAAGAAGGGCATACTCCCCCTCTCTCACATGTTCCAATCATATAAAAATGCTTTTTCAGCCAAAAGTGTTTTTGTGTTTTGTTTTGTTTTAAATGGCTGTTCTGACAATGAAAAAGTTTTGAAAATTATAATGCCTCCATACAGCACATTCTTGGTGGCGCAACTAGTTAAGCGCTCAGCTACTAACTGAAAGGCCGGCGGTGTGAATCCACCTAGAGGTGCCTTGGAAGAAAGGCCTGGCTATCTACTTCAGGAAGGTCACAGCCATTGAAAACCGTACGGAGCATAGTTCTACTCTGACACACGAAGTGCTGCCAGGAGTCGGTTTCAACCCCACGGCAACTGGTTTGGACTTTGTTTGTTTTTTGGCATTTCCTAGACAAGAAGACCTCTGTTCTCCCCCTAGGTAGGGGAAAGGAAAAATGCACAAAAAGGAATGTCAGGCTGCCTGTCCCATTCACAACAATATCAGAAAGTCACTCCAAGTGATGTATTAAAGACACAAAAAAAGGTTAGCATTTGGTAATAATTTTCTCAAAAATGTTTTATTTTCTTGCAGAATGGAAAGGATGCTAAGATAAATAACCCTGCACAGGAGCACTTAAGAGCGCCCAAGTTGAGAAATGGTAGCCGACAACACGTGCCAGAAGCAAAGAACTGCTCCAAGACTGAGGGTAACACGAAGGAATCGAAGGAATCGGTGACAGGGGGCTCTCACTGGCAACATCTGGGACAATTTAAGCAGCAATATAAATAATGAGAGTAACATTACATCCTAGTGAATAAAAATGGAAAGCATGAGCCCAACTGATATAAATAAGTCAATAAATGGAAAGCTGGATGAGGAATGGGAGAGTTACGTAGTTTCAAAGTCCTTACCCACAAAACACTAATTAACTACAAAAGGGAAAAGTGTGATTTAGCAGAACAGCCAGTGCAGACACCACCTTAAGCAGCCCTTCTCCAAAATAACTGGCTTGCGATCTCCATGTCAAGACCATGAAAGTTAAAAGAAAGGCTGCGGAGGACGTGGCAATTAAATGCGCTACACGAGTCTGAAAGAGATCCTTTTACCCGAAAATATGGGAGAAGAACTTTATTGGGATCATTTGTCAAACTCGAACGGAGCCTGAAAGAGTATTTGATGGTACTAATGCAACAGTGTTCATTTCCTGATTTTTATGATTGTACTGTAGTTATTCGGCTTGAAATGGTAACTTGAATTGGATGGCTTTGTCTCACATACTTTGGACATGTGACCAGGAGGGACCAGTTTCTGGAGAAGGCCATCATCATGCTTGGTAAAGCAGAGGGACAGCAAAAAAAGAGGAAGGTCCTTGGCAAGATGGAGTGGTTCAGTGGGTGCCACAATGGGTTCAAACATGGCAACAATTGTGAGGATGGCACAGGACTGGGCAGTGTCTTGTGTTGTACACAGGGTTGCTGAGAGTGGGAACCGACTGGACGGCACCTAACAACAACACTGTAGTTATGGAGAAGAGCATCCTTATTCCGGGAAACTCACACGAGGGTGGTGTCGTAGAGTGACAGGGCATCAGGTGACCACCTTACTACCAAAGGGCTCAAAAAATACTGTTCTCCACTGTGCTTTTGTTTTTGATGGTTTTGAAATTTTGTTTTCTGTTTTTGACTATTTTGAAATTTTAAAAAACATTTAATAAATGAATAGTATTTCTCCAAAATAAAGGTAGATACAATCCAAACACATCATACACATTCTTTTCAACGAGAATGTTCTTGCTGTAGGAAAAGAGCACTAAGTGAGTTTTCCACTTTCTTCTGAATTTTGACCGTAAGTTGCCCACCTGATGGAGAAGTGGTGTGAAACAATGTTGCATTACAAAAAACAAAAACAATAAACAGGCTTTTACCATGTATTAACCTTGACTTTGAACAAATTTCATGACCTTGGGAATTTTTCACCTTCTTGAACCTCAGCAGCCTAACCTATAGACTGAGGATACCACCTTTTTATACAGAGTGGCTCAAAGGATGAAATAAGATGGCGTGTTTGACAGCACCTTCCGGATAATAAGCATTCAAAACTAGTTCTCTCCCACTTCGAAATCTATTTACAGTTTGCGTCTAGTCAATACGCTTACTTCTTAGTAAGCCACTGTTTCCTAATAGCAAATAATTTTTCAAGCTGAATGGACATTAAAGATCCTTTGCTCTAACACCCTCACTTTACAGATAAGGTAACTGAGCGCCAACGAGATGAAGTGGCTTGACAAGTCACCCAGCTCGTCATAGTTCAGCCTGGCCCTGGACTACACAGGCCAAGGCGAACCATCTCCTGTCCTAAAGAAATCAGCCTTCTCTCACTTCATCTTCACAGAACTCTGAAGCGAACATTACCATGACTTCACAGTGAGGAAATCAAGGTTCAGGCAAGGTTAAGAACCAAGATTATTCAGAATTCAAGTCTCCCTAACTCCAAAGTTCGTCAATTTTCCACTAAATGCTATAAACGTGTATCTCCATATGTTATTTCCAAACATGATTAAGTGGTTTTTCTGTACACTGTGCACTCGAGTATCACCCCCTTACTGCTACCATCCCCAAAACGCTATCACTGTAAAACAGAAATTATTTAACCCATAGGTCTCTGTTCATCAGCATCCTCAGCAACTTATCATAATCCTACCCACTCCCCCGTCCAGACCTGCTCACTGAAAATCAGCAACCGTGCGAAATTGCCTACAATGTCTTCCTGCCTTCACTAGTTTCTCTGATTCCTACTGTTCGGAGCAAGGTTCTTAACTGGAGTCTTAAGGTCCATAAAGAGAGTTCAGGGGTCCATGAATCTGGATGAGAGAAAGTTTTTCATATTAATTTTCACTGACCTCTAATTGAAATATAAGATTTTTTCCAAATATGAGCATAGGTAACAAGTAACAGTAATATTAGCAGTAACTGTCACTACAGAAAGCACATATATTTTCATGTCACATTACAGACTTTGTAACTATATACAATTGCTCTCCTTCTTAAGCCTATCTATTCTATTTTATATATTTAATGCCATTACTCTAAGAATGGATCCACAGGCTTCACTACTTACCAAAAGGGTACATGAACCCAAAAAAGTTTAAAATCCTTTGGTTTTGAATAACAGAGTTGTAAATCTGCCAAGAATTTAAGAGAATACAGGGTTTGGTGCTGGATAATATAATCCCTTCCAAAAACCAAAAATAATCCCTAACTCTGAGTAAATCTGGCTTTTAAACACAGAACCACTTATTCATTCAACAAGTATTTACTTGGTTCCTACTCTGTGCTCTACTGTGTAGCAGCTACAAAGATAAAACATTCTCCCTTTGCCTCCAACTAGTAAAAATGGTGACAAAAGCAAGCAACCACAAAGAAAATGCAGAATGTCTCCTCTACTAAAGGAGAAGAACAAAAGAAACTTTGAGGACTCAGACAATGGGGAGATTCTCTCGTTCCCATCAAACATACAAAGTTCCTTTGGGTAAAGAAAGATGAATCAGAAAGCTATTCTAGCTTTCAATTGCTCCTATAGCATGGAGTGCAGGGGGTGCTGGAAGCCCTGAACCACCTAAGCTAGGGGAGGACAAAGGGAGACAAAGATATTAAAAACAGATGCACGGAGTGCTGCCCAGTTGGGGGGGGGGGCGGGGGGGAGTAGCTCATGGATCCCGGTTTAACCTCCTGTGGGGCTGGTAGCCTCTACAAAGTCCAGATGCTTTGGGGAAAAGTGGGGAAATAGTGGAAAGAAAATTACACAAGAAGAAATTGTCTTAATTTTCTTTACATAGTGAAAATGGGGACAATGCACAAGGGGTAAGTGTAGAGCCATGACTCAAAGTTCAATGACATTCACTTAATCTCTACAATCAAAATAGTATGTCTGCCTCTGATGACATTTTATTTATAGCACAGTATCTGTTCTACAGTAGTTAAAACAGCTAACAAGCATCTCTCTATATATAGAACTTAACTTACAAAACAAGATGTTTAAATAAGGTTTAATTTGCTCAAAGCTTCCCCACTGAATTTTAATTTCACAATATTTATTATAACATATCAACAAAGCAACATCAGGAAAAAGAAAACCAACCCAGGAAGACTACTAACCTTATAAACATCTATTCTACAGTCTTACCTCCAGAACTGTCCTCCAGCATTCGCCAACACAATTAGAGACCTGAGCATTTACCATGTTTTCCGATCAACCTCCTAGAAACTCACCCCCACCTACTCCTGCGCACTTCTTTGTCCCTGGCACTACCCCAGGGCTCGGGGGGCAGGATACAAGGTTTAGTCTTGCTCTGAAGGCTTTTACAGTTAGGAGACAGAGCCACTAGGAGAATTTTTGAAATGCAAGGCATTAAAAAATCAGCTGCACAGATAAGTGCAGGTCAAAATAGCTACAAACAGCTTCACCAAAAGTGAGGCGTGAACTTCATCACGCAGGGTGAACACAACACTGGGGAGGAAGAGGAAAGGGTGGGAACACCCCCAGTACGGCAAGCAGCACGCAAAGGCACACGAGCAGGCCAGAGCCTGGCATCAACTGTGTGCACGTGTGCGCGTTCGGTGGGGAGCGGACAGTGGGGAGGGAACCATGAATGTATGTGCAGGTGTGCGCGTGCGGTGGGGAGCGGACAGTGGGGAGGGAACCATGAATGTGTGCTTGCATGTAAGGTGGCATCGCACGGAGAATAGCAATTCTACACAGAAGACTGCAATAGTTATACAACACACAAAAGTCACCGAACAGGAAAGACTTGGGAATGCTACGTTTTAAAGTTTATCTTTCAACTGACCTATGCAGTTAAAGGGTAGCTGGGAGGAGGGGCAGATCCAGCAGGAAGGTGTTGGACCAGCCCAGGAATGAAGGGCTGAGGGCTTGACCCAGAGTAGCAGCCATCAGAAAGGTGAGGAAAGAGTGAACCTAAGAGACATTTCAAAGTAGGAAATGACAAAAATCAAAGGGGACTCCAAATCCTGGCATGTAAAAGGCCAAATATATGGTGGCACCACTAACAGCACTGGGACAGCAGTGAAGAAGAACTGAGGTTTGGGTGTGGAGGGAAGGGTCAAAGACTGGCGAGCTCCATTGTGACTACACGGATGCTGGGGTTAGAGAGGGCATTCCAGGTGAAGAAGTCCTGAGGGAGTTGTAAAACCGGTGTTGTCGGATGACAGAGGTTAAGGCAGGCTGAGCTGTGGATTTACCAGGCAGTTACCTACAAACAGAAAAACCCAAAGAGAAATGAACAGAGAATGAAGACAAGGAGGCCCCAAAGAGGGGGGGAAGGAACTGATGCTTTCTGAGCAACTACATGCCAGCCGCTACGTCTCTATATACCAGGTAAAGAAGAAACCGAGAGGTAGGAAACCAAGAAAGCATCCCCTCACAAAGAGGAGTGCACCCTCAGCAAAGCCAACTATGCAAAGAAGTTCAAAGGAGGATGGAGACTGAGAAGAGGACACTGGACTTGCCAACGCTGAGATCTCTGGCAACCTCTGGGAGAGACTTCCAGTTGTGTGGTGGAAGTGGAGGCTGTGATGTGGGTGGCTGAGAAGAGAATGGGTGAATACAAAGTGAATGAAATGAACGAGAAGCATGTATTTAGATAGTTGGACAGCACGTGGACAAGAGTCTATGGCAGCTAAAAAAGGCAGCAATGTCACGCAGTTCTCACGATCCTTTCTTTTATTAATTAGAAAAACACTCTGACCAACAAACTGAAAGTTAAAGGTTAGGGCCTACACATCGTATTACTTAAGGTGCTAGAATTAAAGGAAAACAACAGACATTCCTTAGTTTTTGCAGTTTCTCAATCTATGGCCAAAAAACAGAGTTCAGCTATAAATCTAACAAATTAACATATACCAATTGGGTTATATTCTACTAGCTTTACTGGAAAAAATTAACATCTTTCAAAACTGAGTGTTAAATAAAAAGAGAACCTATAGGCTGGGAAAAACTTTTGGTTACAACATACCCTACAAGGGTCTAATCCCTAAAATCTATGGAATACTCCAACACCTCAATAACAAAAAGACAAATAACCCAATTAAAAAATGGACAAAGCATATGAACAGACACTTCACCAAAGAAGACATTCAGGCAGCTATCAGACAAATGAGAGAATGCTTGTGATCATTAGCCATTAGAGAAATGCAAATCAAAACTACAATGAGATACCGTCTCACCCCAACATTACTAGCACTAATCAAAAAAAAAAAAAAAAAAAAAACAGAAAATAACAAATGTTGGAGAGGCTGCCAGGAAACCGGAACTCTTACGCACTGCTGGTAGGAATGGGAAATGGTACAACCGCTACTGAAAACTATATGATGCCTCCTTAAAAAGCTATAAGTAGAAATACCACATGATCCAGCAATCCCACCCCCAGGAATATATCCTAGAGAAATAAGAGCTGTCACACAAATAGACATGTGAACACTCATGTTCAGTGTGACATTATTCAAAATAGCAAAAAGATGGAAACGACCTAAGTGCCCACCAACAGATGAATGGATAAATAAACTGTGGTACACGTACACAATGAATACTACACAATGATAAAGAACAATGATGAATCCACAAAATATTTCACAACATGGATGAATCTGGATGGTATTATGCCAAATGAAATAAGTCAATCACAAAAGGACAAATATTGTACCAGACCACTATTATAAAAACTCAAGAAAAGATTTACACACAGAAAAAAACAATCTTTGATGGTTATGAGGGAAGGGAGGGGTGGGGGGAAATCATTAACTAGACGGTAGACAAGCGTAAACTTCAGCAAAGGGAAAGACCACACACAATACAGGGCAAGTCAGCACAACCTGACCAAGGCAAAGTCATAGAAGCTTCCTAGACACATCCAAACACCTTGAGGGACTAAGTTATCGGGCCTGAGGACTTGGGACCATGGTCTCAGGGAACATCTAGGTCAATTGGCATTAACGTAGTTCATAAAGAAAACGCTCTACACCCTGCTTTGGTGAGTAGCATCTGAGGTCCTAAAAGCTTGCAAGCAGTCATCTAAGATACATCTATCGGTCCCAGCATGTTCAGAGCAAATGGGAATGAAGAAAACCAAAGACACAAGGAAAAATATTAGTCCAAGGACTAATGGACCACAACTACCACAGCCTCCACCAGCCTGAGCCCAGAAGAACAAGATGGTGCCCGGTTACCACCACCAACTGCTCTGGCAGGGATCACAATAGAGGGTCCTGGGCAGAGCGAAAGAAAAATGTAGAACAAAATTCATATGCACAGAAAAAGACCAGGCTTACTGGTCTGACAGTGACTGGAGAAACCCTCAAGACTATAGCCCCCAGACACCCTGCTAACTCAGATCTGAAGCCACTATTGAAGTCCATCTTTCAGCCAAAGATTAGACAGGACTATAAAACACTAACATACATGAAGAATGTGCTTCTTAATTCAATGCAGTATGTAAGACCAAATGGGCAACACTTGCCCAAAAACAAAGACACGAAGGCATCAAGGGACAGGAAAACTGGATGAATGAACACTGAGAACCCAGGATAGGAAGGGAAAGGGGGAGAGTGCTGACACATTGCAGGGACTGCAACTAATGTCACAGAACAATCTGTGTATAAAATTTTTTAACGAAAAACTACTTTGTGCTATAAACTTCCACCTAAAACACAATAAAGTTTTTTAAAAACCTGAGTGCTAAAGAAACTAACACAAAAATACAAACACATTTTTATGCTATAAAAAATAACTGATATCTCACACTTACCTTCCCCAAATCATAAGCCTTGTTTTTCCAAACTAAATATCCAAAAGACCACTCACAGTCATCTAGAAACCTGCTTTTGGGATTGAAGTGCTACAGCATTTGACTGTAACATTGGCAAAAATTCCACTGCTTCACTGGAAAACTATTTCTCCATCTGCTTCCAGTGATGAGCCTTAAATGGAGACCGGCCAGCCCATTCATAAAACTTGGTAAGTTACAACTTATGCATTTGTCTGTACTCTAAATGACAAAGGTACTCATTCTTCAATCCTTTTACCTAAAGAAGAAACTCTACTACACAGGGGACCATAAGTAACAGATAAACCTACGGTGGGCAGAATGTAACATCTTGGGTTCATCTCTCAGTAGTAGGTATGGCTGAGTTGCTCAAAGTTGGCCAGCGGCAAGCTTTCTGCTAAATTCCCTTTCCTGCCCACTGCTATTTCAGAATTTTATAGTACTGAACCCCTTGTAAGAACTATGGCACCAGACAAAAGAACTCTGGACAACAGATTTCCTACGGATTCTTCAATTCGTTCAAAATGCAATAGACACTTACTGTACTTATTAAGTCATTAACCAGCTTCTTTAAATAAAGATGCAAACCTCACTTGTTACAGGGATGACCTAATACCATCTTCCGTTATACAAAAAAGAACAGTTTTCTCAGTGAAGGACATAATAGTGATTTTTATGCAAAAGGATAAAAAAAAATACAACATTTATGATCATTTCTTTCTGCCTTTTATCAGAAACATTCTTCCAAATTACTGTTGCAAAAAAGTTTGCATTTTGTTTGAGGATATGATCTTGACTTTTAAAAAACCTTCTCCTGTTGAAGCCTCTGCCGAGACATCCCCCGCTCCGCCATGGTCCCCCCTCGCAGCCCGCCAAGCCACAGCTTCTAACTGTGGTTTGGCCCGACCACACTGTGGCCCTAACTGCACTTTGAATTTGGCGCCAGAACCCCACGCATGCGTGAACCAAGATTCTGGAGCATGCGCAGGACCTGAAGAGCTGTGTCCTCAATCTGTCCTTGGACCTGAACATCACCGACATGATTCAACATCCTGACTTCCAAATACGGGCATGGGAGGGCTAAGATCAGAGAGTTCTGGGCACCAAACCCAACCCCCAGATGCCACTGGAAATAAAAAGATCCCCAACCCCCTCAGACAGGGAGCACGGTGGCCTTATGGTCACTAGACCCCACGTTGCTCCCTGTCTACGCAGAAAATAAATTTCCACTTTGTTCCCTTGCAACTGGTGGTGTGGCATCCGTCTTGTTTCGATCGGCTAATAGGACAGGACAAGAAGCCTCGTTCCGTTACACTGTGAGGAATTTCTTAATTACTACTATATATCTTGAAATAGCAGAAGAGCCCAGAATTGATGAAAACTGTGTAACTCCTAAGAATATTAATTTTAAATCACATCAACTTTTTCACATTCTAGGAAATTATCATCAATAGGTATATTAGTATATTACTCATTTTTTCTTTTGATAAAATGTTCTCATATTTTTGTTATTATTAGATAATAACCAGTTAATTAGCAGCTGTAATTACTTCCAGAAGGAACATGGCTTATTATAGAGGATCCTTTTCTTTAAAAACTGTCCTGCAGTGGAGGAAGCAAGCTGACACCTGAGTGCACATGGTGCCCGACATTACGTGACATCACACCTCACCCTTCCCACAACCCTTGGACGTATCCCCCATTTTAAAGGTCAGGAAATGGAGGCTTAACGAATTACTTAACTTGCCCAAGTTCACATGACTAGTGACAGCCAAATCCAGAATCTAAGTTCTTTTGCTACCACACCACGCTGCCTTTCAAAAACAAAATCTTTACACATAGGCTTTTTCCTAAATGGATTTCCTCACCTTTTAGCATTTCCTCTTACTGCATCTTCCAAAGCCTCAATTCAGTCAAGAAGACAGACCACTCGTTAGAAAGTTTTTAGAACCACCACCCAAAGAATCAGCTGATAGTAAATAAGAAATACATCTGAGACCTTTTACCTGTAGCAGGTCTTCCTTTGTAAAGAGCTCTGGGGAACAATAATACATCTAGTCTACCTTACAAATGGCACAACTATTTTATAATATTCTTTATTTCCACATCACAAAATCTTTATTTTCATTTCACAAAATCATCAAGTAACGCTGAGAAGAACGCTAGAGAAGCTGAGACAAGGATCTGCCCCCGGAGTGGTCAGAGAGAGCCTTCCCCTAGAGCCAGCACCCTGAATTCAGACTTCTAGCCTCCTAAACTGTGGGAAAACACATTTCTGTTTGTTAAAGCCACCCATCCGTGGTACTCCTGTTACAGCAGCACTAAGAAACTAAGACACAGAGCCACCACTTCGCACCCACCAGAATGACTATAATTTATAGAGAGAGAGAGAATAACAAGTGTTAGCGAAGATTTAGAGAGAATGGAACACTCAGGCATTGCTGGGGAATGTAAAATGGTGCAGCCACTGTGGAAAACAGTTTGGCAGCTCCTCAAAATGTTGAACATAGTCTTACCATAAGAGCCAGCAGTTCCACTCCCAAGAGAAATAAAAACACATGTCCACAGAAAAACTTACACACAAATGTTCATACCAGCATTATCTCTAACAGCCGAAAAGTGGCAACAACCCAAATACCTATCAAGTGATGAATGGATAAATCAAATGTGATACAGCCATACTATGGAGCATTATTCAGAAATAAAAAGGAATGAAGTACTGACACATGCTACAACATGGATGAACCTTGAAAACGCTATGCTCAGTGAAGAAGACAAACACAAAAGGTCATACATTATACAATTCCATTTATATGAAATGTCCAGGACAGTCAAATCTACAGAGAAAATAGGGAGGAAGGACAGGGATGACTCCTAAGGGGTACAAGGTTTCCTTTTAGAGTAAGACAATGTTCTAAAATTAGATTATGGCGATGGTTGCTTAACTCTGTAAATACACCCAAAAACCACTGAACTGTATACTCTGTAAATAGGTGAACTTTACAGTATGTAAATAAAATCTCAATAAAAGTATTAAAAAATTAAAAAGAAAATAAAGCTCACAATTTTGTTTTCATTTTTCTACCTAAGATGGCATGGTACACAGTGGGGAAAACATATCTCACCAAAAGCAATACACTTGTTTTTCTTTGATTTAGAATACTATCTTTCTAGTATCCTACTTTCAGCAGTCAAAGAAAATATGGTTCCATGGGGCTTTCTAACTTCCTGAACACAGTCATTAAGGAAGGACAAAAAATAAAAACCATTACCACTTTAGGCGCCCGCTCCTAAGCCGGAGCAAAGTTCAGGGCACTACCAGATGGTGGGCCTCCCGATGCGTACAGTTGAGCCTCGATGGTCGCAGCTCCTATCTTTAGGGACCACCTGAAGCCAGAGGCACGAGCTCGGCCTTGCACAAGTCTGCTCATAGGGCTGAGGTCAGGATGAGCGTAGATCCAACCTGTAAAGAAGATGATATCCAACTTTCCCAAAGTGGTTGCACCAATTCACATCCCACCAACTGTGAGCCAGAGCTCCACTAGCTCCACGGACTCATTCCTTACAGTCGGGCTTTTTAATTCTTTATCAATTTGGCCAGTGTGCAACATCATCTCACTGTGTTTTAATTTGCATTTCCCTGATTTAAGGTGAGACTGAGCACCTTTTTTTATTTATTGACAACTGGATTTCTTCTTTGGGCAAGTACCTGTTCAAGTCTTCTATCCATTTTTCTACGGGGCTGTCTTTTTTACTTACTGATCTGAACAAGCTCTTTATATACCGTCGCAGTTACATACGATTAAAATATATTCTTCTATGCTGTGGCTCATTTTTAAAATTCTCTTTACAGTGTCTCTTGAGGAGAGTTTTAATATTAACGCAGTCGTATTTATCAGTTTTCTTTATAATTAGTGCTTTTCACATCTTGTTTATTTCATTCTCCCCTATGCTGAGGTCACAAAGATCTTCTCTTATATTATCTGCTACAAGTTTTGCTTTTCACATTCAGTTAATACACCTGATATGAGAGAAAGGTCCGATTCCATTTTCCCATATGGAAAACTGCTTTGGGGAAGTAGATCTGAATCCAGTACCTGGACTCTGAAGCTCAAGTAGAACAGGAAACTTCCATCCGAAAGATTCTTTGATTCTTTGTTTTGGGAGCCTGCTAAAGCCATCATGGTCTAGCTCTTTGTGTGATTTGATACTGACTATTGTCTCCAAAGAAACCCTAGTGGTGTAGTGGTTAAGTGCTACGGCTGCTAACCAAGAGGTCAGCAGTTCGAATCCACCAGGCGCTCCTTGGAAACTCTTTATCCGGTAGGGTCGCTATGAGTCGGAATCGACTCGACAACAGTGGGTTCGGTTTTTTTTGTTATTGTCTCCAAGCCATCAATAAGTTATTGTGTTTATTTAACGTTTGCTTACTGTGCCTAGTTTCTTGTTTTGTTTTGATATGTCCAAGTAGGCTGCTCATGTGAGCTAGTCTGATTATTGGCACCTTAGAAGTTTTAACATACTGTCACCAGGTGGTTGGAACTGTAACTAGGTATGTGAGCCCAGGAGTCTGTTTCCATTTCTTGTATGGATTCAGCTCAGGTGTCCATGTAGTCGGTCACCAAGTGTGTGGTGCAGGCTCTCACCTACAGCCCTAGACAAGCGGGGGTGACTGATGTAGGCACAGGTATCTGGCTGCAGTAGGGGGTCACACACTGAGCAGGGCAGGGGGCTGACAACTAACTGCCCCTGAGTGTCTGTGAGAAAAGCGTGCGCTGTTCCCTAGAGCACGTAGGTGGGTGAGTTTTGCAGCCGGACTATGGGCACCCAATGCTGTTGGCTGTAATGACTGGGAGGCACCACTTATTCTTGGACCCGTCACGGGTGGCTAGGTGGCATGGATGGAGCCACCAGTCCTCAGGCCCCTGATGTGGATAGGTGAAGACCCTGCTTAACAGGCAGAGTGGTGTCAAATGTCACACACCTGTCTCTCCACTGTACAGCTGAAACAGTTGAAGTTAGACTTCAGGTATATACCCTAATGTGCTGTGCTAATGAGGGCCTATGCTGCTGAAATGGGCCCACACAAGCTCTACGCCGGGGTGAAAAGCATTCTGAGTCCATGGACCGTTATGCCTGTCCTAGGCAAAGGAGGTGTTTTACCCTGAGTTTCCACCTTAGGGGAGCCAGCAGATTATTTTTTCCTGTTTGTTAATTTGTTCCCTCTCCAAGGCTGGGAGAATGGCTCAGGTGAGGTGATGCGTCCTACTTCCTGCCTAGGAGGCACAGCAATCTCTGAAGCTGGTTCGGACCTAGTGCAGAGTGGGAAGAGGGCAGGTAAGTGGGAGAGAGGTTCTTCCGAAAGAGGTGTTTTTTAGTCCACGCAGTAGGTTAGACACCCGTACTTATCTTTTCCTGAACAAGCACCACTTTTCACTGATTCTGGAGGCATGAGTAGACTCTCCGCTGCTCGGTCTCTCCCCATGTGGAAAACTCATCCCGAATATCACTGCTTGCCTCACTGCACTCCCGCCAGCAGATCCAGCCTACCGAGTGCCAGTTCCTACTGGGTCAGGTCTGGCAGCTCTTCGCTGCTTCTGAACTGTCTCTCCCTCCCCCTGCCGCTCGGTCCAATTCCTCAACTTTGCCTTTGATGTTCAGGGCTCCTAGACTGTCAAATATAATTGATTCACTTGTTTTTTCGGGTCTTCGTGGTAAAAAGAACCACAAGAAGTGTCTGACTACACTGCCATCTTGGCCCCGCCTCCCCTATATTATATTATACAAATATACAATAATTCTGCAAAGTGTATTATTACTATTCCCATCTCACAGATAAAGAAACCAAGGCTAAGAAACAAGTCCAAACTGGTAGAAGATAAAGATCCATGTCTGTCTAATCAAATGCCCGTGTTCTTTCTACTATACTACACTGTTTTAAGAAAGAATCCGATCACTGGATGGAAGAGGAAATGTGCAGTTTGAGGATGCCGGAGTCACTTTATTCTCCAGGTCCACTAATATAGCGACACTTATTTTCATACTTCCACTTATTCATTCATTCAACAGACACTTATTGAATGTCTACTACCTGCCAGGCACTGTTTCAGGCTCTGGGGATGAAGTACCGAATAAAACAAAGTCCCTAGTCTCTTAGTACTTTTACATATATACAGAGAGAGGCCTGGTGGCACAGTGGTTAAGCATTTGGCTGCTAACCAAAAGATCAGCAGTTCGAATCCATCAGCCACTCCTTGGAAACCCTATGGGGCAGTTCTACTCTGTCCTACAGGGTCGCTATGAGTCAGAATTGACTCGATGGCAACGAGTTTGGTCAGATATATATATATATATATACACACACACACCCCTATACATACACACATATATATACATGTATATAAATTTTTTAAAACACTTCATTGTGCTTTAAGTTTAGGTTTGCAGAGCAAATCAGTTTCCCAATCAATAATTTATATTCAAATTGTTCTGTGACATTGGTTGCAATCCCTGCAATGTGTCAGCACTCTCCCCATTACCACCTTGAGTTCCTTGTTTCCATTTATTAGGTTTTCCTGCCCCTTCCTGCCTTCTCATCTTCACTTTTCGGCAGATGCTCCCCTTTTGGTCTCATATGGATGACTGTCCTAAGCAGCACATTCCTCACAAGTGTTACTATTTATTTTATAGGTCTGTCTATTATTTGGGTGAAAGGTTATCTCTGGGAATGGCTTCAATTCCAAGTTAGAGGGGTATCTAAGGGATGTAGTCTCAGGGATTCCTCCAGTCTCTATCAGACCAGTAAGTCTGATCTTTTTTTTTTTTTTTTTTTAATGAATTTAAGTTTTGTTCTACATTTTTTTCACTTTCTAACTGGGACCTTCTATTGTGATCCTGGTCAAAGCAGTTGGCAGTGGTAGCCAGGCACCATCTAGTTCTTCTGGTCTCAGACTAGTGGAGGAGGCTGTGGTCCATTAATCCTTGGACTAATTGCTCCCTTGAGTCTTTGGTTTTCTTCACTCTCCTTTGTTCCTGATGGAAAGAGACCAATAGTTGTATCTTAGATGGCTGCTCACAAGCTTCTAAGACCCCAGATGCTACTCACCAACGTAGGATGTAGAACACTGTCTTTTTGAACTATGTCACACCAATGGCCCTAGAGGTCCCCCGAGTCTATGGTCCTTAGCCTTCTAGTTCTTGGGATTTATATTCTAACCTGAACATAAGTGGCCTTCCATATGTATTCTACATGACTCAGTCTTCTACTTATTGAAGAAAAACTCCCTCAAATACATTGACAGCTCAGCAACGTGTTACGCTGTCATGCAGCAGCAAGGCTGAATTCAAATAGCAATGTGGGGAAATACCAGCATTCACACTGGGAGAACCTCGTGAATAAAGCATCCCCACACTTCTTCCCTTTTTTGCAATTTATACCTTCACTTTTCAAGAAGTGTTAGCAGTATTTCAAAAGTAGTCACCTTAACAGATGAACATGACTTCTTGTAAGTATCTATATACATCTCACGCTATTTCTAAACTATACACATCTCATGCTATTTCTAAACTCTTTTTCATCTCACCTTTGAAAGATGTTTTTCAGTGTATGGTCAGCCATAATAAACTTCTGCTTCTTCATTTAATACAAACTGCGTATCTATGCATACTAAAAAATAGTAGGAATTAGGTAAGGAAAAAGTTAATTTTAAGTTATTTCATAAGTTAACTGTGAAAACCAATGTGAGAGTACCAAGAACTTCCATAATTTTTCTATTCCCATCTCCAGACAAAGGAAAACCCCTTCCCTCAGGCTCTAGATCCCACCCCTTTCATGTACTTACTCAAGAGCATGGAACTTTCTCTCCCTACATCCCTCTCTCCTGGATTATTCCCCTCAGAGCAAGATACAAATATGCTCTAATGCTGCCATCTCGAAAATAAAAGAAAATCTGTCTAGACGCCCCTCATGCCCTCCAAATGCTTCTTTTCTGTTTCCCCTTCACAGTAGGATGTCTCCGGAGCTTGTCTACATAGGCCATTTCCTCACTTCCTCTCCAGTCTGGCTTCAATCTCCACGAACTCACTGACAGTACTCTTATCTAGGTCACCAGTGATTTTTCTACCACCACGTCCAATGGCTTCCTCTCTCGTCTTCCTAGGCCCCTCATTACACACAGCATTCTACACAGTAAAATGCCCATCTCCTAGAGCATTTTCTTCTCTCAGCCACTGTGACACTACTCTCCTGGCTTTCCCTTTTCCTGTTTAGCCAATTCTTCTAAGTTTCCTTGGCTGGCTCCTCCAGCATTACCAAACTCTAAATGTTGAAATTCCTCAAGGCTTGGTGCTGAGTCCTCTTCCTTCCTTGCCATGCATACACGACATTCTCTTTCTAGGTGATGTCACTGCAAACTCAATTTACGAAGACTCACTCCTTGAGCTCCAGGTTCGTATGTCCAACTGCTCACTTGGAATCTCCGTATTAATGCTGCATAGGCAACCAAAACTGAATTCTAATTTTGCTTCCAAACCCAATTCAAGCCAAAAACTTAGAAACCATAGTCATAACTGCCTCACCCTTGCCCTGTACGTGCAATCCATCAGCAAGTCCTACTGAGTCTACTGCCATCATATATCTTGAAATCAACCACTTTCACTGCCATCAGCCTAGTTCAAGCCCCCTCAATATTGCCGGGCCCTCCAAACCGTCTGTCCCTTGCACACTTGCAAGTCCATGCTCCACACAGCAGACAGGAATCTTTTTAAAAGGCAAAGCAGATCATGGCACAATCCTACTTCAAGTCTTTCAACAGCTTCCTAAATAACAAATTCCAAGTGCCTTACAAGACCTGCAAGGCCCTGAATGATCTGGCCCTACTTACCACTCCATCTTCTTTCTAGTCATACACCCTCTATTGGTTCCTAATTCACCACACTCTTTCCCACCTCAGGACCTTTGCAAGTGCTATCTCCTCTGCCCAGAGTATTCTTCAATGTCTGCTTTCTGCACTTCACATCTTAGTTTAAAAGTCACCAGCACATAATGATTTTTCCCAACCAGCCTGCTGAGCGTATCCCTACCTTATTCTCTAACATATTACTCAGATTTCCTGCCTTGACTTCCCACAGTTATTATAATTTTATTTCCTTACTGGCTTATTATCTCTCCCTACCTTCCTGCAGTATAAATGTCTGTCTTGTCTGGGTTGTATTAGTATTTGTAGAAATGAGCGAGGGAAAGGACAAACAAATCAAGGACAGAAGCGGGAGAAAGAAAGGGGAGAAAAACAGGACACATTTCTAATCTATACCTAGGTTTCTACCTAGAGTTTTATAATCCAGATTTTTCCACACTATAAGTGAAAGTGGAGGTTCCCCATCAGCCAAGCTGAACAGTGATATTCTATATATAACTTAACCTATTCATCAAGTACAGATATAGCAGCAATCTGTTTATTTTACACTCAGTGCTCTTCTATCGAAAGATCAAATTCAGATATGCTTTTCTACAACTAGCCTTGGAAGTGACTACTGCGTGTCTAAATCTGTCAATGTAAATTAGGAGAAAACAAATTTGCTTAAAATATAATGCCAAGAGGAAGAGATAATATAAAATGCAAGTGTTTTATGGCAAAACTCACGAGCAAAATGTCTCTAGAATAGCAAAATGTTAAAGCTGAGCAGTAGGGAGAGGGGGTTGGTTCATTATAGTACTATCTCTGGTTTTGTGTATGTGTGAAATTTCCCATAATAGAAAGTTAAATAAATGACTCCAAGAACTCGAAAGACAGCAAGTATCACTGGGTCAGGTACACTCTATTGCCACTTGCGGATTTAATTTACAAGAGTTAACAGTTGAGGAAAGTGTCATAAAAACATCAGCTCCTTCTAGGGGCATGTCCCAGGATTCAAGAAGCGGCACAGCCCTCTCACCTGAGTGCTGCCTTCTGGACACGGCACCTTCAGCCCAGCACCTTCCTATGGGAGTCTCCAATAACCATGAGACAAACACAGAGCAACTTCAGGAGCAGAATAAAATCATGTAAAGAGAGGGGTAAGGAACAGAAGTCCACAGGAGGGAAAAATAATCTTTGCATAAATTCAAACAGAACCTTTTCCCAGGAGCTCTGATTAGGTAATATGTCTCTCTAAAGCGGCAGTTCAAATCTAGGAATGAACTTACAGAGGACTAAACGCAAATACGCCAGAGCCAGCACCCACTGAGTCCCTCCTCTCAAGGATTCTCCACTGTATTCCAGAACTTCTGGAAAGCATAAAATGTCCCTGGTGAAAATTAAGCTCTCTTTTACTTGGTAATACAAAGAACAGAAGAATCGAAGTTGCTCTGGCAATTGTTCGTTTTTTGTTTTTGTTTTGTTGCCACAAAAATACCCTAGTTTATGAGAAAAGAAAAATAATAGTCTATTTTCAGTCTGTTTGGGTTGAAGAAAATAATTTCTAAATCTATTAGGAAATTAAGGGACTACAACAAACCACGATTTTAAGAAATCGATTACATGCTTACAAGTAAATCCATCACTGTAAGATGACACAGACCCAAACTAGGACATGAAAGATCCATTTTATTTGCTTAAGAGTAGCACAAGGATCATCCTTAAATAGAAATAATTAACATTCCAGAAATCCAAACTAACTCGATAACTGAAATAAGCTGGTACTTGAACATAAACTGTTCAATCATCAAAAACACAATAAATTAACCCATGACTGCCCTGACAGGGAACACAACAGAGAACCCCTGAGGGAGCTGGAGAGCAGTGGGATGCAGACCCCAAATTCTCATAAGACCAGACTTAACAGTCTGACTGAGACTGGAGGGACCCCGGTGGTCATAGCCCCCAGACCTTCTGTTGGCCCAGGACAGGAACCATTCCCGAAGCCAGCTCTTCAGACATGGATTGGACTGGACAGTGGGTTGGAGAGGGATGCTGGTGAGGAGTGAGCTTCTTGGATCAGGTGGACACTTGAGACTATGTTGGCATCTCCTGCCTGGAGGGGAGATGAGAGGGTGGAGGGGGTTAGAAGCTGGCGGAAAGGACATGAAAAGAAGAGAGTGGAGGGAGAAAGCGGGTTGTCTTATTAGGGGGAGAGTAATTGGGAGTGTAGACCAAGGTGTATATGGGTTTTTGTGTGTGAGACTGACCTGATTTGTAAACTTTCACTTAAAGCACAGTGAAAATTATTTTTAAAAAACACAATAAATTACTTCCATTTCTAAGAACAGAAAAAGGATTTGAATTTCATAAAAGTTAAGTTACGGTAGAAATCTAAAGTTTTTTAATGCAATCATTGGCATAGCTTTCTTTTTTGGGGGGGGGTGCGTGCAGGAGGTGGTTTCTTGGTCTATCATGACAGACCTCACTCACATCCAGGAAACTGACACCCAACCTGAGTCCCTGGGCCTATCGTAACTGAGCCTAGGGAAGTGAGGGAAATGGCAGGGGGAACAAGGGTATTTAGTTATCTAATGCTGCTATAACAGAAATGCCACAAGTGGATTGCTATAACAAATTTATTCTCTTACAGTCTGGAGGCCAGAAGTCCAAATTCAGGGCGCCAGCTCCTGGAGAAGGCTTTCTCTCTCTGTTGGCTCTGGGAAAAGATCCTTGTCATCAATCTCCCCCGGTCTAGGAGTTTCTCAGTGCCACGCTCCACTCCTGGCTCTTCTTGCTTGGTGTAATAAGGTCCCTCTCCTCTCCGTTGGATTCTCTCTTTTATATCTCACAAAAGATAGACTCAAGATACAACCTCATCCTATAGATCATATCCTGCCTCAGTAACATAAAAAAAAAAAAACCATCACCATCAAGTCGATGTCGACTCATAGCGACCCTATAGGACAGAACAGAACTGCCCCATAGAGTTTCCAAGGAGCGCCTGGTGGATTCCAACTACCGACCTTTTGGTTAGCAGCCGTAGCGCTTATCCCCTACACCACCAGGGTTTCCAGTAACATAACTGCTTTTAATCCTGCCTCATTAACATCATAAAGGTTAGGATCTATAACACATAGGAAAATTACATCTGTGGTGCAATTACTACTTTTGTGTGTGGCCTTTTTAGCCATGAGCTTATAACTCCCACCCAGGTGACTGTGTGATAGGGTAATTGTGGCCTACCAAGGGAATTGGTCAGTTTTGTGTTAAAAGACAGCCAATTCCAGCACAGGGGAGAGGAGCTGACTACCAGGAAAGGAGAGACCCGGCAGCAGGAGATGGCATGGGGGGCTTCTTGGCCCACAGAGAGAGAAAGCTGAGTGCCTCTGGGGAGAGACCGGGGCCAGGGACAGACACGCCTGCAAGCACAGCTGGGGAGAGGCTATCCTGATGGAAGAACTATACCCTGAGTGTTCTTGAGCCTGAAGTGTACCTGTTACTTCCCTAATAAACCCCATAATTGTAAGTATGGTCTGTGAGTTCTGTGTGGCCACTGCAATGGATTATCTATCCCTGCAGAGAGCTGGTGTCAGAGAATAGAGATGGCGGAGACGGGAGGCTTGTCTGGGCTCCGCCTCATGGAAGTCAGCCTTGTGCTGTTATCTTGGTTCTCCTTCCCCCTTGTGGAGTTGGAAGAGGTCAGACGCTGCCTCCAAGCCTTTTTTACGTCAGATCACAAAACAGACGACAGCCACACAACACTGGGAATCATGGCCTAACTAAGTTGACACACATTTTGGGGGACACAGTTCAATTATTAACAGGAACCTATGCCTATCATTTCCACTATTTTCCTCCTCTGCCTTGAGAGAACAAAAATATTACCATCTCTACTCAAAAAGAAGCTTAAATGTTCTGTGTACATTCTCAACAAAAATAAATTATAGAAAAAATAAGCTTATTAACGATAGATTCATATCATAAACCATGAAGAGCCTTGGACATGACTATAGCTAGCAATCTGCAAGTATATTTAGATTTTGTTGTCCTTGTTCAAAAGTGAGAGATGAAAGGGAGAAGAGAAGCAACAAAAGTCTGGGGGATGGGGGAGGGGAACTAGGGATGACTTGGGCTGCAAAGGAAGGAACATGTAATCAGGGTATCATAAGAACAAGCCTGTCACGTCTTAAGACCCTGTAAATGACAGTGGGCTCTGAGTAACCACTCCATAATTAGATCAGGAGAGGCCAACTATAATCCTTTAGGTGACAGATCTAATCTGGGACACAATTGGGCCTAAACACAGATTTACTGAACTCACGGAAATGGGCACTTAATCACACTGAGAGATCATGGCCACAGTGGAGATAGGTTTCCTGTCGTGTTCCATTTCTGGAGGCTGAGTTCAGTTTTGTGGTTCAACATATGGATATGACTAGGCTAAGTCAGGATTTAATTCTTAAATTTCTTCTGTTTCATTCATCATCTCAGATCTTACCCTGTGCTATTATTTGGTGTCATGGCCCAAGCTACTCAGTGTAATTTGCCCTACTTTTCGATGTTCATGTCCACACAGGAATAAATACCACCAGTGCTGGGTGGCACAAATGGTTAAGCGCTCAGCCACTAACCAAAAGGTTGGCAGTTTGAATCCACCCACAGCACCTCAGAAGAATGGCCTGGAGATCTAATTCTGTAAGGTCACAGCCATTGAAAACCCTACAGAGCACAGTTCTACTGTGATACACATGGGGTCACCTATGGCTTTGGTGCTGGATAGTATATACTGGTACTTAGCCCCACATTTGGAGCTCTGGTGGCGCAGTGGTTAAGAGCTCAGCTGCTAACCAAAAGGTCAGCAGTTCAAGTACACCAGCTGCTCCTTAGAAACCCTATGGAGCAGTTCTACTCTGTCTTATAGGGTGTCTATGAGTCAGAACTGACTCAACGGCACCCAACAACAACAGCCCCACATTTACCCTTCAAGACTCTCCTGGGAATCACCAGGCCTAAAATATACATTTTCCAAAGTGCCTTGTCTGCTGCACCCCCATTAGGCTCTGGCAACAGCATTGGCAGGGGCATAGGTTCCTGCTTGGTGGCAGAGAACTCCAGCAGCATTAGCAGAAATGAGGATTTATGGGCTCTGGGCAACACCACCTTCCCCCATTTGCTCCTCTAGCCACTACTTTTGTAACCAATTCCCCTTTGATCAAAATACCTGGAGTGGTTTTCTGACTAGACGCTGATTGGTAAGACAGCCCACCAAATTCAGAATTTATATAATCCATGGGCCAGGACGGAGGGTTACGCTATGAAATATCCATTCATCCAACAGTAAACCAATTTTTATTGAGCACCTACTATAGGCCAGACCCTGTTCTAGGTGGTGGGGATATAGCAGTAAACAACACAGATACAAATTCCTGCCCTCCAGGAACTTACATTCCAGCGGAGAGAGAGAAATACATAAAATACATAATGTGTTGGACGATAAGTGCTAAGGAGAAAAAGAAAGAAAGCTGGGGCAGGGATATGAAATGACTAGGGGGTTAAAATTTTAGATTTTTAGGAAAAGACCCCAAGGAAGTGAGGGAGCTAGTCACACACACCTGCATACAAACACTACGGTGGAGTCGATTCCGACTCATGGCAACCCTCTAGGACAGAGTAGAGCTGCCACATGGGGTTTCCAAGGCTGTAACCTTTACAGAGGCAGACTGCCGCATCTTTCACCCTTGGAGCGACTGGTGGGTCAAATCACCAACCTTTTGGTTAGCTGCCAAGGGTTTAACCACTGTACCACCAAGGCTCCTGTACACATGCACAGGAAGAGCTGGTCGGGCAGCAGGAACAGCATGTGAAAAGGCCCTAGGCAAGGGACCTCTCTGGCTCAGGAGAGAGCAGAAGTCGTCAGTAGCTGGAGCAGGCAAGGGGACAGAAGTCTGAGAAGCAGGGAGGCCAGGCCATGGGAGCCTTGTGGGCTACAGGAAAGGCTTTACCTTCAATGGCAGATTCTCAGCAAAGGAGTGACATCGTCTGACTTACCTGCTATAAGGATCCCTCTGTGTTAAGAGCAGACTGTAGTGAGAAAGGGCAGACGTGAAGGACCCTCTAAGAGGCTACCGCAACAATCCAAATGAGATTTAATGATAGGGTCAAAGTCTACCACCCATCTGTCAGTTTGTCATACAGTGGTGGCTTGCATGTTGCTGTGAGGCTGGAAGCTATGCCACTAGTATTTCAAATACCAGCAGGGTCACCCATGGTGGACAGGTTTCAGCAGAGCGTCCAGATTAAAAGAGACTAGGAAGAAGGACCTGGTAATCTACTTTGGAAAAAATTGGCCAGTGAAAACCAAATTCTCCAGGAGGACCAAGTGGTGGCAGTGAGGATGCCGAGCGGTCAAATTCTGAATATATTTTGAATTTGTATCTGAGCCTTAAAAAGTCAGGAGCTGGTCCCTCAATCTTTCTGGAATTCACATCAACAGAAATTTCTATGGGAATTCTACCAAATGAGAATATAATGGCTTTAGTCAAAGATAATTAAATAATTTAACATTCTGCAATAGTCAGTATAGAGAAAAAAAATGTGTAACACGCCGGAATTATAAAAATTAATGTTTTATAGAAATATCAAAAATATAGAAATATGGAAGTGTCTATAAAGTAAATCCCATTTTTATCCATCAAGTTAGAGATAAAGCTAGGAAAACTAGAGTAATGGAAACGGAACAACCAGAACAGAAATAATGAGAATGTTGTGAAGAATGTAACCAATGTCACTGAACAATTTATACAGAAATTGTTGAATGGGAACCTAAACTGCTGTGCAAACATTCACCAAAAACACAACTAAAAAAAATTTTTTTAATTAGAGCTAAAGTGTAACCTTATTAACTCAATTTCGTAAGAGGAGTAAAACATACAAAATGAAAATAAAGAGGAATAAAATATACCATATGTAAATTTTCTAGAGAGCAATGAGAAATTCTAGAACTAGAACGAATTTGGGAGCCCCACTCCCTTCATTTTCCCCTAATCTTTTCATTTTTGGAATAAAGTAACACAGTCCCCAGATATAAATGAAGATTGGTGGTTCTTCAAGCATCAAAACATGGTTTAGAAACGTGATGAGAATATTTCTAAAATACGTTCTTACTTCACTATTTCTGGACTATATGAAAAAGAACACGGCATCAGGATTGGAGGAAGACTCATTAACAACCTGCGTTATGCAGATAGCACAACCTTGCTTGCTGAAAGCTAAGAGGACTTGAAGCACTTACCGATGAAGGTCAGAGACCACAGCCTTCAGTATGGATTGCACCTCAACATAAAGAAAACAAAAATCCTCACGACCAGACCAATGAGCAACATCCTGATAAACAGAGAAGACTGAAGTTGTCAAGGATTTTATTTTACTTGGATCCACAATCAACCACCACGGAAGCAGCAGTTAAAAAATCAAACGACATATTGCATTGGACAAATCTGCTGCAAAAGACCTCTTTAAAGTGTTGAAAAACAAAGGTGTCACTTTAAGGACTGAAGCGTACCTGACTCAAGACATGGTGTTTTCAGTTGCCTCATATGCATGCGAAAGCTGGACAATGAGTATGGAAGACCGGAGAATTGATGCCTTTGAATTATTGCGTTGGCGAAGAATACTTAATATACCATGGACTGCCAGAAGAACAAACAAGTCTGTCTTCTAAGAAGTACAGCCAGAGTGCTCCTTAGAAGCAAAGATGGCAAGACTTTGTCTCACATATTTTGGACATGTTATCAGGAGGGAACAGTCTCTGGAGAAAGATATCATTCTTGGCAAGGTAGAAGGTCAGCAAAAAAGAGGAAGACTCTCAACAAGATGGACTGACACACTGGCTGCAACAATGAGCTCAAACATAGCAACAACTATGAGGATGGCACAGAACCAGGCAGTGTTTCATTCTGCTGTACACTGGGTCACTATGAGTCAGAACTGACTCGACAGCACCTAACAACAAATAATTCAAACTTCCTAAACTCACCTCAGCCAAAAACCAGTTCAGTAAAAAGCTAGAGGATTTTTTCCCACCGCTTCATAATTTCCACAACTTCTCCATTTCCAGGCAGGATGGCAGGATCGGGGGATGTGGGTGGGAGGAGAGTTGGTAGAGAAAGCCTAAGGCTGTCCAACCCTCTCCCACTTCTGTAGACACCTCCTCCTAGAGTCAGAGACCCCAGGTCCTCATCCACATACAGCCATCAGGGCTCCCACCTCAGTGACAACAACGGTGGCGGGAAGTGGGGCCACTGGATTTGATGCCGAGGTTCACACACTTGCAGATAATAACAGGTTCTCATCAGGCACACCAGTGCAAAGGAAGTGGGGCTGCCCCACCCCACGCCCACACAGAGCCAGACAGCATATTGCCTCTTTGTCACTACTACCATAAAAAGTAAAGCCAATGGCTTCAGCAAATGCCCGCCAATTTGATTTTTATTAATGCAAATGTATTCGCAAGAGATCTAAAGATATGCAGTTTTCTTGGAAAAAGTGATGGTATAGGTTAATACGATAATGAAAGAAATTTTATCAACCTAAAATATTAATCAAAATAGATACCCCAAGCAGAAAAATTTGACAAATACTGACTTCTCATATTAAGAAAAGCAAAAAACTGCACATTCAGAACTAAACTCTAACACTGTACAAAAATCTTCAAAATCAGAAAACAAACAGTATTTGCTTAGATCACTTACAAGTACAGGAAAGGTGGCTGAAAAGCGCTAGAGGTGGACATGGGGCAAATCAGAAAGGGCACTGTAGGTGACATCAAGTCTGAATTTTATTCTAATTGCTACGGAAAGCCACTGTGGGCTCTAAGCCTGGGAGTGACATGATCGATTCTGATTAAGCATAATCACTTCTTGTTTAGAACACCATACATTTTTGAGAAGAAACGGTATTATATATGGCGGTGCCGCAAAATTGCTGCTATGCCTTCATTTGGCTATCATTTATCCAGTGTCTACTCCAAGCCAGGTTGTGCACAAGGTACTGATGAGGAACAAAACAGGGTCTGTGACCTTGAGTTCACAGTCTGCTAGACATGAGAAACACTCAACAAATAATTACAACTGTTAATATTTGTAAGGGTGAAAAATGTAAAATGTTTTGAGTGCCTGGTGTCTAGGGCAAAGGGTGGGTGATCTGGCCAGGGGAAACAAGGAAGGAAGACTTCACAGAAAACCTGAGTCTTTCAGGACAAGCAAGGATTGCCTTAGTTGGGTATTTCTACAAGTGCCACACCCAAACCACTGGTGGGATAAAAGACAACTTAGGTGCTCCCCAAAGACTCTTCCTTCTAAAGTATTTATATAGGATCATTAATGTGGAATGGGGACAAAAAGAGTTAACATCTAGACCCTGTGAGTGCGACTTCACGGGTATTGCTTGTATCAAGGCTCTAAGGAGAACTCTGGTATTTTGGCTTTTGTGCAGCACCGCAAACATAGTAGCCTAAATGTCACTTCAACAAGTGGGTCTATCTGCTATTCAAGATGCGCATGTGCGTATGTGTGAGTGAGATAGAGTTACCCATTGTGAATTGCAGTTAAAACTTTTTTTTGCAGCCATTTTTATTTTCCCCTAAGTTTTACTGAAATTTTCAAACATATGGAGACTTTCTTCTTAGACTTTCTTCCACAATGAACACCCAAATACCCTCCACTTGCTGTTGTTGTTAGGTGCCACTGAGTCACTTGCGACTCATAGCGACCCTATGCACAACAGAACGAGACACTGCCTGGTCCTGTGCCATCCTCACAATTGTTGCTATGCTCGTGCCCATTGTTGCAGCCTCATTGAGGGTGTTCCTCTTTTTCACTGACCCTCTACTTTACCAAGCATGATCCCCTTCTCCTGGGACTGTTCCCTCCTGATAACATGTCCAAAGTATGTGAGAAGTAGTGTCACCATCCTTGCTTCTAAGGGGCATTTTGGTTGTACTTCTTCCAAGACAAAGTGGTTCACTCTTTTGGCAGTCCCCAGTACATTCAATATTCTTGGCTGACACCACGAATTCAAAGGCGTCAATTCTTCTTTGGTCTTCCTTATTCATTGTCCAGCTTTCACATGCATATGAGGCGACTGAAAACACCATGGCTTGGGTCAGGCACACCTTAGTCTTCAAGGTGACATCTTTGCTCTTCAACACTTTGAAGAGGTCCTTTGCAGCAGATTTGTCCAATGCAATGAGTTTTCTGATTTCCTGACTGCTGCTTCCATGGGTGTTGATTGTGGATCCAAGTTAAATGAAATCTTTGACAACTCAGTCTTTTCTCTGTTCATCATGATGTTGCTCATTGGTCCAGTTGTGAGGATTTTTGTTTTTATGTTGAGGTGTAATCCACACTGAAGGCTGTGGTCTTTGATTATCAGTAAGTGCTTCAAGTCCTCTTCATTTTCAGCAAGTAAGGTTGTGTCATCTGCATAACACAGGTTGTTAATGAGTCTTCCTCCAATCTTCTTGAATTATTTGCTTAGCAAACAGATTGAATAAGTATGATTAAAAGACACAACCCTGATGCACACCCTTCCTGACTTTAACCCACACAGGATCCCCTTGTTCTGTTCGAACAACTGCCTCTTGATCTACATATAGGTTCCTCATAAGCACAATGAAGTGTTCTGGAATTCCCATTCTTTACAATGTTATCCATAACTTGTTAAGATCCACACGGTTGAATGTCTTTGCGTAGTCAATAAAACACAGATAAACATCTTTCTGGTATCCTCTGCTTTCAGCCAGAATCTATCTGACATCAGCAATGATATCCCTGGTTGCATTTCCTCTTTTAAATTGGCTTGAATTTCTGGCAGTTCCCCACTGATATCCTGCTGCAGCCACTTTTGAATGATCTTCAGCAAAATTTTGCTTGCACGTGATATTAATGATATTGTTCAATAATTTCCAAATTTGGTTGGACCACCTTTCTTGGAAATAGGCATAAATATAGATCTCTTCCAGTCGGCTGTCCAGGTAACTGTCCTCCAAATTTCTTGGCATAGCCAAGTGAGCACTTCCAGCGCTGCATCCAATTGTTGAAACATCTCAATTGGTATTCCGTCAATTTCAGGGGCTTTGTTTTTCACCAATGCCTTCAGTGCAGTTTAGATTATTCCAGCTTAGATTTAATCCACTTAGATTCAAAAATTGCTAAAATTTTCCCACTTTGCTTTATCTCTATGCATATGCACACATATATGTATATTTTAAGAACCGTTTGACAGTGTTGATGATGTCACAATACCTCATCCCTAAACTCTCCAGTTTGCATCTCCCAAAAATAAGGGCACTCTCCTGTGCTACCAGGATGCCAAAAAATGCTAAAAATCAAGAACTCCTTAACATCACCTAGTATCAGGTATAGTTCTTTTAAGAATTTAAGTGCAAAGAGTTTTGTCAAGAGCCTTATTGAAGGAACGTGTTTTCATAAACTGATTAGGCTTATCAGCTGTATTTCATTTTTAATGTAATAACAGTTTATAAAATTTAAGTTAAAAAGTTTTAAAAAGTCAATTTTTTAAATATTAAGAGAATAATTGTGGTCATCAAATATGGCAAAAACTGTGAAAATGGTATGTGAATGATTGACATTCTGGGAGCACTGCCTTACTGAAAAGAGCTCGGCTGCTAACCAAGAGATTGGCTGTGAAAATCCACCAGCTGCTCCTTGGAAACCCTTCGGGGCAGTTCTACTCTATCCTATTGGGTCGCTGTGAGTCGAAGGGACTCGATGACATCAGGTTTGGTTTTGGGTTTACCTTACTGAAAGGACACTCTAGGTAGAGAGAGCATCCTATATGAAAGAGTTTGCCAAAGAGTGAGGGTTTCAGCATGCCTGGAGTGGAAGGCCATGTGTAAAAGGGAGATGGGCTGGCCAGGTGGAGTGAGAATGAGCTCTTCAAGGATTCCGTGTGCCTAACACCCGGTTGGTAGTAGAATTTTTACTTGCTAAAATCAAGTTTGTTTAGAAAGATCTATTTGGCTACAGTGTGCAGAATGGAGTGGAGAAAGGAGGAGATGGGGATCGTTTGCAAGCAACAGAACCAGGTTTATATTTTTCACTGCAAATATATTTTAGTTATATTATGGGTTGAAAACACCTGCTATACTGGTAAATGAACACAACAAATACAGTAAGACTGGACAAAGCGCACCTTGGATGTACATACTGTAGAAAGGCAACTTAAGAAGAGGAAGATACATACAGTCAATATCTTAAAGAAATTCTGAGAGGAGCCCTTAGGTGCTTTTGAAGGTTTCAGCATTTGATGGAACTACCTCTTTTTAATACCTAGTTTCACTTTCCAAAAATGGTTTTCCTTTTCCTTGGCAAAGGAACTAATTTTATGGTTATCAGTCACAGTTAGTCACAAAAGATAAAAAGCTCCAGAGGCAAATCGATGGGAAAGCAGTGGGATGCAAACAGATAAGGTGGTTTTCAAAGACTGCAGAGTACCCTCAAGGCAGCACCGCAGGCAGCTCTGGGGAGCCCCACTTGCACAGAACCCAGGAATCCACCAGGAAGGCTATCCCAAGAGCCAGTTGCCCACCTGGCCTCGGAGGAGGAACCGGGCAAGGCTGGCAGGCCCGGCCAGCAGTACAAGATGCTGAGCCTTCACCCCTTCCACCAGAAGAACTCTGGTTTTATTTGTTTTACATATCGGGCTTCCTAGAAAGATTGCATTTGAACGAAGGGCTCCGCAGCTTTAAAAAGGTTCGAAAACCAAGGAGTCAGAACTGCACATTCTCAAGTTAGAGGCTGGTTATTCAAGAATAAGACCCTCAGTTCCACAGGAAGGCTGCTGGAAGACAAAGCAAATATCAGCCCTGAGGAGAAATGTTAAAAAAAAAAAAAAGAAACCGAAGCAGACAGGCTTCTAGAGGTCAGCAGCTTACAGTAAAATGAGGGGTTCTGTTTTGACCTGTGGATGCTGAGGTGCCAGTGGGGCAAGCAAACTGGAAAGGCTAAACAGGCAGAGGACAGGCAGATGCGGAGCTCAGCAGAAAGGTTTGGGAGCACAGAGGGGCAAGTGAAGCCCAAATGTGGATGAAGCCACTAAGAGAGACGCAAAAGAGAAACAAGGGCAGGTCTGAAAAGGTCAAAGAGGACAAGGAGACAGGGGCTGCCTCAAGCAGACCTGTCTGGGGCTACCAAAGGCCACTTCAGGAGGAGACCCTGAATTCAGAGTAGCCAGGACAGAGAGGCACAGGCGAGACTGGTTGGGGGTGGTGTTTTACAGAGCAAAATCCACACAAGGGCAAGGGGCAAGAATAAAGGGTATTGGCTAGGGAGCAAGTGAAGGGTTAGACAACGGGTCTAGGCCTCAAGAGATTCGGGCTCTGGGAGAAAAACGTCACAGTGAGGTCAAAGATGAAGCGCAGAAAGAGGACGAAAGCCTCTGGAGGAGGCTGTGGAAAAAGAATACCACATCAGAACCTAAGATTTCACCAGCGAAGCTGTTCTGGAAAAAGCTCCTTTCAGACAAAGTTAATAGGAAACCAAACTCAGGGCAAAGGTCAATGGTAACAAGCAGAAGAGGGGGGCAGTGTCTTCAGAGCCCTGTTCTGCCTACCAAATCCCTGGATCTGCCTATAGGAGTCACAGAGCCCTCCTGAAGCACTCGCTGCAGAGAAGAGAGACCCTCCCTATAAGGGGAGGACAGAAGAGCCCACCCTAGCCCCTCACCTTCCTTGTCACAGCCACTGCTGGTGGACAAGTGTCTCTCAGTTCCTGGTGTGGTAAAGCTTCTCTCAGTTCACCAGGGGCCCTATGTGTACTTATAGGAAAAACCAGGCATACGTGATATCGAGGAGTAGGTCTACGCTTGATTCGCAATTCGTGTACAGTGTTACTTGTATTGATAATAACTGTATTTTGGAGCCCGGGTGGTGCAGTGGGTAAGTGTTTGGCTGCTAACCAAAAGGTGGGTAGTTCGAACCCACCAGCTGCTCCTTGGAAACCCTATGGGGCAGTTCTACACTGCCATGTAGGATCACTATGAGTTGGAATCGACTCGACAGCCAACAGGTTTGGCTTCAGTATGTATATTTTAAGTGCAAATACGTGGTTGAAAACTGAAATACCAACTTTAAAAGGTAAGGTAAAAATAACAACAACAACAACAAAACCATTCCTGTCGAGTCGATTCCGATCCATAGCAACCCGATATGACAGAGTAGGACTGCTCCATGGGGTTTCAAAGGCTGTAAAACTTTATAGAAACAGACTGCCACAACTTCCTCCTGGTGAGTTTGAACCACCAACCTTCTGGCTAGCAGCTGAATGTTTAACCACTGCGCCACCAGGGCTCCTAAACAAAATAAAAATAATAAACATTTATTACATTAGGAGTCAAGGGGTTCCGAAGTTTTAACATATCGAAAACAACCATACCAGAAGGAAGGAAAAAAAAGTTCCTCAAGCTTCTAGCTTTAGCTAGACCACCTATACCTCCCCGTTTTGCTCAAAAATAAAAAACAAAAGCCAATCGAAAGGACACTATATTCCTAGAAAGAACACCTACCTGTTAATTAAAAAAAAAAAAAAAAAAGATGTCTCTTGTAACAATTACCTTAGAAACTCCCAATTAGTATTTTAAAAAATTAACAACCTGACCCTTGTATATAAACTGGACTTTTCAAAATATCTAACCGACAACTCAGGAGACTCCTTGATAGACAATGGGGTAAGAGCGTGCTAACTACTACAACAGTATCTTGCCAAATAAAGAGATACTTTCAGAAAAGCCTTACTAATTCTAGGAAACAATTAACCAGTCTCATTTCTTAGGAACCGATCAAGAATTTTAGGCGCAATGAAAATCAGGCTTCATGACATTCGTTGTCAACTCTGTAAGGGTTTCAATGAAGATAACAGCCAAAAACACCGTTGTCGACGAGGGGGGTGGTGGTGAGCAAGGGGATGCCACCCCGCTCTGGTAACAGTGTTAAAGAAAGTCACCCCATGTAGACTACACTAACACAGGCATTAAAAATAACAACAGAAAAAAACACATACCTCTTAAGCCACTCTGAGAGTACATACCTGCTCAACTCTTACAATCCTTAATTCTGTTAAACCTACTTTCTCCTCATCTATGGCTGGACATCTGTATTTCACAAATACGAAGTTAAATATAATAAACCAAAAACATCTAGCATCATGTGGTACCTTATGTGAGCTACTGAGCCTCTTTAAAATACTCACTAGTTTTCCATTAATGCAGAAGTGAGAGCGAAATGTGGCAAAACTTCAACTAACTGGTGCAGCTGGGAAATGAGTCACTGAATAACCATGCTTTTCAGAAAACTGAAGGGTCATTTACACTTTGAGCGGGCAAACTTTTTAAGTCAGCCATTCCTTGGAATGCTTTATAAAACATACCTTCACATTCCTAACCCATAGTATGTGGTCCTTTCCTGATAACTAGGGCCCCAGGCTGAACAGCAGTGATTACACAAGAAGATGGTATCCTAAGACTCACAAGGCTCACTGTCCCTACCTAATCAAACCCCAGACTGTATGGACCTTTGTTTTGATACTTTTCCTGTCTTCCGCCCTGTTTTCACTTTCTGCTTCCATCTCTCTTCAGTTTCAATAACCAAGTGCGTCAGAACTGTATCTAAAGAAAAGGTTCCTGGCTCTCACAGCTCTGCGGGGCACCCAGAGAGCTCTTCCGTGGAGGTAAAGGAATACTAGCCCACAGGATGCTAATGTCACTATTTTACCTGCTGTAAGTCTTTTTAAATTTTTACTTCCTCATTGTTTACTATGTTCTGAAAAAAGCTATGTTCTAGACAGGTGATATGTTAAGTGGATCCGCGTTCTCATCATCTAATCATTCCAAGAAGGAGCCCTGGTGGTATAACGGTTAAGCACTTGGGTGCTAATTCAAAGATTTGAGTGGTTCAAACCCACCAGCAGCTCCACAGGAGAAAAGACCTGGCGATCCGCTCCCATAAAGATCACGGCCTAGCAAGCCCTATAGGGCAGTTCTACGCTGTCCTACAGGGTCAGTCACTATGAGTTGGAATCGACTCGACGGCACCTAACAACAACAGTCATTCCAAGGAGGTTATTTTATAATGACACATGTAAAAAATGAGCCACAATGATATCTTAAAATTATTATTCCAAGTTACCATATGTTATTTTTTAAAGGGAAAAAGTATGATTTATAGACGCTATCCATATGAACATTAGTAAAAATCCAAAGACAGGAGAGTACCCTAGACTGGTTGCCAATTACTGTGAAAAGAAAAACCAGTGGCAATTCACGGGCCTCCTTACCACTGAGCAAATGCTTCACAGTAGCCACCTCAAATAATTTTTAATAACTCTTCAGGGTATAAAAAACAATAACTTGAAGTTCAAAACACAATACTTTTAGTTAACACTTTTAAATTGAATTTCGGCAGGAAAAATTCTTGAAGCATTTTAATAACTACTGAATTTCTCATCCCATCTCATGTTGTCATTCAGAATGTGTGGCTGTCTTGCACTTGCCAACCGTCAACAAAGCACCTTCTCCCTCTCATTCATCTAAGACCCTCCGCAAATGCCATCTCAGGCCAGAACCCAATCTTCCCAGGCCAAGCAGGTACTCCCACTGCCCTGTCCGCCCCAAACCAGTCTAGTAATTAACCTTTCTCTAGACTAAGCAAAAAACATCAGAAAGGAACCCTGTGGACAGCACCTGGACGTCTGTCAGGAACATCACCTTACGGCTTTCCCTGCATGGTGAAGTGCTTGGCCCATGGACATTACTCAGCCACCAGACCACAAAGTTCAGCAGAGACTTAAAATGAGTCTCCATCCTAACACAAAGGAGCCCTGGTGGCACAATGGTTAAGCGCTCAGCTGCTAACCAAAAGGGTCAGCAGTTCAAACCCACCAGTCACTCCAGCGGAGAAGAGACTTGGCAATCTGCTCCTGTAAAGATCACAGCCCCTAATAGGAAACCTTATGAGTCAGTTCTACTCTGTTCTACAGGGTCATGATGAGTCATAATTGACTCGACAGCACACAACAACAACACTCTAACACAATATAGAGACTATGCTTTTGTTTTTAAATAACGTCCTTGAGTAATCATTTAAAGACAAATAAAGCTGAATAAGATAATAAACATTCTCTTGAAGAAAAGAGAAAAGAAAAAATAATTATAGAAATCTTCAGGTGTCTCTGAGTAATAGAAAAAGGTTTATGATCAATTTTTTTATAACTTCTTTAATGAAATCATATATTTTTTCTATTAATAACGTGCCTTTGTTCTTATCTTCCCTCTGATTTCTGTAAAATTTAAACACGAATTTGCCACAACCTGAACCATGTCTTCCTATTTTACACCGTTCTCCAACGGGGCTAGTACCACCTGAAGAATGGTAAAGTCACATCAAAACCCCATTCCCCGAAGTCTAATGGCTCAAAATCTCCCAGGTAACCAAACTCTCTGGTGGTTTTCATCCAATGTAACAACTATGTATACAGAGAAATATGTTTTTCCAACTGCAAAGTGGATAACAAATGCTATTTACTGAAAGAAAAATACCCTGCCATAACCAAGCTGTACCATTTACCGATTACAAGTTCTTTTATTCTTACTCAAATTATTCTGAAATATTAGTTATCAGGCAAATAATTCCAGAAAGTCAAGTTTCAGGAAAATATAATAAGATAGAATTTTAATATTAAAAAATAGCATTCAAAATGCTTGTCTGCTTAATGGACTGCATCCATTCACTTAGCGTGAACACAACATGAAGTTATGGGAAAAAAAAGTCTGGACAATTCACATTATCTACAGACTTCAGAGTAAAATGGGACCTGCTTCCGTACCATCATTCTGTACCTAAGCCCAGTCTAGTTCACTGTGAAATCAAAAATACCCTACAGAAGCAACAAGGTTATGGAGAGCAAAACATTTTTCAAGAAAAAAATAACATTTCACAGAAGAAGAAAATATCAAAAGAGCAAATTCCTTTTAATGTGTATTCTCTGTTTCTCATTTTGCATCCCTTTAAGTTGCATCTCTTAAAAATCTGAAAGCCAAAAATCTTACAAGAAGCCACATACAAAAAAAAAAAAAAAAGATAAATCAGTAATAACTAAATCATCAATTAGTCTCTTGGCTAACGAGGCACTGTTGGGTTTAGCTGCTGAGTCACAGATAACCAGAACCATGTCACGAAAGAAAAATCTAACACATCGTCAACTATTTCTCATATATCCCTACTGCAGGCCTTAGATGCTTCCCAACTTCCTATCACAAACATGTCCGTGAAATAAAAAAGACAGGCCTTTGTGAGGAACTAACAAAATACGAATTTACTTAGAACAAATAACTCCTCTCCTTTAGCAACAGAAACGAGAGTATAAGAATATATTAAAAGGCCGTTGGGAAGGATAAGCAAATTGTTGCAGTATTGCTTCAGTAGAGAACATTTTAAAAAATCCACCTTTCTAGAGGTCTAATATAAAAAAGGATCCAATGTTGAGATTTAAGAAAAAACCACACCTGACATAATTTTTAGTTACCTTCTGTTTTTGCTTCCACTGTTCCAGTTTTGATGGCTGGATAAAGCAGGAGACTATCTTGCATATATAAATCAAGTTCATTGGTGTCATTGAAAAGGTTTTTAATGCTTTATATCCATATTCTTCCATTCAATGAACTTTAAAAGATCGATTTTTACATGTTCCTCCTCGGGAGATTCTAAGTTTCAAGAAACTGGTTCATCTACTGACACCTTAAATTCTCACTTCGGAAAATTCATGATTCATCTTTCAAACCTAATGTTTGCAAATATATCTGTATTCTAAAAACGGGGGAGTAGTAGATTCAAACCGTGCCTGTGAACCAAGGATTTCCTAGAACCACAGATCTAAACTCTAAGTTCTCAGGTCAGAATTTTAAGCTATTGTGGACAATGAAAACCCTAAGAATCAGTATAAAAGCGTAGGGTTGTGACTAGGATGACTACATCTCCTGGTTTATACCTGCTGTTCTTGGGTTTAATCCACCCTCAAAAGGGTTCTGGTCTGAGGCTCAAGTCACAACAGTGGTCGCCTTGGGGAGTAGGGAGGTGTTTACTGAAGGGGAGGAGATACAAAGGGAGCCCTTTGGAGAGCTGAAAATGCTCTGTATCTTGATTGGATTGTGGTTATCAGAGCGTATATACGTTAAGAAGTCACTGAGTGTGCTCTCAAGCTCTTACTGTAAGTTATACTCAATAAAAGAGTAAATATAATTTTTAAAACACATTCAAATACATTTTTTAGTCTTTGTTCAGATAATATAGCTGACCAAGATGTTTTCCCAAATGTATTTTAATAAAAATTCATATTGTCAGCACTTTTATGTAGAACTTTTCAAAAATTAGACTGTGATTTTTCTAGATCGTTTTAAAAAAAAAAAAAGAAAGTCAAATTTTAGAACTTAAAGCACACTGAAAAATGAACTATCCATCCCCTAATTCTGCACGCAGAAAATCAGTTCTATAAAGGCTGAGTAAGGAAGGCACCCAGGATAAGATACCCAGAAGACAAGGGCAGTAACAGAGCTGTTTCCTGATCTTGGGCCACTCCCTTCCCACGAGGCCGTTATTTTCTGACATTGTAAACAAATCAGAACTTTGAATCTATCTGTGGCCTGGAAACATGCAACCCCTTCTTTAAAATACGAGGTCAACAGGCCCCAAAGTGTCCTCACAGAGACATACGTCTCCCTTCATCCTCTCAAGACAGTTGCTCAATTAACAATTACATTTTCAGACATTTTACTTCAGATACAAAAAAAAAAAAAAAATAAGTCTAACATCTTCTAAATGTGGTTCAAGAGGAAAAGGCACGCGGGGTGGGGGGCGCTGCTAAAATCCATCTAAGCTCCCTTCAAATCTCTTTGACGGTGCCTTGGTTCTCAAAAACATATCGCTGCTGAACAGGACTCACAAAACATCACTTGGGGCCATTAACCAGGATTGCTTTGAGCGACCCGCTGGGAACAACCCCCACTTAGGTCAACTCTGCCTGAGTTTTGATGGGAGTGTCTTCCTCCCCCCTTCCCGATTATTTAACGCCAGAACCCCACTCCTTGAGCATAACAACACCTGTGTGTGACCTAGGCATTACACTTTAGATTTAGACCCCGCCTGAAGAGCTGACATTTTGTGAAAAACTTAACATACATCCTTCCCGCGGGAATTTATTTCTGTTCTCACAAGGCGTTTCTGCTCCCCACAAAGCAGGCCTTGCTTTTCAGGACACTGCCTGCCTCTCCACAGCCTCCTTCCCAGTGCCCAGCACAAGGCTTTAACAACAGGAATGGAAACGGTCACGGATCTCCAGGGTGGCACGGCGGGTCGGGACGCTGAACAGGTCCGCTCGGGGTCAGGCGGCGAACCCGGCGAGCCCACTGCCCGCTCGCGCGCGGCGCCGGGAGGCCCCGCGGACTGCACAACGCCCGAAGCAACCGGTTGCGGTGGCCGCTAGGCGCTTCGCAGTCGCGCAGCGGTCACCTCGGCACAGCGAAGTTCGGCCCGGCCGCGCGGGCGGCGCGCCCCCGGCTCCCGCTGCGAGTTCGCGCCTCGGCCCCGGAGCGAGCCCGGGGGGCGGGTCCGCAGGGGCTCGGCGGGCGGGAGCGCGGGGCGGGGCGCGCGGCGCAGGGAGGGGCGCGCGGCGGGCCCAGCGTGCCGGGAACTTGGGCGCCCGCCCGTGCCTTGGCCCGGACACTTTCCTTTCACGCCTCCCGCGGGCTGACGCGCGCCGCCGAGCCGGCACTGACGGCCGCCGCCGCCGCTCTCCGCCGCGGCGAGGCGCCCAGGCGCGCTCCTGCAGCCGGGGCGGCCGGCGCGCGGGGACGAGCGGGGACGCGGGCGCGCGCAGACGCCGCGCTCCCCCCGCTCCGCCCCCGCCCCCAACGTGCCGCCGCCGCCCGTTGGCGCCTCAGCCTGCGCGCCTGCCGGCGCCCGGCGATTTTCCGTTGGCAAAGTTGCGCGGCCGCCTCGAGGGGGGCGCCGCGGGTTCCCCACCCCGGCGCCGCCGCCGCCCCTTCAGGCCGCCGCGCGGGAAGGCCCAGCTGGCGGCCCGCTTTTTTACCTGCCGGGAGTTTTCGCGCGCGCGGTGGCTCAATCGCTCGCTTTTTTTCCTCTCGCGCTCGTTCTCTTTCTTTCTTTCCTTCTTTTTGCTTCCCCGAGCGGGCGCTTTTTCCGCTTGCGCCGCCTGCGCTCGCCCGCTCGCGCCCTCCTTCCTGCTGGGCTCGGCGGAGCGGGCGGCCGGCAGCTCTCCCCGCCCCCCTCCACCCGCGCTCCGGCGGAGGCGGCGGCGGCGCTCCGCGCTCCGACTCATTCCAATATGGCACAGGCGCAGGGCGCATGCGCCCGCGCCCCCCCACCCCCTCACCTCCGCGGTCCTCCCGGCAGCCCGCGCCCCTCGCGTCGCGCGCGTGGCGCCCCCAGCTTGGCCTCCCCGCGCTCGCCCGCGCGTCTTCCCGCTGGGCCAGCCGGGGACGCGGGAGGAGGCGAGGGTCGAGTGCTGCCAGCGGTCCGCAGCTCTGCCAGCCGCCCGCGCCCTCGGCCCCTCGCGCCTCCAGCCCGCAACTCGCCGCGGATGCCCGGGAGGCCGTGGCGCCGGGACGCGGCGTCTCCTCGGGTCCCCGACGGCGCGGTGGCCTTGCGCAGACGGGCCCCGACGGGGGGACACGTCCACGGGGACCAGCGCCCGCCCTGGCCCTGTTCGGATCCGGAGGGACGGGCCCGCGCCTCACCCCAGGCTGTGGACGGATCCGCTGGCGTCCCCGGGTCGGTTTTGGCGTCCGGGCCCAGGCGAAGCGCGCCGCTGTCGCCCGCACGTCACCGCCGCGGGCACGGTGGCATTAGCGGAGGAGAGAACGGAGCGCCGCCCGGCCCCAGATGGGCGCGCGTGGTGGCCGGGGGAGCTGCGCCCGCCCGCCTGACCCACGTCGGGAACGGGCGCGTTCTTTTCGACCTGGAATGGCCCCCAAGGGGCCCCTGTGTGCGAAGTGCAACCCAGGTTCCCGGCGCACCCGGTTTCCCTAGGCTTCCGCAGGAGGCGCCCTGTAAATCCGAGTTCTCCTTGCCGCTCGGGACACCGGCGAGGGCACTGGACCGCTGCGGAATCTTGGCTGGAGAGCTGGGGCCTCGGATGGAATAGAACCTCGAGGGTGGCTGCAAGCCAGCCCTGCAGCCCGAGGTGGCTACGGGTGGTCGCAGTCCCCGAGAGCGAAACTTCCCTAGCGAGCACAGGTGCCCGTGGGGCACACCCCCACACACCTGCTCCAGAAAATTCCCTCCTAAGGGAGGTTTCCTTCGCCGCCCACCCCCCACCTCTCAGACTCCCTGGCCCGGGGAAGGTCTCGGACTGGGCGGGGAGGGTTCCTGCTGTTCAGGAAGGAGGAGGCGACCTCGACTCTAGGGAGAGGTCTGGGATACCCACAGTGTGCCAAACACCCGCTCAGGCCACCTCCTACTGCCCTCACCACCGCGCTGGGAATGTTACCTCATTTTACAGACAAACTTGCTCAAAGTTACACTGCTGGCTGGATTTGAATCCACGTTTTTGTTTTGTTTTGTTTTGTTTTATCTAGTGAAAAGAGAATACAACAAGCAGAGAGAAAGAAAAATGTAAAAAGAATAAAGTATCCATAATGCTACTACAGAACGCAACTTTTCAAGCAGAAAATCTTCCGTAAATATAAATGTTTTTGCATAGTTGCATACTTTTGTGTTTTGCTGCTTTCACTAACATTTTTCTTTTCTCCGCCTGATTCTTTTTTTTTAATTTTTATTGTGCTTTAAGTGAAAATTTACAAATGAAGTCAGTCTCTCACACAAAAACTTATGTACACCTTGCTACATACTCCCAATTGCTCTTCCCCTAATGAGACAATCTGCTCCCTCCTTCCAGTCTCTCTTTTCGTGTCCATTTCACCAGCTTCTAACCCCCTTTACCCTCTCATCTCCCCTCCGGAGAGGAGATGCCAACATAGTCTCAAGTGTGCACCTGATCCAAGAAGCTCACTCCTCTCCAACCCATTGTCCAGTCCAGTCCCTGCCTGAAGAGTTGGCTTTGGGAGTGGTTCCTGTCCTGGGCCAACAGAAGGTCTGGGGGCCATGACCACTGGGGTCCTTACAGTCTCAATCAGACCATTAAGTCTGGTCTTCTTAGGAGAATTTGGGGTCTGCATCCCACTGCTCTCCTGCCCCCTCAGGGTTTCTCTGTTGTGGTCCCTGTCAGGGCAGTCATCGGTTGTAGCTAGGCACCATCCAGTTCTTCTGGTCTCAGGCTGATGTAGTCTCTGGTTTATGTGGCCCTTTCTGTCTCTTGGGCTCGTAATTACCTTTTGTCCTTGGTGTTCTTGACTCTCCTTTGATCCAGGTGGGTTGAGACCAATTGATGCATCTTAGATGGATGCTTGCTAGCATTTAAGACCCCAGACGCCACTCTCCAAAGTGGGATGCAGAGTGTTTTCTTAATAGATTTTATTATGCCAATTGACTTAGATGTCCCCTGAAACCATGGTCCCCAGACCCCTGCCCCTGCTACGCTGGCCTTCGAAGCATTCAGTTTATTCAGGAAACTTCTTTGCTTTTGGTTTAGTCCAGTTGTGCTGACCTCACTGGTATTGTGTGTTGTCTTTCCCACCACCTATAGTAGTTCTTATCTACTATCTAATTAGTGAAAATCCCTCTCCCACCCTCCCTCCCTTCCCCCTCTCGTAACCATCAAAGAATATTTTCTTCTCTGTTTAAACTGTTTCTCAAGTTCGTATAATTGTGGTCTTGTACAATATTTGTCCTTTTGCAACTGACTAATTTCATTCAGCATAATGCCTTCCAGATTCCTCCATGTTATGAAATGTTTCACAGATTCCTCACTGTTCTTTGTCGATGCGTAGTATTCCATTGTATGAATATACCATAATTTATTTATCCATTCATCCGTTGATGGGCAGTCACCTGATTCATTTTTAAGGGGTGCAGGTATCTTCATCTATCCACTCAGTCCCGTAATATAGTATATTTTGGTTCTTTACAAATGTTTGCTAATACATTTTTGAATTCTGCACTTGGGACAAATTCCCAGGAGTTGAATAATCAGATGGAAGGCAGCTGGTCCTGCCCTGGCATTTGACTTTCTCAAAAAGCTGCCCTCCCTCACTCTACCACCTCCTAGAAATAAGCATAAGGAGTTCAACATAACATTTCTAAGCATTTGGTACCATGTTTCCCCCTACTTTCCTGTTGTCTATTGGTAGTTCAAGGTTACCTTAATTAACATTTCCTAGATGACTTTCAAAAATGAATTTTTTTCCATGCATTTACTATCCCTAATCCCCCTTCTGTGAACCAACTGTTCATATCCTTCCATCTCTTGGGGACTTGACCTTCTAACTTTGAACAGCATTTTTTTTTTTAAATTACAGATACTATTCCTTTGTCATCATTGATGCAAATATTTCCCAGTCTGTTATTTTCGTTCATTTTATTTTAATGTTCAATCTGTCATTCTAGTCCTTTGTGATTTTTTTATTGCTTCAGTCCCAACAAAGTGAGCTTTCTTCCACCCATCTGATAATCTATTTTCTGCTAGTTTTTCTACAATTCCATTTTATATTTAATTCTTTGATGATTATCCATCCCCAGTTTATCATGCTGTGTGGAGTAAAATAGGAATTTAACTCACTGCCACTGTAACCAGTTGTTATCTGATTATGCAGACACCGTTTATTAAATAAGTCTTCCCTTACCCTTTGTTCAGTCAAACCTACTTTTAGGTTAGATTTTATGTCAGGATTTTGATTTTGGTTGGTCTATTTCTGAATTTTCCATTTCCTTCCAAAGACCTTGGTCTGAGCAAATACTACAGGGACATAAATATTGGTTCTTTGAAATAGGCTGTAACATCTGACAGGGGTAAGATTCCCCCTTGTGGGATTTTTTTTTTTTTTTTTTAACCACAAATGAAAAGACAATATGGAAATTCACTTGGTATCCACACTAGTTTACATTTGGGGATAGACCACCCAGGTTCAACACTTTCCAGATCTGTAATCTTAGCAATTTACTTATCTCCTCTAGGTCTCAGGGTCCTAGTCTATGACACAGGGATGACAGCAACACTTGCCTCACAAGTTCCATGCCTGGCATGTAGTAAATGCTTGCTAAATGTCAGTAATTGTTGTTGCTGATACTTTTAGTTCCAAAAAACTCATATTGTGATTTTGCATGAAGTTGCATCAAACCTATGAAGTAGCTTGAACAGATCAAATATTCTATAACACTGTACTTTACTAACCAGGACATGCACTATCTTTCAATGTATTCAAATATTTTAAATCTCGCAGACAAAATCGAGGTAGGTCCTTCATTAATTCCAGCCTCTCTCCACCACTCACCTTCATGACCCCTAAGGAAAAGGAAGATCAGACAACCATGAGCAATGGTTGAAAGCGTCGTTTGAGCACCTTCCTTGCACTGGGCCCTGTGTGGTAAGTGTGGTGACGGCCTCTAAGCATCCGTCAGGGTAGTGGAGGCATACCCAATAAAAGAACAGCAAACCAGGGCCTCCCAGGTCACCCTTAGTGAGAGACAAAACTAGGCCGTGAACCAGGTATGCCAGCTCCTCAGCCACCCTGCTACTTGGAAATTCAGGTGGGCAGTTATTCACAGAACAGACAGCCCCCGGAGAAGCATAGAGCCAGAGTAACCTGTGGAAAACTGACTTCTTTTCATGGCACACCACAACCTGAAAGCCTCCCAAGGCTTCCTATCAATTTGAGTAAGTCCAAAAGCCTTACTTTGGCCTACAAGGCTGGCCCTGCCCACCTCCAAATTCATCTGCCATCACTCACCTGCGTTTCTCACTGCATTTCACCTGCACCTGTCTCCTTTCCATTCCATAAATGTGCCAAGTTCCTTCCCACCTCAGGGCCCTCGCATATGCTCTTCCTACTGCCTAGCACAATCTCTACCTTCTCATTGTTCTGGTGTCTGTTTAAAAGAGACCTTCCCTACCCACCGCATCTAAACAGATTCCCTCTCTCTTTCCCCTACCTGTTTCCTTCACAGTTAGTATTAACAATTTATACCTATGTTTGTTTGTCATTTGTTTGGGCTCTGTCTCCTCTCTACCCCCTACAGACAGACATCAGTTGCCTGAGTGCAGAGATGTGCCTGTCTTGTTCACCATGAGGCCAGCCCTTTCCTTATCTGGACAATGACTCCTAGAGGCAGTGGGTGGCTAGCCGGTCATTTGGCAGCATCCAAGACCAGAGGCTGGCATGCCCAGTCTCTGGCCATTCCCAACTTGGTCTCTGTCATGGATTGAATTGTGTCCCCCCAAAAATGTGTGTATCGATTTGGCTGGGCCATGATTCCTGGTATCGTGTGATTTTCATATATGTTGTAAATCCTGCCTCTGTGATGTTAATAAGGGAGCATGGCTGGCAGTTGTTAGTGAGGCAAGACTCAATCTACAAAATTGAATTGTGTCTTGAGGCAATCTCTTGAGATATAAAAGGAAGAAGCAAGCAGAGAGACAGGGGGACCTCATACCACCAAGAAAGCAGCGCCAGGAGCAGAGCATGTCCTTTGAACCCAAGGTCTCTGCACAGAGAAGCTCCTAGTCTGGGGAAAGATTGATGCGAAGGCCAGCAGGAAGAGAAAGTCTTCCCCTGGAGCTGACGACACGAATTTGGACTTTTAGCCTACTTTACTGTGAAGAAATAAATTTCTCTTTGTTTAAGTCATCTACTTGTGGTATTTCTGTTACAGCAGCACTAGATGACTAAGACAGTCTCCCTGGCAGCTCTCTAGGGTAAGGGCTGTGGTTCCCATCCTCACTGACCGAGGGGTCAGTTGTTGGTCGTTCCATATGGACCCTGGTCCCCCGGAGCCTTGCCTGCTACTTCCGAGCAGGCCTGCTCTCTGGGGTGAGCATCAGCTCAGGGTCCTATCCTGGGTGAGAACCCAAGGTCCGAGGCTGGACCCCAGGGACTGGCAGAGCCATTTTCAACCCAAGAATTTAAGTTCCACAGCCCTGCCAAGCCCTGCCATCAGCAATCAGCAGCCTGCCGTTGCCACTGACCAGCCAGCTCCCTTCAGTCAGCCCAAGTGAAGCGAGCCATGTAATGATTCCCTGAGACTAATTACCGGAGTGGTCAAGTGATCACCACCAGAAAACCACTGCTCAAGCCATGCTGCTCTCTGCTGAGCTCAGCTGGCTTCTGCCATGTGTCCCCCCATACCTGCCCTACCTGTCTCTGTCTTGGCTCCTGCAAATCCCCAAGACACCCCTCTTCCCTAGGGTATGTTGTAAGGGAAAAAGTGCTAGGCTAGAAGGCAGACACCCTGGGGTCAAGCCCATTTTAAGCCACGGCTTCTCTGTGGGAATCTTCCATGGGACCTGCTCTGGGCCTTTACCTTTCTGGGCCTTGTTTCGTCATCTCTGCAAAATGGGGATGAAGGCCATCTACCTCCCTGGGTTTTGAGACTCCAAGGCGATGATGTTTGTAAACACTCTTTGCAAACTGTAAAACATAACAGAACTATGAGATATAATTGTTTTTCCTTAGTCACCAGCCATGGGCCAGGCACAGACCCCTCACCTCCCTTCTTCATCCATGAGCGCCACAAGCCCAGGGCCATGCCTCACTCATCCCCAGGGATTCTTCTCTGTCTCCACAGCCCTCTTTTCCCAATTCATAGGATAATAAGCTAATGGGCACAAAGTTCTCAATTTTATGTTATTGTGCCTTGTACTTTTAAACCTTTTCACACCTTCGACTTCTTATCTATTAAGAAGAGATCATGGGCACCAAGCAAGTGACCAAGGACCCTCAGCAAGGCAAGGGAAAACAGGCAGCAGCTCCTCAGGTTGATTCCACTGCTGATCCTATACTGACCATGCGGCTGAGACAAGCTCTCCAGGCCAAGTGTCCCTGGTGCGTGAGCTGTCCTGAAGACATACATGTTCACAGCATACCATCAAGAAACTTCGGTGTCCAGGGCCATCTCTCCTTAGCCTGCAGACAACACAGAGGTACTGGGATCTAGCTGGAAAGGATCTGGGTGTGGGGACAACCCAGGAGGGAGCAGGGAGGGAAGGTGGAGAAGGTGGTGCTGGGTGACAGTGGCAGGTTCTGAAGCCACAGAAACCATTCAGAGGCTGGGCATCAGAGGGCACGGAGGAGAGGAGAGGGAGGCAGGGCAGAACTCTGACCCTGGCTGTGCACCAAAACCAGCCAGGGGACTCAGCACAAATGTGCTTTGGTGAAGCTACGACTGGTAAGAGAATAAATGTGGTAGAGCTTTTTCCATAAAGCCCAAGTCAGTGCGCATGAGAGAAGGTGCGCAGTCAGGTCCCTGGGGCTGAATCTGGCTGTCCCATTACCAGGGTGTCAAACCTGGGCGGCAGATCCCTGACCGTAAAACAAGCACACCGTGCTGATTACCTCTCAGGTCCCGTCCAGATATGAAATCCTGGGACCTGGGAGCCAAACAACCTGTAGAAGTTGCTGGAACATTAAGCATTTAAAAGAGCTCCTTTCACTAGAAAAAACCACCCTCAAATCACTAACAGGCAAATGAGTTCAGTCTTACAGTGTTGTGACAGAAAGCCGATTGATTAGTGGTTTCCAGCGGCTGGGAGGAGGGCAGGGACAGCTGATGGGTGTGGGGTTTCTTTTGGGGTGATGAAAATGTTCCAGCATTAGACAGTGGCGGTGGTGCCACAACTTTGTGAATATACTAAACACAACGGAATTGTACACTATGAAAGGTGAAGTTTATGGTATGTGAATTATAACCTAATTTTTTTAATTGTATGAGAAAAGAAAAGCCTACAGAGATCAGTGAAGAAACCATAAACCCTTGTGTCCAGCGTGGCCCGTACAGTGCTTTGCTTGGCCAGGGCAGTGGAGTTTTCTTCAAGGCTTTTTTTTTAATCGAGGTGTAATTTTCATACAATAACATGTACCTGTTCAAAGTGTATGGTTCTCGGTGCTGACAGAGATGCATACCTTGTAACCACCACACAGCCACACAGAAAGTTCCAGAGATTCTCCCCAACCCAGGCAACCCCTGATCTGATTTCTATCTCCAGAGATGGCTATTTTTTAAATTTTTATTATAAAGTAATATTCATTTTTGTCTGTTCTGGAGATTCATCCATGTTGTTTCAGGTATCAGAAGATTGTTTCTTTTGTCTTTCTTTAATGTTCAACTACTCCTCATTTCTGGTTAAATAATATTTCAAAGGGCCCTGTGTAGCACAAATGTTTTGCACTCAGCTGGTAACCAAAAGACTGATGTTTTGAACCCACCCATTTTCACTGAGGAAGAAACAGGCCTGGCGATCTTCTTCCGTAAACATCACAGCCAAGAAAACTCTATGGAGCAGTTCTACTCTGCAACACACAAAATCAATAACAAATAATATTATTTCAATCACACAGATGCCCAGGGCATGAAAATTCAGAGCTCTCTATTCTACTGATCTTCCAAATATTGTGCCCTTAAAAAAATAAATAAAACAATTGTTGTCAAGTCGATTCAAGGTGACCCCATGTGTGTCAGAGTGGAACAGTGCTCCACAGAGTTTTGAATGGCTAGTTTTTTGGAAGTTGATTATCAGGCCTTTCTTTCAAGATGCCTCTGGGTGGACTCGAACCTCCAACCTTTTGGCTAGCAGCCCAGGGCAGGAGTTTTGAGCATACACCCTCCAATATGCTTATTTACATTTAAATCATACCCTTTTATATACGTATACTATTCTAATAAAATATTATGTACATTAGAAAGCATACACAAAATATAGGAATTTTTAAAGGAAGAAATAAAGATGAGATAAACACTATTTTTAAATAATATAATCATTTATATATGAAGTGTAATCGTTTTGACCCTCACAAAATATTATTACATAATTTTAAAGAAAACAACAAGATTAATATTAATAATATTTTTAATGAGAGGAATGTGGTGGGAAATGTTTCTAGTTTTTTACAGCATTGCTGAGGTATAAATAAAAAAAGCAACCAAACCAAATCCAGTGCCGTCGATTTGATTCCGACTCCTAGCAACCCTATAGGCCAGAATAGAACTGTCCCATAGAGTTTCCAAGGAGCGCCTGGCGGATTCGAACTGCTGACCCTTTGGTTAGCAGCCGTAGCACTTAACCATTACATCACCAGGGTTTCCATATATAAATGATTATATTATTTAAAGATAGTGTTTATCTCATCTTGATTTCTTCCTTTAAAAATTCCTATATTTTGTGTATGCTTTCTAACATACATAATATTTTATTAGAATAGTATACGTGTATAAAAGGGTATGATTTAAATGTAAATAAGCATATTGGAGGGTGTATGCTCAAAACTCCTGCCCTGGGCTGCTAGCCAAAAGGTTGGAGGTTCGAGGCCACCCAGAGGCATCTTGGAAGAAAGGCCTGATAATCAACTTCCAAAAAACTAGCCATTCAAAACTCTATGGAGCACTGTTCCACTCTGACACACATGGGGTCACCTTGAATCGACTTGACAACAATTGTTTTATTTATTTTTTTTAAGGGCACAATATTTGGAAGATCAGTAGAATAGAGAGCTTTGAATTTCCATGCCCTGGGCATCTGTGTGATTGAAATAATATTATTTGTTATTGATTTTCTTTTTGTTGTTCATTTGTGACTTAGGACACCCCGTGTGTTGCAGAGTAGAACTGCTTCGTAGAGTTTTCTTGGCTGTGATGTTTACGGAAGAAGATCGCCAGGTCTGTTTCTTCCTCAGTGAATATGGGTGGGTTCAAAGTACAATAAATTACATATACTTTAAGTGTATGAACTGATCAGTTTTGACATATGAATATACTCATAAAATTATCACCACAATCAAGAAAACATTTCGTGTGCCCAGAAAGTTTTTTCATGCCCCCTTGCAATCCATTTTTCCCTCTGCTGCCATCCCCAAGCAGCCTCTGATCTGCTTTTAATCACTGTAGATTAGTCTGTGTTTTCTAGAACTTAACGTTAAGTAGATTTTTTTGCCTTTCATGCGCCATTTAGAGATCTGCCCATGTTGTAAGGTGTAGCAGTAGTTCCTTCCTTTTTCTTACTGAGTAGTATTCCATTGTGTGGATACACCACAATTCGTTTACCCATTGACTTATTGGTGGACATTTGGGTTGTTTCCAGTTTGGAGCTATTATGAATAATGCTGCTGTAAACAGTCATGTGCAAGTCTTTCTCTGGACATGTGTTTTCATTCTACTCAATTAACAGCGAGACACATACACACACACACACACACACACACACACACACACAGAGGATATTTTTTTAATATGTATGCCTTTAACGGGGTCTTTAGTCCCCAGGATTCCCTCTGGTCCTCTATCCACCATCTTTGGAAGCCAGGTTGAGAAAAAGCAAGCATCCAGGCTTCACCCAAGAAGGGCTGGTTCCAAGACCAGGGGGACAGGTCAGGGCTGAGGGACTGGCATTTGTACCAGGACACCAAGATTCCCTATGCTGACCAAGGGCTTCTCTTCGTAGCTGTCTGCAGCCCAAGGGCCAGGAGGGAGCAGAGAGCAGAGCCAGGGCAGACACAGAACATTCTCCAAGCCTCACGGCCCTCCTGGAAAGGCTGGGGTGGGAGGTTTGTGAAAAAGGCTGGCATCATGCCCTCGGAAGGAACTTGACAAGCCCACCCAGGAGTAGAGAGGGGAAAGGAAGACAGGACCATCGACCCTCCCCATGTATTCCCCGAGGCCACCTGACAGGTTTGGGCAAGAGCCTTCTCTCCATACACTGCCTGCTGGCTGTGTGGTCTCCACCTGTCCTGTATGCTTACCCCTCTCCTGCCTCTCCCTGTGCTGCTTTCCCCCTGTTTTTATTAAGGTATAACTTATGTACAATAGCTGTTAGGATATTGCTGTGAATCTGTAAAATGTTAACAAGGACATCTTAATATGCTTTTTTGATGCCTGAAGGGCAGCTTAAACTCCCTCATTAACAAGAGCCTCAATTACCTGGCTGGGCTTACAGTCAAATGTGCGGTGCCTTCTCTAGACCCCCAACTTGATCCTTGCACATTAGCACTGGGTGATCTTGGGAGGAAAGAGATTTCTGCACAGAAGAGACAAAATCAGGGAAAATGCAGGTGGATCTTGCTTTACCTGGTAGCTTTGTACAAAGTAAAATGTGGTCAATTGGATCCTATTTTTCTTATTTACTTTCTTTATATACTTGCTGGGTTGTGTGGCCTGCATTCCTGATGGATCTGGCTCCTAAGGTCTCCAGTTTCTACTTCTCCATCATCTTTTTTAGTCATTCTGTTGGGTCTCGAGGGAAAAAAAAACCTGAGGCAGCCTCTTAGCATCCTGATATCAATCACTTTATCCTTAAAATCCTCTGGCTCATGACGCCTGGTCTATTGAAGGTAGAATACTGCACTCAAAGATGACTGGAGGTTCTTTCAGCTCTAAAATTTAGGATGGAGCTGTGAACAAACTCGTGAATATTTCAGAGAAGTTTTCTAGTGTTCTCTAGCAGCAGTTGTTGTTGGGAACCATGGAGTCAGTTCCAACTCATAGCGATCCTATAGCCTAATAAAGCCAAACCCACTGCCGTCGAGTCGATTCCAACTCATAGTGACCCTATAGGACAGAGTAGAACTGCCCCATAGGGTTTCCAAGGAGCACCTGGAGGATTTGAACTGCCGACCTCTTGGTTAGCAGCCATAGCACTTAACCACTATGCCACCAGGGTTTCCAGTGATCCTATAGAACAGAGTAAAACTGCTCTATAGGGTTTTCTAGGCTGCAATTTTTATGGGGAGCCCTAGTGGTGCAGCAATTAAGAGCTCAGCTGCTAACCGAAAGGTTGGCAGTTCAAATTCTCCAGCCTCTCCTTGGAAACCCTATGGGGTAGTTCTACTCTGTCCTATAGGGTCCCTATGAGTCAGAACTGACTTGATGGCAATGGGATTAATCTTTATGGAAGCAGATTGCCAGGTCCTTCTCCCACGGAGCTGCTAGATGGGTTTGAACTATCAACCTTTTGGTTGACAGGCAAAAGCTAAACCTGGAACCACTGCTCTATCCATCCTTCATTGATGCCTGCTGTGTGCCTACACCTGCTGGCCTGAGCCTACAGACATGCTGTGACGCAGTAGGGTTCCCAGCTGAGTGAAGCCCTCCCTAGGGATGGTTTGCTGAGAAGGGAGCACAGAAAAGGCCTCTTTTCAAGGGAAGGAAGGCCGATCTCCACCACTGAGCTGGGTGCAGGAAACCTGAGTGGTTGCCCAGCTCTGCTCATGACCATAGAGGCAGAACTCCTTTTCTCCCTGGGCCTTGCTCTTCCTTTCTGTGCAGTGGTGGGGGTGGGTGGGGTGCAGAGAGGCTCAACAGGTCTTCCCAGTGCCTTCATGCTGGGTCATGTGATAGGTTCCATATAGCAGCTGGGGAGGGGCTGCCAGGGACAGGCAGCCATGGCAAGCAGGTGCACGGCTCTTTGCAGTGACTGTCTTGTCTGCCATTCCTGGCAGAACATCAGCACCCAGAGGATTAAATAGGAGTGTGTAGTGCCCAACTTGTAGTTGGTGCTCATCAAATGTGAGTTCCCTTCTGTCCTGCTGGCTCCCTGAGGGTGTGACCTGCACCTGCCTGCATCAGTGGGCGCCTCTTTTGAAGCAGGACTATGAGCGTGACCCGCCAGGCTCCTGAAGAATGCTTGCCACTCCCAGCACCAAGGCCCACCTCTCAGTGGGGCAATGCAGTGGGCTCTCTGAATCAACTGTGGGTCTGGAGCAAAGGGACCTCCAAAGTCTCAGCCAGGCTTGAGACTCTGCCTAGTGGCTCAGGCAGCCCCACCTCTGCCCTTGACCAGAGAGTTAGGAGGCCTCCGGCCCTGGGGCTGCCTGGCAGAGGAATGAGGATGTGGGTGGAAAGACAGGGGGCTGGGCTGCACACCTGGCCACAGCTCTTTAGGAGTTCCGTGTGGCGGGATTAAAAGGAGCAACTGGAACCCTCATACATGACTGTTGGGAGTTTCTTGTAAAGTTAAACACATACTTACCCACTAACCCAGTTATTCCACTCTTAGGTATTCACCCAAGAGAAATAAAAACATATGTCCACACACAAAGACTTACACAAAAATTCATAGCAGCTTTACTGTAATAGCCCCAAAGTGGAAACAACCCAAATGTCCATCAACAGGACAACAGATAAACAAATTACGGTATATCCACTCAATAGACCATTACTCAGCAATTAAAAAGAATGAACAATTAATACACACATGGAATCTAAAAAACATGCTGAGCAAAAGAAGCCAGACACAAAAGAGAACATGCTGTGTGATTACATTTATGTGAAGCTCTAGAGCAGGCAAAACTAATCTAACTATAGAGAACCAAGTAGTGGTTCCTTCTGGGATGGGGAAATGACTGGGAATTTTCTGGGGTGATGAACCTTAGTCGGGCTCATGGATACAAGGGTGTCCATAAATGTAAAACTTATCAAGTGCATATTGATGATTGGTGCACTTTACTGAATATAAGCTATTGTTCATTAAGAAAAATAACCCTCCAGGGTGTGCTCGAAAATGAGGAGCCTCTTGGGAAAAGCAGCTGCACTGTAGTGCTCTTCTCATTCAGCCCACCCTGCGGGAGCCTGACCGGAAATTGATCAGGGACACCAAGTATTGGACCCCACTGGATGGAGAATGGAGCCACAAACATTAAAAAGCAATTCGCAGCATGGTGACTTTGGGGGCTTTTATCACAAGTATGCCACCCCTCTATATCAACTCGTAAATACACCTCCAGTTACTGAGTTTTGGTAGGTCACAGCCTGACTGGCCAAGTCACACCCTCAAGTGGGCTGGACCACCTGTCACAGCTGGATTCTGGACATCTCTGAGGTCCCAGAGTTGCCTCTTGAGGGTGGGGCATGAGATCCGCTGGAGCAGACCATGCCCCAGGCTCAGCCTAGTCCCTTCCTGAGGGACCGGTCTTGTGAAGGTGGAAGCCCAGGTTGACCTTAGCAGATCTTCGCGCCTGCAGCAAATACGGGTCACCTGGGCTCTACTTTTTCCTGTCCTGCTTCTCCTCAAGCTCAGCCTGTCCACTTCTCCCTCCCTCTAAGCACCAGCCCTGCCTCAGACTCCCCTCACCTGTTAACCTCTGGGCACCTGCTCTGAAGGAGAAACCACCCACAGAAAGCCCTCCCCCCACGTCCTATGCCAAGGCATGTTCATCCCCACGTGGAAACACACACGTGTGCATGCACACACACGTGATACATGCACACACACTGGGGAGATCCACAGCAACAGGCACAGATTTACAGACATGCCCAGGGGCCCACAGAGACCTACACAGACAAAAGCACATAAACAACTGGCACCATGGGAGTAGCCAACACTTATTGGACACCTACAAAACACTGGGCACTTAGTAATAAAAATGCTTATTGTCCACTTCAAATGAGTGCAGCACTGTGTTAAATGGCCTGGACAGGTGTGGATTCATTTCATCCTCACCACTACCCTATACTGTAGGCCATGTTCTGCCCACTTTACAGTAGACAAGATGGAGGCTTGGGTTAGACATTCAGCCAGTGCTAGACATTCTCCAGCATCTGGCTCTTACTCCCACCACACATAACCCCCTAAAGCGTTGTGGCCAGGAGGGCAGCCCAGCCCCCTGCCTTCCCACCCACATCCTCATTCCTCTGCCCAGTAGCTTCAGGGCCTGAGGCCTCTTGCCTCTCAGGTCAAGGGCAGAGGTGGGACTGCCCAGGCCAGGATCTACTCACCTGATACTGGGCAGGGTCTCAAGCCTGGCTGAGGAGTCAGGTCAAGCCAAGAACTGAAAGGCAAGGCCTTAACTCTCGTGGCTGCAGGCATGGCCTTCATGAGGCCTATCGGGGCTGCCATTGGTCCCTGTTATAGATTGAATTGTGTCCCCCAAAATGTGTGTCAACTTGGCTAGGCCATGATTCCCAGTATAGTGTGGTTATCCTCCATTTTGTGATCTGATGTACTTTTCCTATGTGTTATAAATCCTAACATCTAGGATGTTAATGGGAGCTCTGGTGGCGTAGTGGTTAAGAACTCGGCTACTAACCAAAAGCTCAGCAGTTCAAATCTACCAACCACTCCTTGGAAACCCTATGGGGAAGTTCTACCCTGTCCTATAGGGTAGCTATGAGTCAGAATCGATTTGACACGGCACTTAACAACAACAACAACAATGATGTTAATGAGACAGGATTAGAGGCTGTTATGTTAATGAGGAAGGCCACAATCTACAGGATTAGGTTGTATCTTGAGTCAATCTCTTTTGAGATATAAAAGAGAGAAGCAAGCAGAGAGGAGAGGGACCTTATACCACCAAGAAAGAAGAGCCAGGAGTGGAGCACGTCCTTTGGACCAGGGGTCCCGGTGCTGAGAAGATTGATGACAAGGACCTTTCCCCAGAACCAGCAAAGAGAGAAAGCCTTTCCTTGGAGCTGGCAGCCTGAATTTGAACTTCTAGCCTCCTAGACTGTGAGAGAATAATTTTCTGTTTGTTAAAGCCACCCACTTGTGGTATTTCTATTATAGCAGCATTGGATAACTAAGATAGTCCCCTTAATTGGTATACACTTCCCAGGTTTAGGAGCCATAGTGGTGCAGTGGTTAAGAGCTCGGCTGCTGACCAAAAGGCTGGCAGTTTGAATCCACCAGCTGCTCCTTGGAAAGCCTATGTGGCAGTTCTACTCTGTCCTGTAGGGTCACTACAAATCAGAATCGACTTGATGGTAACAATTTTTCTAGTCCCAGGTTTAGTACCACTCTGGCCCCAAATGGCCCTCCATGAGTAGTGGCTACGGCATGGCCCGTGGGCTCCTTGCACAGCTCCTCCAGCCAGGGGCAGAGGGTGGGCATCTGCATGGAGCATGCGCCCCAAGAATCTGTTCCTGGGCTTCACTGTTGGCCAGGTCTGGATAAGGCACAGAAGCCCCTGCCTGCGGGAGCACAGATGCAAAGAGGCAGCCAGGTTCCTGCCACAGCAGTTAGAGGTGCTATGGACGTGCACACACATGCTCACGTCAATAAGGTCCAGGAGAGTGTCTGTGTGTGTGATGATAGTCCGGGGGCGTAACCAGGGTATGGCAGGTACTGCACTGGCCCTGGGTGTGTGGTGCCACTAAGCAGTTTCTATTAACCCAGCATAACCAGAGGTCTATTAACCCAGTGTAACCAGCGGTCTATTAACCCAGTATAACCAGAGGTCTGTTAACCCAGTATAACCAGAGGTCTGTTAACCCAGTATAACCAGCGGTCTGTTAACCCAGTATAACCAGCGGCCTGTTAACCCAGTATAACCAGCGGTCTATTAACCCAGTATAACCAGCGGCCTGTTAACCCAGTATAACCAGAGGTCTGTTAACCCAGTATAACCAGCGGTCTGTTAACCCAGTATAACCAGCGGCCTGTTAACCCAGTATAACCAGAGGTCTGTTAACCCAGTATAACCAGAGGTCTGTTAACCCAGTATAACCAGCGATCTATTAGCCCAGTATAACCAGCGGCCTGTTAACCCAGTATAACCAGCGGTCTATTAACCCAGTATAACCAGCGGCCTGTTAACCCAGTATAACCAGAGGTCTGTTAACCCAGTATAACCAGAGGTCTGTTAACCCAGTATAACCAGCGATCTATTAGCCCAGTATAACCAGCGGCCTGTTAACCCAGTATAACCAGCGGTCTATTAACCCAGTATAACCAGCGGCCTGTTAACCCAGTATAACCAGAGGTCTGTTAACCCAGTATAACCAGAGGTCTGTTAACCCAGTATAACCAGCGGTCTATTAGCCCAGTATAACCAGCGGTCTGTTAACCCAGTATAACCAGTGGCCTGTTAACCCAGTATAACCAGCGGCCTGTTAACCCAGTATAACCAGCGGTCTATTAACCCAGTATAACCAGCGGCGTACCTATGGAAAATGACGCCTATAGCAACCACTGAAACTGTGCCCTTGTCCAAACATCTGACACCCCTCTGTCAGATAACTTTACTGTAATATCAACTCAAAAATACAAGTCAAGCTCATTCCTCTTTTAATTAACACATTACCATGCTTGAGGAAGGACGCTGGACTGTACCACCACGTACTCAGGGCCGGTGCCATACCCACTGTCATGACAAGTAGGAGGAGGGAGCACTGCGTGGTGGCTCAGAACACAGGCTGGAATCCTGCTACAGCCCTTGCTGTGGGACCTCAGGCAAATGACACCCTCTCTGGGCCTCAGTTTCCTCATCTGCAAAAGCAAGGTAATCCCAACAGCAACAACCCCACAGGGCTGTTGGGGCTCCTGGCTCATGGTCAGCCCTCAGCTCTCCGGAAATGTCTGCCCTGACTTGGACTCAGCACATAGGGTGCCATTAAGGTGAGCTCTTCCCTGCCTCAGTTTCCCCACTGAACATGGAGGAGGCTAGAGGGCCTACTCTTATGACTGCTTCTGTGCAGGAGCTGGGCACTATCCCTGTGGGCTCAGGCTCGGGCTCTAGAGACAAAAGCCTCAAGGTTCAGGGAGATCTTGTGGGACCCAAGACCCAGGCGGACTCACAAGTAGGTCCCAGCTTCTGCAGCACCCTGCTAGCAGCCATGAGGCCTTCACCTGCAACAGCAATGCATCCGGGTGCCTGCAACTCAGGGGCTCACCATCCCTTCGGAGGAAACATGCGGGAGGGCTCTGCCCTCTAGTGGCCAGCGGCAGTAGGCCTTTCCTTTCAGGGCTCTGGGCCTCAAGGGAGCCCATCGCTGACTACCTTCCCTGGTGCCTGCTGCACAGGAACGAGCCCACATCAAAGGGGCCAACTCTGAGGCTGCTCCAGGGAGCTGGCACCCAGGGAATCTGCCTCCCTGAGCACCTCTGAGCCCTGAAGACCCACTTCCAGATGTGAGCCCCCCATCCCAAGGTTCTGGATGGTCCTAGGCAGGGCCACAGGATCTGAGTCCAATAATAGGGAGGCACAGCTGTGTCCTGAATGAGCCCATTCATGGTCAACGTAAGCATGACAGAGAGCCAGGTCGGGGCACGGAGCACCTGAGCTCTGGGATGGGGGCGTGCCTCTGCCCAGGCTTGGGGGTGGGGCTCTCCACGTTCTCCCATTATAGCCTCTACCATTAGACTGTGCCAGAGCCCGTGGTGGGGACATTATCACAGGAGTGGGGAACCTGGTCGAGGGTTTGGCACAGAAGGTGCTTTGCCTCTGGACACCCCCATCTCTGCCCCAAGTAGAAGGAGGCAGACAACACGGGAGAAGAAGCGAAACTCCACCTCACTAGGAAGGGCCTCTGGACCTCTGTCACCAGAGAACTGATTCTGAGGAAAGCACAGTGTACCCAGAGTCAGGTAAGGCAAATCTTTCCATTATTAAGTCACAGGCTGAGGCTGGGACGAGGATCAGCACGGGCTCAGGAGCCCCTAGTTCCTCTGTGCCTCTCTTGACAGGCTGGCACTTCATCCCTGGGTCTGAAAACGTGTAAAGAGCTGTGGGTTCCGTAGTGAACAAGACGGATTGGCCCTGCCTGGGGGGAGGAGCTGGCCAGTGACAGCCATCTAGAGAGCAGGGCCCAGGCTCTCAGGCACATGATGCTCAGAGGGAGCCCGTTAAGCCCCACCCCAGCCCCACAGGAGGCCCTGGACCTCTGGGGAAGGGCCTGTCCCAGGAAGTCAGGTGTTTCTAGGCTCTGACAAGGACCTCAGAGCTCCAACCTCTTCTCTCCCATGCCCCTCCCCACTTCCTGGTCCCAATTAGCACTAATTGGACAAGCGGGAGAACCCATAGCCCGTGAAGCAAAAGCAGGCAGTTCTGAAGGATCCCAGGGAGGTAGCCCACAACACAGGCCAGTTGAGCCAGTGAGCCAGGTGAGGGATGGGCCTTGGGGTCCCAGTCTCTCTGAGGGGGATCAGGTGACAGTGGCACATCTGCCAGGGGCCCCCACGGACCCTCTGGAAGATGGGAGCTGCCCCTGGGGTCAGACCAGAAGCAGGCGGAGCCTGACAACACTGCTGTCTCAGCCAGCATTTGAGGCCTCCTCACGCCCCCACCTGACCTCTCATTTCCTCTATTCTCAGTCCTCACTCTTCATTCATTCCCATATGCATGGGGCTCCGTGGAGCCCTTCCTGGGGCCAGGCCCTAGAACCACGGAGATGAACATGTCAGACTCAGTTGGTTAGGAGGGGCCAGAGCCTTGTCCTGGGGGCCCAAGAATACATGAGCAGAGGCAGCCCAGGGTGAGGCAGGTCTTGAGCAGACCTCTCCCCTACCACCCATCCCACCCAGGCCTGGGCCCAGGTTGGCAGAGACCAAGTGAGGCAGCCCATCAGGCTGGCTCTAGGCAGGCAGGTGGTATGCTTGTGAACAGAAGGTACAGCCTGTCATCTTCTTCTTTGGTGTGGCTGTGGTTGGCAATCTCTAGGTGAGGCTGTCTTTCCCCTCGTCCTCAGGCTGGGCTCAAAGGGATACACCAGGCTGTGTCCTCACCCTTGACCAGGCCTGTGGGCAGAAGTTTTGCCAGGAGGACCTAGGATCAGGGGTCGGGAAGCAGCAGGCTCCATATCCGACCTGCTCTGAGATGGGGCTGGCCCTTGGGGACAAGGGGGAACTGGCCCTCAACAAGGGGCTGGCTCTGGGACATGAATTCTTGGGTAGCCTGGGCCCCAGGCCCCAGAGTCAGGGCTCCTTTGCAGTATACCACATACTCAGGCCCTCAGCCCTGAGCTGGGGTGGCAGGAAGAATGCCCCCACTTCCTGGGCCAGAGCAGGTGTCTCCAGCCAGCCTACCACTCCCCAGCACATCTCTACCAGGGAGGCGGAGCTCAGCTCTGCTCCTCTCCTTTTCCCACCTTGGAGACCAACCCAGTCCTGGGCAATTTGGTGTTGCCATGACAACCATATACTTTCTTCTTCCCTATTTAGCAGATTGAATCTGAGTTGCAGATTAAATCCTGGTGAGTTGTCTGTTTAGAAAGCATGCGGCCACTTGGAGAGATCTATGTATCTTCTGTCTCCCAAGTGCTCCTGATGCTACCCCTTGTCTCTCGTCAGCTGAGCTGGGAGAGAGAGGCCTGCACTCACTGCCTGGGCCCCTGAGTGGTTCGGGCCCAGTGGCAGGGCTCTAGACTTGCCTAGGAAGTCTTGTAGGAGCACATGGAAGATGATCCCACGTGTAGCCTCCCAGGTGAGCAGGACCCCTCACCTGGAAGGAGAAGCAGAAGCCATGAGCAGAGAAGCCTGCCTTTCTGTTTACTCGGAGGCCTTTTATTCCCAAGTCCTCCATTCAGTCGGGCTGGTAAATGGGATTTTCTGCGGGGAGGGCTGGAGCATCAGACTTTACTGACACCCAAATGAATTGCTTCTTGGGAAACAATTACCTGTGACAGAGTACACTCTTGGTGGCTGAGCCTGGTGCAGCCCAGGGAGCCGTGGAGCCTGGAGGGCCAGGGCCTGTTGCCCGTTTATTCTCCCCAAGGAAACCAAGCTCCACTGCTGCTCCAGAGTCTTCCTGGTCTCTGCAGCAGGAAAGACCGTCAGTTGAATGACCAAGTGAGAGGCTGCCATCATGTCACAGTGAATATTGACCATTGGCTGAGCGCCCAGCATTGTATGGAGGTCTTTTCAGATTTGGAATCCAAGTGAGAGGAGGGGTTCTGCATACTGGCCCCGGGGTCCCTTGTCCTGGGCTCCAAGCTGGCTGGTCATGGACTCAGGGTGTGTCCTAGGTGGCTCGTTTCCATCCTGGGCTCCCTGAGGCACACAGTCGGGGCTGAGAGGCAGTGACCTGCCTCTGATAGAGCAAGTGCCAGCTCTCAGGGCTCGCCCACAGCAGACCGCAGAAGGAGGCCAGATTCTTAGAGGTCTGTGTCAGGATATGCACTGAAACACAGTTTACAATACAGCAAAAAATTGGAAGCAACCTTAAATGGTATACCAGAATACGCAGAGGGCAGTGTGAGCAGGACAAGATGCGTGTGCTACACTCGCAGTGAAAAGTAGCCACAGAAAAGGATGTGGAGGCCAGTGTTGCTGCAAGGGTCTACAGAGCACTAAGGACCCCAGGATAATTTATAACTTACAATGTATAATTTAACATCAAGAAATGCGCGCACATAGTATCAGGAGATAAAATAGTACACAGACGTTTTAAAGTCCGTGATGGCTTTGGCTCTGCTCTAGCTCCCCTGCCTAAACATGGGCCAGGGCTCAGCCTCGACAGCACAGGCCACTTGCTCTCCAGCTCTCCACTCTGCACCAAAGAACTGCTGCACGGCAACCTCTCTTGACCCGCACAGTGGCTGTGGAGCAACACTGGGCAGGAGTTAGAGCCTTCTGAAGAAGAAAAGGTAAAGCCATTCCCAGGGTATCAGGAAGAGACGAAGGCAGGGTTAGGATCCGAATGTGACTCTGTGGCTCTCTGGCTCTGTTGATTGTCTGAATCAACAGTTGATTCTCAGGCCCAGCAGGTAGTGAAGTTGCAGGTAAAACATCATCTCCCAAGTGCAAAGGCAACCAGCCCTGGCAGAGTTGGTGGCAGGGCCCCCACAGAGGCTGATGGAAGCAAGGGAAGCCTGGAGCAGTGGGCTGTATGGATCAGAACCAGGCACACCCCAGACTATGGCTATTTGAGGAGCAGGAGGAAGAGGAGGAGGAAGGCCTGGTGGACCCCCACCACTCAGATATGATCCAGATGCCAAATGTCAACAGCCTCACACCTTCCCCATGGATCAGTGCCAGGCTCAGACATGTCTGGTGTCTCCCTGCTGTCCAGGACCATGGCCAGGGCACGTGTCCCTTCTTACAAAAACTCCACCTTGAAAGTAGCACTAAGACAGGGCCCTCCGGGGGTCCTAAGTTCTGGCTTTTCTCTTCCGCACAGCTGCCTCTGAAAGGAGACAGCCAGCTGGTCTGAACCTGGCATTCTTCATCCCAGTCCATGGGAGGAAAAAACAATAAACACAAACGGAATTCGCAGAGACTTAAGTCTGAGGGGTGACTGGAGAGACAATTTGTTGTCTTTTTTTAGGGTGAGGAGGAAAACTCGGTAAGGGCAGGGAGCAGCCTGTGATGCATAGGCTCCTGGCGAGGGCGCTGGCAAACCGGTAAGCGAGGCTGTGTGGGTCAGGAGTGCCCTCGTGGGCTGCTGTGGCCCAGGCCTGGGAGTGCCAAGGCCAGAGGAGCCTGGGAGACAGTCTGCCTGCAGTGGCCTGTGAGGGCTGCCTGGTAAGGGTGGGCAGAGGCAGGCCTTCCAACCCACTGTCTATGGCTACCCACCCACGTGGCAGGACCAACTCAGGCTTTACCATTTTCTTCAGAAGCTGCCAACAGCAGCTGGCACTGCCTGGACAAAGCCACATTCTCTTCCATCACCAGGACCCTTCTTTCTTTCTGCCTTAACCTAAGGCTGCTGGGAAATCTAAACAATCTAAATTGCTGAGGCAATTTCTGAAATTGCTGTAAATCGTTTAACAAGCATCTGAAGCATCCCTTCTCATCGGGGGAGGCACTCAGGCTGTGCCCAAAAGAGGCCATTTCCTGCAGCTCATGACCCTCCCCAGAGCTGTGGCTTTGCTTCCCAGGACCTGACCACTGGGGGTTTCCAAGATGAAGGAGGTCTTGGATCCACATCCAGATGCCTGGCTTGGCATAGTCTCCCTGCCGCTGTCCTCACCCTTCTGAGCTCCTCCAGGGCTGGGCTGAATGAAGCACAGCTTTGATGTTCCTCCTCACATGCAGCTCTGCCTTCAAGGCAAGAGGAAAGACATGTTTCCATTGAAGGAAAAACACATGCACACAGCTTCTGTGGATAGGGTTTAGGGAGGGAGGAGCATGTAGGGGGTGAAATGAATGTTCCCAGGGCCACAGCCCTCGTAAGAGATTTATAATTCCACTCACGGAGCAAACACTGGCTACCACCAGGCAGCCCCTGCTCAGTGCGTTAATTACATTCTCTGGTTTAATCCTTGCCACACCCTATGAGGCAAGTGCTATTATGCCCATTTTTGTTTACTTTCTGATAGTGTGTTTCCTTTATTTTCTTTTAATTGGCTGTTTGTACATTTTCTTTTTCTTTTTTACTGTGATTTAGATGAAAGTTTACATAGCAAATTAGTTTCTCATTAAACAGTTAATACACAAATTGTTTTGTGACCTTGGTTGCAAACCCCACAATGTGTCAACACTCTCCCCTTCTCTACCCTGGGTTCCCTGTTTCCATTCGTACAGTTTTCCTGTCCCTTCCCACTTTCTCATCTTTGCTTTAGGGCTGGTGTGCCCATTAATCTTGTATACGTAATTGAGCTATGAAGCATGTCCCTCATATGTGTTATTGTTGGCCCTATAAAAACCTGTTGCCGTCAAGTCGATTCCAACTCATAGTGACCCTATAGGACAGAGTGGAACTGCCCCATAGGGTTTCCAGGGAGCACCCGGTGGATTTGAACTGCCAACCTTGAGGTTATCAGCCATAGCACCTAACCACTATACCACCAGGGTTTCCTTACAGTGTTACTGAATATATAAATTAAGAGGAAGAGAAGCAAATGTGATAACACAAAACTGGTGAACCTAGCTAGGCAAAGGATATTTGGGCAATCATTAAACTATTATTTACACTTTTTTGTAGGTTTAAAAATTTTCAAAATAAAAAGTTGGAGGACAAATTTGCCTGTCCCACATCTGCCCTCTTATCATCTTTATTGGATCCTGCAAGGCAGGCTAGTGACAGATGAGGAAACTGAGGCATGGAGAGGAGGAAGTGGCTCTAGCAGGCCAAAAGTTGGCTGCCTTCCCACTCCTTGGTGTTGTCACCACCTGGTGTCAAGCAGATGGGGGCTCTGGGGTAAGAAAATTTTTTCAGATAAACAACAAAACAAGAACTCAAACACTCATTTTCTTGGCTTGAGAATGCAACGTTAATTTTTTTTTTTTTTTTGCCAGCTTTATTTCTTCCAAATATTTCTTATTCATGCTAATAACACCTGTGTGAAACAATTTCCTTAATTCTTTAAGATGGGATGAAGACTGAGGTGGGGGAAAGCTGTAGGGAAAAGTAAATCAAGGAAGATGGGGAATAGAGTTTAAAACAATCAAATTCTGTGGATTACAAACTTTTTTTTTTCTTTTAACAAGAACCCTTCTTTGTATCAAAATTTTATACCGATCTCCAAATCACACAGTGGTTAACAATGGTGCTGCTGCAGCTGAAGTCAGAGCAGGGGCTGAGAGTCCCCTCAGAGGATTCTCCTCAAGGTCACAATGTTAAAACGACAGATCCTCCCCCCACCCACCCACCCACCCACTGGTTTAAAATAGAGGAGAACTGAGTAGAGGATGAGAAATCAGGTAGATTGGGATCGATCCCAGCTCTGCCACTTTCTTCCTAGCTATGTGGCCCTGGGCAAATCAAGCCACTTTTTTGTGCCTCAGTTTCCTCACCTATAACATGTAAACAACAAATAGACAGGGGCTGTTGTGAAGATTTTGCAGCTATTACATGTGAAGTGAATCTTCAGAAAGTACCTGGCACAATACTCCCCAACTGCTGGGGTGAGGAAGGGTCTTGTTCAAGGTCACCCAGGAAGTTAGAAAAAGGATGCCACACTGGGGTACAGCTGATGGCATGTACCAATATATTGCATCACCTAGAAAACTAAACACAGGTGAAACAAAACCCTGCTCATGTACTTCAAAAGGAAGGTGTGGATGTGGGTGACTTCTCCAGTGACAGTACGGATGGAAGCAACCCTGCAGACATGCTGCTCTGGGGTTCTCCCAGCCAGAGCCTGGCTCTCGGGCCTGCGTTTGCAGGTCTGCTGCAGGAAGAGCAGAGGGTTGGCGAGGACGAGTCGCCGGTGTGCTTGGGCATCACGCCCGCCACCCCGCCGGGAGCCAGAGCTCCAGATGACTTCGCTCACGGTTACAAGGGGAAAAATGCAAGTAGCTCTGGCCCTTCCATAGCCCCCCACAGCCTGACATCTCACACCTGCAAGAACAACCTCTTGTCATTGGAGACATCCACTTAGGAATCTCAGAAAACATGCAGGGAAGAAAGGAAGCTCCAACTCCAGTTCAGAAACATAAAAATGACTATGTTAACAGCGTTTGCTCCTAAAATGATGGTGTTAATGCCCTAGAGGAAACAGACAAGAAAGCTATTTAAGCTCCATTCTCTAGTTCGGATGGGGCTGCATATGGAGGACCACACTCATGTTTTTCTTCTGAAAGGTTTGGTTCTCCTGGGTCTTCGTGGTTCTCCCTGTGTGGTCTGTGCCAGCTCAGATAAGGGCCAGACAACAGTGCCATCAAGACAGGGGAAGCTAGAGAGGATCAACGCTGGGGTTTTCAACATGCACCTATCGAAAGCACTGAGGCTTCTATGTCAGGTGACTTCCCTCCCTGAGTCGTCTCGTGATTCTCCTGGGAACACAAAGTCCTTCCGACAGGGGCCCTCTGACACCCTGTATGCCATTCACCCTGGTATCAGCTTTCGTGGTTTTCAAAAGCAAGCACACAAAGAAGACAGGAGTAGGTGAGCTGGGAACGAAACCAGTGCTGCCCACAGTGAGTCATGCTTTCGTTTCTGACTTCCCCCTTCTCTCCCGCCCGATGTGGCTGCGCTGCACACTATTTGTTCCACATAATTGGAAAGTGTGTCAGGATCTCCCAGACACGGACCAGAAACAAGCTGCTCGGTTGTTACCTCCAACATGACTAATGCAGTTGTGTCTTAATTAGTCACTGCTTTCTGACTTCACTGACAGCATCAGAGCCCTGCAGATGAGATTACAGGTGAGGAGCTGGTGGGAAGGAAGGGCCAGTAGTTGCCAATTTTTCAGGTCCCCTTCCTACTGAGCAAGGAGCCCTGGTGGCACAGTGGTTAAGCACTTTACTGCTAACCGAAAGGTTGGTGGCTCGAGCCCACCAGCCCCTCAGCGGGAGAAAGATGTGGTAGTCTGCTCCCATAAAGACTACAGCCTTGGAGACCCCATGGGGCAGTTCAACTGTGTCCTATAGGGTTGCTGTGAGTCGGAATCGACTCAATGGCAATGGGTCTGGCTTTTCCTACTAAGCACTGTGACCCCAGGTGGCTTTTGTCAAACACATTTTTCAGGCCAGGGCAATATTGTGACAGTAGAGTCAAGAGGGTTTAACTTTAGGACACATTTATTAGAGGGAAGGAGGAAATGAAACTAACACGTGGTGGTCTAGAATGTCCCTTCACAAGTCACTGTATGTCACAGCCCTCATGCAGCTACTCTATGCCTGAGGGGCCACCCTACCCAGCCCCCACCCTGCGACAGCTGACAGGGTCAGGGAGGCTCACCTGACTGGGGCAGCCCATCCATTGGCTCACTTATAAGCCAAGACCTACAGTAGTTGCCCTCTAAAGATGACCTGGGCCCATTCCATTTCTCCTTCAGGGGCTCCTTCAGGGACTTAGAACTCAGAACACAGCCTAAAGCTGAAAGTAGAGGGGTGGGGCTGGAGAGAAAAGGGGTAGTGAAAATGATTGTCCTGTCAACAGAGGAACCTGGGCCTCTACCCTGAGAGCAGCACCTGGCTCTGGGCCCTCCTCCTCGCACTACCCACCAGCCTGACCACTCCTTATCTGAGCCCCAGGAGAGATGAGAAGTCCCCAGCATGAAGGCCGGAGGAGCACAGAGATACCCAGGAGCTGCCCCACACCTGGCCCCTGCCAGCCTCAGAGGCACCTCTTTGTTCCTCCTAATACCCCTTCCTTCCTTCCCAAGCTCCCAAGGCCTTTGTTCGTTCAGCCTCACAAGCGTAGCATCAAGGGCCCTTCAACTCTTCAGAGACCTACAGAAATGACTGAGACAGAAACAAAATTTACTGGCTCCAAAATACAAACAGAAAGTTTCAAAAGTGGTGTTAAAATGTCTGTAAACAATAACATTATGTTAATTCTTGTATACTTATAGACTCGTTATGCTCAGTGTGGGACATGGGTGTATTGTTATATGTTTGACAAGCTGCAGGGTGGGGTTTCCAAAAGTGTGCCGAGCCTTCAGAGGTTGGGACAGAGTTATGGGGCACTGACTCTGCACAGGGCCTTTCAGATGAAAGGAAAGGCCTAACACCCTACATCTCATCTTCAGCACTTTGCATCGAGCCACACTGCCCAAGAAGGATGCAGAAGTCAACAGGCAAAGAATCAACTGCATTTTGGGACAGCGGCACCAGCAACTCCTGCTAATTCATCTGGAGGATAATTAAGAAGTATTTATAAAACTTCCTTCATTGGGTCCCTAATGGAGACTCAATTACATAAAGAGCCCACTAGTCCAATTTTGCTCTGATGCACCCAGACAATTCTGGTTAAAAATGAACGACACTGAATAGTGGGATTGATTATGCCAAGGTAATTGGGTATGAACTGATGATACGAATCTTTCCTCTCCCCAAATTCTTCAAATAAAGCATCATTTCTGCTATCCGTGAAGTTAATTAGCAAGTAAAATATTTACAATATTAAGGGCTAATTCACCCAGGTACAGTAAATAACAGTAAGACAATACTTTTTCATCTGCGTCTGATTGGCTTAGAAGTCTCATTTCCAAATTAAATATGAGTCTCAGTTCCCTTCAGGACACTCATGGAATATTCAGGATGTAGAAGCGCTGTTTCAGAGCAGTGTTCCTGTTCAGCCACTCTTTCCAGCTGGGATTTGCTGCCAGAAATTTCCAGGGAGCTTCCGACATGTCTTAGCTCCTCTTCTCCCCATACTGGATCCTCTCTGAAGGCTCCACAGGCCTCCTGGGTTCATTTGCTTTCTAGAATCCTGCCTCAAGGCCATCGAGAACCTTGCAAGGAGCATCCTGAGCCCATGGTCCCTCTCAGAGGCCTGGCTGTAATGGTGGGCCAGCTCCCAAAGGTTCTCAAGACTGAGCTCCTGGTCGGAGATCTCACCAACAAATCCCTCCAGCTGGGCACCCAGGCTTGCACCCTCCACGTCCTCTTCACTCTGCCATCAATGCTGGGTATTGCCCCTCCACCTCCAGCCTGGCCTCCCCAAGCAGTAGAGTTCTGTAAGTATGTGAAATGTTTCTCCACTCCTGTTCTTTCTCTTCTTGGGTTCCTGCCCCGCCATCAATCATGGCTTGTTTTCAGTCATGGCCCTTCCCAGACTGTTCACTTCCTATTTCCTCCATGTAACTGAATTCCATCCATCCCAGAGGCCACTTGGCAGTACTCAGAGCTCCCCAGCTTTTGGGCCTGTGCAGCCTCTCACCTGAGCCCCCACTTCAGGTCCTGGATGCTCCCGGCTCCCCTCTCTTTCTCAATATCAAAAGTTGCTCAGAAAAGACTCCCCAGTGTTTTTTTTTACATTGTGGTGTGAATGAGTCATGGAGTCCTTCTCTGGGGGTCTGAATTTCCAGGCTCCTCTCCACTTAGAGAAGAACAGCTTTTGATCCCACAGAAAGGAAATTTAAGCTGAGGAAGATGTAAGGATGGAAGGACTGCCCTGGACCCCCTAAACTCATGTTGCCTAGGCCAACCCTTGCCCTACCGGCCCCTGAAGCTAGTTCTGGCCTGTCAAAGAATGGTTGCTTACTAAATAAATGAGTAAGAGAGGAGCGGCTCAGACAGAAATGACAGGCAAGTACAAAAAGCAGTGGGAGACCCTCCTCAGGGGTGAAGGGGAAAGAGGGGAGTAAGATGCCAGGCCTTCCAATCTCACAAGCAGGAGGCTCCCTGCAGAGGTCAGAAACTGGCCTTCTCTTTCAAAGTCAGTAATCACATACTCAAGCGATCTGTTGTACTCAAACGGTTCTACACTCAAGCTATTCGCCCACCTTCCTTATAAATCTCAGGAGTTTTTTTTTTTTTTTTTTTTTTTTGAGGGAGGGGGTATAAAAGAAGAAAGATTCATACAAAAACATGAAGAAAATAATTTATTCATTTTAAAACCAGGGAATTGAACTGAAAGTAGCAACATGAAAAAGGAGAGGAAAAAGGAAATGCCTGGCTTAACTGAGGTAGTGAGAGGCAGAAGCATCAGCACCTCCAAAGCTGAGTTGCCATTCAGTGAGCACCAAAGAGTGCAGCATCTTCCCCTTACTGAGGGACCACTGGGCTGTCTCAGGTCACCAACACGGGTGCGGCCAGAGGAGCACGAAAGTCAGCAATGCTGTTATTCTCACCACCAAAGGCATCTTTGTTTCATCAAAGAACCTGTCTTAGAGATTGGTTTCCATGGGGAAGTAGCCCCATTAGACTTTAGGTGGTATTTGAAGACAAAGGTGTGATTTTCCCCCAAAATCTTCTTGGGTAAAGTGAGGCAGCCTGGCACACATGTATGCAAGCGTCCTGAGGTGACAGGTGAGCTCCGGGGGGTGGGTGCAGGAGCCACCGCAGAAGCGGTGGTCAGGTCCAGTGAAGTGAGCTTCAGGGTACGGCCTCTGAGAACTGTAAAGGGCTTGCTGCTAGAGTGCCACGGGCCCAGGAGGCAGACGTTAGTAATGGGAAAATACCTGCTCCCAGATAACACTCAGCCACGGGAAGCACTCTTCCTATAAGCAGGGAAGCAGGACACAGAAGGAGTCTTGGGCTGCTGTCCCAGCTGGCCAGCTTCCAAGGCTGCAGAGGAGCTGGCCTTGACTGCAGCAGCCCTGTGCTAACAGCAGTGCCAGGTGGACCACACAGCAGTGAGAAAATGAGGGCACGCTGTCAGCCGCAGAGTCTCCCTCCGTTGCACGGGACGTTGGTGGCTCTGCTTGCAAAGCAGCTAAGAAGGCAGGAATGCGGCCCTGCAAGGGCAGCTGTCTTCCGGGAGCAGAAAACGGACCTGGTGAGCATGTGCATGCCTGAGCCCTGACACTGCACAGGATGGCAGGGTGTGACAGTGCTTCTCTAACCTTGGCCATGTCATGGTCATGTGGGCTTGCCAAAAAGCTGATCCCAGAGCCCTGCCCACGGAGACGCCGACTCTGAGGTCTGGAGTGGTGCTGGGAACCTACATTTCTAAGCTGTAATTCAGGTGACTCTGAGGCAGGCAGCCTGAGGACCACGTTTTGAGTTTGGGGTCAAGTGGGTATGGGGTGGGTGGTAGATTTCCAGCGGTGGGGAGAGTGGTCAATAGCAGTAGAGGAGGGGCTCGTGAGGGCCAAGTGCCCACTTCTGTGCACTTAGGGAACAGAGCAGACATGGGAGGGACCAAGGGCTGCCACTGTGTGTGCCACCTACCCAGAGGCAATCAGTTTTTCTTGGCCCGCATGCCCCTGCCCTACAGAAGCATGACTGAGACCATGCTTTTGGAGGGTCTCTGTTATGGATTGGATTGTGTCCCCCAAAAATGTGTGTTAACTTGGCTAGGCCATGATTCCCAGTATTGTGTGATTGTCCACCATTTTGTCATCTGATGTGATTTTCTACGTGTTGTAAATCCTACCTATGACGTTAATGAGGCAGAATTAGAGGAAGTTATGTTAACGAGGCAGGACTCAATCTATAAGATTAGGTTGTGTCTTAAGCCAATCGCTTTTGAGATATAAAAGAAAGAAGCTAGCAGAGAGACATGGGGACCGCATACCACCAAGAAAGAAGCACCAGGAGCACAGGGCATCCTTTGGACCCTGGGTCCCTGCACTGAGAAGCTCCTCAACCAGGGGAAGATTGGTGACAAGGATCTTCCTCCAGAACCAACAGAGCTGGGACCCTGAATTTGGACTTCTAGCCTCCTAAACTGTGAGAGAATACATTTCTCTTTGTTAAAGCCATCCACTTGTGGTATTTGTGTTATAGCAGCACTAGGTGACTAAGACAGCCTCCAACTGCTCAGTGGTACCTGTTTTTCCCCCAGTTAGTTAGTCCAAAGCATCCTCCCTCTGAATAGATAAACAGACAAGCCCCAGTCTTGGTGCGCTGATGTGTCTAGATCCTTTGTCCCTCAGCCTGGGCTCTGGGCTACTGGATATCTAAATGAATGCATTTTAATAAAGCACAGCCTGGAACAAGTTACCCTTACTGGCCCAGATGAACAACCTGCTTTCTAGGTGTAAACACGGAGGGTACGGTGACACCGGGCCACTTGATTATTAACTACAGTATTAGCATCCAAGATATAGTTTGTGCACCTAACGCCAAAGGTTAATCACATTCAAAAGGAATTAACACATTAATAAAACAGAAGGACACTTTACTGCCCTGGAACAATGCTCAGTGAGCTCAACTGCAAGGTGCAGGGAGGTGAGACTTAGCCTGGGCTCACACCGCAGCCTGGAGGGCCAGGGAGGGGAGGCTTAGCCTGGGCTCACACCGCAGCCTGGAGGGCCAGGGAGGGGAGGCTTAGCCTGGGCTCACACCGCAGCCTGGAGGGCCAGGGAGGGGAGGCTTAGCCTGGGCTCACACCACAGCCTGGAGGGCCAGGGAGGGGAGGCTTAGCCTGGGCTCACACCGCAGCCTGAAGGGCCAGGGAGGGAAGGTTTAGCCTGGGCTCACACCACAGCCTAGACGGCCAGACCCCCAGGTCTGCCATGCTTGTCCTAGGGCTAGGATTCGATTGTATCAACGAATGCTGGAAGCAATAGGTCAGTGGGAGGCACCTGACTCAGTAATATTTGCTGTACAGAATTGACCTGGAGTATTTCATTCTGGTTAGAAAAGAAGATCCAACTATTCAACTTTAGTTGTCATCCGTGCAACTTCCATGTGAAAAGGTATGCCCAGTTGCAAAGCACCATTCCCTTCGGGGGACAAAATAACTCACTCTGGATCACAATATCCTTCAAAACCCCCCTCTTTTGGATGGCCGGTTCAGGGGTCTTCAGCCACTTTCACCCACCCTTCAATCTACAAAAGCTGAGGCCCTTGTGGGTAAGGCGCTGTGCTGGCCTGGGGACACAGCAGTGAACGCGCCAGGCTTGATTCTCGTGAGTTAACTCCGGGAAATGTGAGCTGCAAACTTCACCTTTTCATTTCTTGGATTTCTCACTGAGAAGCATTTTTCTATCTCTAAAAGCCCAGACCACAGCACTGACACGGGGGAAGCCACACTTCAGGGCCATGCTGCGTTCTTGCTCTGCGAAGAGCCTCAGGTCTCCTTCCTTCTTTTAAGTAATAGGATAAAGTATTCCACCAAGGGTAAAATGGCTACATCTTGTTTTCTGGGCCAGATGATTACTAACCATTAACATCTCAGACAGTTTGTTGGAGCCCATAGTTCCAAAAGTTAATCACACCCGAAAGGAATTAACTCGTTAATAAAAAAGAAAAATGTTGATAAAAAAGATTACTGTATCTTTAAAAGGGTCTTTTGTTCTTAATTTAAAAATAAGAATCCTCACTTGTGTGTAAGACTTCCAATGGATAGTACAGTTTTAGCCAGTGGTTCCCTTGGATATCTCACTTGGCTTGGGTTGGTCTCACTCCTCTGCAGACCCCTCAGCAGGGCTCTTCTGTGCAGATAACCTGTTCTGCCCAAAAAGGTGCCCCACAACTGGTCCAGGCACCATAGGCATCCACGTATCCTCGACATCACATTGTTTTGTCGGTGGGTCTAGACACACCTAACTGAGTCCTAAGAAAGTGGATCAGCTTGGTCTCCGTGAAGAATGCCATCCCAAGAGTCACTCCCAAACAGAAGGCCCCCACAGCAATGTGTGCCAGCCTGGCTGGCCAGCCCTGCTCACAGCAGAGGAACACCTGAGGGAGGAAACCATTGTCATTGCCATGGTCTCGGGCTGTGCCCTGGCTCTTCCATCCATACCTCCCTTCACTGGGGCAGGTCAGGGAAGGCAGAGGCCCTACCATTCCAGCTTCCAATTCAGATAAAAGACATAATTACTGCATACTGGGAGCCTACTTTTTTCCGACTGGTAGCACTGTCTTGTCACAGTCTATCGTTAAGACGCTGCCCCAGAGGCTAGGGGAAGGGCGTGGAGGAGGCAAACAGTTGGTTCAGGCAGAGCAGGAAGGGGAAGCCTAGAGGCAGGGACAGTGGAGAGACTACGAATGCATGTGATATGAAGGCTGCAGGGGGTCTCACCTCTGAAACACCAGTAATGCCACCACTGAGGGCAAATGCACCAAGGAGGACTGGCGACAGGTACAGGCCAGCCAGAGGCCTGTAGGGGCTGTCTCGGTAATAGCGGTGGATGAAGCAGAGGCTCTTTGTGATCCGAATGCCCATGTTAAGGCAGTTGGCCAAGATGAAGCCCACATTACCACACCAACAGGTCAGGAGATAGGAGAACACCAGGAAAGAGGATGACAGAGCCAGCATTGTGAAATTGTACCTGGGGAGAGAGAGACAAGGACAGTGGGTACGTGGTCCCAAGGCAGCATTGCCACAAAAAAAATTTATTTAAGTGGCTGTGAACGTGAACTCACAGAAAAGAACCTCAGCTATACATATTACATGAAAATGTCACTGTCCTGGGAATTTAAGCCATAGAATCGTAAACTTTTTGAAGTCATCCCCACCCAAATCCAAGTAAAGTGGCAACAATGAATAAAACTGATAGCTAATTCATGCTGATCCGAGCAAGGACAAATTCCAACAGTACAGCCTCTTTGATGAGGCTATCTGGGAGGAACTGATCATGATGAGGCCAGCTGCTTTCCACCACAAGAGGGCTCTGCAGCTGCCGAGCGTCCCAGAACTTTAGAGGTATAATCCACCTCAGGAAAAGACGGGGATTTGAAAGGTGCAATTAAAATACCATTTTCTCAATCACTGCAAAATTATTAATCAGTGACAATAATGACTATTTTATAAGGTTTGGTTAACGTAACCAGTAAATTATTTATGAATGCTTATTTCTCCATGCCCCAAGAAGATACTAGACTTAAAATCAGGCTTATCAAAGGATGGCTGGATGGTCAAGGGTGTCCCCTGCAGCAACAACACAACCATCTTGCAGTGGAAGCTGGTTAAATACCACCGGGCACAGCCACACCGTGCAGCCTCTACAGCCCTGAAAGAAGGGTGCTGGTCTCTTAAGTGCCAAAATGAGAAGACTGCATGCATCCTCCAGTCAACATCTATAAGTCCAACTTCATGTTGGGCACTCAATGGCCAAGAAATTGGACAAAGAAGCTGTCTATCTTGAGCCTTTGCACCATTGTACCCCCTGCATGGCAAACTCTGCCTCCATCTTTTCATGGCGGACTCCTCTTGATCATCCAGGCCTCAGCTTAAATGCCATCTCCTCAGTGGAGCCTGCCCAGGTTACCCAATATAAAAGGGCCCCTACTCTCACCACATAGCCCTGTTTCAGTTTTCTGCACACCATGTTAAATTTCTTATTTATTCACTTGCTCACTATCTGCTTCCCCCACTAGAACATCCGCCCTCCAGGAGAGCAGGGATCTAATCTGTCTTGTTCACTGCTGTCTTCCCAGAGCTCAAAACAATGCCTGATGATGGGGGGGGGGGGCGGTACCCAGAACCCATTGCTGTGGAGTCAATTCTGACTCATAGTGACCCTTTAGGACAGAACAGAACTGCCACATAGGGTTTCCAAGGAGCGCCTGGTAGATTTGAACTGCAGATCTTGGCTAGCAGCTGTAGCTCGCCATAGCTCTTAACCACTGTGCCACTAGATGTTCAAAAAATATTTGTTGAGTGAACAAAAGAAAATAGGATGTCCTTAACAAAACAAAAAAAAAATTCAATAGGGTATAATGAAAATTCCACCAATCATATTCTAAAAATACTACGAGGTTATTAAAAAAAAAAGAAACAGCTTGTAACTAAGGAAGTTCTAACATTTCACATCCAGTCAATGCACTGTTTTTATTTAGAAAAAACACTGGTTAACCGGAATTTGGTTTAGTAAAAGTCCATCTTTTTATCAATGTTTTATTGTTAATTCAGATCTGAAATGTCCAGTGTGAAATCATCTTCATCAATCATAACATTTAACTAAGCTACCCAATTCTACAATGAAAGCCCTTACTAGAGTTTAATGTCTGGTTAAACTCACATAGACAAAAAACCACCAGGGCCTGTAACGAGCTCAGGGGCTCCATGTGCTCCAAGCAGAGCCAGGCGCTTGGGGCCCAGACAGAACTAGGGCTGCTATGTTTAAGACATGTCTGAAGACTGTACTTAGAGTCCCGTTTTAATCTTAGGGGAAGTGATTACCCCAGATGAGAACTGCATTAGAAGGTGTTCTGTCTTTTCTCTATGCTGACTAATGCCCTGAAAATAATTTTTCCAGATGTTTATATGCTGTCAAAATTCCACTACAACTGACTTAAAAGGTTGTTTCCTTTGGTTCAATGTCACAGAAGAGGAAAGAAAGCAACTAGCCATTGTCTATACTCCCCTGTGGTTCGGTGGTAAAATACATTTTTTAAACATTTTAAATGGGCTTGTTGTTGACCTTCTCCCTCAAAGCTAATGCTAAGTTATTGTAACAAAATTTCTTTTAAAGAGATAGACTCCTAGTCCTTAGCAAGTTTTACATTGTATTAAAAATCATTCAATATTAGACACAGCTTTCAAATAAAAAATTTTTCTTCTCAGAGTTAAGTAGGCCTTTTCATCCATTGAAAAAAAGAATGGACTTATAGACATTCTGTAGCTATAAATTTATCTATTGGAAGTAAAAAAAAAAAAAAAAAATCTAGACTACTATCTTAAAACTACAGGTTGCAACCTAGTAGTAGGTTAGGAAATCAATCTAGTGAGTCATATTGGAAAAGATGAAGTAAAACAGAATAAAAACCATCAGCGTATCCTGCGCTGGGTAATCACTGCTTTGTGAAACCTTTTGCTGTTTCAGTTACATACACCTAAGTGTTAACAGGTCACAGTGCTCCATGTATTTTTTGCTGTGAAAGCTGGTTTGGGCCAGCAGTTCCCAAAGCCCTAGCTATCATCAGAATCCCCAGGAGCTCTGCAATAAAACAGATGCCCTGGCCCGAGCCCCCTAAAACTCTAACTCAGTTGGTCTGGGAGGAGCTTCCTAGGGGCATCTGATCAGTCTGGGCTGGAACTTGCTGGTCTAGACTCTAGTTCTCAACCAGTGTGAGGCAAAGTCCCCAAGCTTCTCCGTGAGCCAGCTCCAGATGGGAAGCAAATAGATGCTGCTCTAAGAGGAAGGGCTCCCCAGCTCTTTGAGCCACCTTTCCCTGTCCTACTCCACCACTGGGCCTCAAATGGTCTCAACAGCACTCGAGGCATTACAGAGGCAGTATGAAAACCCTCAGGGACCCAGGGCTCAAAGGGCCGCTAGCTCATCACCTTCACCCACCCTCTTACACTCTTCTCTGTCTTCCTCTCTTCTTTTCCCCTATCAGTTCTATCCTTCTCCTTAACCTCATCCTAGAGAGAGTCTCTCTCACAGTGATTACTGCCTGGCTACTTTTTGGCATTTGGAACAAGCAGCAGACGATCCTAGGTGTGGGACAGAGGCTCTTAGCAAGGACTTCACATCTGAGTCACTGAGGAGCTTTTAAAGCATATACATGTGTGCAGGGGGTCCCTGCTGATTCCACAGGAGTGGTGGCAGAGACAGCAGTGGAGGTAGGGTGGGCACGAATCTGTATTTCTAACAAGCTCCATGAGGGATTTTGACTCATAGCCAGGGTTAAGGACCACTGGCTGAGGGTCTCGGGCAGGGTCCTGACCCAGTCAATGGATGGGAAAAAAAGGTGGCAAGATGTGTACGTGGATTTGGGTCTTTTTCTGAGGAGAGGGGTCACAGAAGCCCTGGGATTCCCAAGGACGTACAAATGGGTTGAGGGCCACTCTTGGGGGGAACCGGGCAAGGAGCTGGAAGAAATCAAGCTTGTCTAGCGACTGACTCTGCACCCCTTCAGGGCTGATATTTCTCCCCCACAAAGTGAGACTAAGAGTACTTGTTGCCTTCCAGTTGCACTGTGGGGGCATGAACTGAAGCACGCCTGTGCAGTGGAGATCCCGGGGGAGGGCACCATGCTAGGGGCCTAAAGTTTACCTCTAAAAGGGTAATCTAAAAGGGTCATCTATAAAAGCACACTCAGGATAAACAGAAAAAAGATCAGCAAGTTGTTTCATTTTGCCTGAAGGCCATAATTAAGGGTGTACCTTGTAGGATACGCACCTGTCGACCTCCTTTTTGCTCATGGCAGCAAATGTGAAACATTCGGTCACTCCATTGATGGCAAGCAGAAGGACATAGAGACAATAGGAACGCAGCAAAACAGGACCTAAAAGGAAACAATCCACCAAGACTCCAGAGCCCAAACAGAGGTCCATATGCACCCTCAGCTCTGCTGGGTGCTCAGAGAACACCAGAACCCTGTCATCAGCCCTGCTGGTATCATCAGTGGACAAACCGCACACTCGAGCCTATGGCCCTCATTATCTACACAGTGCCCCAGCATTCCATGACACTGACTAAAATAAAGAGCTAGAGCAAAAGGAAAATTATGAATAAATGTACAGATCTCTTGCTTAACAACTAAAAGCTTATCTGGCCATTGACAAAAATCTTCTTGCTTTTTAACCAGCATAAAGAGGGCTGCTAGATTGAACATTCAAAGCCTTTAATGGTTGTGTGTGTTAAGAGAACCTTGGTTGAACAGCTCCTCAAGAAAAGACCTTGAGGAAAAGCCCAGGCCAGCAGGAAACTACTGAGACACCAACATCCACAAATTTGCAATCAGAACCAGAGCCCATAATGTTATTTTCTTCCCTTAAAAAGACGTGATGCCATTCTACAGCTAATAAACAAGCTTTGCAAAAGTCTACTAACAAAAGAACAAGGGCCTTCAAAATAGGATTGATCCTCTTTATTAAGAGGGCCATTATCAAGAGTTAATATCTCTAATAAAACAAACGCACACTCAAACTATGATGCAGAAACTCCACTCCAAGGTATATATTCAACAGAAATGAACATACATGTTCACGAAAACACCTGTACAAAAACATTCATAGCAGCTTTATTCAGAATAGCCAAAACTGCCCGTCAACAGGAGAAAGGATAAACATGCTGTCATGGACTGAATTGTGTTCCCCAAAAGTATGTGTCAACTTGGTTAGGCCATTATTCCCAGTACTGTGTGACTGTCCACCGTTTTGTCATTTGGTGAGACTTCCCTATGTGTTGTAAATCCTATCACTACGATGTAATAAGATAGATTAGCGGCAGTTATATCGATGAGATCTACAAGATTAGATAGTGTCTTAAGCCAGCCTCTTTTGAGAGAAGCGAGCAGAGAGACATGGGGACCTCACACCACCGAGAAAGCAGCACTGGGAGCAGAGCGCATCCTTTGGACCTGAGGTTCCTGTGTGGAGAAGCTCCTCGACCAGGGGGAGATTGAGGACAAGGACTTTCCTCCAGACCTGAGAGACAGAGAAAGCCTTCCCCTGGAGCTGATGCCCTGGATTTGGACTTGTTGTTTCCTAGACCGTGAGAGAATAAATTTCTCTTTGTTAAAGCCATCCACGTGCGGTATTTTCTGTTACAGCAGCGCTCGATGACTAAGACACATGCTATGGTCCATCCAAACCAAAAAAAAAAAAAAATACTCCTTAGCAATAAAAGGGAAAAAAACGACTGATCTGTGGATGAGAGAAAGCAGCCAAACAAAAATGTGTATTATATGCTGTATGATTTCATTTATATGAAAAAAATTTTTTAAACCAAAGCTAATATATGGTGATAAAAATTAGAATTGTGATTGCCTCTGATTTGCCACTCACAGGGTTGGGCTGAGTCACGGGGTGTATAATTGTCAAAACTCATCAGACTAAATTATACCTTAATTAAAAAAAAACAAAACCGGGTAATGTTTCAATCTGTGGTACATGGGGCCGCTGTGAGTTGGCGTAGACTCTACGGCACCAACAACAGCAACAACAAAGAAAAAACTCAACCACTATACAAAGGGGGGTTGAGGTTCCAGACTCAGAATCTAGGACTCCTCACTCATGATTTATGAAGGCTGTTTAATATGAAAGATTCCTGTGCTGTGGGGAATCCAAATAGTTTTATGGCAGTCACAAAATCACAAAATGAATACTAACAGAGCAGTCCTGATGCATAGCAGAAAGTGTTTTCCATGGCCTTCTCTTGGACTCCACAGTTTAGTTTCTGGGCTGCTGCAGAAAGCAGCCTGGCCCCCACCCCCATGAGGGAAGATTCCAGTACCGGAGGCGGGACCAGGCTCTGCCCCTGGAAGGCTCTGGGCTGTAGTCAGTGCGCTCCCTGCCTCTCTTTATCCTCCGCTCTGCGGCAGCGGCGGAGAATGGGGTCTTCTCCCATCTGCACATCCTACCGGTAACTGAGAGCTAATGGCATGTGTGGGTCCATCCACAGGTGGCCAGGGAGCTGCTTTTGAGCATGGAGAACAAACTCTTGCATGAAACAGTGGTTCGAGTAGAATGGTTTTGAGTCAATTTTGGGGAAAGAAGTTGAAACTGGGGAATTTAAGGATGGGCCCTTAAACCATGGATTGAATTGAGGGGATAGAGAAGAATAAAAGCTTTTGAAAAATAAAGTAAAGGGGTAAGAGAAAAGCACCTAAAAGATACATGTGAGAAATCTTAGGGAAGTTTCGTGAATGTTTACATTTTTATTAAAGATGGAAAAGCTAAGTGCAACAAAGGTCTTTCACTTACCAAGCCCCTAGTTGTATATAATCCTAATCCCAAACAATGCAAAGCAAACCCATACCCCTATACAAAAGCTTGTCCACACTACGTTCAAGACCACAGCTTGGAAATGGTCAGCACAGAGGACAAGGAATCTAAGAGGATTATACAAGTCACAGGCAAGTCCACTTCAAGAGGACAAAGTCATACATGCACTTGGGGAAACTGAGGACAGCAGTGTTGTAAGTTCCACTTTCAAAACTAAGGTGGTGGAGCTGAGCCCCAGAAAGCTGTCAGTATTTTCTGATTAAGCCAGGAAGACTTGCTGGAGAAAGTCAAGTTTTACAGAGTATCCAAGTGATCGAAAAAAGATTGGGGTTTGGGGGTGGCAGTGCTAATACTTTCTGGCACAGGAAAGGCACGCAGATACACAGCACCAGTCCAAAATGTCAGTAGTGGGGCAAGGAGATGAGGGGCTGTGCGGAGACCAGGGAAGGAAAGCCAGCAGGCACCGTAAGAGAGGCACTGACCCGATCAAGAAGCACCACGGGACTTACAGAAAGCCAGAAATCTGGACAAAACGAGAAGCAGCCACAATGAGAAGACAAATGCTAAACAACCCTGCTGGGGTGGACGGTGACAGTGATGGGATTCTGGGTCAGGCAAGAGATGAGAACAGTCCTGTGGACCCTGAAGTGACACATCAAGCGTACACTCTTTTAAGACACTGAGAAACCAGAATCATTCTCAAGTTTCTGCTCTTTCTCTAAAGATAAGACTGGGAGAGCATCTTTTTGAGTCCAAAATTATTAACTCCTCTGACATTAAACCATTAGGGACAGAACATATTACCTTAAAAAAAAAATTTTTTTTAGAACTCAACAAACATTGGCTCTTCTAATGGATAAATTTATTATCAATACTCAAAACCGGCACCAGCAGTTCATGTACATAGAAGGACTACACAATTGGTTTGTTTATATCTCATCTATGATTAATTACTCCACCAGGTGAACATTATAATGATGGGACAGCCCTCTCCCCACATAATGTCCTGCGATTATGTTACATTAAAGCTTACTCCTTGGTGATTGCCTTTCTAGAGGGGCAGAGTTGCTGTGAAATAGTTGAGTCCCTAATCTCTGAACATAAATTTAGTAATGGCTTCCTAATGAGGCCTTCTTCCAGTTGCCTGATTCAAATGTACTTCGCACAGCAAGCCCCAGGGAGCTGCAAACCATCACTGGTTTCACAGCAGGTGTTTCTCTAAACTTAATGACCTTTACTTTATTGCAGAAACTTGGCCCTTCTCCCCTAATACCAAAAGTTTGGGTCCCATTACAATGGAGATAAAACATGTCAATGAACTTGTAAAATGACATTTGACAGAACCCTTTACATTGACATAGAGCAGCAGAAAAGTCATCAGGGTTCTTGTTCTAGTGACCTGAGGAGTTAAAAAGATTTCTGCTGAACCCAAGATGAAACACTGCAAACGGACTGCCAGCCTATGGCCCACTGCAACTTCAAATTGATGACGTCCCCAAAGCCTAGATTCTGGGTAGGGAGGTAAAGCAGTTGCTGTGGTCTGGGCATCAGGCGCTCTCAAAGTTAGACACATTCAATACTTTCCTCCTTCAAAACCAAGAGTCACTAGATTAAACGTACCATTTTATTTGCCGAGATCAATTTTATTCTCTGCAAATGGCTCTGGGTTATTCTTCAGAAGCTTTTATGCAAAAGGCCGTGAGATTTATGTGGCATTTACTGTCTTCAGATGTGTTTAGTACCAAGCAGAGACTCATTAGAGCCTGCTCTCTGCCTTCTTCCCTCACCTCAGAGGGAGTGCAGGGAAATGCTTGGCAAAACAAATCTTAGACCTAAGAAAAAAGCCAGTGGTGGGGTGGAGCCATGACAACTTCTCCAAGTGGTTGGGGAAGTGTACAGCCTGGTGCCAAGACCCTGATTGCACCCTGAGCACAGGTCTGACCTTGTGTGAGGGGAACAGTTCCACAGCTCCAGCCATCAGGCCATTTTCTCTCCACTGACATAGATCTCAACGGGTGTGTGCAGAAGTTGTGAAATTTCACAAGACTCTTCCATTTCTATTTGGAAATTAGAACAAATTCATCAAAATTCTTGTGCATACCTGATCCTGAGCTAAGCATGGCCCCTCCATAGATGTCCAAAGCCAGCTGAGAATAGGCAAAGCCAAACACGGTGATGGTCAGGCCGGCCAGAAGGGCCAGCTTGAGCAGGGACTCCAAAACGATGGCAGCCACAGCAAGGTCTTCCTGGGCCGGGGAAGAGGGAAGGAAGTTGCATGAATCATGAGCTAAAAGAAAACCCCCTCTCCCTTCACTGTTCTGCAGATCACTCTTTCAACTGTGAGGGGCACCACTGGATTTCTGAAGCCTGTTGTTTTTACATCTATCAGCAAATGAAAGAAAAGACGGTGTGTGGATCCTTGCGTAGTGAGGGGGAGGTTTGGTTTTTAATTCATTTAGGATAAATTATTTCAAATGTTGCTTAGGAAACACTCACTTTTCCCTGATATTTATTCTTCACTGGCCAGCAGGTTTCAATCTATGTTAGCTGGCTCTGTCAGAGTGTCTACTGACAAACGTCTCAACACTCTGGTCCTACTATCAATCCACTCTTAGGAAAATATTTCTAAATCAGACTGAGGGCCAGACTAGCTTGATATTGTGCATAAGCTAAACTTTGCAAAATGTCTTCCAAGACATTAAGAGGCCGACCTAGCTTGCTTTTAATTCAAAGATGTCAGACATTTTCAATGGTTTTTGAAAAAATGACTTTTCTACAACCAAACACTTGTGGATTAAAATCTCTCCCTCCGTGTTAACCAACCAGAGCATGTAGATTCACACAGTCAGAATGCGGCCCTGGGCTCTCAAGAGCCCTGGAGATGCTTAAACAATCGGTGTGACGAGTGAAACCATGTGACCACATCCTTTCCTCTCATGCCCTAGGTTAGCCTTTCTCCAACCTCTGCAACCTAGGATTCTTGAGAAGCTGAGGATGCAGGGAGGCAACTTTATTATTGCACCTAAGAATAGGCCATGGAAGGGTTGGCACTACACAGGGGACAGCCGGAGAACCACACTGCCTAAGGGAGAAGTTCTGAGGACTGCACAAGAATAAGGTCACAAAGAGGGACAAAGAGGTGAGAAGAAAGGACCAGCTGGGGAAAGAAAGAGAAGGTCATGGAAGAAGTGAGCTCAGGGTCCTGCTACCATTTAAAATATGACCGAAGAAAGAAATCTAGAAGAAAATTTTAGCTCAAACAGAAGGGAAACAGGCTCCCCAACATTTCTGTTTGTTTACCTCATAGTCAGAGGGAGAATTCAACCGAGAGGCAAGGACATGAGAACAAAGACTACCTGCTTCTGAAGCGCGGCGCCCTTTTCCCTCTCCAGCACCTTAGCAAAGAATACATAAAAACTCTCCTCTATTGGCTGGAATATCAACCTGGCCACAAGGGAGCCAAGATTATTCACTATATCATATACACCTATGAAGCAAAAAGGAAGAGACAACAATCATACTGATTTTTCTAATTTAGTTTTCACAGCATTGTTAAAATTTTATTTTCTGACTAAATTTTTTAATTAAACTTTTTAAGATAATTGTAGATTCATACGCAGTTGTAAGAAAATAGAGCAAACCCGTGTACCGTGTGTCTGGTTTCCCCAAATGGTAACTTCTTGCAAAACCACAGTACAATAACACACCCAGGACGCTGACGTTGATCCAGTCAAGACACAGAACAGTGCTGTCATCATAAGACTCCACAGTACACGTCATGTAACTCGTTAATGTAAAGTTGATTTTTTTCTATTTTTATTTCTACTACTTTAGGGTTTCTTAAAAAATAAAGAGAAAAAATGTCTGTCTCGAGCATTACGCTCTTTTAAGATCTATGTGGGATCAAATTGACAACAGCAACTCAAAAGATAAGACAGGAACCTTAGGGGGCAGTGAGCTTATGTTAATGGCGGAGGAACAACTCAGGAAAGGATGAGAATGGTTACACAACTCGAAGAATGTAATCAATGTTGCTGAATTGTACATGTAGAAATCGTTGAATTGGTGTATGTTTTGTTGTGTATATTCTCAACAACAAAAACAAAGTAAATAAAATTTTTAAAAAATATCGAGGGAAACTTATCTAGCTACATCTTCCTTTGTGGTAAGATCCTAGCATCTTCCACCCCTCAACGTGGGCACCAGCACTCTGCAGGAAGTAGTGGAGAAGGCAGGGGGTCTCAACAGAGAACCTGCCACCCAAGTCACATTAGAGGGGATGGTCAGTACACTGTATATATTTACAAAGACCTACGATTCACAATTTTCAGGAACTGAGAGGTTCGTTTTCATTAAATATGTCAAACTACAGAGAAAAGTGTCAGGGAGTATCTATTAATTGTATTCACCTTTAATTAAACTACTACAGAATTTCAACTTACCCTGATCTCCAAAATTTAACACATTCAAAAATGTCATCACGTATCGCTCTCCTAGAAATGGAAAAGCACAATAGTCATTCAAATGCCTGTTCATTTCTTGTTTCCTTTTTCTCTTACCATCCATCAACTTTTTCAGTTGACAAATATTCTTAAAGGAAAAAACCCGAAATATTCCTTGTCTCAAAGCTGATTTCCAATACTCTCAAAAGTTTTAAGGAAGGCCAGATAATCTGAGTGTCAATTCTGTGATACAAAAGGTCCTTGATCCTGTGCACATGCTCATGAGAAAGGTCTTCCTGGGGTGCCAAGATCTCTGTAGAGGCTGCCAAAGCTCTGGAGCTCAAGTTCATGATTCAGGTCTAAGGCAGTCTAAATGCCTTCAAGGTGGAGACACCAGCCCAGAGCCCCACCCCTGCGGGCTTCTGTGAATTACCGTTTTCCTATTATCCATGAGTGAAAAGCACTGGCCACCACTACAGAGATGGAGCCCGTGACGTTACCAGGTAAATTCTCACCTCCTAGTGACTTGGTCAGTCATTTCAGTGGAAGGAAAGCACGGACAGACTAGACGCAGTGCTAATCTCCTCTGAACTCTCTCCTCAGTCCTTGCCTCTGGAGGCCTTCCCAGGCGCGGCCCACAATACTGCGCTAGCCCCCATCTGTATCTGTGTCTGGTCTTCCACTGCTCTGATCCAGCCTCACTGCTAACAGATTCATCCTTGGCAAATACAGATCTAATTAAGTTAGCCCTGATTAAGCCACATCTTTAAATGACCCAACTCTTAGTGTTTGCAAAAAGCTCATGCTCCTTAATTCTGCATTTGAGGAGCCCTGGTGGCACAGTGGTTAAGAGGTAGGCTGCTAACCAAAAGGCCGGCAATTTGAATCCACCAGCCACTCCTTGGAAACCCTTTGGGGCAATTCTACTCTGTCATGTAGGGTTTCTGTGAGTTGGAATTGACTTGACAGCAACGGGTTTTGATGGTGAATGCAGGAGCCCTGGTGGCACAGTCCTGGCGGTGAAGTGGTTAAGCACTTGGCTACCAACCAAAAGATTGGTGGTTCGAATCCACTAGTGGCTCCGAGGGAGAAAGATATGGCAGTCTGCTCCGGTAAAGATTACAGCCTTAGTAATGCTATGGGGCAGCTCTACTCTGTCCTATACGGTCACTAGGAGTTGGAACTGACGTTTTGGTTTAGGTGTTTTTTTGGGTGGCAAATGGTTAAGCACATGGCTGCTTAACCGAAAGGTAGCAGTTCAAACCCACCCAGTGACTTCATGGGAGAAAGACCTGATAATCTGTTTCCATAAAGATTATCGCCAAGAAAACCCTATAGGGCAGTTCTACTCTGTCACATAGGGTTGCTATGAGTCAGAATCGACGCAACAGCACCCAACAACAATACAAACTGACCCCAAGCTATCTTTCTGGGCCCTTCACCAATCTGGCCCCCACCTCCCACCATCGTATTGTCACCCTCCCCTGCACCCTACCAGATTTAGTCCCTCCAATGGCTCTGAGTCAGGCTGGGCTGGTAATCCGGTAATGCCCTGGGGCCTAGGCTCTTGTCATTCTCATCACCTAGCATGGCTTTTCTGTAGGGACCTCCCTGTCTTCTGGCATTATAGCCTATCTTTCCCATATTCTATAAGCTTCTGGAAGCAAGAGGGCACTCAAGGGATGCCTAGTGACTGGGTTCAGTTTCTGAGTACAGCCCTCATGGCCCTGTATCAGAGTTAACCACACATAAATGTCTGCGTCTCTGGGGAGAGAGTGAGCTCTGGGAGGCCAGGGCCCAGTACTCACTCATCTCTGGATTCTCAGCTCCTGGCACACTGTGTTCAGTAAATGCAGGCCAGAAGGTAACTGCATACACATTTTTGCTACGACGAAGAATGATTTCAACTTTTTTAAAGATTAAGAAAAAGAACCCAGAGTCCTCTGGTCAGGCCAACTTATTTCATAGCTGGGGAGATGGAGGACCTGAGAGACTGACTAGCACCAGGCCCTCAACGTCCTTCTGCCACGTAGGAGGCCAGCCAGGGTGGTCCCAAGTGTGGAGCCTGCAGCACATTCAGGCCTAGCTCTGAGGTAGTAGGGGCTACCTTGAACCTGCTGCTACACATGTGTCTAGCAGCCACAGTCCAGACAACCAATGGAGGGCCATTGCTTGGACTGGATCCATTTCATCAAACTCATTAAAGCTGCTCTGAAAACTTTGGGAGGAAAAAAAGAAGTGCATGTAAGCAACCATCCTTCCAAAACTTCCCCCACTGATCTGCACTTTCTAACAACAATGTGAACTACCACAACACACAACTTCACTAGTTACCTCCTGTTGTCTCTTTTCTCTTTCTCAACAGATACTTGCTGAATACCTAGTACGTACGAGGCCCTGGCAGCGTGCTGGGGAGACGGTGGTGAATGGCATGTTCTCTGTTTCCAAGGAGCTTACAGTTAGGGCGCCCTCACTCAGCCATCCCAGGGCGACAGGCCCTCACTCCCCCCAGACGGTGGTGAATGGCATGTTCTCTGTTTCCAAGGAGCTTACAGTTAGGGCGCCCTCACTCAGCCATCCCAGGGCGACAGGCCCTCACTCCCCTCAGACGGTGGTGAATGGCATGTTCTCTGTTTCCAAGGAGCTTACAGTTAGGGCGCCCTCACTCAGCCATCCCAGGGCGACAGGCCCTCACTCCCCTCAGACGGTGGTGAATGGCATGTTCTCTGTTTTCAAGGAGCTTACAGTTAGGGCGCCCTCACTCAGCCATCCCAGGGCGACAGGCCCTCACTCCCCTCAGACGGTGGTGAATGGCATGTTCTCTGTTTCCAAGGAGCTTACAGTTAGGGCGCCCTCACTCAGCCATCCCAGGGCGACAGGCCCTCACTCCCCTCAGACGGCGGTGAATGGCATGTTCTCTGTTTTCAAGGAGCTTACAGTTAGGGCGCCCTCACTCAGCCATCCCAGGGCGACAGGCCCTCACTCCCCTCAGACGGTGGTGAATGGCATGTTCTCTGTTTTCAAGGAGCTTACAGTTAGGGCGCCCTCACTCAGCCATCCCAGGGCGACAGGCCCTCACTCCCCTCAGACGGTGGTGAATGGCATGTTCTCTGTTTTCAAGGAGCTTACAGTTAGGGCGCCCTCACTCAGCCATCCCAGGGCGACAGGCCCTCACTCCCCTCAGACGGTGGTGAATGGCATGTTCTCTGTTTTCAAGGAGCTTACAGTTAGGGCGCCCTCACTCAGCCATCCCAGGGCGACAGGCCCTCACTCCCCTCAGACGGTGGTGAATGGCATGTTCTCTGTTTTCAAGGAGCTTACAGTTAGGGCGCCCTCACTCAGCCATCCCAGGGCGACAGGCCCTCACTCCCCTCAGACGGTGGTGAATGGCATGTTCTCTGTTTCCAAGGAGCTTACAGTTAGGGCGCCCTCACTCAGCCATCCCAGGGCGACAGGCCCTCACTCCCCTCAGACGGCGGTGAATGGCATGTTCTCTGTTTCCAAGGAGCTTACAGTTAGGGCGCCCTCACTCTGCCATCCCAGGGCGACAGGCCCTCACTCCCCTCAGACGGTGGTGAATGGCATGTTCTCTGTTTCCAAGGAGCTTACAGTTAGGGCGCCCTCATTCAGCCATCCCAGGGCGACAGGCCCTCACTCCCCTCAGACGGTGGTGAATGGCATGTTCTCTGTTTCCGAGGAGCTTACAGTTAGGGCGCCCTCACTCAGCCATCCCAGGGCGACAGGCCCTCACTCCCCTCAGACGGTGGTGAATGGCATGTTCTCTGTTTCCAAGGAGCTTACAGTTAGGGCGCCCCCACTCAGCCATCCCAAGGCCACAGGCCCTCACTCCCCTCAGACGGTGGTGAATGGCATGTTCTCTGTTTCCAAGGAGCTTACAGTTAGGGCGCCCTCACTCAGCCATCCCAAGGCCACAGGCCCTCACTCCCCTCAGACGGTGGTGAATGGCATGTTCTCTGTTTCCAAGGAGCTTACAGTTAGGGCGCCCCCACTCAGCCATCCCAAGGCCACAGGCCCTCACTCCCCTCAGAAGGCTTCTGAACAGTTTCACTTTTGTAGCAGCAACTTTTGGGGCTCAAGTTGGAAACATACACTTTCGAAGCTCAGAGAGCCCTCAGATACCTCCTGGTCTAGTCCCTTAGCCTGCAGCTGGCAAAGTGAGGAATGGGGAAGTTACTTCCCTTTGGAGGCATAATTAACAAAAAATATCTAAAGAGGAGGGAAAAGAAAAATATTAAAAGAGTAATACCAATAGCTGTATTAGAATGCTAGGATTATAGATTATTTTTTCTATTTTCTAGAAATTTTGTAAATGGGGTTACATTACTTTTATAATTAAAGTATAATTTTTAAAATATTTTTTAAAATCTGTTCAGTAATAGATATGTAGATGCACCAAAAAAAAAAAAAAAAAAAAACCCCGTTGCCGCTGAGTAGGTTCCGACTCAGAATGATCCTACAGGACAGAGTAGAACTGCCCCAGAGGATTTCCAAGCAGTGGCTGGTGGATTCAAACTGCCGACCTTTTAGTTACAGCCAAGCTCTTAACCATTACACCATCAAGGCTCCATGTAGATGTACAGACATAAGACATTTGTATATATAGAGAAACTACTACCGTCAGCAATTTACAGCTACCTTAAACCTCATTCACTGAGCTGAAGCTGGATATAAATAAACCAATACACATACATACAAAACTACAAGTACTTTCAGCTCCTCATTGGCTCTTTGCACCAAGAGCTCTGTCACAACACCAAACTATCATAATGGCTGAATCTCATTGTTTAGAAATATAAAATGATAAAAATGTGGTTCTTAAAAAAATTGAAAAAAAGAAGATAATGTATAAAAAGCTATGACAGGACAATGAATCATGGATAGTTTTCCCTATTTTTCAAATTTCCTGTAATTAGATATAAAAAATAAAACCTGTTGCTGTCGAGTCGATTCTGACTCATAGCAACCCTATAGGACAGAGTAGAACTGCCCCGTAGGGTTTCCAACGAGCAGCTGGTGGATTTGAACTGCCAACCTTTTGATTAGCAGCCAAGCTCTTAACAACTGCACCACCAGGGCTCCAACTGGATATAATACTTAAATAATAAATGTATTAAAATGATATAACATGGGCCTTTGGAGTGAGACTTGGATTCAGATTAAGCTGATACTTATTACTGTAAGACTTAAAGAAGTTATATGACCTCACTGATGTTCAGTTTCCTCATCCATAATAAATTGGGGCTACATCTTTCTTACAAGGCTGTGGAGAGAAAAGTAAACATAAGTAAAACATACAACTAACTAAATGCTAGTTTCCCTCCCCTTACTTCATTTCTGAGGTCCCTCTGCCCAGGGGGTCTAGACTGCAGGTAGTCTGATCCAGGTAATCAGCAGGCCTGTGAAATCCCCTCATTTATACCATGGTTTCCTGACTGCTCAGAGAAATCCTGCCCTTCTACTTACCTTCTGTCAAAATCTGTTTCAAGAAAGACTGTTTGAAAAAACTCCAAGTCAATCTGGCCTCTTTCCAATTCACAAAAGCCTACAAGCGAAAACAGAACAAATCAGCCAACGGAAAAAAACATCTCAGGCATTTCAAGCCCAGGAGGACAACGCTACAGAGAGGTAAACTCATTTTGGCCCCTAAATCCCAACTTGGACACATCGCACTAATGCTTCATTCAGTGCTAAGCATAGAGAAGTCATCCAACAAATACTGGAAAAGAACTTACATGGCATTATTTACATTGCATTGCTAAACAGGAAGACAAAGTTTTTACGTGTGCGAGCCTCCTTGTCCTGAGACCCCTAAAGAAGAACTGCTGCTGTTATGTATGGATCAAATTGTGTCCCCCCCAAAACTGTGTCAACTGGGCTAGGCCATGATTCCTAGGATTGTGTGATTGTCCACCATTTTGTCCATCTGATGTGATTTTCCTACGTGTTATAAATCCTACTTCTATGATGTTAATGGAAACCCTGGTGGTGTAGTGGTTAAGTGCTATTACTGCTAACCATAAAGGTAGGCAGTTCAAATCCACCAGGCACTCCATGGAAACACTATGGGGCAGTTCTACTCTGTCCTATAGGGTTGCTATGAATTGGAATAGGCTGGACTGCAACAGGTTTGTTTTTTATGATGTTAATGAGGCAGGGTTAGTGGCAATTATGTTAATGAGGCAAGACTCAATCTACAAGATTAGGTTGTATCTTGAGTCAACTCTTTCGAGATATAAAAGAGAGAGGCAAGCAGAGAGACATGGGGACCTCATACTACCAAGAAACAAGAGGCAGGAGAATAGCATGCCCTTTGAACTCGGGGTCCCTGAGCTGAGAAGTTCTCAACCAGGCAAGATTGATGACAAGGACCTTCTCCCAGAGCCAACAGAGAGAGAAAGCCTTCCGCTGGAGCTGGCACCCTGAATTCGGACTTCCAGCCTCCTAGACTGTGAGAGAATAAATTTCTCTTTGTTAAAGCCATCCACTTGTGGTACTTCTGTTGTAGCAGCACTAGATGACTAAGACAGCTGCTGTTCCCTCAACTTCTTTCAGGTGTGCCTCCTCTATCAGGTAGGCATCCTGGATCCCAGAGGGTTCAGTCTAGGTATTAGGTTCTTAATCCCAGGGCACCTGCATTTTCAAAAGTTCTAATTAACCTGAAGTGATGACTTTTGAATAGTGGGATTTCAGGGAGCTCTTTGGTACATGAGGGTCTTTCAGGAACCTTTCAAACTGAATCACAAAGGTCAAGTCCACCCCACCTCTCTTGTAGGGTTAGCTATATAAGTTGGCCTACTAGCAGGCCTGGAACCTATTCCAATCACATGGGACCCCACTCTTGGCCTAAAGCCCATCTACGTAGAGCAATGCTATCTAATAGAAATATAAAGCAGGCCACATTTTAACTTTTCTAGTAGCCACATCGAATAGTAAAAAGAAATAGGTGGTATTAATTTTCATATACTTTATTTAACCCAAAATATTATCGTTTCAATATGTAATCAATGTAAAAAAAATTAGAGATATTTTACATTCTTTTTTCATACTAAGTCTTTGAAATCCAGTGTCTTTTGCACTTACAGAATGTCTCAATTCGGATCAGCCATATTTCAAATACTATCCAGCCACATATAGCAACCACTTAGGACAAGGCAAGTCCAGAGTACCCAAAAGAAAAGGTCATCTGCAGCCTCCTGAGTCTCCTGACCCCTTGGTTTCTGAAACTTTTTTCAGATATTGGGAAGACAGGACTGAATTCTCCCAAACTACGCTGCCTTCAGGATATCACTGAACGTGAAGTAGCCAGGGGTCCAGGAGTAAATCTTCCCCAATGAAAGGGAAATCAGGACACAAGATGTAAACAGGCCACAGCGCCTTTCTCCAGAACAAAGAGCATCAGATGGCTTAGCACCACCAGGGGGCACTGTGGACCATGTCATCCTATGACGCCGATTCCGCCCACGGTTGTGAATGGGTTTGGGAAGATGACTGAGCTCTTTAAAGAAAAGTCTTTTAGGAGAGAAAAATCACAACAGGGAAAGCTCCTACCTAGGTACTCATTTCTCCTAGTGCCTTCAATCTAAACAGGCCCATGGTCAGAAAGAATAGCCACACCACTTATATCTCCAAAATGCTCATTAAAGACATGGAGGCAGGAAGTCACATCTGAGATTGGGTTTCTTCTCAGAGGCAACTGCTAAGCGGAAGAAAAAAGGAAGCACATTTTGGGGGCTTTTACCACTCCGCCCAGAGGCAATTTGTCACTTGGGATGGTCAAATGAGGTTTATTTTACAAGAACCAAACTGGTAGGTACTGCTGAGCCAGTCTAAGCAGCTGTGACTTTCTCCAGAATCCCCTGAACAATGTGCCATTTCACTACTCCACTGTACATGGGGAAACTGAAGCTTGGAGGGAGAAAAGTGACAGGGAGTAACTCCAGGGAAGGTCTGGAATAAGATTTGAGAAGCTTGCCCTGTGTTAACCTGAGTCATTTCCACTTCCCAAACTCTTCTGACTCAGGATGACTCTATCAGTGACATCCTTACCACACTGACCCAGAGTTACCGGGGGCTGGGGCCATGGTCCTGTTCCCTTGCCCTGCATCACCTCTACCAACCCACACAGCACTCCTTCCTCTCCCTCTTGCTCCACCTACCCCAGCTGTTCTGGAGCGATCGATTATGTCCCAGCTATATCTGCCCCCCTATTTCCACCCACTCGCCCACTCCTTATCACTTCTCATCTGTATAACTGCTAGAGCCTCCTGATGAGCTTCCTCACATCTTATCTGTTCTCTAAACTATCCTTCTCACTACAGCATTTGGACTCCGGAGTCAGAAAGAATTTGGCTCAAATTGCAGCTCCATGACTTATTAGTGCTAAGACCAGGGGCAAGACACTTAACTTCACTAAGCCTTGATTTCCTCATCTGCAAAATGAGAAAAGGCGGCCCAATTTAAGAAGCTGAGGATTGAATAAGTGAAAAGGAGACACTCAATAAATCTGTAATAGATGTTAAGTTCCTTAACATAGGCAATTAGACACTGGCCCTGTTCAAAAACCCTTCATCAAACTGCCTCCTTTGCCATGAGCCAGGAAGAACTGAATGGCGCCTGGCTACCATTACTGAACATTTTGATTAAAGATTCTGTAGAAAAATCGTGATCAAAAGGGTGAAAATGCAGAACAGAATTTCAAATTCTAATAGACTCCAGACTTTTTGGAACCATAAAGGATGAACTTCCCAAACTATTGCCCTGAGATAATCTTTAAACCTTAAACCAAAAATATCACCTGAAGCCTTCTTAAAACCAAACATTAGTTTAGCTTAACTAGTAAAAAATGTCTGCCTTGAGCATTATGCTCTTTTAAGAACTATCTATACGAGATCAAAGTGACAATCCTAGCAACCCAAAAGACTAGATAGGAACCTTCTTAAAAAAAAAAATTTTTTTTTTTTTGGAACCTTCTGTAAATCTATGTTAATGGGGAAGAAACAATTCAGAAAAGGAGAGTGAGAATGATTGCATAACTCAAAGAATGTAATCAACGTTACTGAATTGTACATGTAGAAACAGTTGAATTGGTGTATGTTTTGCTGTGTACATTCTCTATAAAAACAAAATAAAAAGAGGAAAACAACAACAACAGAAAACCTCCACTGCCCCTGATTGAAGTCTAAACCCTTTGGCACAGCACTGAGGCCACCACTACCTGGCCCCAGGCCAGAATGGTAGGTTTACTTCTCTCCACAACCACCTTCTGCTTCCTCTCCCTTTCCCAACTGTCCAGCCAACCTAAGTACCCAGTCATCTCTGCATGCCCTGATTCAAAATAATAGGCCATGGGCAAACTTCCTTCCTTTCTGCAGCCACAAGTGTCCATTCCCACCACCCATACACATATCACCTCTGCCCACCTGTGAATCGAGGTCAGCTCAAAAGCAGCTTCCTCCGTGAAGCCTTCCTGGATGCTCCCAGTTGAAATTCATCAGTCCTTCCCTGGTGCTTCTATTTTGATAACATACTCTGCTTTGCACTAAAGTTAGTTGAGTGCACACCTTATCTCCCCACCACAATGCAAGTGCTGAGGGCAAGGACCCCACCAGGGTCATGTGTGACTTCACTTGCTGTACCTAGTACACTCAGTAATGCTTTATACATGTTTACTGTATTAAATGCCTCCGTTTTACCTAAAGATTAACAAATTTCTCATATTAAGTCATTCATAAGTATCAAAGAATGGAAAAGGCAGCATCTACATGAAGTATCATTAATTTATTTTAAAGCTAAGCTAAATACACCCACTCCTCACTTATTGACATGGTTAGGTTCCAAAGACCAGGTCATTATGTGAATATCGGCATTGTGTCAAAACGGGGAATTTTTTTTTCTGTTTTCAGACCATCCATTTGTCCGAACTTTTCTATTTAGAAAATGTGACCATAGAAATAATAACAGCTAAGATTTACTGATGTTTTTATCACTGTGAAGAGGCCAGCTATAGATTATTCCTCTGCAGAGAAGGAGGCTTGGAGAAGACAAAGCTGGATAAAGTCGGGCTGCGCCTTGCTGGGTCAAAACTTCCCTCGTGGAGCCTCCAGGGCTTCACTTCCACCCCTGAAAGTCCTGCGGTCACGATCCCAGAGCCTGCATTCATGGCCCGGCAAGTCACCAAGGCTTGAGGGTTCCTGTGAGGATACTGGGAGCCTGGTGGTATACCCAGCCCCACCAAGGCAGAGGTTTCAGGCACAGTTCAGCTCACTTTGGGATGTCACTAAACTCGGAAGCTTTCTTCCAAACACCCTCTCCGATGCTTCTTTCTTTCCTCCCTTCCCACCCCACAGCAGTTTTGAGGTGCAGGGCCTTGGGTCACATAGGAACTGGGAACCCAGAACAGGCACCTGCTGGCTCTGTGCTGCCTGCGCGTCTGCCCGGAGGCTGTGGCCACAGAGGAGGCTGGCCCTACGTGCGGTATCCCAGCAGGCAGGATAGAGTGGAGGGCATGGGGCAGTGTGGTCAGCTTCCCAGAGGCCACCTGGAGACCCTCCTCAAGGGAGGGGACACTCCACAGTTGCCGCCGCCATGCCCACTGCCTTGATAATGCAAAAAATAGTCAGTGGAATTTTCACTATTGTCTTAAATGCGAAATGTCAGATACCGAGATAGTGGGTAAGTGAAGAGCAGATTTGAGTATCTTTAAAGAAGATGGAATTCTACAAGAATAGGAAGTAAAATCTCACAATTTGGTCAAATTGATTTTCCTTGTAACTGCTTGACGAGTTTCGTGTGAGGGAGCTCCCAGTGCAGAAAGCTCCTCCAGGGAGTCAACACAGGCACGTTGTCAGTGGTGAAGTCACACGCTGCATCCAGATTTCATCTTTGTATCGTTCCTCTTTTTAAAAAAGAAACCTGAATAATGAATTGTTCTATCCAGAACCTCCCAATCTTTAAGTAAACCAGTAACTACCATGGGCAATAAGTTAATTTCTTTTGGGAGACCATACAGTGTGAAGGCTAAATACACAGATTAAATTTAGTCAGAAGTGGGTCCAAGTCCACAGAAAGCAGTTAGAGAGATTGGGTCCAAAATCAGCTGTGTGATTTTGGATTAGTCATATAACTCTTCAGAATCCATTTTCTCATCTGCACAATGGGGTCAAGAGGATTTACCTCATGGGGTTACTGTGAAGATTAAACGCAAAAATCCATGTGAGGCGCTTGGCATGGTGCTCGGCACAGAATACGCATTCACTCAGTGGCAGTTATTACAAATGGCTTTTTGTCAAAGTTCAAATACTTTGACGGAGCTCCTGAAGTCTTCAGGGGCCTTTGCAGGTTGTGTAGACCAGCATGCTCACTTTAAAGATAAGGAACTTGAGGTCTATAGAGAGTCCTGCAGGCTTTAGATCCACACCTGCTGCCTCTCAAGCCCACAGGAAGCTCCCTGGGGCGCAGGAATCACCTCTCCTACTACATGTCTGTACCTCAGGCAGCACCAAGCATGGTCTGTCTCACTGTCCGTCAGCAGGAATGGTGCCACTGTGTATGATACATATGCACAGCCTTTTCATGACCAAGGCTTCTGTCCTGGCAGGATGGCATGGGTACTTTCAGGGTAGACCGCCAGACTAAACGGTGAGCACTCACACCAACACCGTCAGCGTTTGCCTTGATAGGATGTCCTAGTGGGGCTACCCCTGCTCTCAGGGCAGCAGCATGGTGGTGGTGGTGACGGTATCAGCTACACTTATGGACACTGTATGCCAGGCCACGGTGTTCAGTGCCTTACATGCCCCATCTCATAACAACCCTAGGACAGAAGTGTTATCATTCTTCCCATTTGACAGATAAAGAAACCGAAACTCAGAGTTAAGAGCCCATCACAAGGTTTAATAAACACTTGACTCTTTTCATTATCCCTTCTCTCTTTGCTTGTGTTAACAGTTCAAATGCTCCATTTCAAAATACTGCTAGGGTATAGGGACTGCCCAGTGTGCAAAGTTGGTCAGGCTTGGTACAAGTGAGTACTGGGGAGCACTCCGGGGAGGAGGGACTTTTCTGCTCTCTCAGACCTGCTCTGTGGGCAGGTGACAGAAGCTCCGAGCAAGAGAAGTGATACCAAGTCCTAACCACCTAAGCCTGCAGAATGAGGCACAGCGGTATCCAAAAACTGTCATGTTGATTTAGGTTAAAGGTAAGAGCTAGGCTGATAGGAGAGGAGAATTCTTATCTAACAAATGAGAACGTATTTGGCTTTGTTATACAACATCTGGTTTTTCTTGAAAAGTTGTATAACAGGATTCTGGAAATTCTGAGAATGAAGGTCCAAATATTTTACTACTTTTTCAAGTAATCATAAAAGAGAAATAGGAAGTCCCGTCAAATGCTTTAGCTCAACTAAGTATGCCACATTCAGCAAGCAAAGAAGTATGGGAGGAAGGGAAAGCGGGTCAGACTGAAATGGAGCAGTTCACAAGGCACCTGAGCAGAGGCAGTGTGCTAGAGAAGCTCATGTGTACCTCCAGGCCCGTGTACAGTAGGAAATACAAATACATGGACTGAGAGGTAAGGAGCTGAGAAGAAAAAGATGGAGCTTTACTTCCACACCTCAGCGGTGCAGACAGGAAAGGGGATCGCCTGAAAGATGCTCTGACAAGTAGGCAAAGGAACTATGTAGGGGTCATCCCTGGCTTCTCAGCACTCTAGACTGTGCTAGAAGTCAGTTCAGGGGAAAGGCAATGGACACAGCAGAATAGAGAGAGTGGAACACAGTGGTCAGAGCCTGTGCTGCTGGGATTCGAACTACTCCAGGCTTCCATCCTCACCTTAGACAAGTTATTTAATCACTAAGCCTTAGTTCCTCAACACTAAAATGGAAATGATGACAGTGTCAGCCACATAGAGTTGTTATAAGTATTAAATAAGACATGTAAAGTACTCAGCATAGGGTCTACCACAGTAGTTCTCAACTGGGGGCAGTTTTGCCCCCCGACCAGGGGACATTTGGCAACAACTGCAGACGTTTTTGGTTGTTACAACTGGAGGTGGGGGTGCTACCAGCATCTAGTGGGTAGAGATCAGAGATGTCCCGAAACATCCTAAGGTATAGGACAGTCCCCATAACAATGAATCATTCATCCCAAAATGTCACTAGTGTGAAGACTGAGAAAACCTGGCCTAGTACATAGCCAGTACTCAATAAATGTGAGCTAGAATAAAATTATCTTTATTATTATAGGAACAAACGAGTCATAGTTTCTTTCCCTCAAGGATAATTAGCATCTCTGATTAAGATGATAAAATACAAAACACGTTACTTACTCCACTTCCTGTAATACTGGGCAACAGATCTGTCATTCTGGAGATAGGAAGAGTTTGTTGCTTGGTGGATTCTGAGGAACCCAGTAATTTCATGAAATAAATAACATAGCAGAGCACCAGAACTGTGGTATAGAAAAGCTAAAAAAAGAAAATAATGGATTTAAATTAAACTGTTTTGAATATAGGTATAATGAAGACATGCCTACAAACTTGACTTCAAAGGCCAATCAAGAAATAGAGCTGTTTTAACAGCACCTTCTACTGAGCAACGCCTTACCCTGTTGGAAAACTGCACTATGCACTGGGACCCACCTCCACTGCAGCACCTCGTGGAAAATGTTGCAAGTGCCTCACCTAACTGGGAGGACAGCAGTTCTTCTGGCAGGCAGACCAGAGCTGCCATGCCAGACACCTACCAGCTCAACAGCCGCCGCAATGTCAGGAACATTCTCAAAAGATTGCTATTTAGCCAAAGGATATGTCCTCCCACCTAGCAGCAGCACCCTGTGAGAATCTATGTGTCCCCAGTGTGCTCATATCCAGGAACTTGCTGTCATTTCGGACCGGAAACCTGTGACATTTATGATTACAAAGCAGAATTGAGCTCCTGCCTCTCTCCTCCCCTCCAAAGCCATGTGGGCAGGGCGAGAGTTACTACAGGACAGGGGAGGGAAGGGTACAGTAACAAGAGGGCCCCGCCCCTCCCTCCACCCATCCGGGAGAAAAGGATGGCTTCTGGCCAGGAGCAGCTGCCCCGGCTTTATTTGCAGGTTGGGCAAGAGCTTCTTTGCAAGCTTGCTTCTCCGCTCTTGCCCTCCAGAGAAGAGCAGCGCACACTAGCTCAAGAAGGAACGGGCCCTCCAGGCCCCACTTTCTCCCTGGGAACACTGAGGCTGCGCTTGTCACAGCATAACAAGGACAAGGCGTCTCAGCATAGCAGGCTTGGGTGCCTTAGCTCTCCACTCCATCCATGCCTGAGGACGGAGCCCACCACTCATGATCCTTCCTTGGGCCTCTAGCCCCTTAAGACACACACTGCCAGATGCCAGCATCCTCTGTGAGAACGGGCCCTTTTCTCCAGCCCCCTTCCCCACCTCTCCATTTCCTGCTGACCAGAGCCTTTGGGAGATAGTAAAAACCTATGGGTAGCTGGTGAGGAGTGAGCTTCTTGGGTCAGGTGGACACTTGAGACTATGTTGGCATCTCTTGCCTGGAGGGGTGATGAGATGTTAGAGGGGGTTAGAAGCTGGTGAAATGGACATGAGGAGAGAGAGTGGAGGAAGGGAGCAGGCTTTCTTCATTAGGGGGAGAGCAATTGGGAGTATGTAGCAAGGTGTATATAAGTTTTTGTGTGAGAGACTGACTTGATTTGTAAACTTTCACTTAAAGCACAATAAAAATTAAAAAAAAAAAAAAAAAAAACCTATGGGTAGTCTTAATGTAGAGTGTCCTAACTATATGAGCCCCCACCTTTTTTTATTGAGGAAAAATTCATATAACATTCACCACTTTAAAGTATACAACTCAGGGACTTCTAGTACATTCCCAATGTTGCGCAACAATAACCACTATCTAGTTGCAGAATATTTTCATCACCCAAAATGAAACCCATTAGTCGTCACTCCTTATTACCCACCTCCCTCAGCCCTAAATCTGCTTCTTCCCTCCATGGACTTGACTATTCCGGACACTTCATATAAATGGGATCATACAATATATGGCCTTTTGTGTCTGGTTCTTTCACTTAGCATAATGTTTTCAAGGTTCATCCAAGTTGTAGCACATTTCAGTACTTCATTCCTTTTATGGCTGAATAATATTCCATTGTGTGGATATATCACATTTTGTTTAGCTATCTCTTAGTTGATGAACATTTAGGTTGTTTCCACTTTTGGCTATTGTGAATGCTGCTTCAGTGAACGTTGGCATACACTTATCTATTTGAATCCCTGCCTCCTTTTGCGTACATACCTAATGAAAACAAACAAATAAACCCGTTGCCATTGAGTCTGTTCGGACTCATGGTGACCCTAATTATCTAATGGTAATTCTATGTTTAACTTTTTGAGGAACAACCAAATTGCTTTCCATAGCAGCTGCACCATTTTACAATCACACCAACAATGGACCAGGGTTCCAATTTCTCCACATCCTTGCCAGTATTTGTTATTTTCCACTTAAAAACTCTAGCCCATCAATGTTATTAAGTTGTACATGTAGAAACTGTTGAATTGGTGTACATTTTGTTGTGTATATTCTCCACAACAAAATTAATAAAATTTAGAAAAAAAACCAAATTCTAGCCATTCCTGTGCGTGTGAAGTTCTATCTCACTGTGGATGTGATTTGCCTTTGTCTGGTGACTAATGATGCTGAGCATCTTTTCATGTGCTTATTGGCCACTTGTGCATCTTCTGTGAAGAAATGTCTATTCAAGTCCTTTGCCCGTTTTTTAATTGGGCTGTTTGTCTTTTTGTTATTGAGTCCTAAGTGTTCTTTATATATTCTGGATTGACCCTTTTATTTGGCATATGATATCATGGTTTAAGTGGTGGCAAAGGGCTCTTTTAAGGAGAGACCTGGTGGCAGGCAGAACAAAGGGGAATCCCAGGGCCCTGGGCAGGGTTCACGTGCTGCCATGAGGTGCTGTTGGTTCTTTAACCTCTCATGTGAACACTGACAGAGAATTTACCAGAGAAGAGCTCTCAAAAGTTTTATGACAAGAGAGCAAATAAATTCAGAATTGGCCTTGCTGACCTAGCCAGAAAGTCATAATGCGAGTGCCTTTCCCAAGAAGGGTCAAACAATAACCGGGAGACTCCGTGGCCCTCCTATCCTATCAGGGAGAGCACAGCAGAAATAATGACCGATGCTGAGAACTGCAGCTCCAGCACCAATGAAACATGGCAAAAGTAATCACAGACACCGTCTCTAAAACTTGTGGCTGTTAAAAATGGCTTTTAGGAGGCAGTTCTCATTCTTATTTTATAAATTTTAAATCTAGCTCTTCTGTGTTTCATAAAAATATTTGTAGTTCTTGCCTACAACATGGGAAAGAATTTCACATAAATCACTACTAAGGATCTCAATTTGTCTTCCTACACATTAACAAAAATTACAAATTTCTTTGTACTATAAGATGTTCTAGTAACTATCTGATCTTAGGTTTCATTTTTTTTTTTAAATAGCACTGGTACTACAATTATATTTTTATCATCTGAATAGAACTAAAAAATGATGAGATGGAAATTAAGCCAAATTGCTGAAACTGAAAACGTACCTGCTATGATTAGGTTCATGTCCTCTGAAATTCTGAGATTACAATCTAAGTTTAAAACAAGCTTGGCAAATTTTCCTCCTGTTCAGCAAACAACTGATTGAAACATAGGGAAAATAACACACATTCAATTTGATTCCCACGCCACCCTCTTGCTGCCTTTTTTCTTCTCCTTAAGACTGCCAGGAGACCCTGGTGGCTATGGCTGCTAACTAAGAGGTCGGCAGTTCAAATCCTCCAGGCGCTCCTTGGAAACTCTATGGGGCAGTGCTACTCTGTCCTATAGGGTCACTATGAGTCAGAAATCGACTCGACAGCAGTGGGTTTGGGTTTGGTTTTGGTTTTGGTAAGACTGTCGAACAATCAAAGATCAGTTTGATATGGGCTTGCCCAAAGAGTGTCTAAGAGGAGTTTTAGATGTTTGACAAAAGAGGCCAAGTGTGTGGTCATCACCAGGCCCCTGGGAACTCAGTGTTGACATTAGGATGGAAGTGGCAGGCAAAGAAGCAGTCCTAGGCCAGCCTTCTAGTGCTTCCAGCCTTTCCCACATGCATGAAAACTGTGACTGTAAACCACGAAGAAGCAGAAACAAAAAGAAAACACCGGACAGAGAAACAAAGACCTTACAAAAAGTTAAAGGCCATGACTCTTACCTGGGCCAAAGAGAAAATGTATAGTCCCCAGTGAGGCAAGCACAGCACGAGGCAGGCTGTCAGGACACTCTTGAGGATTACTGACAGGCTCTCAGCGATCACCTACAAAGACATGAGGAAGGGTTCACTTTACAAACATTATTAACAAATAAAAATGCAACAATTTTAAAATTAGATTTTAAACAGAAAATCTACCATAGTGGCTACACTGGGGATCAGGGTGGGGCATATGGGTGGGCATGATTTATTAGCAATATTCTCTTCTTGGGTTGGGTGGTAGGTTCATGAATCTTCTGTATTATCATGGTTTAAGATGTACACATTACTTATATTGTTATGGATTGGGCTGTGTCCCTGAAAAACTCTGTTGTAAATCCTAACACCTATACATGTGGACATAATCCCATTTGGGAAGAGGATTTTCTTTGTTTTGTTAATGAGGCTGTATCAGTGTAGGGTATGTCTTAAGCCAATCACTTTTGAGATATAAAGGAGCATTTTAAGCACAGACACAAGCAAGGACAAACTGGGAGGACTGATGCAGCTTGGAGCTTGCCAAGGAACCAAGATACAAAAGCTGAAAACAGGCAAGGACCTCCCCCTAGAGCCAAAAGACAGGGAAAGCCTTCCCATAGAGCTGAGGCCCTGAATTCAGACTTCCAGCCTCCTAACTGTGAGAAAAGGAGATCTGCTGGCCCAATGGTTAAGCACTTGGCTGCTAGGTTGGTGGTTTGAACCCACCAGCCACCCTGTGGGAGAGAAGGCCTGGTGATCTATGTGCTCCTGTAAAGACGTCTGCCTAGGAAACCCTACTCTGTCCTATAGGGTCGCTATGAGTTGGAACTGACTGGACAGCAAACAACAACCGTGAGAAAATAAATTTCTTTTTGTTAAAGCCACCCACTTGTGGTATTTCAGTTATAGCAGTACTAGATAATTAAGACATACTCTTTTGTAGGTATCAAATACTATATTTTAAAAGATGAAGAGAAAAGCTAATATTCATATCCAAGGAGGGTCACTAGAAAAATCTCAAAAACTTCTATTGTCTTCCTAAATTCTTATCTAAACTAATTAATGTCAAGTCGATTCCAACTCATAGTGACCCTCTAGGACAGAGCAGAACTGCAATGTAGGGTTTCCAAGGAACAGATGGTAGATTCGAACTGCCGACCTTTTGGTTAACAGCTGAGCTCTTACCCACTACACCACCAGGGCTTCACTAATAGTATGTAGCAGAGGTAAGCTTTAGCCCAGCCCATCTGACAAACTTCAATTAAATGAACTGAACTGGTCATGTTACCTTTTTTGAAATATTTTTTTAGATGTAAGTCTGGAGAAATCATTCTCTTGTATAAAAGCATTTTTAAAAAACCACTTCCTTACTCTTCATGTTTCCCATTCACAGAAGAAGGTACACAGACCTTGAGCTTGACAAACATATGTGCTTGTGCCAAGACCCAGAAGGGCTCTCCCAGAAGTTCCACCACTGCAGAGAGACCAAACAGCACCACTCCAGTTCCATAATGGGGGACGACATTAGGATCAGGCACTTCAAGCAGCTGTAACCAGACCCAGCCCAGGAACAGGGACCAAAACACACCCAGCGGGACTCTGGAAGAAGGAAAAGAAAAGTTTTTAATCTGCTAAATTTAAAATACACATTAGAATAATAACACTGAACAGAAAAGGAATATAAAACCTGTTGCTGTCGAGTCGATTGCGGTTCATAGCAATCCTACAGGACAGAGTAGAACTGCCCCATAGGGTTTCCAAGGAGAGGCTGGCAGATTCGAACTGCCAACCTTTCGGTTAGCAGCTGTAGCTCTTAACCACTAGGCATAATAAAAATAAAAATAGCTACCGTTTATTAAGGTACTCCTACTGTGTGCAGGTACTGTGATTCACTATCTCACTGACATCTTACAATGATCCTCTGTCATTGTCCCCATTTGTAAGATGAGGAAACAGAGGTTGATGGGCACTGGATAATTTAGCCAAGTTCATGTCAAGGGCAGAAACGGGACCCAATCCCAATCCGTCTAACTGAAAAGCCTATACTTCCATCCACTGTGTTATACTGGCTCGATGAGCAAAACTCCCAGGGAAAAATTCCTGGTGCCTGTGCTTAGAATGACTAACAGACAGTATACAGCTGGCTTGCACCCCAAACGACCACAGTCCAGTGCACAATATCCTTTCACATGTGCACCAAAAAGACATGAAACAGAACTAGGCGGTGGCAGTCATTCCTCTAATAAACGAACGTCTGCCAGCCCTTAGGACAGTCATTTCCATGATGTAACAAGGGGTTATGCAAGGGCAGCAGAAGCAACCTCAAGTGCCAGCCCTCCCTGCAGGGATCTAACTGCAGAAGAGCCATGGCATTTTTCAGTTGACGTACTTGGTCTCCAAGAAAATTCTTCTTTTTTTTTTTTATTGCGCTTTAACAGAAAGTTTACATATCAAGTTAGTCTCACAAACAAAAATTTATATACACCTTGCTATGTACTCCCAATTGCTCGCTCCCTAAGGAGACAGCATACTCCTTCTCTCCACCCTGTATTCCCCGTGTCCATTCAGCCAGCTTCTGTCCCCCGCTGCCTTCTCATCTCCCCTCCAGACAGGAGCTGCCCACATAGTCTCATGTGTCCACTTGAGCCAAGAAGCTCACTCCTCAGCAGTATCATTTTCTATCTTATAGTCCAGTCCAATGCCTGTCTGAAGAGTTGGCTTTGGGAATGGTTCCTGTCTTGGGCCAACAGGTCTGGGGACAGTGACCTCCAGGATCCCTCTAGTCTCAGACCATTAAGTCTGGTCTTTTTACAAGAATTTGAGGTCTGCATCCCACTGCTCTCCTGTTCCATCAGGGATTCTCTGTTGTGTTCTGTCAGGGCAGTCATCGGTTGTAGCCAGGTACCATCTAGTTCTTCTGGTCTCAAGCTGATGTAGTCTCTGATTTATGTGGCCCTTTCTGTGTCTTGGGCTCATAATTACCTTGTATCTTTGGTGTTCTTCATTCTCAGGTGGCATGAGACCAATTGATGCATCTTAGATGGCTACTTGCTAGCGTTTAAGACCTCAGACTCAACACACCAAAGTGGGATGCAGAATGTTTTCTTAATAGATTTTATTATGCCAACTGACCTAGATGTCTGCTGAAACCATGGTCCCCAGACCCCTGCCCTCCAAGAAAATTCTAAAAGGCTCAAAACTGAAATCAACCTAACAAAAGTGAAGACATAATGAAACTCCTACAAGGTTTTCAGAAAATACTAAGTGATTGTTAAAAGCTCAGAAGATACTATAGGAGGAAAAGATTGAGAATAAAAAAATAAAGCACTGGCCAAGTGGGACCCAGAGTTGGGATCAGGAACAGCAGAAACAACCTCCAAAAAGGGTAAAACAGGGCTAGAAACCTGGTCCAGAAATCCCAACCCTGGAGCCTCCTCTCTGCTCCTGGCCTCCAGAGATAAAACAATCCAAGAAGCTCCTTCAACACAGACATTTTCCTCTTCCTGTCACAAGCCTAGCTCCTCAAATCCATTGGAAAACTGAATCTGGAAAAAACTCAGCTTTCAGCAAGTGTTATGTTTAACTTACAGTTCCCTTTGTGAAGCTCTCTCCTGCCAAAGCACAACTCACGTGAGCCACAGGAGGTTGGAGGTCTGGCTCCAGTCTCGCTGGGCGCCTCCACTCAGACATGCTTTGCGGAATGCCTCTCTGGCCAGGAAGATGGTGGTGGAGTAAAGCAGTGTTAGCCTGAAAAGGAAATACAAAAGTCAAGAAGGTCTCTAGATTTTCCTTGAAAGAGCTTCTGGGATTTTGTCAGCATCAGTAAGGAGAAAAAGTCTTGGTTACAACCCACTGGTGGCAATGTGGAGAGCAGTGGACGCCTGTGGGACTCCCTGTTACGGACTGAATTGTGTTCCCCAAATATATGTGTTGTAAAGCCTAACCTCTACGCCTCTGGCTAGAATCTCATTTGGGAATGGGTTGTCCTTGTTATGTTAATGAGGTAGGATTGGTGTAGGGTGTCTATTGAGTATATCTCTTTTGAGATATAAAAGAGATTAAAAGAAGCAAGTGGGCAAGCAAAGATGGGAGAAGAAAGATGCCAAGCTACAGGAAGACTGCCCAGGAGCAGAAGCTCAGAAGAGACAAGGACCTTCCTCCAGAGCCAAGAGAGAGGAATCCTTCCCCTAGAGCTCCCACCTTGAATCCTGACTTCTAGCCTCCTAAACTGTGAGAAAATAAACTTCTGTATGTTAAAGCCATCCACTTGTGGTATTTCTGTTATAGCATCAGTAGCTTACTAAGAAAATTGGTGACAAGGACGTATGGGGAAGAGGTATGTGGACAGACCTCTCTGAATGGGCCAAAGAAGTAAAGGTATTTATGTCTCATATGTGAACAGGATGACACATTCTGTGGAAACAAGTTATCCTCTTTCCCTATCCACTACTGTCATTGCCCAATGGGCTTATGAACAAAGTGGCCATGATGGCAGGGATGGAGGTTATGCACAGGCTCAGCAACATGGATTTCCACTCACCAAGGCTGACTTGGCTACAGCCACTGCTGAGTGCCCAGTCTGCCAGCAGCAGAGACCAACATTGAGTCCCTGATATGGTACCAGTCCTTGAGGTGATCAGCCAGGACCTGGTGGCACGTTGATTACATAGGACCGTTTACCAGAAGAGTGGGGTGCTGTTCTAACAGATACCTAAAATGTGGAAACGGTTTTGTAATTGGGTAATGGGTGGAGGCTGGAAGAGTTTTAAGGTGCCAAAGAATAAAAGCCTAGATTGTCCTGAAGAGACTGTTGGTAGAATTATGGACATCAAACGCAATTCTGGTAAGGGTTCAGAAGGAAGTGAAGACCTATAGAGAAAGCCTCTTATTATCTTAGAGAACATATATGGCACCAGCAACAGAACGTTGCTAGAAATGTGGATGTTAAATGTGCTTCTAGTGAGGCTTTAAAAGAAAATGATGAGCATTGGAGAAAGAGCGATGCTTTTTTACACAGTGGCAAAGAACTTGTCTGAACTATGTTCAAATGTTCAGTGGAAGGCAGCACATGTAAGTGATGAACTTAGATATCTGGCTAAGGAGATTTCTAAGCAAGGTCTTAGTGTCCGTGTAGTTTCTCCTTGCTGCTTATAGTGAAATGCGAAAGGAAAGACAAGGACTTGAAAATGAACCGGGCAAAATTAAAACAAAACTTAAAGATTTGGGAAATTCTGTTGTACAAACAAAGGACATGTGTCTTAGAACGTTCACGTGGCTACATAATCTTTTGTTAAAGAGATTAAGCCTGTGACCGATGGATCTAACCAACTACCACAGCAGAAAACCCTGATGGGGTTTTCTTCAGCTTAGGCTGAAGAGGACAGAGAAAGAGCAAAAGGAAAGAACTCTGTTGGCCTCTTAGAATTCTACAGGCAAGAAAGGGGTCAAAGAGATCCCATTTGTAAAGGAAATATATACCATACTTTGTGCCTGTTCCACCACTGAACTTTGGAGACAGATAACTTGTAGTCTAGGTTTCACGGATGAAGAGGAATTTTGCCCCAGGATGGAATACGCTGAAAGTCCCACCATATTTGATTTGGATGATTCAGAAGATGGGGTTTTGAACTCGGAGTGGATTTAAGACTTTTGGGATGATGTGATAGGGTGAATGTGTTTTGCATGTGGCTAGAACATGAATTTTGGGGGCCAATGGTGGAATGTTATGGATTGAATTGTGTTCTCCAAAAATATGTGTTGTAAATCCTAACCTCTATGCCTGTGGTTGGAAACCCTGGTGGCGTAGTGGTTTAGTGCTATGGCTGCTAACCAAAAGGTCAGCGGTTCGAATCCACCAGGTGCTCCTTGGAAACTCTATGGGGGCAGTTCTACTCTGACCTATAGGGTGGCTATGAGTCGGAATCGGCAACGGGTTATGCCTGTGGTTATAAACTCATTTGGGAATGGGTTTTCTTTGTTATGTTAATGAGGCAGGATTAGTGTAGGGTGTGTCTTGAGTCAATCTCTTATGACATATAAAAGAGATTAAAAGAAGCAAGTGAGCAAGCAGAGATGGGGAAAGAGAGATGCCAAGCCATATGAAGACTGCCCAGGAGCAGAAGCTCAGAAGAGACAAGGACCTTCCTCCAGAGCCAAGACAGAGAGAAAGAGTTCCTCTAGACCCAGCACGCTGAATTCCGCTTCTAGCCTCCTAAACTATGAGAAGTAAACTTCTGTATGTTAAAGCCATCCACTTGCGATATTTCTGTTACAGCAGCACTAGGTAACTAAGACACTCCCCACAGGTCTAATTTAGGTGAACAGCAGAGTTAGGAACCAAACAACGGACACCTGAGTGTGTGTGCCTATAGTGAGTGATGGCCAGGAGAGAAACTGTTAGTGACCCCCCGCAAAAAACCTGCAGGTTTTGTGGCTTTCGGCACAGGTGGCTCTGATCATGAGGAGAGCAGGATAAGACCATGGCCCCACGCAGCAGGGGAAGATTTTGGTCACACCAGTACTGTTGACCCAATGGCCCCTGTGGGAGAAGCTGACTCTCTGCTAAGTGGAGGCTCTGGCCAAAAGAATCTCTGGATAGGCTATCAGGCTGGCAACCATTCCAGAGGCTACAGCCTAGATCGGCAAGGCTTGCCTGGGTACCTCCTAGGTGGGCAGCACCAAGGTGGACCTTCCTGCTCCTTAGCAAGGAGTAACTGAGATTTGCCTTCCTCAGTTAGAATTGCCCAGGGCTAAGGTCTCTGGGTTACGCAGAGGGTCATCCTGCTATACAGCGCTTCTGTCCAACACCACAAACAAGGAGCTCTTAAGCAGGTGAGAGTAGGCCGGACACAGCTGTTAAAGCAGAGACCTACAACCCAAAAAGGATGGATGGGGAGAGGCCCAAACTTTAAAATTTGAGTTCCTAAAAGGATTTGGCCCTCTTCCTTCCTGCTTTTAAAATACTATTTCTCAAAATACGGTCCATACTTCAAAATTACCTGAGAAGCTTGTCAAAATGCAAACTCCTAGACTATGGACAGTTCCTGTACGGAGGCAAGATGAGAAGGCAGGGGAGGACAGGAGCTGGTTGAATGGACATGGGGAATACAGGGTGGAGAGGAGGAGTGTGCTGTCTCATTAGGGGGAGAGCAGCTAGCAGTACATACCAAGGTGTGTATAAGTTTTTGTATGACAGACTGACTTGATTTGCACTTTCACTTAAAGCACAATTAAAAAAAAGAGCAGACTCCTAGACCTCTCCTGAGCCCTCCCTAGTGCAAAGTGCCCCATATGATTCCTCCGCCCACCTAAGTTTGAGAACTGCCACTGAAAACAGAGCCAAGAGCATGTTTGTAAGTGCTAGACGTGAAATCTACCTAGAACATACTGTCTTGTTTATCAGGATGCGAAGACACCTGAGAAGCTGAGCACATCATTTCATGTACTTTTGCGTCATTTATGAATACAAAATATGTGTGGGTGTCCTTGAGCAGAAAGGAGGAGACTAGGAGAGACAAGCTGAGTTTAAAAGACAAAGCAAGTCGGCTTTCCAGGAGCCGCCAAGCAACCAACAGCAAGAACTCCAGCTCTCACCCTGGTTACCACACCCCAGTCAGAGCATCGTTGAGGAGGGAGGAAGGCTGCTGCTCCAGCCCTGCAATTACTCAGCACATCCTCGTGAACTACAGAACTCCTGCTTCCTTTGCTGACAACAGGACAAGAACACAGGATTATACCTCAGATGGGCTTTGCAACACATTACTCCCACTCATCTCCTGAGTTCTGGGAGCAGCAAACTGGAACAGCTGGCACAGAAACGTGCAGTTGCAGGCTGCTAATGGAAACACTCCACGGGCCCACTAAAGGCAACATCACCCAGTCACCACCCCACCCCAGCATGCTCCCCCTCAGCCCACTGCTAAAACACGCTGCTTCTGGTCCAAGTGCATGCTTCTAAAACCCCAGGGCGACAGGCACAGGGTTTGAGGAAAACCTGACTAGGGGTGTGAGTTGTGGACAGGGCCAGGGTACATCCCTCTTACCTACCTTACATTCACTATGCCAACAATTTCCTTTGATAGGAAGCGAAGAATAAATGCATTTAAGACAAAGGTGATCAATCGAAACAACACCTACAGAAAAAGAACAAAAACGAGTAAGTTATGTTGAAACATTTACTTTGCTGAGATGAGAACAATGTGGCTGCTCTCCCTAACGTGACATAAGACACAAGGCAGCTTTCCCACGGCGGCTCTCTCTAAAATACTCAGCCTGCCTGCTTTTCTTCTGAAATTTCATTCCTTGGGGCCTCTCAGTATTCCTGTGAGTATACAGGAAGGCACTTGGAGTCTCCTTAATTTACGGATGAGAAGAGACAGGCCCCCAGAGATTCAGCGAATCTATTCAGGTTCGAAGTCTTGCACTCCAGGAGGCAGAAGGAGAATTCTAGTTAGTTAGTGGTTCACACGGCCCCTCCCTCTAGCGGGAAGCCACCAGCCTGTTTAGCAAGAGCACACACTCAGTAAGTGGGAGCCTGCAGGGTAGAACAGACTCACGAGGTTTAATTCCCCTTTGTTCTCTGCCTGGTAGTATCCAGGGATTCCAATAATGACATTTAATCTCTCTGAACTTCAGGTTTCTCAATTAGAAAACAGAAAAGGCTGTGTTTATTTATTGAATATTTGCCACTTTCCAGACAGGAGTTGAAATACCTTTTTTTTTTTTTTTAATAATTTTTATTGAGCTTTAAGTGAACGTTTACAAATCAAGTCAGTCTGTCACATATAAGCTTATACACACCTTACTCCATACTCCGACTTATTCTCCCCCAATGAGTCAGCCCTTCCAGTCTCCCCTTTCGTGACAATTTTGTCAGTTTCTAACCCTCTCTACCCTCCTATCTCCCCTCCAGACAGGAGATGCCAACACAGTCTCAAGTGTCCACCTGATACAAGTACCTCACTCTTCATCAGCATCTCTCTCCTACCCATTGTCCAGTTCCTTCCATGTCTGATGAGTTGTCTTCGGTAATGGTTCCTGTCCTGGGCCAAAAGAAGGTTTGGGGACCATGACCGCCGGGGTTCCTCTAGTCTCAGTCAGACCATTAAGTATGGTCTTTTTATGAGAATTTGGGGTCTGCATCCCACTGATCTCCTGCTCCCTCAGGGGTTCTCTCTTGTGCTCCCTGTCAGGGCAGTCATCGGTTGTGGCCGGGCACCATCTAGTTCTTCTGGTCTCAGGATGATGTAAGTCGCTGGTTCATGAGGCCCTTTCTGTCTCTTATCGTGTGACCTTGGTGTTCTTCATTCTCTTTTGATCCAGGTGGGTTGAGACCAATTGATGCATCTTAGATGGCCACTTGTTAGCATTTAAGACCCCAGACGCCACATGAAATACCTTTTAAGCAACAACTGCAATAATATTAATCAAATATAAAGGAAAAGGAGAGTCTCACTACTGCCATTTGCAGGGGAAACACCTTGAGACTTTAAAAAACTTGTTAACTCAAGAAAACCACCTGAGCAAGTAGCCATCTAAGATGTAATAACTGGTCTCTTCCTGCCCAGAGTGAAGAAAACAATTAGTGAAGGAAACAATTAGTCCAAATGACTAATGGACCACACAAACCACGGCCCCCAGTAGCCTGAGACCATACAAACCAGATAGTGCCCAGCTACCGGTACCCACAGCTCTGACCAGGACCATAATAGTAGGTCTTGGACAGAGTGGGAAAGAAATATAGAACGAAATTCAAACTCATAAATAAGAGCAGACTTACTCATCTGATCGAGACTGGTAGGTCACCAAAGACTATGGCCCCTAGACACCTTTCAAACTTGGAACTGAAATCACTCCTGGAGATTACATTTATAGTCATACAATAGATAGGCTTATAAAACAAACAGTAACACTGGTGAGGAATGTATGCCTCAAAACAATCAACTGTACAAGACCTAAAGGGCAGCATTTGCCCAAAAGCAAAGTTCAGAAGGACAGTAGGGGCAGGAAAGCTGGGTGAACGGACACAGGGAACCCAGAGAGGAAGCGGGGAGAGAGCTGGCACATTCAGGGGTTTGCAACCAGTGTCACGGAACAAGCTGTGTATATGTTGTTGAATGGGAAACTAATTTGCTCTGTAAACTTTCACCTAAACTACAATAAAATGTTTTAAATAAATAAATAAGAATTAAAAAGAAAACCACCTGAGTAAAGAATTCTTCCCATGAGACCCAGAGAACCTCAGACTTGTAATTAGATGGGCTGCTGAATGAGGCTGCTGGCAGGGTGCAAGCCTCACTCACGAAGGGACTGCCCCTGTGCACCCCAGCAGCACCACAGATGTAATTCAAGCACCCACCAGAGGAAATGACAAATCACTCCGTGTCAAGCACTCTCGGGGTTACCCATGAACAGCTGCAATCTGGAAAACTCGAAGTATGCCAAGGAGCCACTACAGTCTGAAAATCTCCAGGGAAAAGTATGACTAAGAAGGGAGGGTACATGACACTGTCCCTGAAGTGTGACCGAGCAGCAAGTTCTCCAAAGCTAAAATATCACAATCTCAACCTTTGTAGGTCCAAGGTGACTTTTTAAGAGTCCGATGAAAGCTTTGTAGCCTCTCCTTAGAAACGCGCATGTATATTCACACACACCAAATTCTGCACTCAATTTTAGAGGACTGAAGTCAATTCAGGGAGCCCTTAACGGAGAAAGTGCTCAGCTGAGTCTTGCCTCATCCTTCAGCTGCAATTCATTGCATCGTTTTCTAATTTTTTACAGGACTCAATTTCCTCTTCTATCAAATAGGCTACTTATCTCACAGAATTGGTAACAACGATTGAATGAGATGGCAGAGGTGAAAGCATTTTTGAAAAATGCATACAAATGGAGGCATTCATACTCTTACTATGGTGGGCTCAGAGTTAAGACAGAATAAACTCTGAAATTATTGCAGAATAAAATGTAATTGCAATAATTCCAGCTACCTCAAGCATCTGTTTTGTAATTTAGAAAGCTTGTGGGGCTGAATTAAAACACTCAAGAAACCTAAAGATTATGGCTATTAAAAAAGCGAAACAAAGCCACATACACACATTTACGTTAACCTCAAAGTCAAAGTTGCCACTGTCTAAGAAACAATGTCCCAGGCTATATCCCTCCCCTAATTGGTTTGAACAAAGGTCTGAGCTAATGAAACTTGAGGTCACTCCTGCTACTCACTGTTTGCTCCACACAGAAGCACTTACAACCAACGCAGTCTTCATTTAGTTTTGCAAAGGACTTTACAGTTAAAAAAAAGCTCTTTCCCATCTGTTACTCACTTGACCTTGAGGGTAGACCACCTGATTCCAAGCCCAATGTGCTTTCCATTACATTTATTTTCCTTTCATGAAACCAATGAGGGTAGCAAGGTATCATCAAAGGTTGAATAATCAACACCATGACATTTATGCTACGGTATAGGAAAAAAAATGGTGAACTTAGGATTAGATGTAAATACACACCATGAGAAGAATAGCTAACATTATTAAAGCACTCTTAATTAAGCACTTGCAACCACCTTTTCGTTGTGCTGTGGTGCCTTGCAGGTTGCTGTGATGCTGGAAGCTATGCCACCCGGATTTCAAATACAGCACGGTCACCCATGATGGATAGGTTTCAGCAGAGCCTCCAGACTAAGACAAACTAGGAACAAAGGCCTGGTGATCTACTTCCAAAAAGTAGCCAGTGAAACCGTTATGGATCACAACAGAACATTGTCTGACTCGCTTGCAAAGAATACATCATGAGGGATCAATTGCTAGAGGAGGACATCATGTTTGGTGAAGCAGAGGGTGATCAAGGGTGTGGGAGACCCTCAATGAGGTGGATTGGCACAGTAGCCAGTGATGGGCTCAAACATGCCGGCGACTGAGGATGACACAGGACCAGGCCATGTTTCATTCTGTTGTACGTAAAGCTGCCACGAGTCAGGGTCAATTCGGTGGCAGCTAAGAACAATTCAGCAATTATGAATGTTAGGCACTCTTCTACATGCTTTACTCGTCGATTATCACATTTCAACCCTACACTATTTAAAAAATCGTTATTACCCTAATAAAAATAGTTAAAATTTATTAAGACCCTGGGTGGCACAAACGGTTAAGTGCTCTACTACTAGCCAAAAGGTTGGTGGTTTGAACCCAACAAGGGGCACCTCAGAGGACAGGCCTGGCTGTCTGTTTCTAAAAGGTTACAGCCTTGAAAACCCCATGGAGCACAGTTCTACTCTGCACACGTGGGGTTGCCAGGAGTCAGAATCGACTCCACGACAACAAATAACAACATTTATTAAGTACTTGTAACGTCCCAAAAAGGAGCCTTGGTGATGCAATGACTAAGAAATTGGCTGCTAACCTAAAGGTCAGTGGTTCGAACCCATCAGTAGCTCCGCGGGAGAAAAAACCTGCCGATCTGATCCTGTAAAGATTACAGCCTAAGAAACTCTGTAGGGCAGTTCTACTCTGTCATATAGCGTCACTGAGTCAGAGAATCGACTCTATAGCACGCAACAACAACCATGTGCCAGTCACATAATAGCAATGACTTCGCCCAGGGCTTCAAACCCTGTCCTTCCCTTTTTGACAGATTTTGCGCAGAGTCAGAAACAGCAGTGCCCCACTCAAAGATGGCAGCCGACCACACCACTTTGAACTTGTGTTGCTTTCCTCAGTCCTAGTGGTAATCCAATCTCACACATCAGGCTCCTGAAAGGGCTCACTATGCCTCTTCCAAGTCTCCCACTACAGGGTTTTGAACCCTAATTTTTCCCGTTCTGGTTATAGTTCTGGATCAACCGAATTTTAAAAATTCAGGTCTGTTCCAATTTTGCTTTGTCAGCCAATACTGAACCAGTGCAAACAGGTTCAGTGCTCTGATTTCATCTAATCTCCCTAATGACCCTAAGATGTTGAATTATAGTTCTCATTTAAGATGAGGAAACTGATGCTCAGAGAAGTGATTTTCCCAAGGGCAGGCATTTAGCAAGTGTCAAGGCCCAAACCTGAACTCAAGGCTGCCTGGTTCTTTCTCCTAACCTCCATGTGACACACTGCCTCTCTAAGGAGGAGGGCGGACTCAAGACTTGTGGTGAAGGTTTCAAAGGGTCAAGAATGGGACACAGAGAATTTGAGCCCCTTGACTTAGAATGATCAGCTCCTAGAGTTGAATCTTTAGATATCACTTGGACCAACTGGCACAGACCATGTCCTCTGACAGATAAGGAAAATTGGTGTCAAGAAGGGGAAGTGACTTGTCCAAGGTCACACAGCCAAAAGGAAGACGCAGCCCGCTACTTTAACAGCGTTAAATGCATTTATTTGAATGATCTTAATCAATCCTCACAACAACCTTATGAGTTAGGTACTATTATTACACCCATTTTGCCCATCAGGAACTGAAGCTAGCAGTCGCTTGTCCTGGGTCATGCACACAGCTAGTGCGTGGTAGAACCAAGATTCCAATCCAGGCTTGCCTGAGCCTTGGTCCTACTGTCTTTCTGAACTCAGGGGGAGCCAGAGAGTATGAGGAAGGTGTTTTGGGGGGCAGGGGTGGGGCATGGAGAAAATGAACCTCCTGTCTTACAAATAACAGATTCCAGAGCAGGAAATGCTACCCTGACACCTGATCTCTCTCCTAGTGCCAGATGGGAAAAAATAATCGTCAGAAAGTGGCTTGTTTGCAATCTCCCTGACAAGCCTGTGAACGCAGATTCCCAAGCCCGGGGCCCAGACGCCCCTCAGCACCGCCACCACCTCCTGTCGACCCCTCCGTAGCGGGGTCCACGTCAGGACGGTGTCTGCACAGAGCGGGCTCTCAAAGGCCGCAGCGCCACCTCCCCGCGAGTCCCAGCTGCAGAACCGGCTGCGGGCCAGGCCGGGGGACGACTGGGCAGAGAGTACCTGCGTGAGGAGACCGGAGGAGGCCAGCCGGGCCGCCTGACCCAGCACCTCCCGGCTGCTCATCGCCTCGGCGCCCGGGCGGCCACCAGGAATCGCCGCCGGCTTCGTCGCGGGAAGAGAGCGTCACGGAGTGGCCCGCTCGCTGATTGGTGGCTTTGAGACGTTGGGGGTGGGGCGCGATAAGTTCTCGTCCTGTAAAAGGGCCCGGCTCTGGCACGTCAGTGCATCTGCGTCTGCCGCCCTTTCTCTCTCGAACGCTTCCTGTACCTATCGCTCCCTGTCCTTCCCTGTCCCAAATAAGTAGCTGTGACTAGTACTACGAGAGCCCCTCCCTTGAGGCGCTCAGCCCACAAACCGAGAAGCGCGAACTTCCCGGGCCTCATCTGCCAAGAGGGGAATCCTTACTTGCCTTGTGAGTAAGATTTTTGCCATGTGGTCTTCTCTTACAAAACCGCAGCCACGGCCCTCTGAGTTAAGCTGGACAGGATTTGTCCTCATCTTACAGAGGAAGAACTGAGAACCAGAAGTTGAATATAACGTTTTAACACGTGTAGTCTCGTGTAATCTTTCCTAAAGCCCTGTGAATTGGACCCTGCTGTCAGAGATGAGTAAGGTATGATGGCCAAATGTCAAATGATCTGTTCAAATCTACCCAGGTGCAGTGGACCCCAGGCTCCTGATCCTAAACTTGCAGCTCTTTCCTGCATACTACCAGTTGTGAGCGTAGAGTGACAGAATGCACTGTAAGATAAAAAATACCCAGTGTAAGCAGTCAGCTATTGTTCTGTTGGTGGACCCGTTATCAAATGTGCAGAGCATAAGAAACCCAATCTTTCCCAGTCTCTTTTAGACCTTCCATGATTTGGCGTCACCCACCTTTCCCAACACACTCTAGGCTCTAGCCATTGGCACCCTTAGCCATTTTCCAAACAAGCCCTGTCTTATTGGCCTTTGCTCCTGCAGCCCTCTCTGCCCAGTGTGTCTTCCCTGACAAGCACACCCTACCCTCCCAGGCCCCACTGTTGTGACTTTCCTGAGTATCCCTCAGTTGGCACGCACCACAAAGCAGTTTTGTACACTTTTCTAGCTTTCACAGAGTCTGCTTTGCAGCAAAGAGACTAGAATATATGTCTCTGTCCAAGTAGCCCTTGGACTCCAAGAGGGCAGGAGTGCAGCCCAGCTAGCTTGTCTCTTGCAACAGTGGGAAAGAATGTTCCTAGGGCTCTCATAAATATCTCCTGACCCATTAGTGCTATTGCTGCTGCAGGAAACATACTGTGGGCTCCAGGCCTGAGCACCCCAAACTTGAAAAGTGAGCCAAGCTCTGCCTTAGCGTAAAGGCTCAGAATGTGAGCTTTTTTTAATTGTGGTGAAAATATCCACAATAAAACATACATCAATTTGACAGTTTCTGCATGTACAATTCAGTACATTGATTACATTCTTCAAGACGTTCAGCCGTTCTCACTGTCCTTTTCCAAATCATTCCTCCACCATTAACATAAACTCACTGCCCCCTAAGCAAAAACTCTGCCTTTTTCCCCTCCCACCCCTGATAACCACTGATAATTTTTGGTTTCTCTATGTTTGCATACTTTATATAATTGAGATCATACGGTATTTGTCCTTTTGCAAGTGGCAAATTTCATTCAGCATCATGTCTTCAAGGTTCATCCATGTAGTGGCATGCATCAGGACTTCATTTCTCTTTATGGCTGGGTAATACTCCACTGTGTGTATATATCACATTTTGTTTATCCATTCATCTGTTGATAGACATCTCTGTTGTTTCCACCTTTTGGTTATTGTGAAAAGTGCTGTAGTGAACATTGTGTACAGGTTTCTGTTTGCGTTCCTGCTTTCACGTCTTCTGAGTATATACCTAGGATTGGAATTGCTGGGTCACGTGGTGTTTGTATGTTAGAATATGAGCTTTTGACTATCAGACAGACCTGGCCTTCATTCCTCATTCTGCCACTAACTAGCTGGGATATCTCAGTTTGTCCATTTATTTAGTGGTGATATTATCTGCCCGTAAGGGTAATCATAAAGGTTAAAGCAGACGAAAGTCTTGCTCTCAAGTAGCTTAAATTCTAGTGCAAGATAAAAAAATAAAACAAATAATAAAGTTTCTCATAGGGGTAGGGTGCTATGAAAGAATGAATTGAAATAAGGCTCTTGGAGGGGACAAAGAGGTGTTGTTCTGGAAGGCAGAACAACCTGGGTACCCACCTGGGGTATGAGGGTACCTGGGGAGGAGAGAAGCACTGGAGGGCTGTGGCCTAATGATTGAAGTGCCCAAGGCCTTGACCTGGGCAGCCTGTCCAACCTCAGGCTGGTAGTGAGGTGGGTTTCTATTCCCTTTATGCCCAGTTGAGCAGCTGCCTCCTCCAGGGCTCATCCCTGGAGCAGAACAAGCCAAGAGTTCCTCATGTCCACACACTCGTAAGCCTGGTCATCCAGGTGGGCAGGTCTGGGAGAGACAAGCAGATCATTTCCCTGGGGGCAAAGAAGCCAAAGGGAAAAGCTCCAAGCTAAGTCCAAAGCGCAGAGCCTCCCAAGAGTCCAGGGTACTGGCTCCAAGGGGCTCTCCAGTGAGGAGGCGGGGGCCTTTTTCTCTTATTCTGGGAGTTAAGACTTAGCAGGGAGGGAGTGAGTGGGCACTTTTTGCCGAGAGCCATGCTGAGTGCTGGGGTGGGTAGGGGAGAAGGAACTGTGATGAGAGTCAGTGAGTACTGACTTCTGAGTCCATGTCACTCATCTGAGCACTCTACATGCACGTATTAGCTCCTCCATCCTTATAACAACCTATGAGGTATAGGTAGGTATTACAGATGAGATAAATGAGGCACAGAGGTGTTGAATAACTTGCTCAAGGCTACACAGCCAGGGAGTGGTCAAGCCGGTATTTGAACTTTGGTCTTTCTGACTCCATATGCTTAAAGGGCAATGCCCCTTCCCTTAAAAAGTTTCTGGTTCTGTGGTGTGTGTCTGGCATTACTGAACATTTTGATCAAAGATTCTATATAAGAATCCTGATCAAAAGGGGGAAAATGTAGAACAGAATTTAAAATTCTCATGGACTCCAGACTTTCTGGAGCCATGGAGGCCGGATGAACCTATGAAACTGTTGCTCTGAGATAATCTTAAACCAAAAATATTCCCTGAAGTCTTCTTAGAACCAAACAATAGTTGAGCTTAACTAGTAAAAAGTGTCTGCGTTGAGTATTATGCTTTTTTAAGAAGTATCTATATGGAATCAAAGTGACAACAACAACTCAAAAGATTAAATAGGAACCTTAGAGGGCAGTGAGTTTATGTTAATGGGGGAGGAACAACTCAGAAAAGGAGGGTGAGAATGGTTGCACAACTCAAAGCATATAATCAACGTCATCACATCGTACATGTAGAAATGGTTTAATTGGTGTACGTTTTGCTGTGTATATCCTCAACAACAACAACAAAAGTAAATAAAATTTGAAAACAAAAAAAAGTTTCTGGTTCTGATGGAGACCTGAAACCAAAAAAAACTCTTTACCATTGAGTTGATTCCAACTCATAGCGACCCTGTAAGACAGAGTAGAACTCTCCCATAGGGTTTCCAAGGAGCGGCTGGTGGATTTGAACTGCTAATCTTTGGTTAGCAGCCTGAGCTCTTAACCACTGTGCCACCAGGGCTCCAGTGGAGACCTAAGACATACGTAAACCACAGAGAACGTATATGGCATTGGGAGGTGGATTCTGGGAGACCTGGAGTGGCTGAGCTCTAGTGGGCTTGGAGACAGCCCCTCCTTAGAGCTGGGCCTGACATACTCTGTGGGCATATGTGTATAAGATTCAGGTCAGGGCTGCTGGGCAATGGGGACATTAAGGAAATTGTGTCAAAAGAAAGGATGAGGAAGGAGACCATTTCAGGTCCCTGAAAACCCTCCAGGGGCTTCTTATGGCACAATGAGAATAAAACCAAACTCATGACTCTTCTCTCCAAGCTCTTGCCAGCTGCTGTTGTCTCAGGGCTCCTCTTAACTCCCTGGAGTGATAGGTCTGTGTCTTAGGCTGGGTTCTCTAGAGAAGCAAAACCAGTAAAGCATGTAAATATATATAGAAAGAGATTTATATCAAGGAAACAGCTCAAGCAATTGTAGAGGCTGGAATGTCCCAAGTCTGTGGATCAGGATAGAGGCTTCTCCTGACTCATATAGCCACAGGGGCTGACAAACCTAAGATTGGCAGGTCACAGAGCAGGGTTCTTGCTCACAGGCTGTGAAGATCAAGGAATCCCAAGATCGGCAGATAAGCTGCTAGCTCAAGTCCCAAGAACTGGACCTCAGACGAACTGGAGGCAGCTGCAGTATCTGGAGCAGGCAAAAGCCAGAATATCTGCTTATATTTGGATGCAGGCCATACGCCCAAGGAAAATCCCTTTCAACTGATTGACTACTCACAGCAGATCCCATCATGGGGGTGGTTACATATAAACACTGAGAATCATGGCCCAGCCAAGCTGACACACAATCTTAACCACTGTGGCCTGCTTTTTGCTGACTCCCTCCTTCCCATGTTTCAAGTCTCATTCTCAGTGTAACCTGGGCCCCTCACAGACCACGCTGTCTGAGGCAGCCTTCTGCTGTTATTCACAGCCACACCTACATCATTCCCTTCCTGGCACACATCACTACATCCAATTCTCTAAGTGTTTTAACTGTTTACTTGTTTGCCATCTCTCTGTGAGACAGGGTCCTGTCTAGTTAGATCGGGGTCAGCAAGCTATGACCTGCTGACTCTCTTTTTTGTACAGTCTGTATGCCAAGAATAGTTTTTAACATTTTAAATGGTTGAAAAAGTCAAAAGAAAAAGAATATTTTGTGACATGTGAAAATAATACGAAATTCAAATTTCAGTGTCCATAAAGTTTTATTGGAACAGAGCCACACCCATTTGTTTATTTATTACCCCTAGCTAGTTTCTTGCCACAACAGCAGAGTAATTCGGCCTGCAAAGCTGAAAATATTTACTACCTGGCTCTTTACAGAAAAAGTTTGCCAATCCCTGGTGATCACCATTGTAGCCCAGCAACTGGCACGCAGCACCTATTTCAATATTGAATGAACAAATGAATGGTGAAGGACTGGGAAAGGAAAGACAGTTCTTTCTGGGAGATCAACTGGTTTGGGGAGCAAGTGACCCTTTGAAAATACCAGACAGTAATTTATTGTCATCAAAGAGCTGTCCCCTAGGCCTCCACCTTGTCTTCTGCTCCCTGTGCCAGGCAGCCTTCCTGCCAGGGAAAGTTGACCCGTGCCAGCTATTTTATTACAAAGCTCAAGGGAAGTGCCAAGGCTGATGCCAGAGCAGTCAGGCTCCCAGGGCAGCAGGGCAGTGAGGGAGGCTGCCAGCGGGCAGGGAGGTAGGGTGGAGGCTGTGACAGGCAGGGCCGGGGAACTCAGCTGGATGGCACGGGTAGAGGCGGAAGAGCTGGGCACAGCCCCACACACCAGCCACTAGGTGGCAGGGCGTCCTGAGTGAGATAAAAAAAAGCCTCCTGTTATCCAGAGGACCTCCATCAGGGTCCCTTCTGGCAGTAGGACCTCAAGGTTCTGCTCCTCAGGCATCTCTGGACATGAGAACACAGCTGTGACACTAATAGCCCACATTTGTTGAGCCCGTACCACGTGGTAGGCACTGTGCTGGGTGCTTCATTTTCATGATATCATTTAACTCCCACATCAGCCCCACCAGATGGATATCATTATTATCCCCATTTTTCAGACCAGGAAACCGAGGATCAGAGAAGCTAAGGGACTTGCCTAGCAGCTAGTGAGTGGTGGTACCAGAATTTGAATCCAGGCTGTGTGGTTCTAAAACTCTTAAACCAAACCAGTTGCCATGAAGTCGATTCCAACTCATGGCGACACCATATGCATCAGAGTAGAACTGTGCTCCATAGGGTTTTCAGTGGCTGTGACCTTTCTTCCAAGATGCCTCTGGATGGATTTTAACTGCCTATCTTTCTGTTAGTAGCCAGGCTCTTAACTGTTTGTGCCACTCAGGAGTACTTCTAAAATCCTTAACAAAGACTAAACCGGAGTGTTTATTATAGTCCTGTTTCCCAGGCTTCAGCACAGCAGTTCTGATTCAGGAAGGCTAGAGTGGGCCCAGGAATCTGTATTAACGAGCACCTTGGGTATGTCCTCTGATACAGTGAACCAAGCTGTAAGAAGCCCTGCCTAAAGGTGGATCTTCAGGCACCTTGGAAAAGCTTCCTCCTTTGGTGGGCTGGAAGTGTGCCTGTCTGTATGCCTAAATCAGGCAAAGCAGGTCCTGAGACCCACCACTGGTTTTATTCAGGCTGGCGGGGTCTTTCTCTCAGGATTGAGACCAGGGCCCAGTGGTTGGGGCAGCAGGGACTGGTGGCAGTGCTTGTGTGCAGGTCTTGGGGAATTCTGTGCCAGGAAGGATGTAAAAGGCAGTCCGTGTGTCCTGGGTCTGCATCTGTGTCGGGGCTTAGCAACCACAGGGCCCTGGACTTACCCAACTCCTCTGGGCCCTGATTTGTGCAGAGGGAAGAAAGTAACCTGCGATACCCAAACATCAGCATGGTTCATTTCAATTCAGCCTCTATTTCCAGAGCCAATGCTCCAGGCTGGGCATTGAAAGGGACACAAGAAGTCATAATCTCTGCCCTCCCAGAGCTCAGGCTTCCTCTCGGAGAAAACACAAGAGTGACACCAGGCAAGCTGAGGTGGTAAGAACAGAGAGGGGACCTCAGGAAGTGATGGATCATATGGAATGAGGTCTTTTGTGTCTGGCTTCTTTGAGCATAATGTTTTCATGGTTCTTCCATGTTGTAGCATGTATCAGTACTTCATTCCTTTTTATGGCTGAATAATATCCCATTGTATGGATATACCATATTTTGTTTATTCATTCCTCAGTTGATGGACATTTGGGTTGTTTCCACTTTATGGCTATTTTGAATAATGATACTAGAATCCTTTGTGTACAAGTTTTTGTGTGGACGGGTGTTCTCATTTCTTTTGAGTATATACCTAGAAGAAGAATTGCTGGGTCATATGGTAACTCTATGTTTAACCTTTTGAGGAACTGCCAGGCTGTTTTCCAAAGCAGTTGCACCATTTTACATTCCTACCAACAGTGTGTGAGGGTGCTGGTTTCTCCACATCCTCACCAGCACTTGTTATTTTCCATCTGTTTGGTTATAGCCATGCTAGTGGGTGTGAAGTGGTGTCTCTCTGTGGCTTTGATTTGCATTTCCTTAGTCATTGATGATGCTGAACATCTTTTTATGTGCTTATTAGTCACTTACATATCTTCTTTGGAGAAACGTCTACGCATATCCTTTGCCCATTTTTTCTGTTCTTTTGATTTTAGCCAACATTTACTGAACACCCACCATGTGCTGGACATACTAGGTGGTGTGGGGCACACAAAGCTAAGGGGATCTGCTTGAGGTCTGAAGGCTTGCCCTGCTCTGTCCCCCAGGGCTGTCCACCTGCACATGTGCGTGAAGGGAGAGACACTGCTTCAAAAGGGGAGGTGCAGACTGGGCACATTCCACCTCCAAGAGGCCTGCCCTGCCACATCCAACACCAGCATGATCAATACCCGGCCACCAGAAGCTGACCAGGCATGGCAGCCACAGGCCACCAACAGGGCCGGCACCCTCAACAGGGCAGGCACCCCCAACAGGGCAGGCACCCCCTGGGTATGCATCCGCAGGGAGTCTCTGCTTAAACCTGCTACCACCCAGCCAGGGCCAGCCACACAGTCCCCAGTCATCCTCGGGCAGCTCTGCAGGCTGGGTGCTAGGGACAGCAAGGATCTTGGGGTCTGAGCAACAGGAAGACAGAAGGACCCTGCTCTGCACCCACAGCTGTGTGCCTGTGCACAACACTTGACCTCTCTGAGCCTCAATTTTCTTATCTGTGAAATGGGAGAATAATGGCACAGCTTCTCTAGATGGTTATGAAGCTGAAACGAGATGATGCATGAGGACTTTGTACGGATTGGGGTAGAGGGAATGTTCACTGATATATCCATGTTCACTGTATTTTGTCACCTGCAAACTCAGAGAGATAAGATAATCTATAAGGGCCCATCTTCCTTACAGAAAAGAGGGGAGAGAAGGAGCCAGGAGCATCCCTAGGTCAGATGGAAAGAGCCTCTTGAGGAGCAGCCACCCTGCGTTCAGTTTCTATCAAGTCTGTTCCCATGTATTTCAGAGCAGAACTGTACTTCACAGGGACTTCAAGGCTGTGGCCTTTCAGAAGCAGGTTGCCAGGCCTTCCTTTCAAGGTGCCTCTGTCTGAGCTTGAGCTGCCATCCTTTCGGTTAGAAGTTCAGCGCTTTGGCATTTGTGCCACCCAGGGACTATCAACTCAGGCCTCAAAGTAGTTCAGAGGCTCAGCCCTGGGTCAGGTGCCCAGATCATCCTGGGGAGCCCTCCTATCTCTGTGGCTCCCTGCTGTCCATCCTGGCCCTAACTCAGCGCTCCCGGTCACACCACTAGCAGCCAGGAGCCAGCGAGCTGATCTGCCAAGCTCATGGTCAAGGGGAAATATGTTTCCAGATAGGGTGAAAATAGATCCTTCTACAAATATGCTCATCATGGTTAAGAAAAATAAATAGAACCAAGAGGGAAAGAGAACAGGAAGAGTCATCAGATGAGGTCAGGCCTGGGGAGTCCTGGAAGGGGGAAGCTGTGGGATGGCAGGGCTTGGGCTTATGCAACAAAGGGTGAGTGTGAGGGCATGTGTGAGCGTAAGTATGTGCACATGAGTGTATGAGTGTGAGTGTATGAGTACACCCATGACTGCATGAGTGGTACATGTGACAATAAATGTGTGTGAGCTCATATGTAAGTTGTGTGTGCCTATGTGACAGTGTGTGTATGCAAGTTGAGTGTGAGCATGTAGGAGAGACTGCTAGTGAGGGTGAGAGTGTATGAGCATGTGCAAGTGTGAACGTGTGTGAGTACGTAAGCACATGTGAGGTGAATAACTGCATACACGTGAATACATGTGTGAGCTTGTGTAGGCACAAGTGAGGGTGTATGTGACAACATGTACAAACGAGTGTGTGAGCCCGTATAAATGCAAATCTGTGTGACTGTGTGTCCATGCAAGTGTGTATGTGAGCATGTGTGTGTACGTGAGCGCAAGTGTGTGTGAAAGCCTGCGTGCAAACACATACGCTCAGGTGTCCACCTGTGTTGTGTGGTAGGTGTGTATGTATGAGTGTATGTGAGTGAGCACTTGCAAATGTGACAGTGTGTGTTTGCAGGCTGCATGTGTGCATGTATGTGTGAGGGTGTGTGTATACTCCTGTGTGTGGTACGGTAACTGTATTTATGTGTGCCCTGAGTCTGCCACAGGAGGCGGCCCCAAGCAAAGGGAGTCACTCACCGCCCTGACACAGCCAATCTGAGAGCCTATTTCAAAACAGACCCAGCTGCATTGTCATGGGGACTTCCTGCTACCTGTTGGCCAAGGCTGCTTCCTAGAGTCACGGAATCCCTTGGAGATATGGAATGTCAGAGCCCAAAGGAGTCTGGGAGCTGATCTCCCCGAAGGCCTTATGGTACAAATGGAGACACTGAGGCCCAGGTCACACAGCTGCTTAGGACTGGGCCAGGCCTGGAACTTGGGCCTCCTGCATCTTGATCCAGTGTTCTTCTCAGACCTCCCACCAAGATACACCTTCTGCTTCCCTGGTCATTCATTCACTCATTCATTCATACAACAAATACTTACTGAGTAAATACTAAGTACTAGATACCAGCTCTAAGATAAAGACAAAGGGGTTGGCAACCAGTGTCACAAAACAATTTGTGTATTACTTGTCTAATGAGAAACTAACTTGCTTTGTAAACTTCCACCTAAAAAAAAAAGATACAGATAAGGACCCTGACTCAAGGAACTTTCCTGCTGGTGTGAGGAGATGGACCGGAAACCAGTAACGACTTTGATAAGATAATTCAAGATCCCGATAAGTGCTTTGAGGCCCACTTCAGCAGGGGTGGTCAGGGAGGACCTCTGCAGAGTGATGCTGGTCAGGGTCGGGGAGCCAGCTCCTCACAGCTGGTATCCAGACCCATTTCCTAAAGACCTTGTAGGGGAAGACAGAGCTATCAGAAGTGCCACAGGTCAGGAGCCTCGCCCACTCCCCTAAACCCAGTCTGATGGGAAGAGATCAGTGGCATCACGGGGGGGGGGGGGGCGTGGACCACTCTGGGTGACACTGTCAGAGGGGGTGACAGAAAAAGACTGTCTAAAATTTTTGTGCAGTGTTTCAGCAGAAATTTATTATTTTTTACAAAAATATCCCTCTAGTTAATTATAACAACAAAAACATTTTTCATAAGCTCAGCTTACATGTATCAATACACCCACGAGGCTAACACTCTATGCTAATTTACTTTTTCAACTTTCTAACGCGCTCCTGTCAGAGCTGCCATTATTACCCAATTACAATGAAGCTTCGAATCACGTGGGTTTCATCTGCTCGTGCCACGCGCTGTTGTTTTTGTTGCTTCCAGTATTTTCATAGTCACCGATTTTATCAAATTTTCTGGTGTTTTAGCTACAATATTGTGGTAATTAATATTTTTGAACCTGTATCAATAACTTTTTGGAGAATGAAGTAGTAATTAAAGGAAAAGAAGGAGAAAAATGGAAAAAGGCCTCCGCTCAGATACTAATAATGTTGTGATTCAATGTAGAAAGATTTTACAAAACAATTTTGTTGTTAGTATTCCTATCATCTAAGAAATATTACATCTAAGCAATTTACAACTATGTTATCACATATTATTCTATGATTAAAATTGATAATAAACATTACTAAGGATTCTGTGTGGAAAGAGGTCCATGGAGGAGGTGACACCATGAGTCACCACACTGGGCGACACCAATCCTAGTGATACCACTGGGAGTGTTAGAGGAAAAACCTCCCCCGGGAACTAGAGGAGCCCCCCGTCAGAGGTCAAAGCGAAGAAGCTGGCCCCGGAAGCCCCAGGGATCACCACTGAGGCCCCTGAGGAGCCATCTTCCTCGCCTGGACTTGTGCCCTGAAGCTCTGGTCCAGCCCTCACACAAATAACAGTAACCACTGGTGTTAAATAATAGTAACTGCTATTGTTAGTTAGGCAATTAGCACATGCTAGGCACTCATCGGGCGCTTCAGATACACTATGGCGTTTAATCCCCTCAACATGCCTTAGGAAATGGGCATGGATGTCACCCTCATTTTATAAAGAGGAGGAAATAACTTATGTAAGGTCACCAAGAAGGGGCAGAGCTTCCATTCACACCCAGGCCTGTGTGACCTCAAAGGCCAGAGCCACTGAGCACACCCAGCCCCTCCTGCCTGCCTGCCCTTCATGGCTCACTGATGTGGACCCACCTCCAGGAAGGGCTGCCCTGGCCCACTGGGATTAGCCCGCCTGACCTTGGAGCTTGTACCAACTCAGGCCTTGTGACTTGCAATGTGGCCCTGAGCTTTGCCTCCATTTGCACTGGCCATAACCAAGGCCATAAGCAGCAAAATTTTGCTGAAGATCATTCAAAAATGGCTGCAGTAGTATATCAACAGGGAACTGCCAGAAATTCAGGCTGGTTTCAGAAGAGGACGTGGAACCAGGGATATCATCGCTGATGTCAGATGGACCTTGCTGAAAGCAGAGACTACCAGAAGGATGTTTACCTGTGTTTTATTGACCATACAAAGGCATTCGACTGTGTGGATCATAACAAACTATAGATAACATTGTGAAGAATGGGAATTCCAGAACACTTAATTGTGCTCATGGGGAAGCTTTACATAGATCGAGAGGCAGTTGTTAGGACAGAACAAGGGGATACTGATTGGTTTAAAGTCAGGAAAGGTGTGCGTCAGGGTTGTATTCTTTCACCATACCTATTTAATCTGTATGCTGAACAAATAATCCGAGAAGCTGCGGCATATGAAGAAGAACGGGGCATCAGGATTGGAGGAAGACTCATTAACAACCTGCGTTATGCCGATGACACAACCTTGCTTGCTGAAAGTGAAGAGGACTTGAAGCACTTACTAATGAAGATCAAAGACCACAGCCTTCAGTATGGACTGCACCTCAGCATAAAGAAAACAAAAATCCTCACAACTGGACCAATGACCAACATCATGATAAAAGGAGAAAAGATTGAAGTTGTCAAGGATTTCATTTTACTTGGACCCACAATCAACAGCCATGGAAGCAGCAGTCAAGAAATCAAAAGACGCATTGCATTGGGCAAATCTGTTGCAAAGGGCCTCTTCAAAGTGTTGAAGAGCAAAGTTGTCACCCTGAAGACTAAGGTGTGCCTGACCCAAGCCATGGTATTTTCAATCGCACCATATGCATGTGAAAGCTGGACAATGAATAAAGAAGACCGAAGAAGAGTTGACGCCTTTGAATTGTGGTGTTGGCGAAGAATATTGAATGTATACCATGGACTGCCAAAAGAACAAATCTGTCTTGGAAGAAGTGCGGCTAGAATACTCCTTAGAGGCAAGGATGGTGAAACTGCGTCTTATATACTTTGGACATGTTGTCAGGAGGGATCAGTCCCTGGAGAAGGACATCATGCTTGGCAGAGTACAGGGTCAGCGGAAAAGAGGAAGACCCTCGATGAGGTGGATTGACACAGTGGCTGCAAGAATGAGCTCAAGCATAACAACAATTTTAAGGATGGCTCAGGACAGGGCAGTGTTTCGTTCTGTTATGCATAGGGTCCCTGTGAGTCAGAATCGACTCAACGGCACCTAACAATGACAACAACATAAGCAGCCTCATTGTCCTAACAGCACTTACTATGTGCCAGGAGCGCTGGGCCCTTTCTGCACACACTCTTCATGGTAACTCTTGTTGTGTTGTTGCGTGCTGTCAAGTTGATTCCCACCCATAGCAACCCTATGGGACAGAGTAGACCTGCCCCATAGAGTTTTCTTAGCTGTAATCTTTACAGAAGATCGACAAGCCTTTTATCCCATGGAGCGGATGGTGGGTTCAAACCACCAACCTTTTGGTTAGCAGCTGAGCGCTTATCCATTGTGTGTCCTGCAAGGTCAGGATTGTTTATCTCGTTTTACAGCTCAGAGAGGTAAAGGGACTGGCTCAAGGTCATGCAACTGTAGGAGGGGAGCAGGTATCCTGACCCCAGTGCCTGACAGTCGTCCATGCCTCCTCAGAGGTAACCACCAAGTTGTCTTGGAGTGAACTGGAACATGGTGGGGAGGGGAGCTGCAAAGAGCTCAGCCTGTTCCGCCTCATTTAAGCCTCAGGATCAGTAACCTCCTTCCGCCACCAGCCTTGACCTGTATAGGTTTCAAATTCATTCCTCAGCAATGCTCCAGATGACAGATAATCCTCAGCCTTTGGGGTCACTCCCAAACATTGAAACCTCAAATGTTGAAATGGTGGATGCCAAGGGTTCTCCGTGTCTACACCTCAGAGCTGTGAGAGAATAAATATGAAATAACACAGCACAATCTTAGAGTGGGGACCCTGGACAAGTGCCTTGACCTTTCAGGGCCTCAGTTTCCCCATCTGTAAAATGGGCTTATATAATAATACACACCTCACAGGGTTGAAGTCAGGTAAAACCAAGATAGCATGTATGTAAATACCCATCATAGTGCCTGCCTGGCACACAGCAAGTGCTCAGCAAAGAATTGTGGGTCCATTGTTTGGTAGAAAGTTGACCTCAAGTCCCTGCAGGGCTGGTGATGTTTGGAGTCCAGATAGTGGAATGGAGGTCTCAGCTTTCTGGGTTTCTAAGGCATAGTCCATTCCTTAGCCCTCTCCCCATGTCCCTGGTGTTAAGGCCCAAAAGACACTTGGCTCTCCCTTTGGGCGCTGTAGGGGCTGAGGCCCAGGCCTCAGGCCCCAAAGCCCACGGACAAGCCCTGCAGAGGAAGCAGCTGATTTCCCAGCCAACTGTGCCCCTGGAGCTGCAGTGGAGGGAGGGAAGTGTGTGCTCAATGGGGAAGTTCTTGACGCAAACACCCAGTTGAGAAACATGTTGGGCAAAATCCACCAGGCTGCAAGGCTCTGCAGAGGGGGATCTCCAGGGGTGGCTCATGCAAATCACCCCCTCCTCTATTTGTCCTTCTAGTCTGGGAGTGGTAGAGGTTTCTGGCTGCTGCTACTGCCTGGGCTGCCTAGTGATCCCCTGTATGGCTTTGCCACACTTCCATCACAGGTGTAATTGATTCTCTGAATCCAGTTCAGTTTGAAATACTTAGAGTGGTTCCTCTTTTCCCGTGGGACCTTGAGGCCTCACTTGCCCACAATCACAGGACTTGCCCGTGGCAGCTCATCCTCTGTTTCCTTAGTCTCCTGTCCCTTTGGAGAGGAGATCTGCCTTTCTCACACCAGCTCCATGCCAACCTTTTGTGCCAGTTTCCCTCTCCTTTGTGGAGGACTGTCTGGGAATGCAGTGAATTTAAGGAACCCCATTAACTGATTCTCGCTAAAGTATTAATGACTTATACTTAGCTAAAATCACATTGGGCCTGTCTGTAACCACAAAGGAGATGCAGCCACAAATGGAAACTTCACCTAAGGTGTCTTTCTTCCTGTCTCCTTCCAATTTCCCTCCAGTATCCCTCCTAGCCCAAACCAAGCCACACGGAAATGTGGGGAATCCACCCTGCAGGGACTGGCCCCTCCGCCACTGACAAAGATTAGAACAAGTAAAGGGTGTGGAACACATTCCCCTTCTGTGTACCATGGCAAGGGGTTGGACAAGATGCTTTTTGAGAAGGCTTGCTCTTTGAAAGCCCACGGAGCCATGACTCTTAGGGCAAGGACACAAATTTCTCTAGGTTCTGACAGCAATTCTGAACCTGAGTGACCTTCTAATTGCTTCTCTCTCTGTCCTTAGTGTGCCCACATGTTCATTGGAGGGGTTGGTCAAGCTGGCCCAGGGGGGCCCTGGAGAAAGACCCTGGGTGTGCAGACTAATTTCTCATTCATATCCAGGTACAGTTCTCTAGAATCTCCTCTCAGGAATCTGCTGACTTCACCAACCCTGCTGACCTCTCTTGTCCTCCTGCTGTCCCAGCCTGGAATCCACCCAGTCCTATGCCCTCTCTTCCCTGTAGCCCAATCATCATGAGCCCAGCCCCTCGACCCTGGGGGACCAGGAATGAGTCCAGCTGTCAAGAGGATCCACCTACTACCTGGGCAGAGGGACACATTTCCTCTAAGGGGAACAGAGGCACCACCTGGCCCGGGTAGGGTCCACTGGAGTTTCTCCCCACAATCTCCATCACCCCACCTACCTCCCACTGCCTCAGGTTTCTCCTTTCTTCTTCTTCAGAAAGTAACAGGAGAATAGGCCAGTTTCTAGAAGGTTTTGAGGAAGACCCCAAGAGAGTCTCAGATCAAGGGAGTCCTGATCTTCCTCCTACGGAGGCTGAGGTCAGGCCCTACTAAGTCTCTGTGGGCCTTCGACTCCAAGCTTCCTGAGCAGATTAAAATGCACTCACTTCTCACATTAAATCACCTTGCCAACACTCAGTAGGAGCTGAGGTGCACTGCAGTTGACAGGTTGTCCCAATATTACACTTCGCAGTCATTTAATTCAACACGTAGGAATTCTGAGCTTCCTGTCATTGAGCTCAGGCCCTGCACTCTGTGATCTCAATCGACTCCTCAAAGCACCGTACTGTGGCCAACCCCATCTTTTGAGGGAGAAAGCAGGATGAGAGAGGTTCAGTACCTTGCCTGAGGCCACACAGCCGGTGAGTACCAGGGCCATTATCTGTCTCTGCCTCTTTCTTGGCCTGGGCCTCTCCCACAGCCTGGACCTCTGCCAGCATCTCTCTGTCCCACCCCGACCCCTGCATCTATCCTGGGGACCTTGGGGCGGTAGCTTCAGGCCTGTGGAACACACAACTCGTGGGAAGTGGTCAAAGCTGCCGCACGGTCCGGCCTGTTGGGTGGGAGCCCTTACCCCGGCCCAGTTAGATGCTTGGCGCTGGCGCCCTGGGGCTCTTCCCAGTGGCGAGCTGCAGGGCATGCGGTTTACCTGCCAGGAGCCCAGAGGTAGGAAAGCAAACACCGTAAATCATCAGGAAGCCTTGTAAATATTTTATAACTGGGACGGTAAATAATGCAGCTCCCTGGACGCGCCCCACCCAGTTTGTCTGTACCTTATTCAGCACCCAGGGGTGTCTGTCTGGGCCCCTCTCCTGCCTTGAAGTTTTTAAACAAACCCTGTGGTCCAGCGCGGGGCACTTTCACGCACACCATCATCACTGCCTAGCCTTTGTTCAGGCTGCTCCCTCAGCCTGGAACTCATTTCCCCTTGCTGTTGTTGTTACCAGCTGCTGTTGAATCGGCCCCCAACCCATGGTGACCTCATGCGCAGTGGAACAAAATGCTGCCCTTCTTCCTCCCCCAAAAAAGTTGTATTGGAGTCAACGACAACTCGTGGCAAACTTATTTGTGTCAGGGTAGAACAGTGCTCCATAAGGTTTTTAGTGGCTGGTTTTTTGGACGTAGATCACCAGCCCTTTCTTTTGAGGTACCTCTGGGTAAACTCGAACCTCCAACCCTTCAGCCAGCAGCCAAGCGTGTTAACCATTTGTACCATCCAGTGGCCGCCTGGCTAGTTCAATCTCCCCCTTCAGGAGTCACCTCTTTTAGGGAGCTTTCTTTGATTTCTTAGGTGGGATCAGGAGCCCCTCTGCCCCCACAGTTTCCTCCACCTGGCTCTGCTCGCTCTGTGTGGTCATTTCCTGGTGACTGGTCCACTCTCCCTTGGACTGCCAACTCCAAGAGAGCAATCCTCTCCCTAGAGTGAGCGCAGAGCCTGGTGTATAGTAGGTGTGTGGCAGTGTTAAAGGACAGAATAAATTATCTTGCTTAATCCTTGAAATTAGCCTGCAAGACAAACGTTAATGTTTTTATGATCACTATTGCTCTTGTTTTACAGATAAGAAATCTGAGGCCCAAGTGGCAGTGCTGACTGACCTCCAGCTCCTATGACACCAGACCAGTGCTTTCTCCATAACCCATCAGGAACACACCTCCTTCCCCTGCAGAACTCCAGCCTCCGGAGTCAGGACCCTCTCGCTTCAGCTCAGGGAGGCCCTCCACCCCTCCCATAAGCTCTGGCACCTACAGGGTACCAATCTACGTTGTTAGAATGGCTGGAAAAGGCAAGGTGAGGTTGGGATCCTGTTCTTGACCTGGGAAGGGTGCTCGGTGCGTGCCTTGGGAGCAGGCAGGCCCCAGGGCAGCCCTGAGAAGACATGTGTCAGGAGAGTGTCTCTGGTCTTGGATGGAGGCAGCTGTGGGAGACGCTGCCCCAGACACCTCCAGCCCAAAGGCACCATGGCACTCTGGGGCCACAGCCCTAACCAGGCCACTGCAGCCTTGCAGGAACCAGAGATGAGAAGACAGATGATCCTGTCTGCCTCCTCCCCATCCTGTGTCAGGCGCTGAGAACGAGGACAAAGAAACCAGGGCATAGGCAGTGCGAGGTAGGACAGGATGAGGACAGCTTTGCACAGGAAGCCTTGGCCCTGACTCTGGCCTCAATCCTGGGTAGGGGGCGGGCTGCAGAAGGGAGGGCAAATGGGTCTCGGCTCATGTGCCAACTCCAGCTGGTTGCCAGTGACTCCTGGGAGCTGTGTTGAGGATTCTGAGCTACACCCCTCCAGGCTCAGCAAGAAGTGCTCTGATCGATTAGCAATATCTGCCCCAAGCAGAGAGGGGGGCACAGTGGAGGCACACTTGCTAGGAATTTGCCACTCCCTCCTTCCACCTCTCCTCAGCACTCAGCAGAGTAGGGACTCCATAAAGGTTTGTGGGTTGATTGTTGACTAGTACAAGATCAGTGCAGGAGACATATGGACTTACCACTTACTGTGGCGATGAGAAATATGAACACACGGCCCCTCTACCATTGTCTTTGCAAAAGCCAGCAAGGAAATCAGGAAGAAGAGAATGAGAGAGAATGGCAGATAGCAAGTGAGAAGTAGGTTAGATGTCCCTAAGAACTTTCTGGCAGTAGGGACTGAGACCCTGAGCCCAGGGACAAGGACAGTCACGGCTCTGACCTCACTGATCAGCAGGGACCAGGAGTTTTCCAAGGCAAATTCTAGGGATAAATCTTGGCCAGGGTTCAGCAGGTGTGGCCTTGTGCTGCTGGAGGCTGGGCTGAGCCTTCTATGCTTGGCCAACTCAACCATCTCCACAGGACCTGCGACAGTGCAAGGGGCACACAGTGGTGCTGGGTGGAGCCCCCATGGGGAGCTCTTGCCCTCACACAGCTTCCCAGGGCAGGTGAGGACAGACAGAAGGTTCCCTCTGGGCTCAGAAAATGGGGGCAGGCCCTGTGGGGAGGTTGCAGGGCCCTGAGGGTTGAATGTGAGGGAGCCAGACTGTACGTGACTCCCCTCATTGCCCCTCAGTCTCTCCTTTCCCCTTGGACACCCATAAGATTCCACAGGCAGGGTCTATGCAGCTCTGGGAGGGGAACATTTCCTTCCCCTGCCATCCCAACACCTCCTTGCCAAGCACTTGGCTACCCCACCCAGGCCAGCTACCACCATCTCCACCCTTGCTCCTGTGACTTTAAGGGAAGCCTGGTGCAGTGGTTGTGAACTCCAGCCTGGGATTCAGAGCAATCTGGAGTGTGAGGCCATCCTGGACATGTGACCATGGGCATGTCCTTTAACCTCCCTGGCTCTCCATTTCTCCTACTGTAAAAGAGGACCCCAGGTGACACAAATGGTTTGAACTCAACTACTAACCTAAAGGTTGGTGGTGCAAACGTACCCAGCAGCACCATGGAAGAAAGTCCTGGCAATCTGCTTCCTTAAGGATTACAGCCAAGAAAACCCTGTGGAGCACAGTTCTACTCTGTGAAACATGGGGCTGTCATGAGTTGGAATTGACTTGATAGCAATTGCTTTGGGTTTTTTTGTTTTAAAACGATGATAACGGTGGCACTGACATTGCAGGGGCTTTGTGGGAAGCCTGTGAGTTAGCGAATGCCAGGTGGTAGCTCAGGGCTTGACAGGTAGTGAGTGCTCAGTAGGTGGCGGTTGGAACTACTGTTCTTACTGTGATTCTAATCTGAGACCAAGTTCATGCTCTCTGCACTCTCTACAGAGTCCAGATTCCACCCAGATCCCAGAGGGCCCCTGCCAGCATTGTCAGGCAGGTAGTCTGATGGTCAGGGCCCTGAGGCTGGGGCCTTTGAATGCTCTAGTCCTGAAGGCCTGGGGCAGAGAAGGAGGGGCAGGGCAGGGACTCCCTGCAGCCTCTGGGCTGGCCAAGCTCTGAGCTGTGGGCAGAACCGGCCATCCCAGGCCACCTATAATTACCTTCCGGGAGAGCTCTGCGGCACCGGGCGGGAACAGTAATTTTCAGGTTTTATTTTTATGTCCAGACGGTGCCCTTGGGGTGCCCCACGCTAGCTAGCCGCTGCCAGACACAGGCAAAGGCTGAGCTCCTAGGGGAGGAGGGCCTCCAAGGAGACTGACTCTGAGTACAGAGTCCAGGGGTTCGGTATCCCATAGTCTCCACAACCCTCCTCTGGCTGGGTCCTGGGGACAGAGACTGCTCTGGGGAGCCTGGGGCAGCTGGGCAAGCTGGAGCTGGGGACCTCTCTGTCTTTGTCCTTTTCCCCTCTGTCCTCCATCCCTCCTCCCCTCAGACACCGAGGCCTTAGTCTCATGTGGGAAGATACTGGCACAACTTCCATCAGGTTGGCTTGGAGCAAGGGTGCCTCAAGGGCTGACCCTGAGCCAGAGCCATCTCTGGAGGCCACACACCTCTGCCTGCTCACACCAGGCCCTCCCACATGCACTTGCACAGTCATGCCCCAGCCTGTCATGCACACACACATCCTTGCACACCCATCCATGTCAATGACAACGAGGATGACAGTGAAGGAGGGTGATGGTGACTATCCACTCAGGACTCCCCCATCCTGAGGCAGCAAGTGGCAACTGGGAGTCAGGCTCGGGGCAGGGAGCGGTCCCAAGCGATCGGTGCTCACAGACACTCACAGACAACAAACATGGGCAGACCACCCCCAACTGCTTCATCACGTGCTGCTGCTGCTCCCAATTCTCTGGGGTGGTCCTGCTGCTCTAATCTCCTACAGCAGAGCCAGGATGTTCCTGGGTCCCCAGGGGGTGACCAGGGCAGGGCTCGCTTGTGCTCCTGGGTACAGGGAGCCCCAGAGGTCTAGACCAACCCCAGCCAGCTAGGCTTCCGTGGAGCGCTTGGCAGATGGAGGCCCAGGTGGCTGGGAAGCCAACAAACGTGCATTTGACAGATGTTGCTGATCTGTCTCTGAGCACACAGAGGCCACCGTGGGATGGCTGGTCTTCACTGAGCAGCTCCTGTATGCCCAGCCCTCACAGGCTGGGGGCTTTGTGTGCTGGCAGTGGGAAGTGAGCAGGAGAGGACACGCCCTCAAGGGGGTGACCCTGCCACTAGGAAAAGAATAAAGGCATATAGGCTGTAAGGCTCAGCCCTACAGGCCCCAAGGTTACTCCCAGAACAATGGCACCATCTCTGTGGAGCCCAGAAGCCCACAGGCACAGGTTCTAGAACGGATAGTGAAGGAAAGGGCAGGCCATCGAGGCTACCCGGGAGCCTACTACACACACCCGCAGCTCACCCACGAGTCTGCTGGATTCACTCCCATGTGTGCCCTCTCCTGTGGACCAGCCTTGTCCTTCTGGGGCTGGCTGGACTCAGCCTTGGGTGTTGCCTTGGGTGGGAGCAGGGTAGCTGGGCATGTGGACAGGTGGGGCGTCTTGGGCTCTGAGTCTCCACCCCTGCGTTGCCTGCACCATTACCAGCATGAAGCAGGTCACTCTGGTCACTGCCCTGTTGGCCCCAGGTGACACAGGAAGCACAAATAGAACAAGCAAGGGGCTGCACTCATTTCTGGCTTCAGGCCTTGGCTCTTCCTGTTTCCTGTGTCTAGAGGGCTCTTCCTCTGGATCTTCTCCCCTCCAGCTTCTGCCTGGAAATTCCCCTTTTCAAGGCTTCATTTCCCATTATCTTCAGCACAGGTCCAAACCCAAGCCCAGCCCTTTGCATGGCATTCAAGGCCACTGAGAGTGTGAACCCCCAACTGACACCTGAGGCACCTACCAGCAACTAGTCATCTGTGAGCCCCATGCTCCAGCCCCACAGGCTTGCCTCAGTTTCCCTAGAATTGGCCTTGGACATAAGCAAGTTAATTACTTCCTTCAGGCAATCAGAGTGCCTTCTCTGCTTTTCCACCACTTCCCATGCAGGAATTCCTTCCTCTCCTTCCTTGCCTAGTTCCAGGACACCTCTTCTGTGGAGCATTCCTTTCTTCCTGAGTCCTAGCACAGGGCCTTGCACATAGCAGGTGCTTGTTAAATGCTTGCCAGATGGAAAGAACACTGAATTATGTTCTATTCTTGGCTCTCTGCTGCAGTCCCTTGCTGGTAACCTGAGCAAGCCACTCTGCCTCTTGGACTTCTCCCCATTTACACAATGGAAAGTTAGATGAGATGGTTGGGAGGGCTATTAGTCTTAAGGGTCTAAGAGGCTTAGATTTTATGCAGAGGACTTCAGGCCAAGTAAGCTTCCCTGCCCAGCCCCAAAAGGCACCCTAATAATGGCAAAATTAAATCCTAATGACATAAAGCAGTAATTTGTTGAGCATTTACTCTGATCCAGGCACTATGCAAGACCCTTCTCTTGTCTACGCTCCATAAGCACCTGAGGGGCTACTGATATCCTCCATTCGTAGATGGGGGAATTGAGCCCAGAGAGGGGAGGTGACCTGCCCAAATTCACACATTTCAGCAGCTGAGCTCCCCTCAAAGAGGCCAGCCCCCAAGGGCCCCAGAGGACCCCTGACCACAGTTGTTGACCTTCAACGTGGTGCTCCAGCTGTAAAGATGGGCCCTTTCACTAATTCATGCTCCTGACTGGTTTATGAGATGTGGGCTCTGAGGCAGCACCCGGGCTGCCCTTGGTGCTGCCGTTTGGGCCGGGAACCCAGCAGACCTGTGGAAGAGAACAGGGTACCTTGGAGATAGGTGGATTAACCAGTAACCAAGGCACACACAGCTTACATTAAGCAAGGTACGCACAGACTTACTTGTGCTTACTTACTAATCTGTAGTGCACAATTTCACATGGGTTTCATCACACCTTTGTTGTGGTAAGCACAGATTAACAAGTAAGCACAAGTAAGCTCGTGTGTACCTTCCTCATTGGGTAATCCATCCCTGCCTGGAGGGCAGTGCCCCAGGCCTAGGGTAGCAGGGAGGCTCCAGCCCAGTGCCTCTGCAGAGCAGAGGAAAGCAGCTACCTGGCCTCCCAAATTTTGCTGGACTCTAACCCCCTCCTCTGTCAGGACTTGGGCCAAAGTCCAGGCTGCCATCTGGGCCTCGCCTGAGCAGGTCTTATAAGACATTGGCTTTGTTCCCCTTTCCTGAAAAGCTGTCCTGGCTGTGCCTCTTTCAGAAGGATTGCAGGGCAGCTGAGCAGACCCCACCATGGAGTCCATCCTTTCTCTGGGGAAAGGGCAGGCACCCCCTACAGGACGCAGAGCCCAGGACACACAGGTGAGCCCTGAGCTCTGGCCTCAGGCTTCTCCTGCCCCATGTGTGATCACAGGCAGGGGTTCATCCAAGCCTCAGTTTCCTCATTTGTGGGGTGGGATCAGAACACCTGCTCCATCCCAGGTGGAGGCCATTAGATAGCAATTAGTTGGCTCACGGAGTCTCTGCAATGGTTATGAAAACAGTGGTGCAAACCGTTAACACGCTCAGCTACTAAGTGGAAGGTTGGAGGTTGTAGTTCACCCAGAGGAGCCTCAGAAGAAAGGCCTGGTGATCTACTTCTGAAAAATCAGCCACTGAAAACCCTGTGGAGCACAGTTCTGCCCGGACACATGGGGTCGCCATGAGTCAGAGTCAACTCCAGAGCAAGTGGTAGTAGTAGCTGGTACCTGGGGAAGCTTCCAAGGGGCGAGGAGGAGAGTGTGGCTGCTCTCGTCCACGCTCCTGTCAGGTCCTCCTCGAGCACACCTGGGGCGAGGAGGAGAGTGTGGCTGCTCCCGTCCATGCTCCTGTCAGGTCCTCCTTGAGCACACCTGGGGCGAGGAGGAGAGCGTGGCTGCTCCCGTCCACGCTCCTGTGAGGTCCTCCTCGAGCACACCTGGGGCGAGGAGGAGAGCGTGGCTGCTCCTGTCAGGTCCTCCTCGAGCACACCTGGCGATGAGGGCACAGCAGGCAGGGCAGTAGTCCTCCTCCTACCCCTCCTCGTTACCTCACTCGGACAGTTAGTCTTCACGAACACCGTGAGCTGAGTCTCTCATCCCCCTCCCATCATGTCTCAGAAGCTGTGCTACCCGTCAGTGAGAGCTGAGCCAAGAGGAGGACCTGGCAGCCGGTCCAGGCTTAACTACCAGGCCCCCCTGCCTCTGAAGCCTGATTTTCCTCCAGAAAGCCTGGAGGCTGTGGCCGCACACAGTCTTGGGGGCCTGGCTGCCACCTGGTCACCAAGTGACCCTGGGCAGTAGCCTTACCTTTCTGAGCCTCACTTTCCTCCTCTGTAAATTGAGGCTGTCCTTACTTTGCAGGTTGCTCCACACATGAAAGGAGGGGCTGTTTTTAACTGCTCACCTGTCCCTGGTGGGAATCAGTGCTCTCTAAGTGGAGCCATTTTCTCGAGTGGTCACTTAGTCCAGGGCTTCGAACTGGTTTGTTCCAGTTCCGGTTTGAACCCCTGATGAGAATTTGCATTTCTACCCCCAGATATACTGAATCAGAATCTATATTTTAACAAGATTCCCGGGTGATTCTTATGTATAATAATAAGTTTTGAGAACAATTGCTTTACTAGCAGTTCTTAGAATTTGTCCCTAGAGGGTGAGAAGGGGAGTGTGCTGTTACATTGTGGGCATTGCAACTAATGTCACAAAACAATATGTGTATAAATGTTTGTATGAGAAATTAACTTGAGCGGCAAACTTTTGCCTAGAGCACAATTAAAAAAAAAAAGAAGAAAGAATTGGTCTCTAAACAGCAGCGTGAACATCCCTGGGAACATGTTAGAAAGGCAAATTCTCAGCAGGGGTTTGAACTGGAATGAACCGGTTCTAAGCCCTGACTTAATCTTTACTATCTAGTTTTTTTTTTATCTTGTTGCCTTCCTTGTGCAACTGGAGCCTTTGAGGCTGGGAGGGGCAGGGAGCTGCCAGGATCCTGCCGTGAGTCAGAGCATAGTAGAGCGAGCCCCCAGCCCCATGGTGCAGACTCAGGCGTCTCCTCAGGCTCACTCCCATCTGCCCATGTCCACGGGGGACCACGTAAATCTTGGTTCTCCCCACACGCAAGCTCACTTATTTATGCTCACTCAGGCCCACTCCAGCTCGATACCCATCAGGCAGGACCCAGGAAGCTGGCCGTATCCCTAAGCTGCTCAGAGCAGAGCTCAACTAGGAGACCGAGATCAGTGGTGGAGCCTGAGGTCCAGGCAGCCAAGCCCTGGAGGCCCTGGGAGTGGCAGATTTAGAGGACAGTACCAGCTCCCACATGAGGTCCCATAGGGCAGATGGGACAGGGCTACAGGAGGGATCCTGGGGCCCCTTGGGTGTCCTTTGCCCTTAGTTTTTCCTGGTCACCCAGCCCTGTCATCTCCTCAGAGACCTGGCAGAGTGTGAGGCTGGGCCTTGGCAGCTGGGCAAGAACAGGTAGAGAGTCCGAGGGAGCAGCCCTCAAGTCCTGGCCTGTGCTGTTCCCAGGGGAGAAGGGTTCACTCTGACTGAGCACTACCTAACCTGCTTCCAGGGTTTAGAGAAGACTTTCTAGAGGAGGTGGTAACTAAGCTAGGACCAACCTGAGGACTGAGAAGGAGTTAGCCAGGCACAGTGTACTACACGGAGGGAACAGTGTGGGCAAAGGCCCAGCGGTGAGAAATTGCATGATATTGTCTGGTAGGAGCTGAAGGAAGTCCGTCTCATTGGAGCTCAGAGGCTGGGAAAAGGCTGGACACAGGGGCTAAGTCATACTGGGCCCAATGGCCACAGCAGGACTTTGTCCTTTGTCCTGAAAGATCTGTAGCAGGTTTCTGTGGCTACTGTGAGGAGAAACAACCATCAAGGGAAGGGGTATGTCCACAGTAGAGGAGACTGCAGACATCCAGGTGAGAGACACCATTGGTCCAGTCCAGATTGGTGTCAGTGGGAAGAAGTGAATAAATCGAGTGGTCAGAATAGGGAAACTGAGGCACCAGGGAGCAGAGACCTATGCAAGTTTCCACAGTGGACTAGGGCCTGGCTGGGGTGAGGACCTCCTAGAGATTGTGTGTGGGTGGAGGTGAGTGTTGGGGGAGGTGCAGAAGCCTGCCCAGCATAGGCCTAGTGGACTCAGCTCAAGGGGGCTGGAACCCTTTCTCTTGGAGCAAGGCCTCTGTCCAAGGGAAAAACAATCCATTTTTTCCTCTTTACCACGCCTGTGTTGTACACATCCACATAGCATCCCCCACCATGTCTACCATTTGGCTGCCATTGTCTTCGCAAAACTCTGGGGATGGTAGAGGCTGCCTTAGGGCCGTTTCCTCTGGATTCCAGTGGCTTTGGGTAGGTGGTGTTGGAGGAAGGGGTTTGAGGAAAAGGAGGGAAGAGCTGAAGCCTTCCAATATCCCCTTCCCTCCAAGCATCCTCCCCATCTTCCCCCCAGCACACACAGACCAGCTAGCACCTAGGTGCACATGTACGCCCCCAAACTCCCGCTCCACAAAACAGGACAACTGCAGCCCTTATGGTCCTGCCCTCGGGCCCACTCACACTGCTCCAAGATTCCCTCCTCAACCTTCCAATTCTCCCTCCAGAGAAGCACCTCAAGGCTAGGAACAGCCTGCACACGGGGGAATACATCCCCTGCCCCGACCCCTGAGGACATGACAATAGCTCTGCAACATGAGGGAGCCAGGGTAGACATCAAGAGGAGCTTCCCAGGTATCCAAGTTGTGAAACCTGAAAGTTGAAAGGCTACTTCATCTTCTTTGCAGGGCCCCGAAACAGGGTCCCCAATCTCTCCTACACCTGGCAGCTCCTGTTGATCCTGGGCAAGGTATCTGAAGCTGAGGCCTCAGTTCCAGTTCTGTCCTAAAGAAGCCTGTCTTGGCTGAATGTCAGAATCTGGCTGAAGTCTCCACCCCTCTGGCCTGGAGGGGTCCTGACTGGTGGAAGGCCACATGGGGTCCACCTCAGGACTGTACCCCAGCCCTTGACCCGAATGTCTGCCCCCCCCAACAAGAAATTCCACCACCCCACCCTGGGATGACTGCCAGGTACCCACAGGCCTTGAGAGGCTGGTCTGAGAACAGGCTGTGATTCTGGCCCCAAGGGCCCACTATTCCTGCTGTCCAGGCCTGCCTAGAGACCTGGATGCCCGCCTAGACGCTGTGGCTAATATGGCCACAGCCTGTGCCCACAGAAGCCTGTGGGTGGAGCCAGGGCTCAGGCCGGAGAGGTGGTGGGGTGGGCAGCAGCCTGAGGGTGAGACTCCTCTCCCTGGGGAGGCTTTTCCCCAGCCAACCTCTGCCTCCAGCCACCACAGGCTGCAGGGCCCTGGGGCAGAGATGGTGGTGGTGGTGGTGGCGTTTGTGCCAGGGGAGCTCACGGTCGCCTGGAAGAGATGAACATGGACAGTGTAGCTGCCTGTCGTTAGTGTCGACCAGGGCTGGGCCCTTTGCACCTAGCATCTCAATCCATCCTCAGAGTAGCCTCAAGGTGGGAGGTGGGGGGATTTACAGATGAGGAAACTGAGGCTCAAAGAGGGTTGGCACTTGCTCAGACCACACAGCCAGTTAGCATGGAGGCTGCAACCCAGTTCTTAGGCTGGAGCTTCTGCACTGTGGTCTATGCCTCAGGAGAGGCCTTAGGATAGGGGAGATTGGAGTTGGGGGCTCATAGGAAGCAGAGGCGAGCTTCTCTGAGTTCAAGAGCAAGTTTCAGAGTCTCTTCTGTCATCCATTTTGGAACTTTTCTTTGTTTTCTGTCCTTTTTTTTTTTTTTTTAGTTGTGCTTTAGGTGAAAATTTACAGAGCAAATTAGTTTTTCATAAAACTAGACCCATAAAAAACCCATTGCCATCATAATGCACAAATTGTTTTTTGACATTGGTTGCCAACCCTATGTCAGCACTCTCTCGCTCTTCACCCTGGGTTCCCTGTTTCCATGCATCCAATTTTCCTCTTCTTTTCTGTCTTTTTAATGACCTTTTTCTTTCTTCATGTATGATGTCCTTAATGTTATTTCATAACTCGTCTGGTCTTCGGACATTTGTGTTCAATGTATCAAAACTATTCTTGAGGTGGTCTCCAAATTCAGGTGGGATATACTCGAGGTCACTCTTTGGCTCTCATGGACTTGTTTTAATTTTCTTCAGCTTCAATTCGAACTTGCCTATGAACAGTTAATGGTCTGTTCTGCAGTCAGCCCCTGGCCTTGTTCTGATTGATGGTATTGAGCGTCTTCATTGTCTCCTTCCATAGATGTGATCAGTTTGATTCCTGTGTATTTCATCTGATGAGAACCACATGTATAGTCACCATTTATGTTGTTGAAAAAAAAGTATTTTCAATTGGTCTTGCAAAGTTCTTTCATGTGATCTCCAGTGTTGCTATGACCAAAGCCATATTTTCCAACTACTGATTCTCCTTTCCAACTTTCACATTCCAACCACCCATAATTGTCAATGTATCTTGATTAAATTTCAATTGATCAATTTCAGACTGCAGAAGCTGGTAGAGATCTTCAATTTCTTCATCTTTGATATTAGTGATTGGTGAGTAAATTTGAATAATAGTGGTATTAACTGTTCTTCCTTGTAGGCGCATGGATATTATCCTATCGCTGAGAGCATTGTACTTCAGGATAGATCATGAAACGTTCTTTTTGACCATGAATGAATGTGTCATTTCTGGCATAGTAGACTATATGATTGCCCGATTCGAAATGGCCAGTACTAGCCCATTTCAGCTCACTAATGCCTAGGATATCAATCTTTAAGCATTCCATTTCATTTTTGACAACTTCCAGTTTTCCTTGATTCATACTTCATACATTCCATGTTCCAATTATTAATGGATGTTTGCAGCTATTTCTTCTCATTTTGTGTCATGCCACATCAGCAAATGAAGGTCTTGAAAGCTTTACTCCATCCAGTACAGTCATTAAGGTCGACTCCACTTTGAAGAGGCCGTTCTTCCCCAATTGTATTTTGAGTGCCTTTTCCAACCTGAGGGGCTCATCTTCTGGCACTATATCAGACAATGTTCTGCTCCTATCCATAAGGTTTTCACTGGCCAATCTTTTCAGAAGTAGACCTCCAGGTCCTTCCTAGTCTGTCTTAGTCTAGAAGCTTCACTGAAATCTGAAGAGTTCAAAGAGTGGCTCAAGAAGACAAAGTAAAGTATTATAATGACATATGCAAAGACCTGAAGTTAGAAAACCAAAAGGGAAGAATACGCTCAGCATTTCTCAAGCTGAAAGAACTGAAGAAAAAATTCAAAACTCGAGTTGCAATATTGAAGGATTCTATGGGCAAAAAAATTGAATGATGCAGGAAGCATCAAAAGAAGATGGAAGGGGTACACAGAGTCACTGTACCAAAAAGAATTGGTTGACGTTCAACTATTTCAAGAGGTAGCATATGATCAAGAACCAATGGTACTGAAGGAAGAAGTCCAAGCTGCACTGAAAGAAGGCATTGGCAAAGAACGAGGCTCTGGGAATTGACGGAATAGCAATTGAGATGTTTCAGCAAACTGGAAGCAGCACTGTGAGTGCTCACCCGTCTCTGCCAAGAAATTTGGAAAAGAGCTACCTGACCAATGAACTGGAAGAGATCCATATCTGTGTGCATTCCAAAGAAAGGTGATCCAATGGAATACAGAAATTATTGAACAATATCATTAATATCACATGCAAGTAAAATGCTGAAGATAATTGCAAAAACCAACGTGAGGGCACTGTCTGACCTCCTCTAATTTCACAAGAGGGAAGGAGAATCAAGATCAATAGCCCAAGGCTGATTCCCATGAGGTGAACATCAGACATGCCTCCTCTCTCCTCCATCTTCACCAATTCTGACACCGGCCATCCTTCCCACAGCACTCTCTACTTCTCTGTTGGGTTTGAAAATTCATTGCAATGGCCACACAGAACTCACAGATCATACTCATGATTACGGGGTATGTTAGAGAAGTAACAGTTACAGTTCAGGCTCGGGAATACTCAGGATACGGTTCTTCCATCAAGACAGCCTCTTCCCAGCCGTGCTCACCGGCATGCCTCTCCCTGGCCCTCAGCCTCTGCCCAAAGGCATTCAGCTTTCTCTCTCTGTGGGCCTGGAAACCCACCATGCCATCTCCTGCTACTAGGTCTCTGCCACTGCTTCTCACCATCTTTAGTGCTACAGCTTTCTCTCTCTCTGTGTCTTTGCTCTAGGAGCATCTCAGCACAGGGACCCTGGGTCCAAAGGATGTCCTCTCTGCTCCTGGCTGTTTTTCCTTGGTGGTGGTGGGATCCTCTGTTTCCCACCTCTGGGGTTACTCATTTCAAGCCCAGCGGGATGGCAAAACTGACCAGTCCTTTGGTGGGCCACAATTGCCCTATCTGCACAATCCAGCCTAACCACCTGGGTGGGAGTTATAAGACCATGGCCAGGAAGGCCACACAAAAGCGATCCATCACACTGCGATAATTCAAAAACAGTTGCAGCCGTACATCAACAGGGAGCTGCCGGAAATTCAAACTGTATTCAGAAGAGGATGTGGAATGAGAGATATCATTGCTGATGTCAGATGGATCTTGGCTGAAGGCAGAGAATACCAGAAACGTGTTTACCTGTGTTTTGTTGACTATGCAAAGATATTCAACTGTGTGGATCATAACAAATTATGGATAACATTGCAAAAAGTGGGAATTCAAGGACACTTAATTGTGCTCAGGGCTGCATTACCCAATAAGCAAGGTATACCTGGGCCCAATTTTTCCTTCCCACCAATCTGAAGTGCACAATTTCGCCTGTCCCCTACCATGTCAATGATGTGGTGAAAACCATGTGAAATTGCTCACCACAGATTAGCATGTAAATATCTTGCTCAATGTAAACCAGCGCATACCTTGCTTACTGGTTAATCCACCCCTGATTTTGTGCTCATGCAGAACCTGTACATAGACCAAGAGGCGGTCCTTCAAACAGAACAAGGGGATATTGCATAATTTAAGTCAGGAAGGATGTGCGTGGGGTTGGATCCTTTCACTGTACCTATTCAATCTGTATGCTGAGCAAATAATCTGAGAAGCTGAACTGTGAGAAGAAGAACGCTGCGTCAGGATTGGAGGAAGACATTAACAACCTGTATTATGCAGATGACACAACCTTGGACTTGAAGCACTTAATGAAGAAGTTCAAAGATATAGCCTTCAGTATGGATTACACCTCAATATAAGGAAAACAAAAATCCTCACAACCAGACCAATAAGCAACATCATGATAAATGGAGAAAATATTGAAGTTGTCAAGGATTTCATTTTATTTGGACCCACAATCAACATCCGTGGAAGCAGAAGTCAAAAAATCATACACTGTGTTGCAATGGGCACATCTGCTGAAAAAAAACCTCTTCTAAGTACTAAAAAGCAAAGATGTCACCTTGAGGACTAAGGTGCGCCTAACCCAAAGAATGGTATTTTCAATCACCTCATATGTATTCAAAAGCTGGACAATGAATAAGGAAGACCAAAGAAGAATTGAAGTCTCTGAGTTATGGTGTTGGCAAAGAACACTGAATATACCATGGACTTCCAGAAGAACGAACAAACCTGTCTGGGAAGAAGTACAGCCAGAATGCTCCTTAGAAGAGAAGATAGGGTAACTTCATCTTGCTTGCTTTGGACATATTGTCAGGAGGGACCAGTCCCTGGAAAAGGACATTGTCATGGATTGAATTGTGTCCCCCAAATATGTGCGTATCAATTTGGCTAGGCTATGATTCCCAGCTAATGATTCCCAGTATTGTGTGATTGTCCACTATTCTGTCATCCAATGTGATTTTCCTGTGTGTTGGAAATCCTACCTCTATGATGTTAATGAGGTGGGATAGGTGGCAGTTATGTTAATGAGGCAGGGCTCGATCTATAAGACTGGATTGTGTCTTCAGCCAATCTCTTTTGAGATATAAGAGAGAGAAGAGAGCAGAGGGACAGGGGAACTTCATACCACGAAGAAAGCAGCACCAGGAGCAGAGTGCTTCCTTTGGATCTGGGGTTCCTGTGTGGAGAAGCTCCTAGTCCAGGGGAAGGTTAATGACAAGGACTTTCCTCCAGAGCCAGCAGAGAAAGCCTTCCTCTGGGGCTGATGCCTTAATTTGGACTTCTAGCCTACCAGACTGTGAGCGAATAAACTTCTGTTTGTTAAAGCCATCCACCTGTGCTATTTCTATTACAGCAACACTAGATGACTAAGAGAGACATCATGCTTGGTACAGTGTCAGGCAAAAAGAGGAAGACCCTCAGGGAGATAGATTCATATAGAGGCTGCAACAATGGGCTCAAACATAGCAATGATTGTGAGGATGGCGCAGGACCGACCAGTGTTTCATTCTGTTGTGCTTAGGGTCGATATGGGTCAGAAGTGACTCAATGGCACCTAACAACTAACAGGAAGCAGATGACCTCTTTGGTTAGGGGCAGGGATCTGGAAGGCTCCATATGGAGGAGGACAATTTACCTGGGGCCCGGTAAGAATGCTACCAGCTCAATTAGAAGTACATTTCAGGGCAAAGCACAGCCTGGGCTTGATGTGGCAGTGTGTGGGAGGATGGTGGGTCAACTGGCAGGGGTATCCTGGTGCCCCACAGCCTCTCACTACCCAAGGAGCACCTGGGGCGGAGGCTGCTGGCTGTGTGCTCAGGCTCTGCTGGTCCAACTAGCCCAACCACTTCTCTCCAGGCACTGCCCACTGCCAAGAGTAGTTGGCAAACTGTGAGTGAAGTCTGGTCAGGGGCCTAGGATCCCTCCATTCCAGTCCCAGAACAAAAGAATTAAGCGGTCCAGATCCCCAGGCTGCCCTGCTCAGTTTCCGAATGCCCCATAGCCACGTGCTCCAGAAAGCCTGCCCTGATCGCATCCTCCCAACAGAACAATTTCTAAGATGCAATGACAGTGTGGAGGGTAGGTGTGCCTGGGCAGCATATGCACGAGAGAGAGAGAGAGAGAAATTATGGGTGCAATTATAGATTTCTACTTCTGTAAACCTGCCTTTAATTTTCCTTATTTGCTGTAATGGAACTGGAAATATATTACTTTTTCATCAGAACAGCTTCCTCTCATCTCCTATCCACGCTTCCTTGTTCTCGAGGTCTTTTCAGAGGCTCCAAGTTGAGGAACAGGCTAGGTCGAGGTGGTAAATGATCCTTGCATCGGTTGCGGCATCCATAAAATGGGTGTGCTCGGGTCTTCCTCACTTTCTTGGTCGAACCAGTGTCAGGGGAAGCTGCCGCCTGGCACCCGAGCCCAGATGGCGGCACCTCTCCAACCGCCAGGTGGCTGCCGGGCCCCGGAATAGAGCCGGGTCGTGTATAGGCTGGCCTGCGTCAGCGGCTGGGAGGACGCCTCCGCCCCCGGATTGGAAAGGCTTCCCTGGGGCTGGGCGGGGCGGGGCGGGGCCCCGGCGAGGGCGGGAACGGGACCTGTCTGTACCGGTGCACGGAAGCCGAGCCTGCCCGGCCGTGCGCGCGGCGGCCCCCGGGAGTGCGCGGCTGTGCGGGTGTGGATGGGGGTCTGTGGGCGGCGCGGCGGACTCTGGTGGGCGGGCGGTCCTACCCATCCTCTCCACCTTGGGGGTCCGCCATCCAGCCCAAGGATACCTCCACCCTCCAGCTTCCCCCGGGCCAAGCTGGGCTCCGTGAGCCATCCTCTGCGGGGGAGAATAAGGTATAGGCAGGTGACGGGGCTAGTGAGGCCCGGGGGCTGTGGTAACTGAGCCCTCTGGACATCCCAGGTGCCTGCGCCTAGTGTGAGGCGTCAGAGCAGGGTGAATGCGGAGCGGGAGAGGGACAGGGGAGGTGAGCAGGTGAATGGGGTAGAAGAGAGGTCTGTGTCCAGGGGATAGCCGTGGCTCCTGACTGCCCCAAACACCAGTGCCAACCCTCCTCCCAGCCCTTTGTAGGGGGCAGGTGGGCAAAGGGGCCAGGAGGGGTTCCCAGAGTAGAGCTGGGGCTGGGCTGGCCTGCCAGCGCTTCAGGAAAGCCCTGTGCCCCGCACTTTTGGAAAGCACCTTCCCCTTGTCTACGTAGGCATTGCTCAGGTTTCACACAAACACACATTTACTGAGGAAGGAACCTGGAGACCTTTAGCCCAGTCTCACCAACCCTTTATTTGGGAGTTAACAACTTGGATTATTGAGTTTTGCTACTAGTGCCTCAGGAGCTTGGTCTCTTCAATCTTCTCGACACCCCCATGAGGATATTACTATAATCTCCACTGGACAGATGGAGAATTGGACGCACAGCTAAATCACAGGTCCACGGCAGAGCCAGGATGTGAATGTGGGCCCTCCAGCCCCCTGACCTGGCACTTCCCTGCCATGTGGCACTGTCTCCAAGGCCACTGCTTTTCCCACCTGCCCTTGCCCTCCCACCCTGTGCCCCAGGCTGATACCCCTGTTAATGATCTTCATGGCAGCCTAAGGGTTGGCCACAGGTTGGACCATGTCCCAAGTGCCCTCCCCACCGTCACTACTCCCAACCGGACCCTTCCAGGCTCTGACATCTCCAGCAGTTGCACAGGTGCACCATCCTGGCTGGCCTGGGCCTCCTGCTCCAGAAACATGAACCCACTCTCCTTTTGGCCAGCCAGTGCTCTAGGTATGATGGGAATGCCTCTGGCAGCTGAAGCATCAGGGAGGGGATAGGGACAAACAGAGACACAGTGAGCGAGAGGCAGAGAGGGGCCCAGTGAGGAAGACGCCAGGACAAGGACAAAATCCTGGCTGAGAGTAAGTAGGTGGGGCACCCATCCTGCCCACAGCTGGGTGGACCCTAGGGACAGAGGGAGGTCCAGGCCCTTTCCAGGCTGCTTGGCTGAATCCTGGGGGACACCCAGGGTTCATGCCTCTCAGTGAGACAGCAGCAGCAGGAGTCAGACTGACCTTCTTCTGGACAGCCCAGGTGGGCTCCAAGGGTGGGAGTCTGGACTCTGCCCAGTGCTACCCCGATCCACCCATTTCCCTGGCTGCAAACCTGGATGAGGAGGAAGGGAAAATACCGCTTCTTGGTGCTTGCTTTGGGCCCAGCCCTGTTCAGGGATTTACACCCTACGTCACTCAAGGCTATCGAGAGCTCTTCCACAAATGAGAGCCTGTGGCTTGGCACAATGACAATACCCAGTAACTCTGGACAGTGTGGACTGAGCCCCCACTGGCGCCCACCCTGGGTAAAGCACTGCGCACATCACCTCACTTAATCCTTACTAAGCCCCTGAGATGGGCTTTTCATCAGCCTCCTTTCATAGGTGACAACTCAGGCTCCGAGAGGTATGGTTGCCCGCCTAGGGTCACACGGTTGGCAAGTGGCGCAGCCAAGACTTCCTCCTAGGCTTCATTGGGCCCTTCTTAGGTCAATGCCAGGCAGGTCACAGGGGCACCTGGATTGTCCCCCCCCACCGCCCACTTCTATCTCTTTGGCACCCAGGAGCAATTCCAGGGTATAGGAATTGAACCTTGACCCAGGCTCCCTGGACCCCATGCAAGCTGGTTCCCCCTAGGTCCAGGGCCATCTCTGAAGGGAAGCCCACCTGCATCCCTCCTGTGTCCTGGCCACAGCATGGCCTGCACAGCCTCAGCTCCTCTGCTCCCCCTCTGAGTGCATCGCACTTCTCCTTGGAGTCTCCAGAGGAGAAAGTCGCTGAGGTGCTCGCAGAGCCTGAGCTCTTGAGTCTGCATAATCCTGAGGGCCAGAAATGTGCTTCCTGGGGTCTAACTTAAATCATTCTTGCTCTTGCAACACCAGCCCAACTCTAAGGAACGGCTATCAACAAGGGGTGATTTTACCCTCCTGGGGACATTTGGCAATATTTGGAAACATTTCTCATTGTGGCAACTTGGGGAATTGCTACTGGAATCTAGTGGGTAAACTAAACAGGAATACCCCTAAATTTCCTAGAGTGCACAGGATGGCCCCCACAACAAATAATTATTTGTCCCAAAGGTCAGTAATGCCGAGATTCAGAACCTCTGATTAAAGCATGGGCTTTGGAGACAGGCAGACCTCAGTTTCAATCCTACTGGCTGTGCACCCTTAGGCAAATGGCTTCACCTCTTTCTGAGCCTCAGTTTGCTCATCACTAAAACTGGCACTAATAGTGGCTCTCACCTCACAAGGTCCTGAGAACTGATCAGACAGCACATATCCCGCACCCTGCTCAGGGCCTGCGTCTTGGGAAGCTCCTGTCAGTGACAGCCATTGTTTTCTTTTCCTTCTTTTCCGTTTTCCAAGGCGAACAGCAGGAAGCAAAGGTCTGGTGGCTGGACCTGGAACTCCCCAGGGGTCAGCCCTCCCCCAGCAGTGCCTGGCACAGTGTGAGCCTACTGTTGGTGTTGAAGGAGAAGCCAAGTTGTTTGTTGTGGACCTAGAGGGAGGAGCCAGAAAGGAAACCTGATCCCAGATGGGCAAAGGTCACCTGAAGCTCACCTAGCTCATTCTTGCCTCCAGCCCAACCCCAGGGAAGCCATGGGGTGGGGGTTGGGGGGCAACCAGGACACAAAACACCCTAATATATATGGCCCCTTTGCTCAAGGATAGGGCACAGATTCAAAGTAGACATCAGGGAGTTGTGGCATATGAGTGGATACAACCAAGACAAGTAGAGATATGAGGGGTGGGGGTGAGAATGGCATTTGGGCCCAGGGAACCGCATGTGCAAAGGCCTGGTGGTGAGAAGGAGCAAGGCTATTTCCCAAACGGTAGTCCAGTGTGGCCAGAGGTGTCCACCTTGGTAGAAAGGGCCCACCCTGATGGGACGATGGACAGGCGTCAGGGCTGGGAACCCGGACATCATCTGGCTTTCAAACTGGGTCCTCCCTCTTCCTGGAGTGTAGGGCACCAGCCTGTGCTCCCTCTCAGCTGCCACATCACCCCCCACCTTGGGAAGAGTAATTGTTGTTTTTCTGTCTCCAGGCCAGACCCCCTCCTTTCCTGATTACCACCTCACTTGCAAACAGGATTTAGGATCTTCCTCTCTCTTAGTCTCTCCATCCCCAGGGGGTTTCACTAGCCCCCCCCCCCCCCCCCCCCGCACCATGCCCATCACAGTCCTGCAGCCCAGCCCCTCTTCTCTACTCATCTGCCCTGATCTCAACCCAGGGTCCTCCCACCTTAACAGGCAGCCCCTCTGTCCCCAGCCCAGCCCCTCCTCTCTCCTGCAGCCCCTCTGCCCCATCTGTCCCCCAAGAAGCCCACTTGATCCTGTCATCCCACCTCATGTAACCACCTTTACGACCTTTCCACTTCTTCAGAAGACCAAAGTCCTAGCCATGGCCCCCTTGCTCAACTCAGGCCTTCTCAGGGATTGCCCCCACTTCCATCCCTTTGGCCTCAGCCGGGAAAAGCTGTTCAGATCCTTCTCATCTCCTCTAGGTTGTCCCCCAAGGGACCTGAGACCTGGAACCCTCTTCTCTGCCTGTTGGAAAGTGATATTTCTTTAGATGAATACAGGGCTAACAGCTTTGTGAGCTCTGCCTGCAGGGTAATGGACTTACTGGGGTCCACTCGGTCCCCAGGCCTTGGGCCCAGAGGACACTCAGTGAAGGGATAAACGAGTAAATGAATGAATGAAGGCCCACAACGATGTTCGGTGTTTGGGAAGGAAACTCGGGCATCTGCGGGGGCGACAGGGAGCTTCCTAACGTAAAGGCAGGAGAGTGATGGACTGGGGGGCCGGTCAGGGTAGGGGACGCTCCCAGAACCCCTTGGCTAGCGACTGGGACCGGGTAGAGCCTGCTGCCCTGGAGTCTTCCCGGCTCCATCTCCGGGGGCAGGCCTGGCGGCGGGCACGGAGCCCGGTCGCGTCCGCTCTCCAGCCGACAGGAAGAGACGGATCTAGGTCTGGCAAGGCCGGCCGGTTGGCCGACGGGGAGTCCCGGGCGCGGGCGCGAGGAGCCGGGGAACCCCTGCCGCTGCCTCCCGGGCCCCAGTGTGCTGGAGTGAAGGGGCTCCCGTTTGGGGCCTGAGCGCCCTCCTTTGTAAAAACAGGACCCTCTCTGAGGGCTGGTGCGCACACTGAAGACGGACGGAGGGTGAAGTGTGCTGGGGAAGGCAGAGATGGCCTGAGACTCTGTGACCCGCACCGAGGTAGGCGGAGACAGCGGACCCCAGGCTCCGAGCTGGAGGGGGCAGGCCTCCGAGGGGCGGGCCCTGGTGGGGGCGGTCCCTGGTGGGCGGGGCCAGAAAGGGGGCGGGGCCGGTCGGCACCTGGGTGAGGTCGCGCCGCCCCGCCCCCTTGCACTTCCGTGTGCGGCGGCGCCGGAGCCGGAGGCAGCGATTGCCGGGAGCCCCTGAGCGACCCCCGGCGTCCGCCCACCGCGTCGAGACCCGGGTCGTGTCTCATCTGCCGCCGGGCCCGCTCGGGTCAGGGCCCGCACCGACCTCCGACCCTCGCGCGCGCCTCAGAGCCGCGCGGGGAGCCAGACCCCAGCCGCCGAGACCCCTGGCGCCTGGCCCCGCGCCCGGAGGTGAGTGAGGACTGGGCCCCGGCGCGGGATCGGGGCTACCCGGAGGGCGCGCCATCCCTCCCTTCCTCCCCCGCCCCCCCGCCTCCGGTTCCCCTTTCCGAAATCAAGAAACTGAGCCGTAGGCGGCGAAAGTCCCGCCGCGCCGAGATCCGCTGGTGCCTGCGTCCCTCCATACGACGGCGGGAGCCGAGGCCCCCTAGTCCTCGGGCTCCCGGCTCCTCTCCCCGACTGGGCGTCCCTAGCCCCTCCGAGTGTCCCTCCCGAATCCCTCTGGGGCCCTCTGTCCGTCGGTCTGTCCCCACTCCCTCTGTGTCCCCCTCTCCGCATCTCCCCAGTCCTGTCTGTCCTTCGTCCCCCGTGTGCCCCATCGCCCCCCTCCCCGCCCCTTGGTCCTGTGCTCCGGGAGCCGCACCCCCAGATCACGCCCGCCGCCCCCTCCGCGGCCCCTGCCTGTCCTGCCGCCTCTCATTTTTCACCGCGGGGCCGAACCAAGCCAGGCCGCCCGCCGGGCCTCGCCTCCAGCTCCGGTGTCCCTGCCCGGCCCGCGCGGCGCCTCCTCCTCGCTCTCTCTTCTTTCAGTCACTCTTTCTTTCCATCTATCTCTGGGCTGGGCTTGGCTCTAGCCTCCACCCCACCTCTCTGCCCTTCTGCCCCCCTCAACCCTCTCCCTTGGGGGCACTTGCCTGGTCCATCGGTCCCCGGCCCCTCCCCTGCCCAGGCGCCATCTCCGACGGGGACCCAGCCAGGTGAGGGGCGGGGGCAGGGGAGGCGGGAGCGTCTTCCCGGTCCGGAGGGAGGCAGGAGATTTGCACTGTCAGAGCAGCCCCTCTTGCTCAGCTCCCCGGCTTGGGGAAGGGGAGAGCCCCACTGAGCCTCCCACTTAAACCTGGGGCTTTTGCGTGAGCAGGGAGGGGTCCCTTCTCTTCTGGCCCCCATCCTGTGCGCATGGACCTTGTCTCCCTTGCTGAGTCGCCTGTGTCTGGGCGAGTGGGTATGTTGTGTGTCTAGATCTGCTTGTGTGTTTTTTGTCACTGTTTCTGGGACTTGCCTGTGTGTGTGTCCTTTCTCACGTGTGGGACTTGCCTGCGGGTATGTGTGTGTCTGGGTGTGTGTCCTGAGGCTCTGTGTGAGTCCTTCCAACTATGTGTGAACCATGTCTTGGTGTGTTCTTTGTTACTAGACTCCCCCTATGTGTTGGATTAAGTATGTGAGTGTTCCTGTGTGTCTCAAGGGTCCTGCGTTGCACACTGGGTGTGTCATGGTGACCCACCAACCATTTGACCTGTTAATCGAGGTAGCCCCCGATATCGGGGTGCCAGTCTACCAGGCTAATATGTGTGTATGAATATGTGCACACACGCATGTAGTTCTGTTCCTCTGTGACTGAGCCACCGTGATCAGGCTGACCTGGTCACCAAGGGAGGGGACTGTTCCCTTGGGTTTCCTTCTTCCTTCTGTGGACTGAGGTGGGGCGTGGCAGACAGACCGGCAAAGGGCAGCTCTGTGTGCGTGTGTGTGTGTGTGTGTGTGTGTGTGTGATGTTGAGGTGTTTGGTCAGCCACTACCTGGCTGTGGGGTGGTGTAAAGGATCCGGTGTGTGACGGGGCTGTGGCTGGGGGTGAGTCCGTGGCGGTGTGGGGTTACGATGTGAGCGGATGACTGGTGGGAGACTCACAGTCTGACTGTATGAAACTGCAAGTGCGTGTGCTCGGGGAGTGACCGTGATTGTGGGGAACTGAGAGTGCCTGGGCATGGGTGTCGGTGGCATTAGGGGGTGTGACAAGGTGTGTGGTGCCTGTGCCCTGGGTGACAGTGCCGGGGGCGGGGTGAGAACCCAATCATGAGCGTGAGGTGGACTGCCAGGGTGTGAGTGTGCACACAGCAGGCCCCAAGCCAGGCCCTGGCTCCTGGGTAGTCTGGGAAGGCCCAGGCCCCATACTTTGCCATCCTCTGCTCTCCCAAGTTGACACACACCGGGGGAAAGTCTTGGGGTTTGTAGTGTTGTAACTAAGACCTCGGGCTCTGGAACCAGAAAAGACTTAGGCTCCAATACTTGCTGGGCATCTTAAGAGCAAAAGATTCAGCTAGGCCTCTCTGAGGCTCAGTTTCTTTATGTGCAGAATGGAGAAGGTCGTCCTGAGGACTGGCGGTCCCGTGTCAGGGGTCCTTTATCACCGCATTGGCCTTTAATGAATGTTCAGCACATATTAAGTCTTATTTAGCCACCGCCTCTCCAGCTGTATGACTCCCATTCTCCTGGGAGTGGGGCTAATGGAAGCCCAGACAGTCACCAACCCAATTTCCTGCCTGGGATGTGTCCATTGATGTTATCTTCCCACCTCCTTGACCAGGCTGCTTGTGGGAGGAAGCAGAGGCTGACAGAGCCCCTAGCACTCAGCCCTGTTCGGCCCCACCCCTAGTTTCAGCAGCAGCGAAGGGATGGGGGGTCATTCCGACCTGTGACTGCAGGGTACTGACACCGTTTAGCTGGCACAGCTAATTGAAGTTTAAATTGAAATTAGAAATAATTTAAAGTACAGACAAAAAGATAAAGCCTGAGGATACATTAGCCCCTAGGGAGTGCTGATGGGGTCTCTAGCTGGGAGAGGGACTCACATCTGGGGAGGGGCATCTTTTGTAGGTGCCTGGCCGGCAGAAAAAGGAGACCAGGGCCTCTTTGCTGCCTTTGCCATCCATTCCTTTCAGGATAATTCTGGGCCTTAGTTTCCTCAGCTGTATAATGGGTACATCAATAATTGAGAATATCCAGAGCTACAAGGTACCAAACAAGGAATGAAAAAGTGTTACTATTCATTTGATACTCCCAATATGAGTCTAGCAGAGGACTGGGCATGTCTCATCATTGGAGCCTCAGAACCACCCAGGGAAATGTGTACCAGCATTCTTCCCATTTTGAAGATGAGGAAAACTGAGGCTCAGAGGAGTTGCTCGAGACCACAGAGTAGGGGTACCTGATTGCTTCCTAGGCCCCCCAAAGCCTGCAGGGTCAGGAACGGCTCTCTTGTGTATGCCCTATGGCTTCCCCACCAGGCTGGAAACACTCGGAGGGCAGGAACACAGTGTTCCACCCCCAGCGTGGAATGGACATATCACCGTTGCCCAGGAAATGTTGGGCCCACTACCCCATTTCACAGAAGAGGAAGCCGAGTCCAGAGAGGCCTGAGGTTTCAGAGCCAGGCAAGGATGAGCTGGGCCTATGTCAGCCATGCTGGGGCTGACCGATGGGGAAAGTCTGTTTGGCTGCACCTCCTGGCTCAGCTGTTTTCTCCTGTCCCTGCAGGTCTGCTGGGAACTGGCCCCGGGTGAGGGCAGCGGGCCTGCTTCTCTGGTGGTGGTTGCGTGGCGGCGGCAGCACAAGCAAGGACTAGGCTCAAGCAGGAGCTGGAAGCCACAGGTAACACTAGGTCCTTTTAGGCGGATGGACAGATACGCAGTGTTCAGGGGCAGCCTTCCTCCTTGGGCTCCTCCCCTCCCACCATAGGGTGGGAGTAGTGGGGTGTATGAAGAGTCCTTGCACTGGGTGTGGGACCTGGGGTCCCAGAGGAGGCAGTGGCTTGCCCTGCCCACCGGGGGTTCCCTGGCCAGACATTGGCTTCTGGCCTGGGGAAGGCTTCGGTCTTGGAGCTTGGAGGCCTGGGACCCATCAGTGGTTCTTGGGGCAAGGAGGGGTGACGCTTTGCTGGACAGTTAGAGAGAAGTGAGCATGTGAGCCTAGGGTTAGGAGTGGATGTATCTGCGCTTCTGTGGCCCCTCGTATCTGCCTCAGGCTGTCCATATCATCACACAAGGAAACAGATTCGCCCTGGCCCCCACAAAGAGTCGGAGACTGAACTGAAAATGGAACTGGGTCTTCCAGTCTTGGCACAACCGAGCTCTGTTCCCCAGTCCCCTCTCCCTCCAACCTCTCTGGGGCCCGAAGAGGGACTCTATATCCCTCTCCCTGCCCTCCAGATTCAGGGGTGAGCTGGGCAGAGCCTCTAAGGAATGTTAGGGGAGGCTGTAGTCTCCCCAAGTCCCCTTGTGAAGTTAGAAGCTCCTCCCTTTGCAAATAGCCTCGCCTCCTTCAACCCCCGTTGCAATGAAAATAGCCCTGGAAGTTACCTACTGAGTGCCTCGGGTCCCAATAATTCTGGGAAGGGGGAGGAGCGGAAGGGTTGCTGAGGGCACCTGGAACCTGGGAAGTGATAGTGGGGTAAGTAATGGTGGTCTTTCCTCAGGAGCCCACCCTCATCAACCCCTGACTCCCACACTTATTGGCTGTGAGGCACCTGTAGGTCCCTGGGGTGCCTGGGAGTAGTCTGATGGGGTCTGGGCTCCCTAAGCCTGGCTGTGAGGAGCAGGAATTCAGGGCCCTCCCTTCTGGGCAGGGGCATGACAAAGACAGGGCCTTCTTTGGGTCTTAAACATGGTGGGGAGGAAGCAACATACCCAGCCTCTCCCAGCTCTGGGCCTCATTCCCTAAGAAGTTCGATTAATTAGCCTTGCAGCCAGCCCACTTTAAACTCCCAAACATCACCTAAACCTGTTGCTGTTGAGTCAATTCCGACTCAGAGCAACCCTTTAAGACAGGGTAGAACTGCCTCATAGGGTTTCCAAGGCACGGCTGGCGGATTTGAACTGCTGACCTTTTTGGTTAGCAGCTGAGCTCTTAACCACTGCAACACCAGGGCCCTGAAACATCACCTACGTAGCCTGCGTAAACATGTGTGTGCTAACACAGGGATACGGAAATGGAGGCTGTGCTTGGCGCATATGCTTGCAGATACAGACCCACGAGTGCCCATGGTGGGTGGTGGTGGGGTTACATACTTGCCTGCACACACATCACACATTTGTACACACAGGTGTTCACATGTATGGGCACGCTCAGACACACACAGACGCTCACCCAGTCTCCACCATCATCCATGCACTCAGACATCTGCCCACACACATCACACTGCCTGTTCTGGAGCCAGGAATGGAGGGTCCCTGGTCAGGGTCACAGCCCAGCCAGGCCAGTCTGTTTCTGGCACCTGAGGGTGAGCTTCAAGGTGTGGCTATGACCACAGGGGAGTGAGGGGCTGGGCCACACTGGGAGGTGAGCTCTGTCCAGGCATTTAACAGGCCCCCCAGGCTGACCAGGGCTTAGTATGGGGGGGCATGGAGTGTGGGGGAGGGCCTTGTCAGCTGTGCTGGCACCGTTAGTAACTGCTGCCACAGAGGAGGAAGTGGGCTGCCTGTGGTCGTGGGGCCAAGGTGCTTGGCAGGCGGGTGGGGGGTCCTGTTGGTCCTTCTGTCCCCCACAGCGTCCATGCCTTGTGGGAGTGGAGTTGCCGGGCTCTGGAGACTGGGAGGCACGCTGGCTGCTCTTCTCCTGGGGGACAGTCTGTCCACTGTCCAAGGCCTGGGCCCAGGGGAGAGGCCCGTCCGTCTAAGGCGTTTCTGGAGGCTGACTTCCTCTGGGCTGCCCAGGAAGTGGTTTCAGAATGGGACTGACCAGCCCTCCGTCCACGGTTTGCCCCGCCCCCGCCTTGCCTGCCGAGGGCAGCCCCATCTGGCCAACGGGTTAGGCTGACTGACCAGGCTTTCCACTGCTGGGGCTGGGTGGCGGGCAGGCAGGTCAGGCCTTGTTGGGGGCTCAAGGAGAGGGGCGGGTTCTGAGGCCGTGAGGTCCCCTGCAGCCCCCACGCCCCAACCCCTCCCTTGCTCTGAGCCTGTAAGCCAGGTTAACTCTGGGCAGCTCAGCCTCCTTGTGAGTGGCCAGCCTGCATCTCTGGAATTTAGCAGCTCCAGGCAGCTGTGTGAACCTGGGCCCTGGCTCTGAGCTCAGCACCTCAGTTTCGCCACCTGAGAAATGGGATATGGTGGTGGTGTAAAGGAAACAACTGATAATGTATGCAAAGTAGCTAGCAGTGTGCCTAGCGCATTGTAAGCATTTAATGGTAGAAACTGTAGTTATGTAAAGCACTTAGCACCCAGATGACGGTAACTGTTCAGAAAAAGGCAAGTGGCCTGAAGACCTGTTATTATTTTTTGATGGGCTGGGGGCTGTCCCAGGGCCAGGTGGCTGCAGAGCCGGCTGAGAAGCCACGTATCTGCCTCCTTCATCCCCTCTCGATTCTGCCTCCAGCAGCAGTGCTGGGGACGGGGAGGGGTTCTGTCGGTTCAATAGGCTCCATGTCCTCTGAGGAGAGGTGCCCCAGGGTGGCAGCTGTGCCCACTCAGCAGCCCAGCCCCCTCCTGCTCCTCTCCCCCTCACTCCCTTTCAAAGGGACAAAAATAGATCTCGTGATAAATGGATGCAGAGAAGGAAATGGTAGTCCACAGCTGCCTGCTGCCCCTTCAGGCTTCCTTTGGCCCCACTCCCCTTCTCTGGCCCCCTGCAGGCCATTGGGCTTGGAGCAGCCAAGGCTGAGAATAAGGGGGTGGGTGGTAGGCCCTCCTGCCAACTTGCCTACCCTTTGAACCCAGGAGTCAGTCTTTGGGTTGGGGAGGAGGTAGACATCAGGGGCTGATGGAGGCTGGAGGAATGGAGGGGGAGGAAGCTGGAAATCCCCCCATGTATACGGGCACATACACATATCCTTGGCAGACGGCAGCTGGCGGCAGGGCCCTGCCTGCCCCAGGGACACATAGAAGGAGGGTTGGACTGAGCTTCAGTCTTCACTATTCGAGGCTGAGAAACTGGGGGTCTTGGGCATTGAAGGTTGGTGATGATGGTGGTGCAGTAGGCAGTAGGCAGGGAGATCGAGGGGGCGGGGCTGGGCCGTGAGTGAGTGAGGGCATCCTGAAGAATTAGGAGCAGGACCCCTGAAGTCATCAGAGAGACTGGGTTTAAATCCTTATTTGACATTTACAAGCTATATCCTCTCAAGGCAGAGCTGGACTGCTTTGAGCCTCAATTGTCTCGTCTGTGAAATGGGTGGGTCAGGAAGTGTCTATCTGAGACCCGAATGATGTGTGTGTGGGAGAGGTGTCCAGGAAGATGAACAGCAAGCACAGATGCTCCCAAGTGGGAAGGAACTTGGCTGCTCAGGGAACCGAAAGGGGTCATTGTGGCTGGGGCAGAGTGAGGGGAGGCAGTGGCTGAGGAGGTCCGAGAGGCAAACCTCTGGTTGTGGGGGCAGAAGGACTGTGGAGCCAGAGGAGGGGAGGGGAGCAGGTAGCAGGCTGGTGCGGAGCCCTGGGGAGGGTGATGGTGGCCAGGACAGGGACGGGGGTGGAGAGAAGAGAGGGTTTCAGGGTAGACACAGGCAGAAATGATGGCGATGCTGTATGGGCAGGAAGGGAAGGATGAAGACCTACCCTTGGTGTCTGGCCTGAGCAACTGGGTGGGCATTGGGGCTGGAGCAGATGAGGAGCTCTTTGGATGGGGGAACATGTTTGAGTGCCCTCCAGAGGCGTCCGCATGGTGAGGTCAGGCAGGCAGGTAGGCCCATGAGCCTGGAACTCAGGAGAGTCCAGGCAGAGAGCAAAGACCTGGGATAGCAGGAGAGGTTCAACAGGCCTTTGGTGGGAAGTTTGAGAGGCCCCGGGTACAGCACTGGGCTGGACTGCGCACGAGAGAAGGCCATCGGCCGTCCTCGCCAAGGTCCCTGCCAAGGGGCCTCTGGAGGGGTGGGCAGGCGGGCTTGTTGTGGCTGGGCCGCTGTTTTCACAACAGCACTGGAAGCTTTGGACCACGTCTATGGCCATGTTGGGTAAACAGGTGCCAAGGCCCAAGGCCAGATCAGGCATCTGCTCGGTGTGGGCTGCGGGTGCTGGGGGCCAGGGGAGACAGGTCACAGGGTCCTCGATTATAAGGGGTAGAGAAAGCATAGAGGTCTCTTGTTGTCAAGGCAGGGGGACTAAGACCCGGAGGGGGTTAGTGGCTGGCTTGGAGTCTGCCAGCTGGTCAGGCTGCCTTTGCCCAGCCTGGGTCTCTTCCCAGAGCAGGGCATCCCTGGGCTGGGTGGCTTAAGAGAACCCCTTTCTCACTGATAGAAGGACGTTTGGGGGCCTCTATGGTTGCCAAGGATGGCTGTAGGTAGGTGGGAGAGGGCCAGATGTGAGGATGATAATGGTGATGGCTTCTGTGTATCATCACTGCTCTGTGCCCTCAGAACAACCCTCTGGGCAGGGCAGGATCCTTTCACTTCACAGATGAAGACACCAGGGCAGCTTGACCAAGCTCGCAGGGCACGCAAGTCAGATCAAATCTGAGTTTAGACTTGTCCAACCCAGCCCAACCTGAGGCCAAGCTCTCCAGGCCCTCTGTTTGCTGCCCACTGTGGGATGGCCCTGGTGGTGTAGTGGTTAAGAACTCATCTGTTAACCAAAAGGTTGGCAGTTCAAATCTACCAGCTGCTCTTTGGAAACCCTAGGGACCAGTTCTACTCTGTCCTATGGGGTCACTATGAGTTGGAATCAACTCGACGGCAATGGGTTTGTTTTGGTGGGATGGCTTGCCACACTCCTGCCTCTCTCGAGGCTTTCTCCCAATCCCTAACATAAGGAGGCACCATTTAAGCCCTGCCTACCTTGTAGGGGTGGCAAAAGGATTATGTGGCCATCTTAACTTCTCCCAAACAGATTGTTCTCAAAGAAATCAGGAAAATCATGGAGCCTCCCTATAGGAGGAGGCCTGTATGGATACGCAGACAGAAGAGCTGAGGAGAGGGCTTGGGGCCCGTGTACATGGGAGATGATAGAGGGGCTGTTCTCACTCCAGTCACATACCCTTGCTCCGCTAGAGGCCAGCTAGGGGCTAGGACCAGAGGGCCCTGTCCACTCCTGCAGGCTACCCTGTTGGCTTTGTGGCTTTGGGTGAACTGCTGCACCTCTGCTCAACGACCTCTGCCCAGCGAGTCTGGAGACTCGATGGAGGTTGTGTGTGGGGTGCCTGGCATGGCCACTCCCACCTGCACAGGTGTCAGCCCATCCTTCCTCCTGTGCACCAGCCCTGTGACTGCCACCTGTGACCCCGGACCTCGTCCTCAGCCTCTGCTGACTTCCCCTCAGAGTGGCTCAGCAGCTGAGCGGGCAGAGGCCTGCCCAGCAATGTGCCTGACCAACCCACTCCTTCCATTACACACTTTGGACTTTGCCCTGGGCCAGGAAGGACTTTCTCCGCCTCCTTCAGCAGGGAGGCCCAGCCTGGCTTGACAGCCAGCTGCTTTTCTGCCCCCTCCTGTCTCCTCTCCCCATCCATTATGCCCTGGGGACTGTGGGGGAAAAGGCTGCATTTGCACTTTGTTGGTGCCAGACCCTAGTCAGGTGTGTGTGGGTCCTACTGCGCGTTAGTCTCTGTGCCTACCTGGAGTGTCTCTGTCCCCGCATGCTCGTTATGTGCTTGTGGCACCCTCTGTGCACACAGGATTGTGCACGCGATCTCTCTGTGATGGGTGTGCTCGTGGGGTATTAGTGTGCTGTGTGATCTGTGGGCCTGACATCTGTGGACATACGAGAGCTGGTGAGTGGGGTGTGTTTCTCTGTAGCGTGTGACTGAGTCACCTTGGGAGTGTGTATGTGCCTGTGGTCACAGCTGTCTGTGTGTGTCTCGGGGTGACTCTCGCTGATTCCATGATTCGCCCTGTGTCCATCCATGTTGGTGTGTGTGTATGTGTGTCCAGCTTGGAGCAGGGCTCCTCGTGTGTGATTGTGTGTGTCCAGCTTGGAGCGGGGCTCCCCATGTGTGACTGTGTATGTGTACATGTGCGTGTGTGTGTCCAGCTTGGAGCGGGGCTCCCTGTGTGTGACTGTGTGTGTGTGTCCAGCTTGGAGCGGGGCTCCCCGTGAGTGACTGTGTGTGTATCCAGCTTGGAGCAGGGCTCCTCGTGTGTGACTGTGTGTGTGTGTGTGTCCAGCTTAGAGCGGGGCTCCCCGTGTGTGACTGTGTGTGTGTGTGTCCAGCTTGGAGCGGGGCTCCCCGTGTGTGACTGTGTGTGTGTGTCCAGCTTGGAGCGGGGCTCCCTGTGTGTGACTGTGTGTGTGTGTGTGTGTGTCCAGCTTGGAGCGGGGCTCCCCGTGTGTGACTGTGTGTCTGGGCTGGTGGGTGTGCCGGTGTATGCACACTGTGGATGAGTATTCTGGGGGAGGCCCTGACGTGCCCCCCTACCCGGCACTCACAGAGGCCCCCTTGTCCTTGCAGGAGCCGGCTCTCTGGCTTTGCCATGAAGGAACCTTTGTTCCCCGCTCGGGGGGTACCGGATCCTTCGCTGTGGCTGAGCCCAGGGCTTCCCCAATCCTCGGGTGATGTAAGGCGGGTGCATGGCGTGAGCTGTGCCACGAGAAGCCTCTACCCTCCCCGACTGTCTGCATGCCGACGGGGGTGGGAGTAATGTGATGGCAGCAGGGTCTGAAGTGCTTTCCCTCGTACCCTCCAGACTCTCCGCTTATGGCAGGATGAGCCTGTGGTGCCCCTACCCATCCCTCAGACCCCAGCCCTCCCCCACAGCCTCCCGCCCCCACTCACTCCCACCCCCCACTTTCACCCCTGCTCGCTGCCTGAGTGGCTCGTGGTCTTATCCTTTTCTGTAATTACATATGTATGTGACTGACCCCACCAGGCTGTGGGCTCCCCCAGGGCAGGGCCTGGTGTGTCTTACCCTGAGGAAGGCTGGGGTAACCTGGGGCTGGGTTGGGCCTTTGGGTACAGAATCATGTTGCCACATGTGTCCGTTTTCCTAAGAAGAGGATTTTTAGGGTGTTGCAGCTCCCAAAAAAGTAAAATCATGCTGCACCACCTCTGATCCCCTTCTCTGCTTCCCGTGGTCTGGGTTGGGCCCAGCAGTGGGCTTTTTGAAATGACCCCAGCGGAGTCTGATGTGATAAGACTGAGCTGGAGGCAGACCCCACCCAGACTGCAAAGCCAGGTACTCGAGCGACCCCACACACCTGCACAGAGTTGCTAGCTTCCGGGGCGGGGAGGGGGAGGATCCCCCAGGGCCCCCTTTTGAAGTGCCTGGAGGGTATGTGGGAGTTCAGGAGAGGCATAGTCTGCCCAGGGAACAGCGTCTGCAAAAACACAGGCTCCAAGGTGAGGCACGTGTTCACAGATGAGCCAGAGGTGGTTCCAGGCGGAGAGGAGGACAGGGCCCCCGAGGACAGGCTGAGGTATGGGCTTTGGTCTAGGGTGGTAGGAGCAGGGGAGCTTTCAAGCTGTGGGGAGGCTGGATGAGGGAGGGACCAGGCATGGTGACAGTGGCCCTGACTGGGAGGTGTTGCTGGGGAAGGGCTGGAGTGAGGAAGAACAGAGCTCTAGGGGGGCAGGGGGATGGAGGAGGAGTCCCTGATGGGAGTTGAGGTGCCAGTCCTGGGGAGGAGCAGATGTCGGGGGGGCATCCCCTGCCCTGGGACCTGGCCACTGCCTGAGGCCACAGCTCCTGGTTCTGTTCCCAGGCCTGGCCTGCTCTCATATGGGTGGGGCACAGACCCTGGTAGAGGGGCCTTGGGAGGAGCTTGCTGGCCTCCTGCCTCCTGCTCAGCCCATTTCCTGGGTTGTGCAACCCTAGACTTGGTTCTGTCTGGGAAGGCCGTCGGGGAGGCCAGCCTCCCAGCCAGGCTCCTACTCATCTGCCTGCCCAGCCTGGCAGCTTCCGCCACGCCCGCCCCCGTGCCCTGTCGCAACTCTGCTGGCGGCCATGCCCCCTCCTGCTGTTCGCACTGCCTCTCGCCCTCCTTCCCTCCCTCCTACGGCCCTGGCTTCATTTCTCCTCCTCCCTCCTTCATTCAAGCCAATGTGGGTGGACTGTGGGCTCCCCCAGGCAGGGCCTGCACCCCTAGGAGAGCCTAGGAGGACACTGATCCCTCTCTGCTCCCCCCCGCCACCCCGTCTTGATTGACAGCAGTGGGCCTTTCATGGCAGGTGGCACGGGCTGGCCCCAAGGCCCGGCAGGTGTGTGTGGAAGGGGACTGCATGAGGTGGCATGTTGGGGACATCCTCTGCTCCCCAAGGGTCTGCTCAAGGGAGGCAGACCCCAGACTCATACCGACCTCAGCTGATCTTATTCGCCCATACTTTGCCTGACCTCAGCCCACCACCTCTTGTTGCTCTAGCAGGTGTTTCTGAGGGAGCCCTCTCTGTGCTCACAGCCCTCCCCCAAGGCCTCTCCTCTGGCCTCAGTTTCCTCTCCTGTCCAGTGAGTATCATCCTGCGTCCCGTGAGGCAGAACCAAACACCAGGGAAGGGCTAGAGTAGAGGAGGCCAGGCTAGGCCTTGGGGCCGCGGGTCCCTCACGACAGGACAGTGGCCTTGGTTTCCCCTCTGTACAGTGAGGAGCTGGGCATGCTGGATTCTGCGTGCCACTCTTGGAGACATTTTGGCCTGTTGGGTTTTATTTTTTACCTTTATCAAAATCTCTTATCAAACAAGTTACATGTGATTATCGTAGAAAAATTAGAAAATGTATTTCTGTTCCCGGTGGTATCCCTCAGGCATGTTTTCTGCCTCTGTCTCCTCTGCTGGCACATACTCACAAGCACACACATGGAGGTACAACGTGTACACTCATCTCTTTAGGGCCACCCTCTGTGCCTGGAGAGCTCTGACTGTCAGGGTCACTGGTCACCTTGAGACCAGCCTCACCCGCTGTCCTGGACTGGCTGGGAGCGGGTTTCCATTTGCCCTGAAGGAGGTGACCTGCCTTCTCTGGCATGATCTGGTCTTTCCCTGCCTCAGGGCTGTTGGTCTGGGCAGGGCAGGGAGCAGGGTCAGTGGGCCCAAATCTCTGGACTGGCTCAGGTCTGTGCTTACCCTGCCCTCCCACCCCTGCCAGGGAGCTGCTGTCCCCAGGTTTTGGGAACCAGAGGCTGGTGGTCCAGGTGGCTGGGACAGGTGGGGAGACAGAAGGCGAGGGGTCTCTAACCCCTTCAGGCAGAAGGGGAGGGGGCTTCTCGAGGTCAGGCATGAGAGCAGTCTGCAAAGGGTGGGTAGGCAGACCCTGGGCAAGCAAGGGTGCCCGTCCCCTTGACCTCACCTCCCTACCTGTTTTGTCTGGTTTTGGGGCACGTGTGTTTGTGTGCTGTCCCTGGCATGCTTATCTGTCTCTATCTCTCCCCACCCATCTCTCCCTCCCGACATCTCCATCTCTACCCCCCATCTCTCCCTTCCAACATGGCATACTAGAGAGTACATGGGCTGCAGCATCAGATCCTTCTACCTCGTGTGACCTTGGGCAAGTCACTGAACCTCTCTGAACTTCATTTTCTTCATCAGTAAAATATTCTGCTCCCGGGTCTATGTAGGAATAACCTGAACTTGTGCAAGGCCAGAGCCTGGCACCTGGTATGTTGGCTGCCTCAGGAAAGGGCAGTTCTTTTTGTAGGCGGGGAAGATGAGATTCACACCAGGCCTTTTGACTTCGAGTCCAGTGCTCTCTACTTCAGAGAGCTGCCTCTGCTGTGGGCCACAGAAGCAGAATGGAGCTAGGAGCCTATGGGCGGCCACAGCAGACCTTGCTGGCCTCAGCTGGTTCCAGGGGCTGGTCGCCACAGAGTGCTGTGAGGGAGTCCAGGCCCCGCTGCCCCCGTAGCTCTGAAGAGCCACAACAAGGCTGGGGCTGAGCCAATGGCCTTCCTTTGGGGCCTGTGGGCCTGGGCCTATTTGCATGGGAGCTATAAATAGCCAGCACACCTTGCTTTTGTGCTGTTACTTCAGCCCTTGCCTTCCCACCACTGCTCAGCCACTGTGTGAGGTAGGTAGGCAGACTCTAGCCCCAAGAGGCCCAGGACTTATCTCAAGGTCATATAGCAGTGGGAGAGGTCACCTGTTCGTGGTGTCTGTCTCCCTCCTTGGGTCCAAAAGGTACAATTTGGGGCCAGGAGGTAATAGAACCTGGCCAGGCCCATGCCCTAGTTTTAGTCCTAGGAAGTCAAGACTGTCTGACCATCTGGTACATTGTACCAAGGTTGCTACTGGGTAGCTGGGGCTACCATACAGACCACAGATTCCCTCTCCCATGGTGCTGTGGCCTAGCCATGCAGGCTTGGGACTGGGGCTCTGGCCTGCTGTGGTTGTGGTTTTCCCTCCAGTGGCTTCTAACTGTGAAAAACAGCTGCTCCAGGTGTGACCCCAGGGAGCTGGAGGGCTAAGCCTGATGTGCGGCCTGAGGCTGGGCAGGGAGGCTAGCCAGGACTCTGCCTCTCCCTCCTGGGGCTTCTCTGACCCCTGCCTCCTCCACACAGCTCTCATGGCTCCCATGTACAGCTCCTCCTTCTGGTCAGGCTAGGAGCAGGTGAAGCCTTATAGCTTGCAGGCAACCTGGGCCAGGCCCTCAGGGAGGCAGCAGAGAAGAGGAGCAGGTGTTTGGAACTCACAGGTGCCCCAGGATGTGTTGCTGTATGATCCTGGAGGTTTGGTTTCCCATCTGAGAAATGGGATCAGTTACCTGAACTGTCTGCCAGGCTTTTTTACAGGTGGAATGGATGCAGCGTGAGGGGAGGTGCATAGGTGAGGGACGGGTACTCCAAGTGATACAGGGACTCCTCCCCGAGGTCTGTTGTGTTGATGCTGGCCCTGGCCTACATGAGTTCTCATCCTCATGACAACCCCTGAACCAAGGGACCATTCATTCTTCATCTGGAAGATGGGAGGAACTGAGGCTCAGAGCGGCCAAGAGACCTGCCCAGAGTCCCACAGATAAGCAAGTGTTGGCGTTGGGGTCTTGTGCCCAGGCAGCCTGACCATCATTATGCCACCTGAGGCTGCCCTGATCCCCGTTGCCCCCCAGCAGCCCAGGCTCCCTGCAGCATCCCGCTCCCCCTTTTTCCTGCCTGCCTGCCCACGCAGCCCTCATCCTGAGGTACTCAGAAAGTCGGCCCTTAACCCACCTGGGTCTTATGGTTACCCTGTTAGGAAGCAAGTGCGAGCCTTAGCCGTGTCTACTGGGATGCAGAAGTGTGGCCAGCGTGTGCTGTCCAAACCAGAAAAACCAAACCCACTGCCGTCGAGTCGATTCTGACTCATAGTGACCCTATAGGACAGAGTAGAACTGCCCATAGAGTTTCCAAGGAGCACCTGACAGATTTGAACTGCTGACCTCTTGGTTAGCAGCCATAGCACTTAACCACTGCGCCACCAGGGTTTTTCATGTGCTGTCCAGGAGCAGATTATTTAGGACCCTCAGGGAGTGCTCACCTGGCCAGGCAAGGGGGAGGAAGGATAAGACGTCCTCTTGCCCAAGGGTGTGGGCACACTCACCTAGACTCACATGCTCACAGCCAGGCGCTCGCAGCCTTGCTCTGCATGCCGACATTTACTGGGTGCGGCCCCCTCACATGGACTTGCAGGCACACACACTTCTATAGCTGTGCACAGTCACGCTCACGCAGACCCCCTGCACCCATACACACACCCTCACATGCTCCAACACGCACACTCAGGCAGTTCCAGCCCAGGGAGGAGCGCTCTCTGTCTGCCAAGAGGACTGGGCACTGGCCTGGCTCCCCTGCACTCATTGCCCACCTGACTGGTCTCAGGCTGAAGGCTTTGGGGCCTGGGGTCTGGCATGAGCTCACACACCCGCCTTCATTCCCATGAGTAGGAGCCAGGCTTGGCAGGAGACGAGGTGGGGTCTACTCTGGCTACTGGCCTCAGAGGTCTGGCCGGGCCCCTGGGATGGGCGGTCGGTTGAGGTCAGTGTTTCCTGTGAGCTCATCTGGACTTGATGGCTGCCCTGGCCGCCTTGTGGAGCGGCAGGGAGCCATCCCAGGAGGGGTGACTGTTATGTGTGTCTGGGGTTGTGTGTCTGAGTCTGCCCCTGTGTGCAGACCTGTGTTCAGGTTTAGTGAGTCCATACACATGCGTGTGGACAGTGAGCGTTCGTTCGGCCATGGTTATGGTGTGGCCCATGTGTGGGGCTTGGTCCAGAAGCCAGTGTCTGTACAGGTGCGTGAGTATGCCCGTGTGTACACACCACAAATGGCAACCTAAGAGGACCCCTGGGGTCACCTCCTGTAGTGGCCCTCGACTTGGGGAATGGTGAGGAATGCGGGATTGTAGGGGCCAGCCTTTGAGGTTTAAAGTGGATATTCAATGTTATATTCAGTATTAAAATAGTTTTATATTTGGGGGAAAAAATAGTTTGTAAGTACTGGTACCCTTCCAGGCAGCTGAGAGGCTCTTGACCTGAGGGGCCTGGGTTCAGAGGGTTGGGCACACTGATGTGGGTTCTGAATGAGTGGAATCCTAGCTTTCTGTTCTGGCTGAGCCTCAGGGTTCCTGCTTCCCTGTTGAAAAGTGGGGGTAGTCATCTCAACCCTGCTTGTCTGCCTGGGTACTTACGAGCAAAAGTTCAGTTTTGAAAACCAAGAAGGGCTGCATAGGGCTGGGTAGGTGGAGGAGAGGGTACTATCCTGCCCATTTTGACCAGCAACTACTGGCACTGAGGTGCTGGAGCCCAGCACATACTAGGTACCTGGCACGCAGTAGGTGCCCAGCAGTTGGGTGAGTGACCCCAACTGAATGACTCAGGAGTGACAGACTCAAATTCCTCCAGGGCCCGGGTCAATTTTGGAGAGGAGTGAGAGGGCGCCCCTGGACTGGGATGGACTGGCAGGGGTGCCTGACAAAGGGGCAGCCATCCTGGTGCCAGCTGGCTGTGGCCCAGTGGGCCCAATGTCCCCACATCTTTTGCTTTTACCAGAGCCATCACATATCCAGACTTACATTAAACGTCTCAGTGTTTAACGTTGGCAAATAGGACTAGTGCATTTAAGCACCATGTGGGCCAAACCCCATGGCGTGAGAGCTTCAAGGGAACACATACCTGTCTGCCTCCCATGCCTGTCCCCACTGGACCCGCCCTGGCTGCCCAGCCTCACCCTGTTGTCTCCACAGCCCCACCGCAGGCCCCGCCATGGCGCCATTCCTGCGCATCGCTTTCAACTCCTATGAGCTGGGCTCCCTGCAGGCCACGGATGAGGTGAACCAGCCCTTCTGTGCCGTGAAGATGAAGGAGGCACTCAGCACAGGTAGGGCTGGAGGCTGGACCCTGGAGAGATGCAGGCAGCCAGTGGGGCTGGGATCAGAGGTGGCTTTCCTCATTCCTCAGGCCTCTAGGGGCTTCTCCTCCTCGTCCTTGCCTCCCTGTCCAACTCAGCTGTGGACAAAAGCAGAGGGCACCGAGTCCCTCTAGGGCCTCAAATGCTGGCTAAATTGAGGGCTGTCTAGGAACTGGGGTGTCTAGCTCCTCTCCCATTGATAGTTTTACCTGTCAATTTCTGCATGTGCCTCTGTGCTGGGTGTTGAGGACACTGATGTGCTCCAGCACTGACCTGGCCCTGCCCTCCTGGGGCTCACAGTCAGGTTGGAGAGGTGGATATGTCACCAGGCAGTGAGTCCTGTGATGGGGAAGCCCAGAGGAGGCACCTGTCTCCAGCCTGGGGTCAGTCAGAGAGGACTTCCTGGAGGAGGCAGACGTCTTGCATGTTCTCTCTTGCTTGTGCTCTCACCTGGTGAACCCGTGCTTGTCTCTCAGGTCTCAGCTGAGCTGTCCTTTGCTCTGGGAAGCCTTCTCTGACCCCCAGGCTGGCTCAGGGCACCTGATCATGGGTGGGTCTAGAACCACAGGTCTTGCTCTCTTCAACCTTGTCACAGCTGTGACTTAACGTTTACTTTAGGGATGAGTTGGTTCACATCTGTCCCTGTCTGAGACTGGGGCTCTGGGAGAATAGGCACTGGGCCCATTTTTCTTTTGCCACATTCCTTGCCTCCAGTACCATGGCTGGTACGGGGTCGGGGGGGCTCTTGGCACGTGTTCACTGAGTGAGTACAGAGGGAAGGTGGCTTCCAAGTGGGGCTGAAGGAAAAGGGTCCCAGGGAGAGGGCACGTAGTAGCAAGGCCTGGAGGTGGGGCCTAACAAGGTGCCCTGGGGGAGCTGCAGGCAGCCCAGCGTATGGGAGTGTGTCATGGGAAAGGTGAGGCTGGCGAGGTCAACAAAGTAGTCCCAAGGACACAGGGGAGCCCCAGGGTCCCTCAGGGAGGGAGAGCCAGTCAGTTTCTGCCAGGGTTGAAGGCTGTGGGAGGTCTAGGGAGGGACCGAGGGGCCCACCCTGACCATGCCTGACTGGCCCCATTGCAGAGCGAGGGAAGACACTGGTGCAGAAGAAGCCGACCATGTATCCTGAGTGGAAGTCATCGTTTGACGCCCACATCTATGAGGGCCGCGTCATCCAGATTGTGCTGATGCGGGCGGCCGAAGACCCAGTGTCCGAGGTGACCGTGGGCGTGTCGGTGCTGGCCGAGCGCTGCAAGAAGAACAACGGCAAGGCCGAGTTCTGGGTGAGCAGCATGCGGGCCACGGTCTTGTGCATGTATGTGCATGTGCATGCGTGTGTGTGTGTGCGTGTGTGCGCTGCTGTGCTGAGTGAGCACGGCCACAGGGTCGGGCCCTGTGCTGGCCACGAGGGCAGCTCTGCAGCAGACAGAGCCTGGGATCGAATCCCTGCTCTGTAGTTTCCCAGATCCTCAGCCTCTGAGCTTCTGTTTTTGCAGCTGTAAAAGGGAGCTTATAAAAGTCCCTGCCTCAGGTCTGTTGTTCAGATGGACTGAACTAGATGTAAACACCTTAGTACAGAGCCTGGCACATGGTGGATGCTACAGAGAGCCAGCCTTCTTGCCATTACTTTTTTCCCTTTCAGTGTTTAAAGGTAGGCTGTGTATATGGTAGAAGCTTTCAAACTGTATAAAAGGGCGCATCCCTGCCCTAACACCAGGCCACTAGTCCCCCTTCACAGAGACACCTGCTGTCCCACTTCTTTGTGGAACCTTCACAGATACCCCAGGCCTAGGCAGGCATTTGAGAACAGCAGTTATGATCTTTAACAGCAAGGAGCTAGGAGAAGAGGATGGCTGATGCTGATGGCCCTGCCCACCACCCATGTGCCAAAGCTGGGGGTACGCACATGCATGTGTCTGCGTGGCCATGTGTGGCACAGTTCCAGGTGACCCCAGAATGCCTGTGTTGGCTGCACATCCCGCCTCCAGTGTTACGTGTGGGTTTCTGCAGCTAGAATCCTCAGCAGGAAAAGGCTCTGTGACCATCTGTGGCTCTGGTCAGCCTCCAGCGAGGGGTGAAGGGGCTGGGGCAGGAAAGAAGTTGACACAGGGCTGCACCCATCCCTGGGCAGGCAGGGATACCCTGGGCTCCTTGCTGTGCTTTCTCTCCACTCCCCCAAGGGAGAATGTCAGCCACCAGGCCTGGTTCTGGGGGACGGGAGGGAATTGAGGCTTGGGTCCTGCGCTCAGGAGCAGGAGTGCCCAGTCTCTGTGAAAACCAAACCAAAGCAGTTGCCACCGAGTGGATTCCAACTCAACGACCCTATAGTACAGAGTAGAGCTGCCCCATAGGGTTTCCAAGGAGCCGCCAGTGGATTCAAACTGCTGACCTTTTGGTTAGCACCCGAGCTCTTAAACCACTGTGTCGCCAGGGCTCCAAGGAGACTGGAAATGCAGAGCAGAGGGGCCAATCAAGGAGGGCTTCATAGAGAAGACAAGCTTTTAAAAATAAAGCCTGAGACCCAGCATAGGGCGTGTTAGTATGCATGTGTGTCTGTCTCCCTGCATGTGTACATGGGAGGTCAGGGTGTCTCCATTCTGAGGTCCTTGTTGGGGGGGCAGCAGGGGCTGGGGGTGGGGAGTTTCCCTTCCTTCCCACTCTGTTCCCGGGGCCATGTGGCCGGGCTGGGTGTGGGCTGGATCCTTTCACTTCCCTAAATGTAATAATAACCCTGGGTGAAGGGTGGGGGGCGGGGCTCAGGGGTGGGGCCCTGCCCACACTGGGCAGCCAGGTGTCCGGCTAGGCTGCCAGGCCTGGCTTGGCCTCAAGGGACCAAGCATGGGGGCGGGTTCTGAGTCTAGCCTGGCCCAGGCCCGCCCTCGCTGACCTTCTTGTCCCCCCCGCCCTCACCCCCACAGCTGGACCTTCAACCCCAGGCCAAGGTGTTGATGTCAGTGCAATATTTCTTGGAAGACGTGGGTAAGACCCCCCCGCAACCACCACCTGAGCTGGGAACTTAAGGTCCACCCTGCCAGGCTCAGAGCCAGAGCCAAGGCCAGGGTTGGGGAAGCAGCCCCCATCGCAGTCTATCCAGGGCCACCTGGAGAGGGACTGCAGGGATGCTGCCCTCCCAGGGCCTGGGACTCACTTCACCACCCTGTGGCCCCCAGATTGCAAGCAGTCTATTCGGGGTGAGGACGAGGCCAAGTTCCCTACAATGAACCGCCGTGGAGCCATCAAACAGGCCAAAATCCACTACATCAAGAACCACGAGTTCATTGCCACCTTCTTTGGGCAACCCACCTTCTGTTCTGTGTGCAAGGAATTCGTCTGGTGAGGGCTGGCTGAGCCTGCTGGGGGGCGGCGCAGGCCAGGGGAGGCCCTGACACCAGGGTCTGCCCCTCACTCACCCTGTCTTGGGGATTTGCCTTTCAGGGGTCTCAACAAGCAAGGCTACAAATGCAGGCGTAAGTGTCTCCACAGCTGGGTTTGTATGCACACCTGTGTGCCCATGTGCACACGTGCTGGCCAGCGCCTGTGTGCTCACGGGAATATCTGTGTCTGTGGTGGGACCGTGTGTCTGGACAAGGGGCTGTGTGTGCTTGCGCATGCGTACACGGGATTTTCCATGGCAGAGTATGTGTATATGTATGTATAATAGCTGCATTCAGCTGGAGCCAGCCCACTCCTGCTCTCAAGAGCCAATTCTCTGTATCTATTCTCAACTCTGTGTTCAGTGAGGTCACATTGGTAGCCTGAAATCAGCCATGATGGGTGTATTTACACCATGGAAATTGGCCAGTGCTTTTTTCCTCCAGAGAGCCGGTGATTCAGGCACTTACTAGCACACCACTGGCTGCACACGTTCTCCCGTTTCGATGTGTTTGTCTCTGGATACACACGTGAGGATACCTTTCTCCATGTGGACGCGGGTGCAGCATGGTGTGGGGCAGTGGTTATGAACACGAGCTCTGGAGCTAGGCTGCCTGTGTTTGAATCCCAGCTCTAGTACTGCCTAGGTGTGTGACCTTACTCTGTGCTTCAGGGGGTTAATAGAGTCGTTGTGAAGATCAAGAGAGATAAAATATATAAAGGCTGTATTTTTAGTGCCTGGCACGTGGTAAACATTCAATATGAGCAGGCTATTGTCAGTATTACACGTGCTGTGTATGTGTGTACAGGTGTCTCTGTTGGGGCATGTCTGTGTGTGTGTTCAAGGAGAGAGGACTTAGGAGCTATTTGGTGTTCTGGGGCATAGGAAAAGGGCTTTCCCACCTCCAGCTGTCCTCACTCCAATGCTCCCTGCCCCTCACCTCTGCCTACCTCCCTGCCCATCAGGAGGCCTTGAGCTCTCCCCAGTCTCTGAGACCCTTCAGACCAGCCCATCTTCCCAGCCGCATCCTCCCCAGGCCCCTACTGCCAGGGCTGACGGGAGGAGAGAGAAACCCCACTCGGGCCCAAGGCTGCTGCAAGGGTGAGGGTGTGGGCTGTCAAAGAGAACGGTGGCTTTGTGTTGAGGGCTGGACTGGGCCAGCAGGCACCAGCTCATAGACTCTGCCCCCTCCCTGTGCCTTCCCCACCCCTTCTTGTCCGGTGCCTCCTCAAGAATGCAATGCTGCTATCCACAAGAAATGTATCGACAAGATCATCGGCCGGTGCACTGGTACCGCGGCCAACAGCCGGGACACCATGGTGAGGCCGGTCCCAGGGCAGGGTCCTGGGCATCTGGGAGGCTTGGCTAGGTGGGAGGGGTTTGGGCTCTCCAGGCTTTCCTTGTGGGGCTCACTCTCCCTTCCTACTTTTCTTCACCCTTCCTCTCCTCCCGCCTTGGCTCCTGACCTCCGGTCCCCAGTGGACCCTTCTTGGGCATCTGACTGTCCATGAGGTTGGGGGCAGGTAGGAGCTAGAGCTGACATGTGACCCTTGATCTATGACCCCACCCCCACCCCAGTTCCAGAAAGAACGCTTCAACATTGACATGCCACACCGGTTCAAGGTGTACAACTACATGAGCCCCACCTTCTGTGACCACTGTGGCAGTCTGCTCTGGGGGCTGGTGAAGCAAGGATTAAAGTGCGCAGGTGTGTGCCATCTGGGGCTGGGCGGGAGGGGCGCACCCAGCTGGGGTCCTGCTCACCCGAACCTACTAAACTCCTACCAGCTAGCTAACTAACTCTAATACTGAGCTAACTAATGCTGCCTTTGCCCTAAGGAATCCTGTCTGTACCTCATTCAGGGATGTCACATGGGTGAGGCCTCTGTGGCCCTCCCTACTGGTCTGGCACTGCCATTTACCTGCTGTGTAACCACTGGACAGGCGTCCTCACCCTTCTGAGCCTCAGGCTCCTCAGGTGTAAAATGGGGATGGGCCTGGACCTGGAGAGTCCCTGTGAGGGGCAAGGAGAGGTACACAGAAAGTGCTTGCCCACAGCCTGCCACACAGCAGCCAGTGCTCAGCAAACGCCGATCCCCACTACCCCCTACAGAGTCCCCATGCTTCACTTGGCTCCCGTCTTACAGATGAGAAATGTGAGACCCGTTGAGGGAAGTTACTTGTTGGAGACAGCCCAGACATTCTTTGGAGGGCTTAGAATTAGATCCCATATCTTCTGCTTTTTCTTCTTTAAATTATGAAATACTGAAAGTGCACGTGATGGCTTCAGATACATTTTTTTCCTAAAGATGGGAAACCCAGCAGACCCCACCTCGTTTCTCCTGCTCCCTCCTCCACCCCTCGCTGCCCTCACCCGGTCCTGATTGCAGTTCTGACTGCCCCACCTCTCCCTCACGTAGACTGTGGCATGAATGTACACCACAAGTGCCAGAAGAAGGTAGCCAACCTCTGCGGTATCAACCAGAAGCTCTTGGCTGAGGCACTGAACCAAGTCAGCCAGGTGGGCAGGCCCCATGGGGACCCTGGGCCCAGGTCAGTAGGGTAGGAACGTATGCTCTCCCTGGGAAACCATAGTTGGGGTAGGGTGGTTTATACTCAGGACCCCACTTCTGAAAGATCCTAATTCAAGAATTAGGCAGCAGAGGGAGATGGGCTTGTTCTTGTGAGAAATTAGTTATCCAAGCAGTTGTTTACTTGACAATGGACCTAGGGAACCTCAGGGCTGGTTGCTGGAATATTTTGAACTACAAGACAGAATGTATGTGTTTTTGGGTATGGGTAGGGCTTGAGGGTTGCCACAAAACTTTAAGATAAAACTTTAGAATCAATCAGAAACGAAGGTAACACGTAAAAATCTACAAAGTCAGTCATTGGGAAGGTGGAGTTCAGTTTACAAAACTTTGGTCTGTAATCAATGCCTTCCAGACCACTAGAAATGTGTGTGTCCCCCATTTGTATTGAGCATGGAGTTAGAGTTAGGGATCCTCCCTTTGGGCTAGGGGTTCTGAGAGTGGCGTGACTGTCTAACCGCCCCCAGTCTCTGGCCCCTCCCCAGAGATCCTCCCGCAGGTCGGATTCAGGGTCTTCAGAGCCTGTTGGGATCTACCAGAGTTTCGAGAAGAAGCCAGGGCTTTCTGGGTATGATGGCCCAGGTGAGATTGGACCCATTTCTTGCATCAAAGCCCCCACTCCCTACCAGGGCACAGGATGGAGCCCAGCCTCCTTCCCACTGTCAAGTGTGACCTGGAAGGAGGCAACACTCCTGAGGAGGGAGGCCCCTTGCCCCAGCTCACTCATGGACCCAAGGGGTGGGGAGTCGTCCAGGCAGGGGCCTGAGTCTGAGCCACCATCTCTCGAGCAGACAACAGCGGGACCTATGGCAAGATCTGGGAGGGCAGCACCAGGTGTACCATTGAGAACTTCACCTTCCACAAGGTCCTGGGCAAAGGCAGCTTCGGAAAGGTGAGGGGCTGTGTGGCCCTGAGGCAGCTCAAGGGACTGGACTCAGGAGCCGAGGGACACCTGCTTCCAGCCCTATCCTGGCTTCTTCCTGGGTAGGTGGGCGGAGGCTAGGAGTCTACAGGTGGGACCATGACACCCTGGCCTTTGCTTCACCTTCACCCTGTCCATCCTTGCCCACCCACCAGGTGCTGCTTGCAGAGCTGAAGGGCAAAAAGGAATTCTTCGCTATCAAGGCCCTTAAGAAGGACGTGGTTCTGATTGATGATGACGTGGAGTGCACCATGGTGGAGAAGCGGGTGCTGGCACTCGCATGGGAGAACCCCTTTCTCACCCATCTGTTCTGCACCTTCCAGACCAAGGTGACCATCCCTTCCACTGCCATTGCCCACAGGCACATCCCCCCTCAGACCCCTAGAGGCAGGGCAATATCTCCCTGAAGACTCTCCAAGGCAAGGCTGTGTCTCCCCCCAGACTCCTTAGAGGAGGGTCTTGTCTTCCTTCTGAGACCACTTAAGGCAGGATCGTGTCTTCCCACCTCACACCTACCCCAGGGCAGTTGTCCCCCTCAGCCCAGGGACTGTCTCCCCCACTTTATTTTGGGGCCTGCCCCCAGTGGCCCTCATTGAGGGAGATTCCTGCCATCCTCTTGCCTCCCACCCTCCCCCACCCCAGGACCACCTGTTTTTTGTGATGGAGTTCCTCAACGGGGGGGACCTGATGTACCACATCCAGGACAAAGGCCGCTTTGAACTCTACCGCGCCACGTACGTGAGGGCCCTGTGTGGGAAGGGACATCTGGCTCGGAGCCACTGCCAGTCTACTCTCCGTTCCTTCTTCCCTCTCCCTGGAGAAGCCAGCCTGGGCTAGAGCTGGGGGGGTGGGGGTTAGGGGTACACTGGGCCCACCATGCCAGATGCCATGTGTGTGAGCAAGCTCTGGCCACGCGCACAGCCCAGGCACACAGGGTCCTGTCCCCTCCTTGGGCCACAGCCAGAGCAGCCTTTCAGATGGTGATCGGACTTGCATGACATGGGACCCCTGTGTGTGTTCCCCATTTGCATTCCCCCAGCTTCTGTGTGTGCGTTATCTGTATGAGTGCACACCTTCTTATGATCAAGGAGAGAATTCTCTCATTTGGAGTTTTGCCTTTGTAATTTTCTTTTATGCCTTGGCTGCCAGCCCCCACTTGCCTAATACAAGATGTGCGTGATCAGACACAGGTTGCCCATAGAGTTACTTGCAGCATTTCCTGCTGCTGGGGGTGGGGGCGAGGGCATGGGCAGAAGCAAAGGCTGGCCGGCAGAAATCCCAGAACACTTTGTCTCTTTTGCTCAGGTTTTATGCAGCCGAGATCCTCTGTGGCCTGCAGTTTCTCCACAGCAAAGGAATCATCTACAGGTGCGGGGTCAGGGAGGTGTCGGGAGGGAAGGAATTTGCAACCTGTTATGTCCTCTGAATGCTCTGAGCCAGGCCTCATCTCAGCCTGGAGTCAGTCTGTAGTTGGGTGTTTACCGAAACCTCCCAGTCCAGTGTTAGAATGCCTTGTGGCCCCTCCACGGAGGCTGGCACAGTGCCAGGGCCCGGGGGCTCCCTGCCTGTACTCTGAGATGGGCAGCCCCAGGGGTGGGGGTGGGCACCACTGACTGCTACAGCGTCTGCCTTTCGGACCAGGCAGTCTTTTTTTTTCTTCTTCCGCTTTAGTATTTTTTTTTCTGCATGTAGCATTTATTGGCATTGATTATATTCTGCAAATTGTACGACCATTCTCATCCCCTTTTTCTGAGTTACTCCTCATCCATTAACATAAACTCACCACCCCCTGGGGTTCCTACCTAATCTTTCAAGTTGCTGTTATCAGTTTGATCCCATATAGATACTTCTTAAAAGAGCATAACGCTCATGGCAGATCTTTTTTTACTAGTATAGCTAAAATATTGTTTGATTTTAAGAAGACTTCAGGCGATATTTTTGTCTTAAGGTTTAAAGATTATTTCAGGGTGGTAGTTTCAGGGGTTCATCCAGCCTATGGCTCCAGGAAGTCTGGAGTCCATGAGAATATGAAATTCTATTCTGCATTTTCCTCATTTTGATCAGTGTTCTTCTATAGAATCTTTGAGCAAAACGATCAGTAATGGTACCAGGGCAGCATCCAGCTCTTCCTAGAGCAGGCAGTCTTGCTCTCAAGCCCCATCTGAGCAATCTAAATATCCACCATTAGGGACCGGTTTCCATAAATTATCGCGTGATAGATTGTGGTTCAATCCTAGCAGAGCTCCGGGTGCTGATGTGGAATGATGCCATGGTGAAAAACCAATCGATGCGACAGTGTGTGTCGAATCTTGGAGGAGGTTTAAAAAGGTGGGGCATGAGATGCACACTGTGATGTGCCTGTACACGTCTAGGACTGCTCTGAAGAGGGCCTGGGCATGAGGTGCACACTGTGATGTGCCTGTGCACATCTAGGATTGCTCTGAAGAGGGCCTGGGCATGAGGTGCACACTGTGATGTGCCTGTGCACGTCTAGGACTGCTCTGAAGAGGGCCTGGGCATGAGGTGCACACTGTGATGTGCCTGTACGCGTCTAGGACTGCTCTGAAGAGGGCCTGGGCATAAGATGCACACTGTGATGTGCCTGTACGCGTCTAGGACTGCTCTGAAGAGGGCCTGGGCATGAGGTGCACACTGTGATGTGCCTGTACACGTCTAGGACTGCTCTGAAGAGGGCCTGGGGGTTGAGGGCAGAGGATGAGGGACAGCAATCTGTGCCTTGTTCTAGTACTTTAGCTTGTTACCGTGAGTGCACATTATCTACTTAAACAGCTAATTATTCAAAAATAGGTATCGTTCTTACCTAGTGGAGTCAGACAAACATGAGCCCGAGGGCCACCTCTGCCACTGGCTAGCTGGGAGACCCTGGGCAAGTGACGCCACCTCTCCAAGCCTCATTTTGCATTTGGGAAAATAGCTCAGTGTGTGCACAGCATTTGCACACAGTAGGCAGCTTTCAGGAAGCACATGTTTTTGCCTTTCTTTCCCCTTCTGCTGCTTCTTCATCATTTCCTTGCACCCTTGGGGAGAGTCCTGGATTTCCAGGCTGAGAACGGGGACACGAGTGGTGTGGTTGGGGAGGAGGTGGATGGGCCTCTGATGTCTCTCTATCCTGCCCCCTCCCCTCAGGGACCTCAAGCTGGACAATGTGATGCTGGACCGGGACGGCCACATCAAGATTGCTGACTTTGGAATGTGCAAGGAGAACGTATTTGGGGAGAACCGGGCCAGCACCTTCTGTGGCACTCCTGACTACATTGCTCCCGAGGTGAGCTGGGCACCCTTCTGGCCCCCAGTCCACCAGGGTGGGTCAGGGAGGGCTTGCGTCCAAGCTGAGGCCTGGAGGATGAGGGGTCCTGGCCAGGCTCGTGCTCACGGCTCCTCTCCGCTCTGGCCCCAGATCCTGCAGGGCCTGAAGTACTCCTTCTCCGTGGACTGGTGGTCCTTCGGGGTCCTTCTCTATGAGATGCTCATTGGCCAGTCTCCCTTCCACGGTGACGATGAGGATGAACTCTTCGAGTCCATCCGTGTGGACACGCCACATTACCCCCGCTGGATTACCAAGGAGTCCAAGGACATTCTGGAGAAGGTGGGACCCTGGACTGGGGTGGGATGGAGCAGGGGTGGCAGACACTGGGCCCCGGGAATGCCAGCAGCTTTCTGGCTCTGCAGTGGCAGCCTTGCTGATGTACCAGTCCCAACGTTTTGTGAGTATTGCTCCCTCACTATGCCCCCAGCAGCTCCTATCTGAGTGCCGTGCATTCAGTCAGCCTGGCATGGTGAGTAAAAGCTCAGGGTCAGGAGACAGACAGTCCTGAGGCCAAACCCTGGCTCTGCCCATGACTAGCTGGTGACCCCTTGGGCAGGTCACTTGGCCTCTCTTGAGTCTGTCTCCTTATCTACAAAATGGGGATAATAAGAGAACCTGTCTCACAGAGTTGTAGGGAAGAGAAAATAACTATGATGTTCAGTTCTGTGCCAGGCAGATAGTAAGCACTCAACAAATGGGCACTGCTTTTACTCACAAGTCCCACCAGCCCCAGGGCCTGTTGTCTTCAAGCAAGTTGGGAGCACAGCAGGCCAGAGAGGCCCTGCTCAGCCCCAGCACTTCCCAGGCTGTGCTAGACCCATCTTGGCACTTGGGCATGCTGGGGGTTTGCTAAGGCTTCAGTTTCCCATGGCCCTTGGGTACTAACCAGGGCCCCTGCTGGGTTGCAGCTGTTTGAACGGGACCCACCCAGGAGGCTGGGAGTGACAGGGAACATCAAAATCCACCCCTTCTTCAAGACCATCAACTGGACTCTGCTGGAGAAGCGGCAGGTGGAGCCACCCTTCAAGCCCAAAGTGGTATGTGAGCCTGCTTGGGGTGGGGCCGCCCACCCATGTTACCCCTGCCTTGCCCGCTGGGATGGGCTTCTCCTTCGCCCATCTCTCCTCTGTGTCACTCACAGTTCCCTGTTCTCCCTTCCTCCAGTAAGCCTACTCCCCCAATCTGCCCTGGCATGTTCAGTCACTGCCTCTGCCCTTGTATTCTCACCCTCTGTCTCCTCGCTCAGTTAGTCATTCAACAGACATTGATGGCTCTAGGGACTGGAGATCCAGACACTTGTTTAACATGCATTCTTTAGTACAGGGGACTGTGCGTTGAGAATTGGAGTTAAGGCCTTTGCTCCCTCTTCCCACGCATCCATCCAATCCATTTTCCAATAACTGTTTGCACAGTGCCTGCTGGGGGTGGGGCACTATGTTGGCCATGCAGTGAAGTGGGAAACCTGGTCCCAGAGCTGGAGAAGTCCCCTGCTAGTCAGAGAGATAAGACACTCGCACACTGGTGATAGTCTGAGATACAAGACAACAGTACACGAGAAGTCACAAGGCCACACATGACCAGCTGCTGTTGTGTGTTGGGGGGGGGTCTTTCAACAAGAGCCCAGGATCTGGAGAATGAGATGGGGTCTGGGAGACCCCTCGGGAAAGGTGGAACGTGAGCAAGGCTGGTGAGATTACTCCAGACATAGGAGAGCTAGGACGCATTTCCGGTAGAGAAGGATGGTTTACGCAAAGTCCCAGAATCTAAAGAGGCCCCCCCAGGGACTAGCAGGAGAGCAAAGGCGGGTTGGAGCCAGAATTCAGAGCACCCTGAATGCCTAAGAAGTTGGGACTCTGTGGCCTTCGCTCCGTGACTCCTCTGATCACAGTTCCCCTGCCCATTCTTTCTCTCCTTTGCTTCCCCTCCTCCACCTGAACATGCCGTTCCCACTGGGCAGCCTGTGTAACGTGCCCCACTTTGGTGCATTGAGGTTACAGAGCACTTTCCCCTACACCGGGGATCACAAACTCGAATGCCTCCCAGGCTGCGCAAGTAACTAACCACATGTGTGAAACAGGCCGGGCTGGCTGTAAGAAATCACGTAGCATCTCACTTTTGATAGAGACAGGGTTGGAATTATGTGTCTGCACTAAGAAAAACTTGATGAGCAATTGAGAGTGGGGAGTGGGAGGGTCTGTAGCAAACCATCCAAAGGGTACTCTGCACCCGGAGTGGGCATGCAAGGAGATGAGCCCAGGGCTGCTCTGCTCTGCCAGTTTTCAAAAGAAGCCAGAAATCTGGATTTCTTAATGTCAGTTTGGCCAATTTTAAAATAGTGGTTCAAATGTCTTTAAAACAGGTGCTAGCTGTTTTAAAAGCTACTATGTGGAATCAAATTGACAACAGCAACTCAAAAGATTAGATAGGAACCTTGGGGGGGCAGTGATTTTATGTTAACGGGGGAGAACAACTCAGAAAAGGAGGGTGAGAAAGGTTGCACAACTTGTAGAATGTGATCAGTGTTGTTGAAGTGAACATGCAGAAACTGTAGAATCGGTGTATGTTCTGCTGTGTATATTCTCAACAATAACAAATAAAAAATAAGTTATTTTTAAAAAACCCCAAAAAGCAAAAACAGATGCTAGCCAAAATGATTGTTGTGGCTAGTTTGGTTTGGCCTTAGGGCCACCAGTTTCAGACCTCTCTCTTACCACCTCATTATATCCTGAGGAGTAGGAATCAGCAACCTTTTCCTATAAATGGCTCGATGATAAATATTTTAGGGCTTCCAGACCAGATTGTCTCAAAGCAGCCATAGACAGTATGTCAATGAATGGGCATGGCAGTGTGCTAATAAATATCTACGGACACTGAAATTTGGATCTCTTTTAATTTTCATGTGCCATTAAATATTTTTATTCTTTTATTTTTTCCAACCATTTAAAAATATAGAAACCATTCTTAGCTTGCAGGCTGTACAACAATAGGTGGTAGGCTGGATTTGGCCCACGGGCTGTAGTTTGCTAGCCCCTGCTAGGGAGAATCCCCACCCTTCCTTATCCAGGCCCTGAGCTCCCTGCTTGTTCCCCTCATCCCCTTGGGGGAGCAACATCTGCCTTTCTCCTTGGACTCCTCTCAGGTACTTGAGAGAGACTTCCTTTTCTTTCTTTCTAATAATTTCTTATTTTTGTTGCCATTTTTGAGAATGTGCACAGCAGAACAGCCACCAATTCAGCAGTTTCTACATGTACAGTTCAGTGACGTTGATTACATTCTTTCAGTTGTACAGTCATCCTCCCCCTCCTTTTCCGAATTGTCCTTCCCCATTAACGTAAACTCACTCTTCCTAAGTTTCCTATCTAATCCTTTGAGTTGCTGTTGTCAGTTGGATCCCTTGTGGACAGTTCTTTAAAAAAGCACAATGCTCAAGACAGACATTCCTTACTAGTTAAGCTGAACTATTGTTTGGTTTAAAGAAGACTTCAGGGAATATTTTTGGCTTAAGGTTTAAAGATTTTTTCTGGGCAATAGTTTCAGGGCTTCATCCAACCTCCAAGACTACAAAAAGTCTGGATTCCATGAGAATTTTAAATTCTATTCTGCATTTTCCCCCTTTTGATCAGGATTACTTTTTGTAGAATCTTTGATCAAAATGTTCATTAATGGTAGCTGGGCACCATCCAATTCTCCTGGTCTCATGGCAAAGGAGGTAGCTGTTCACAGAGGCAATTAGAGGCTCCCTTTTCTTTCCTAAATAAGGACAGTTCTGGCCTGGCCCAACCCAACAAGGGATTCTGGCTCTAGGGATAGGGTCCAAGGTGTTTAGGAGGTAGTTCTCAGAAATTCAGGAGCATTTTGGAAGGCTCCTTCTTAGGCCGTGCTCATCCTCCCCTGTCCTCTGCCTGTAGAAGTCACCTGGGGACTATAGCAACTTCGACCAGGAGTTCCTGAATGAGAAGGCACGGCTCTCCTACAGCGACAAGAACCTCATCGACTCCATGGACCAGACGGCGTTTGCTGGCTTCTCCTTTGTGAACCCCAAATTTGAGCACCTCCTGGAAAATTGAGGTCCTTAGCCATGGTGCCCAACCTGCCCTAGCCAGGAAGCCCCAGCCAGCCAGTGCTGCGCGCACCCAGGCAGAGCAGGCTGCACCCCTACCCCTTCATCTGCACTTACCCCCACCCCCACGATAAGCAACAGTGTGATTGTCGTGACTTCTGCTGCTGGTCCTCCCTCCCACTCCCAGAGGGGCCTTGGCTCTGCCTGGCTGGGGTCTTGTCGTACTGCCTCTGTGAACTGTGTGTGAATTTGCCTTTCCTCTGCCCTCAGAGGGAAATTGTAAATCCTGTGTTTCATTACTTGAATGTAGTTATCTATTGAAGATATATATATATATATCTAATAGGCTGTATATATTGCTCAGTAGGGAGATAACATGTGGGGGACTGGTGATTTGTTGATCTTTTTTTAAAAAATATATATGACAAAAAAAAAAGAAAAAGCACAAGCTATTCGAGCCACCAGGCTCTTTTATTTGTGTGTCTAAATAAACAAGAAATGGTACCAACCTAGCTCTTGGGATATGTTTGTCCCAGGAAGCTGGTGGCAGCTGCTCTCACTTCTGGTAGTTCTGTCCCGGAAGCTAACTGAGCTGTCAGCTGCAGACATAGACTCCGGGCCTTCATGCAAATGTGTTTGTATTTATGGATTTCCTGTGGCCCTGGGGCCCTAGGGCCCTGGGACGCTGGGCCTAAAGCAGAAGGCTTTTCTGGGTGGCTGCAGGGAGCCCGGGATATCTCTGAGGTGTCATGGAAGGAGGTGGGACCAGGCCCAAATAGCCTGTCTCAGGAGAGTGAGGGGGCAGTCCAAAAGTACCTAGAGGCGGAAGGCCTGGAAGGGCCTGAGCGGAGGCTTGGAGACTGGCCCCACCTCAGGCAGGAGGACAGATGGATAAAGGCCTCAGGCAGACCTGGATTCAGATCCTAGAGTAGCTGCAAGATGTGGGCCTGTTGTGGAATCGTTTTAAACCTCAATTTCCTTATCTGTACAATGGGGACAAGGTAAGGAGGTGATTAATTTAACGCCACATCTCATTATTGTTTATTCCCTGTTCTTGTCACAGAGGGGTCTTGTCTGACTTCTAGAATCTATTTTCCAAGAGCCCTTGCCCACCTGGGGAGGGGAGCCAAGTGGCTGGGCTGAGGTGGAAAGGCACGCTCAGAAATGAAGGTGGCGGCCTCAGGGAGTGCAGCTGGGCAGTGCTGGGTGGCTGTCCTTCTTTACTGGGTGCCATGTCTCCTCCACGCTCCCTCCCCACCGCCTCAGTGTCTCCCTGCCTTTGGAGTCTCCACCAGCTCCCCATTTCTGCCTCTCTCCCTACCTCCCTCCTTCTGTTCCGTCCTGCTGCCTGGGGCACAGGTCTTAGGCAGGAGCCTGGCCCTCCAGCCCTCTGGTCCAGCCCTTGGAGGTGGGCGAGGTGCTCCTGGCGCCTGATTGGCTGGCTCTGGCAACCAAGCAGCTGATTTCCAGCAAGTACATTTTTCTGGGCTGAGGTACAAGTTTCCACAGCTGGAGAGGGCGAGATGGGGCGGGGCTGGCACTGACCAGGAGAGGGGGCTGCAGGACCCCCGCCTGACTGCTTGCCTGGGACTGCAGGGATGGGGGGGCCAACTCGTCCTAGAGAGACCAAATGTCCCCCTCTCCCATCCAGCCACCATGCTCTCCACAAACACTTGTGGGGTCTCTCTGTGTTCGGCTGGACACCCACAACAGCAGTGAACACCCCCAAAATGGTGATTGTCCCCTGGGGCTCATAGTCGGGTGGGGGAGACAGGGTGGCATGGGCTGTGATGGGGGGTGCTGGAGCTGTAGGTGCCCAGCCTTAGGTCCCCCGTCCTCCACTCCTGCCACAACACACAGGTCCCTAGCACCCCTATGGGGTCGTCTAAAATGGTTTAGAATGAGAATGTGGTGTCCAAATTTGGGATGTCTCACCATCCTCCTGCAGTTCCAAGGCAGCGCCTTTCCCCGAAGCCACCGTCCTCCCCCATGGAATGGGGAATGCACAGCCTATCAGCCAGAGGCAGTGGAAGGAATACGATGCCTGGAATTGGAAACCTGGGGTTCGAGCTCCACTCTGCCACTCACTGTGTAACCTTGACTGGTTCCTTCATCTGGGCCTCAATTTACTCATCTGTAAAATGGGGCCATGCTACTCTGATGCCTCATACAGCTCCCAGCTCTGGGGACCCATTACAGGACTGATGTTAGGTGCCTGAGGGTCCTGGGCACAGCCCAGGAAAGGACAGGGGCTGGGCCTGTGGGACCGCCTGGGATGTAGAAGCAGTGCTGGGGATGCTGCCAAACTGCCTGGAAGGCTGTGCAGCTCCAGGCCTGTTCCCAGCTGTTGGGTGGGCGCCCGGCCTGACCCCACAGCCTCAGGAAATGCCTCTCATGGTTGGGCACCAAGCCATACTTTCACTGGGATCTGGGGGTCGAGAAGCAGCCAGGCTGTCCTGCCTTCTCCCACAAAGTAGGTGTGCAAACAAAGTATTGGGGATTGGCCCCCATTGCAACAGCCCAGTGGAAAGCAGGGCCCACCTGAAATGTGTGCTTGGTGCTGCACTCTGGCGCAGCAGGGGCAGGGACAGGAGCATGGGCTCTGCTGTCAGATGGCCCTGGGTTCAAATCCTGCACTTTCCTAGCGTGACCTCAGTGAGTGACTTAAATCCCTGGAGCCCCAATTTCCTCAACTGCTAAATGGGGATAACCGTGATGCTGCTCATGAACTCCCATGATATCTGTAAGCACATAGCACAACTCAGCACACAGTAGGTGCTTAGTAAACAGCAGCTGCTGTGACATGTTTACAGTGAGACGGCAGGCCTGCCACCTTCACGTTGGAATCCCCAGCCTTCCTTTAGCAATTTCTATAAAAACCTAAAATGCACACACCCCATGGCCCAGCCATCTGCCCTCTTGGGCAAAGCTACCCAGCGGCTCCTAGCCCACAGGCCCCAGGAGGCTGGCCCAGGATGCCCACCACTGCATGGACTCATTGGGAAAACCTGGAAGCAAGCGGAATGTCCAGCAGTGGGGGAGGTGCTTAAATACTTCCCTGGTGTGAAAAATGGTGCCCAGCCAGGAGATCAGCTAAAAGAGCAAGTTAGAGCATCAAAGGTTTCCGAGTGCTTCCATCCCTGTGCTTCCATCTGCAAGCCGGGGAAGGTACCCCAAGGCTAGGAGCAAAGGCAGGGGGTGCAGAGAGGAAGAGCAAATGTGTGAACAAACGAACAAATGAATGAACAGAGCGGTTCCATCCCTGTGGTTCCATTCCTGCGGTTCCAGGTGCAAGCTGGGGAAGGTACTCCCAGGTCTGGGAGCACAGGCAGGGGGTGCAGAGATGAAAGGTGAATGAGTGAACAAACAAAACAAACAAATGAGCATAGTGGTTCCATCCCTGTGGTTCCATGTGTGAGCTGGGGAAGGTAACCCCAAGGTCTGGGAGCACAGGTAGGGGGTGCAGAGACAAGCCTGAATGAGTGAATAAAAGAAGGAATGAACTGACTTCCCAGACCCTAGGACCCTTTAAGGCAGTGACTCTCAAATTCAGTGTGAACACATACCGATCGATAAAAGACACGAATCCACCACACACCATGCCCTAACAGCGCATCTCAGCCATGCTGCATCCTGGAACCTGATGCCCATGCCATCTCCCTCCTGGAACTAAGTGGGGACCTCTTCACGGGCCCATCATCAGTATTTTAAAATCTCAGCTGGTCCAATGTGCCTCAGGATTGAGATCCAGTTGGTCGAGGCCCAGGAGTCTGCGTTTTTCCCCGGAACTAGTGGTGAAGCTGTGATCCTCAGACCACACTTTGGGAAACGCCCCTCTGAGCAGGCCACATTCAGGAAAATGAAATCGCCTGCCCCAAGCCCTGTGCCTTGGAGGTCCCTGCTAGAGCGCGGACCACAGGCTGAAGGCTGGCGGCCCTGGCCCTGTGGGGGAAGGCGGCGGCGGCCTGGGCTGCAGCGCCATCTGGTGGTTGGCAGGCTGCTGGCGCGGCGGACGGCACAGGCCCGGGAGAAGGGAAGGATGGGAGAACCGGGGCGGCCAGCGCGCGGGAAGGGGCACCGGCTCTAAGTTGGGTTTGTGCTGGGTTCTTAACCTGCCTGGAGCCATTCACTCCTTGGCGGGAATATCCCAGGAAGGAGGTGCTGGAGGACCATTTACAGAGACTCGGAGACTGGGAGGTTACACAGCTAGGCTTTCTGCTCCAGGACTCCCCTGGGATTTTTAAAAGAGTTTCTTGCCAGGTACCATCAAGTCAGCTCCAATGCATGGCGACCCCTCGTGTGTCCATATCATAGAACTGTGCTCCACAGGGTTTTCTTTTTCTTTCTCTCTCTTTCAATAAAGCTTCTTCTTTTTTTTTTCCTTTCTGTACTTTAGATCAAGGTTTATGGAGGAAATCAGTTTCTCATTAAACAGTACACTTTTTTTTTTTTTTTTTTACATTGGTTGCTAACCTGGTAACTGTCAACACGCTCGTTCTCAGCCTTGGGTTCCCCATTTCCAACTTTCCTGCCCACCTCCAGTCTTCTCGTCCTTGCCCCAGGGCTGGTGTGCCCATTGCTTCTCGTTTAGTCTTATGGGCCTGTCTAATCTTTGATTGAAGTGTGAACCTCAGGAGCGACTTTAGTACTGAGTAAAAGAATATCCCGGGGCCACACTCTCAGGTTTTCTCCAGTCTCTCTCAGACCAGTAAGTCTGGTCTTTTTTTGTGAATTTGGATTTCGTTCTACGTTTTTCTCCAGCTCTGTCTGGGACCCTCTATTGTGATCCTTGTTAGAGCAGTTGGTGGTGGTAGCCAGGCACCATCTAGTTGTGCTGGACTCAGTCTGGTGGAGGCTGTGATAGTTGTGGTCCACCAACCGTTTGGACTAACCTTTCCCTTGTGTCTTTGGTTTTCTTCATTCTCCCTTGCTCCAGGTAGGGTAGGGCCAGTGGAGTATTTTAATCTTTTAAGACCCCAGATGCTACTCACCAAAGTTGGATGTAGAACGTTTTCTTTATAAACTATGCCAATTCAGCTAGATGTCCCCCAAGACCATGGTCCCCAGCCCTCAGGCCAGTAATCCAGTCCCTCAGAGAGTCTGGATGTATCTATGAAGCTTCCATGACCTTGCCTTGGTCAAGTTGTGCTAACGTCCCCATCCGCAGGGTTTTCAATTGCTGATTTTTCGGAAGGAGATATCCAGGTCTTTCAAACTACCAAACTCCCAGTTAGCAGCCAAGCTCAATAATCATTTGCCACCCAGGGATTCCAAAACCAAAACCAAAAAAAAAAATCGCTGTCAAGTCGATTTCAACTCATAGCAACGCTATAGGACAGAGCAGAGTTGCCCCACAGGGCTTCCAAGAATTGGCTGGTGGGTTTGAACTCCTGACCTTTCGGTTAGCAGCCGAGCTCTTAACCACTGTGCCACCAGGGCTCCAGAGCTATTCTGGGCTGTCCCAAATCTCAACCCCATTCTTTGGCACCCATTCCAACATTACAAAAAACCAAACCAAACCTGTTGCCATTGAGTCAGTTCCAGCTCATAGCAACATTATAGAACAGGGTTTCCAAGGAGTTTCAGAGCAGCGTCTGGTGGATTCAAACTGCCGACCTTTTGGTTAGCAGCCAAGTTCTTAGCCACTGCACCATCAGGGCTCCATCCTAACATTACAGTCACATTTATTCCTTATCAAGGTGTAAAACTGATTTGAGCTGGGAAGTTACAGTTTTCAATATTTATATATATAATTTTATCGTTGTTGAGGATATATATAGCAAAACATATACCAATTCAACAGTTTCCACATGTACCATTTAGTGACATTGATTACTTTCTTCGAGTTGTGCAACCATTCTCACCCTCCTTTTCTGAATTGTTACTTCTCATTAACATAAACTTGCTGCCGCCTCAGGTTCCTTCTAATCTTTGGTTTTGCTGTTGTCTGTTTGATCCCATGTAGGTAGTTCTTAAGAAAGCATGATGCTCCAGGCAGACATTTTTTACTAGTTAAGTTAAGCCATTGTTTGGTTTTTAGAAGACTTCAGGAAATATTTTTGGTTTAAGGTTTAAAGCAGGGCTATGAACCAGTTCCTTCCAGTTCGAACCCCTGCTGACAATTTGCATTTCCGCCCCAGACATACTGAATCAGAATCTACATTTAAACAAAATCCCCAGGTGATTCTTATGTATAATAAACTTTGAGAACCACTGCTGTACTAGTGGTTCTCAGAATTGGTCCCTAACCAGCAGTATTAGCCTTGCCTGGGAACTTGTTAGAAATGCAAATTCTCAGCAGGGGTTCAAACTGGAATGAACCAGTTCAAAGCCCTGGTTTAAAGATTATCTCAGGCAGTAATTTCAGGGGTTCATCCAAACTTCCTGGTTCCAGGAAATCTGGAGTCCATGATAATTTGATTTTCTCTTCTGCATTTTTCCCCTTTTGATCAGAATTCTTCTATGGACTCTATGATCGAAATATTCAGTAATGGTAGCCGTCACCATCCAGTTCTTCTGGTCCTGTGGCAAAGGAGGCAGTTGTTCATGGAGACAATTAGCCACACATTCCATTTCCTCCTTCTATTCCTGACTCTCTTTCTTCCTCTGTTCCTCCAGGTGAGTAGAGAACAATTGTTGTGCCTTGGATGGCCACTTGTAAACTTTTAAGACCCCAGACACTACATAACGAACTAGGAGGTAGAACAGAGGCACTAAACATGTTATTAGGCCAATTAACTGTGATGTTCCATGAAACCATGACCCTAAACCTCCAAACCAAGGAACCAAATCCCATGAAGTTTTTGGTTGTACATGAGCAGCTTCAGTAGCTACTCTTTCTTTTTTTTGTCATTGTTGTAAATATATTTATCACAACTTTTGCCAGTTCAACTTTTTACGTAGGTGTAAAACTTACTGACAGTAATTACAATAATCAGCTGGGCAACCCTTAATCAACGAGATATTTCTATCACCGTTAACCCCCCACCTTCCCTCCCCATCCTGTCCCTGGTAACTGCTAATAAACCTTGGTCTCTATACAATTGCCTTTTCTTGTATTTTTACGTGAGGTCATACAGTGTTTGTCCTTTGTGATTGACTTATTTCACTCATCATAATGTCTTCCAGCTACATCCATACTGTAGCTTGTATCAAGACTTCATTTCTCCTCCTGGCTGAGTAGTATTCCATTGTATGTATGCACCATATTTTGTTTATCCATTCATCTGTTAATGGATGGTTGTTTCCACCTTTTGGCTATTCTGAATAGCACTGCAGTGAACACTGGTGTACAAGTCTCTGCTTTCAAGTCTTTTGAGTATATACCTAGGAGTGGAATTGCTGGATCATACTGTAGTTCTATTTTTAGCTTTTTGAAGAACTGCTTTTTTAAAAAATTGTGGTAAATATATACATGTAGCAAAACATTTGCCACTTCAGCATTTTTTTACATGTACAGTTCAGTGACTTTAATTACATTCATCATGTTGTCCAACCATCCCTATCAATGGGTTTTACTAGCAGGAAATAAGGGGTGTCAGGCATTGTGGGAGGAGCTAGTGGGTCTCCAGGACTTTCTACTGCCGCCCTTGGCAGGTAGGAAGTCTGTCCTGTGAAGTCCACCATGCTACCTGCCTCCTCTGCCCCATCCAGGCTGGCTTTCCTGTTGGATGATGGGACCTTGGGCTCCCTCCTACACCATGACTGTGCCCAGCAGGTGACCCCAGATAGGGGAGGCTAGCCCAGACAGGTGAGGTTAGCCCAGACAGCCAAGCGAGAGGCTAGAGAGCTGATCTGTATTTCCTCTGAGTCCTGAACACCCTCCCAGGGACCTTAACTGAAAGCATAAGACTTGGGAACAAAGAAGGAGAAGGGGGACAAAGACAGGCCCCAAAATGGAAGCCAGCTAGCACAGCCCAGGTCGGGCCAGACTCGCAAGCTTTGGGCCACTCATTGGGCTCTTCCTCAGGGTTTTCCATCATCTGATGGAATCCAGCCCTTGTTGGCTGTAGCCCCAGTGATTTAAGTCTTGGGAACTTTGATGCCAATTCCCAGATAAAGCTTCCTAAATTACTTATCCTTCCCTGCTGTGAAAGACATGCTCTGAAAGCCCTAACATTCACTCAGCTCATATTATATGCCGTGCAAAGCCCAAACCTTTGGGGAAGATCTTTTTTTCTTTAAAAAAAAAAAAAGAGGGACGTTTAGCTTTCTCTTGATTTCGCCTGTGACAGTGGACACATGCGCTGTGAGTGGGGCAGGCAGTGCTGGGCTCTGTTCCCGATTTCATGCATCCCTTCAGGAATCAGGTGCCTGCGGTATGCCAAGGGCTGAACAGTGATCACCTGTGACCTGTCACTTAACAGGCATTGCCCCACACCTACTGTGCTTGATGCCTTACCTGTGATGTCACCTGTCATCCCCCTAACAACCCCAGGAAGAAACAACTGTTACTTTCTCCATTTTTCAAGTGAGCAAATTGAAGCTCTGAGAGGTTGAGGAATTTGCCTAAGGTCCCAGGGACACTTGGCTCTGAGCTGGGCCCCCTCAGCCCCCAGTCCAGAAGTGGGCTTCCCTGCGAAGTTTCTCACAGGAATGAGCGCAGACAGCCTCCCACAGCCTCCTGGACTTGCTCAGGGCCACTCAGGGAGGGGAGAAGGTGCCGGCCCCTCATTCTGGCCATCAGAGGCCCTAGGAGGAGAGAAAGTAGGCCTGGTGGGCAGGGAAGGCAGCTAGGATGGGGTACAGGCAGGCTGACTTGGAGCTGGAAGGACCTTTGGAGATCCTGATGTAGTACCTTCATTTCACAGTGGTGAAACTGAGGCCAGAGAGGGGAAGGGGCTGGGCAAGGGCCACACAGGGACACAGTGGCAGGGACAGACCCTCAAGTAAGTAGCCAGGTGTGTTCCCAACACTTCTCCCTGTGGGGCGGAAGCCTGGCTCCTTCCTGTGCGGGCACACACAGCAGGCGGTCAGTAAATGTTGATGAACAAGAACAGGGAAGCAAACAGATAAGCAGGAACAATGCCCACCGAGTGCTTAATATACACCCAGCATAGCCCTGCCCCTTGCTCTCTGCACTCTTCCCCTGCTCTGATGTGGGGAGGGGGCAAGGGTAAGGAGCAGGTAAAAGCAGGGTGGGCTGCCAGTCCTGCCTTATGACGTTAACAACTACAGGTGGTAAAGGCCCCAACCACTGCTGTCCAACTGATTCTGACTCATAGTGACCTAATGGAACAGAGTAGACTTGCCCATAGGATTTCCAAGGCTGTAATCTTTTTTTTTTTTTAATCTTTATGGAAGCAGACTGCCACATCGTTCTCCCGTGGAACTGCTGGCGGATTCGAACTGCAGACCTTTCTGTTAACAGCGGAGAACTTTAACAACTGCACCACCAGGGCTCCTTCGGTCAAGACCAAATCCGTTCCTCCAGCTGGTGGGTAGCACAGGCGCCACCTGGCTGAGGGTGGGACCTGGTTCAAGAGCAAGGGAGCCGAGGCGGGTCCCAGCCCATTAGAATCCTGCCGTCAATTGTATCGGCAAGGCCTCTCCCAGCCACTTCCTCAGTTCAGAAACAATTAAGTCAATGAAGCTTTGCATCAGTAGTAAGTTAAAAATAACACACCTCACAAAAGGCTTGCATTGAATTAAAAACGGATTTTATTAGCTTAATTGTTCTTGAATGCCCTATTTAGAAACAAAGTATATTAAAAAAAAAAATAAGTAAAAAGATTGTCTTTAAACCCTGGCTCAATAGCTTGATATCAGTTGCCCCAGGTTATAATGGGCCTAAGCTCAGCCTGGCATGTGCCAGGGGGTGACAGGGCGGACGGTCAAACGATGAGACTCTGGCTCAGTGCCAGATCTGGGTTTGCACTGCCTGCCTCACCCCAGCTGTGTGACCCTGAATAGGTTACTTGGCCTTTCTGAGCCTCGGTTTCTTCATCCGCAACACGTGCGTGATAAACCAGCTGCCTTCAAGTAGATTCCGACTCCTGGCCACCTCATGTGTCGCCGAGTGGAACTGCACTCCACAGGGTTTTTAGTGGCTGTGACCTTTCTTCTGAGGCACTTCTGGGTGGGTTTGAGCTGCCAAACTTTCAGTTACTAGTCAAGAGTTTAAGTGTTTGCTCCACCCAGGGGCTACTATGTACATGCTGGTACCTGCTTCAAAAGGTGGCACGGAGAACTCTGAGTGCAGCCTGGCACACAGTAAGTGCTCAGGGAATGTAGGAATATTATCCTTAACTCCATCAACATTTTACATATTTTTCCGTGTGTTTGTTTCATAACAATGCCGTAAGCGTAAGGCATGGCTGGGCCCAGGCTTAGCAGTATCCAGGAACCCTACGGAACAGGGGACATGATTTTCCTGGGGTGCGAGTGGGGTGGTGAGCCTGGACTGCGAGTCAGGAGTGGGCTCAGTCCCAGCAGCCGGGTCTCTCACTCCCTTTCCCCAGGGGCTTGGGGCCCGACAACCAGAAAATAAGTGTTTAAGGCTGATATGAATAGCAAGTGGGTCTCATGTAGTTTTAAATTATGAAAAAGAAAAATCAAAAACTGAATGTCAAATGCCTCACTTCTTGGCCCAAATTAAAAGTTAAATGATATGAAGGGCAGTAATTACCATTGTCACAAAATGCCATTAAAAGCTGTAGCAGCCCCAGAAAGAGTGATGGTGGCTTGCAGAGTGGCCCCCTCTCTGCTCCTTCCTGTTTGGTCTTACAGCCCACACTGAAATCTGTCCCTCCAGCCTCACAGCCTTCCCCAGCACGTTCCAGAGGTAGAGCTGGAGAACATTCTGGAGGCCCCCAAAAGTATCTCCTGCTGGTAGCATCCTGGGCACGGATACAAACGTTCCGCTGATGGTTCCTGAGGAGCTACTAAGGGCAGTGCCTGCACGGGAGGCCCCTAGTGTGTTTGTGGGGTTGTCAGCGAACACTCAGCTAGCACGGGCTTCGTGTGGGGTGCTAAGCTGGAGGGTGGGGAAATGGGGGCAAGCAAGATACAGACCTCAGAGTCCAATGGGGGAGGCAGATCTGTAACCAGACAATTACAGTCTGGGACATAGCGTGCGCATGAGGGTACCCCTGTGGTCTCTGGGAGCACAGAGGAGGTGCTGGCTCTTCCTGGGTGGGTGACAGGACAGAGAAGACCTCCTGGTAGGGGGGACAACCAATCTGAGATCCAAAAAACGATTGTCAGATTAGCAAAACTTTGAAAGACTGATAATACCAAGTGAGATTTGGAGCAGTGGGTCCCATATTCGCAGCAGTGGAAATGTAAAAAACCCAACCTGAATGAGTCCTATCCCCTGTCCCCCCAGTCCCCAGGTGGTACAAACGGTTAACATGCTCAGCTGCTAAGGTTGGAAGTTCGAGTCCACCTAGAGTCACCTCTGAAGAAAGGCCTGGTGATCTACTTCTGAAAAACCAGCCTTTGAAAACCCTGTGGGGCACAATTCTGCTCTAACACACGTGGGGTTGCCATGAGTCAAAGCTAACTCATCGGCCAGATGCTGTCTCCCTGGAAAGCCATTTGGCGTTTCCGGGGGTCCTGCAGACCCAGCAGTTTCACTCCTAGAGCCTCCATCTTGGCACTGAGAGTCACCAGGGCAAGAACACTCATTGTCACATTGTTTGTGAAGTGAAAAACCAGACACAAACCAAATGTCCTCACAGAAGACTGGATCACGAGCTCAGGTGAGCTGATGTCGTGGGTGGCAGTTCATTCCCTTTCCCTGCGGCAGAGAGCTACACGCCTAACACCCGTACACGCTCACACACATATTAAGGGGGAAAGCACAGAAAGGAAGCTGTGTGCAGGGCGAGGCCCCTCATGTAAAGCTGAGAACAGGACAAAGAGAGCCGCACCGAAGCACACAGACGCCTGTGGGTGTGGAAAAAGCCCATCAGAACACAGCCGACCTCTGGGGGGTGAAGGAGGTCTGGGACCCGGAGGATACCCCAAGGGTTTGGCTTCCACCTATAATGTTTTACTTCTGGGGAAAAAAAAAAAAATCTGAAACACGCAGGGAAAAACATTCCAGCTTCACAGAACTTGGTGGAGCGTTTGTGGATGCTCATTATTTTTTTCCCTGGGCTTATCTCTAGTTTGAAATACCTCATCGTTTTTAAAAGTTGTTTTTCAAAGAACAGGTAGTCATTCAGTCTCTTGGTCCGCCTGCGAGTTACCCAGGTAAAACATTATAATTATTCGCTACTCCATGCGTTTATTCTATGTGCTTTTTCCTTATGGATGTGACGTTTCACAGGTTTTTAAAGTTGGAAGAAATGGGTGGGCAAGGAGCTGGGGTCAGCGAAGCAGGACCAGGCAAAGGAGGCAGCATGAGGAGAGGCTGTGACCAGGCCTGAGCCCCCATCTGCAGGGCCCTGAGAGTACGGTCCAAGGAGGCCGTGGTCCCCTGAGAAGTCAGCTGCAGCCGCGTGGGCAGCATCCCTGCTCCCACCCCTGGCCTGTGTTTGGCCAGGTCTCTGCTCCCCACCTGGCACTGTGGGGAGCAGGACTGACTCAGTCCGAGGCCTGCATGAAGCTGGATCACAAGTAGCTCTCAGGGAGGGGCCCAGCTGGCAGTGAGATGATGGGTTTAACAGAGTGGTTTGACCTCCACTTGGCTCAGTAAGACGTGTTGGCTGCTGCCTGCAGGTGTGGTCATTATAAGCCTCCGTTTTTTTGTCAGAGGCGGTGGCTGTGCCAATGGGAGAAGTCGTGGCGCTGGCAGCTTGACAGCCTGTCTGGGGAGAGGAGTGCAGATTGGGCCGGTGGTGGAGGTTCCTAGGAGCAGCGGCTGCCCTGTGCTCCTAGGTACCGCTGGCTGCTCTCTTAATGCGCTCGGCAGGCTTTTCCGGGGCTTTCGGAAGAGTTGAAGGAGATGCAACACAGGGGATGGATGTGGGTGAGGGGAACTTTTTTTCTGGGGGAAGAACAAAAACGAGCTTTAAGAGAAGAGGAAATCATTCTTTCTCAAATTCTCTGATGTTCTTTCTGCATAAAAAAATGTGGAACAGATTCTGACCCATGGCAGCCCCATCCATGTGTTCTGTAGGATTTTTGTGACTATAATCTTATGGAAGCAGATTGCCAGGCCTTTCTTCTGCAGTGCCACTGGGTGGATTCAAACCACCAACCTTTAGGTTAGTAGTCAAGCACAAGCCATTTGCACACCCAGGAACCTTTGTTCTGCGTAGGAGATGAGAAGCCAGACCCTGAGTGGCTGAGCTCATGTTCTCAAATGGGGCACTGTGTGTGCACAGGAAAGGAGGGGCACCTGACATGGGGAGATCCTGAGGGATTTATCCCACAAGTAATCTCATTAAGAAAACTTTTAGACATAAAGAAAAGCACAGAGAATGATTCTGTCCCAGATTAAGAAATAATACATTAGAGATACAATCATAGCTACCTGGGTTCCCCTTACCCCTTCCCCCGCCTCACACACACCCCATAAGACTACAGCCTTCAGTATGGATTATACCTCAATATAAAGAAAACAAAACTCCTCACAACTGGACCAATAAGCAACATCAGAAGAAACAGAGAAAACACTGAAGTTGCCAAGGATTTAATTTTACCTGGATCTATAATCGATGCCCGTGGAAGCAGCAGTCAAGAAATCAAATGATGCATTGCATTGGGCAAATCTACTGCAAAAGATCTTTTTAAAGTGTTAAAAAAGCAAAGGTGTCATTTTGAGGACTAAGGTGCACCTGCCCCAAGCCATGGCATTATCACTTGCCTCGTATGCATGTGAAAGCTGGACAGTGAATAAAGAAGACCAAAGAAGAATTGAGGCCTTTGAATTATGGCGTTGGTGAAGAATATTGAATATACCATGGACTGCCAAAAGAATGAATAGATCTGTCTTGGAAGAAGTACAGCTGGAATGCTCCTTAGAATCAAGAAGGATGGTGAGACTTTGCCTCACGTACTTTGGACATGTTATCAGGAAGGACCAGTCCCTGGAGAAGGACGTCATGCTTGGTAAAGTAGAGGGTCAGTGAAAAAGAGGAAGGCCCTCAATGAGATGGACTGACACAGTGGCTGCAACCTGCAACAATGGGCTCAAGCATAACAATTGTGAGAATGGCCCAGGACCGGGCAGTGTTTCGTTCTGTTGTACATGGGGTCTCTGTGAGTTGGAAATGACTGGACAGACAGCACCTAACAACAACAGCAACCTGAGGGAGCCAGCACCTGCTTTTAGTGTTTAGAGCATCTATTTGTGCCATGGGCCAGAGGGGTCCTGAGCATCATCTAGAGAGCTGTTTTGCACTTTTTTTGCCCCTTGGTTTTCCCCTCATATGCTTTTGAAGTTGACCTTTGCCAAGCCCTGTGTTTCAAGTGCATTTCTTCCTTCCTTCTTCTTCTTTTTTTTGATGACAATTTTATTGAGGTATAATTCACATACCATACAATTCACCCATTTTAAATGTGCAATTCAAGGTTTTTTTAGTATATTCATAGAGTTCTGCCACCACCACCACAATGGATTTTGGAAGGTTTTTATCACCCCCAAAAGAAACCCCATACCCTTTAGCCATCACCTCCCAATTCCTCCATGCTCCCCAGCCCTAGGTGACCACTAATCTACTTCTGTATCTATAGATTTGCCTGTTTGGGACATTTCGCACGAATGGAATCCTACAATAGGTGGTCTTTGTGACTGGTCAAGTGCGTTCCCTTTCACCGCTGTGTGCTATCCCATCGTATAAACTCACCACATTTTATTTATCCAAAAATTGGTGTGGAATTCCACTTTCAGTCAAGAGGGAGTAAAAGGGACCAGATTTCTCTTCCTGCCCCCCCACCCCCCGCCAAAAAACAAGCAAACAAAACAGACAAAATGTATTAAACAACAGTTCTCAACACACTGACCATCAGGCAACAAAGGATAGTGATCTCAGAGACACTGAAACAAATCAGGTGAGTCGTGTGCTTGCCCCAGATTTACTGTCTGGACACAGTTTCCAGACCACAGCTGGGGCTGGGGGGCCAAGGGATTTCCTGAGATGAGAAGATGAAGCTGGGAGTCCAGGGAGGCCAAAGCACACACTGCAGCCTAGGGGGTCGATATTGCTGCAGGCAGAGGGCCAGAGGTCTGCAGGGGGTCCCCTTTGAGTACTCAGCTGAGTACTGATCAGTGCTTGCGTGTGAGAAAGCTATCCAAAACTGGAGGAAAGAACCAGTGAATGGATTAGAGGGAATAATTCTTAGAACTCCACACAGAATTGAGAACAGCATCTGTTCTCACCAGCCAGATTGGAAAACCTCATAATTGGGTAGAGGACCCAGAGAAGTTTCAGCTCCACAGCAGAGAAAAATTAACCCTAGACTAAATACTGCTCTGGAGAGCAGAGGAGAAGAGAGAGAAGGTAGGAGGGAGGGAGCTGAGAAGTCAACAAGAGGAGGAGGCACAGTTGAGAGAGAAGAGAATGAAAACCTATTGCCATCCAGTCAATTCTGACTCCCAGCGACCCTATAGCACAGAGTGCAACTGCGCCCACGGCGTTCCCAAGGCTGCAGGCTCTACAGAAGCAGACTGCCACATCTTTCTCCCATAGAGAGGCTGCGTGGGTTCATACTGCCGACCTTTCGTTAACAGCTGAGCACTTAACCGCTGCATCACCAGAGCTCCTTTTGGAAGGATAATAAGGGGGTGTTACTGTAGTCTGGCAGCATCAGAAGCTGCCTAAACTCACAAAGAGGGAGGAGAACCAAGATAGCACAAAGCTGATTCCTTTGGGGTGGAGGTCGGACATACCTCACTCTCCTACTTTTTCACCGTTTCTGACACCAGCCGCCGGCCACCCCCCACCCCCCTACCCCCCATCCCCCTACCCCCCACCCCCCTAACCCCCACTATGGCACTCTCTACTTCTCTGTTGGGTTCAACAATTCATTGCAATGGCTACACAGAACTCACAGACCCTATCCATGATTATGTGGTTTATTAGGGAAGTAACAGGCTACAACTCAGGATCATCAACTTGGAAGTAACAGGATACAACTCAGGAGACAGTTCTCCAATCAGGACACCTTCTAACCAAGACAGCTCTCAGCTTCTTCTCGGCCATGGCTGCAAGTGGGCCCCCATTGGCCGTGACCACAGGTGGTCCTTCTCTAGGCCTCTGCCCTTCTCTGGCAAGTATTACAGCTATTTAGCAACAAGTGCCTGGAGGCACCCCACTCCGCCAGCAAGCCTCCTGCCTAAGCGCTCGGCTCTCTCTTGCTCCGTGGGTCTAAAGCACACTGTGCCTGCTCCTTGCTGGTTTTCTCATCCTGCTGCTGCTGTTTCTCTGCCACTGGGCTCTGCTGCAGTTGCCACCGTTTCTCAATGTCTTGCGCCATCTTCAGTGTTACAACTCTCTCTCTACTGTCACTGTGTCTAGGAGGCTCTCAGTGCAGGGACCCAGGTCCCAAGGATGCATTCTGCTCCAGGCTCGTCTTGATAGTGGTGAGATCCCCTCAACCTCTGTGGAATTGTCCCTTATGTTCAATTTCAAGGCATGGCCCAGACAACAAACTGACCAATCCCCTGGCAGACCACAAATCACTCAATTTGCCTAGGAATCGACCAATTCCCACAGGGTCCGTTAATCCTATTGGGTGGTTTTACACACTCTATTTGCATAGTAGATGGATCAATCTCTGCAAGGTGTGTACAACAGGCCAATCACAGGGCAGGCTGTGACCCAACCAATTATTTTTGGCAGAATTATAAACTCAAGGCCAGAAAGGCCATATATCAAGAGAAACCTGTTACGCTGTAGTTGTGAGCAACTTTAAGTCAATAAATTGAATAACATAGATGAAATGAATAAATTCCTTGAAATATAGAAACTCTCAAAATCACTTAAGAAGAAATAGATAACCTGAATTGTTCTCTATCAATGAAAGAAATTGAAGTTGGAGTTAAAAACCTTCCCACAAAGAAAACTCCAGGCTTAGATGGCTTCACTGGGGAATTCTATCAAACCTCAAGGAAGAAATAATAGCAATTCTATAAATAAGTGACATAAGAGATTATTTTTATGGCAAAGTGAAGATTATAGAGCAGAGATCAAAATCTGCATTAATTTTAAAGTTAAAACAGGAAGCTTCAGAGACCTCTTGAGTCTGGGAGAGGAAGCTTTAGACTCTACCCAGATGCCTGGGGATTCAGCTTCAGGGAGCACCAGGGCCAAAGGAAGATGACTTGCCTGGGATCTCACAGTTGCTGGTCAGGGATCTAGGGCACAACCCTTGGGCTGTTGCTCTGGGCTGTTAACCAGGCAGCCTAGGCTCAGGTCTCTCTGCCCCTCACCCCTATCCCATCTGTGTGTCTAACGTTGACTCGAGATCTGGCCTGAGACTTATTTGAGATGTAAGATCCGTGATCCTCTATGAGGTAGGGACTATGACAATATTGTGTTTTATCGATAAGGAAGCAGGGATCCTTCCAAGGGGTGAAGGATTTGCCTGAGGCCACACAGGATTGGAATCCAGTTCCCCCGTGACTGGCTGGGTTCTATTCCACCTGGCATTCCATTCCAGCCTCATTCTTCCTGCCTACATGTGTCCTCTAGCCAAACTATTTACTATTGCTCAAATATGATTTGCACTTGGCTGCTAACCTAAAGGTTGGTGGTTCAAACCCACCCAGCTGGGGGAAGAAAAGACCTGGTGATCTGTTTCTGTAAAGATTATACCCAGGGAAACCCTGTGGAGCAGTTCTACTCTGTAACACATGGGGTCGCCATGAGTCAGAATGGACTCAATTGCACCAACAGTAAATAATACGATGTGCCTCCCTCCTGGAACCTTCCCCCCATTCACACACACACACACACACACACACACACACAGATCTCAACCCCAAGGCTTAGCTCAGGTGACACCTCCTTCCCAACACCACCATCAAGTTCTCTTCCTCCTCTTGGCCCCCACTTTCTTCCTGTTGCCAAACTGGCTTTTGTTTTCTTCAGCCCTAAGTGTTCAGGCAACTACCCAGACTGAGGAGAGACAGAAGGCAGAAGGGGAAGCAGGAGAGACCAGTGAGGAACTAAGAGAGGTTGGGTCAGGGCTGGGGGAAGACGGTTTGAGATAAGGCTGGAGGGGGCAGGACCTCTGTCAGGGCTCTGTGTGAGAGCCATGGGTGGGGGGTGGAGATGCATTTAAGCAGGGTAGTGATTGTGTCAGGTTCTGGAAGTTTCCCTTGGACTGCTGTTTGGAGACTAAGATGAGGGTGGTGGCACCATGGAGGTCAAGAGATGGCCAGGAGACCATTGAGAAGACTGTGACCCCATTGGGGTAAAGATGATAAAGGCCTGAACCAGAATGAGGGCAGAAGGTATGGCATTTGGGATCATTTAGGAAGTAAAAAACAGGACCTGGGGTTACTTGGAGAGAGTTCTATCCAGTCCCACAGGGAGTGAATAATTGCCCCAAAGCTCCCTCTTTGTCCCAGTATGCATCTTACAATTTTAGCACTGTGCAGCCCAGGACCTCTGGTCCCTGAGTCCACCCCTCCCTGGCCACACAGATAGGGATCAAGTTCCTCCTCCAAGTGGTTGGCTACCACCCCACAAAGCAATGCAACCGGGGCCTCCAAGGGTAGGTGGAGAGACAGGCAAGTTGCTAAGGTCAGGTCCCTGAGATCAGCTAAAAGGGAATTCCTGGTGGGGCCTAAACTTCAGACCCCCTCTCCCCTCTGCCCTGATGGACTTGGGCTCAAGCACCTGCAGAGGGCTCAGCTTGTCCTCAGAGAATCACCTCTTGAAGGGATAAAGCTTTGTGCACCCAGTTCTGAGTTGGTTGGTATTTTGTTCAGTCTTTTAGCAGTGCAGGAATAGAGATGGAAACTTCTGGAACTTAAGGTGTGGCATTTAGATGAGAAGGTTTTGTTAAAACCGTGATGTGCTATTTCTCTACCTCTTGTGAAAATACGTGAAAAACTTATTTTATTGAATGCTCAGCTCTGAAGTCACTGAAAGGAACATAAACACGTACCACATAAAACTGGGTGCGCTCATAATCTCACCTTTGATACGTTCATGAAGACTGAGGCAGAAACACTTTTTTTGAAAAACATTTGCTGATTTGGGAACCTCTGTGCCATTCTGTGGTAGGTGGGTGTGGGATGGGGCTTCTGGGCCTTGTCTTATGCCAGGCCTGGGTATATGTTGCCGGGTGGTCAGCGGCCTTTTGATGAATTTCTGCTCCCCTTTTTAAAGAACTCTTTCTCCCTTCAAATCCCAGATATTTCCCTTTTTCTCGTAAACTCTAAGTTCCATCATCAAAAATGGCATGCCCCTGGGAGAGGGTGGATGAGCCGTGCATTGGGCAGAATTGGGGGCTTCAGCAGCTGCCAAGACCCTGCCTGCCCCCAACGTTATTCCTCCCAGTTCCCACAGGGGCTGGGAACAGGACACCTCCTGTCCCAGGCTTAAGCTGTGGCGGGTAGCTGCAGGACCCTCAGCCCACAGGACAGCCACAGAAAGTTCCCAATCCATCCATCCTTGCCTTGTCAGTAGGACAAAGGGTTCTACCAAAGACTGCACTTGACCTGGAACAAATCAGCACCCAAATCAGCACAGTTACAGACCCCACATGTCCAAACCCAGCCACCGGGAGCCACCGCTGGGCTCCGTTCTGGGGCTCCTCTTGCCCTGAGGGCCACCTCTGGGTGATGCCTTTCTGTAGACAGGACAATGGGGTCCCCATGGAGTTGCCCCTTGGGGAAAGAGTTTCCTTTTTGTAATTGCATCACTCTCTCCCCTATTTTTGCCCCTTAAGTATTTTCCTAGTCTCATTTGTTCAAATTCTCACATCCATAAAACCCAGATCCCCGAGGGTTCCTGTGGGGCAGATTCCTGGAAGCCTGCTCTGGTCACTTACCCAGTACCCCCTTGCTCTTTTCGTAGCTCCCTGCCCCAAGGGTACAGAGTGGGAGCCCCCATCCCTGCCAGGGACAGCACAGGTGAGCTCATGCCTTCCAGGCAGGCCACCATCTGCGGGGATGGGGAGACTAGAACCTGCCTCTGAAATGGTTTAATTATTACAGGAACCCTTCCAAATCTCATGTCCCCTAGGTTAGAGGGGCCCCTGGAGCTGGGCAGTACATAAGGTGGCTGTTTTCTTTGTAGCAGGACCCACTGTACCCCCTACAGACCCCTTCTAGGGAGAGGACATTTGGGGGGGAGCAGGAAGGATGGCTGTGACCCCAGCTCTGCAGAAAAAGTGTGTGTATCACACGGTGAAGGGTCTCCCCAGGAGGGAAAGGAGTGCTTGGCCCTCCCACAGTGATGGGGCACATGCCCTACCTCCCCAGCTCTTCACAGAGGTCTCGGCTTCTAGGCAACAACAAGAGCCCTGGTGAAATCTGTGTAAGGTCTGTGGTCATTGCAGACATTGTGCAAATGTCAGGTTCCTCATCTTGATAATGCGATGCAGTTGTGCCACCGCCTGGGTGAGGGGCTTTCGGAACCTCTAGGTCCTATGTTGCAACTTCTTGTAAGCCTATGAGTATTTATTAATAAAAGTGTTTAAAAGACAGACTCATGGACTGGGAGAAAATATTTGCAAACCATGTATCTGTTAAGGGACTTATTATAGAATATACAAAGAGCTCTTACAACTCAATAATAAAAAAGACAAACAGCCCAATTTAAAAAAACAGGCAAAGGACTTGAATAGACATTCCTCCAAAGAAGATATACAAATGGCCAATAAGCACATGAAAAGATGCTCAACATCATCAGCCAGCAGGGAATTCAGGGGAATGCAAAGCAAAACTACAGGGAGATCGCCTCACACCCGGTAGAAAGATTATAATAAAAAAGACAGACAATAACAAGTTTGGTGAGCTTGTAGAAAACTGGGACCCTCATATACTGCTGGTGGGAATGCAAAAGGGGCAGCCACTGTGGAAAACAGCCTGGCAGTTCCTCACAAGGTTAAACAGAGAGTTACCATATGACCCAGCAATTCCTAGGTATATACCCAAGAGAAACAAACGTCTCCTCAAAACTTGTCACAAATGTTTACAGCAGCACTGTTCATAATAGCCAAAACAGGGAACCAGCCCAAATATCTGTGAACAGATGACCAGATGAATAAAATGTGTAATACCCATGTAATGAATAGTATTTGGCCATAAAAAAATGAAGTATTGATACATGCTACAATATAGATAAACCTTGAAAACATTATGCTAAGATGCCAGAAACAAAAGACCACATATTTTTTTTTTTTATTTATTCATACCATTTTGTAATGTCCAGAATAGGCAACTCTATAGAGATTGAAAACAGATTCATGGTTGGTTTCCAGGGGCTGAGGAAAAGGGAAAGTGGAAGGTGATTTCTGAAGGGCACAGGGTTCCTTTATGGGGTAATGAGAGTGTTCTAGAATTGACTGTGGTGGTGGTTGCACAGCTCTGTGAATATAGTAAAAACCACTAAATTATACACTTCAAGTAGGTGAACCATATGGCATGTGGATTCTATCTCAATGAAGCTGTTTAAAGAAAGGACAACAGGACTGTGTTAAAAACGATAGTGATAATGTAGGACAGCTAAGTGCCCTGGCACTACCCCCTGGATTCCAGTGCCTGGGCTGCTGCAGTGAGAATCCTGTACTTCCTGTGTCTGCAGTCACAGAAACCAGTGCCGAATGCCACTCACACATCAGTTGTTCAGATTTGCAACCATCTCCTGAGCCCCCATGATCCTGGCATTGTGCTAAAAGTATTAATAGGTCTCTCTTTTTTTTTATTTCACTATCACAGCAGGCTTATGAGGCCCCGTCATTATTCCCATTTGAGAGAGAAGAAAACAGGCTTGAGGAGATGACTCTCCCGATGGCCAAGTGGTGAGCAGTGGAGGTGGGTTCAGAATGCAGGTCTGTTACTCCCGTGTTTTGATCTGTGGATCTTAGTGCCCCTTTGTCAGGCTCAGCTGACTGCAGCCTTCCCTCGAGCAGCCTGGGGACTGTGAGAAGTCACTGGGCACCCCGTGTCACATCACGTGACTGTGTGGCAGTGTGGAGCGGCCTCTGGCCTCCCTTCTGCCAGCTGGGCTGGGAGGGGCTTTTGTTGGTGCTAGAAGTTTGTCCTGAGGCTGTCGTGGGACCCAGCTGACAGCCTTGACTCTCCTCAGGCCATGCTGACCTGCTCAGCTGCCTGAGCCATGCGTCTGTCCAGGCCACTCTGGCTGAGGGGTCAGGTGACACCTGCCTGTGGTCAAAGGGAGACACCACAATATGGAAACACGCAAGTCACCATGCACAGCAGTGACAGACGGGTGTAAACCCAGGATACTACTGTTGTGGTGAAGATTAAATAAGACGCAAACATGTAAAGTACTGGATTGCAGGAGATGCTCAGTAATGTCACCTTCACCCTCCCCTTCCTGCTCCTCACTGTTCCCAGCTGGCTGCTGCCCAGTGCCGGGAGAACAGCCCCTCCACCCGCCCCCCATCTCAGCTCCACCTCAGGGCTGTCAATTCAAGGCATCGCAGTAACAGTGATGACCACCAGGTGGTGCCCACCCTGGCTCCTCCTCCCAGAGTTGGCCACACGCAGACTTTGTGGGTTTCCTTATTCTTTTTAATGGTTTACTGTTTCTTTTTCTGTTTTTTAGGCTATACAAGAGGGGACTGTCCCCCTCACCTCCTCCCTGCACTGACCTGGGCAGAAAGAGAGGCCTTCCCTGCTCTCCCCACCCATGGTGGGCTTCCTCAGTGCCTGGTACCTACAGCCTGCCAGGTGCCTGCCCTGACCCAGTCTTCTAGGCTGGAGTCACCTTTGGTGGGCATGAGTGGGAGCTGGCAGGAGGTTGGGAAGGACCCTTTTCCAGGGTGGCTAAGGCCTTGAGGTCCATGGTCCTCTCTAGTTCCTCTCAGCCACGGCCCAGCTAGAGACACAGTGTGGCTTTAAAAAACAAAAACAATTATTGTATTTTGTTGTTGTTGTTGTTAATTTACACAGTAAAACATAAACCAATTAAGTTTCTACATGTACCATGTAGCAACATTGACTACATTCTTCGAGTTATGTGACCATCCCCACCTTCCTTTTCTGAGTTGTTTCTTCACCATTAACATAAACTCACTGCCCCCTAAGGTTCCTATCCAATGTTTTGAGTTGCTGTTGTCAATTTGATCAATGTAGATAGTTCTTGAAAGAGCATGATGCTCAAGGTAGACATTTTTTACTAGTTGAGCTAAATTATTGTTTGGTTTTAAGAAGAGTTCGGGGGATATTTTTGGTTTAAGGTTTAAAGATTATCCCAGGGCAACAGTTTCACAAGTCTGGAGTCCAGGAGAATTTGAAATTCTGTTCTACATTTTCCCCCTTTTGATCAAGATTCTGCTACAGAATTTTTGACTAAAATGTTGAGTAATGGTAGCTGGGCACCATCCAGTTCTTCTGGTCTCATGGAAAAGTTGTTCATGGAGGCAATTAGCTACACATCCCATATCCTCCTACTCCTGACTCTCCTTCCTCTGTTGTTCTAGGTGAATAGAGATCAATTTTTGAGCTTTGGTTGGCCGCTTGCAAGCTTTTAAGACCCCAGGCACTACACATCAAACTAGGAGGTAGAACAGAAGCACTAAACACGTTATTAAGCCAATTAAACTGGGATGTCCCATGAAACCATGGCCCTAAACCTCCAACCCAAGAACAGCATGGCATCTTAGAACAGGTAGAAGGCTGCTGGGGAAAACAAGGCCAGCTTTTTCTTCTCCCTTAAATTTACTCAGGTAAACTCTGGTACGCCCTCCCCACCCCCTGCATACGCCACTCTCCCCTGACCCCTGCCCTGGGATCTCATCACCCCAGCTTTAATCCCAAAGTCTGGCTTCATCTTTAGCCCCCAGGTCATTCTCAGACCAGGGATTCTCCAATCTGGCTACCTATTAGACTCATGTGGGGAGCTTTTCTACAAACTTCCCATGCCCAGGCACGACCCACATGTTTGATTTAATCTATTTGGGGGGAGGGGGCAGCATTAGCATTTTTCAGAGCTTCCCAGCTAGTGTTCGCAGGCTGAGAAGCCCTGGCCCGGAGCTGGAGAACAGGCCATGGCAACCCAGGCTGCCTCCTTAGACCCGCCTGTGTTAGCCCATCCCTGCTCTTCCCGGCCCCCTCTGGAATTGGTGTTGATCCAAATGCAGGCACACAGCTGCGGTTATAGCCAGACCTGGGTGGGTGGCTAGGTGGGCAGTGGTTTGCTGAACACAGGTTCAATGGTTTGTTCTGCCCAGACTGTCAGGAGGACAGATGGGCACGGCTGTAAATGTTTCTCTTCCTCCCCGACAGCTCTGAGCCCTCTTCCTGGGCATTAGTTTGTTCTAGGCCAGTACAAGGTTCTGTGCAGCTGGCCTCTTAAGCAGGGCTGACCGTGGCTGAGCCTAAGCAGCAGGTGGAGAAATAAGATACGGCCACCAGGATGAGGGGACCCACCCGGGAGCAGCAGCAGTGGGTAGGGTGCCAGTGTTTGGGCCTGCATAGCTCTCAGCATGACATCAGAAGCTCCTGGGCCAGCTGTCAAATGCAGATCCTGGCCCCAGGGGCAAGGCCGAGGAACCTGCATTTTAACAGGTTGAGGGAAGTTCTACACACTTTGGGATTGAGGACCTCTGATCTACGGGGCTAGGTGGGAGCTGCACCCTTGTTTCTCCCACCACCTGTGCTCTGATGCCACCTGAGGGTCACATCCTTTCCCAGGCCAGGAGCTGCCTTGCTTCTCTGAGGTTCCTGGTTAGGAGGGTGTGGAAAGAGGAGAGACAATGAGCAAATGAACCTCCCGACCCCAGGAGACCTCTGACCACAGAGCCGTGGGGCCTGGGGTAGGGGTTGGGGGGTGGTTAGGCAGCCCTGAAGGACCTGGATGGCTTCTACACTGTGACCTTCAGGACCAGGTTGGTTGTGGCAGAAGCAAGGGATTTGGGCTCCCAGCCTTTCGGCTAAAAGCAGGGTGCAGTAGAATGGAAACTGGTTGTGCTCAGGAGGCAGTGATAGTCGAGGCAGGTGTGGGCTCAGGGGAGGTGACTCCAGAAGGCCTTGGGTTGCCTGGGTCCCAGCTTGAAGCCTCTCTGGAGTGCCAGCCTCCCTCCCTCCAATTCTGCCCTTTTTCCCACAATCAGCACTGGCTGCGTCGTGTCAAGGAAAAAATATTTCAGGGAACAATTCACTTTTCTCAAAACATATATTTACCACTCCTCTTAGTACATCTTTGAGCACCTTTGCCAGCAACTCTCAGGAATGTGTAGAACCCCCACCCCGTGCCCATAACTCCCCCTAGGCCTTGGTGACCAGGCCCCTCACAGCTTGAGCAATGGCATCCTTGTCAATGCCAAACATCTTCAGCAGCTCAATCGGCTTTCCACTTCTTGGTACGTGGCTGACAGCCAGGCGGGTGACAGTGACGCGAGGCTCGCCCACGACAGCAGCACACACTGCCTCACCTATGCCACCTGGACAAAGCAAAGGAGGTGGGTCAGGTGACAGAGGCCTTAGGGTGAGCAGTGGTGGGTTCCCAGAGCCCCTGGCTGGACCCCAGTCATGTCAGCCAGTCTCTGAGTTTATTCACTTGGCCAAATATAGCAAAGATTTCACACGTACCACCCTTCTCCACTCCCGTGGCCAGAGCAGACATCACTAATCAATCAATCATAGCCCCCCGAATTTCACACATACCACCCTTCTCCACTCCTGCAACCAGAGCAAACATCATTAATCAATCATAGCCCCTCAGGTTTCATACATATCACCCTTCTCTACTCCCACAGCTAGAGCAGACATCATTAATTATAGCCCCCTGCCAGATTTCACACACACCACCCTTCTCCCTTCCCGCAGCCAGAGCAAACATCAATAATCAATCATAGCCCCCTCCCCCCCCCTTTTAAATAAGCCCAAATGTGTTAAAGTAATTTTTAACACACATTCTCTGGGCAGCCATCATCAATGAACCAGCATTTGCTCTTGACTCCAGAGTCTAAGTCCATCTCTCCCCCTAGGCCCTTCTAGGAGGAGAGGTTTGCGTGTGATTGTAGAGGGCTGCTTTCTGAAAGGCTCATAAAAGGCAGAAGTTTGGCATTTGACTCTGCACAACAGCCTTAAACTGCATCTGGGGCACAATCTACCTTTTCTACTTTTAGTAGCAAGGCTGAAATCCTTGCTGGCTTCCTGGGTGGCAGGCTCCATGAAGCCGTTCCAGTAGCTGAGGGTTCACTGTGTCACCAGGCCTGGACTGAGGCCTGCTAAGAGGCTAATAAGTCTCAGTTGCTCTAAGGGACAGTCCTGGGTTCACTGGTCCACAGCCATCCTCTTGGGGCTTGGGCCCAGCCCTGAACTCTCTCTCCCCCTCCCTTCCCGTGGCCCATCTGTCCCCAGCTCTCTGCTCCAGCCCCTATTACCTTCATAATAATGGTCCTCCACCGTGAGGATCCTGCCCTTGGTGGCGCGGGCGCTGTCAAGAATGAGTTTTCTATCCAGGGGCTTGATGGTGAAGGGGTCCAACACACGGATGCTGATCTTGTCTGTGAGGGGACAGTCACAGAGGCATGGCTGAGGGGAGCAGGCTGGGTGCCCTGGGTCTGCCCTTTCATGGGCCTTTGACCAGTCCCTGGCTGGGGCCTGATGGGGGTGTCCTGACGGCATCACATAGTGACAGAGAGCTCATCCCTACCCAGCTCTCCCCTGTGTCTGCCAGCATTCTGCATTTACCACCTCTTCCTGGGAGCCTTCCCCAATCTCCCCTCGTGGTTTCATGGGTTCTGCCTGATTTAGGAGCATCTGGTTTCAGGGAGGAAACCTTGGTGGCATAGTGGTTAAGTGCTACGGCTGCTAACCGAAGGGTCAGCAGTTTGAATCCGCCAGGCGCCCCTTGGAAACTCTATGGGGCAGTTCTACTCTGTCCTGTAGGATTGCTATGAGTCAGAATCGACTCGAAGGCACTGGGTTTGGTTTGAGGAAAGAGTGAGTGCCCCTCCCCCTCCCTGGCTCCAGGCCGGTGGATGTTAGCTGGCTGTCTGATAGAGAACACAGCCTGACAGAGAACACCGAGTGGATTGTGTGGGCCCTCAGAGGCTTCTCCTCACCCTCCCCAGGACACCTTCAAAGATAAGAGAAAGCCAGATGGAAGGTTCAAGGCGTCTGACCTGAGATAAGACAAGGACCTGCTGGGTGATGGAGAGGGAAGCTGTAGTCGTAGGCTAGAGGGCCAGGGAGGACCCAGCAGAGTGACTTTCTCAGGACTTGGCAAACCCTGCCATGCCTCCAGGCCCTGCTTAAAAACCCTTCACCTGGACCTCAGGGGAAGAACTCTCCGCCCTACTCTGCACGAGGCTGACAGGCCCCAGGCCTTCCTGGCTTCTCCAGCCCTCTCACTCCTGCCCCAACCCTTCAGCTCCTCAGAGACTCTGCACACACAGGCCCTTCAGCTCCTCAGAGACTCTGCACATACTGACCCTTCAGCCTCTCAGAGGCTCTGCACACACAGACCCTTCAGCTCCTCAGAGGCTCTGCACAAACCATTCACTCTCTGACCTCTCCTTGCCCCCCTGTTTGCTTGTCAATTCATCCTTACATCTGAGGTCATTTTTCTAAGGACACCTTCCTGCCAGCCTTCCCTGATACCAGTCCTCCCCTTGGTGGTGCTCAGCATAGCTGAAACCTGACTATGTGATTCTGTGACTACCTCTCTCTCCTGCACAACATCAGCTGCGAACACTTGAGAGCTAGCATGTCAAGTCGCATTTATTTAACCCTCAGGACAGCCCCATGGAGAAGGTGATAATATCTCCATTTTACAGATGGGGAAACAGAGGCACAGTGATGGTGAAAAACTTACTCTAAACTAGTACCTGCCTGAGCTGGGATTCAAACCCCATCATCAGGCTCCATGGCCTCTGCTCTGACCACCGTGCTGGGGTGTCTCAAGTCTAGGGCTATGGGGTGGGGACCATGGCCATGGCAGCCCAAGGACCTGGCATCACGCTGGGCACAGTAAGCATTCAACGGGCAGCTCTGACTCCTACTGTCATCATTTAACCAGATGAGACTCTCCCCAGGAAGATGGTTCTGCAGGTCTCTCCTGCTTACCTTTCTTCAGCAGGTCAGCAGCAGCCAAGGCCTCATGCAGGGTCACCCCAGCTCCGATCACAGTCACCTGGTCATCCTTGCTCTTCAGGACTACCTGGGGGTAACACGGGGCCAGTGAGGCCCAGGGGACTGGTGGCCTGGGCAGGCCCCAATTGTGAGGCCCCAGGGGGGCTTGCTCACTCATAGCAGGGAGGGCTCTGTGGGCCTCTGGGGCATGAAACACACTGACCTTGGCTTGTCCGATCTGGAAATCCTCATTGTTGTTGTAGATGGTGGCAGTTTCCGGGCGGCTGGTCCGGATGAAGCAGATCCCCTGGGGCAGGAATAGAGAAAGGGAGGGTTACAGGGTGGAGTCTTTCTAAACTTTGCAAATATCTTCTGCTCCGTCATCCCCACGGGAGTGTCTGTCAGTCACCCCATCCCAGCCAGCTATTCCTCTAGGACTTTCTTGTCTTATGCAGCCTGCACATCCCTAACACTCCTGAGGGCTGCCCAATGACCCTACCAGGCTCAGACTGAAAATGACTTTGTGCCAGGCAGACTGATAGATGGGGCTCCCGTCCCAGGTGGGGCTACCCCGCCAGAGTACAGAGAAACGGGAACCATTAGGTACTCTGGTCTACAGAAAAACTGCCACTCTGGATCTGTTGCTCAGCTCATTCTTCCTGTTTCAGAAAGCCCAACTCAGGGAGGACAAATAGGTGCCATCTGCCAGACTGGCAGAGGCTGCCAGGGTTCTCAGTGGGGAAGAGTTTGGTAATCAATTAGTGATGTCTGCCATGTGGCAATAGGAGTAGTACGCATTTGCCTTTCCTCGTTTAACTCCTACAAGCTATACGAATACCAGTGGCAAGGTCAGGAAATGCCAGTTGGGGAGCAAATGCCCAGTGCCATGTCTCCACACTGGCCACTCCTCTGCCTCCCTAGGGAAGACCTAGCTGCCAGCACGAGAAAGAACAGCCACAGCTGACCAACCTTTGTATTGGCTGCTAATTCCACCGCCTTCTCTGTAGAAACTCCATCACTTGGGTAAAAGACAGTTGACATGGGGACTGACCGGAACATGGCCAGGTCTTCCAGAGCCATCTGAGAGGGCCCGTCTTCCCCTGTGGTATGGGAAAGCATAAGCTGAAATAAGAGACCTTCAACCATGGAATGGGATCCTGCCCCTGCCCGAACCCCACCCCTCCTGGTCCAAAGGGAGAAGGGAAGTTACAAGTGTAAATATCCCAGGCCTGGCTAAACTCACCAATGGACACGCCGCAGTGAGAACCGCAGAGGTTGATGTTGCTCTCGGAGATGGCTGCCATGCGAATCTGGTCGAAGGCCCGAGTGAAGAAGGCTGCAAAAGTGCTGCAGAAGGGCACTGTCCGGCTGCGTGTGGCGCAGCCCACAGCGATGCTTACCTGGGGGCGAAGCGGGGCGGGGTCAGCCCTGAAGAGGCAGCGGGAGGAGGGAAGGCGTGGCCAGGGAGCCCAGTACCTCTTGAGACTACCTTAGGGGTAAGGTTTTATAATCGTAAAAAACCAGTTGCCATTACGTCGACTCTGACTCACAGCTACCCGCTGTGTGTCAGAGTAGAACTGTGCTCCATAGTTTTCCGTGGCTGATTTTTCTAAAGCAGATTGCCAGGCATTTCTTCCAAGGTGCCTCTGGGTAGACTCAAACCTCCAACCCTTCAGTTAGTAGCCAAGCAGATTAACCATCTGCACCACGCGAAGACTCCCTGTAATCTTAGAAACCGTCGATTCTCTTCTGCCTAGACAAGTGATTCCTTGGCACCCTTGACCTCTGCAGTCTGTTTCCAAACACCAAAGTCCTTTGACTTGAAATAAATACCTCAAAACTTCTCTTTAGGGGGTGAGAAGCTGGCTGAATGGACATGAAAATAGAGGGTGGAGAGAAGGAGTGTGCTGTCTCACTAGTGGGAAAGCAACGAGGAGTATACAGCAAGGTATATATAAATGTTTACACGAGAGACTGACTTGATTTCTAAACTTTCACTTAAAGTACAATAAAAGTTTTAAAAAAATCTATTTACAAAAAAAAACTTCTCTTTAACATAATCTACCACATAAATAAAGCAAAGGAAAAGGGCCACATGATCATCTGAATGAGTATAGAAAAGGCATTTGATAAAATCCAAGACCCTTTCCTGATAAAAACTCTCAGCAAAATAGGAATAGAAGGGAAATTTCTCAATATAATTAAAGGCACACATGCAAACCCAACAGCCAACATTGTTCTCAACGGAGAATGAATGAGAGCATTTCCCCTTCAGAATGGGAACAAGGTAAGGATGACCTTTATCACCACTTTTACTCATACTGTAGTAGAAGTCCTAGCTAGAATAATAGGGCAAGAATAAAAAATAAAAGGTATCCAAATTGGAAAGGAAGAAATAAAATTATTCTTATTCACAGAGGATGTGATCCTATACATAGAAAATCCCAGAGATTCCACTTAAGTTACTGGAAGGATTCAGCAAAATGGCAGGGTACAAGATCAACATGCAAAAATCAGTCGGGTTCCCCTACGCTAACAAGGAGAACTCTGAAAAGGAAATCACAAAAACAACAGCATTTACAATAGTCACCAAAAGGATAAAATACATAGGAATAAACCTAACCAAGGATGTAGAAGACTTACACAAGGAAAACCATAAAACACGATGCAAGAAACCAAAAGAGACCTACATGAATGGAAAAACACGTCATGCTCATGGATTGAAAGATTTAACACCAAATCACAACAACATTCTTTAATGAAATGGGAGAACTATCCTCAACTTCATTGGAAAGGAAAGAGGCCTCAAATAGCTAAAGCAATATTGAAGAGGAACAAAGTAGGAGTCCTCACACTTCAAGACCTCAGAACTTACTACACAGCCACAGTAATCAAAACAGCCTGGTACTGGTGCAGTGACAAACACATAGGCCAATGGAATAGATTTGAGAACTTAAAAGTAAATCCACCCATTTACAGGCAGCTTATCTTCAACAAAGGGTTGAAGTCCATTCAGCGGGGAATTTAACAAATGGGGCTGGCAAAACTGGTTATCCATTTGCAGAAAAATGAAACAGGATCCATGCCTTACCCATGAAGAAAAACTAACTCAAAATGGATCAAAGACCTAAATGTTAAAGCTAAAACTATAAAGTTCCTGGAAGATAACACTGGGTCAAAACCAGGAGACCTAGTTTTTGGCATAAATAGCCTATCAAACACAACTAAAAACGCACAAACAACAGAAGATAAATTAGGTAACTGGGACCTCCTAAAAATTAAATACTTAGCTCATCAAAAGACTAGCAAAAGAGTAAAAAGAGAACCTATGGACTGGGAAAAATATCTTTGGCAATGACATCTGACAAGGGTCTAGTCTCTAAAATCAGGCAAAGGACACGAACAGACACTTCACCGAAGAGGACACTCAGGTGGCCAACAAATACATGAAAAGATGCTTGCAATAGGTAGCTATATACACACACGTGTATGGGACAACACATGCAAGTACACGCACGTGCATGTATATCTGTGGCATAGGTATATACATATTTGTGTATACTGCATATACATCCATATATACAATAAAGCACAAAGGGGGTGAGTTATGGACACTTCCTAGACATATTCAAACAACTCGTGGAATTGGTTTACTGAGTTGAAAAGCTTAGGACCATGGTCTCGTGGGACAACTTAGTCAACTGGCATAACAAAATTCATAAAGATAACGTTCTACACCCTAGTTTGCTAAGTAGCATCTGGGGTCTTAAAAGCTCGTGAGTGGCCATCTAAGATACAACTATTGGTCTCTACTGTCTGGAACAAAAGAAAATGAAGGAAACAAAAGACTCTAAGAAAAACCAGTCCACGGGACTAATAGCCCACATGAACCACAGCCACTTCTAACCTGAGATCAGCAGAACTAGATGGTGCCTGACTATAAGCCGCCAACCACTCTGATCAGGGATACAATAGAAGGTCTCAGATAGAATGGGAGATAAATGTAGGAAAAAATTCAAATTCATAAAAAAGGCCAGACCTACTGGACTGTTTAGAGACTAGAGGAACCCCTGAGACTATCACCCTAGGATACCTTTGAACTTAGCACTGAACCTACTCCTGGAGGTCACCTTTTGGTCAAATAATAGATTGGCTTATAACACAAACAATACCACCTGTGAGGAATTGTGCTCCCTTAAACAATCACCTATGTGAGACCAAATGGTTAACATTCACCCAAAAGCAAAGATGAGAAGGCACAGAAGGGAAGCTACGTCAATGGAAACAGAAAAAACAGAATGGAAATAATGGGAATGCTGACACAATGTAAAGACTACAACAAATGGCACAGAACAATCTGTACAAAAATTGTTAAATGGGAACCTCTGCTGTGTAAACTTTCACCTAAAACACAATAATATATATATATTTTTTGAATTCTCTTTATTTTCCTGGGAAAACTTTTCATCTAGCAATGAGCAAAGCCTTTCATAGAAGACTAGAGCTTGGTCATAGATCGTTCACGCTTCCTGGCCCCCTCTCTCTCCCTTCTCCCTCGCCAGCCCAAGGCCTTGTCCTCCCAGCCCCTCCTCCAGGGTCTGAGGGCTCACTGAGGCTCCAGGCCCCAAAGTCCTCCCAGAAGCACAACCATCAGTTTCAAATCAGCAGCCTCCTCCATGACTCCAAAACCCACAGCTGGCACGGAGCCCTTCTTCCCCAGCACCCAGGGACCTCCCTGGACCCCACACCTGCCAGTTTGGTTTGGACTCTCGGCCTACAGCTGGCAAGGCTAGAAGGCACAGAGGGGTAGCTTTAGGTTCAACCAGAGGATGACCTCCACAGAGAGGAAGCTCCCTGTCTCTAGGGGCATGCAAGTCAGGCTGGTCTCCTTGGTCAGAGGAAGGGGCTATTTTGGAAAGCAGGACAAAGCATCTTTCCTTACTTCACAACCTCAGTTACTGACGAGGGGCTGTGTCCCCAGCACAGTGCAGGTTAGAGGCCCAAGTGTTCCCTCCTCTCTGCATCCCACAGGGTAGCGGGGTCCACACCTTGTGCGTAAAGGCGTTCAGCAGACCCTGGCTGTTAAGCCCATCATATTCCAGCCTCCTCTGTGCTTGCTCTTCTCCACCTGGAAGGCCCTCCCCCCAGAGCGATCCTAGTCGCCACTACCTCAAGTCTGCGGGCAGCTCCTCCTGTGTGTGCAGTGGCCCCGTTCACCAACCCTGTTCACATACTCACCAGGACATTTACACCTGGGCAAGACACTCCCACCCACCCACCATGGCTACTCAAGGTCAAGGGTCAATGTTGTTCTTAGTCTCCCATGAGGCACATAGCCCTGCCAACGTGGCTGCCCAGAGGAGCAGAGGGCTGAAGCCCTGCCCCTACGTCCCCCCACCCCGCCTGCCCCCAACACCCACCATGTTCTGCTCGGCAATGTAGCACTCAATGAAGCGGTCTGGGTGCTCCTTTTTGAAAAGCTCTGAGAAGGTAGAATTCTTCGTGTCCCCGTCTAGCGCGATGATGCGGTCGCTGGCGTGGCCTAGCTTGGCCAGGGCCTGCCCATAGGCTTTGCGGGTGGCTATCTGTGGCGGGGTGGGGGGGAGGTAGAGAGCGGGAAGGCTCTGAGCACGATGAAGGGAAGAGGCCCTGCTGCTGCTGCTGCTGGGAGCCCCATACAGCCTCTGGGAGACCACATCATTTAGGGGGGATTAAAAACAGGGCAGAAAAAACCATCCCAACATGAAGCCCTGTGAAAACGTTCACTTCCATAAGGTTGCAAACAAGAACTTCCACAGTGAACGTCTTGGGAATCCCTGCAGCCCCTTGTCCTGGCCCATGTGGGAGCTGTCTGAGCTTCACCAGATGTCCTAAGAACCCCAACATTCCCAGCCCCTGTGACAGGGGTCTGTAAGCCTCGCTTCGCAGATGGATAAACTGAAGCCCTGGAAGTCAGACAGGGTTGCATGGGTGAGTTCACAAGGGGTGGAGGGCGGGGGGCCCTGGAGCAGGCCAGCCCTGCTTAGCCTTTGTCAGCAGTCCTGTAGGACATGGGGGTGTCCTGAGCTCAGGGACACAGGCAGAAGCCCCGGGTTTCAAGCCCAGCTCTGCCAGGAGCTTGCTGTATAACTCTGGGCAAGTCCCTTGCCCTCTGAGCCTCTGCTTCTGACCTTTCAAAGGTAAATTAACTCCAGAGCTGGCTGCCCCCACGAGGGAGCTGGCAGGAGCAACGTTTCAGGGATCCCCTCCTCCCAGCTCAGGGGAGGTCACAGCTCAAAAGCTCAAAGCCACCTTTCTCGACCCCTTCAGAGGGGATCATGGCTCCAGCCTTAGGGAGCCAAAGACCTGTGGCCACCCCACCCCCAGTGAGCCCAGAAAAGTGAGGCCGAACTTTGTACCTTGTCCCCAACTTTGTAGCTGGGAGGCGTGGGCATGCGGATGTTGGTGATGTCCACTGAGGGGGCATCCTCCTGGGGGGGAGTCGCCAGGATCTTCTTCTTGCTCTGGATCAGGCTGTAGATTTCCTGGATGGTCTGCTCAGCCATGTTTTTGGGTAGGGGCTTCCCATGCCAAGACTCCTTATCTTCTGCCTCTGCAGGTACAACACAGGAGGGCAGAGGCCAGGTAAGAAGGAAGCTCCCTGATGGGCCAGGAAGATGCTCCAGGGTCAAATCCTGGCTCAGCCATGCTGACCACTGAGTCGCTATCTGAGCACCTCACCTAAACTTGCTGAGCCTCAGTCTCCTCATTTACAGTAATGACAACCTAACCCTGCAGGGTTGTGGGGAAGATACAAGGATAAGGCCTGGCATGCAGGAGCCATTCTGCATAAGTTCCAACTTGGCTTTCCTATCCCTCAAGGCTGCCTCCCCCACCTCTCACAGCTTTTAACCAGTAGCCATCGAGTCGGTTCCAAGTCGTGGTGGCCCCATGTGTGTCAGAGTAGAACCGTGTCCCATAGGGCTTTCAATGGTTGATTTTTGGGAAGCAGATCTCAGGTCTTTCTTCTGAGGCAACTCTGGGTAGACTGAAACCCCCAACCTTTCAGTTAGCAGGTGGGTGCACTAACCATTTGTACCATCCAGGAGCTCCCTTAGACTACAAAGTACAGCCACTTTGACCACGCCCTGCCTATAAATGCACAGACAGTCCTGTCTGCAAGGAGCAGGTGCACCCTGAAGGCAGGGAACACAGAATTTCCTGCTCCCGCTTCCCTAGAGCCCAATGAGGCAGACAAGGCCAGGTGTGGCCCCAGGCACCAGGAACAGGACCAGTGGTCTCTGACCCTAGGAACTCCTCCAACCCTACTCCAGTCACCCCTGGCCTAGTCCCAAGGAGGGGGTGAGAAGGGAGGCTTGTGCACAGACCCATAATTCCTCGGCCCTTGAAGGTCTTGGCGATGATGGCTGTCGGCTGGTGCTTGGCCTGCCCAAAGGCTTTACACAGCTCCTCCACGCTGTGTCCGTCCACGATGATGGCGTGCCAGCTAGGGACAGATCGGGGGAGTGGCACTGTGAAGGCACGACAGAAGGAGCAACGCCCAGGTGCCAGGGGACCCCGAGGAACGTCCCAGGATAGATCTGATGTGGCACCTGAGGGTTTGCCCTTGCTCAGCCCCACAGCTGTGATCCGGCCAAGAGCTGGAGGAGTGAGGAAGCCTAAAATGCCTCTGTTTTCAATTTGGGTTTTCTTTTCTTTTCATATTATTCTGCTTCCTCCCATTTGCCTTTGAATGGGTTTTCCTCCTTTCCTAAGGAATTCCTGGCTTAATTCCTAAGCTTAGTTCCTTTATTGTTTCTGTTACTCCTGATCTATTAATTTCCTATTGAAAGCTGTTTTGGGGGCGATGCACTGGGTTTGGGATCTGCCTGCTGTTATAATCTTGATTAATTTTTCGGCCCAATTTTTATTTAGGGAGCACATCTGGATCCCTCCATAGATGCTGGGCATGGTGCTGAAAACATTTGCAAAATGAGTCAGATGTTATCAAACACATGGGAGGAGAGGGCAGTCTCTCTGTTTAAAGGGATCCTTTTTGGAACTGTTCTTGGAATACTAATATTAAAAAAAATGGCTACTATGTACTGAGTGCTAACCCTGTGCTGAGCACTATACATACACTGACCCATCACAGCTCCAGGAGGGGGGCTGTTATTGCCCCATTTTACAGACAAGTAAACTGAAGCACTGATGTTCAACTAACTTGCCCAAGGTGGTAGAGCTAGTAAGTGGTAGAGCCAGAGCTTACCTTAGGGAACCTGGCTCTATAGCTACAGGGCTCTGAACATAGGCCCCAGGAGCACTGTCAGGGTTATACTCCAAGTTTCCAGCCCAAGGTGGTCCTAGGGAGGTCCTTGAGGTACTTGTGCTTCAGTTTCCTTATCTGTCCAAAAGAATATTCCCTCCCTTCATCCTCCCCCTTTATAAGGTCAGTCAGAGATAACAAACCACTATGTGATCAGTCTGGTGTAATCGCAGGCATCAATTCAATCACAAAGGGTGACATTCTGACACCTACCCAGGCTGACCTCTATTTTGTAACGTGTGACTCAGAATTCACAATCATTATTCATGACCCAAGAGGAAGTCTGGGAACCCTACATCCCATTTTATAGGACAGCCTGTTCCTCCTCCCCAGGCTGGCTGGGGCCAGGTACAAGAGGTGGCTACGCTACGGCTGATATTTAAATCTCTTAGTAACTACATGTACCTTCTTAGTCTCACTGGGTGAGTCAATAGTCTATAAATTGATAACCACACCTGTGCAGCCTCCTCCTTCCTCCCCCAGGAACAAAGTGAGGATACATGAGATAGCGTATGCAGAAGCTCTAAGAAGTACCATGCCACACAGCCACAGTTTGCCCAAATAAAGAAGCTCACTTAAAACTGGACCTCAGTCCACAATTCCATGATGGTGGCCTGAGCTACCACTGTAAGTACAAATGGCCAAAGCTTGAAATAGTGAGTCAAAGTGTCTGGGCGACTTTCTGGAGATGGGGCCTAACCTCTGGCTTCAGCTCGCGAGTGTGCAAAGCTTCTATCAGGAACGACTTTCCAGGTGTGATCCCACTCACCCTCAGCCTCGTACATACCCGAAGGACTCGCAGCGCTTCTGGTAGACATCCACCTGGTGCTGCAGTGGGGTCGGTTCGCTCTGGCCCAGGCGGTTGATATCAAGGATGGCGACAAGGTTATCTAGCTTGTAGATGGCCGCAAAGGCCATGGCCTCCCACACGGAGCCCTCTGCCAGCTCCCCATCTCCCAGCAAGCAGTAGACGCGGTAGCTGCGGACAGGGAGGGCAGGGTCTGAGGCTGGTCCCTCTCACCTGGACCCACCATGCCCCCAGGCCCAACTGTCCTAAGGAGTCTGCTCCTTGGGCAAGAGGGGCGGCCACACAAAGATGTGAAGGACAGATAGCATTTACCCGGAAGGGGCAGCAGTGTCTTCAAGTACCTGGCACCCTTCCCAAGTCCACAACTCCATAGGAAATGGCTGCAAAGGAAGCTATGAGGAACTCAAGAAACACTGACTTCTGAGAAACAGCTCTAAGAGAGCAGGAATCTGGTCAGTTAAGAAAAATGAGAGAGTAGTTAGAGCAAGAGGAAAACGAGGAAAGAGTGGGAGAATGCGCCTGAGCCACGCCCGCTGCGAAGGTGGAACCACTTCTCTCCCCGGCTTCCCCCAAACCAGGAACCGGAAATGTCGGGGCAGCCCTGGGGACTCACTGGCTGAGCCAGAGGGACAGGGAGACTTTGGAGGCCATGCCCCACTTTTGCTTGGAGGAGCTGGGCAGGGAGGGCAGAGGCCATCATGCCTGCCAGACAGCAACCTAGAGCAGGAGGCTTCCAGGTGGGAGGACAAGCACTAATGGGGAATGTCAAGGCCGAGATCTTCGGGGGCAACCAGGTGCCTCACAAATGGGCTCTCCCCAAGGCTCCAAGGCTGGCTCCTGTCCCTAAGACTGGAGCTGGGCCTGGCCCTTCCTCCACCCCAGGGTCCTTCTTCTCCCATAGATCAAAGGCAAAGATGATCTTCTCAAAGGCAGTGCAAGGTGGTCAAAACAACTGAACTCAGGCCAAATTACCCAGTAAGCAGAACCTGGAGTTCCTGGGTGATGCAAACAGTTAATGCATTTGGCTGCTAACTAAAAGGCTGGAGGTTCAAGTCCACCCAGAGGCGCCTCCTAGAGGAAGAAAGTCCTGGCAATCTACTTCCGAAAAATGAGCCATTGAAGACTCTGTGGAGCACAGTTCTAATCTGACGTACACACAAGGTTGCCCTGAGTTCAAGCTGACTCAAGGCAACTTTTTTTGTTGTTCAAACAGAGCCTTCCCTGGCCCCGGAGGGGGTGGAGCAGAGTGGGGGAGCTAGAGCAGGGAGCCCAGTTCAGGGACTGAGCCCAGGCCTAAGGCATGTGAGGAATGGGTGTGGCTGAGCGGCAGCAGGCATAGAATTAACCCCACTCACTGGGCCGCCTAGGGGCTCTGGCAGGGCTGACACCAGGCCCTGGGCTTACCTCTCCTCGAGCTGTTATTCCAAACACACAGATGAGGAAACAGGCTCAGAAAGGTCAAGGGGCCTGGCTGAGGTTACACTGTTAGGGAGGGCTGAGCTGGGACTCATCAAGCCTGACTGTCCAGCCCAGACTCTGTCCACCCACTGCTCTGTGTAGGAAGGCATGCAGGGTGAGGAGCAGGCAGGCCTAGGCCACACTCCTTTCCCCTGCCTGGTGTCCAGCTGTTTGGCCCCAGGGAGGGAGGCTGGTGCCCAGATGCACTCAAAGGGGGCACAGCTGCCCCCCTACTGCTACAGGAAAATGCCCTTGACCTAGGTACAGTCTCAGCAGTCTGACCTCCAGGTCCCCTTGTAGCAAGGCAGCAGGAGGAAGAGGCTGGAAACAGACAGCCACATGCTGCCAGCATGACTCAGCACTTTCACCAGCCACCAGGCCTGCGTGAGACAGGCTCCCTGCCTCCTTTGTGCCCGGTGCCTTCCCTTCTGGGGCCTCCAGCAGGCCAGGCCAGAGGTCCAGGATGCCTGGCCAGGAGAAGGCCACAGGACCCACTCTCCACAGAGGCCCTATCAGACCCAGGATTATTGGAAACTGGGTCCTGTCCCCACATTTATCTCCTTTCTCCCGTGCAGGGTGCAAAAGAGCCTATGCAGGGGCTCTGGTCTAGGGTAGCAGCTCCCCAAAATGACCACCCTGATGAGGCTGAGCCAGAGAAGCCTGCAGGGAATGCAACTTCCCCCAGAAAGATTCTGGGGAAACAGACTGCCTTCCCAACCCCACACCCACTTCCAGGGAAGTGAGGCTGGCCTGAGTCCAGAGTGCAGTCTCAGCATAGCCTCCAGCTTCGAGGCCTGGTGGCCAACAGGCTCAGGTCAGGAGGGCATCCTGGGGGTCCTGAGGAATGCCCTAAACCAGGGAAGAAATTATGAACAGGAAGAGGACCTCCCAACAGAAGCCTGGGCTAACCTTCAGGCTCTGTATTGCCTGAAGCTGTTAGATCTTATGCTGGGGAGCCTGCAAATAAACGCCCACAGCCAAGAAGAGAAAAACTAGTTGCCGCTGAGTCGATTCCCATGTGTGTCAGGGTAGAACTGTGCTCCGTAGAGTTTTCAATGGCTGATTTTTCAGCAGATCAGGGCTTTTCTTCCAAGGTGCCTCTGGATGGACTCAAGCCTCCAACCTTTCAGTTAGCAGCTGAGTGTGTTAACAGTTTGCATCAGCCAGGTACTCTCCAGGTGAAGAGAAAACCAAAAAACCTGTTACTGTCGAGTCGATTCTGATTCCTAACGACCCTATAGGGCAGAATAGAACTACCCCATAGGGTTTCCAAGGAGTGCCTGGTGGACTGAAACTGCTGACCTTTTTTTTTTTCTTTTTTTAATTTTTATTGTGCTTTAAGTGAAAGTTTACAAACCAAGTCAGTCTCTCAGACAAAAACTTACATATACCTTGCTATATGCTCTCCCTCTAATGAGGCAGCACACTCCTTCCCTCTACTCTCCATTTTCACGAACTGCGGACCTTTTCATTAGCAGCCGTAGCTCTTAACCACTATGCCACCAGGGTTTCCAGGTGAAGAGAAGGGACCCTAAACAGAGGGTTGTCTGTTGCAGAGCTGTTTGGAAACCACCTAAATGCCCAACATCAGAGGACTGGCTAAATGCATTACCAAAAAAAAAAAAAAAAAAATCCCATTGCCATCGGGTCCATTCCAACTCACAGCAACCCTATAGGACAGAGTAGAACTGCCCCATAGGGTCTCCAAGGAGCGGCTGATGGATCCCAACTGCTGACCTTTTGGTTAGCAGCCTGAGTTCTTAACCACTGTGCCACTAGGGCTCCAAATGGGTTACAGCGTGTCCATAATGTTATGTAATCATTAAAAACAGTTCTCGACAGTTATCATGAGACAAATGCTCATGACACAATGTCTAGATTTCTTTAAGAATATAATATTGCGACTACAGGTTTGTAAATTTTTTTTTCTCCATGTTAAACATGAAGGAAATATAATACATTGTGAGTGAGGCTTACTGCTGGAGGGAGGTTAGGAATAAGGAAAAGGTTCATTTCTTTTTGGTATTTTTCCATAGTTTTCAAATGAGTAGGTATTATGTGGAAACCCTGGTGGCGCAGTGTTTAAGTGCTACAGCTAACCAAAAGGTTGGCAGTTTGAACCCACCAGGTGCTTGCTCCCTGGAAACCCTGTGGGGCAGTTCTACTCTGTCCTGTAGGGTCGCTATGAGTCAGAGCTGACTCAATGGCAATGGAATGGGTTTTTGGTTATTATGTAATTTGAAAAAAAATTATTTAAAAAGAAAAGTGAAAGGGAGCCGGCTCAGTATAAGTGACCTGGTCAGTGGCTGGAAGCAATGGTGACTTGGGCCCGGGTCTGCTCTATCAGAGAACCACCTCTGGGCACCTGGCTCAGCCTGATAATCCCCTTGATGCCCCCCCCCCACACCCACCCTGGCCCCAAGCCACCCTGGGTGCTGGGAACCTGGCTAAACCCCTTCTCCTTACACTGCCTTGTTCTATTATGTTCAGGTCAGGAAGTGACCCTTCATAGGAATTACTTCAAGCAACTGTAGGAAATGATTAACTCCCATCTCTGGTTTTGTGTCAAACAAAATGCTCTTCAACACATATCCCATTCTTTGTGATTTTCTCTCTTCACTTCACGGTGAATCACTTTTGGGTGTGGCCGAGCCTGCTCCAAAGCTCAGCCAGGGACTAAGCAATCATTGATGCTGCTAGGTGAGGCTGGCCTGGGCGGGTCTGGAAGGGCCTCACAGCCCCAGCCTACCTCCTCAAAGGTGTCCCAGGAGTGCCGGCACACAGTGGGTGCTGTGGTATGGCACCGAGTCAGGCTCCTTTCTCCCTGAAGCCACCTATACTCGGAGGACCCAGTCACCTCCACATTCCCACTCACCTTCCAGCCCCAGGACAGCCCTGGCTGTGGCCCTTCTCCCGCCAGTGGGGCCCCACAGGAGACTACAGGGCAGTGGGGAAGCTGCTCACTGCTGGGAGGGAGCTGGGCTGCTGCGCCCGTGAGGTGTCCGTCATGCCACTTTGTGGGCCTGGCTCCAAAGGCCCTCCAACTCTAGGAAGCTTCCTGCCCTCAGGGTGCCCTGAGCCTCCCGTGCCCCCCTCAGGCCCTCACAGAGCAGCCAAACACGGCTCTGCATGCATGGCTTGGATTCAAATCCCACCCCAACCACTAAAGATGATCCAGGCCAGCATCTTACTGCCCCCAAGTCTTGTCTGTAACAGGGATCTACCCGTCGCACAGGAGCTTGTGAACGTGAAACCCGATAAAGCGTGTGAGTACAGGATCTGACCCCCAAACTACAGAGGAATGGCCTACTGTGCCCCCATCTGCAGACTGCTATAAAAACCCAAAACCAAACCCATTGCCTTTGAGTTGATCCTGACTCATAGTGACCCTAGAGGACAGGGCAGAATTGCCCCATAGGGTTTCCAAGGAGCGGCTGGTGGATTCAAACTACCGACCCTTCGGTTGGCAGGCAAGCTCTTAACCATTGTGCCACCAGGGCTCCAAATTTCTATGAAATATTATTTGTAAACTCTGGAAACTAAGCGGTTTTCTAAACATCATGTGACTCTCTCCCTCCACCAAAACAAAACAAAAAAAACCTGTCTGTAGGTCAATCCGGCTGCTGTGGACAATCTCGTGGCTGACATCTGCCCCAGGAGGCTTCTCCTACAAGCAGACCACCTGGTGCAGGAGCAGTGAACATCTCTGGCCCAGCAGCTCGGCCACCCTCTGCAGGTTCAGTCTTTTGAATACTCATTTCTTTCCTGTGGTTCAGGGATGTCCCAAATCCTCTAAAACACATAACCTTCACTTTCACAAGATAAGGGCTTGGGCCAAGATAGGGCTGGCACCTAGTCAAGCATGACGGGGAGGGCCCTGAGACTTCCGAGGACCAGGCACTGGGCTCAGGAACAACACAGGGACTCTGGCCGGATAGCACAGTTAAGCATGGGCTCTGGGGCACGCCCGGCCCTGCCAGCTGCTATCAAGGGACCTGGGCAAGCCTTAACTCCTCTGCACGTGTTTCCTCATCTGGAAAAGGGGCCTATCCTGGATCTAGCCTCAGTGGGTCTCTGTGAGGACAAAGCAGGCCACACGTGCCTGTTCCTCAGCCTGGGCCAAGCGACAGGAGGTACCTGGGGTCGTAGTTAAGGCTGGGCCACTGGGGACTTCTCTCAAAACTATGCATGGTGGGTGTGGGGATGGGGTGTTACCTGGCTTTGTCGAAGTATTTGCCAGTGTAGGCCATTCCGCAGGCAGCCCCAAGGCCCTGGCCCAGGGAGCCAGTGGCCACATCGGTGAAAGCTTGTTTCTGTCACAACAGAGGGCCATAGTTACTCACGGGGAGTGGCGTGTTGTCCCACTCCCGCTCCCACCCCGGGATCCTGGCCTCACCAGACACAGCAGCCAGACCCCCATAGACCCGGGGTACAGGCTCTGGGGGTCGTGAGCCCCTGCAGAAGGTGCCTACCCCAGGGTGGCCTCTGCCCAGAATATGACTTCTCATTCTCATACCACAGCTATAGTGGGTTCAAATCCCAGCTGTGCCCACTTGCGAGCTGTGTGACCTCAGGCTGGGACTTGAACTCCTCTGAGCCTCAGTTTCCTCATCTGAAAATAGAGCCCACATTGCCCACCTTACAGAGTGGCTGGGAGAAATCAGGACAAAACTGATGTAAAACATTTGGCCCCAGGGGGTGCTCATGCTGGGGGGGAAGGGACGGTTTTCATTGTAACCCAGAACTCTGAACATTTGCAGTGACATCAGCTGCCACCCCGAGGAGCAAACGGATCCCCTCCCTGGGGTGTCACTGGGATCCTGCTGTGACCCCCCCATATTGATTCCTCAACGAGCCCCTCCTCCTGAGCTTGTCTAGGTGGCCAGGGTGGCCCAGTGGGAAGGGAAGCTGGGTAGCTGGTGCTTGAGGAGAGGCCCTTCCTGAAGTCAACCCAGAGCACCCTTGTCTGGGGCCTTGAAAGGCCTCGTCCTTCAGCACCAGCTCAAGGTAAATTCAACGTGCCCTGAAAACACTTCTCCCCTTCCTCACCTTCACACCCTCCTCTGCCTTTCAACACCTTCAGCTTCTGAGCAGGCCTACCCCATGCCTTAGGAAATAGGAAGTAGAGACAGAGCCCGTGACGCCCCCGGTGGGGTGCACTCACCGGGACGGGGTGTCCATCCAGGTCTGAGGTGATTTTCCGCAGGTTTAGCAGCTCTGCCTCGGGCAGGAAGCCAGCCTCAGCCCAGACCGCGTACAGGATGGGCGCTGCATGGCCCTGCAGAGCAGATGGTGGCAGGGTAGGGGGTCAGACGGGAGCTGATGCTGTTCCGGCTGCACACCGAAACCCAGGTCCCGGCAGAGCTGGCTGGCCAGGGTATCTGGTGTCAGGAAGCAAGTGAGGCCTCTTGGTTTTCAGGCCAAAGTTCCCACAGCCAAGGCCGGCAGCCCTAGGACAGCTGCAGGGGGTGCACAGCTGGGACACTGGACAAGGCCAAATGCTAGCCGGCAGCCGGCCACCCTAATCCACGGCTTCTGGCATGTGAAGGACTTGGACAGGCTTCTGAGCTTTAACGCCTGCCCGGAGAGACCAGAGGCCACAGAGCCAGGCCTTGGTACAGGTGGATTTCAGGGGTGCCAGGAGGCCCCGCAACATGGTTTGTGGCTGGGATTCTCACTCAGAAGGGGTTTACAGGGTGTCACCCCCCTCCCTGAACCCTGCCTCAGTGCACCACCACACCTGAGGGAAGGAAGCCATGGCCTCAGGATGTTGGCACAACCCAGTAAGATGCATGTGGAAAGCCACAAAGCTGTAACCCAGCCCTGGATTCGGGTCCTGGCTGTAAACCCCAAGGATGGACGGAACATGCAGTCAGTCATTTCCGCTGCCCACAGCCCATCCTCTGGGTTAATGCACCTGGGCTCAAGGACAAGAAACCCATTACTGCAGTCATGCAGTCGTCCACTCGGGCTAAGCTAATCAGCTGTGCCAGCACAGCACGGGAGGGAGGGGCTAGGAAGGGTGGGCCGGGGCTGGGGACTCTCCTCAGAGGTCACTCACTACCAGCCCCTTCTCACGGTTCCAGGGCCACAGTAAAGGGCAGTGGTGGCGGGCAGGCTGGGCTCTTACCTTGGAGAGCACGAAGCGGTCGTTGTTGGGGTTCCGGGGGTCCTGGGCCTTGTAACGCATGGTGTGGAAAAAGAGGACAGCCATGATCTCGGCGGCACTGCAGCATGATGTGGGGTGGCTGTGGTCCAGGAGAGAAGACAGACACATGTGTCACAGCCCTGCACCCTGGCCCACAGCGCTCACCCCAGACCGTGCACAGGGACCTGTGGGTGCAGGTCCCAGGAAGCCACACAGGCCTGGCTTATTGGAACCACACACTCCTCCTGCCTGAGAGGGGGCAGAGGGTGTCCAGGAGGCCACTGCTGGTGGCTTGGGGTCTGGGCCAGCTGGTAGGTACCAGCGACTGTCACACTCTCCTAGGGACCACCAGCCCAGAGCCTCAGAGTCATGGGAACAGAAACATTCTGGGGCTAGTCTAGGGTAAGAAAGGAGGGGCCCAGGAAAGACAACACAGCAGAGCCAGCCTGAGGGCACGGAAGCTCCCTAGACAGCCCAAGGTTGGGGGTGGTTGGAGTCCAGTTCCCACCTCAGGGCTCCTAGGAGTCTAAAGACTCAGAACCATGGGAAAGGACTAGGGGTGATTAGGTCTCTATGACAATGAGCTACATCCCAGTGGGACTGCCCAGAGTTCTGTCCACTTGTGAGTGGCACCCCAGGGGTACCAGGCCTTGGGGTCCATGGGGCAGGGTGTAAGGAATGGAGGCTCATCACCAGAGCCTCCCAGGAGCCTCAGTACAGGGGTTTGCAGTCTGAAACACTGGGCTTTGGTCTTCACAACAGCATCACTGGCTACTTGGTAGCCTTTCTAATGGGCATTTCGAGGGCTGGTGTAGCAGCTAGGAAACGTGCTTTTGTGCAGAATTTAAACAGCAAAGTACACAATCCCACCTTCTACAAAGGCTACAACCATGTAAAAATAAAAATCTCTTCTGCCTGTAGACAAGGGCTGAGGTGGGGCCAACCAGAGCAAGGGCCTGCCCCTCCACCTGGAGGGGTGGGGCTGAGGGGCTCCCCTCTTCCTAGCCTCTTGTTCTAATAATCAATTAGCTGTTTGAATGGCTACCGGGCAAAGGAACTAACAACAGAAAATGCAAGAATTAAACCTTAGAGATGATACAAGTTCAGATCTCTTAGGATCTACTTAGGGAATTAATGCAGCCCCCAGAAATGGGGGCCAGAGTTTGGGGTTCCTGCTGGGGCATGCTGTAATTCCTGGCTAACTCAAAGCCTTCTGGTCCACACAGTTTTGTCAAGATGTCAGCCCTGGGGCACATGCCTCCTGGCCTCCTGTCCACGCAGCTGCGCTCAGGCCTGTGATGCTGCTGACCCTGCTCTTCTTGAGGCCCTTCACCCTGAAACATGCCCAATGCTAAACCCAAGATCACATGCAACATCTGCCGTTCACAGGCGCCACCCTCCCACATCCAGTCGGCGTCCCCACCAGGTTAGGGGTGAGTCACTCCCAGTGCAGACTTGTTAGTAGAGAAATCCAGAGAACTGTCCATGCTGGTTTAGTACCCACATTCTCGGCACACTGTCACCTCATACTTAACCATTTCTACGAGCTCCTGGTCATGAGGAAAAGACACTATACCTGAAAGAGGGAGGTGAGGAAACGTAAACAAGAACGCTTTTTCTGACTGGTGGGACCCCAAACCCTGGTCCCCAGTGCCAAGCTTCAGTCAACACCTCCTGCCCTTCCTGCCTCTGAGGGCAGCCCTATCCCCTTGTTGTAAGGAAGACGGGGGGATGTGGGTGCACACTGGGCATGCTCCAAGGAGAAGGGAGGACAGGAGATGGGGCTCCACCTGTCCCCTTCACCTGAAGACCCCAGGGTGACATTCCCACTGGGAAGGGTCTCTGCAGGAATGGTATGATGGCACAAGTGGCTTTTATAAGTGCCAGTAGGCCCAAGCAGAGTGGACCTGGGGGAAGAGAAAAAGTTACCCATGGAGAGAGACCACAAGTTGAAAGTAGTAGAAATTAACCCCTCCTTGTTTAGGCCCACAAAGGGTGGGCCTGCAATGTGTTATTTCCTCCAAGGGTGTGTCAGCTATGCTCCTGGCACTGTCTCCATGCCCGAGAAAGACACACAAAATAAGGGACTCTTGGGAGCCATGTGCCCACTGTACTCCACCCCAGGTGGGAGAGAAGCGTCAGGGTTGGCCCTCTGCAAAGTGTCCTGGGGTGGGGATACGGGGATGTGCCACTCATGAGCCATGTGGCCTGAGCAAGGCTCAGCGTCTTCATTTGTAAATGGAGTTCTGGGTAGGGGCACCTGGGAACCCAGTGAGATAATGCATGTGAAGTGCCCGGGCCACCATGAACCACTATCATCCGCCACAACTCAGTGCCTCCAACGTATTTGCAGGCCCAGGCCGGGACCATGACCCCCTCACTGGCCACAGGGCAGATGAGAAAGAAGAGCTGAGATCAGGCTCTACAAAATGCAAAGTGCTGAGCACACAGGACACAGTTATTTTGGGGCCGAAAGTGTACTGAGCCTGTAGCCTCAGGGCCTGAGCTTTTCCTACAACCTCAGCCTGTCCTGGGTCTGACAACTGCAGGTAGAGGCCCCACCCCTCGGTGCTGTACAACACACCTGTCACCCACTGGAAGCAAGCAGGCTTGTTCCACTTTGCCTGAGGCGGGGCTACAGAGGATCTTATCCTACCACCCCTCACTGACCTTGTCACTGCAAACACAGTGCCCTGTTTTAACCAAGTTCATTCCTTCTTTCAGCCAGTTTTGATTTCTCAAGCTTCTACTACATGCCAGACTCTGAGATGCACTGTGGCTCAGCGGTTAAGAGCATGGCTGCTAACCAAGAGGTCGGCAGTTCGAATTCACCAGCAGCTCCTTGGAAACCCTATGGGTCAGTTCTACTCTGTTCTATAGGGTTGCTCTGAGTCAGAAATGACTCTATGGCAGCGGGTTCAGTGCCGACAAGTAGATTTGAGAGGCTGTTCGAAAACCCTGCGTTGGCCTTAATGGCCACTACGGTTAACTTTTTTTTTTAGTTCAATCTATGAAGCTGGTGCTGCAAGTTTAGAGGTAGGCCCAACTACCCTCCCTTCCCACTTGGAAGGACACACATTCTTCCAGATGTTTCCTTGCAGGTGGGCTTCTGATTCTTCCTTTAGCACTCACTCTGCCTCCTCACAGGCTTCCCTGTAGAAAAGGCCAGAGAAGATCCCTCACCTTCTGGCTGTGCTCCTTAAGAGAAGACGGACGTAAGCTTCCGCTAACACAGTGCCCCCCCTCCCTCTCACCATACACACACTGTGGGGCTAAATCACAAGCAGCCCCACAACTGTGCAGTCAACCAATAAATGAACAAACCAGGGAGGTAAAGCAACTATGACAGCCTCGCTGAGGCAGACCTCAACGCTTAAAGATGCAAAAGAAGAAAAAAAAAATTTGTTATCGGGAAGAAATAAGTACCCTAAGAAGAAAGCTGAAAACCAATAGCTAAGGTCCAACTTGAAAAGAAGATAACAAAGAACAGAAACCTATGAAATAGGAGCGACATATACAGTAAAAAGAATCAAAGCCAATAGCTATAAAATAGCAAACTTGTGAGAAAAGCAATAAAAAAATGGAAAGGAGATTCCATTTGAATCTGCACTGGAGATTCAAAAGAATATGCTGAACAACCAGATGCAAATAAATATGAAAACAGAAAAATTTCTGGGAAAGGTAATTTACCAAAACTGACTCAAGAAGAAATAGAAAACTTCACAATGCAAATTTCCCTAAGACCTAACAACTCTACTGGTAAGAACATACCCAGAGAAACATATATGCATAGTTTAGGAAACATACACAGGATTGTCCCTTAAAATGTCTGTAACAGCACGACTGGGAAACTACCAGGTGTCTATTAACAGAATAGTTTAACCGCAACATACGTGTATAGTGGAATATCACACAGTAATGACTGAGTGAACTATACTTCACAGATCCAACATCAATATCATCTTACAAATGGGTGTGAAAAAACCACACTGCAGAAGAATTTGTGTAGCCAAGAAGGCCAAACATATTGCTTATGAATATATAAAAATATCAAACTATATCAACAGAATGATAACACAAAATTCAGAGTGTAGTTCCTCCTAGGGGAGGGGTACAGAAGGGAGCTTCTAAAGTACTGGTAACTTCCTGGTTCTTAAGCTTATAATAATATATATTATATTATAAACAATGAACCTGTATATACCTACCACCCAGCTAAAGAACCAGGAAGTTACCAGTATTTTTTATATATTATATTTGGAAACCCTGGCGGCATAGTGGCTAAGTGCTATGGCTGCTAACCAAAGGGTCTGCAGTTTGAATCCATCAGGCGCTCCTTGGAAACTCTGTGGGGCAGTTCTACTCTGTCCTATAGGGTCGCTATGAGTCAGAATTGACTCGATGGCAATGGGTTTGGTTTTATATATTTATATTATACATACATATTTATATACACACACATACACATTTAATACTCAAGAGAAACTCCTAGGATTTCAAGGTAGAAGTGAACCTCAGAAGCAGTCCTTGTTCTTCCTGTTCCCTGAAATGCCCAAGCTGGCTCCTGCCTGGAAAGGACCTCTAACTCCAGATCTTGGCTGGTTTCTTCAAGTCTCTGCCCTCACGTCACCTCCTCCGAGAAGCGCTCCTTGACTACACAATCTAAAATACCTCTCCTTTCCCAAATTCACACCCGCCACCACCCAACACTATGTGGTTATGCACTACCCGTTTAGCCTACTACAACCCAAGCTCCCAGAGGGCAGGGACTTTGAGTCCTTTCACTATTGTGTCCTCAGGCCTCAGCAGCGCTGGGCATCAACTGAGTGCACAAATGATTAAATGATGCAACCTTGGGGAAATGACCTCTCTGCGTGCCTCAGTTTCCTCACTGTAAAATGGAGATAATAATAAAAGCTAACTGACTGAGGCAGTGTGTGTGCGTGAAGAGCCTGGCAGGGTGTATAACAAACAGTAGTTGCTCAGTCAATATTAGCTCTTATTAGTATCAGGGATTGAGTCTAACCTTTTCCTCATTTTGACGATGGGACCACTAAAACCCATAGAGGGCAAATGACTTGCCCAAGGTCACACAACCTGTCAACAGCAACAACTTTAATAACTTGTTTTAAAAGGAGGAAAAAGTGCTAAGAGAGCCCCAGACAGGAAGCTCTCCAGGTGTCCACACTGCCCTGCCCAGATCAAAAGATTACATGCAGGCCATGAATGTAACCAACTTCTGAGCAAGGAGCCCCAGCAGTGTGCACCCCGGTCAGCCAGACCCATATGCTGGTGGAATCACCCCGGCTCCCCTAATCCCACCCTACTCTAAATGGACCCTGGGGGTGGGGGGTGGGATGCAGAGAGCTGCACCTCATTCCCAGCTTCAAGAAACATCGAACATCAACCTTGCAGAGGTCACCCGGGCAAAGAACCAAGTCCTTCCAGGGCAGCCGGGTGCCTTCACACTGAGTTGGGAAACACCCTGCTGTTGGGGCAATCTCAACCGGCTTCACTCTTGCCTCAGTCCGGGCCAGGCTGGGGCGGGAGCTAGGGACCCAGGCAGCCTGAATGGAGAAGCAGGTCCCTGGCAGCCGTTCTCTGTCCAGAGAGGGCAGAGACTGAAGGGCCTGGGCCATGCTGTGGCTGCCTGAGCACTCAGCTGAAGCCTCCACGAATGCCAGAGCTGGGACGCAGGAAGGGGGCCCACACCTCCAGCCACTTCAAGGTCTCACAGACACTAGGATGGGACTCCAGAGCCTGGACACTCAGCTCCCCCAGCCCTACTCCTGAGGGAGCCAGTTTGAAAATCACCTATCTACGAACCTCTTCTTTAAAGATGGGGAAACTGAGGCCCTGGAAAGGGAAGAGTCTCAATGACAAGGCTGCAGCTGCTCCAAGCAGAGCCAGGGTTAGATTCCTGGTCTCCCTGTGCCCACTAGCCAGGTCTGGATGAAACCCATCAGCAATCCCCAAAGCAGAGCTGTGGGTTACAGGAGACCACCCTCCCGTGGTCTGGAAGCACTGCATGGGTACCAAGTTGCCCAGGGATTTGGATGGCATCCTCAGATGACACTTGGGACCATTTGGATAACGTCATAGTCTAGCCCTAGTAAGTGAGAACTGAGAACTCTTCACCATCCAGGCCACTCTAACAAGGCCACTGGGTCTCATTTTTCATTTCCAGCATGAGCTGGATCACTGCCACTGTCCCTCAGCACGTGGAAGGAGATGGCCCAGGGGAGCTCTGGCCACTGTGGGTGCTGCCTCAACAAAGAGCCCTTTGTGAAGGCTTGCCCCTCCACCTCCAGGCCCAGCTTTCCTGACAGAGGCCAGTGTCCTCATGCTGGGGAGGACACGTTACTTGCCAGGGGGACAGGGATGGGATAGCTATCAAGAAATTGGAACTTCTGAATCCAGAAACCTACAGCCTGGGTTCTGACTCATAGAATGTCCAGCCTCAGTGGGTGACTATCAGAAGATGTGATCAAAGCCAGCCTGATACAGGGCTTCTTAAAAAATGCTTGACCCGAGGGGTACCCAGATTGGTCCAGGGCCTTGGGACTCAGCTTTCACTCAAGGGAATGGAACTCCCACTGCAATGAGGGAACACCAAAAAACCAAACCAAACAGACTCATAGCGACCCCATGTGTGCAGAGTAGAACTGCTCCATAGGGTTTTCATGGCTGTGACCTTTTGGAAGCAGATCACCAGGTCTGTCTTTCGAGGCATCTCTAGGTGGGTTCAAACTGCCAACCGTTTGGTTAGTAGTTGAGTACTTAACTGTCTGCACCACCCAGGTACTCAGTGAGGGAATAAAAACCAAAAGCCAAACTTACTGCCACTGAGTTGATTCCAACTTATTGCAATGCTATAGGGTGGAGTAAAACTGCCCCATGAGTCAGAACCGTTAATGGTTTTTTTTTTTAATAGGGTTTCCAAGGCTGTAAATCTTTAGGAAAGCGGTCTGCCACATCTTTCTTCCAGGGAGCAGCTAGTGGGTTCAAACTGCCAACCTTTTGGTTAGCAGCCAAGTGCTTAACTACTGCACCACCAATAAACCAATAGTGGGCCTCAAAATAAGCATCCTGGGGACCAGAAAACTGACCTTATGTCAACTCTCCCTTTATTATTTTTCGTGTACACACATACACTCTTAGCACACACCTTTCACAACTTCTCTTGCGACAGGGATTACATAGCAATGTTACTTCCTTCTGAAAAATAAGTTTTCTTCAAGTATTTCTTTCCTGCATCTTTTACACACATATTCACAAACACACAGGAAACACTGTATTTTAGACAAGCTTTTTTCTTTCTGCAAATGGATACTTTTTGAGTTCAGTGAGTTCCTCCATACGGTGTTACAATGTAATCAAGGTTGCAACTCTCAGCAAACACACACAGGATCTTTTCTGGGTGGAAATAGGAATTCAACTACCTAATGAAGACCTAAGGGACCCATCTGACCCCCTTGGGAATCTGCCTATAATTGTACATGTCATTTCATTTCTCCCAAAATTCCCCTTTCCAATTTTTTCCCCATTCTCCATGGTCTGATGCAAATGCCACCTCACCCACTTACCCGAGATGACATCTCCGTAATAATTTGAGCCCCACAGTGGGCAGTATGGATCAGTCATCAATTGTCAGCTTGGGAAAGTCACTTAACACACTAGTCTCAGTTTCCTCATCTATAAAGTGGGAATACAATGGAATCTCTCTCAGAGTTACTCCAAGAATACATGGGACAATATTAGCAATAAAGGATGCTCTGTGTCACATGAGGAACACCTACTGACCTGCTCAGCCACCCTGTCATTGTATGCAGGTCTTATCTTACTCTACAAGATCCTCAGACATATTTAACACTAATTGGCTAACTGCTGTCTTTCCAGCTAGACTTTCCGGGGCCTGGCTTGACACCTCACAGTACACAGCAGGGCTCAATAAGGCCCTGCTGGGTGAATGGCCCTGAAATGACCACAGGAACACCAAATGAGCAGTACCAGTGCAATATAGGGTATGTGGACCTACTGTGTGCCTTAGGAGTGAGCCAGGCAGTGGGTACCCAACACAGTGGGTAAACCAACCAAAAACCAAACCCAGTGCCATCGAGTCGATTCCGACTCATAGTGACCCTATAGAACAGAGTAGAGCTGTCCCATAGAGTTTCCAAGGAGCACCTGGTGGATTTGAACTGCCGACCCTTTGGTTAGCAGCCATAGCACTTAACCACTACACCACCAGGTTTCCACACAGTAGGTAGGACTGATACAAACCCAAGAGAGATAATAGGCCCAAAGTGTGCATAGGGTGGGGTAGGAGAGAAATGGCCTCTAGCCGGGTGGGATCTAGTCCTTTCTAAGTGTATCTTAATGGCACCAAGGATGGATGTGTACCCACCATGCAGGGCAAAAGAGATTTACTTCTTAATAACACAACCTGTATGAAATTAGCCAGAAGCCAAAGTCTTGTCTTTGTTCCAAACACACAGTTCTGCTCTGAAGGTCCTTAGAAACCTGATCAAATCACCCTAACCACCCCCTCACCCCAACAGTCCTCAAAATGATTGTATGAACCCATCACCAAGGTCACATACAGAGCCCCGGGGAGGGGGGGGCACCTGAATCCTCACCAACACTTCAGTGGCAGATGCTCTTACTGTCCCTATTTCACAGAGGAGGATACGGACTTTGAAGCAACTCATGGCTGACACTCTCAACTACCTACTGGACACCTCCAGCTGTGCAGTGGGCCTCTGCTATTATCACTGTCACTGTTACCGGCCATCTATGCAAGAGGCTCCTCAGGGTCAGCAACAGCCTTTCTCCACCTTCTGAGTCAAGAAGTCTGGGAGGGGTGGTGAGGCTCTTGAGGATGGGCACCCTACCTTGGAGAAAGTGCACCTGCGGCTGGCCCTGCACCCAGGACTTCGTTCCCACCCGAGGCCCTGGAACTGGTCTTCCTAGCCTTCCAGGTCTCACCTCCTTCTTGCTCCTCCCTCACCCTGCCCTGCCCCGCCCCGCCCCAGTTCTGATCCCAGACCTCCCCTTCATACAGGGCGCAAGGGTTCTGCAACCACGTGGCCGCCTTCTCCACTCTGCTCACCCCTCCTGACACCTCCCCTGCTCCGAATTCGGACCCCAGCCCAGGGGTGATGGCAAGCTGAAGTGGTAAAAGGGAAGGGTTAGCTTGAAGTGGGGTGTAGGCCCGGCTGCGGTATCCGCTCCCCACCTATGAGCCCAGAGTCCTTGGGAGATGGGGGTTAAAAAAGGGGATCCTTAGCTAGGATGCCTGGGTTCAAATCCCAGCTCTCGCTATGTGTCCTTGGGCAACTGACTTAAACTCTGAGCCTCAGTTTACCCATCTGTAAGGCGGAGGAACCCTGGGGGCACAGTGGTTAAGCGCTCGGCTGCTAACCGAAAGGTTGATGGTTCGACCCCACCAGCCTTCTCCGCAGGAGAAGGATGTGGCAGTCTGCTTCCCTAAAGATTTACAGCCTTGGAAACCCTATGGGGAAGTTCTACCCTGTCCTTACAGGGTGGCTATGAGTCGGAATCTACTATACCGCAACAGGCTTGGTTTTTTTTTTTAAGTCGGAACGTTACCAGTGGCGCCTGCACAAGGTTGTGAGGCAGCCGAAGAGAGCGTACATGGAGAGCACACGGCAAAGGGCCTGGTTCTCAGTGGGTGCGCAATAATGGTGGCCTTCCCGGCATGGTCGGAGAGGGGGCTTTGCGAACGACTAGCCCAGCCTTTCGCGCCACAGTGCAGCCAGTAACCGGAGTCTAGCCAGAGGCAAAGCCGGCCTGAGTCGCCCAGAGGCCCGCACGCCAAGCCGCAGGCAGTCGGGGCGGGAAAGGGCGGCGCAGCGGAAGGGACCCTGCGAGGCGCGCGCACCGGGTGGCGCTGAGGCCCGCGCCTCCGCCATCTGACCGCGCCCCCGGCCGCCTTCCTCATGGCCGCATCGTGCGGCGCGACACCCGGCCGGCGCAAACGGCTCCTCCAGCCCTGCCTGAGCCCCGCCCGTGCCGGGCGCCCCCTCCCCGGCCCCCGCGCTCCGACTCACCCCGAGCCCGCCGCCGTGGTGGCCTGGATGGAGCTGATACGCAGTCGGTTGGCCGTATCCTTCAGGGCCTGCAGCTTCTGCTGGTCGGGCTTGTGGTAACCCTCCATAGTGCGGCCGGGCGAGGAGGATGGATGGTTGGGGAGGACGAGGACGCGGAGAGGCGGCGGCGGCTCGGGCAGCGACCGGCAGCGGCTGGGGCCGGGAGCCGCGCTCGGGCGCGTTAAGAGCCCCGGGGCCCGCCCATGGGGGCGGGGCGGGGCGGGGCGGGGCGGAGTGGGGCGGGGCGCCGGGATCACCCCAGGCCACTCTGCAGCCGCCGGCCCCGCCCCGCCGCCCGCCCCGTGTCCCGGGGCGCTGCCACTGCACTGACTTGGGCGGGGAGGAAGGGGAACCGAGGCCCTGGAGGCTGAGGCCGACTCTAGCCACTCATTTAATCTCTCCCTGACTTTTACTGCCAGCTATGGCATGCCAGATTCGTGTGTGCCAGGCTTGGGGTGCCCGGCCAGGTCCTATGCTTGGGTTTCCGGTGTGTCAGGCCATTCGCTTCGGGTATTAGCCGCACACACTATTAATAACAATAATAATTCTAGGCTCCATGCTTGGCTCTGAGTCTGACTGTTGACTGGCATCTTCACTATTGACCATGCTCCTTCTTCAGCATTACCCTGGGTGGACTTGAGAAGGGAGGCTTCATTGTTAATCCCATTTCACAGATGAACAAACTGAGGCTTGGTGAGGTGGGTGATAGGTCAGGGAGCTCCAAGAGAGTGTAGGGCTTTAGGGGCCTATAAGGAAGATGGGGGATTATGGAAATGGGAATAATTAGTAGCAGCAAGGATAATACTAGCTAATGTTAACTGAGAAATTATTAGGGGCAGCCCCTCCACACATTATTAGAGCCTAGAAACACTGGGGTTTTTTCCAGGTTTATAGCGACAGAAGCACCCACTTCCTCTGTTAGCAGACCCTATAGCCCCCCAGGGGGGTGAGGCTGTCCAGAGGAGGGAAGGCACCACCTCACTGAATCCCCCCACCACACACATACACGCCCTGTGAGGCCTATACCATTAAAACACGCATTTTACAAAAGAGGAAGCTCCATTTTACCAAGGAGAGAGAAAAGCAGGTCCTTCAAACTGGGGGCTGAGCAGGGGCCTGAATCAGGTCAGGCTGATGCTAGGCCCTGAGAGAGCCAGGGGAGGCACCAGGCCTGCCTGTGTCCCTCTGTGTCCCCATATAGGCCACACTCGGAACTCCTCGTGTGGGATAATGGACTGAATGTGGGTGAGTCTCCCACCTTACTCCCAGGCGGGAGTTGACTCAGAAGAACGCAGAGTCAGGACAGGCTGCTCCTCAGCTGGTCCGACTGCCAGACCCCTTGGCATGGCATCACACGGCACCAGCTCCTGTGGCCCAGCCTGCAGAAGCCTGTGCACCTGAGGACCATCCCATTGGCATCTGGCTGGTAAGGGCTGTGGGCTTGGATTGGAGTGAGGTGGCCCAGAGTACGCCACCTTCAGAGGCCTGGTAGGCCTCTTGCCACCTCTGCCCTCAGGCCGCTTTCAGCCTGGTAAGAGGGGACACACCTTTTGGGGAGCCTTGTGACAGCTCTGTGCCTCCCAAATCTGTGGCTTAGTTCAATGGTTTCCTATTCCAAGCCTCAGTTTCCCCATCTGTTTAATAGGACCAATCCTTGCCATCCTTGCCTACCCTGGTCTCTGATGGTGGTACAGGACTCACCATGGCTTCAGAGACCCAGCAGTGATGGAAAGAAAAATGCCCCCCCACACACACCATGGGGCCCTACAGACCCCAAGAGCAGCTTCTTCTCATCCTGGGGTTCCAGGTGAATGGGGCCATTTCATCCAGGGTTTCAGCCATGTTTGGGGAGCTCTTGACCTTTCCCCATCGGCTTTGGAACCGGAATCCTGACCTGGCTAAAGGTGTTGCCAACATCCTGTTCATCTAGGGTAGCCCCCCTCTTCCCCAGGTCCTGGGTCTTCATTAGGCCATATATACCTCATAAATCAACATGGCGCTTGACAGGGAGACATTCTGTCTTGCTGGTCACAACTTCCTGCCTGGCCTCCTGCTGCCATCTTGAGCTCCTGTCCCCCATCCTCTCAGTCTCTTGGTCACACGCCCCATGGGTCCCAGAGAGAACTGGCATTGCTCCCAGCTTAGCGCCTCCCGCCCCCCTGCCCCCCCTGCCCCCTCCCAGCCGCCGTATCTCCATTTACCCTTAGAATAAAATCCAGACTCCTCCATGGCTTACACCCTCTGCCTCCCCCGACCTCTCTCCCATTGGCCTGCACTCACCCCACCACTCCATTCCAACCACACTGGCCTCCTTGCTGTCCCTAAGAAACACTGAGCTCACTCCTACCTAGAGGCCTTTGCACCTGCTGTTCCCTCAGCTGGCAAAGCCACCCTCCCAGCTCCTCACAGGCCTTGTTCTAGAGCACCTCCTTCCCATCTACAGCCCTCCCCTCCTGTCTGTATGACCTCTGTCAGCTCCGCCACCACAGGGATGCATCCTCGTGTCCACGGCTGTACCCTCAGGGCCTACGACTCTGTCTTGGACACAGTAGGCACACAGTAAATGCCAGTGGAATGAAAGCGTGGAAGTTGATTGGTTCGAGGTCACGCAGTCAGCAAGTGCCAGAACTGCACTCGAGAGATGTCATCGAGGAGGCCTCAGCGGATGGAATCTGGCTACCCAGGCCACGTCCTCCATCCCTGCCCTTCTTAGGAGTTGGGAGAAAAAGGTGCCATGTTGGAGGGGAGGAAGTGGCATAGTCATCATGCTGCCACCATCAGGTACCAGCAAAAGCCACAGAACCACACAACTGGAATGAGAGCAGCCCCCAGGACCCACACAGCGCCAGCGAAGAAGGCCACACTTCATGGAGCCAGGACAGTGCAAGTCATCACTTGCAATTCCCCCCACAGCTGGCTCCCTGGGGATCTCCAGGGCCACCAAAAGGGACTTAAGGGAAAAGCGGGTATGCTGAGGGGGAGACATGAACCTATTATTGTTATTGGGGTGGCAAATAGCTTTTGGTTGCTGTGACAGTGCCGATGGATTGAAATGGCTGCTTGGAGTAGAATGTGGAGCCGCAGAATTCTGAGGTTGCACCCAGGCTGAGCAGGAAATGCCAGGACTGATCAGCATGGGCAACTGGCACAGGAGACTGGCAGTGTGGTGTGCATTTCCCACATCTGCTGGGTGCTGCAGGGATCCAGAGATGGCCACATGCAAGGCTTTCGGAACCATCTGAGAGGGAGAGAGAGAGGGAGACACGGCTCTCTCATGCAGTTTCTTGTGTGCCCTGACCTGGTATGTGCAGGCTAGCATAACATGGCTCCTTCTTGCCCTTCCAGAAAAGCCTGTGCTTTGGCTAAGGCGCAGGGCAGAGCCAAGGCCCAGCTCCTTCCACTGCTCAGCCTTGGGCACCTGGCCTGTTGCCGGACACAAGAACCCAGGCTCTCACAGCAAAGGCCTCCATAGTTCCCCTCAAACAGGAACACCATGGCTGGAGATGATACCGACGGAAGCTCCACCTGGACACATGTCTGTGATGGCAGAGGGCAGGGGCTGGAGGGGGCCTGAGAGGTGGCTTGGGGATGTGTACACAGCCTAGTGTGCAATCATTTTCCCTGGTCAGGGTGAAGACTGCACCTCCTGAGAAATGGGTTTGTGCCAGGGTATATTGATATGGGAACAGAGCTTGCAGGCAAAAGTAGTCCCTTAATGGTCCCGACAACCAAACATGACTGTCCTCTAGCTGACTAGGTCACAAGACTTGCCAGAAGCAGCTTTTACAAATGTACATCCCTGGGCACCACATTTGACCTTCTCGATTCCAGTCCCTGGCTCGGGATTCAGGACCCTACGTTTCTAAGAAGAACTTCAGGCAATTATATTTTGGAAGTCTGAGAACCTCCAAAGGAGGGTTCAAAGAAAAACACTGGGGAGCCCATTAGGACCTTGGGCTCTGGGGCTAGACGGACCTGGGTGCCCCATAGGACTGAGTGATGTACAGCAGCAAAGCCAAAATGCCCAGCAGTGCTGGAAAGATGTCCATGATACATTGTTAATGGAGTAAAAACAAAGAAGAGCAGGAGGTAGACTGTGATCCTATTTCTGCCAAAAAGAAAGAAAAACTTATGTGTGCACGCTGACATGTGTGCATGCATGTATGCATGTGTGCAAGGATAGGTTCCAAACTGTGGGGACCTTTGGAGGTCGAGACTGAGAGGGACGTCCAGTTTCTCCGTTATGTATTTCTGTTTTGCTGGAATTTTGTTGCCGTGAACATGTTTAACGTTTATAATCAGAAAAAAGCAAAACGAAATTCTGTTTTGAAAAAAAATACTGTTGGGGTCAGGGCGTGGGGTACATTTTTATGAATGTACGTTTCCCCCTGATTTCCCATGATTATGTAAAGCTGCCCCTGTGTTTCATAAGCCAGGCTGCTGCCCTGGATGTTTTTGGGTTGGGAGCAAACCCCCAGGCGGTGGGTGCTCATGGCGCAGCCCCTCCTGCCCTAGCTCTGCTATCCAGAGTGAAGCTCCCCTGACATGCTCCTGCCCGTCCGCAGAGTGGGCACTGATGAGACATGAACAGCACTGAGCAGCTGCGTCCCTGAGTGGCGGTGTTGGGCATTGCTTTGGCAGAGCCGGGTTGACATGTGTGTTCAGTGGGCACGCCTGGGCTGGGCGTGGAGCCCTAAGCCAGCACAGGCCTTGCAGCGGAGCCAACATCCTAATCTGGGTCCTCAGGACGCTTGCTTTGACTCATATCCAGGGCTTACGGCCTGAGAGGTTAGGATGATTCCTCGTGGAGTCTGTATCCAGCCTTTCACCCGACCAGTGCCCAGTAGAGGATTCGTTCACTACAGTCCGCTTGTGGGTTGATTAACTCATTACATATCTTTTTATTGTGGTAAAATATACAAAACATAAAAAATTGCCATTTTAAGCGTACAATTCGGTTACATTAATTACATTCACAGTGTTGCACAATTATCACCTCTACTTCCAGAACTTCATTGCCCTAAACAGAAACTCCGTGCCATTAAGCACTTATTCCCCTTTTTTCCCTCCATCCAGGTGAACTGATCTTCCCCTAAATGGGTGTTTTTTTCTGAAGTAGATTGCCAGGCCTTTCTTCCAAGGTGCCTCTGGGTGGACTTGAACTGCCGACCTTTCAGTAGGGAGCTGAGAGCATTAACTCTTTGCACTACCCAGGGACCAGATCAATTGGTTTTTAATAAATCCTTCTCTCCTCCCAGTGCCTGAGATTCCCTTTGGGAGGCATTTTTGGGAAAAGGCCTCTTTTGATAAAGTTGTTCCCAGGAAGATGAGCTCACACACTGGTCAACTCAATGAACCTCTCTGATGTCTCTTCTTTTGACATTTTTTTTTTAATGTATTTTTTTCCCTTCTGAGTAATGAAACAAAACATACTCATTGTAAGACTTGGACAGTACAGAAAAATTAAAAGTAAACTAAAATCACAAATAATGCCACCACCCAAAAATGACTACAATTAAACAGTCCTTTCAACAAGTACCGATTTATTATAATTGCTATGACAATAAAAGGGTCAAGGGCCTGAGGGGGCTGGAGAGTGAGGGTGCTCCTGAGATCAGGTGGTCAGGCACGGCTAAAAAACAGGCAGAGCCAGTACTCAATATGTGTCTGCTATATTTATGAATGGGCTCTTTTTTTTTTTTTTTTAAACACATTATATGGGTCATATCAAATGTACCACTTTTATCCTGCCTTTTCCCTATTATCATTTAAAAATTCAAAGACATCGTTTTTGCTAGCTGTGTATCGTGCCATCATTTATTTAACCAGAAAACCCTGGTGATGTAGTGGTTAAGAGCTATGGCAGCTAACCAAAAGGCTGGCAGTTTGAATCTACCAGGTGCTCCCTGGAAATGGTATGGGGCGGTTCTACCCTGTCCTATAGGGTCACTATGAGTGGGAATCGACTCAAGGGTAATGGGTTTGGTTTTGGTTTATTTTACTGATGAGTAGAGCCCTGCTGGTGCAGTGGTTAAGCGTTTGGCTGCTAGCCAAAAGGTCAGCAGTTTGAATCTACCAGGTGTTCCTTGGAAACCATATGGGGCAATTCCACTCTGTCCTAGAGGGTTGCTATGAGTTGGAATCGCCTCAAGGGCAACAGGTTTGGTTTTGGTTTTAGTGATGGGTAGCAGCTCTGGTGGCACAGTATGTCAGTACTTAGCTGCTAACTGAAACACCAGCTGCTCTGCAGGAGAAAGATGTGGCAGTCTGCTTCCATAAAGATTGCAGACTTGGAAACCATATGGGCAGTTCTACTCTGTCCTACAGGGTCACTGTGAGTCAGAATTGAGTCGACGGCAACAGGTTTGGGTTTAGCTTAGCAATGGGTGCTTGGGCTGTTTCCAGATTTTCACCATTATTTATAACCCTGAAGTTAACATTTTGCTACTTAAGTCCTTGTCCTCCTGACAGGTTATCTTCAGAGCCAGAGTTCTAAATGGGGAATTACTGAGTGAGAGGGTGGCTACCTTTCTAAAGCTCTTGATACATATTTGGCAAAGAGCTTTCCAGAAAGTCCAGTTCTGCAGTTCAGTCACCTTTGTCTCTAACAGGAGAGGTCCCAGAGCGCTCAGGGAAGAGACAGGATCTGAGACCTGCATGGCCTTGGGTGGATCCCTCTCCTTCTCTGGGCCTCAGTTTCCTCACATCTGTAAAATGGGTTCATTCTTGTATGTCAAGTGCTCCCTTGGTGCCAGGCCCTGTGGGTGAGACTACTTTCTGCCTGGGAAAAGTAGCTTCAGCTGGGCTCAGCAGTGATGGAAGCCTACCATCACTCTCATGATCCAGGTCTGTAAGCTTTCCCTCGCAGTGGCGTGTACGGGTGTGTGGGGGGGGTGGGTATTGGACCCCCATGGCTGGTAAGCAAAGGGAAGAGCAGGGAGAAGAGCAAACCGTGAGATGAGTTTTACAGATGGCTTTTTCCAGGACTTCTCCAGACTCTAGAGCCCTGGGCACCATGAAAAGGCCCCATGGAGCCACGGAGGCAGACAAAGATGGGAAAAGGGCTCCTGGAGACAGGAGATAAACTCACCAGCTCCCCAACTTTGTTGAGAGTCAACCCATCAAAAGATACACAGCTCTTTCTCCTACTTCCTTTCTCACTTATTGCTTAAAACTCACACACACACACAGAGCTATAACCCAAAACAGAGCTATGTTGTAATGTAACTCTTATACCATAAAATTCACCCATTTTAAGTGTTTTTTCAGTATAATCCCAGAATTGTGCAACCATCACCACTATCTAATTTTAGAACATTTCATCACTCCAGAAAGAAACCCTGGATCCATTTACTCCTTATTTCCCTCCTCCCCCACTCTTTTTTTTTTTTTCCCCCAGATGTTGTAGAGTCGATTCCAACTCATGGTGACCTATGTATGTCAGAGTGAAACTCTGTAGGGTTTTCAATGGCTGACTTTTTGGGAAGCAGGTCGCTAGGCCTTTCTTCCAAGACCCATCTGGGTGGACTTCAACCTTAAACCTTCCTGTTAGCAACCAAGCGTGTTAACAGTTTGCACCACCCAGGGATTCCTCCCCCTAGTCTTTAGGAAGCACTAATCTGCCTTCTGCCTCCATAGATTTGCTTATTCTAATTTCATAAAAATGGAATCATTTTGTGAATGATTCTTTTGTGACTGGGTTCTGTCACTTAACATAATGAATTCAAGGGTCATCCATGTTGTAGCATGAATTCATACTTCATTCCTTTTTTTATAGCTGAGTAATGTTCCGTTGTATGAATATACCATATTTTGTTTATCTATTCATTAGTTGATGGACATTAGTTGTTTTCACTTTTGGGTTATTATGAATAATACTGCTATGAATGTTTATTTTCGCATGGGTGTATATTTTCAATCCTCGTGCTGTATACCTAGGAGTGGAATTTCTGGGTCATGTGATAACTCTAGGTCTAACTTTTTGGGGAGGCGCCAAATTTTCCAATGTGGCTGCACTGTTTTACATCCCCACTAGCAACATATGAGGGTTGCAATTTCTCTGCATCCTCTGTTATTTTATTTTATTTTAGCTATCCTAGTGGGTACAGAGAGGTATCTTATTGTAGGTTTGTCATTTACTGCTTTTTGAAAACATTATGTAAATGACACTTGTTCCTTGGAGAAAATCTGGAAATTTAACAAAAGTACTGTGATGGTCAGTTTCGTGTGTCAACTTGGCTAGGCTACAGTCCCCAGTTACTCCATCAAACACTCATCTAGGTGTCACTCTGAAGGTATTTTGTAGATGTGATTAAAGTCCGTAATTAATTGATTTTCAGTAAAGGAGGTTATCCTAGGTAATTTGAGTGGGCCAGATTCAGTCAGTTGAAAGGCTGAGGAAGAAGAAATTCCACCTGTGGACAGCGGCTTCACTGTGTGCTCAAGAGTCCCGCCCGCCCTTCCTGAGGGCCTGACCCACAGATTTCAGACTTGCCTCACCAGCCCCCACAATCGAGAAAGCCAATTCCTTGAACTAAATCTCTTAATCTATATCTCCCACTTGTTCTGTTTCTCTGGTTGAACTCTGACTGATAAAAACACAAAGACAAAATTTAAATCTCCCATAGTCCCTTACACAGAGACTACCACTGATACCATTTTGGTTATTCCTTCCCGTCTTTTTTTTTTTGTATCCATATACATAAGGAGTCCTCACAGTACAATGGTTAAACACTCAGCTGATAACAGAAAGTTTGGTGGTTTGAACCCACCCAGTTGCTCCAGGGGAGAGAGATCTGGTGATCTGCTCCCGTAAAGATTACAGCCAAGAAAACCTTATGGGGCAGTTCTACTTTGTCTCATGGGGTCACTTCGAGTCAAAAAGCAACTGGACGGCACCCAACAACATCTAGATCCAAATACATAAGCATTTTAAATAAAGCTGCAAGCTGTGTGTGTCTTTTACCTTTGTGTTTTTTTTTGTTTGTTTTTTAATGCTGACTCTATTAAATACTACGGCACCCTGGTGGCGCAGTGGTTAAGAGCTCAGCTGCTAACCAAAAAGTCAGCAGTTCAAGTCCACCAGTTGCTCCTTGGAAACCCTATGGGCCAGTTTTACTCTGTCCTATAGGGTCGCTATGAATCAGAATCGACGGTAACAGGTTTGGGTTTGGGTTTTGGTGTTTCCACTTAGACATCCGCCTTCCAGAACTTTCTTTTGTCTCATGGCTCTACTTGTCTTTTCTTCTGTACCTGCTTTAGTTTACATCACTGTGTATCTCAAACCCTTTCCCACAGAGTCCACATTCTTGTTCTACCCCAGGATTGTTAGAGGCTTAGAGGAAAGTGAGCCATAGTTGTTAAACCCACCCCAGCTTTGGCTGGACATTTGCACTGCTTCCTCTTTTATACTGTAACAGGCAAACATTCCAGCCAACACTGTGCTTCCGGGAGAGAAGGCTTTTGCCAGGTGCCACCACAGGCACGACCCTGTGTGTGCCTGGCCAACCTCAGGACCAGCCTGGGACAGTGACCCCTTAAGGCACCCCAAAAAGTCTTGGGCTGGACAGACCTGGCATGCCTGAACTGCAAGCACAAATCTGGGAGTCCAGCCAAGCCACTGCCAGGCCTGCTTTCCTTAAGCATAAAGAAAAGGTGCCTAGTCATTGTAACTTGCAATTTGAGTAGTGGAGCCAGGTCCCGGCAGCTCACTGCTAGGCCTGGGCCCCCCCTCCCTGGGTGGTGGGCAGGGAGCTGTCACAACAGCAACCCCCTGCAGACCCCATCAGCTCCTTCCCTGGGCACTGCACCAGACTGGGCCAGGCTGGGGCACTGCTGCCAACAGGCAGGACACTTTTAGGGGAGTCAGGCCCCTGTCTTGTATAGCCTGCTTATAGAGTAGGAGAGATTGTCATCCTTGTCCCTTTTTCTGGTAGCTCCTAGGTCTCCCTGGGCAAGGCAGGGAGGTGGAAGTGGCTATTTTGTTCCAGTGGCTATTAAAGACTAAAGTTTTTGTTTTACAGAGAGATGAGAAGAATTTTCTCCTGGGCTGGTTGTTGAATGAAGGAGCTCTAGTGGTACAGTGGTTAAGTGCTCAGGTGCTAGCTGAAAGGTTAGCAGTTTGAATCACTAGCTGTTCCTGGGGAGAAAGATGTGACAGTCTGCTTTTGTAAAGACCACAGCCTTCGAAACCCTGTGGGGCCGTCCTACTCTGTCCTATCGGGTCACTATGAGTAGGAATCAGCTCAATGGCAATGAGTTTGGTTTGGGTTTTTTGGTTGTTGAATTGGTGAAGTGAATGATTACTTACGGTGGGACTAAAGGGCTCTGAACGAGGCAGAGGTGGTTCAGTGGTAGAACTCTCGCCTTCCACGTGGGAGATCCAGGTTCGATTCTGGCCAGTGCACCTCACATGCAGCCATCGATCCGTCTGTCAGTGGAGGTTTTAGTGTTGCTATGACGCTGAACAGGTTGCAGTGGAGCTTCCAGACTAAGACACACCAGGGAGAATAGGCCTGGCAATCTACTTCCAAAAATCAGCCAATGAAAACCTTATGGATCACAATGGTCCAATCCTCGACCAATCATGGGGATGGCACAGGACCAAACAGCTTTTCATTCTGTTGTGCATGGGGTCACCGTGAGTTGGGGGGCGACTCCAAGGCAGCTAACAAGAAAAACAAAAGAGCTCTGGAGAGAGGCGTGTAGATGGGGTTGTTTGCAGAATGGGGGAAGCTGTTTAACTCCTTGGAATGTGAAGCCATTTGCAGTGCCTCCCTAAGAAGGTGGGTGGGAGGATTAGTCAGTGGTGAGGATGGGTGTAAAGTTCCAAGCCCAGGTTAGTTGGTCCCCCAAACACGAAGGCTTTATTATCTCTCTCTCCTCACCCCCAGAATTAGCAACGGCCCGAAGTTAGGCCTCTGCAGTTAGTCCTTCTTAGAGGAGGCTTGGAAAAATCATTTACTCTGCGTTACTGTACAAAACAAGGAGCCCCGGTGGTGCCGTGGTCAAGCACTCAGCTGCTAACTGAAAGGTTGGTGGTTTGACCCCACTAGTGGCTCTGCAGGAGAAAGACCTGGTCATCTGCTTTCATAAAGATCCCAGCCCAGAAAACCCTGTGGGGCAGGTCTACTCTGTTACGTAGACACGATGGACTCTGCCAACCTGATGGCATCGAACAACAACTGTGCTGCTGTTGCGGGTCATCCACGTAGGACAGGAAGATGGTTTGGCCATTCTCTGATCCTTTGACGTGCTCATCAGTTCAGTTGTTTGCTCCACTTACCAAGGCCTGTGTGCTGGGCACTATGCTAGACGGTCCCAGCAGAAAGGTGATGCTGTCTCAGCTCTTGGCTCTAAGGAGGTCACAGGCCGCTAGAAGCTGTATGTACGTGCAGCACCATCCTGCAACCTGTGCACAGAACTGATGGCTGATCGGGGGACGTCTAGGCCAGTTAGCATAACATAGCTCATAAAGGAAACATTCTACATCCTGCTTTGGTGAGTAGCATCTGGGGTCTTAAAAGCTGGGGAGCGGCCCTCTAAGACACAACTACTGGACTCTTTCTGTCTGGAGCAAAGAAGAGTGAAGAAAACCAAAGACTCAAGGAAACAATTAGTCCAAAGGACTGACGGACTACAGAAACCACAGCCTCCACCAGCCAGAGACCAGAAGAAACACATGGTGCCCGGCTGCTACTACTGACTGCTCCGGCCGGGATCACAACAGAAGGTCCCAGTTAGAGCAGGGAAATACACATGTGTGTAGAACAAAATTCATATTCATAAAAAAAGACCATATTTACTGGTCTGACAGAGACTGAAGGAACCCCCAAGATGATGGCCCTTAGGCACCCTTCTAACTCAGGACTGAAGCCACTCCCGGAGATCACCTTTCAGCCAAATAATAGACAGGCCTATAAATAAATAATAACACTCTTGAGGAAAGTGCTCCTTAGAACAATCATCTACATGAGACCACAAGGACAACATATGCCCAAAAGCAAAGATGAGAAGCAGGAAGGGCAAGAAAACTGGATGAGTGGAAACGGGGACCTCAGGGTGGTAACAGGGAGAGTATTGACACATTGTGTAGGGATTGCAACCAACGTCATGGAACAACTTCTGTGTAGACTATTGAACGGGAAACTAATTTACTCTATAAATCTTCACCTAAAGCACAATTTAAATTAAAAAAAAAATTGACTGCCGATGCTGCAGATCAGGGAGGGCTCCAGTGAGGAGGTGACCACCAACAGCACATTTTGAAATAACAGTATTTCCTGCAACAGCATGGTACCTGTGTCAAGTTGGCATGAGTAAGTGGGTGGGTGGGGGTTTGAGTCAATAAATACATTTCAAATTCAAAAGCACTGAGTTGGGAAGCAGCTGTATCTTTCCAAAGTAGCAGCTACGGGGGAGAAAAGAGGGTTGGATTTACCCTCACCTCCTAACCTGATCCTCAGTTTCCCTACTTGGCCAGTGTCCTGGCAGGATGCCTCTGAGCCTCTCCCTCCCTCCTCTGGCCCAGGACTGAGAAATAACCTGAGAGGGATTATCGTGAATAATCACCGTAAGTGAAGCAGTCCCTTGGACTGGTCAACTGCCCAGTCAGGGGTAGCAATGCCATCATCATTTCAAAATACTCTGTAGAATTCTCCAGAGGCTTTCTCCATGTTCCACGAACCCAGAGGGAACTGACGTGAACAAGCCCAGTTTAGCTTTTGCCTCTGCTGCTTTGCTGCTGAGTGAAGTTGGATTGACTGCCTTAGGCAAATTACTCAATCTCTAGTTTCCCCATCTGTAAAGTGGGGTAACAACAATGAATAGTGACATGCGCCTCTCCTATGTGCCCCACTGAAGTAGGGTTTGAGCAGCTCTGGTTCCTGTGGAGTGCGGAGTCCAATGGTGAGCGAGCCGTGTGTGTGTGTGTGTGTGTGTGTGTGTGTGTATGTGTGTATGTGTGAAGTGTGATACAGAACACCTGCTACCCCCTGGCCCTAAGGGTCAGATGAGGGGACTAATGAGGCTGTGTGTGTCTCTCTTTCCTCTCGCTCATCCATTCACCTTTCTCTTCCCATCTCTGAGACACAGCCTGGGGAGATGCTGGGTGATTGAAAATGCTGAGCCTCCAGCCCTCACTCGCTGGCCCATCATTTAAGGACTCCAAAGTCCTCCAGGAGCATTAATTAGTAACTTCACCATCTTGGACGGTAGCATAAACAGCTCTTCAATCACCTTTGGGCAGGTGCTGAGGTGCGTAAGGGCAATGAGCGGCCGAGAGCCAGGGGCTGCAGGTGATGGTGAGTGGGCCCTGCACAAGCCCTGTCCTGCCACCTCTCTGTGGGAGAGCAGCAATCTCTTCGGTGGGGTGGGAAGGGGTGTCAGAGTGAAGATCAATGGTTCCTTATGGGAACATTTTGAGAATTTGTGCAGGGTAGTGTAAATAGTTAATGAACTCAACTGACAACAGAAAGGTTGGAAGTTCAAATTCATCCAGAGGTGCCTCCGAAGAAAGGACAATCTTCTGAAAAAACTAGCCATTGAAAACCCTATGAAACACAGTTCTACTCTGACGCAGATGGAGTCGACATGCCAACTTGGCAGCACCTGGTTCCTAAGCCTTTATGTATCTACTACGAAACATTTCATTATAAATCATTTCAAAACTTTTCCTTTATATCGCAATTTGGGTATTATTTTAAAATTGTGTGTTTAGGCATAAGTTGCATTCTCTGTGACTTCCTAGTCAGGATAGTAAAGACGGAATTACAAAATACTTGTTCAAAAAGGGGGTGAGGTGCCTGGTGGGGTGGAGGCCCCTGGTGTCCACTACAGTAAAATGGGAGCTGTTGCTAGAGTTGCATTGTTGTTAGAGTCCCGTTTCCTGTCTGAAGAACCAGCAAATCAAACAGGAGTGGGGAAGCCTCTTAATGAGGGTAGGCTGGGGGAGGATGTTAGCCCACTCTTTTCAGGGGAAAAATTCCTGTCTGAGAGAGGCCTGGGAGGGTTTTCTCTGGGGACAGGGACACATCAGAGTTAGAAATAGCAACATGGGACTTGATGGCAAAAAAGTGTATAGGGGGCCATGTTCTGCCTCTGCTTGTGATGTCAGGGTGAGATTCCACAGAAGCGGCGGGGCTGGGGCAAGGGTTTGCTGAGAACGCCTCCTTAGAGCTTTGGCAGGGCTCAGGCAGCGTCAGACCCATCTTTCTGGAGTGATAGGGACCTTGTCAAGAAAACAGTGGTTCCTGTGGACTGTGGCTGCCTTCCTAGCTCCATATTCTGGGCCGGTGGGCCATCTGGATCCCAATTCAGACTAACAGACCGACAGATGCGGAACCACGACCAGTGCCCTGCCCCTCCAGGGACTGACAGGAAGTCGGTGTTGTCCGCGTTACGGGTGTCTTCTGTGGCCCTTTCCTGAGGGGGCGCTCTGAATAACCTCCACCTCTGGGGGTGTGGAGAGGGTTAAATGAGAATACATACAAAGTGTACACAACAAGTGCCAGTTAAAATTACCTGTGGCACTGCGCTTCAAATTTATTCAAACTCACCTGAAATGTTGGTTGAAGTCCACGACATGATGGGACCATCACAGCGGTATTGTATCATCTCATTCCAAGGTATTGTCCCTCTGTTGGTTATAAGAAAGCTCTTACTGGTGATCTTCACTTTTGGCTGATTTAGCCTGGTGAGTGTGAAGAATACATGCGCGGAAGGCTGGTGTGGGGCTTGGATTCGGGGCCTCCAGGACTGTTGGGACAGCCCAGGTTCACTGCGAGTTCCTTATAGGGCGCATGAGGTGGCAGCTGTCTTCTTACCCAACTCCATTTAGCAAACGCTAAGAGGTTTAGAATCTTGAAGTTATCTAACCCCTTTAGAAACTTGTTAGGACTCTTCATGTTTCGTGTAGATAATCCTTTTTGCTCTGTCTGAAACATGGCTTCAGGCCTCCTTGCTGTAGCTCCTTTCTGCCTTCCAAGGACTTGGCCTCATTATAAGGAGGGCTTCCCTCACAGTGACAAGATCGTTGTCACACTTCCAGCATCTCATCCAGAAGGAGAGACTGGGTTGGTTTCTGATAGCTTTCTGAGACAAATCTTTCTTCCCAGATACAATCCCTTCTTCACACACTCCTTATTCAGGGATCAGTTATTCAGGATCCATAAATGAGTGAAAGTGTCGTTAACAGCAACTATAAACCCCAAATCCCAAATACTATCTATTTCATTTCAAAGAAAAAACTCTCTGCCTCTTATTCGACCTACTCACCATAGTTTTTCACAACATTCCAAAGCATCCGGTTACCTGGTTTCCTAGGTTTTGACAGACGAAAAGCAAGTGAGAAACAGAACACCATTCCGGCTCTTGACAAACAGCGGTAACCTAAGTAACCTCAAAACTGTAAAAAGCAGTCTAGATTCAAACAACTTGCAGGATTGGTTTAGTGGGTCAAAAGGCCTGGGACCATAGCTAATTGTTTAAGTTCACAAACATAACATAGTTCACAAAGTTGATGTTCTGCATCCTAGTTTGGTGAGTAGCGTCCGGGGTCTTAAAAGCTTGCAAGTGGCCATCTAAGATACAACTACTGGTCTGTACTCATATGGAGCAAAGGAGAATGAAGGAAATCAAAGGCTCATAGAAGAAACTAGTCATGGGACTGACAGCTCACCCGAACCACAACCTCTTTTGAGACCAGAACTAGATGGTGCCTGGCTACCACTACCGTTTTTACCGGGGACACAATAGAAGGCCCCGGATAGGAGAAAAATGTACAACAAAACTCAAATTCCTAAAAAAGGCCAGACCTAGTGGACCGATAGAGACTAGAGGAACCTTCGAGACTATCGCCTTAAGATATCTTTTGAACTTGGAAACGAAGCTATTCCTGCAGGTCACCTTTCAGTCAAATAATAGATTGGTTTATAAAATAAACATCACTTGTGAGTAATGTGCTCCCTTAAACAATTAACTATATGAGACCAAATGGTCAATATTCACCCAGAAGCAAAAACGAGAAGGCAAAGAGGGGAAGGGAAGCTAGATCAATGTAAACAGAATGGAAACAATGAGAATGCTGACACATTGTAAACACTGTAACCAATGGCAGAGAACAATTTGTATAAAAATTGTTAAAACCCCCGGAACCTAATTTGCTGTGTGAACTTTCACCTAAATCACAATAGAATATTATAATAAAAAAGAAAAAAAGAGGTCACAGAATTACGGAATTCTAGACTAGCTCTCCAGTCTGCTTGCCTTTGGGTCCTTCCTTGATCCACCACTCTCTTACTGTGCAACTTTTGGCACATCCCTCAAACACTCTGAGCTTTTTCTTCCTCCTTCCTAAAATGGGCTATTGTGAAGATGGAGAAAATAATGGGAAAGTAATTTATAAGCAGTGAATGAGCATGAAGCATTAATGATGACCAAAGTGTGAAGTGTGAGTGTGTATAAGATAAAGTCAGAGTCATAACCCAAGAGTTAGCATATTCTCTGTTCTAAGAAGGTAGGCAGGTAAAATAAACATTTTAGAGAGAATTTCATTTGAAAACATACTAAAATGTTTACAGTGATTATTAGGGAGAGATATGGTTAAACCTTTTTTTTTCTTTAATCTTTTCTCTATTTTCTATAATGAGCACGTTTTACTTTTAAACTTGTTTTTTTTTTAAAGGAAGGTTTCCGTTAAAAAAGTTACCAAGAGTCTGTGCTTTAAGGGCACTACATGACCCATGTATTCTGTCTCTGTACTCAATTTGTCCTGTAACCACCTTCTCTTGGTCTTCTAAGGATGCCTCATACCTGGGTTCTAGAAGGTTGATGTCAAATCATCATTCTCCATTAGGGTTTCCGCCTCCCAGAGGAGGTTGAGGTCTGAGCTCAACCTTGGGCTGATACCAGCCATTAAGCGTCCTTTTCTCCCTCCTCTCTCCTTCCTTATCATTTAAGACACCTGGCACGTAACAAGAGCTCAATAAACACACACTGAGTAAATCTGGGAAAAGACCAGGACTATAAGTTCCCCAATAAAACTGTGTTTTTGCCAATGATTAGAATTGAACCCTTTATCTGGGGTAACCTTAGAGGAATAAATGAAGTTCCTTAGATGTCCACCTGTATGAGCTGAACACTTAAGGTTTAACTAGCTGGGAGGGAAGTGCTCGTTTATTTGATGGGCACCAGTGCTCAAGAGGCTTCAGGCCTGACATTGGTGTGGCCTGTAATCTAGCTGGCTGGAAATGGGTGGAGTAGACTTTGTTGGTTTTGTTCCCTTCACCCCATCACATCTCACTAGTATGAGGCTCTGACAAAGCGCAGCGACTTATTTAAAAGTTTCTATTGCTATAAATTGAATAAAAACACAAAGAAAATTTAGTAGGTGCTAAAACTTGGTTTTGAAATTTTATTAAAAAAATATATTTGCAAACATATAAAATTTAGAATGAAAAATGCTCATTTGAAAACATGTAATAACTTAATATTTGCAAACATACACAGATGGTATAAAACCCATACCATTAAAAATGTTAATGATGCAGTATTGCGCTCGTGGAACAAAAATCTTGCTGTGATTTCAGAGCTCCTCACCCCCCCGTCTCAGGGAGCTGAGAATCTGGTACACTGAGAGTCACGAGAGGCACATGGCCACAATACACAGAATAAAAAGCTACCTGGAACACGTATCTTAAAAACGCATTTCTTAAGGAGTCACATGAATAAAAGGGAACCACAGTTTTGCATTTTCCCCCACAGTATTGCATCTCAGCATTTTTAATTAAGATGTTAAATATAAAGCCGTGTAAAACATTGCACACATCTCTCCTGCTGAATTTGCTGGAAAACAGGCTCTTCGAGGCCCCGGCCCACTCAGGGAAAAATGTTCTCAAGCAGGACTTTTGAAAAGGCTACAGTGTAAGTTGCTTTACTTTCTTCAGATTTTAACACTTTAGACACTTGAAAACATAGCGTATTATTGGTTCTGGAAGGTACTTTGAACACAACTAAAGAAAGCCAAAGGTAGGTAAGAAAGAAACATGCTCAGCAGCAAACGTGCAGCAAGAATGCAGGACAGCCGTCCCTGTGATTCCTGTTTTCTCTTCACTCACACAGGCCGAATCACTCACACCTGCGCCACCTCTTATTCTACTGTTTTACGTTTTGCCCGGTGTTACAGTATGATGACGGATTGTATTTTTCAAGCAGTTGGGCACCTTCAATTTCATGTTGCATTATTAGTAATAGAATGGCAGTCACGACCTCTACTACCAAAATGAGAAAATTTCAAACTACATTCTTTGGGGAGGAGAGTAATAAAGCTGCATGGTTTACAAATATTTACCTAGTAGAGAATTTGATGGGGTTTACATTTTTTACAAGAAAACTTAGGCCAGAAAAAGAACAAATGCTTGACATGCAAAACCTAGTCAGGCATTTTCTAAACTAAGCCTGTGTATCCTTTGGCCAAGAAGGATCCAGGTCAACTTGGGTGCTTAAGAAACACCACTCTCTCATGGCTACTCATAAGCCTCAAAGGTAAGCTGTGTACATTCCACGTGCAGACAGCATGAAATGGTTCTCCTGACACTGACAGCCACTTGAAAACTTAGGATTCAAAGTCAACCAGGCCAGCTTTCACACCTCAAATCTCACGAGAGATGCACAATGAAGAGGAGCCTCTGCCTTGAAGGAACAAGGTGGTTTGGGAGGTTGCATGAGTCCACTCAAAGACATCACATTAACCACCAGCAAAAGGGCAGGCCCCAGTGATGCCCCCGACACACCTCCACTCCAAGCTCTGGGCTGCCCCTCTCAGAGCCTGCACCTAGACCTGGGGCTGGGGGTGGGCACACAGATAGAGTGGCCTGAATGCAGGTCTCCTGGGGTTCTACGAAACCTAGCAGGAAGCATCTCTTTTTTGGTGTCTGTTTTGATTCAACTAAGGTTTTAAACTAAGGTTCTAGTAAAGATACTACAGCACTGTAAACGTGCAACCTAAGCTAGCATGAGGTTCTGGACTGTATGCCTGAACGAGGAATAAGGCAACTGAACTGTGAGTTGGGGCCAGGGTCATCCAACAACTATCCAGGCTTGACCTGGCTTCTCTAGGGACTCATTCTGGCCTGAACCTCCTGGTGATCACGCCAATGAACTTCTGGCTTCTGAATTTTAAATGCTTCGAATACACGAATTTGGGAGTTGAAACAGGCTTACCCTTTTCAAGTCTCCACACCTGGGCACTTAAAAGCTTAGTTTCACACTGTGGGAAACCTTATCTTAGATTCGATTTACTGTCCATCATATGTATTCCTTGGATTAAAGAGTGAAAACAAACAGATCTGCTTACAGACCCTCTTTAAGACGTTTTCTCGTAACTCTTTCACAATACTATACGTACTCAAAAGCACCATTTCAACTCAAATGTCTATTACAATAAGAATCCCTCAATTCTTCTGTTTAACAAAGCCCAGTGAGATTATACTTGGGTATGATCAAACCTGCTGGTGCATCCATTTTATAAGAACAGTCACGTGGCTCCCTGGACACTGCATCTCTTGGTGTCCTCAATACTCTATCTTATTACAACTCTCTCTTTCCTGGATGAACCATAAACAATTCATTTTTGGCTGTGGAATTTATACACTATCTTTGAAAACAAATGATTCCTAATTGAGTAAGAGAACTTCAGAGCTTCCCTGAATTGGGTACAATTCACACGTAACTAGGTAGACAGCAATAGAAGACAACAAACTGAGAAGCAGAAAAGCTGTTCAGGAAGCACATTTAGATTAACAAAAGCCAATCAAACCAAGTATTCTTCATGTAAAAACTAAGACCAAACTGAAACAAGTGTGTAATTCACAAGTCATTTTAAAAATTTCAGCTAGAAAAATCTATGGACTTCTGATTGAGTTACCATTAAAGCTTAAATGATCATTCCCAAGGAACAATCACATCTGTCAGCATTAGTCACAGCTAATCCTTATACTAGCTGGTTGAGCCAACTGGGTTTTTACCCCATCACTAAATAGTGCTCAGAGAAGTAAGCAGTGCATCTTAATTGGTTAAATACTACAAAACGATCTGTATCATAGAAACGAAGATACTTTCATTCAAAGGATATCTTAAAATTACTATTGCTGAAATAAATCAAAATCTACATTAAAATATTACTAATCACCATTACATGCCATAAAAGAATAAATATAAATCATGGCAGATTAATAGCAGCATAACAAAGCATCTTTACATATTTTCACACTTTGGGCTGGACAAATACTCACAGCCTAGGAATACATTGGTAAAGTTCTGAATTACACGCTTTCTTTTAAAATCCATATTCTACAACGAAGTAAGGGCAGTGTGAATAACAGCCCCTTTTTCTGCATAGCTTTAAAACTATTCTCAATACATGAGGAATGGAACCAGAATGGCTTTGTCATATTGGTCCACTGGTCCTTTTGTCAAAGTGTTAAGGAAAACACTCAACAATGACTTTTAACTGGTGTTTAGATAGAAAAGGAAAATAAGATAAGGCTATGCTTCACATACAAACTTAACACTTTCAAAACCACTGTAGAGTATATCTTAACATAAAGATTTCTGATTGGATTTGGGCTTTACCAACCCCAATCTCTTCTTCTAAGGTGTGACATGCCTGCATCTGCACCACCACAGGGCCCGACCTGGCCCTATTCGAGCAGTAAGGTGGTGATGGGAGCCTGCTGCGTGGCAAGACTGGGGACACTTAAAAATAAAACACAATTAAGAAATTACAGAACTTTTAAGGCCCAAATGGGACATTCATATAAAATATACTTCACTTAAATCAGTCCTAATTTTCCAACTTAAAACTCTGATCCTTAAAACTTGAAGTTACTTCTCACAGAGCTGACTTCTACTCTGCTCAGAGCTTGACTATAAGCCTTACGCCCAAGAGAGTCATGTTACTAGGGGTAGGAAGTGGGGCATACGGGGTGCAGGCTAGCTGAACTCTGACTGCTGCAAAGCTGGTGATGACTCACCCCCAAGTCCTTGATAATGACAGCAAGCTGAAAATCAAACTCCTTATTTCACACACTTAATCACAGCTGATGAAAACACCCCACAACTTAACACGAGGGTCTTTTTCTCTTTTTTGTCAAAACAAAGGTCTGCTGGTGATGCTTCACAGTGAAACCTCCATTAGCACTGAGAACGTCACTTGGAAAATATTCTTAAGGAATGAGTCTCTTTTCTTATAGGCTCAATTTCAGGATTCTCAAAACTCAGTGTTCTGTTTAGAAGTTTCCATGATGAAGCCTATTTGTTTCTGAGGTTGACAGGCTGCCTTCAGATTTACTCAGCTCCAGTCACAGGTTGAGGTTTTCTTTGTTCTTGGTCAGAACCTGCAAGTAGACTTCATGAAGTGTACTGAGAAAGCTAGAATCATTCTGGAAGAGATCATAAGAACATGGAACGTCACTTTCACCTTATTAGAACTTAATTCCTCGATAACAGCTTAGAAGAAAATTGTATAAATGATTTACATAACTAATTACTAATTATCTAAATAATCCCCCCACCTAGAGACAATCAAACCATGAATAACATTTTAGACCTCATTATCCATCAGCAGTGTATGCTTGGGAAGAGAGAAACATTACTTTATGAACTGATTTATAAACTGATTTCCTAAGGAGAATCTATAAAATTTGCTTTCTTTTATTCAACAATGAAAATCAAAAGATTAAACTGATACCCTACATACCTTTATCAGATGTATTAACGTATCCTGGAGCTGAGCCTTGCTGAGAATAATGGAGGGCTTTCTCTGATTTTCTGATGCCCCAACAGTTAGAGGAGAAGGGGAGTTTGCCTTCCTCTCAAGGTCGGTGGACCTTGTAGCTGTCTGCTGGAAAACACTTGGGGACAGCAGGACAGAAGGTATTGCCGTGGTCGTCGCGGTAACCAGCGAGGCGCCTGCAACCTACAGAGGAGCAATGGCCATTCTGTATAAAGTGCAGAAGGCAGCAGCCAGGTCCAGAGTAGGGAACACCCCACAACAGGCATAAGCACTATGAGACTGGAGCAGAGTCAAATGCTAACTACTGGGTTCAGGTAAAGAATATTAAGGAGAAGCATTTGAGTTACATCTGGTTATGAAGCTTCTGTTAGCTGAAGAATAAAGAGTCCATTTACATGACAAGAAGGTCCTAGAGTTGTTATGGGAAATCAAGTCCAATCAACACAGAAGGCAAAAATGATAAATAGCAGCATAGCATGCCCAATAAGAGCCTCCTATGACCAATTAGAAAGGTCAAGTCCAGCTACACGAGGCAGGCGGAAGAGGGGCTACAAGGTGAAGTGATTGGAAGAGGGCATGGGGGAACTTTCTGGGATCATAGAAATGCTCTGTATCTTGACTGGGGCAGTGGCTATCCAAGAAACGTGTCAAAACTCCTCAAAAATCAGAATTTTATGGTATGCAAATTATACTTCAATTAAATTAAAAAGAATTTAAAAAATCTAGCTACAAGCAGCAAGTTTCTTTTGTAGGTTCAATGTTTATATTACCATCATAGGTATCAAAATTAAAAAAAAAATAAAATTGGCATCCACCACTTTTCCCCACTTTGATGCGTTTCTAGGCTAATTATAGCTAACAATCAGAATATATTAAACCAGTGATGAGTATTTTTTAACAATTTTCACACTTAATAGAATCAACAAAGATCTATATTTCTCTTTCTCCTGCCTGCCACCCTCACTTACAAATAGCAAAGAGCCTGTCACAGTTTTAAGGGTGTGGTTTCTGGTATGGCAGCCATTTATGGTGTTTTTTGGTGCACCACCAGTCTGATGGCTCCCGCTGATCACCGCCTAGTAGGACAAGCTACAGAGGAGTTAATGAGACCAGCGTAAAGACTCAAAGGCAAGCAGGAATTTGAAGAACTGAAAAAATAAAAAACAGTATACATTTCAAGACTGGTGGGTGACAGACGATGGTAAACTTCAAAAAGAAGGTGCAAGGGGAGGACGAGCAAGGGATAGCTGTGGCAGGCTGCATCATGGCACTTGGGTTTTGTCCTCAGTGCAGTGGGAAGCCAATGAGAGGGTGGCCAGAGGGTAATGACTCTGTCTTCTATTAACTGGGACATCACAGCTCTTAGAGGGCAAAGAATATTTCCTACCTATAGAAACCAGGCTGACCCACTCTCAGCAGTCTCCTGTTCACAAACTGACAGAGTGGCCGATCCTGCCTTCATGTACACATAGTCAGGGGAAGACTTTCACACAGAGAGGTGACTGGGGGTCTACAGAGGCCTTAGCAATGAACTCTGACTAGGGGAACAAGGGGCCTGGCCCAGGATGGGGCATCTGAGACGGCTGTAGGCTTAAAAGCTAAAACTTTTCACACCCATCAGAAGAACTTAAAAATACATAATATGTTTTTCATAAAAATGGAGTGCTTACCGGGATGGCACTGGGTAACACCTTAGGCGGGGCAAATACTTCACAGTCCTGGTTTTGCTGCATAGACTGCAATATTTAAAAAGAAAAAATGAATAGATGTAGCAAGTATCAGGAAGATTTTCTAGACACTGGTGACAAATCTCGGTTAGCAATAAGGAAATCTTCAGACATTAACTAGCTCCTAGACTCCTAAGGGAAGAGGCTGACAGGGTGAGATGAGACTAACGACTCAACCTCACGGTGTAAGCTATAGCACAGCCTCCTGTCCTCTCAGTTCCTAGAGAAAAGGCGTGCATGTAAATCCTTTATGGTGCCACTAAGAATAAGCTGAAACCCCTATCTCTTACAAAAGCTGGGGGTATCCATGCATGTTTTTGTGGCTGAGTTCTATAGAGATCAGAAATCTGGCACCACGATACCTCTTGATGAGGTGATGTAAACTTTGGATAAGTAATACTAAACTGTCTTCATTCAGTCATACTTCTACATGCTAAATTTTGTCCTCATCCACTGGGAGAAAAAGCTTCTTGTTGCAGAGCAAATACAAGAGAGTTCAGTGAAGCCCCAGGTCCTGATATTAGATACTGCCATATAAATATAAGTTTACACGCAGGTAGGTTTCCCTGCCAGGAGCAGGCCAGAGAGTAGGGTGTTGTCTCAGAGGGCACAGTCTGGAGAAGACAGTGTTGTCAGCCTCTCCCAAAGCCTCACAGATTGCTGGTTACATCTTCACAGAGCAACTCAACAGTGAGCAGGCGCATTTCAGGGGTATGATTCCAGTCTGCTGAACTGAATACTCTCTCCTATGCTGCAGAAATGGCCAATGATAATATGATGTAACCAAGATACTAAGATTCCTTTGTTTCTGCACAAGGTTTCAAAAGAACAACATACTCCCGTAACTAAGAGGATATACAATTATTCTGATGGTTCTTCTATATAATGTTATTTGATAAAATGTTAAGATTGGAGATGATTATTATAAAAGGCATGAGACTAAGATCCTGAAAGGCTATCAATGGTATTGCAGAATAGAAGGTTCTACAGTTGTATGATCATGCACAAGTCACTTCAACTGAGTTAATGATTGTGAGGGACAAGCCTCTTCTTCAGCCCCCGCACCCAGTGATCATCCATCTTAACAAATCCACCTGTCCACTCTCCCGAGTCGAGACCCCACCAGCTCTAGCCTTGAGTGACTGCCATAGCCTCCTTCCTGATGGGCTGTCCTATTCTTGCCCCTTTCCCAGCATGTCACCCTTTGCTGAATGCCCTTCAAACACTTCTCCCAGGGCTCTGAGAACAAAGCTCTAACTCCTTGACACAATTTACAAAGTCTTACTCATCTCAGCTCCCCGACTTTCTTTCCACAGTCACACTACGGTTTTTTAAGTTCTTCAAACGTCCCCTCCCCTCCAGGGCTTTGCGCATGCTATTCTTCTTGCCTCGAATTCTCCTGCCACCTCTAGGAAAGGTCTGGCTAACTTCTTCTGCATCTTCTGATCTTGGCTTAACTATCAGTTTCATCGGAAAGCTTTATTTGACCTCATAGCTCATACGTCTGGGATGTACGCCTACATGCCTGGCACAAAGTAGGCATCCAATGAGAGAACTGAGGGACCTGGGAATGGAACAAAGCTTAGGATAATTTGGATTTGTGGTCCTATGTCAAGTGATGACCCCTGGAACTGTCAGGCAAAAACAAAACAAATAACCCTAAAATGCATACTCTGATGAGAAACACAAATATGGTTTCTTAGCCTATCAGCTGAAATAACTTTGGGAAGTGAATTGAGCTACATCCCCACTTACCAATTATTTAGTTATTCACTACAGGGCTTCTTAGCTCCCCTTTTTAGTCCCTGACACACTCAACAGGTGCCTCTTTAAAACCAGCCTGACCAATGTCAGTTGAAACCAAGTTTGTGTAGTTTCAGGCCACCCACTTACAGTCACTGCCCCCTGTCCTGCTGGTACCTGAAGGGGCGAGAGCACCATGTTGCTCAGGGAGGCCGAGGCTGCTGCTCTGGCTGCTGCGGTTTTAGGGGGAGGCTCTATGAAGCTCTCAGGTGTGGCCAGCTGGCCAGCTGCTGGAGGAAAGCTGGGTGCTGCTGTACCTTTCCCAAGTGACTGTGTCTGTATTTGGTCATGCTGTGGGGTCAACCTGAGTTTCTGGAGAAGATCCACACTTGAGAGGGATGTAGCAGCTGTACTTGTCACACTCAGTGGGGCCCTGAAGGGGCTCTGGTTGGCAATCAGACAGGTGTGGCTTAGCTCAGGGACTGGCTGATTCAGGAGTGGAGACCTCTGCCTGGGTGTGGTCTTCACTGCCTGCATCATGGTGCTGTTTCGAGGTAAGCTGGGGGGCAGCTGTGCAGTAGGAGCTTCTGCTGGCAGAGTGGGACTGAGAACAGGGCTCAGCGGGATCGTGTAGCTTGGGGCATGCTTTTCACTGGACTGTGTAATGGAGGCAGGAGTGATCAGTAGTGGGGCGGTGACCTCAGGTTGGACTGAGGCGGGGGCAGTAGACTGAACACCCAAGCTTTCCGACTGAGGGGCCCCTCCTGAATGCTCAAAGGAAAATGGTAGGAACGGGCTGGGCTCTTTCTGGGAGGCATCTCCTGGCAGCTTCTCCACTTCTTCTGAATCAAGACCCATGACCATTGGCTGTTCCTTTGGCAAAGAAGTTCCAAATAGTTCTTCCACTGTCAGATGTTTGTGTCCAGATGGAGCAGACTGAAAAACAGATCAAACCACTGGATAAAAGACAACTCTAGAAAACCAATGTAACCAAACCTCTTTCCTAATAATCAAAATAGTCTGTAGAAGGGCAGAAGGTGTTAGAAAATAAGGGAACAGAACAAACTGAAGATGCACTAGGGGTTACAGCCAGATCTCCCTGAGTTGGTGGATAGAAATCTGAAGTAAAAGTCAAATTTTAGTAACTCCTGTGTTAGAGTTCACCTTTTCTCTTCCCCCTTGGGAGATGGGTACAGGGGCAGCGCCTTATTACAGAGCTAATCGTGCCTACTTGCCCCATATCAGTAACACATGTGGGAAAATGATATTGAAAAGGTCAGAGGGGCCAAATGCTGAGCAAGCGGTCCTGCCTTTAACTCACTGTTCCTGATAAAAAGCTAGGCAATACACCTTGAGGACTGGGTCCCAAATACCAAACTAAATTTAACCATTATTTTTTATAGTAAGTCATTCCCCTTCCCTACATCCCAAGTCACAGAATCCTTAAGAAAAACCAAGCAAAAGCATCGTAATAATTTTTACTATTTAATAATTTAAAATTTAAAAAGTCTCAAAAATTTAAACTTACATACTTCAGTAAATTGGTTTCTTGACACCAATGTGAGTGTTTAAAGGAAAAAGACACATGCTTTCCACTTGTGAACTTCCCTGCGCCTTCAGCAGGACTGCCGTATTCATCTCACTTTTACTGACTGAGTATCCACAGAATGCCAGGTCCTGTTCTCACTGGGTTCAAGGGACATAGCAGGGAGTAACAAAAAAAGTCCCACCCTGACAGGGCTTACATTCTAGTGGGAGACAAACCCAAGTACTTTGAAAACACAGGAAGCCCTGACTTATAGTTGTATTCCAAAAGTGTGTGGACTAGTTAGTTGATTAGATATACATTTCTATGGAAAAAAAAAAAAAATTAACTGGAGCATGATTTTTAGGGCCTCAAAGTCTATAAAAGCCCTAAAGTACACTGGATCTAAAGTATAATGGTGACAGCACCACGGTATGATCACACTTCTACAGGAAAACATACTCAGTTTTCCCTAGCCAAATGTCTATTTATCTGACAAATCTTGATTGAGTTACCAGGTGCCAGGCACTGTGCTGTGATGGGTAGGGAAACGAGGCATTGATTACTAAGGACACTCCATGGGCAAAGTGGCAGGGCCCCATGGGAGGGAAAGAGGTACCCAGAAGTAAGGACCTTAAGCTGAGCGGAGGGATGAGGTGTGCTGGCTGGACCACAGTCACTTCTCCAGGGCTGGGTCAGAGAGGCTGGAGTGGAGGAGAGGCAATGGAGGAGGGAGAAGCACTAGCCAGACTGTGTCTGAGACCCATTGTCTGGAGGGCAGTGGAGGATACATTCAGGGAATGACCCACTTGGCTTCATATTTTAGGATGGTGCACTTTGGTGGCCACGAAACAGATAGATTGAGGGGTGAGGCTGAAGCTATTACAGTCATCCAGTAGAGAAACAATGGAGGCTGGATAAGGCCCCAGCAGAGAAGAGGATGAGAACTGAAGAGTTAGAATAGGAGAGAGTTGGTGGCTGGCCAGCTGGAGAAGGGGAGCCAAGAGAACATCCTGGTTTCTGGGTCCTGAGTGGTGGTGCCACTGCTTGGGCTGGTAAGCCCAGGAATGCCCTTAGGTTAAAGGAGGGAGGGGAAAGGCAAGGTCAGTTTTTAATATGTCTGAGGTCTCCATGGGACATGTGAAACCTATAGGAAGTAATCTGGAAGTACTAATTTAGAAGTCACTAAAACACAAAAATGGTAATACAAGCCAAAGAAGCAGAAACATTGCCTCAGGAGACTGCAGGGACAAGGGTGGCAAGGACACAGACTCTGTAACCTGGTAGATATCACTCCCCTTCCTGAATCCCAGCTCCTCTCTAAAGTAGGGAGGGTTGTTGGGAGGATTCAGTGTACAGACCCCAGTACACAGGAAGTGCTCATCCTCCTCGAGGCACGGGCTATCATCCTCATTTATTCCCTAATTGATGACCTCCTTCCTGCCTGGGCTTGTCTGCCCAAGCAGTGGCACCCCCACCCAAAACCACAGATCTACTAAGTACATAGTAGATGCTCAACAATGCTCTCTCCCAAAGCACTCGCAGGAGGAGAAAGGCATGTCGGGGAGAGGGTGGTCACCCACAGAGCAGTACCATCAAGTAGGAAGACAGGCTCCCCTTTGTTGAGAGACTCATGTCAGACAACAGGAAGAGGCTAGCACAGCTGACTGAGGATTCTGGGAAGTTTGCATGTGAGGGACAGAAAATTAAGGGAGTACTATTTGTACTTTTTCTCTGGCATGGGGACTGTAACACCTGCTAGGGAAGAGGGGGCAGGGCAGGTGTGAGGAGAATGCAGGCGGTTTGACTTGACTACTGTGGAGGAAGAGACAGAAGCCTCCTTCAGCTGTAAAAAACTGTAACTTCATGCTAAACCATTTTATCCAAGCAAATATTCAATAAATAAAATTCTATTCATATTAAAAAGCTAACATACCTGGGCAAGTAAGCATGACAAGAGGCTTTTGTTTAAGTTGAATTCTTGAACAACAAATTTAGGCCCCCACTAATAATACTGTAACAAGACTAGTAAGACTGTCTTGTCACAACACTTTCTAGTACTTTAAAGGATTTTCCATATTCAGAATCTCACTTCAAATATAAGACAGTAATAACATCTAATTATGGATGTTATAAATAAATGTTAAAAAAATGCACAAGATTTTATATGATTCCATTTCCTAGCTGTGCCACCTGGGAAAATTACATAATCTGTTTAGTTCCCTCATCTGAAAAATGAGGACAACTGTGGTAATCACCTCACAGGGTTGTTGTGAAGTTAAACTCCCAATATAATGTCTGGTGTCTAATAGGCATTCAATAAATGGAAGTTGGCTATTGTGAGAATCATTTTACGGACATCATATAACAACAATCACAATAAATCTGTGTTTGAGTACTTTTTAAGGAACAGCAAATAGTATCTGTTTGGATAATAAAAATTCATCAAATCCTTCTGGAATAGCATATCCCTGTAACACAAACAACAAAAACAACAACAAACCAAAAAAACCATTTGCTGGGATACCAAGGCTGTGCTGTTTATTATAAACCATCCTGTCACTCCCTGGTGTGAGGGATCATCAAGGACACAGTGAGTTGGTTTGTTTAAAGCTCACTGCTAACCATTCAAACCCGTTCACCGCAAGTCAGCATAGATAATGAATTCTCACTGGGGACAGAATTCTTGTCCTCTCTGTCCAGGCCACATGTAACTGTAGCAAGGTGCACAGGTTCCACTTCCTGTGCCGAACTGTGACTCTGTCACTTTTCTATCCCTGGCACCATTTATGTCTATTAATGAACTCAGATAATTCCTTTTTATACATATTATCTTTGAAACAAAATGGCCAGGACTGTCTGGGGCAAAAAAAAAAAAAAAAAAAAAAAGTACCAGAAAACGGCCCTAACTCATTGACTAACAAAAATTATGTGAGCCCTGACCACCATATCGTTTTACATATATTTCTGGGTACATACACACATACATCAACATTTAGATACATCTACTTTGAAAAACACAGACCATGTTGGAGTTATTTTGCCAAAACTAAAGGGTCTTTTCCAGGTAAGAAATATTATCTTTATATTGTAAGAAAAGGAGCCGTCAAACGATCGGATGAGGACAAGCCTCACCATGAAATACACCTGACACTTCAAGACCCAGTTAGCAATTTTTACTTGTCTGGTGGAACAAAAGCTTCGAACAATCAAGTTTACCTGCGTTCACATTTTTTTTTTACATTTTTACGTTTACTTTAAAAATAACAATTTCCAGTGATTTCAAATTCACATCACATCAAAAAATGAGGCTATACGGTAGAACTCTGAACCTAAAAGAAGCAAAAAGCTTCCAGATTTCTCCATGCTGCCGCCGTGCAAGTTCTGCCCAGCTAGGAACAGATTCTCAGACTTTCCCTTGAGTAGGGAGTGTGGTAAAGCATTAGGGTCTCAGAGATCTTCTCATATAAGGAATAAACGAAGCTGTGATGGCAGTAAGTTATCACAGACAGAGTGCTCACCACATGGAAGGCCCTTTACATGTGTTACTCTCCAGATCTGCCTGGACAGGTACAGTTATTACTGCCTTTTATAGACGATGCCCAAATATATCAACAGAACCAGACACCAACCCAGATTTAACAGTGCAGTCCACATTCTGAATCATTACGCCACTGTACTGAGATGTTAATTAAGCAGATTAGTCTACCTAGTCAACTGGGTGGTGATATGCACCTCTGGAGAACAGAGGTGCAGCTAAGGCTTGAATGACTAAGAGGTGCCTACAGGTAAAAATGCATCAACTTTTGGAAATCCATAACTGGCAAAACTATGCTCACAAAATCCGAGTAAGCAGAGCACATCTCTCCACACAAGCCACCACGAGATTTCTGGATAGGTGTCTGTGTTTGAAACGACCCTCCTTACACTGCCTGTCTATGACAGGAAAAACTGGCTGCATTCCTTCTGTAGCTGAGGTTTTGTTTTTTTCATGGGTTTACCATCCATAATCCACAGAAAAGATGAAATTTTATTCTTTCTCCATGTCTGACTATGCTTAAAGTCTGGATTCTGTTTTGTAATGCCTCACTTCAATCAAGTGCCAGACTGACCATTTTCCTCAAGAAATAGAACTCGTAGTGAGAAACAGTATGTACACCACACAACAAAATTCCAGTGCACTGTAACAGGTTGTACTTGGTTCCTTCCTCACCCTACAGCTCTTGCTGTTCAGAGTGTTTCATATTTGTTTGGATCTACGATGCTCATGTCAGATTTCCCACCTGGTCAGTGCACTTGGCACACGATAAGACATATACTATTCTTCACCACAGGAAGCAAAAAACTAAAAAATAAACAAACAAACCAACCCTCCCCCCAACAAAACAAAGCAAAATCCAGGGAAACAATCCCATAGGGAATTCTAATAATTATAAACTGAAATGGAATTTGTTACCATGAAGGCTTGACAGTTTATTTGCTTTTCAACACTAGATGGCAGCATTACTAAGCAAATGTATTGTCTGTGTATCACCCACTGCTGTTGAGTAGATTCTGACTTAAAGCAACCCCACAGGACAGAGTAGAACCTGCCCCATAGGGTTTCCAAGGAACGGCTAGTGGATTTGAACTGGTTAGCAGCTGAGCTCTTAACCACTGCGCCACCAGGGCTGATGATGGATTTGAGCTAATTTTATCATTATCCAGATCTCAACATTTTACAAAATTTTATCACTTTGGCCTGAAAAGTGGAATTTTAAAAGTAGATAATAATGAGCGAATAATGAAGGAATACTAAGAATAACAACTTAATATTCATCAGCCGAGTCTGCATCAGAGGGCTGATGTCCTTGAGTGCCCACTAACAAGTCTGTGTGTCCACAGACCCATCGCTGGTGCTTCTGTGGAAAGGCTGAGCATCTATGGCTTGTCAACTCAACTTTTACTCATCTTCTAATGGACAGTGCTTCACGGTTCTTAAGGTTTTTTTTTTTGGTTTGGGGGGGGAGTTCATGTCTTCATATAACTTTATGAGTTAGGCAGTGCAAGGATCCTTAACTCCATGCTTCAGAAGGGGATGGGGGAAGTGACTCATGATTCAGAAAGGAAAAGTGGCTGCTTCACTGAATACCCACAACTGATAAACGAGCCCAGAAGGAACCTAGTACTCTGCTCTTTAAAAAAAAAAAAAAGTTAAAAAAAATTGTATTCTATATAGCATCACTTCCACTACATGCCTGACCTTCAGAATCCTAAATCCAAGTACAGTAAAAACGGAACATGGGACTGTAGTACACGAAATCTGGTTAAAATTATTATCTAAATACCTAAAGACATATGAATACACTGCTCATCGCATGTAAAATGGTACAGCCACTTTACGAAAAGTTTGGCAGTTTCTCATTAAAATAAACATGCAGCTACCATACATATGGCTCAGCAAGTGCACTCCTGGGCATTTATCCCAGAGATGCAAAAATTTATGTTCACACAAAAACCTGTACATGAATGTCCATCACAGCTTTATTCATAATAGCTCAAAACTGGAAAACAAAGCAAGACGTCCTTCAACAGATGAATGCTTAAACTGTGGTACACACATACCATGGAATACTACTCAGCAATAACTGATACATACAACTTGAATGAATCTCTAGTAATTACGCTGAAGGAAGAAAGCCAACTCTCCAAAGTTATATGATTTTACTTACAATGAGAAAATTACAGAACTGGAGAATAATAGATTAGCGGCTGCAGGGGTTAAGGATGGAAGGGGGAGCAAAGACGGTGTGAGAGGGAAGTCAGTATGATCATAAAAGGACAACACAAAGGATCCTTGTAGTGATGGAACTATTCTCTATCTTGACTGTGGTGGTGGATATATGAACTTAAACATGTGATAAAATTTCACAGAACTAAATAAACATGCAAGCATGTGCAAGTTAAACTGGAGAAATATAAGTAAGATTGGTAGATTGTATCAATATCCTGATTGTGATATTGAACAATATTTTGCAAGATGTTATCAACGGGGAAACACGTAAAAGGTACTTGGGGTTGCTCTATATTATTTTTTACAACTGCATATAAATCTATCGTTAATCTCAAAATAAAAAGCTTACTCAGAAAATTATGGGTTTTACTTGATTATGGAAAATATCTGTTCATTTACACTTACACACTGCTGGTGGGAATGTCAAATGGTACAACCACTCTGGAAATTGATTTGGTGCTTCCTTAAAAAGCTAGAAATAGAACTACCATATGATCCAGCAATCCCACTCCTTGGAATATATCCTAGAGAAATAAGAGCCTTTATATAAACAGGTATATGGACAGCCATGTTCACTGCAGCACTGCTTACAATAGCAAAAAGCTGGAAGCAACCAAGGTGCCCATCAACGGATGCATGGATAAATAAATTCTGGTATATTCACACAATGGAATACTACGCATCGATAAAGAACAGTGGTGAATCTGTGAAACATTTCATAACGTAGAGGAATCTGGAAGGCATTACGCTGAGTGAAATTTGTCAGTTGCAAAAAGACAAATATTGTATAAGACCACTATTATAAGAATTCGAGAAATAGTTTAAACAGAAAAGAAAATATTCTTTGATGATTATGAGGAGGGGAGGGAGAGAGGGGGAGAGGGGGGAAGGAGGGAGGGAGGGAAAGGAGTATCCACTAATTAGATAGTAGATAAGAACTACTTTAGGTGACAGGAAAGACAACACACAACACAGGCGGGGTCAGCACAACTGGACTAAACCAAAAGCAGCTTCCTGAATAAACTGAATGCTTTGAAGGCCAGTGTAGCAGGGGCGGGGGTTTGGGGACCATGGTTTCAGGCGACATATAAGTTAATTGGTCTAATAAAATAACCATTAAGAAAACATTCTGCATCCCACTTTGGAAAGTGGCGTCTGGGGTCTTAAATGCTAGCAAGTGGCCATCTAAGACGCATGTTGGTCTCAACCCACCTGGATCAAAGGAGAATGAAGAACACCAAGGACACAAGGTAATTACGAGTCCAAGAGACAGAAAGGGCCACATAAACCAGAGATTACATCAGCCTGAGACCAGAAGAACTAGATGGTGCCCAGCTACAACCGATGACTGCCCTGACAGGGAACACAACAGAGAACCCCTGAGGGAGCAGGAGAGCAGTGGGATGCAGACCCCAAATTCTTGTAAGAAGACCACACTTAACAGTCTGACTGAGACTAGAAGGACCCTGGTGGTCATGGCCCCCAGACCGTCTGTTGGCCCAGGACACGAATCATTCTCAAAGCCAACTCTTCAGACAGGGATTGGACTGGACAATGGGTTGGAGAGGGATGCTGGTGAGGAGTGAGCTTCTTGGATCAGGTGGACACTTGAGACTATGCTGGCAACTCCTGCCTGGAGAGGAGATGAGATGGTAGAGGGGGTTAGAAGCTGGCGAATGGACACAAAAAGAGTGGAGGGAGGGAGCTGGCTGTCTCATTAGGGGGAGAGCAATTAGGAGTATGTTGCAAGGTGTATATAAGTTCTTGTGTGAGAGACTGACTTGATTTGTAAACTTTCACTTAGAGCACAATAAAAAATTAAAAAAAATCTGTTCATTTATCAAGCTATCTGTTATAAAGGGAGTCCATTCATTCAACAAATATTTACAATGCTACAAGTTGAGGATGCAGCACCGAACAAAGTAAACAAAACTGCCTGCTCAGGGAGCTTACATTCCGGTGGTGAGGGCCACAAACCAGGTCAGCTGGTTACTAAGTCTTAGGGAGGAAATAGAGCAGAGCAGGAGGGTAGGTGGGTTGTTGTTTTAAACAGGGTGTTCAGAGAAAGTACCACTGATATGGAGGGCACTCGAGACTTGGAGGAGGAAAAAGAACAAAGAACAGGTCTTATGTAGGAAGAAAGGACCCAAGGCCAGGGGAACCGCAAGTGCAAAGACCCATCCTGAGGCAGGGGCACGCATGGCATATTTAAGGAAGAGCAAGAAAGGCAATGAGGCTGGGGCTGAGTGAGCACGACAGCTGTAAAAATGAGGCCAGAAGCAGTAGAACTGGATTAGGTAGGGCCTCCTGGGCCATGGCCAAGACCTTGGCTTTTATTTGTTTAAGACAGGATACCACTGGAGTGTTTTAAGCAGAGGAACGTCATGATCTAACTTGCATTTTACCAGATTACTCTGACTACTCGGTTGAGAATAGGTAAGAGAGCGGCAAGGGCACAAGCTGGGAGGTGGAGGTCAGCTAGGAGGTTACTGCAAAATCCAGATGAAAGATAGGTATGTGGACTAGGGGAAATGACCTGGGTGATGTCATTACACTGCTCGATACATGTTGCCGCATGTACATACCTTGATGGATAAGTGACAAATCAAACTTGTACTTCATCAAAATCCTTGCAAAGTATGATCCTTTGTTTTGCTGCTTTGGACAAAGCCAGGGCTTTAGCTGTACTAACCTTATCTTGTGACCCGGAGGGCATCTCCTCTAGAGTCTCTGTGCTTCCCAGATTGGACGGCTGAGTGCTTGGCTGTAACCCAGGGCTGGAGATATTTGAGTCGCCCATCTGATTCTTTAAAAAAAAAAAGTACATTATGTGAAAAAGTTTGCTATTATTTGGCTAACAAAACAACATTTGAGGTTATCAGGGATTCTATTTAAAAACAAATTCTCAAAAATACTTGCTTTGGATCCTCGTGTACATAATTCATATAATAAAAGTTTCAGAAATCTGAGTACTTGATTTTAGACAACAGTGCTAGCAACAATTGTTATTCTTATCACCCTTTTAAGAAAAAACCAATGGTATGATCACATATTCTTTTCTATTTTATTTTTAAAATGTACAGTAAAATTTTTTGTGGGGGGTACACAGTACTACTTTTGTGACCACCACCACATTCAGGCTACTAAAGCGTTTCATCAACCCAAAAAGCTTGCTCCTGCTGGCCCACTGTGGTCATGCCCTCCCCCCATTCCCGGCAACCATTGATCTGTTCGGCGCCACTCTGTCTTTTGTAGAAAAATCATGTAACTGGAAGCATACACTATGCAGCCTTTTCAGACTGGCTTCTTTCACTTAGCATAATGCCTTTAAGATTCATCTGAGCTGTTGTATGGTATCAATAGCTCATTCCTTTTTATTGCTAAGTAGTACTTCATTCCATGAATGTATTACAGTTTGTTTAACCATTCGCTGGTAGAACGACATTTATGTTTTTTCCAGTTTTTGGTGATTTGGAATATAGTTGCTATAAACACTTACGTACAGGTTTTTGTGTGGACAAAAGCTTCATTTCTCTAGGGTGAAATTACCTAGAAGTGGTATTGCTGGGTCATACAGTAAATATACTTTTCTTTTAAAAGTTTATAGTTTTACATTTAGATCTCTAATCCATTTTGACTTGATTTTTTTTAATAAGGTGTGGCGTTTAGGCTGAAGTTTTTTTTGCATATGTATGTCCAATTGTTCCAATACCATTTGTTAAAATCATCATATATTCTTTAAAAACTGGAGGCAAGATTAAAAAAAAAAAGCTTCAACCTACAGCCTAGAGACAGATTAGTTTTCTTGATACATACTATAATGATAGGTGAATATGTGCTTAGCATAAAAGAAGGCACTCAAATGTTAAATGAATAACCTTTTTTTCTATTCAAATGACTTAATCCTTCTATTATTTCACAACATTTACTCAGGGTTACCCATTTATATAGAGGTGAAAAAGTCCGTGAAAGTCTATAAGATATTTTAATCTTCTAACACACCTGTCTTTGTGCGGCATCACCACCATAATATCACATTATGGGAATTGCTTAGAGTTAAACTGTATTACAGAAAACAAACTCAAAGGTTCTTGAAACAGAAGGTGTAAATGTCAGAAACATTTCAAACGCTGGCAGTTTTCACATAAAAATGTAGACTTATTATTTTCAGAGAGAAGCTGGATGATGTGGCAACCGCAGCTCATTTGGCAGTAACTGGCTGTAGCTGAGCTTTAAACCCTCCTTTTCACACAGGGAACAAGCTCTTTCCATCTGCTCTAGTTCCAGCCTGGTCCATTTGACTAACGTGATCTACCTGGCTCTTGGGGTATTTACACTACCTAACTCAAACATAAGCTATGAGACTGGTACTTTAAAAGTTCTCAAGAATTTCGGATAGTTGGGCAGGGCCTTTTAAGAAATTTAATGCTGTACGTAAAGATTTAGCTACAAGGCCTTAGCTATAAAGATATATTACTGTGTTCCTAATACAAAGAATTAGGAAAACCTAGGGTATTGTTTATACAAATTAATGAAGGAAAAATACACAGCTATTAACGTCATAGTTTTTTTTACAAAAACTTTTCTTTCTCCCAAACGGAACTTTCCAGGGAGTCCCTGTGAAATAGACAAAGATAAAAAAGGTAAGTAGAAATGCTCCAGTTGAAATGGGCCCCAAATATGCCCCCTGGCCAATCTCTCAGCGCTCTGTAGAATACCAGGGGTGATAATCTGAAAGCCAGTGGTAGAAATGAAGCCCGGCTGGCGCAGTGGTTAAGAGCTCAACTGCTGACCAGAAGTTCAGCAGTTCAAATCCACCAGTTGCTCCTTGGAGACCCTATGGGGCAGTTCTACTAACTATAGGGTTGCTGTAAGTCGGAATCGACTTGACAGCAATGGGTTTGGTTTGGTTGGTAGACATGAATAGTTACTGTCAATAAACAGATACTATTTTGTGGGGGAAAAACGGGTTATAAAAGAGCATTTTACTAAAACATATACAAACATACCACACACACTTGGACACACTGATACATATTTTTAGGACACATAACTAGGTATTAGCAGTGATTATTTCTAAGTGGTAGTATTGTTTTCCTTTATTATAATTTTTATTAAATTTTTTATAATATGTGCTGCTAATATAATAAACAAAAGAATGGTTCCTACTGTTTTAAGAAGAAAACTGTGCTTTTTCGTTTTTTTGCGATTAAACTAAAACTATTGAATATTCCATGGAATACTGAATATATCATGGGCTGCCAGAAGAACAAACAAATCTGTCTTGGGAGAAGTACAGCCAGAATGCTTCTTAGAAGGGAAGATAGCAAGACTTTGTCTCACATACTTTAGATATATTATCAGGACGGACCTGTCCCTGGAGAAGGACATCACGCTTGGTAAAGTGAAGGGTCAGCAAAAAAGAGGAAGACCCTCAGTGAGATGGACTGACATAGTGGCTGCAACAATGGGCTCAAGCATAACACTGATTGTGAAGATGGCGTTTTGTTCTGCTGTACAGACGGTCTCTATGATTCAGAACCAACTCGACGGCTTCTAATAATAACACAACAACAAACCAAGCAAACACCACCGAAGTCCAGAATTTCACCCTGTGGCAAGAAGCTACTCACAATGGGCCAATTGTTAAGGACTGCAGTTTCAACCATCTTTCTTTACAATAAAATTGGGAAAGTTGGTTAAAACAAACTATAGGAGCTATGGGAAAAATGCTTATTACTGAGTTTTTATTTTCAAGAAGTCTCTAATTACTATAAATGCTCTACTCAAAAGTCTGGAATTGCACTTACTATATACTCTGAACAGAGGCGATCAGATTGAGGAGTAAATCCCATCACTGAGGGCTAGCCTGTACCTCTGCCCTGCCTGGACTCTGCTGATCTCCTCAGTCTCCACCTCAGACAACCAAAGGGGCCACCCAAACCATGCAGCGGTCCAGGAGAGCCCATCCAAATGCTAAGATACGGATGTGTGGGTGACTGCTAACACCAGCTCCATCTGGTTATGACAGAAAATGCAGACAAGAAAACAAAACTCTTATTTAAGGAAGCACCACCTATCCACAGTTTTCAAAAACAGAACACATTGTAAGTATCAAGGATTCAACTAAATCCCCAAAGGTTTAGTTTCAGCCTAACCACAGACAAAATTTTATTTATGCCACATTGTGGAAGACTTTTCCTTATGAGGGAAATTACTGTGCTCTATTTTTACTGTGCAAAGTTTACATAATCAGAAATGATGTCAGATTTTTAGATTGCCCACTTGACCCTGGAGTTCCTTTACAGCTTTATGTACAGGAACAAGGCTTTACTCCACTCCCTTCTTTGCTTCTATGGCTTGCTCCTTGTCCTGAGAAGTAGGCCAGGCCACTTCCTGAAGAATGTGCACCACAGTGCTCTACTGCACCTACGGTTTCTGTCCTATGCAGCACCTTCATCCAGTCATCACTCAGGACGAGTGAGAGAACCCTGGACTTGTCAGTCATCTGTTATCAGCATGCAGAAAGGACTCTATAAAAATGAAACAAGGTATTTATGTAAAAAGCTCAGATCTCCTTAAAGGCATGAGGAGCTTGGGGAATATGAGGTAACCTAGAAGTTCAGAAAATGCTTCTTGAAACTTATTCTCATTCAGTCTCCAAAGAATCAATAAATTCATTATAGAGATGACTGAGGGTCCTATATTTTATTTTCATAGATATATAAGAGCATTTATTTTTTTAAAAAACTACCTCCCAGAGTGTTTTTTCCAACATGTTCCCTGAATTCCAGATTTTAACTGCAGTTAATGAGCGCACAAAAGACCGTCCTGTGATCAAACGAATCTGAGAGCCAGCGTTACCATTTTATTTACTGTGGGACCGCTCAGAGTCTTCAGCACCATAAACCCCCAAGAAGACGCAGGGAGTAAGAGTCCAGTTAACATTTCCCAAACTCATTTGACCAAGGAGCCTTTTTGCAAGGATCACCTGTTAACAACCTTGGTTAGTGTTGTTTGGGAAACATGACCTTAGATAGTACTTTTCAAAGGTTCCTTAAACCTTTGGTAAGATGAAGAGTAAGTAACAAATGAAAGAAAAGCATTTCACCCAATGTTTAGTGAAGGGTGGGGTGATAATTGTAATTCTGCTGAAACAGGGCTCTCTCACTTGCCCTGAGTGATGACTGGATGAAGGTGCTGCATAGGACAGAAACCGTAGGTGCAGTAGAGCACTGTGGTGCACGTTCTTCAGGAAGTGGCCTGGCCTACTTCTCACTTCAGTGAACCATGGCGCTTTGAGGTACTGCTGTCATGTGAAAGCCATATAAGTTCCAACGCCAAAAGGTTTTGAAAACCACTGTCTGAGTGCTTAGCCTACAGTGGATGATTCATAAATACATGCTGCGTAAATTCGTTAAAGTACCAAAACATCCATACCATTCGCCTTTTGGAAGAATGTAATAAGATAAAATGCAACAGAAGAAAAAGAAAAAACTGAATTCAAGAAAAGTCTCTCATTTGGGTAAAGTTCCAAAAGATTTCAAGGAAGGTTGTGTGTTTAACACCAGTTACAGACCATAAATATCCCTTTTAGTACTAAGAGGTGCAAATCTTCAGAAGATTTTTCAAAGCTGAGGATGATACCTACACAAATTCCTAAGTGACCGAGCACCCTGACAGACAATGCAGAGGTGAAGAGGCATGGACTGAGCTTTTCCAGCACTGCCTATAGCAGGATACCTCCAGTACTCCAAAATCATCTTCTCCTACAGTAACTGTACAGGAATAGAAAAAGAGTACTCTTTTTCCCGTCAAAAACAAGTACTCTGAGATAAGCTGACTTCTTTCCTTATCTTTTAGGCTTAAAACTGTAACACATGCTTCTTTTTGAACGAATTACTTCTGCTGGTCTGAAGGTGTCTTCCCCAGTCCATGAGACCCCTGCAGGCCTCTTCACTCCCTCCAGTCTTTCCTGGTCAGCACCCAGAGAGCCTCACCCTCTCATACTCATCCTTGGCTCTGCTCAGCATTTCCAGGATGTCGATGGGCCTGTGGTCGCTGCAGCCATTGGCCTGGTTAGGACTCTGCTTATCCCGAGCAGCCTGCTGGGACCGCCGTGTCTCCTCTTCCACCACACTAGAGAAGGAGAACCAGCTGTCAGAAAGCCTCTTTAGACAGGATCTGACCCAAGAACTCTTTTGATGTCCACCTTCCAAGAACATAAACAGTATCATGTGATGACAGTGTCTTTGCAGTACAAGACATGGAGCCTCGGTTACCTTATCCCAGGAATATACAACTTACCATTTCTCCAGCTCACTCACAACAGTGCCAACTAATATTTTCACTTTTACAAAAACAATAATATAGAACTCTTTCCTAGAGTTGGTCGAAGTACGTACATTAAAAACTTGACTAAAGTGTTTCTTTTTTTCAAGAAGTATCTCAAAATCAATCAAATTAACTGAAGTAAATGTGAAAATGGACAATGCTATTGAGACATGGGAAGGCAGCAGGGCTGAATAACCCTCTGGGGAAAGTCTGCATTGATACTGGGCTAGCAGGGAAAAAGAAAGCTTAATTTCTTAGAAACAGAGGCCCTGGTGACTCTCAAACATTACTCATAGCCCTACAGGCAAGCAAGCAAGCAAACAAACAAACAAAACGGTTTCTCTTATTCTCCTCTTTAAATACCACCAAGCAGGTAACCGAGCTCCGGGGTGTTTGGGGAAATGCCCTTTATTTGGATTGGTGTTGCTCAAGCTAATTTTTCATTTGAAAATACATAAAGCAGCTTAAGATAGCGTTGGGGAGTCTTCAAATCCACCTGTGGGGTTTCATTTCTCAAGAAAATTCTTGCTCCCCTGCATACAAAGGTTTGAAGCATTTATAGCAAAATATTAGGAACTGAAAGCTGGGTGGTGAGCACGTGGTATCTGTTATATTGTTTCTCGTATTTTTTTCAAGCTTGAAATCTTTTGTAAATAATAGATTTTAATACGGCAATTGATTTTTTTTTTTTTGGACATTTGTTCAGGTTTCAGTCCTAACTAAAATGAATGGGCCTACCTGCCGTGGGATATTATACGCACAGACACAACCTGACACTTGTGTTAACTGACAACTTCCTAGGCAGTGATGATGACAGGCAATAAAACAACTCAGTAGTGCGGGGCTTGTTTTTGTGGAATGAGAAGAAGAGGCCACTCAGTGTCAGTTCACTCCTTTAAAGCAGCCTATCCAAGAACTCCCATGGTGGGGTAAGTGTAATAGGCACAGCTGGGTTATTTTATTATAAAACACTGAGTTAAACCATGTTAAACAGATTTCTTTACAGTAGAATTCTTCTGACATGCTAAACGTGTCAACATGCCTGACATGCTAGAGTGTACTGTCATTCTTCAAGAAGGGTGGACTAGTAGATTTTCCCCAGTTTTATTTGACTACAGAATCTTTCTCTGAGGCAGGATTCCTGTTTGGAAAATGCTGCTTTAAGGTAATGTGTACTTTATTTAAATTATTACAGCTCTTAATAAGATTATTACTTCTAAAATGAACATAGACTCATGGACATATGATAGACTGAAAAATGACTGGAATGGGATATGAAAATCAGATCAATTTGTATCAATAATGTAATATATTTTATATCCATGCTAGTAATAAATTCCTGGAAAAGAAATACTGCCTTGTCACAGCTGTGTGACTTATTTAAAAGAAAAGCAAGACTGGAGAGGTGCATGTTGGTTATTTCTCAATGGTAGAGGACAAGCAATTTCCTATTCTTCTTTTGGTACTTTTGGGCATTTTCCACAATTAACATGTACTGCTTTAATAATCTGAAAAAAAAGAATACTATTTAAAAACGATTTGTTTGTTGATTTAATAATACTCAGTCTGAATCCAACTTCATAAAGGACTCTTGTCACAAAGCCTGTTTTCCATCTACTTCCTGCCATGTTGCCTGGCTTGGCCATGGTGGAATTCAACTCTCCCCTGAACCTGGACTGGATATGAGGTTTTGGTTTAAAAGAAGAACACTTCTAATAATCATCACTGTTGATAACTGTGGATAGGCCACTGGACAAAGCTTCACAACTGCTGAAAACAAGCTGTCAGGGGTGGTGTGGGAGGGACTCTCAAATGAGAAAGGCTTAAACTCTAAGGCCCCTTCCGGTTCAAGCACTATGAACAGCGACCTCACATCTCTTCCTTCCTCTCTAACACTCCATTGTGCCCCCTGAGACTGTCTGATAGATTAGAAATAAACTTACTTCCAGGAGTTCTCCAAATTTTATACTCTATGCCGGCAAACATTCAAAGAGCTTTTATTCTTAAAAACATTTTTTGGCAGACTGGATTTTCTCTTCAGGACAGTCAACATTTTCTAAGCTTAGTGATTTTCAACTTTGCCACTTCCAGTCACCCAAAGAATTTCCAAATTTAGAAACAGCACAGGTCTGAAGTTCTGGAAGCTCAGTTGACCTCCTACGTAGCTTCTCACTTTTTATAAACAGCTTTTGGAATAAATCAATTTTTTTACTTGGAGAATTTTTATTATATTGCAGTTGTCAAAATAGTGACAGGAAGAACTGAACTTAACAAATGGGCACTGACAGGCAAGTTTATTTAGAGGCACAATATGCCAAAGCGTTTTACCTGTAATTTTGGTTAACAGAGGTGATACTCTGAAATGTGTAGCAAACAGAGGCTGTTTGCAGGCAGACTTAGAGCAAAGAAAGATAATTTTTATTTTTAATCTCTGGTGATCAGAAAGTCATCTATTATGGAGTTGATATTAATATATAAGGCATTCTCTTCAGCCATAAATCGGCCAGACACTTGAAAACTTCACTGACCAACAGTCTCACATGGGCATTCTCTACTTTTAAGACCTCCCCTTCTCCTTGTCAAACAAGCTGAAAACTTAAGCAAATGTTGCTCTTTCAGGCATTTCCAGTGGAAGAGCCCCTCAAACTCTTCTTTCCCCTCTCTGCTTCCTGTTTCTACTTATTCATCCCACTCTTGGATTCAATATAGGACTTTCAGATAAGCCATCAATTTTCGGCTTTATTTACCATCTAAAGCTTTAGGGGTACCACTTGACCTGATGGAGAAAAAAATCTCAAATTGGTTTTCTCTATAAGTTTTTAGGACTAAAGAGCCAGATTCTCCCACACAAGGCCTGGACAGAACCTAAATCAGAACCACTGCATATGGTAATCAGGCTGATGATATCCTTGGCAGGGTCATGGCCCTAACCAGCACGCTGAACTGTTAGGTTCTGGTTAAATTATTATCTGCCTATAGGATTAAATACAATGCGATCACTATAAATCCTGTAGAGGACTATTAAACTTATGAATGCCCTGGGAAAATGCTGTTGACATGAAAAGCAGGATGTAGAGTATGATACTATTTTCGTAAAAAAAAAAAGATCACACACATCAACCTAATATACACAGAGAGAAGAAGATGGGAAGGAAACATACTGACATACTGAAAAGCTAACAATGGGGTAGCAGGATTACAGATAACTTTAGATTTCTTCCCCAAATTTTCAACAGCAAACAGAAAATCAGCGGGGAAATACATAACGTTAATAGATGCTGGTAACAAAGAGAAGTGAGGGAAAAAGTCATTTTTTCATTTCTCATATACCATTAATTAAATCTATGGTGTAATACAAATACTTACTTGGCCATGAGTTTGGCTATGCGGTGACAGTCATTCTTGTCATAAAACCAGATACTGTATATTGACACTTGAAAAACAAAGGAGAGAAAAAAAAAAAAAGATGAGGGGAAATGAAGTTTCAACACTTGGGTATACATGAATAATATATTATCACCATGGAACACTACTGAATTTACTGCTAGATCCTCAAATTGTTCAGTCCCTTTATAGGAGGTGGAAAAAAAGGTCTCCCTCCAAAACTGTTAAGTAAAAATCGGGACATTTTGAGATAATTGCAAAAATAATCGTAGACATTATTACCATATCTCACTTGGCCTAAGAGGACACTAAGTGGCAGATGTACCATTATGTTATATATTATCAAGAACGAAAAAATGCTGCCAATTAAATTAAGAAGCAACATTGAGTGTATGATGCGTTCCAAACTGATATTAAAATGTGAAAAGGTCTTAACGAAAACAAAGTTAATTGGCTGATCAAACACTAAAACCTTCATGAGTCTCTTGAAAGTTAAAATGTAGAATTAAACAAATACCAGCTCCAGGTCCATGCCATGATCAATACTGTCCACACGGGAAACGTGAGTGCTGCAGCTGAGCTCCATCAATCACGCTTCTTTTCCCACCTTTTTCATTCCCAATGTGACCAGCCCTCAAAAAATATTTGTTGAATAGTTAAATGGACAATACTTAAAAGCTACTATACATACTTTTGGATAAGGCAGAGGAGAAATATAAGTCAAAATAAACACATTGATGGGTACAGCTCATGGCTACCATGTGCACCCACCGTGACCTCTCAAAGTGTGTCGCAGCTCCCACCTCCTTTGTACTTACAACAACTCTCTGAAACAGGAAGGGCAGATATCATTATGCTTTTTTCAATTAAGCTTTCTTGTTTTGAAATAATTCTAGATTCAAAGAATCGGCTTTTTGTCTCACTGATTTTCTCATTTTGTTTCATTGGTTTGTGTTCTTTATTATCTCTTCCCTTCTGCTTGCTTTGAGTTTTTTGCTCTTCTTATTCTAATTCCCTGAAGTTGGAACTTAGTGGGACTCTCTGCCAGTGCTGCTTGAAAAAGTGGAAGGAGTTTGCCATGATGGAGAGAAATCTCCTGGGGGCCACTCACTGGGTTTTCAATCCTTTTGTTAGGCTGGCCTGCTGCTGTTGGTGTAATGCCCATCTGGTTTGGGGGAGGAATGAGCCTACCTGGGCCACTTTCTATTGCAGGTTGGAGGTCAAGAAACACTAGGCCTGTTGTCATCTTCTTCTGTTGGCGAGCAGGTCGTAAGAAACCCTGCTGCTGTGTTGTTTCTCCAATACTGGGCCCTATCCAGATCATATTCTTCCCCTTTCCACTTTTCAGAGTTCTCCTTTGTCTCTTGTATTATTTTCAGGTTTTATAGCTATACTTAGTAGGGAGGAGCAAGGAGAGACAAGTCCATGCCATCTCTGCATAGTCTTGCAAAAAAAAAAAAAAAATACAAGTCTCATTTTTTTTATGGATGAAAAACTAAGGGCTTATAGAGCGACTAAAAGACTTTTTAATAACTTAGAAAATCAGTTGCAGACCTATTAACTAGAACTCAGATCTTCTCACTCCTAAGCCAAGAATGTTGCCACTACATACCCATTGCTTCATTAGTTAAAATAACATAAAATTTTTCATGGAAACAGAAAGTTAATGAGAAGTTCACTTATAAAGATGAAAGCACATAAAAGAAAGCCTATAAATAAACTAAGTAAAAAAATTCCCCACTAAAAGGATATGACATAGAACACAGGAAATACATATGCTAGTGTAAGAAACCTTAAATTAAAAATCTTTTTTTTTATAACTAGTATTTGGACTCTCTAAGGATCAATATACACCATCAATTTAGAAAACCACTGTGAATGCCAAACAAAACAAAACAAAAAACCCCCAAAAAACCAAACCCGCTGCCGTGGAGTTGATTCTGACTCACAGTGACCCTACAGGATAGGGTAGAACTGTCCCAATAAGATTTCCAAGGAGCGGCTGGTGGATTCAAACTGCCAGCCTTTTGGTTAGCAGCCACGGCTTTTAACCACGATGCCACCAGGACTCCCACTGTTAGTAAGAGCTATTTTAACTGCAGATTATTTGTTATACCCAGAATTAAGGCCATTATTCCACAAAAGTCTTCATGAAAAAATCACAATTTTAAGTTTCCTTTTCAGTAGAAGGAAACCCTAGTGGTGTAGTGGTTAAGTGCTGCGGCTACTAACCGAAAGGTCCTCAGTTCAAATCCACCAGATGCTCCTTGGAAACTCTACAGAACAGTTCTATTCTGTCCTATAGGGTTGCTAAGAGTCAGAATTGACTCAACAGCAACAGGTTTCAGTAGAAATAAAATTTAGCTGAACTCTTCGATTGTCACTGTAGAAGGAGTTAAACACTGTATTGCAGAGAAAGTAAATGGTTTTATTTTAATGAATGAAGATCATGAACAGAGTTTTCTTCCTATGCTGCTCACTACACGGCTTCTCTGGCAAAAAAAAAAAAAAAAAACCTCCTGCTACCCTAACCTGACTGTAGGACTCCATGTCTGGCCATGCGTCACCAGTCCACACAGAGCTCAGGTCCCTGCGCTACCCTGAGGTGGCCCAAGCTGGCCAGTCTCTGTGCCTCCACCCTGCTGTGTTTGGAACCCAGTGCCTCTTCTATACACAGAATTTCAAAACATTACCAATGTTTCAAACAGAATCAAAGCCCAATGAAGAACGAGTCATTTCGGAATATTTTACATAATGTAAATCAACAGATTAAACTCAGCTTTGACATCTCAATGGAAGGGTAAAGAAGCAAATAATTATTAAGCATTATCTACAGCAGGGTCTTAGTTATGTTCTTAGCAGTTAAGGGTTGCTCCAACTTAGAGTAAACCAGATCGGGGCTTTCAAACAACTCCATATATGGCAATTACTCATAGCCATCTTTCTTTAAATATGCCTCTTCCAACCTTGGCTAAGGGATACCCAAAACATAAAAAAGTCCAAATACAAAAGGTTCTAGTTATTCCCTAATAAACCATATATTTGGACATACTCATACAACTTAACGGTGATTTCAAAAAGTTTATTATATGCAATACATCAGCCTCAAGAGAGGAGCACACAGATTTTTAGCGTCAAATGTCGGCAATTCAGTATGTTTTCATAGGGGATTCTAAACTGAATTCTTAGGAAATCATTTCTTATTGATATTAAAATAAGTACATCCTAGCTGTCAACTTATTATAACAAATCTTCATTTAAGTCCTCCCTTTTTCCTCTAAAGAAACACAGTATGATTTAGAATAAGACACATGCCTTCTACTCTTGTACATTATCAAATAAACTGCCAAAAAAGAGCCAAACACCTTCAAAGGCATGTTCGCAGAAGAAATAAAGATAAGGAAGCTATAATGATAGCTTAATGGGTGAAGGATAAGAGTCACACTCGATTCTGCCAAAAGCAGACCTGCAGAGGTTCAGACACGCATTCAAGAATCAGCTCTGTCTGCCAACCTATCAAATTCTCAGTGCATGCAACTGGCAAGAAGGCCCAGGGAACTGCCACTGAGCCTGTCACTGTCACTAGTGAGGAATGACAGACAAGTTCACCAGATAACTAAAACCACGGAGGACCTTGTCTCCAAACCAAGCCTAAGTATTCTTCCTTGGAGAGAACTTACACTCTCAGGCACAATGCATTCTACCTACATGTCACTTGCTGAAACATTCTGAAACAATTTTCCCTGATTATATTATGGGGGATTTAGAAATCTGGGGACACGTTATCTCGCCATGGCAAATAATGCCGGCATTCGTTTTATAAATGGCTTTTCAGAAGATGAAAATGAACAATTATTAATTGGACACCCACATAGAGCAAGACCATGAACAGCTGTCTCCAAGTCACTTAAAAGCCAGGAATGTGACAGAACATTAACTGCCTTTAGGCTATACTTCTATGGAAAATATCAAGATGCAGATAAGAATACCAAAAATTAAATGTTTCCCTGGCTTTTCGAACAAAGGCCTTTCTTTTTAAAAATGTGAAAAAATAAGATTAATGACAAAGAAAAAAGAATTATTTAATACTGAAAAATTTTAAAAAGCTAAGGGGCAAGAGCTTTCCACTTCTCCAGGGTGCCCTGTTTAAAGACTCTGCACAGCCTATTATGAGTTGATCCTATGCTTGACTCTGCTTCTCATCTTGAGCTGTATATGGTACACACAAGATCAAGAAAATCTAAACTAATATGAGGACTTTGTAAAATCCCTAAAGACTTCTGGAGATGCTGTGAAATGTCTTAAAAACAGGGATAGTCAATCTGTAGATAAGAACTGCTTTGGGTGAAGGGAAAGAAAACACTCAATACAAGGAAGGTCAGCCTAATTGGACTGGATTAAAAGTAAAGAGGTTTCCGGGATAAAATGAAAGCTTCAAAGGTCAGTGAAGCAGGGGCTGGGGTCTGGGGAACTTGGTTGGAGGGGACTTCTACGTCAACGGGCAAAACAATTCTATTATGAAAACACTCTGCATCCCACTTTGAATTGTGGCGCCTGGGGTCCTAAATGCCAACAAACAGCCATCTAAAAGACATTAATTGGTCTCAACCCACCTGGAGCAAAGGCAAAGGAAGAACACCAAGGTCACACGACAACTAAGAACCCAAGAGACAGAAAGGACCACATGAACCAGAGACCTACATTATCCTGAGACCAGAAGAACTAGTTGGTGCCCGGCCACAATCGATGTCTGTCCTGTCAGGGAGCACAACAGACAATTCCTGAGGGAGCAGGAGACCAATGGGATACAGACCCCAAACTCTCATTAAAAGACCACACCTAATGGTATGATTGCGACTAGAGGAATCCCAGTGACAATGCTCTCCAGAACTTCTGATGGCACAGGACAGGAACCATCCGCAAAGACAACTCATCAGGCATGAAAAGGACTGGTCAGTGGGGGGGAGAGAGATGCTGATGAAGAGTGAGCTAATTAAATCAGGTGGACATGGGAGAGTGTGTTGGCAACTCTTGACTGGAGGGGGCATGGGAAGATAGAGAGAGAGGGAAGATGGCAAAATTGGCATGAAACGAGAGACTGGAAGGGCTGACTCAATAGGGGGAGAGCAAGTGGGAGAAGGGAGTAAGATGTATGTAAACCTACATGTGACAGACTGATTGGAATGGTAAATGTTCACTTGAAGCTTAATAAAAAAAAAAAAAAAAACAGGGATAGTAATAACTCTATGAACACATTGTCTTTTTGATTCATTTATTATTTAGATCTGACCTACTTCCTAGAAGGATCTGAAGAGGCTTGAGATTTTCTCAGTATGGTGCCAAGCACTAAAGGCACTGGACGAAAGTTCTTCTTGTGGTGGTGGTAGAGTTAACAAAGGTTTTCTATACCAGGAAACAAAAACAAGAATATGGGCTTTGAATACAGCCAAAAAAATTTACCCTAGACATAGGACCCCTCTGATTATTAAAAAAAAAAAAGGATTATAGAAGTATGAGTCTGCCCTGGCAAGTGAAAAAGGAAATACCTCTGTCTTGTCCAATCGTTTTCTTTAAGAGTAAGGCTGGTGGCTCCCCATGAACGTCAAAGGGCTGGGAAAGACTGAGGACAAAGGCCCTGGGTGTTGAATGCGCGCATGCGCATGCACACACGGACACACACACACACGGACACGGACGGACACACACACACACACACACACACACACACACACACACACACACAGACCGATCCGGGTTTACAATAGGAGATTTTGGTAGGTGGCATTTAAGCAGCCAGGGAAATACTGTATGTTTATAAGTAAGATTGAGTTCCTGTTACCCAGGCTTCGAAAAAATCTAGTTAGGGCACTGGGGAATAGTTAGGTCAGATAGTGGTATCAGGACTATGTCCTCTCCTCTCCTTAACAGCTACTGCTACATATGTTTCTACCAACCTACTAAGAGATCATCCAAACCAGGGCTGTAAACGCAGATGCCCACTGGGGTATAAGAGACCTCAGGGCATGGTGGGATCAGTAATGGGCTATGGTAGGTGTACTTACCCAGAACTCCAGCTGACTGTTACTGCTTGCAGAAATGCAGGTGTTGTGTGGCCAGACATGCCATTTTGTTACAAGAAAAACTAGAAATCCAAATTTGTGTTTGTGTGTAAAATAGCCTAATATTTAAATGTCAGTAACACACGCTTATCCTATGCTTTCCTTTTACTAAAAAAGAAAAAGCTGAGCATGTCCGGGAGCAGTTACTCTGTAAGCAGCTCAGCTTTGCCTGGATCTTCTGGGGCTGACCCTCAAGGGCTCAGTCTTACTTATTCTGGACACTCTACAACCGCTTCAGTTCCCTAGGACGAGAGGTTACTCTGTTTCAATTTCTATCTCTCCACTGAATTTCACTGGGTAAACACAAGATGAGAACCTATATTAAAAAAAACCAACCCACTGCCATCGAGTCAATTCCGACACAGATTTCTGCCACTTAGCTAAAGTAATCGCTGCTTTTCTTGTGAGGTCTCCAAAGAAAAAACATTTAAATTATCCAATACTTAAAATGCTAATTATCTAAAAGAGATGAACGGTGCATGGTTACATTTTAAAATCTTGGGGCAGGGGGAGCCAGTAGTTACTACTGAAAGCACAACGAAAAGAACTCACTTTTGAAATTTTGGAATGTGCATGGTCTCATAATATTAACAAGAAGGGTCTTGGTAGAAGGGCTCTACAAGAATACTAAGCAGCAGCCTACAATGAGACAGAAAACAATACTTACTTTTAAAACATCTGACCTAACAGAGTCACCAGGTCAGTATTAGAGGCTAAGTCACTCTGTTTTCATGGTATTTTACCCCTTCAATCTATAAACGTAGCCAACAGCAAAGCTCTTTCCTTATCTTGGTCCAGAAGGCCAGACTAATGCAGTTGCCGCTGATAACAGAATCACAGCAACCACATCGGAGTCGCGGCTGATGGTGAAGGGCTGCCTTTTCTCAGGCTAAGGGAGCAGCACTGTGCCGAAATCGAAGATCACAGAGAATGAACTGTGGAACTTTTCCTATTGTTTAAAAATTCTTGTGTCAGTTTGAAGGTAGAACTCACAGTTTTTGATGTAACAAATCATGAACTTACCTTGCAAGGAAATTTCTTGCACTGTGCTTTAAATCTGAAGATTTGTGATAAAAGCCAACAGCTACCTACCATCTCTACTATTGAGTCTTGCCCTTGAAATGAGAAAGGACAAGCAGAGAGACAAAATCACCACACACTACAGTATTTCTACTAAAACCTTCCACCTGACAGCTGCATTTTCAACACTTTGGAAATGAATCTCCCTACTTTTTCTAGTGATCTAATTTTAATTAAAAACACTCTGTATCAAGAGAGTGATGCCCGATATAAAGGAAAAGTTATAAGTGAAGAGGAAACGAAGGGGCATTTCTCACAAGCTTTTAGAGGTAAGTTCTTAAAAAAAATATTAAATAACAATATTTTTATTTTCAGTTGTACTTGTTATGGTGGTTATCTTCTTAAACAGGCTAGCGAGTAAACATACTGGACTAGTAGCTATATGGTATTAACATTTTCTTTAAGAAATTTCAGACTAGATTTAAGCCACTTACAACCAATTTAGAAGTGTTTTACACAAACCACAAACTTGTTACTATTTAAAAATGTCAAAGTAAAATAAAATTCCGAATATATTTGGGTTATTTTGGAAAACTGAAAAGGTATTTGTTCACTTCTCCAAAAGTACTTTTAGATTACAGAAAACATTTTAAAATATGAAAAGTGACCTTCAGTGGGGGATCTGTGTTTTCAAGGTGCTGGGTGGAGGAAACATGAGGAGGACAGAATAGAGTTTTGTCTGGGAAGAGAAAATCTACAATGTATACTCTGTATAACTAAAAAAACAAAGAGTAAGTATTTCTGTTTAAAAAAGGATCTGGTGGGGGTAAAAAAAAAAAAAAAAATTTTTTTTGGTAAATACTGTTTCTAAAAAAAAAAAAAAAGGCAATAGTAAATATAGTTATTGCAAAAGAAAATCATTAAATGCCACAATTGATTTTATAGAGCTTGATGGTATGACAAATCTTTATGTTAATATTTTAAATTATACAGGTATACTGTAGACTGTCTAGCTATAAGATATGCTGCTTAAGGAACAGCAGATAACAGAAACATCATTTCCTCACTGGAGAAGAGGGGCCTGTGGAGATTGTTATGCTTCCTGTGAAAACAAGATCAGAAATATACAGAGCCTGTATCTGGTTCTCTATACAGAGGACTCTATGTCCTTGTGCCATATACTGAACAGAAATTTCCTCTCAGCATTCTCCTTACGTGAGGTGGGGCAGGATTTTAAACTACCGACCCAATTATTTTATTCGTAAGTCCATTTAGTCCTATTTAGTAATTTTTTTTTTTTAATGGATTATTTATTGAAGAACCCTTAAGGTTAGTAGATTTTCCCATGAAAAGAGGGTACAAAAGGTCTCCTAAGTATTTCGGTTTTGAGTACAATAACAGTATTCTATTAACAAGTTCTTTGGTTAGCAAATACTCATTTAAGGAGAGTTTTCATTGAACTGAAACAAATTAGAGAATAGCAGACTTATTAATTTAATGGTTCTCTATTACAGCTTACTATTTGTGTCACAGATTTTCAGTCATTTTCTTCACTTATTCTCTTTAATTATTAAATTTAAAAGGCATTCACTAAACTGACACATAGTAATTTTATTCTTTTTGTTCCTATCACAGCAGCTCAGGAAAAGACAATAATAACAAAATTCAAAGTGGTAAAATAATAAACTTACCGCATACTAAGTTTGTGTGACCCCATATACACAGAACATCTTACCCTAAACATATCTCCATTACAGTATTGAGGCAATTTGAGTTTGCAATTAAGAGTATTCCTAAAACTCTTCATGCCAATATGCCTTAAAGTTAAAATTAATTTTGGTAGGAGTATTTAAATGAGAAGTGGGTTTATCTAGAGTTGAGTCCTGGTGGCACAGTGGCTAAGAGCTCAGCTGCTAACGAAAAGGTAGGCAGTTCAAATCCACCAACTGTTGTTTGGAAACCCAGAGGCATAGTTCTACTCTGTCCTACAGGGTTGCTGAGTTGGAACTGAATTGATGGCAATGGGTTCAGTTTGGTTTTTGGTTTATCTAGAGTACATATATTCATGTACAATGTTCTGAGAGATAATAACGCTTAAAGGGTATAAATTATACAGAGATAGAGTGTAATTTTTTTTCCTTTTATGTTTAATCAAAGGAAAAATGGAATAAAGTAACACGTTATATATGTATCTTCTAGGAAGGCAAATGTTTTTTAGATGACTTCAAGTTGGTGAATATGGGCTCAACACCAGAAAAACAATTTCAATCACAATCAGTTTACACAACAACAACGATATTATTAATGTATTTTGGTTAATTACAGAGTGAGTGATCTTTTTTTTTTTTATTGTGCTTTAGATCAAAGTTTACAGAGCAAATTAGTTTCTCATTAAACAATTAATACACACATGATTTTATTACATTGGTTTCCAACCCCATGATATGTCAACATTCTCCTCTTCTCAACCTTGGGTTCCCCATTACCAGTTTTCCTGTCCCCTCTTGCCTTCTCACCCTTGTCCCTGGGCTGGTATGCCCATTTAGTCTTGTTTTGTTTTATGGGCCTATCTAATTTTGGCTGAAGGGTGAACCTCAGGAGTGACTACCTCAGTACTGAGTCAATAGGCTGCCCAAGGGCCATACTCTTGGGGTTTCTCTAGTTTCTGTCAGACCAGTAAGTCTGCTCTTTTTTTGTGAGTTAGAATTTTGTTCTACGTTTTTCTCCAGCTCTGTCCGGGACCCTCTATTGTGATCCGTCAGAGGAGTTGGTGGAGGTAGCTGGGCATTATCTAGTTGTGCTGGACTTAGTCTGGTGGAGGCCATAGCTGTTGTGGTGCGCTAGTCCTTTAGACTAATATTTCCCTTAGGTCTTTGGTTTCTTCATTCTCCCTTGTTCTAGATGGGGTGGGACCATTGGAGTATCTTAGATGGTCATTCTCAAGGTTTTAAGATCCCAGATGCTACTCACCAAAGTAGGATGAACAACAACATTTTCTTTAAAAATTATGTTTTGCCAATTGAGTTAGATGTCCCCTCAAGACCATAGTCCCCAGCCCTCAGCCCAGTAATTCAGTCCCTCAGGGAGTTTGGATGTATTCACTAGTAAGTTTTGTTACTCTATGTTCTTCTAGAACGCTGTATCATCTAAATTTTAAACTTACAGGCAAAAAAAAAAAAAGTTTTTCAGTGTTTTCTCGTAGTTGTGTATATATATTTTATTCCTAGTATTGCCTATTGTACCTCCTCTTGCTCTTTGTTTTTGTTAGATCAATTATGTCACAGATGAAATGCTCTTTGTTATGTGCTCTACTGTTTCACTGCATTAATTTCTACTTTTATTTTTCTTCAACTTTAGTTAGATATACCTTTTTTTCTCCGTAACTTCTTGGGCTGATGTCCAATTCATTAATTCATTCTTTCTTTTCTTCTAACATAGGTATTTAGGAATACAGACATCTGTCTAAATACAATTTAAACAGAGTCCTAAAAGTTTTGATATGTAAGATTTTTCATTTAGTTCTAAATATTTTCTATTTTAACTTGTTTTTTGAACCATGAGTTATTTAGAAGTGTTTTTAAATTTCTAAACTTAATGGTTGTTTTGATTGTCTGTTACCGATATCTAGTTTAACTGCGCTATGGTCAAAGAACACTAGCCTTGTTATATAAATTCAGTACTTTGGTATTTGATCTGATTCACTTTGTGGACTAAATGTGGTAATTTTTATAAAAGTTCAAATATGTATTTGAAAAAAATGCAAATTCTCTGATTATATGTCCATTAGACCAAGCTTGTTAGCTATATTAAATATTCTATAACTTTACTAAACTGCATTTTATCTGTCAATTACTGAGGGGATCTGTTAAAAATCTCCCACTATAATTATGGATTTTTACAATTTGATTTGTAGTTCAGACATAAACTAGGTACGTGACAGCTCAGAACCATTTTATCTTCTGGGTAATTTATTCATTCTGTTTTGTCAATATAGGGTGACTTTTATTTCCTAAAGATGTTTTTTTTCCTTAAAATGTATTATATATAGTTAACATAGCTATATTAGCCTTTTTTGATTAATAATTCTGCTGGATGTTATTCATACTTTTACTTTCAATCTTTCCAGGCTTTTTGAGTTTTAGGGGTTTCTTGAAAACAGCATATTGGCAAATTTTGTCTCATTATCCCATCTTAGAATCTCTTTTAACTGGCAAGTTTAGTTTACTTAAATTCATTTTAATTACTGATTTACTTCTGCCATTTTATTTTGGGCTTTCTACTTACTCCCCCCTTCCCCTTCCTGTTTCATACTGGTTTCAAAGTTAAAACATCCTATTTTTGTACTGCAGTAGTTATCCTGAATCTTCTGAACACACATAACCTGATTTAACAGTCTCAAAGTAAATCAATTTATCTACCCTCTCCCAATTTTGAAATGCTTTAGCTTTGAACATATTCAGTATTTTCGTTTCATATTGTTTTTAATACCCCTACCCAAATTCATCATGCTATTGTTTTACATACTCAGTGCTTGTTTTATCTCCTTTTCTTTTGCTCATTATTATTTCATACAAATTATTTCTTCCTCCTGTGTTCAATTTTTCTTCTTTCTGAACTACATTGTTTAAAACTATACTGCTCAATTTAAATTAATTGAAACTGAATAAATTAAAAAAAAAACAACTAAAATTTCAGTTGCACTAGCCCCATCTCAAATGCTAATAGCCGTGTGTGGCTAGTGGCGACTGTACTGGATGGAGTTGCTTCAGAAGGCCCTACTGCAAGGGTCTACTGGAGGCAAACATTCTGTTTTTGCTGAAAAAAGTCTATTTTATTCTCTTAAATTACTGAATTATTGGTTGATAGCTTTCTCTCAATACTCTGAAAATATTATTTTTGTCTTCCAACCTCTGTAGCTGCAACTGAGAAACATGCTGTCAGTTGAACTGGTGTTCCAGTGTAAATAATTCATCCTGAGTTATCCTGCTTCTATCCCTTGGCCTTTAATATTTCACAAGATGTCTAGGTGTGTATTTATTATATTCAGGCATATTTTACTTCCTAAATCCGAGATTTATGTCCTTCATGGATTCTGGAAAATTCTGAGCTATAACCTTCAAATATCATCTCTTTCCAGATTTATTTTAACCTAAAATTCTTATCCATTCATATATTAGACTTTCTAATTCTATCACCTGTCATATTTTCCCTTTCCCTTTCTGGGATGTATTCTGGTATAAAGTTTATTTCGATAATTAAATTTTCATTTCTGTCAGTTCTCGGTTATTTTTCAAGTCTGTCAATTTTTTTGGAGTATTTTATTCCTTTCTCATGTTTTTGTCTTTTTTTTAATTGCATTTTACACAATAGTTTACAGGGCATATCAGTTTCTCACTGATTTCTTTTTGTCTTATTTTATAATCTATACCTGCTATTTACATCAGTTGAAATATCTGATCATTCCATTAACTAAAGTCGTTGGGAAGGATTGTCTAATTCTACTGTTTATTGTATCCTACCTTTCATTCATTGTGAATTATTTCCTTGTATATTTAGTAATTTTGGGCCATGAGATTAATCTGCAAAATTCTTGGGCAACCTGGGTTAAGTATGTGGTGTCTGTCCCTCCAGAAGGGTTTGCATTTGTTTCTGCCCGGTGTCCTAAAGCACCCATCACCCAAAGGATTAATTTCTTGGCCTGGGTAAGAAATTATATCACAGGAGTAGTACAAACTTGAACTCTGTATTTGTGTGTGGGGAGGCTCATTGTAAAAATTTTCAGAGGAGACATTTTCCCTCCAACCCAGTGCCCAGATTGAGATAGACAGGCTTGTTTGTCATCTCCCCAGATTAGTGGGCAACTATTTTTGTAATCCCACTATTTGTCTGTCAGTCTGTCATACTGTGGTGGCTTGCATGTTGCTGTGATGCTGGAAGCTATGCCACCAGTATTTCAAACACCAGCAGGGTCATCCATGGTAGACAGGTTTCAGTTGAACTTCCAGACTAAGACAGACTGGGAAAAAGGACCCAGTGACCTACTTCTGAAAAAAGTGGCCAGTTAAAACCTTACGGATAGCAGTGGAAATTGTCTGATATAGTGCCGAAGATAAGCCCCTCAGGTTGGACGGCACTCAAAATATGACTGGGGAAGAGCTGCCTCCTCTAAGAAGAGTCGATCTTAACGATGTGGATGGAGTCAAGCTTTCAAGACCTTCATCTGCTGATGTGGCACGACTCAAAGTGAGAAGAAACAGCTGCAAACATCTATTAATAATTGGAACATGGAACAAAGTATGAATCAAAGAAAAGTGGAAGTTGTCAAAAATGAAATGGAACACTTCAAGATCGATATCCTAAGCATTAGTGAGCTGAAATGGACTGGTACTGGCCATTCTGAATTGGACAATCATCTGGTCTACTATGCTGGGAAGGTCAAATTGAACAGGAATGGCATCACGTTCATCGTCAAAAAGAACATTTCAAGATCTATCCTGAAATACAAAGCTGTCAGTGATAGGATAATATCCAAAGCTTGCTGAAAGTGAAGTGGACTTTAAGCACTTACTGATGAAGATCAAAGACTACAGCCTTCAGTATGGATTTCACCTTAACATAAAGAAAACCAATATTAAGCAACATCATGATCAAGAGAGAAAATACTCAAGTTGTCAACAATTTCATTTTACTTGGATCCATAATTAACATCCACGGAAGCAACAGTGAAGAAGCTGCATTGGGCAAATCTACTGCAAAAGACCTCTTTCAAGTGTTAAAAAACAAAGATGACACCTGACTCAAGCCAGAGTATTTTCAACTGCCTCAGATGCACGCGAAAGCTGGACAATCAATAAGAAAGACTGAAGACGAATTAATGCATTTGAATTACGGTGTTGGCGAAGAATACTGAAAAGACCATGGAAGGACAGAACAAACAAATCTGTCTTAGAAGTACAGCCAGAATGCTCCTTAGAAGAAAGGATGGTGAGACTTCATCTCATGTATTTTGGACATATTATCAGGAAGGATCAGTCCCTGGAGAAGTACATTATACTTGGTAAAGCAGGTGGTCAGGGAAAAAGAGGAAGACCCTCAACGAGATGGACTGATACAGTGGCTGCAACAAGGGGCTCAAACATAGTTAACGACTGTGAGGATGGCGTAGGACTGGGCAGTATTTTTTCTGTTGAGCATAGGGTTGCTATGAGTCGGAAGCAACTTGACAGCACCTATCAACAACATCTTTATAATCAATTAATATGTAGTTCATTAGGGTACCTGGCTATATGCTGCTATGTGCATCTTAGGTCCAGGAGGGCCCAAGGTTTTGCCTCCTTATCCCATGTGTACATCATCATGTAGTCCTATTAAGGAGCACTCCCTACCCTCAAGAACCTCATAATAGCTGGGAGCCAGTGTCAGCTAATATGCTTCCCACTTTAGTTTTCAGTTTTCACTGAGTTGTCAGCCCATGGAAATGTCCCCTACTCCCTTTTGGTTAAAAGCTTTGCATTTAATATTTTATATAGCATTTCTAAATGTTTGTAGTGGGAAGATTTTCCCATTAGACAGAAGATGAAGGACATTTTCTTCAATGTTCCTATGCCATGAGGCTCCTAAAAGTTTTGCATCTCCAAAGAATACTTTTATAACTCAGGTAGTTAGTAAAAAGAGATTTCATTTACAAATGAAAGCAAAAGCGAAGTAACTTTTTTTTTTTTCCAGCAAATCCAAGATAAAAACTATCACCTATGTTTCTTAGGGAAAAGTCTCCACATATTAAAAGCCATTTGGCTTGAGTCTGAGATGGAGACACGGGCTATATTTTATATTTTTGAGTGCCTGACAAAAAAACATCTACATATACATGATGTCCCTTTTAGATAAGCAGGTCGCCATGTTAACTAAGAACTGAAGCCACTCCCAAAGTCTACCTTTCAGCCAAAGATTAGACAGGCCTATAAAACAAACAATAACACACACGAGGAACTTGCTTCTTAGTTCAATTAAGTATGCGAGACCAAATGGGCAACATCTGCCTAAAAACAAAGACAGAAAGCAGAAAGGGACAGGAAAACTGGACAAATGGACATGGGGGATGCACTGTGTAAACGGAAAGGGGGAGAGCGCTAACACACTGTGGAGACCGCGGAATGTCACAGAACAATTTGCGTATAAATTTTTGAATAAGAAACTAATTTGCACTGTAAATTTTCATCTAAAGCAGACAATAAAACTAAAAAAAAAAAAAAAAAGATAAGCAGGTCTGGTAAGTGGTTTAAGTGATTTACCCAAAGTTACAGTCAGTAAAATGGCAAAGCCTAGAATAGAATTGTTGCCTGCAAACTAAACTCCTTGCCAACAGTGTTACCATAGTAAAGCCACTCTCAGAGATATCTTCTGCAGTCTTTGTATCTGGAAATCCTTTATCAACTTCAAAAGAGAATAACAAAATGGATGGCATTAAAATTTAATCCAAAGCTTTCCAAGTGGTTGTTCAATTTAGGCATGCCCTAGCAGAGTGAGTAAGAGAATGGATTCACGCTTTAGATCCCAGCGTCCAATACGGTAGCCAACGGCCACATAAAACTCAAAACCCATTGCCGTCGTGTCGATTCCAACTCATAGAGACCCTACAGGACAGAGTAGAACCAATCCACAGAGTTTCCAAGGAGCGTCTGATGGATTTGAACTGCCACCCTTTTGGTTAGCAGCTGTAGCTCTTAACCACTACACCACCAGGGTTGCCAATAGCTATATACGAACCCAAACCAAACCCAGTGCTGTTGAGTTGATTCCGACTCAGAGCGACCCTATAGGACAGAGAACTGCTCCACAGAATTTCCAAGGAGTGCCTGGCGGATTCAAACTGCCAACCCTTTGGTTAGCAGCTGTAGCACTTAACCACTACGCCATCAGGGTTTCCAATAGCCACATGAAGCTCTTAAAATTTAAACTGACTAAAATAAGATAAAATAAAATTCCTAAGTCAAAGGAGCCACATTTCAAGGGCTCAATAGCCACGTGTGGCTGGTGGCTATCATACCAGACAGTGCTCACAGAGAACATTTCCATCATCGCAGGGCTCTACTGGACAGCACTACTCTAGAATATATAAACAACACACTTAGATTTCGATTCTTCCTGTCACCTATTTATTACCTTTGTGAGACTTGAGCAAATTTGTTAACTTCTCTCAGCCTTATGTTTCCTCATCTGTAAATTAAGAATCAGAAATAAGGTGCTGGGAATATCACTGGTGCTCAGTAACCACAGAATCTCCAGCCTCCCCACCCCTCCTCACCGCACAGAATAAATACACTGCTTCCAAAAGTTTAAAAAAAAATCACCAAACCTAAGCCCTTGCTTATTGTAAGCATTTTTTGTAAGATTTTACTTTTTTTTTTTTTGAATAGGGGAAGATAGTGGTGGTGGACATTTTGTATAAATAAAAAAGTAAAAAGAAAAAATTAAAACGACCAATTTAGAACTGGAGAATGTTATAGTTTTTCTATTACATTAACTTAAAGAACTGATTTAATGACACACTGGACGCAAAGGTGTAACTTGAGTTAACTGGGTCAGGTATCTTGGTATTTGCCATAAGAGAACTTCCAAGAGCAGCTACAGAATCAGGTATAATTACCCATATGTACAGACACTAATTAACTTTTTATTTAAACAACGAATCCCTAAATAACTCAAAAGCTTGCTGAACTGACAGACTCTTTTTCCACTTTTAAGACTAGGTAGACAAAACATACACTCACGAGGCTGTAACACACACTCACTTTAGGTTGTTGCGTCATTTTTCCCCTAACACAGCTATTCCTTTAAATATTCCGTTTTCCCAAGCTCCTCCCCTAGTCTGTTTCTAACAGACCCACAGTGTTGTATTTGACCTTTTCAGGCCCTTCTCTAGTCTGAAAACAAGCTGGTGTGCTCTCAAATTTCCAATTAGCAATGTTAGAAACGACATGGCCCTTAAGAGATGATTCAGTCCTCAATTAACTGAGGAATGGAATGACCTGGTTAAGCCAGTCTCCTGTTCAATTAAAAAAAAACCATTGTTTCAACCCTTTATTGAAAATCTTTCTACAGTAAAATGCATTTGTTTACTTTTCTGCTCCCATATATTCTAATTAACATAATAAATACTCCCGACGATGTTAAGTCTGGCCTCATCATTATGACAAATTAATCTATAATTACCACCAAAATCCACTGCCATCGAGTCAATTCTGACTCACAGCAGCCCTACAGGACAGAGCTGAACTGCCCCATAGAGTTTCCAAGGCTGTAATCTTTACAAGGCAGACTGCCACATCTTTCTCCCTCAGTGTGGCTGGTGGGTTCGAACTGCTGACCTTTCGGTTGGCAGCCGAGTGTTTTTAAACACTGCACCACCAGGGCTCTGCTGACCCAAGGTTACACTCTAGATATTTGCTAGGATTTTCAAAAACTAAAACCTAATACTTAGCTTTTTAAGAATTTCTCCCACACTTGGACTATAGAAATATTTTCAGATAGCCGAAGCTCTGATGAGTTAAGCTCTGATTAATCATAGTCAATTCTATTTGTGTTGTGTCACACTTCCCACTTCCCAGGAACCTTTATTTGTGAAATAAATACAGGATGACTCACTTCAGGCTTGTGCTAAATGGCAATTAGGCCCATGGGTCTCTGATCATTTTCCTTACAGATTACTTTAAAAACCAAGTTTTCCTAGGAGTCATAGCTAGATTAAGTCTAGAGGTAGTGAAGAGCACAACTAAGCCAACTTCAGTCAAAAAAAAAAAGGGGGGGGGGATCTATGTTCCTTTGCAGAATTTCCCCTTCAATGGAGTGTTCAGCACAAAGAAAACAGCTATCTGAAATTATTCTGTTAGCATTAGTTTAAAGAATCCATCTTAACTTACAGATATTAAAATGTATTTCCAGTATGTCTACAGAATTTAAAGCTCAGGTAATTATCTGGACGAATAGTTTACTGAGAAGTCAAAGAGACAGGTCCTATTTCACTTAAATACTAAAAGTAGGTAGGGAGAATTTTGGGCTTCCAGCTTTAAAACAGACTTTGTTGCTTCTCCTTCAGGAATGAAACAAGTATAATTTATACTGAAGACATTCCCCCAACCCCCACCCAATACCAGTTAGCCCCCTAGTCAAGTGCTATTCAAACACAATCTTTTACTTTTTAAATCAGAAGCAACATTTCTCCAGCAGTCTCTTAGATGATAGTCACAGCACAATCACTCTGCTACCACAAGCTGTTCTGATGCTCCTATGGTCAATGCCAAACGAAGTGATTGTCCTCTACCCCCACACACCTAGACCTTCGATACCTATACTATAAGAACCGCATGTAGTTTTTAATACCAGGCTTTCTTGAAAGGACCACTGTAGCTTTGCTGACAGTATCCAATCATTATTAAGAGTCTGTGAAATGCCTGAAAGGACCCCAGAGTAGGAAGTAGAAGAAAGGGTTAAAATTCTAACTCACCAATTGAGAAGCTGTCGTTCACCTGAGTCCTAGTAGACCTAATTTCCTGCCTGCCCACATAGGTAACTGAATTATTAATATTAAAGTACAATTGCTCCTCGAACAGTGCTGGTACCCGGTAGGCACTCAACTAAACAAACAACTTGAAAAAGACTACTATTCTGGGCAAAGACATTACTTTCTTTGTGGAAAGTCAATACCTGTCCCCATCCTGTATCTTCCAAACTAAGTTCCGTTGCTCAGGGGCATGAGTAGCCAACAATTCAGTGTCAAAACAGAAACAAAGAAGTGAGACTTATTTTCATAAAACAAATAACAGGAATATAATGTTATTAAGTGGAACAGTATAGTTAGCTAAAATAACATAATAGGTTTTTATATGCAAAAGAGAATGTTTTCAATTTTAGAAGCCCAGTTCAAAAGGTTTTAGTTTATTAAGAGACTCACTTATAATCATAAACACAGTATATAGATTATATTTATTATAATTTGAAACTCCAAAAATAACATATGGATAGAAACAAAAGTTGCTCAATTTTAGATACAAGTATATTAACTGTAATAAAACAATTATACTCACAGCTTGCATTTCTGTATAGAAGAAATGGTTCATGGAGCTGAAATTCCAAATCTTTATTGACTGGTTCAACTAGATTGTGCATATTCAGTCGATTCACAATGGTAAAACCATGGTAAGGTGAAGCTGACCTTAGATTTAATAGAAACAGAAAAAAGAAACAAACAAAAAACAGAAGTAATCTGTAGTCACTGTTTACTTAAACTGTAGAAATGCTATCCACTTCTTTACTTTTCATTTAGAACAGAATATATATATATATATATGTTTTTTATTAGCAAATTACACCATATTACAAGCACTTAAAAATGTAAATAAAAGTCAGACCACGTCCCTCCTCTGCTCAGAACCCTCCAAGGATTCAGTCTCTTAGAGTAAAGGCCAAAGTCCTCATTAAGAACACCAAGGCCCTACCTGATCTGCTCCTTTCTGACCTCATCTCCCTTGCCTCCTGCTCCAGCCACACTAGGCTCCTTGCCCCCCTCCCAAACCTGCAGGTGTGCTTCCACCTGAAGGTCTGCCTGGAAAGTTCCCACAGAATCTGCACAGTTATCTCGCCTCCAGCAAGCTTTTGTTCAAATGTCATCTTGTCATTGAGGCCTATTACCCTATTTAACGCTGCAACCTGCTCCCAAGCTCAATTCCTCTAACTTTTCTCTATTTTCTAAACCACTTATTATTTTTATATTTGTCTTTTGCCCCCAACTAGAAAGTTTCAGTTTGAGGATTTTTGTCTTTTTTTTTCCACATATGTATGCCAAGGATCTAGAACAGACACAGAGTCGGTGTTTAATAAATATTTACTAAACGAAAGTATCATTTATTTTAAATATGGTACAGGATTGGCTATAACAATGACAGCCAACATTACAACTAATTATTTTTCTTGCACCAAACAAGTCTCCACATAGTTTTCTTGAGTTTGGAAACCCCGGTAGCATAGTGGTTAAGTCCTACAGCTGCTAACCAAAGGGTCGGCAGTTCAAATCCACCAGGCGCTCCTTGGAAACTCTAGGGGCAGTTCCACTCTGTCCTATAGGGTCACTATGAGTCAGAATCCACTCGACGGCACTGGGTTTGGTTTTTTGGTTTTCTTGAGTTTGATACAATAAAAAACATCCCTGGTTTCCCCCATCAGGTGGGATTCAGTACACAATCCTTTAGACACTACTCACATGTCGTTTCTCTGTGAAGTACATGGGGGGGATACGAGAATCCTATTTTACAGATTAGGAAACCAATTCGGCATGATTAAGGCCTGTGTCAAGTCACACAAATAATGTGACCAGAATTCAGCTTCAGGTTTTTTGACTCCAAATCCAGGAGTCAAAAATTCTTCTATACTAAGCGGTCTATGCAAAGCGATATTCTAAAATCCAGGTATACATTTATCCAAGGTACATAAAATGTTTTCACGTTTCGCAAAGAAAGTTTCTTTGTTCTGCTTTTATTAGAATACCGACCGCGTAAGATTGTACAAATTTTGTTAAATCAAGCCACTCACTACACTAAATCTCACATTTTCTATAATCAGTGTATGTGCACTATAACAATGGGGTCAGAAAAGTACTTTCCAAATATTATAGATGCCCCAGTTCTAATAAAATTTGAAAAGTTTCTAGAAATTGATACTGAAAATGCAGAGTAATGAAGTGCAAAGGCCTTTGGGGGAAAAAAAAAGAATAAGAGAGAACAAAGTGTCAAAGAACTTGGTGTATAAATATCAAAGCACTTGTATTTAAAGAAACAAGGTTAGTGTGTTTAGATAAGATCTCAAAGCTTCATACCAAAATTCAGGAGATATCTGACAAATTCTTTTTAATTTACCATTAATGGAGAAAGGCATTAAAGATAGCCCACATTACCTACAAAAAAAAAAAAAAAAAGGTAAAGAACCAATTATCAATAATAACCCCTGCTGAGTTCTCTATCCTTTAGAAAGCATGGAAAGGAACCTGCACTTGTAAGAACAACCTCAGAGGGACAGTAACTCCATGATTAGCATATCCTGTTAGTCACCTTTAGGCCACAAAAGTTGCCTAACAAAACAAAGTTGCAATTTGCAAACCAATAATGTTTTAAGATAAAAAATGAATGCTTAAAGCTGTTGAAAATAAAAAGTGCAATTATGAATAATCCACATTTTCTAAAGAAGTCTTGAATAAGCTAAAAAAGACATTTTTAAGGACTTGAATAAGCTAAAAAAGACATTTTAAGGACACAATCCAGAATTTGGGGCGGGGATTGGTGGTGGTAAAGGGGTCAGAACCAGGCAGAAGACAACCTGTCATTTAGTATCCCCTGAAAAAAGGGGCTGTTATTGAAACTACATTATTTTACAGAGGTAGTCTATGCATTATAATTTTCTCAACTATATACCTTTTTATTAAAATATCAAAGGAGGGAGGGAGGCATCTATTTTAGACTCATTTGTTACTAGAAAATGTGTTCTATTTTGAGGCAGTTCTGCTAGGTTCTTAAATAAGTTCTGGTTCTGTAAGGCTCAGAGAAGGCAAGTGACTTGGTTAGCGTATCATAGCTAACCAAAAACCAAACCCAGTGCCGTTGAGTCGATTCCGACTCATAGCGACCCTATAGGACATAACTAGGGTGGATGAAATCTTGAAGGGGACAAGGAGGAATGTCTCCCCAAAAGAAGCTGAACCACTTCATATGACAGTTTTCACCATTAGATTTTTAAAAAAACAGTAAATATCATTTTTTGAAAAAGCTTACCTTCGATATACAAATAAAGTCCCTTCTATATCGGTCTTCTCCTGCAATAGACAATGAATCAATTAGTGTTTTTCCAATCATTCAAACCTAAACAGTCCTAATGGAGAAGATATGCCTTATGTTTAAGATCAATTTACTCATTGTAAGACTAATCAGTTGAACAAACAGGTAAGTCTCTCCCTCACTCCATCAACCGCTGTTATCAGTTTCTTCTGTATCCTTTCATTGCATGTAAGTATACTCAATGTTCAATCTAGCATCATATCTGTTACCTACATTTTTGTTTTAGCTAAAATATTTTAGTAACATTTCTTAATTTAAAAGCCAAGTTCCTGCGCACAGCAGCTCTTCACCTTTAAAGTTTATTAAAGTTAATAGGAAAAAAGTAAGTTTTAGCTTATAGGATAGTACTTTGTTTCATCACTGGGGGATTTTGATGTTTTAATGAGTTGCAAATTTTGTGATCAGTTAACAATTCCTGTCAAACACAATTAGTTGGCCATTTTTAGAACTCGGTTGAAGGAAATATCGAAACTGTAACAAAACAAAACAAAGCCCAGTTGCCATCAAGCTGATTCAGGCTCATGGAGACCCACAGAGGATATGGTTTTCTATGGCAGTGACTTTTCGGAAGTATACTGCCAGGGCTTTCTTCTGAGGTGTCTCTGGGTGGATGTAAACTATTAACCTTTCCATTAGTAGGCGAGCACTGAACCATCTGTGCCACCCAGGGACTCCTAATCTGTACCTATAAACAAACCAAAAACCAAACCTGTTGCCGTCGAGTCAATTCCGACTCACAGGGACCCTACAGGACAGAGTAGAACTGCCCCACTCATAGGGACCCTACAGGACAGAGTAGAACTACCTCGTAGAGTTTCTAAGGAGCCCCTGGCGGATTCAAACCGTTGACCCTTTGGTTAGCAGCCATAGCACTTAGCCACTATGCCACCAGGGTTTCCAACTGTAACTATACTCTGGCTTAATTACTACAGGTTTTACAAATAATTTTTAAAATGTCTTGATTAACAAAGTACAGTTCATTACCATCTTCATTTGTTGGGACAAAAGTGTATTTCGGTTTTAAATAGTTACAATGTTCACAAACAAACAAACAAACAACAAAACCAACCCAAATAACCACATTATTAGTCTGCAGTTTATAGCTTACATTGGACCTTAATGTTTTGATGTAATCAGTACACTTTTAGAGAAACTTCAAGTGTTAATCATATTAAGTTGAATTTGTTGCAATAATTTTATTTAAAAAAAGGTACCATCTTGGTTTTTTTCCAGGAGTAGTACTGCTGTAAGCTTAAATATCATCATGAAACTTTTCCTTCCTAAGGATTCAGAGGCTTGTTCTTGTTTTTAGTATAAGAAATATATTAACAACTGTCTCATAGTAAAAGAAAACTTGCCTATCTTATTTCATTGTGCAAAGTTACAATTCACTGTAAAATAACAGAAAAGATTTTGGTTATGCTCTATGAGCCATGGTTCAAATGAACAAACGATGGCAGCTTATTTTTCAATTGAGGTTATTGTAACTTGTATTTCATATTTAAAACAGAACTTCACAATTAAAATTTCAAAGCATTCAAAGTCTTGTGTCTTCACCATTTGCCCACAATCCATATTTATACCTAACCATAAGTTTATACGTAGACCAGGAAAAGAAAAACGATTCAGAGGGCAATACCTAATACTGCTACATGTTTTTACAAAATCTGTAATTTTGTTCTTTGTGGCTTCTTCCCATACCTCCTTTTCTTCTAGGAGGGGGAGGAAAGAGGAAAACAAGATGACTTTGAAAACTCTCTTCTCTCAATTAACTGTTTATAAATGCCAAATGGTTTGCACAGAGTTAATGATAAATATATACATGTGTAGTACATTATAAGAGGCATATTACAATAATAACTTTGAGAGTTTTGTTTAAGGGTTTTTAAAATTTCTTATTGAAATGTGAATGTCAAGCACAGATGAACTGAATCCAACAAACGTTTACGGCCTATTTTCTAGGTGTAAAGCCTGTAACTGAGTTTACTAGCAAGGATCAATTACAATAAAACGAAAATTCTGTTATTTAAACAATTACCGGAACTTCAAGCAGGGGCTAACAAGAGTCACTGAACAGACCACATAACCTTTAGGACCCTCTCCCATACAAACAGGGCAAAATCTACTTAGTCTGACTGGAGCATTCAGAGGTGACATAACCGGCATCACAGCTGGAACAGGAACGTACCTACAAGGTCTCTTTTCCAAAAATCTCACGGGAATCCTGATAACACGGAAGCCCTTTCCTAAGGGCCCTGAAATCTTCCCGGAAACAGTGTAAGTCCATTAGAGACGGACTCGCCCCATCACCCCTTCCAAGATTTGTTAACTAATTGGATTTCAAGCTTTAAATACAAATGACCTTTGCGGAGGAGGCTCTCATTTACGTGTGTTGGGAGGGGTGTTTATTATATTCACTATGTATATGCAACTTATGTAATAACCCTCAAAGCCTCAAACACAAGCCTTCAGGCATCTGTCTGACCCCACGGGTCTCACATTCCCCAAAGCATCTGCAAAGAAGGCAGGTCGCCCACGTCCCTGGAGCTGACCCCAAGCAACTCGACTCTGCCCCAAACCTCCCCGCCAGTGGTTTTTTCCCCAGGATACTTAGGGCCTACTTCTCTCGCTCATACTGCTTATCCCCGAAGGCTTCCGATGCCCCTGCGGTGCCCACCCCACTCTCCACCAGTCCTCGGCCTCCCGCATCGCCCCTCAGTCTCGGCAGCCTGCACGGCCCTTTTAAAAGGTGGCGGCGGCGGCCGAGCGTGCGTCTTTCGTGGCCAGGCTAGACTCACCCACTGGTTGGCCTTAGGGCAAAAAGTGTACAGAGCGACCTGGCCCGTGAGGTCCGCGATGCTGGTGATGTAAGGGTCGTGCTGTTTCAGGGCCGCCAAGCTCATCTCCTGCCCAGCTCTACTCAGCGACTCCATCTTGAATCCCGGAGCGGAGCCCCTCCGGCGGGGGCGGAGTCACGGGCCGGAAAGTGCATCGAAGCAAAGTTCCCCCAGCTTCGTCAGAGCCTTCGATTTCCGCCTCTTCATCAGATCTTGCAGCGGGGCGGTGCGGCGACCATCCTGCTCCGCAGCAGGAGGGCCGGACTTCGGGTTCCGGCGCCGTCGGGTTCCCTCCACTAAACCTTTGCAGATGGAGGGTGGGGGCCGAGGGTGCCTCCTCTCTACGGGTTAAAACGTCGTGGTGCCGGGCCTCCCGCGCGCTTTCTTTGAGCTCCTGCGGGGCGAGGCAGAGGACCGATACTACGCCTGCTTCGGGCCCGCACGCGAGAAACGCCGGGGCCGCAGAACGGAAACACAGCCGTGGAATGCAGGGGCTCCACGGACCGTTTGGAAAGCACAGAAAAGCAAGAGAGCATAGGGGTGCGAAAACTACCTCACGTATCAACACATCATTACCGCTAACAATTTTAGTGTTTTCTGAAGAAAAAAAAATTAAAAGCCAAAGTAGTCCACATAGAACTTCACAGGAGTGTCTTATCCTATCCACTTCTGCCCCTTATTTTCCTCGTCTTGGTCTCAAGTACATATTTCTACCCAGTTCTGGGACGAGCCCGTGAAAGCTTGAGTTTGTTGTGTATCATTTAAAGGATTAAAAAGATTATTCTTTTAGCAAACATCTGCTAAGCATTTTAAGGCATTTAAAGAGCAAGGTACTGTTATTAGCTAAAGAGCGGAGACTATAGAGAATTCTCTTGCAGACCTGTTAAAAGGCAACATTTCCTTTATTGAAAAGATACTTTCAACTGAGGAAATGCCTGAATTGACAAATTTTGAAAGGAAAATTTCATAATTTCATCAAAATAACACTCTAAATGTGTATTGCACTGTATGTGTCTGTTAATGGAAAGAAGCTTCATGCCTTACATTCTTATCAGAATCAGGTAAGAAGCATGTACAACTGTGGACAAGGAAACACATCATTTATTCACCCTTCTTAAGCAAGTATTTATTGAACTCCTAATTTGGAACTAAGGAGCTCTGGTGGAACAGTGGTTAAGCCCTGGCTCTTAACCAAAAGGTCAACAGTTGGAACCCATCAGCTGCTCATTGGGAGTGGGAGGAAGTGATAGTCTGGTTCTGTAAAGATTTACAGCCTTGAAAACCCTATGGGGTAGTTCTACTCTGTTTTATAGGGTTGCTAATCGTAATCCACTTGAAGGCAATGGGTTTGGTTTTTTAATATTGAACTCTGGCCCTTTGGGAGCTTCACAGTCTGTTAACAAAGGACTTCTGGCTCTGGGAGAAACTGAACGAAGTAGGACGATGGGAGGAAACAGGACAACACCAGAGATATTTGTTTTGAAACCCAGAGGATGTAGCTACTAATGCCATCTGACTCAGAAAGACTAGGCGAGCTTCATGGAGGAGGTGATGTTTGAATTGGAGCTCCAGGTATTAACAAGAGTTCATCAGAAAAGAAAGGTAAGTGTTCCCTTTCATTTCATAGTGCAGGAGTTGGGCAGGGAAGATGTCATCCGAATTTGACAGACAATTTAATTAACGCCTGGAGGGGAGAAGTCACTGGCTCAAAATTCCACACTGTCAGAGGGATTCAGTGTTAAAATCTCACATTTACTTGAGTTCTAATTTTGCTTTGGAGTCCCTGGGTGGGGCAAATGGTTAAGCGATGGACTACTAACTGAAAGGTCGGTGGTTCAAACCCACCCAGAAGTGCCTCTGAAGCAAGGCCTGGTGATCTGCGGTGACAAGGTCACAGCTTTGAAAACGCTATGGAGCAGTCCTACTCTGCGCACGTAAGGTCTCCATGAGTCTGACTTGATTCGACAGTAGCTAACAAACAACAATTTTGCTTTATATATGTGAATCAAACTTTAAGACCTTTTGTGTGTCTTTTAGAAAATAAACTCTGAGACTAACTAATACCTAGCACAGCCCCTGGCATAGAGTAGACCCTAAGATGAATGAATGTCATTTTAAAACCCAGCTCTTTTTTTTTTTTAATAATTTTTACTGAGCTTTAAGTAAACATTTACAAATCAAGTCAGTCTGTCACATATAAGCTTATTACTCCGTACTCCCACTTACTCTCCCCCTAATGAGTCAGCTCGCTCCCTCCTTCCAGTCTCTCCTTTCGTGACAATTTTGTCAGTTTCTAACCCTCTCTACCCTCCTATCTCCCCTCCAGACAGGAGATGCCAACACAGTCTCAAGTGTACACCTGATACAAGTACCTCACTCTTCATCAGCATCTCTCTCCAACCCACTGACCAGTCCCTTTCATGTCTGATGAGTTGTCTTCGGGGATGGTTCCTGTCCTGGGCCAACAGAAGGTCTGGGGACCGTGACTGCCAGGATTCTTCTAGTCTCAGTTAGACCATTAAGTCTGGTCTTTTATGAGAATTTGGGGTCTGCATCCCACTGATCTCCTGCTCCCTCAGGGGTTCTCTGTTGTGCTCCCTGTCAGGGCAGTCATCGATTGTGGCCGGGCATCAACTAGTTCTTCTGGTCTCAGGATGATGTACGTCTCTGGTTCATGTGGCCCTTTCTGTCTCTTGGGCCCTTAGTTGTCGTGTGACCTTGGTGTTCTTCATTCTCCTTTGATCCAGGTGAGTTGAGACCAATTGATGCATCTTAGATGGCCGCTTGTCAGCATTTAAGACCCCAGACGCCACATTTCAAAGTGGGATGCAGAATGTTTTCATAATAGAATTATTTTGCCAATTGACTTAGAAGTCCTCTTAAACCATGGTCCCCAAACCCCCGCCCTTGCTCCGCTGACCTTTGAAGCATTCAGTTTATCCCGGAAACTTCTTTGCTTTTGGTCCAGTCCAGTTGAGCTGACGTTCCGTGTATTGAGTATTGTCCTTCCCTTCACCTAAAGTAGTTCTTATCTACTAACTAACCAGTAAATAACCCTCTCCTACCCTCCCTCCCTCCCATCCTCGTAACCACAAAAGTATGTGTTCTTCTCAGTTTATACTATTTCTCAAGATCTTATAATAGTGGTCTTATACAATATTTGTCCTTTTGCCTCTGACTAATTTCGCTCAGCATAATGCCTTCCAGGTTCCTCCATGTTATGAAATGTTTCACAGATTCGTCACTGTTCTTTATCGATGCGTAGTATTCCATTGTGTGAATATACCACAATTTATTTATCCATTCATCCGTTGATGGACACCTTGGTTGCTTCCAGCTTTTTGCTATTGTAAACAGAGCTGCAGTAAGCACTGTGTGCATATATCTGTTTCTGTGAAGGCTCTTATTTCTCTAGGGTATATTCCGAGGAGTGGGATTTCTGGGTTGTATGGTAGTTCTATTTCTAACTTTTTAAGAAAACGCCAGATAGATTTCCAAAGTGGTTGTACCATTTTACATTCCCACCAGCAGTGTATAAGAGTTCCAGTTTCTCCGCAGCCTCTCCAACATTTATTATTTTGTGTTTTTTGGATTAATGCCAGCCTTGTTGGAGTGAGATGGAATCTCATCGTAGTTTTAATTTGCATTTCTCTAATGGCTGATGATCGAGAGCATTTTCTCATGTATCTGTTAGCTGCCTGAATATCTTCTTTAGTGAAATGTGTGTTCATATCCTTTGCCCACTTCTTGATTGGGTTGTTTGTCTTTTTGTGGTTGAGGTTTAACAGAATCATGTAGATTTTAGGGATCAGGCGCTGGTCAGAGATGTCATAGCTGAAAATTCTTTCCCAGTCTGTAGGTGGTCTTTCTACTCTTTTGGTGAAGTCTTTAGATGAGCATAGGTGTTTGATTTTTAGGAGCTCCCAGTTATCTGGTTTCTCTTCATCATTTTTGGTAATGTTTTGTATTCTGTTTATGCCTTGTATTAGGGCTCTTAACGTTGTCCCTATTTTTTCTTCCATGATCTTTATCGTTTTAGTCTTTATGTTTAGGTCTTTGATCCACTTGGAGTTAGTTTTTGTGCATGGTGTGAGGTATGGGTCCTGTTTCATTTTTTTGCAAATGGATATCCAGTTATGCCAGCACCATTTGTTAAAAAGACTATCTTTTCCCCAATTAACTGACACTGGGCCTTTGTCAAATATCAGCTGCTCCTATGTGGATGGATTTATATCTGGGTTCTCAATTCTGTTGCACTGGTCTATGTGTCTGTTGTTGTACCAGTACCAGGCTGTTTTGACTACTGTGGCTGTATAATAGGTTCTAAAATCAGGTAGAGTGAGGTCTCCCACTTTCTTCTTCTTTTTCAGTAATGCTTTACTTATCCGGGGCTTCTTTCCCTTCCATATGAAGTTGGTGATTTGTTTCTCCATCACATTAAAAAATGTCATTGGAATTTGGATCGGAAGTGCATTGTATGTATAGATGGCTTTTGGGAGAATAGACATTTTTACTATGTTAAGTCTTCCTATCCATGAGCAAGGTATGTTTTTCCACTTAAGTAGGTCCTTTTTAGCTTCTTGTAATAGTACTTTGTAGTTTTCTTTATATAGGTCTTTTACATCTTTGGTAAGAATTATTCCTAAGTATTTTATCTTCTTGGGGGCTACTGTGAATGGTATTGATTTGGTTATTTCCTCTTGATGCTCTTTTTGTTGATGCAGAGGAATCCAAGTGATTTTTGTATGTTTATCTTATAACCTGAGACTCTGCCAAACTCCTCTATTAGTTTCAGTAGTTTTCTGGAGGATTCCTTAGGGTTTTCTGTGTATAAGATCATATCATCTGCAAATAGAGATAATTTTACTACCTCCTTGCCAATCCGGATGCCCTTTATTTCTTTGTCTAGCCTAATTGCTCTGGCTAGGACTTCTAGCACAATGTTGAATAAGAGCGGTGATAAAGGGCATCCTTGTCTGGTTCCCGTTCTCAAGGGAAATGCTTTCAGGCTCTCTCCATGTAGAGTGATGTTGGCTGTTGGCTTTGTATAGATGCCCTTTATTATGTTGAGGAATTTTCCTTCAATTCCTATTTTGCTGAGAGTTTTTATCATGAATGGGTGTTGGACTTTGTCAAATGCCTTTTCTGCATCAATCGATAAGATCATGTGGTTTTTGTCTTTTGTTTTATTTATATGGTGGATTACATTAATGGTTTTTCTAATATTAAACCAGCCTTGCATACCTGGTATAAATCCCACTTGGTCGTGGTGGAATATTATTTTGATATGTTGTTGAATTCTATTGGCTAGAATTTTGTTGAGGATTTTTGCATCTATGTTCATGAGGGATATAGGTCTGTAATTTTCTTTTTTTGTGATGTCTTTACCTAAAACCCAGCTCTTTTAAGGCCACACAAAGATAAGTTGGAGGGGAGGACCACTGGGAGGCTGAGATCGGAGATGGGAGGGAAGCTTACTCTACACTAAATAATCTTTGGTCACTTTTGAGTTGTGTTCTGTGTATGTCATCTTTTTTTTTTAATTAAAAGTAATTTTATAATGGTTAAAATGATAAAATTTTAAAATATATATTTTACCCCAAAATAAAGTGAAAATCTAAAGCTCAATCAATCTAACCCTGCCTCTCCCTTACTCTGAGTGACTGTGTGGTAAAAAATAAAGCTTACCATTTAAAATCGTAGGATCTAGTGAAAGGGACACTGGAATACAAGCCAGACAACCAGCGAATTATTTCCAAATTCGCAAGCTGTGTAACTTTGTCAGTTAGTCACTTTCCATTTTTCCACAGTAAAATCCGAAGTCTTTGCCATGGCCTTCAAGACACTGCTCAGTTTGGCCACTTGCTATCTTTCCAATCCTATTTTCTATGAATTGCCCTCACAGTGTTCCACTCCAGCACACTGGCCTCTTTGTTGTTCCTTCTACATATGCCAAAAGAGTCTTGTCTCAGGGCCTTTGTACTTGCTGTTCCCGCTTCTGGGACACTCTTGCCTCTGTCATCCCTACGGCTTATTCCTTCACTTTGTACATAGCACTTATCTGCAAATTGTAATTATTTTATTTATGTTTTGTCTGCCTTGCCAACTCAGTGAAGGCAGGAACCATGTCTGTCTTGTTTACCATCACATTTCCAGTGCCTAGCACAGTGCCTGGCACAGAGGAAAGGCCTAATACATATTTGTTGAATTAACTGGAATGTTAGAATCTTCTCTCTTTATCTGTTGAATAAACCTTAGAGAAGGGATGGTGTTTCAACTCTACATCTAATAAAGGATTTTTTTTATCATAAGTACTAAACAAGTTATGATGCCTGATTTGTTTTGTATTAATATACCTTGATTTTTAGGCTCTCTGCTTCCTGAAGGATAAACATTGTCTCTGGTTTAGTATATGCCAGAACAATCATTTAGCACGTTTCAACCTTTTAGCTCTCCCCGAGTCTGTTTTCTCTGTCTTCCACTTTTAAGATTTAATTTAGAAAACGCGTGTTGTGCTTATTACTATTTCCCTTTTTAGATAGAGAAAGCAAAGTGAACTAATTTTCCCAAGGTCATAGCTGCGTTGGGATTAGCATCTTCTAGCTATGACTTCCTGGCAGATCGTGTATCGTGCCTGGTACACTCTTAAATTACGCTGGCTACTTGTGAATGAAATTTGTTATCCTTGTGCTGCTGTTTCATCACTGATATTTATTTTACATGATTGATATCCAAAAGGTTGTGGACTTACTCTAAAATTCATCCCTTGGTCCTTACCAGATACTTAGCATGGTAATTCTTCCCTTCAGTTTCTCCAGAAAGGTTTCAGACCTCTGAATTTTAAAATATTACTTTACGAAAGTATTTTTAAAGATGCTAGATGTTTCCTAGAATTATATTTCTAATACGTAAACTCTTTTAGTTGGTCAATTTTAGAGCAGAATTACTAATGCTTTCAATCAGGAAGAAAGAAATAGCTATTCTATTTGGAGTAATGTAACTAGAATAAAAGAACACGAGATTAGAACCCTGTTTTAGTTACCTAGTATTGACGTGACACAAATACCACAAGTGGATGGCTTTAAAGAACAGAAATTTGTTTTCTTACAGTTCAGGAGACTAGAAGTCTGAATTCAGGGGTGGCTCTAGGGAGAGACCCTTCCTTTAACATAACAACAACAAAAAACCTGTTTCCAAACAAGGTCATATTTACAGCTCCTCAACAACAACAACAACAAACCCAAATCCACTGCTATTGAGTCAATTCTGACTCATAGTGACCCCATAGGATTTCCAAGGCTGTAAATCTCTATGGAAGCAGACTGCTACATCTTTTTACAGCTACAGGGGTTAGGATTTCAACACATGTTTTGGGTGGACAAAATCCAATCCGTAATAAACACCATTTATTTCATCCCTTTATTGCTAGGCGAGATTGCATTTAACATAGTGTTCTTGATAATAGGTAGACGATTGTATGATGTTTACTGTTATTTAACGCAAAATTTTTTTTTTTTAATATATCCAACTGATAGACGGCTTATCTGTGGAACTGAAAGTGCTTCATTAGTATAAATATTCACAATCTCTCAAGATTGGTGTTGGATGTACATAATTGTTACGCATTTGTAAATTAAGGAGGCCAGTGGCACAAGGAGATTAGTTGACTTGCCTATGGAAGAGGTTGCTGCTGTTCACCAACCTTTTTATTCTTTTCTTTTGTCATGGGCACACAGCTAGGCTTCAATTCCCAAGCTCCACTGAGGATAGATATGTCACCACGACCCAATTCTGGACGTGGCATGTTAGTGGAAGTGCTGTGTGTCATCTCCAGGCCAAGGCTTTAGGGAACACTTGCCCTCTACACTTCCTTTTTCCCCTTCTGCTGTCTGTGTCCTTGGAAACTCTATGGGGCAGTTCCACTCTGTCCTATAGGGTTGCTATGAGTCAGAATAGACTCGATGGCACTGGGTTTTTTTTTGGGGAGGGCTGTCTCTATGTGCAGGCAAAGATGAGGCCATAGGAGTGGCAGAGCCGCAAGGTGGAAAGAACTTGGACCCCTGAATCACCATGTGGAGGAGAGCTGCCTGCTGAACAGGAGCATCCTCCTCAGGCCATTATGTGAATGAGAAGTGGACTGTTGGGTTTGAGGAATTATGTACTTTGTGGTCTCTTTGATACCACATTCTAGCCTATCCCAGCTAATTACATTGCTCCAGATTGTTGATTAAGTCAGCAATAAAATTTCAGTCTCCTGAAGTAGATTTAAAATTAAGCATATGATTTACCAGAACATACTGCTTAGTGCTTGACAGTAAGTCAAAATTTTTAAAGAACTCCAGCCTGAGCTCTGCATTTTCAGTCAGTTATAGGCACAATTTGCAGAGTCGCAAAGTGGCTAAAGACCAAAAATGTTTTTGCTTATACCATTAGGCAATTGATTTTGCAATTGCATCATGAAGTACACCTGCTAAGTCGAAATGGGTGGAAGTCATTTTAAAATGCACTTCTTGAGTTTGCATAGATACTCTCAGAGTTCCTTTAATTCTGCCTCTTTTTCCCTTGGGCATATTAAAGTATAAATTCTCAAGCCAAAACAGTAAGAGTTTAATTAAAGGCATCTGTCTGTTGTGTCAACTCTTAAACCCGAACCTTTCTTCGTTGACTTTCCAGATTGATATGAAAACATAAGTACTGATAGCAGAATATATAGGCTGTTTCTCTTTATGGATTCTTTTCTGTATCTTTCCAGTTTCAGTTCTCAGTTGCTTCTAGTCTTATATTACCATTATATATTTGCTGATTTATTTATCTGGAGGTAATTAACACCTTAATCATTCTTTCGTATGCGTTTAATTAGTTTTAGTTCCCTTGAATCTGAAATTTGGTTGTTCAGTGGCTAGGGTATACTGAAAAGCTGTTAAACTGTGAATTGAATTTGCACAGAAAGAACCATAAGAATTAATTATTTCTCTTCTTTGTACCCTCACTTTGAGGTGAAAACTGCAGTGTTACATACTTAAAGGATTCCATTGCTTTCTGTTTTTTTGTTTGCAAATTGTTTTAATTTGGGTATCCAACATGTGGTCTACTGGAGGCAAAACTAACATAGGATTCATTAATAATCTTGTATAAACTACTCATTATATGATCTGTGGAATAACAGACGTAGTCCAGATAAATTTTTTTTTTTGTAAACTTGAATTAATTTAACCTGAGGATCCAAATATTAGAAAATTCTGTTTATTTCCACTCGATTGTACTTATTATAAGTATTTATATTATAACATTGTGCAGTTTATGTTATAACATAGAAATTGATGTTAAACAGATACAATAAAAATCACTCTGATTTACTGAAACTCTATAAATTTAATGGACATTAACTGCCACAATATGAAAAACTATTCACTCATCTGTATGTTGCCTGCAGCCTTGAATTTAAGGAATATTACCTATTCTGGGCCTTGAAGGACATTTCAGTGTTATCTAAAGAAAAGGCATAAATTATGCTTTGCCATTCAATAAGCACTAACTCTAACGATAATAGACTAACCAATTTCTCTTGCACAATAAAATTATTGCCACTGCTGTGATAGAAGAGGCTGAACTATGTCAGGAGCAGTTCTTTTTACATTGCTCAGGAACACTAGAAGGATTAAAAATTTATGGATTACCTCCTAGAAACAATGATCTGGTACAGAAATGTAATAAAACACCCACTCTCCTGTGTCTTCCTAAGCTGCCCCATTCCATTTCATTTTGTGATTGTATTAGCATGACAACTTTCTGAAGCTCTAGAAACTGTCTTTGGCAAAAGTGAAGATTTACGAAACAAGAGACTTTTTATTGAAAATCCAGAGGCAAATGGTGTAGAAAGGTAATGTTAAAATGGTAACCAACTAGAATCTAATTTTGTATATTCTGTATATTCATAATTTAATCTTCCTTAGGCTATGGATAAGTACAAGCAAAAATAAAGTGAAATAAAAAGAACATTTAAACATATCATACAGTATTGATATCTTTCTGGGTAAAATTGTATGAAAAATTCCAGTGTAGTTATTTCTCTATATAATTTTTTAATGGTGGCAAAAGCTGCCAAAATTGCTGCTTAAAAGAGCTATATCTAGTTTTGAAAAGTTATTTGTTAATGTTTCTTTAACTTTTCAGATACTTTTAAGACTGTTTTTTGTTTTCTTTTTTTTAGAGTATTCTAAAGCACCTGCATTTGTATAATACTTAGGGAAATGGTGGCAAATACTGTAAATGAACTGTTTGGTTATTGATCTAACTTAGTTTTAAGGAATTGTGGGGGAAATTGGGCTTTTTATTTGTGAATGTTTAAAAATCATATATTTCCTAAGTATTGATGACCTGGCGGGTGCTTTTATATAGAAAGGCTTTTGTTTTCTTATTCACTGACCCTTTTCCTATCTTTGCTTACCATTAATGGCCTTTCATTCTTCCGTAATGAGACATCTGTGAACATACACAGTTGAAAACTTACCATTTATCTGTTTTTGAGCGACATTGTCCTGTGGTTTTTTAAAGGTAATAAAAATATGATTACACTAAGTCCTCTAGTTACAACTGTACTTGTACTTGCCGTTTAATGTTATATAAAATTGACCTCACTTTGAAACGACTGAACTAACCCCTGCTCGCAACAGATTCCTCACCACAATCACCTTCGCTTGCCGCGCATGCAGCTTTAAATCATTGAAAAGCCTTCAAACCTTTTCTTGCTCTAAAAATAAAAACCATTGCCATTGAGTCAATTCTGGCTCATAATGACTCTACAGGACAGACTAGAACTGCCCCGTAGAGCTTCCAAGGAGAGCCTGGTGGATTCGAACTGCAGCCGCAGCTCTTAACCACTATGCCACCAGGGTTTCTTCTTGCACTAAAACCAAAACGGTGCATACGGAAAGGCTAAATAAGAACCGTATGCACCGTTTTGACTTACCTACAAATTCTTAAAGACACAGTTAGGAATATGGACCTCATTCGTAACCTGGACTGCCTGGTACTCAGGTGAAGCATTACCATATGGGCATTTTCTGCTTTCTACAGATCCCTCATTTAAAGTAATCCACTGAAAACTGGGACTTTAGAGGAAAAAGTGCCTGTCCACTTTGTATATTAATAGACTATCTACAAATAAAATTCTTAAACTCCTTAGTCAATAAATCCCCGAGGATCGCAGTACATCATCTATAGAAGGCAGCTGTGATGGCTAAAGTTGTGTGTCAACTTGGCTGGGCCATGATTCTCAGTGGTTTGATAGTCTTACGATGGTGCGATCACTTCCATGGTGAGATTTGATATGTGATCACCTCCATGACGGGATCTGCTGTGAGTAGCCAATCAGTTGAAAGTGAGTTTCCTTGGGTGTGTGGCCTGCACTGAATATAAGTGAATATTCTGGCAAGGCTTGTGGGCTTTTGCTCGTTCTGGATCCTGCAGCTGGCTCCTGTTCATCTAACCTCTGGTTTTTGGGACTTGAGCTAGCAGCTTACCTGTGGTCTTGCCTGCTGATCTGTGGAATTCATCAATCTTCACAGCCTGTGAGCAAGAGCTCTGCTCTCCGACCTACTGATCTTGGGTTCGCCAGCCCCTGTGGCTACGTGCTTCAGGAGAAGTGTCTATCCTCACCCACAGACTTGGTACGGTCCAGCCTCTACAACTATGGGAGCCATTTCCTTGATATAAATCTCTCTCTATATATTTATATGCATTACTGGTTTTGCTCCTCCAGAGAACCCAGCCTAAGATCCATTTTTGTGATCTGATGTAATTATCCTCCATTTTGTGATGTGTTGTAAATCCTAGCCCCTATGCCTGTGGTTATGGTCCCATTTGGGAGTGAGCTGTCCGTTATGTTAATGAGGCAGGATTAGGGTGGCATGTATCTTGAGTCACCATGTTACTAGAGGTGTGACTCAAGTCACCTTCCTTAGCCCAGTCACTGCCTTTATGATCCTTATTCAAGTCACACCCTTACTTGAGTCACACTTTTCTATCTTACAAGAGGTAAAAGGGGAGAGAAGTAAGCAGTGATAGGGACCTCAATACCACCAAGAAGGAGAGACAGGACTAGAGAGCATCCTTTAGATTGATGGTCCCTACGCTGAGAACCTCTTAGAACTGGAAGACACAGAGAAGCGTAATACCGGAGAAGGCTGTGCAAGATGGCAAGAAGCGATGGCAGAGGAATGGTGGCAGTAGAACCAAGAGACTGGTGGGCACCAGTCCACGGAGTGAGAGAGAACTGAGCGCCTTCAGGCAGAAGGCTTCCTGGCGGAGTGGGGTTCTGTCATGGATTGAATTGTGTCTTCCAAAAATACCTGTCAACTTGGCTAGGCAATGATTCCCAGTATTGTGTGAATTGCCCACCATTTTGTCATCTGATGTGATTGTCCTATGTGTTGTAAATCCTATCTCTATGATGTTGATAAGATTGGATTAGTGGCAGTTATGTTAATGAGGCAGGACTCAATCTACAAGATCGATTGTAGTTTGAGCCAATCTCTTTTGAGATACAAAGAAGAGAAGTGAGCAGAGAGATGGGGACTTCATACCCCCAGGAAAGAAGCACTGGGAGAAGAGTGTTTCCTTTGGATCGGGGGCCCCTGTGCTGAGAAGCTCCTAGACCGAGGAAAGATTGATGACAAGGACCTTCCTCAAGAGCTGATAGAGAAGAGAAAGCCTTCTCTTGGAGCCGATGCCTTGAATTTGGACTTACAGCCTGCTAGACTGTGAGAGAACAAACTTCTGTTCGTTAAAGCCACCCACTTGTGATATTTCTGTTAACAGCGCACTAGATAGCAGCCAGGAGGTCTGTTGAAAGCCATATCACACCAAGGAAGCAGGGCCTTGTAGTAGGTGATTTCTAGAAATCCATTAGCTGAATCAAACTGACAGGCAATCTTTTTTTTTTTTGCCAATTCAACTTCTTACATGTGTACAACTCATTGACAGCAGTTACAACAATTGGCTGTGCAACCCTACCCTTAATGAAATGCAATTTTTCCATCACTGTTAAACACTTACCTCCTTTTCCTCTCCCTCCTGTTCCTGGTAACCACTAATAAATTTTGGTCTCTATACATTTGCCTTTTCTTACCTTTTTATGTAAGTGAGGTCATATAATATTTGTTCTTTTGAGATTGGCTTATTTCGCTCAGCATAATGTCTTCAAGCTCCATCCGTACTGTAGCATGTATCAAGACTTTATTTCTCCTACTGGCAGAGTAGTATTCCATTGTATGTATGTGCTACATTTTGTTTATGCATTCATATCTGTTGGTTAGCGTTTAGGTTGTTTCCACCTTTTGGCTGTTGTAAATAGTGCTGCAGTGAACATTGGTGTACAAGTCTCTAAGTTTCTGCTTTCAGGTCTTTTGGGTATATACCGAGGAGTGGATTTGCTGGGTCATATGGTAGTTCTGTTTTTATATATTTAAGGAACTGTCACACTGTTTTCAACAACGGCTGTGCTATTTTGCATTTCTACCAGCAGTAGGTAAGGGTTCCAGTTTCCCCGCATCCTTCCGGTTTTCTTTTTAATCTTAGCCATCCTATTGTTGTTAGATGCTTTCGAATCAGTTCTGACTCATAGCGACCCTATATGGCAGAGTAGAACTGCCCCATGGGGTTTCCAAGGAGTGGCTGGTGGATTTGAGCTGCCAACCTTTTGGTAAACATCCTTAGCTCTTAACCACTGCACCACCAGGGATCCATCCTAGTGGGAGTGAAATGGTATCTCTTTGTGGTTTTGATTTGTGTCTCTGTGATGGCTAATGATGCTGAGCATCTTTTCATGGGTTTTATGGCTGTTTGAATGTCCTCTTTGGTGAAATGTCTATTCAAGTCCTTTGCCCATTTTATGATTGGGTTGTCTTTTCATTGTTAAGTTGTTGAAGTTCTATATATATTTAGTTTATTAGATCCTTATCAGATACATGGTTTGTGAAGATACTCTCCCAGCCAATAGCTTGTTTTTTTACTTTTTTGGTAAAAGGGTTTTAATGAACAAAAGTTTTTAATTTTTATGAGGACCCATTTATTTATTTTGTCTTTTGCTGTTTGTGCTTTTGTTATTGTATTAGATAATCCATTGTTGAAAGCTAGGCCTCATAGCCTTGCCCCTGCCTGTTCTTTGAATTTTATGGCTTTAGTTTTCACATTTAGGTTCTTAACTGATTTTGAATTTGTTTTTGTGTGGAGAGTGAGGCATGGATCCTGTTTTATTTTTCTGCATATGGAGAAAAGTTTTTCCCAGCACTATTTATTTATTTAAAAAAATTTATATATTTATTATATTTTCAGTACTTTTTTAAATTGTACTTTAGATAAGGTTTACAGAACAAACTAGTTTCTCATTAAACAGTTAGTAAACATATTGGTTTATGACATTGGTTAACAACCCTATATGACATGTCAACACTCTCCCTTCTCAACCTTGGGTTCCCTATTACTAGCTTTCTTGTCCTGTACCCTCCTGCCTTCTAGTCCTTGCCCCTGGGCTGTTGTGCCCGTGTAGTCTCACTTTGTTTTGTGGACCTGTCTTGCTTCCATGGGTGTTGGTTGTGGATCCAAGTAAAATGACCTCCTTATTGACTTCAGTCTTTTCTTCATTTATCATGATGTTGCTTATTGCTCGAGTTGTGATGATTTTTGTTTTCTTTATGTTGAGGTATAGCCCACACTGAAGGCTGTGGTCTTTGATCTTCTTCAGTAAGTGCTTCAAGTCCTGTTCATTTTCAGCAAGCAAGGTTGTGTCCTCTGCATAACACAGGTTGTTAATGAGTCTTCCTCCAGTCCTGGTGCTGTATTCTTTTTCATATAGTCCAACTTCTTGGATTATTTGTTCAGCATACAGATTGAATAAGTATGGTGAAAGGATACACCTGATGAACACCTTTCCTGACTTTAAACCATGCAGTATCCCCTTGTTCTATTAGAATGGCTGCCTCTTGATCTATGTATAGATTCCTCATGAGTACAATGAAGTGTTCTGGAATTTCCATTCTTTGCAATGTATTCCACAATATGTTATGATCCACACAGTTGAAAGACTTTGCATAGTCAATAAAACACAGGTAGACATCTTTCTGGTATTCTTTGCTTTCAGCTAGGATCCATCTGACATCAGCAGTGGTATCCCTCATTGCAAGTTCTCCTCTGAATCCAGCTTGAATTTCTGGCAGTTCCCTGTCAATGTACTGCTGCAACCACTTTTGAATGATTTTCAGCAAAATTTTGCTTGTGTGTGATGTTAATGATATTGTTTGATAGTTTCCTCATTCTTTTGGATCACCTTTCTTTGAAATGGGCATAAATAAGGATGTCTGCCAGTTGGTTGGTCAGATAATTGTCTTCCGAATTTCTTGGCATAGACGAGTGAGCACCTCCAGTGTTGCATCCGTTTGTTGAAACATCTCAGTTGATATTCCATCAATTCCTGGAGCCTTGTTTTTCGCCAATGCCTTCAGTACAGCTTGGATTTCTTCCTTCAGTACCATCGTTCTTGATCATATGCTACCTCCTGAAATGGTTGAATTTCAACCAATTCTTTTTGGTACAGTAACTCTGTGTATTCCTTCCATCTGCTTTTGGTGCTTCCTGTGCCATTCGGTATTTTCCCTGTAGAATCCTTCCATAATGCAACTTGAGGCTTGGATTTTTTCTTCAGTTCTTTCAGCCTTAGAAATATCAAGTGTGTTTTCTACTCCAGCTGTTTGCATATTTTGTTATAATACTTTGTCTTCTCTGGCTATATTTTGAAATCTTCTGTTTATCTTTCTTACTTCATCTTTTCTTCCCTTCGCTTTAGCTACTCAGCGTTGAAGAACAGGTTTAAGAGTCTCTTCTGACCTCCATTTTGGCCTTTTCTTTCTTTCCTGCCTTTTTAATGACTTTTTGATTTCTTCACGTATGATGTATTTGATGTCATTCCACAGCTCATCTGATCTTCGGTCATTAGTGTTCAATGTGTCAAATCTCTTCTTGAGATGATCTCTAAATTCTTAGTGGCTACCATGAATATCACATTTAAGAGCTTGTATTCATAACATTCTAGGTTAAGTTGGTACCAACTTAACTTCAGTAACATAGAGGAAATTCTATATGTATATCATTCCTCTCCTCCTTTTGGTTGCTGTTACCGCTGATTATGTTTTTATATTTTACGTGCCCTGTAGACAAAAAAATTTAGAATTATCAAGCACGAATACATTATTACTAGCCCTTGTATTTGTTGATGCATTTCTCTTTATTAGGCATCTTTCTTTTATGTGCAGCTTTGAATTACTTTCTAGTGACTTTCCCCTTACATCTACAAAACTGGAATTAGTATTTTTTTAAGGGTGGTCTGGTGGAGATGAACTCTCTCAGTTTCTGTTTGTCTGGGATTTCACCCTCGTTCTTGAAGGATAGTTTTGCTGGGCATAATATTTTTGGTTGACAGTTTTATTTTTTCTTTCAGCACTTTAAATATATCATTTCATTGCTTTTGGCCTCTGGTGTTTCTGAAGAAAAACCAACACTTAATTTTGTTGGGGATCCTTTGTATGTGATTGTTTGCTTCTTTCTCACTGCTTTCAGGATTCTCTCTTTATCTTTAATTTTTGAGAGCCTGACTATGATATGTCTTGGTGTAGGTCTCTTTAGTTTTCTCCTGCTTGGGTTTCTTTGAGCTTCTTGGATTTGTAGATTCATGTTCTTCATTAGATTGAGGAAAATCTCTGTCATTATTTCTTCACATATTCTTTCTGTCCCTTTCTCTCTGTCATCTCTTTCTGGAATTCCCATGATGCATGTATTAGGTTTCTTGTTGTTTCATAATTCCATTAAATTGTGCTCAGCCTTCTTGAGCCTCTGTTCTTGTTACTCTTCAGCATCTGTAATTTTAACTATGAGTCAGAATCAATTCGATGGCAACAGGTTTGGTTTTTTGGTTATCCTCTAATTCACTGATTCTTTCTTCTGCCTGATTAAATCTGTTGGTAAATCCTTCTATTGTGTTTCTCATTTCAGTTTTTGACCCTTTTACTTAAAGTATCTCTTTTTTTAGATCCGCATTTTGTTCTTGCATTATTTTCCTTATTTCTTTTAGCTCTTTGTCTATGTTTTCCTTTAGTTCTTTCATTATGTTTAATGTTGTTGTAATATATTCTGTTTTTTTCATGTTTCGGTCATCCCTATATAAGCTTTCATTCCCTTTGTCATGTTTATTTGGATGGGCCATTGTTTTTCTGTTCTTTGTGTGTCTTGTGATTTTTTTGACGGGGCATTGACATTTTCAAGGATGTTAACTTTCTGTTTTCCCCAGTTCTTGGTGTTTTTGCCTGCAATACTTCCTGCAGGAAGTTCTTCAGTGGGCAGAGCCTTTGGCCTTTGTTTACCATTTTCTCTCCCTCTCTGTGATAGCTCCTTCTCCCTCCTTTGTTTAATTGGCATTCAAAAGTTTCAGATCTCATTTTTCAACTTTCAGTCTCTCCCAGACACATCAGAGAACAAACTCACTGTGGTCAGTCTGCCCGCCAGTTGGCACTGCTACTCAGGTGAGATATCATGTACTAATCAATCTATCCATCAGGGGACACGGTCCCTTCTTTCTGGTTATTACTCCCTTCCCTTCTCTGATTCTGTAATCACGTTTTTAGTTGGGAAATCCACACCCAGTGAACCCCCTTCAGGGCTGTGGGCTGATTATATCTGACCTGGCACTCAGGGGAAGCACAGGCAAACTTTCTTCCATTTTAGGAGGAGGAGGGACTGGCACTCCTCAGAAGGACCTATGAGAGATCTGTCTTGTTGGTTTGAGAGCCCCAGTGGCCCTGTGGTGGTTGGGGGAGCAGTCTCCACTTAGGTGACCCACCTTCTGACTCCACTGTAGGGAACCTCTTTAGGAGTTTGTATCAGTCCAGCAGCCAGCCGTTACTGGTTGAGGGAGGGGTAGTCACACTCTGAACAGATTCCCAAGGAGGTCTGCCTTGTTACTATCAGAGTCTTCCCTGTAGCATGTTGGCTGTGGGTGTAGACTCCACTCAAGATGCCTGCTTCCTAGCAGCCTCAGTCAGCTGTTTTCAGTGCCTAATATAAGGGGGAGCAGACAAACCCAAACTGATCCCTAGGGAGGTTTGTCCTGTTGGTTTAAGAGGCCTGAGCTATAGGGGACACAGGGAGGCAGGTAGAGTGCTAACTATGGGAGCAAACTCCACTGCGGGGTCCTTCTGTAGAGGTTTGTGACAGCCTGGCAACCAACAATTGCCAGGTGGGGGAGGGAGTGTCAAGTTCTAGTCAGATCCTCATGGAGGTCTCTCTTGTTGCTGTCAGAGTCCCCCTGGTAGATTGTTGGCTTGAGTGCAGCCTCCACTCAAGGCTCCTGCTTCCTAACACACAGCAGCCTCAGTGCCAAATGGAATTGGGGGCAAACTAATGCTAAGTGACCCCCCAGGGATGTTTGGCTGTTGGTTTCAGAGGCCGGAGCTATGGGGTGCACAGGGAGGCAGGTGGAGTACTGACTATGGGAGGAGACTCCACTGCAGGGCCCTTCTGTAGAAATTCACAGCAGGCTTTCAGGTGATAGTGTCTGAGTGGGGGTGAGAATGTCATATTCCAGATGGACCTCCAGGGTGGTCTGCCTTGTTGTTATAAGAGCCCTTCCTGTAGTTTGTTGGTTGGGGTGTAGCCTCCACTAAAGATGCTTGCTTCTTACCACACAGCAGCCTCAGTCAGCAGCCCTCAGCACTGACCAAAAGAGGGAGCAGAATGACCTGAACTGACTCCCCAGGCAGTCTGTCCTGTTGGTTTCAGAGACCTGAGTTATGAGGTGTGCAGGGAGGCAGGTAGAATGTTAACTATGAGAGCAGACTTCACTGCATGGCCTTCTGTAGCAATTTTGAGTAAGCCTGCAACCGACAGTGTCTGGGTGGGAGAAATGCTGGGAAACTCCAAATGGACCCCTGGGGAGGTCTGCTTTGTTGATTTTAGGGCAGAAACTTGGGGTCCTGTCTCTTTGTACTGGCAGGGGCTGCGTTGGTTAGCAAAGCAAGCTTTTTTTCTGGGGCCACTACCCCAGTTCACAGCAGCTGGTGGCCCGTGTGGCTGGTGATGTGGCAGGGATGCTCAGAGAATCTATTTTCCTATTGTATGCAACTTGTTGTTGATTTTTGCCTATTTGTGGTTCTCTGCTTCTTTCTTCTGCTCCCTGATTCAGAGTCCCTCAAAGCTGAGCACTGTTTTCCTTGTTTTATTTGTGGAGGAGGGTTGAAACGATAGTTTGTTTACACCACCATACTCCCAGATTCCTGACAGGGAATCTTAATGTACCAGTTTGAAGCCCTGGCTGAAAGCTATGCATCAGTATTTCAAATACCAGCAGCATTACCTATTGTGAACAAGCTTCATCAGTTTCCAGACTAAGACAGACTAGGATGAAAGACCTGGCAATCTACTTCCAAAAATTAGCCAATGAGAATCTTATGGATCACCACAGAGCATTATCCTACTCACTAGCTATAGACACATCATTGAAAAAAAAACAAACCCATTGCTGTCAAGTCAATTCCAACCCCTAGCAAACCTATAGGGCAGAGTAGAACTAGCCCCATAGAGTTTCCAAGGCGCAGCTGGTGGATTTGAACTGCTGATCTTTTGGTTAGCAGCCATATCACTGCTGGAGCAGGACGACATATTTGGTGAAATAGAGTCAACGAGGGCAAGATGAGATGGACTGGCATAACAGCCACAACGATGGACTCAAACATGCAGTCTTGGTTATCTAGTGCTGCTATAACAGAAATACCACAAGTGGATGGCTTTAACAAAGAAAAGTTTATTTTTTCTCAGTCTAGTAGGCTAGGAGTCCAAATACAGAGCATCAGCTCCAGCGGAAGGCTTTCTCTCTCTGTCGGCTCTGGAGGAAGGTCCTTGTCATCAATCTTACCCTGGACTAGGAGCTTCTCTGCACAGGAACTCCTGGTCCAAAGGACATGCTCTGCTCCCAGCACCGCTTTCTTGGTAATATGAGGTCCCCCTATCTCTCTGCTCGCTTCTCTCTTTCATATCCCAGAAGAAATTGGCTCAAGATACAATCCAGTCTTGTAAATTGAGTCCTTCTTCATTAACATAATTGCCACCTATCCCTACTCATTAACTTCATACAAGCAGGATTTACAACACATAGGAAAATCATATCAGATGACAAAATGGTGGACAATCATGCAACACTGGGAATCATGCCCTAGCCAAATTGACACACATCTTTTTGGGGGATACAATTCAATCTATGACACATGCAGACAATCGTGAGGATGACACAGGACCAGGCAATATTTCATTCTGTTGTACAAAAAGTAGACATGAGTCACAGTCGACCTGATGGCAACTATCTATCTAAAATACACAAGCCAAATCTATGTTTTCATAAAAGGTCAGTTCTCTTTTGTATCACAATATTAATACATTTACCCTGCACCAGACTTAAGAAGAATAACCTAAAGTCATTGACTTTGCCTCTGAAACCTATTTTGCAAAAGCCAAAGACTCTCTTTTTTTATGGTCAATAGTACCAACCTTTTAAAAAGAATTTTCTATCTCCTAAAAGATCTACACTACTCAAAACTTTAAAAATCAGTCAACTTATTTTCTCTGGAGGGAAGAAAAGATTCCTTGCTTATTCCAAGGAAGCACAGCAAAGTATTGGTTCAAACCAGCTTAGTCATGGCTGATAAAGAGAAATTGTAACAGACCTGAATTTTTACAATTTGGGTGATCCAGAATGGTAACTGGAATGGAAAAAATTACTGTCCAAAGCCTTGGAATGGGAGACTTGGAAGAGGCATAGTGAGCCCTTTCAGCAGCCTGATGAGTGAGATTGGATTATTGCAGGACTGTGGAGAACAACATACATTCAAAGCAGCACAATTGGCTGCCATCTTTGAGTGGGGTACTGTTGTTTCTGACTCTGCTCAAAATCTGAGGGGCAAGAGATTTGGTTACTATGCAACATGTACGCTGTCCTTGTTTTCTAAGAGGGAGATTAGGTTTCTAGCAGGGCTTCGACCCATAATATTTCCCATTTTGGTTATTGTTCCAGTTCACCCAAATTGTAAAAATTAAAAAAATTTGGATCTGTTTTGGTTTCACTTCCTTGGCCATTACTAAACTGGGAAGAACCAGTTTGAAGGCCTGCTTCCAGCATCATAGTTACATGCAAGCCACCATGGTACAACAAACTGACAGGAGGGTGGTGGTTGCGTTAATTAAAACAAACAAAAACCGTTGCCACTGAGTTGATTCCAACTCACAACAACCCTATAGGACAGAGTAGAACTACCCCATAGGATTTCCAAGGAGCAGCTGGTGGTTTCAAACTGCACACCTTTTGGTTAGCAGCTGAGCTCTTAACCACTGTGCTAACAGGGCTCCAAAAATCTAAATATTTCATGGGACTAAGAAAAGCAAAGCAAACCGCTGATTGCAGAGTCTCCTGGTTATGGCTGTGGTCGCAGCCTCATCATTGCCTTTTGCTTTGAGTTCACCTGTACCCCAAGATACAGATGGGGAAAAAATAGCATTTTAAAGGCTAAGGGAAAAATTCAGACTTGGTTTTCTTTTTATCTTCTATCTGGTTTTTGAATCCAATTTTATTTAGAACCATCACCATCATATGTATGTATGGTGTACTAAAATACTTTTTACTTTAAACCAAAAACATAAGTAACAAACATTTAAGGACTCAATAGCATTTTTTCCAATAAATATTTAGGTAGTTCAATTTTGTATAGAATTAATTATCAAATAATCTTGGACCTACAGTTCCAGGACTTGACACATAGATAATTAAAATTGATAAACTATATCAAACTCCATCAAAACTCTAAAATACCATGATGACTAAAGCACCATCCTCTGGTACTTTGATCTTTAGTATGCTCTTTGCCATAGAAATATTAGCCCATTACACAGAACGTTCTGTTAACTGCTGTTGAGTCGGCCCCCAGCTTATGAATACCCTGTGCACACTTGAACAAAATGTTGCCTAGTCCTGTGTTATTCCCATGACTGATTGAGGAGTGGATCATTGTGATCCGTAGGGTTTTACTTGTATATGTATCGTTGGTTGCCATCCAGTAGATTTTGACTTGTGATGACCCCTTGTGTGTAGAGTAGAACTGTGTTCCATAGAGTTTTAAAGGCTGTGACCTTTCAGAAGCGGATCGCCAGGCCTGTCTTCTGAGGCATCTCTGGGTGGGTTCTAACTGCCAAGCTTTCAGCTAGTAGTCGAGCACTTAACCGTTTGTGCCACTCAGGGACTCCTTCATCCATAGAGTTTTCCTTGGATGATTTTTGGAAGTAGATCACAAAGCCTTTTTTCCTAGTTCATCTTAGTCTGCAAGCTTCGCTGAAACCTGATCAGCATTATAGCAACATTCAAGCCCCCACTGACAGATGGGTGGTGTCTGTGCATAGGTGTATTGACTGGGAATCAAACCTGGATCTCCCACAAGGAAGGCGAGAATTCTACCATTGAACTACCAGTGCCTCATTTCCTGCATATTATGTCCTCTAATACTCAACCCAGTGATGTGGACAGGGCAAGGATGTTTGTCCTTGTTTTATTTAGGGGAAAATGGGTGCTTAGATGAATAAAGTGACAAAGCCATCTCCACAGAGCAGGAGCCAGCACCCACCTCCACTATGCCCATCCCACAAGATTGCTCTTCTTCACCCTTCCATGGGCTCATCTGGGATCTCAGCCCTGTCAGCCGCTTGGTGTTCAAGGAATCATTTAGCAAAAGCAATAAGCAGATGCTAATGTAGTAATGGTGGTCTCAAGGGCTATTTCCAGGTAATACGCATTTAGCCTGAGCTACCTCACTCTTTTACCTCACTAGTGGCTTTCTTGGTGAAAGTTTCAGGCAAGTATGAAAGTTGTTTTTACTAGTGAGGTAATAAAACTGGATAGTAAAGCCAGAAAGGAAAAACGCATAAAAATTCTAATGTCCATAAAATTTTTATTAGATGGCATAAAAACTTTGGGAACTATTTTTGGAACACCCTTGACATTGACCAAATTCTTAATTTTACGGCGGAAAGTTGCCTTACCTTTGAGTTGGTCACAGGCTTCCTTGTCTCCAGCTCCTTCACTGCTGAACAGTATGTTCGCTTCCACAAGGATGGGCTTTGGAAGACCTGTTTCTGGCTTCCCTTCCTTCTCTGCAGGTGGAACATGCCGGGGCTTTGATATTTCTGCTCTAGTAGAGTCAGCTTTGATATTTCAGGGCCTACGGACTGTCTAGGATCTTTCCTTTTTTATTTCTTACCATTTCTCTGAGCATTGGAATTTTCATCAGGTAATTAGGAATTGGGAAGGAAAGTTAGAAGAACGGAAACTAGCAATATAACCAGTATATGGTTAGCGCCAAACAAATGGTACTGGTAACCAAGGTTGAGTGTTTAGATGAAGAGCACTCAGGGATGCTTTAATGGAGGAGGTAGGACTTGAATTGAGCCTTGGTGAATGAATGGAGTTAGGATAGCTTGGGAAGAGGGGAGAAGATACCAAGCCTCATTCTTTTCCCATATGTTTTTGTTTCAGAGAATATCATATGGATTCTCTTTGGGGTTATATTCTTGAGTAATATTTCTTGGATCAAAAAACGTTCTTCCTTTTCTCCTACTAGCTGTGATATGTTAAAGCAATGTCTCACCAAGAGCTTTAATACATCCAACACCTGAGTATTCCGAATCAGAAAGTTACACATGAACTCCAATATTGGCTCTACCACTTGATAACTGTGGGTCTTGAGAGAAGCCATTTAATTTCTCTGGATCTGTTTTTTCATCTGAAAGAAAAATAGGCTTAATAATACTGATCTCCAAACTTACAGAGAGGATAGTAGGATGTGTGGACATATTAACTAACATAGTGCCTTACACACAGTAACAGTTCAATCAATAATGAAGTTCTCTTCCCTCCTCATAGGCCATATATGACAGATTATATTTTATGAGTAAGGAGCAACCAGCATAGCTCCTGAGAGCATGCAAAAAATGTGGTACCTCTGCTGAAATGCTTGTCTCTGGAACAGGGGTGAATCATTCAATAAGCAAGGTAAGCACAGGGCTTACCTTACTTACCAGATCACCTGTAGTGAACAATTTCACATGGGTTTCACCACATCTTTCAAACCCATGTGAAATTGTTCACTACAGATGATCTGGTAAGCAATGTAAGCACATGCTTACCTTACCTATTGGGTAATCTGCCACTGCTCTGGAATTTGGGTTAGCCTTTTAGGAAACCCAAGCCTGGCCTCTTGCTGGTGTGGCTGCCCAAAGACCCTCATCCCTATGTGGGAGATGGATGGTGGCACCATAGTTCACAGTTCTGGTACATTGCCATCCACAACCCTTAAGCAGTCCTTGAGCACTTGCCAGCTGTCAAGAGGATTAAAGGACAACAGAGTTTAGAACTGAAGAGTGCTGAGGCCTGGCATTTATGTTAAAAAGTGAAGATATTTGTTTACCATAGTCAAGTACATGTTGCTAGTCAATCAAAAGTTTCCAGTGAGCTAGTCCAGCATGGAGCGACAGTAAGCTTTCTTCCATTGATTTCCTGGTGGCCTTTGAGAAGCCCTAGAAGTACAATCAGCTGGGGCAGACACGCTAGCTAAACCTGCTCTAGACTAGCAGGTCCAGTCCAGTTGCTATCGAGTAGATTCTGACTCATGGTGACCCCCTGCATGTCACAGTAGAACTGAGCTCCTTAGGGTTTTTTTTTCTCTTCTTCCTAACAATGTCAACAACTTTATTTTCATAGGAATGATGGATAGGAAATAAGATTTTAAAAATAAAAAAAAATTATCTATTGAAAAAAATAATGACAAAAATTGACAAGGATATTTTTTGGCAAATGGGTTAAAGTAATTTAAGGTATTCCTAATAAGAATATGTGTAAAACTACAGGCCCATTCAATTTTCTCTTAAAAAATAAATATACATACATAAAAAGCTATCATAATGAAACCTTTTCTGGACCGATAGTCTATATTCCACTTGGGACTGTTTCCCAAATCTCCATCCTGTTAAAATTCAGTAGCCATGCCTCTGAGCAATGCCCCAAATTTTATTCCACTCACACAGAAAATGGTGAAGGCATTGTCACACAGAGGCCTTTTTGGAGGAGTCCGTTGTCATTGATAAGTTCCTCCAATACCACACCCACCCCATCCTATGGCCCCAAAGATTTGTAAGCTCAGAATAAATACCCAAACCATCATCCATAAAGCAAACAGAGCCCCACTGCATTGCTGCTAGATTTTTATTTATTTTATTTATTTTTATTTTTTTCTTTGGATATACATTCAAGTGATTTGACACTTTGGAAGTACAAAAAACAAAAATCAGCTGCTGTCAAGTTGATCGTGACTGCTGGTGACCCCATGTGTGTCAGAGTAGAACTGTGCTCCATAGGATTTTTTTTTAAATTAATTTTTATTAAGCTTCAAGTGAACATTTACCATTCCAATCAGTCTGTCACATGTAAGTTTACATACATCTTACTCCCTTCTCCCGCTTCTTCTCCCCCTATTGAGTCAGCCCTTTCAGTCTCTCGTTTCGTCATTGCTGCTAGATTTTGCTTTAATCGCAGCACCAACTGCTTAATCACATGCCCAGCACTTGAGTCAGTTGACAGAAATCCTACAAGCAGTTTCCTAGTACATCTTCCATCTTTGGTGTAGGCCGGGCAAAATCTACAACCTGCGATTGTCTAAAAGGACATTTTAAAGACAATCTGGCTAACCTATTTTTCTGAGCAACCTCTTGAAAACAGTACACGACAACTCCTTCTGTCAACCATTTCCTAACTTCAAAAAGGATCATGATGAGTCTGTGTGACTTTCCATCACATCACTGAAGTCTTATAATACATCCAAACATCATAGCAAAAAGAAAGGTAGGAGTTGGGTTAGGGTAGAAGAGACGTGTCTGTCAGTTACCCCAAAGTAAAATTTCACAGACTCCTGAGATAGGAGCCTTCATTTTGATTGTGCTAAATGACTTGAATTTTGATGGAAAGAACAAGTTTTCAGAGAGTCAGATTTTAGACAAAATTATTTAACACTAAATTCACAAATCATCCTTTCAAACCTTCTATTTCAAACACATTGCTAAATGTAATCTGGAATCAAGAATTACCATTCTCGAACTACCATATGATCCAGCAGTCCCACTCCTTGGAATATATCCTAGAGAAGTGAGAGCTGTCACACGAACAGATATATGCACACCCATGTTCATTGCAGCACTGTTTACAATAGCAAAAAGATGGAAGCAACTGAGGTGCCCATCCATGGATGAATGGATAAATAAATTATGGTATATTCATACAATGGAATACTATGCATTGATAAAGAACATGGTGAATCTGTGAAACATTACCTAACATGGAGGAACCTGGAAGGCATTATGCTGAGAGAAATTAGTCAGTTGCAAAAGGACAAATATTGTATGAAACCACTATTATAAGAACTCAAGAAATAGTTTAAACAGAGAGGAAAATATTCTTTAATGGTTACGAGAAGGGGGAGGGAGGGAGGGAGGGAGAGGAGAATTCACTAATTAGATTGTAGACAAGGACTAATTTAGGTGAAGGGAAGGACAACACACAATATAGGCAAGGTCAGCACAACTGGACTAAACCAAAAACAAAGAAGTTTCCTGAATAAACCGAATGCTTTGAAGGCCAGCGTAACAGGGCCGGGGGTTTGGGGACCATGGTTTCAGGGGACATTTAGGTCAATTGGCATAATAGAATCTATTAAAAAAAAAAGAGAATTACCATTCTCGAAATTCTTTTCAATAAAACCAAGATTCCTGCTGGGTACCTAAGAGAATAGATTGTTTTCCAGGAAAGAATGATCTAAAACCTCTCCAGTAGGATTATTGCACAGTGGAGCCCACAGGGCAATGATTTCCAAGGGCTAGTCCTCATGTAAAAGGCCACAATAAATCTATCTGTATGCTCAACCCCACTCTTAACTCTACATGGTAGGTACAAATATGACAATCTTGCTTAAAAAAGAAACTCCTGAGGCAAGAAAGGGATGGAAAACTCTACCAAGGCAACTTGAGTCAAAAACTGCAATTACTATTTCCACTGCCATGAAGGGCACTCACCCAATAGACTGACCATTCCAAGTACCAAGATGAACCAGTAGCAACGTTATCACACATCAACATTTCACTTAGTCCACGGCTCAAAACTGAGCTTTAGAACTTCTTAGAGAAGATGATTTTAGAAAAGAAATAAACTGCTGGTAATCCACCCATGGTTGTTGTTGTTAGGTGCCATCGAGTCAGTTCCGACTCATAGTGACCCTATGTACAACAGAACAAAACACTTCCTGGTCCTGCACCATCCTCACAATTGTTGGTATGCTTCAGTCCATTGTTGCAACCACTGTGTCAGTCCATCTCATTGAGGGTGTTTCTCTTTTTCACTAACCCTGTACTTACCAAGCATGGTATCCTTCCCCAGGGACTGATCCCTCCTGATAACATGTCCAAAGTATGTGAGACATAGTCTCACCATTCTTGTTTCCAAGGAGCACTCTGGTTGTACTTCTTCCAAGACAGATTTGTTCATTCTTTTGACAGTTCATGGTGTATTCAATATTCTTCGCCAGCACCACAATTCAAAAGCATCAATTCTTCTTTGGTCTTCCTTATTCATGGTCCAGTTTTCACATGCATATGAGGCAATTGAAAACACCATGGCTTGGGTCAGGCAGACCTTAGTCTTCAAGGTGACATCTTTCCTTTTCAACACTTTAAAGAGGTCTTTTGCAGGAGGTTTTCCCAACGCAATGCATCCTTTGATTTCTTGACTGCTGCTTCCATGGTGTTGATTGTAGGTCCAAGTAAAATGAAATCCTTGACAACTTCAATCTCTTCTCCGTTTGTCGTAATGTTGCTTATTGGTCCAGTGGTGAGGATTTTTGTTTTCTTTATGTTCAGGTGTAATCCATACTAGAGGCTGTGGTCTTTGATCTTCATCAGTAAGTGCTTCAAGTCCTCTTCGCTTTCAGCAAGCAAGGTTGTGTCATCTGCATATGGGAGGTTGTTAATGAGTCTTCCCCCAATCCTGATACCAAGTTCTTCTTCATATAATCCAGCTTCTTGGATTATTTGCTCAGCATACAGATTGAATAGGTATGGTGGTGAAAGGATACAACCTTGACACACACCTTTCCTAACTTTAAACCACACGGTATCCCCTTGTTCTGTTAGAATGACTGCCTCTTGATCTTTGAACAGGTTCCTCATGAGCACAGTTAAGTGTTCTGGAATTCCCGTTCTTTGCAATGTTATCCATTATTAGTTCTGATGCACAGCCTTTGCATGGGCAATGAAACACAGGTAAACATCCTTCTGGTATTCTCTGCTTTCAGCCAGGATCCATGTGACATCATCCATGTTATCCCTGGTTCCACGTCCTCTTCTGAATCCAGCTTAAATTTCTGGCTGTTCCCTGTCAATATACCGCTGCGGCTGCTTTTGAATGATCTTTAGCAAAATTTTACTCGTGTGTGATATTACTGATATTGTTCAATAATTTCTGTGTTCAATTGGATTACCTTTCTTGGGAATGGGCATAAATATGGATCTCTTCCAGTCAGTTGGCCAGGTAGCTGTCTTTCAAATTTCTTGGCATAGATGAGTGAGCACTTCCAGCACTGCGTCCGTTTGTTGAAACATCTCAACTGGTATTCCGTTAATTCCTGGGGCCTTGTTTTTCACCAGTGCCCTCAGTGCAGCTTGGACTTCTTCCTTCAGTACCATCAGTTCTTGATCATATGCTTCTTCCTGAAATGATTGAAAGTTGACCAATTCTTTTGGTGTACTGACTGTGTGTATTCCTTCCATCTCCTTTTGATGCATCCTGTGTCATTTAATATTTTCCCCGTAGACTCCTTCAATATTACAGCTCAAGGCTTGAATTTTTTCTTCAGTTCTTTCAGCTTCAGAAACGCCGAGTGTGTTCTCCTTTGGTTTTCTATCTCTAGGTCTTTGTACATGTCGTTATAGTACTTTGTCTTATTGAGCTGCCCTTTGAAATTTTCTGTTCATCTCTTTTACTTCATCATTTCTTCCTTTTGCTTTAGCTACTCAATGTTCAAGAGCAAGTTTGAGGCCCTTCTGACATCCTTTTGGATTCTTTCTTTCTTTCTCTCTTTCTCTCTCTCTCATCTTTTTAATGACCTCTTGCTTTCTTCACGGATGATGTTCTTGATGTCATTCCACAACTTATTTGGTCTTCGGTCATTAGTGTTCAACTCGTCAAATCTGTTCTTGAGATAGTCGCTAAATTCAGGTGGAATATACTCAAGGTTGTTCTTTGGCTTTCCTGGACTTGTTCTGATTTTCTCCAGTCAATCCATTAACCTAACATAAATTGATCAAATACTCATTAAAGGTTGAGTTGTAATAATGAAATGCTAGTGAATTGCGGTGTTCAGGGCATTATTTTTCAATCACAGTTCTTGAAACATCACCAAGACATTTGCAAAAGGAATTACAGTTTGTTGTTTTTTAATTTTTCTATCTGGGTAGCACCATATTTTGTTCTAATGTTAATTCCTCCACAATATCCCACCCAGTGTAATATTTGGCAATCCATGCAGCAGCCTGCAATGTACAAAGTATACCAAGTTTAAACCTTCCCACTCACCCTATTAAAATGTCAAATCCTAAGCACACAAATAAAAAATACCACTCTAGGAAATATTATTCAATTATTCTTCAATTGCCTGCCATAATTCATGAATCTTATAATTACCATAGGGTTTTCTTTTATGTTTCTAAATTTTACTTACTTTGTTGTTGTTGTTGGGAATATATACAGCAAAACATACACCAGTTCAAAATTTCTACATGTACAATTTAGTGACATTGTTTATATTCTTAGAGTTGTGCAACCATTCTTACCCTGCTTTTTCTGACTTGTTCCTCCCGCGTTAACTTAAACTCATTGGCCCCCTAAGGTTCCCGTCTGATCTTTTGAGTTGCTGTTTTGAATTTGATCCCATATAGATAGTTCTTAAAAGAGCGTATTGCTGAAGGCAGATATTTTTTACTAATTAAACTAAACTATTCTTTTGTTTCAAGAAGGTTTCAGGGCATATTTTTGGTTTAAGGTTTAAAGATTATCTCAGGGTAATAGTTTCAGGGGTTCATTCAGCCTCCATGGGTCCAGAAAGTCTAGAGTGCATGAGAATTTGAAATTCTGTTCTGCATGTCCCCCCCTTTGATCAGGATTCTTCTATGGAATCTTTGATCAGAATGTTCAGTAATGGTAGCTGGACACCATCCAGTTCTTATGGTCTCATAGCAAAGGAAGCAGTTGTTCATGGAGGCTGTTAGCCACACATTCCATATCTTCCTCCTGTTTTTATCTCTCCTTCTTCCTCTGTTGCTCTAGGTGAATAGAGATTAATTGTTGTGCTTTGGATAGCCACTTGCAAACTTTTAAAACCCCAGCCACTACACAATAAACTAGGAGGTAGAACAGAAGCACTAAACATGTTATTAAGTTAACTGGGATGTCCCATGAAACCATGACCCTAAACCTCCAAACCAAGGAATGAAATCCCATGAGGGTGTTTCGTTGTACATAAGCAGCCTTAGCAGCTACTCTTTTTTTTTGTTGTTGTTGTAAATGTATCTATCACACAACTTTTGGCAGTTCTACTTTTTACAGGTATAGAACTTATTGATAGCAATTATAGTAATTGGCTGTGCAACCCTATCCTTAATCAATGTGATTTTTCCATCACCGTTAAGCTCACCTCCCTCCTGCCTCTGGTAACCACTGATAAACTTTGTTCTCTATACATTTGCCTTTTCTTGTCTTTTAATGTAAGTGAAGTCATACAGTATTTATGTTTTTGTGACTGGCTTTTTTTTTTCCACTGGGCATAATGTTTTCAAGCTCCATCCACACTGTAGAATGTACCAAGACTTCATTTCTCCTGCTGGCTGAGTCATATTCCATTGTATGTATGTACCACGTTTTGTTTATCCCTTCCTCTGTTGATGGGCATTTAGGATGTTTTCACCTTTTGGCTATTGTGAATAGTGCTGCAATGAACATTGGTGTGCAAGTCTTTTTTTTTTTGAGTCTCTGCTTTCAAGTCTTTTGGGTATATACTGAGGAATGGATTTGCTGGGTCATATGGTAGTTCTATTTTTAAGGAACTGCCACACTGTTTTTCCACAATAGCTATACCGATTCCCACCAGCAATGGATAAGCCTTAAAGTTCTTAGAAGAAAATGGAGGGATAACACTGTCAGGCCTAGCTTTTAACAATGGATAATCTAATATAACAACAAAAGCACAAACAGCAAAAGACAAAATAAATAAATGGGACCTCGTAAAAATTAAAAACTTTTGTTCATCGAAAGACTACCAAAAAAGTGAAGACAAGCTACCAACTGGGGGAATATGTTTGGAAACCACATATCTGATAAGAATCTAATAACCAAAATATATATAAAACTTCAGCAGCTTAACAACAAAAAGACAGCCCAATTACAAAATGGGCAAAAGACTTGAATAGACATTTCACCAAAGAAGACATCCAAATGGCCACCAGACACATGAAAAGAGGCTCAGTGTCATTAGCCATCAGAGAGGTGCAAATAAAAACCACGATGAGATACTGTTTCACTCGCACTAGAATGGCTGAAATACCGTAAGGTTTTTGATGGCTGATTATTTGGAAGTAGATCGCAGGCCTTTCTTCCAAGGGGCCTCTGGGTGAACTTGAACCTCCACCCTTTTGGTTAACAGCTAAGTAGTAATTATTTGTACCACGCAGGGACTCCCTACTAGCAGGTAGGGAGGGAGAAGTAGCCTTCTGTGCTCTATTTAATTAATGAAAACATTTTACTGGGAAACTGCCGCTATGAAAGGGAGAATCTGGTTTTAGAGTTTGTTCTAAACCTAGGAATAGAAGAAAGGGGGAAAGTTGTGTTATCATGGGGCAACTAACAAGCTAAATATCATCTCATTAAAAGCCAAATGTAATTTCAGGGTGAATCAGGTACACAGTTGAGTCCTGTGTCCTAATGCTGGAGGGCTCCTGTTGAATTACTAATGACAACAAGAACAATAACAACAAATGACAAAATATTGCCAGTCAAAGAAACAGATCTGAAGCAAAAATGTACAGCCACCTACAGGTAGTCCCCAACTTCTGACAGCGTTCTTTTCTGATGACTGCTCCGGCATAAGTTGGTTCTGACGGAAATTGAATGCTTCATTTTTTTTTTTTTTAAGTTTTCATTGTTGTTGCTTTTTATTATCAGCATCTTTATAAATCTGATCTTTGTCTTTGAGGGTTAGAAACACTGTATCTGAGACTAATAATATCAGCAAATTACATGCTGCAACATTGTATATGGTACATATTACTAATGATGAGATGTACAAAACCAAAACAAAACAAAACGGAAAGTCATAAGTGCAATTCATTGTAACTTGAATATGTTGTAAGTTGGGGACCACTCATATTTTAACATCTCCTGCTTACACTAGAGGAGCCCTGGTAGTGTAGTGGTTAAGAGCTTGGTGCTAACCAAAAGGTTGGCAGTTCAAATCCACCAGCTGCTCCTCGGAAACCCTATACTCTGTCCTGTGGGGTTGCTTTGAGTTGGAATCAACTCTATGGCACCAAACAACAACAACTTACAGTGGAAGGGAGGAACTTCTGTGGCTCTGAGGATTTGCTTCGCTTGGGTAACTAGTCTCTTGCACAACCAGGTCACCAGCTTCCAACTTTGCAGGGGCCTTCTGTTCCCTATTTCTTGCTCTAACACTCAGAGAGGGAGATTTGAGTTGAAGAAGGCGTTTTTTTTTTGGGAGGAGGCAGGTTGGTGTTGAGGACAGGGAAGAGAGGGTCTTAGATGAGAGGAAATTATGTTATTGCTGTTACCCTCTTTCCTTCTTTTTCTCACCTTGAGAATGAGTCAATTCTGTCATTAAATGGTAAAGAAGGGTCCATTTTGAAAATAATGTTTTAGGCAACTCTTGTTCAAAACGGCCTTTGAACTGGAAGATGGGATAGTTCCCTGGCAGAAAAAGGAAACTGAAGGTAGTTTTTCCTGTGTGAAGAAAAAGTTGTTACAGTACTGTTACTTAATGATGGTGCTATATGCAGACTCCATCTCCATGGGGATCTGTATCCTAATTAGAGTAGAAGATTTGAAAAGTGGTAGAAGAAAGAATTTTCTTCAGGGAGTGATCTTTGCCCACACTAAAGCCAAAGGATAAACTTTGTTCCTAAGGTTCATTGTACTTCTGAAGGTAATGATTAGTTGATTTTGTGATGAAACCTGTATCCCTCAACCTCTCCTCACCATGTCCAAAGTCTGGCTGTTTGTCTGGGTTTGGTTTCAGTGTAAGTAAAGACTGAGCATCAAGTCATCACTGTATAAACTAGGTCAATTCTTATTTTAAATATCTTTTTTTTTTAATCGAGTAACCTTTTTTTTTTTATTGTGCTTTAGGTGAAAGTTTACAGGGTAAATTAGTTTCTCATTAAACAGTTAATACGCATAATGTTTTGTGGTATTGGTTGCCAACCCCATGTCAACGTTCTCCCCTTCTTGACCTTGGGTTCCTCGTTACCAGCTTTCCTGTCTTCTCCTGCCTTCTCATCCTTGCCCCTGGGCTGGTGTGCCTATTTAATCTCATATATATGGTTGAACTTTGTGTATTATTGTTTGTCTGATAGGCCTGTCTAGTCTTTGGCCAAAGGGTGAACCGCAGGAATAACTTCAGTACTGAGTTAAAAGCGTGTCTGGTGGCCATGCTCCTGGGGTTTCTCTAGCCTGTCAGACCAATAAGTCTGATCTTTTTTTGTAAGTTAGAATTTTATTCTCCATTTTCTCCAGCTGTGTCTGGGACAGTCTCTTGTGAATACCTGTCAGAGCAGTTGGTGGTAGTAGCTGGGCACCATCTAGTTGTGCTAAACTCAGTCTAGTGGAAGCTGTGGTAGTTGGGGGCCATTAGTCTTTTGGACTAATCTTTCCCTTGTGTCTTTGGTTTTCTTCATTCTCACTTGCAGCAGACGGGTTGCCACATAACCTTTTCAATGGAAAATTTGTTTCTGTTCTTTTTTAAAAAATCTGAAACAAACTATTTCAAGGTTTTCAGATTGTCTGTGATAGTTAAGCTCATACTGAAAAGATTTGGCATATATAAAATCAGAGTAAATTCAAAGTATGTGGTAACACTGCTTAAAATGTTATAGATGTACCTAGGTGTTGCAAAATTGGGAAATAATCGTTACAGTGGTTTTTAAGATTTTTAGCCTGGGACCTGGGCATGGCCTTTAGAAATTCCGTGTATGCCCTGGTATTAAAAGCAAGATTTTGTGTATCTGGACTTTTTTCTCAGGAAAGTATTGGTAGCTGTCATCAGATTCTCATAAGGGCCTATGTCCCCCCAAAAGGTTAAGAACCACAACCTTTTGAAAATGCTCAGTACATTGTACTAAATAAAAATTCAGTGATAAAAGTAGACTTCTCTGGGTATCCGTAGGTTCTCTTTCCACACTGAAGACTTAGAATATTAGCTATAAGATTTACAACTTAACATTCTATTTAGAATTTTAAATCCCAGTGCAATGATTATAAAAATTATATCACTATTAGAAAAGTTTTGATTAAAAAAGGGTATGGGATGGTCTTAATTCAAATGAGGATTCTCCCTAAGAACTGGTGGAGTGTATGGATTCCCTGGGTGGTGCAAGTGGTTAGTAAGCTCGGCTGCTAACTGAAATATTGGTAGTTTGAGTCCACCCAGAGGTGCCTTGGAAGAAAGGCCTTATGATCTACTTCTGAAAAATCAGCCACTGAAAATTCTGTGGAGCACAGTTCAACTCTGACACACGTGGGGTCAACATGAGTTGTCATGCACTTGGTAACCAGTTTGTTTTTTGGTGGAGTTTATGGAGAAAGAAGGCACTTTGGAGGGAGGCAGCCAGGGTTGTGAGTGGAAAATGTCACCTGAGAGACCACTGGGAGGCGCTGCGGCACAGGGTGTGAAAAGAACCCAGCGTCTAACAGTGCCTCAGCTTCCTACTCCTGTTGCAACCTTGGACAGGTCATTTAATTTCTCTCTGGGTCAGTTCTGCTATCTGAAAAATATAGATACTCCTTTCTCAGTGTGTCTCCATGAGAAATGGGCTTTTTAAAAAGTGCACAGTGGCCGTTAAAATAAATGTGCTGATAAAGATTGCCAAGGTGTATTGAGTATAAAGAATGAGGTGCAGGGTAATCCGTTATGATGGTTTTTGTGTGTGACTATTTGGTCAAACATATATATGCCAATATATGCATTTTCCCCTAGAAGGATAAAGAAAAAACTGTGATTCTTTTTAGGGAACAGAACTAGGAGTGGGAGGGAGGATTCTACTTTTCTTTTTTATCACTTCTATTAAAAATATTAACAGGCATATCTGGGCAGTGGGATTATGGGCTGTTTTGTTTTCTTTATTATTTCTTTTTTAAGTAAGACACTAAAAATAATTTTAAAAATAAAAATGAAAGACCTTTGGGAAAAGGGTGTGATTCTTATTAATGGAGAGTAATCACGGCTGATATAAGGCCTGATCATACAAAACCAAAACAAAAAACCAAACCCAGTGCTGTCGAGTTGATTCTGACTCATAGTGGCCCTATAGGACAGAGTAGAACTGCCCCACAGAGTTTCCAAGGAGTGCCTGGTGGATTCAAACTGCCAACCCTTTGGTTAGCAGCTGTAGCACTTAACCGCTACAGCCACCAGGGTGATCATACAAAGGAGAATGTTTTCAGGAAGAGCTCCCCCCAGGATGGGGAAGTATCCCAGATTCACTCCTGTGGTTCCCTTAAATAGAACATACTCAGGGCTTTCTATTGGAAACAGGATTCAAATAACGTCCATTTATTGCAATATTTTTGTCTTCCTCTTTTTCCCCACATGTAATTTGTTGGTTGAAGAAACTGCAATGCTTGTCTTTCAGAGTTTTTCACAGTCTGAATTTTGCTAATTGCATCCCTGTGGTGTAGTTTAACATGTTTTTCTGCCCTCTGTATTTCTTAAAAATCAGTAGCTGAATCAAGAGTGTTGATCAGATACTGATTTGACTTTGGGGGTCTGAGGGTAGGGCTGCTTCATAGGTGATGGTGTGTTCTTCCATCAGGAGGCGTATAAAGTCCGTTTGACTCTCTTTTTGAGTTGTTAGTAACTGTTGACCATCAATACCTAGATCCATTCATGAGGGGTTCCAAAATGGTGATACTGTAATTTTGTCATCCCTTCTTCATTTATGGAAACCCCGGTGGCATAGTGGTTAAGTGCTACAGCTGCTAACCAAAGGGTCAGCAGTTCGAATCCTCCAGGCACTCCTTGGGAACTCTATGAGGCAGTTCTACTCTGTCCTATAGGGTCGCTGTGAGTAATATACATAGAAAAATATATATAACAAATTTTTTTAAAAATTAAAAAATTCGTGAATTTCTACATGCACAATTCAATGACATTACATTCTTCCAAGTTTTACCAACATTCTCGCCATCCTTTTCTGAATTATTTCACCACCATTAACATAAACTCACTTCCCCCTAAGCTTCTCATCTAACTTCTTTTTTAATTGTGCTTTAGATGAAGGTTTACAGAACAAATTACTTTCTCATTAAACAATTAATACACATATTGTTTTGTGACATTGGTTACCAACCCCACAACTTGTTAACACTTTCCCCTTATGGACCATGGGTTCCTCATTACCAGCTTTCCTGTCCTCTCCTGCCTTCTTGTCCTTGTCCCTGGGGTGGTATGCCCATTTAGTCTTGTTTTGTTTTATGGGCCTGTATAATCTTTGACTGAAGGGCGAACCTCAGGAATGGCTTCAGTAGTGAGTTAAAATGGTGTCCAGGGGCCATATTCTGTCAGATCAGTAAGTCTGGTCTTTTTTTGTGAGTTAGAATTTTGTTCTACCTTTTGCTCCAGGTCTGTCCGGAACCCTCTATCGTGATCCCTGTCAGAGCAGTTGGTGGTGGTAGCCAAGCACCATCTGGTTGTGCTGGACTAAGTCTGGTGGTGGCTGTGGTCTCTGTGGTCATTGTGGTCCATTAGTCCTTCGGACTAATCTTTTCCTTGTGCTTTTGGTTTTCTTCATTCTCCCTTGCTCCAGACAGGGTGCAACCAGTAGAGTATCATAGATCGCTGTTCAGAAGCTTTTAAGACCCTAGGCACTACTCACCAAAGCAGGCTGTAGAACATTTTCTTTATAAACTATGTTATGCCAATTGAGCTAGATGTCCCCTGAGACCATGGTCCTCAGCCTTCAATCCAGTAATTCAGTCCTTCAGGGAGTTTGGGTGTGTCTATGGAGCTTCTATGACCTTGCCTTTGTCAAGTTGTGCTGACTTCCCCAGGATTTTGATTGTCTTTGCAGGACTTCTTTTTGGTGTGATGGAAATGTTCTGTAATTAGATAGTGGTGATGGTTGTACAACTCTGTGAATATACTAAAAACCACTAAATTATACACTTTAAAATAGTTAAAGTGGTGAATTTAATGTGAATTTTATCTAAAAAAATAATGGGTGTTTACAGTCTTTAAGTGATACGTAAATTTGAATCACCTTGTATAAATTAAGTTGCTGAGCTCTTTATTGCAAGGAATTTTTGCTTCTTTTTATATGATGTCAGGGTTTGATTTTGAAGCAACTGCAGATGGGGTTTAGGGCATGTGCTTCTTGAGTTATGTCAGGACTTTTGCTGTGGTTATGCCTCATCTCCGGCCCAGCTAGCTTTATATCGTACCTTCAGAAGGTAGGGAGCAAACCTGGCCTTCATCAACATTGGGTCTACCAATTGCAAAAATTAGGTGAATTTAATTAAAAAATTCAGCTGGAGAAACCAGACTCTTAGAGATCGGGATTGTTGTCCTGGTGAACTGTGTTCGATTTGTGAAAATGCTTCCTGTGGTACGCTTAAGATATGTGCACACTTCTGCATGTTTGTTATACTTTAGTGACAAGCTAAAAAAATTCAGTTCAACCTTCAGAAATGCGTGTATGGTATCAACAAACTGTGATTAAATGAGTACCAGAATTCACTAAATTGTCCTGCTGCCTTGGAGACAACATGCCATCATGGTCTTTCTAAAAGGTTCCATTTCCATAGACAGCACTGCATAGGTGATCTCAGAGCTCTGCATCTGGACCCTTTCTCTTGGGCAGTGAGTGTGTCCTGACCATCTCCTAATAATTGTTTTCATTTTAAGAGTAAGGTCATGGCTGACCTGTGGCTCCTATGATTTGGGTCTGCTGGAAAGTAAACCCCCTGGAAGAGGCGGTACTCTGCTCCAGAGATAGCACTACTGGGCAGGTGTGCCCCACTCCTTGCTCTGTCCTCAGTGGCAGACACACAGAAGCTATCATGATGCTTGTTTTTTCTGCTGAATCCAGAATTGCCATTGTGGGCACCCACTACAAAGTGATCCAGATGGCATTCTAGTGAGTTCAGGCCCATCATCCCATATCTAAAATCTATGGTGCCAAGTATATTTTAGGATCCAGACATTTTTGGATCTTAGGCGAAATACTATGTAATAATTAATAATATAATTACAATAATTGTATTACTGTAATATACTGGATATTATATAATACTGTCAATAGGGTCTGGGGCAGCTCTGTAATCAGAGAATGATGAATATTTACACTAAGTGGGACAGACACTACCAACAGTTTCATGTCAGCTCAGGTCAGAGTGTGCTGCCAAAGTAGTTTGAGTCAAACTTTCAAAAAGTTTTTTGGTTTTCAGAGTGTTGTGATTTTGAAATTGCTCATGAGAGAAGCCCCCATGTGTCTTTCAGTTTGTTGTACCGTTGGGGATGTATGTTGCTGTGATGTTCAAAGCTGTGCCACTAGTATTCAAATACCAGCAGGGTCACCCATGGTGGACAGATTTCAGCTGAGTTTCCAGACTAAGACAGACTAGGAAGAAGGACTCAGTGGTCTACTTTTGAAAAGAATTAGCCAGTGAAAACCTTATGAATAGCAGTGAAACATTGCCTGACATAGTGCCGGAAGATGAGCCCCTCAGGTAGGTAGGCTGTCAAAATACGACTAGGGAAGACCTGCCTCCTCAGAGTAGACCATAATGACATGGATGGAGGCAAGCTTTCGGAATCTTCATTTGCTGATGTGACATGGCTCAAAACTAGAAGAAACAGTTACAAACATCCATTAATAATTGGAACCTGGAATGTACAAAGTATGAATCAAGAAAAATTGGAAACTTCAAAAAATGAAATGGAGCACATGAACATCGATATCCTAGGCATTAGTGAGCTGAAATGAACTGTTACTGGCCATTTTGAATCAGATAATCATATGGTCTGCTATGCCAGGGATGACAGCTTGAAGAGGAATGGCCTTGAATTCTTCATCAGAAAGAACATTTGAAGATCTATCCTGAAGTACAACGCTGCCAGTGATAGAATAATATCCATATGCCTACAAGGAAAACCAGTTAATACGACTACTATTCAAATTTACACACCAACCACTAAGGCCAAAGATGAAGAAATTGAAGATTTTTAACCAACTTCTGCAGTCTGAAATTGATTGAATATGCAATCAGGATGTAATGATAATTAGTGGTGATTGGAATGTGAAAGTTGGAAACAAAGAAGGATCGATAGTTGAAAAATATGGCCTTGGTAATAGAAATGATGCCAGAGATTGAATAAAAGAGTTTTGCAAGACCAACGACTTCTTCATCGCAAATACCTTTTTTCGACAATGTAAACAGCAACTATACACGTGGACCCTGCCAGATGGGATACACAGGAATCAAATGGACTACATCTGTGGAAAGAGATGATGGAAAAGCTCGATATCATCAGTTAGAATAAGGCCAGGGGCCAACTGCAGAACAGACCATTAATTGCTCGTATGCAAGTTCAAGTTAAAACTGAAGAAAATTAGAACAAGTCCACGAGAGCCAAAGTACAAACTTGAGCCTGTCCCACCTGAATTTAGAGACCATTTCAAGAATAGATTTGACGTGTTGAACACTAATGACTTAAGACCAGTTGAGTCATGGAATGACATCAAGGACATGATATGTATAGAAAGCAAGATGTCATTAAAGAGACAGGAAAGAAAGAAAAGACCAAAATGAACATCAGAAGAGACTCTGAAAGTTGCTCTTGAATGTGAGAGTAGCTAAAGCGAAAGGAAGAAATGATGAAGTCAAAGAGCTGAACAGAAGATTTCAAAGGGTGGGTCCAGAAGGCAAACTAAAGTGTTATAATGACATGTACAAAGAGCTGGAGATAGAAAACCAAAAGAGAAGAACACACTCAGCATTTCTCAAGCTGACAGAACTGAAGAAAAAATTCAAGCCTCAAGTCAATGGTGAAGGATTCAATGGAGAAAATATTAAATGACACAGGAAGCATCAAAAGAAGATGGAAGGAACACACAGAGTCACTATACTGAAAAGAACTGGTCGACATTCAGCCATTTCAGGAGGTGATATATGACTAGGAACCTGTGGTACTGAAGGAAGAAGTCCAAGCTGCACTGAAGAGATTGACAAAAAACAAAGTGCCAGGAATGGATGGAATACCAATTGAGATGTTTCAACAAATGATGTGCCACTGGAAGTGCTCAGCCAACTATGCCAAGAAATTTGGAAGAGAGCTACTTAGCCAACCAACTGGAAGAGATTCATATTTATGCCTGTTCCCAAGGAAGATGATCCCACCGAATGCCGAAATTATAGAATAATATCATTAATATCATATGTAAGTAAAATTTTGCTGAAGATCATTCAAAAGCAGCTGCAGCAGTATGTTGACAGGGAACTGAGAGAAATTCATGCCGGGTTCAGAAGAGGATGTAGATAGAATCAGAGATATCATTGCTGATGTCATATCAGATGGATCCTGGCTAAAAGCAGAGAATACCAGAAGGATGTTTAACTGTGTTTTATTGACTATACAAAGGCATTTGACTGTGTGGACCATAACAAATCATGGATAACATTGCAAAGAATGGGAATTCCAGAACACTTAATTGTGCTCATGAGGAACCTTTACATAGATCAAGAGGCAGTCCTTCAAACAGAACAAGAGGATACTGCATGGCTCAAAGTCAGGAAAGGTGTGCGTCAGGGTTGTGTCCTTTCACCTATTCAATCCGTATGCTGAGCAAATAATCTGAGAAGTTGAACTATATGAAGAAGAACAGGGCATCAGGATTGGAGGAAGACTCATTAGCAACCTGCATTATGCAGATGACACAACCTTCCTTGCTGAAAGTGAAGAGGACTTGAAGCACTTACTAATGAAGATTTAGGAACACAGTCTTCTGTATGGCTTATATCTCAACATAAAGAAAACAAAAATCCTCACAACTGGACCAGTAAGCAACATCATGATAAATGGAGAAAAATTGAAGTCAAAGATTTGACTTTACTTGGATCTGCAATCAACACCCATTGAATCAGTAGTCAAGAAATCAAAAGACGCATTGCGTTGGGAAAATCTGCTGTTAAAAGACCTCTTTAAAGTGTTATGAAGCACAGATGTCACCTTGAAGACTAAGGTGTGCCTGACCCAAGCCATGGCATTTTCAGTCACCTCATATGCATGAGAAAGCTGGACAGTGAATGAGGAAGACCGAAGAAGAATTGATGCCATTGCATTGTGTTGGTGAAGAATATTGAATATACCATGGATTGCCAAAAGAACAAACAAATCTGTCTTGGAAGAAGTATAATCAGAATACACCTTAGAAGCAAGGATGGCGAGGCTACGTCTCACATACTCTGGACATGTTATCAAGAGGGGTCAGTCCCTGGAGAAGGACATCATGCTTGGTAAAATAGAGGGTCAGTGAAAAAGAGGAAGACCCTCGAAGAGGTGCAGTGGGCTCAAGCATAACAATGGTTGTGAGGATGGCACAGGACTGGGCAGCGTTTTGTTCTGTTGTACATAGGGTCACTATGACTCAGAACTGACTTGATGGCACCTAGCAACATAACAACTACATCAGAGAACATGGATTTGTGTCAGTTTTACCATTGAGGAAATGAGCATCAGTTTTTTTCTTACAGAAGTTTTCATGAGAAGTGGTAAGTGGGAAGGGAGTAGGGAAAGGGATAAAAGGGGAAGGAATTCCACAAGCTGACTTGACAGAGGCTGTGCCTCTGAGCCAGTGAATGCAGGTAGAAGAGTGGCAATAAGATACCCTTGATCAGGTGGAGTAGAGATGCCTTCCGCAGTGTAATTCTTTTTTGGATTTTGTCCTCCTCTGTGATACATGCTAAGCTGTCAGTGCTTGTTAACATTTCATTGATTTCTGCACCACATTAGGGCCTTCATGGAGCATTCAGCCATAGCTAAGTTTATAATGTAAAATTTCTGGAGACTAATATTTATCTAAATTAAGTTAATTATAGGGATGATAAAGCTCATTTAGACATGTGTTTTGAAGAGATTAGAGTTGAATTCCCTAAACAAGAAGGAGGGCAAGCCTTTTCTGGAAAATCGATTTGCCATCATTCCTGCTGATCTTTCAAAGGAACACGGGTTCACTGTGGGAATGGCCTTTAAATGCCTCTCTTTAGGACTACCTCTTGAGGGTGGAGGGGAATAAACAGACAAATCTCATATCACATTTGGAAGGTGTCCCCCCACAGTCCCAAACATGTTAATCTTGGTGTAGGCTGTTCAAAAAGAACAGTAAAGAAAGTGACAGTGAGGAGTTGTATGTGTCTGTGGGACAGAAGATGGTAGCTAAAGAGTGAGCGTGGTTTGTAAGCTGATTCTAATTGTAGTTGATGATTACATTTTATTGAGTGGTAATATCTTTTTTTGGGGCGGTTATGTTACCACCTCAGAATTCTCTCCCAGTCTCCATCTTGTCACCTCAACCATCTTCTGCCCATCATTATATTTCATCTTGATTCAGTCAATAGGTGTTTATTGAGTGCTTTTTTTTTTTCCCCCTTGTATATATATATTTTTTTATCTTTAGTTTTCTTCATTCTCTCTTGCTCCCGAAGGGGTGAGACCAGTGGAATATCTTAGATGGCTGATCATAGGCTTTTAAGACTCCAGACGCTACTCACCAAAGTAGAATGTAGAACATTTTCTTTGTAAACTATGTTATTCCAATTGAGCTAGATGTTCCCTGAGACCATGGTCCCCACAGCCCTCAGCCCAGCAATCTGGTCTCTCAGGGAGTTTGGAGGTATCTATGGAGCTTCCATGACCTTGCCTTTGTCAAGTTGTGCTGGCTTCCCCAGTATTGTGTACTGTCTTACCCTTCCCCAAGTTACCACTTATCTATCGTCTGTTTAGAGTTTTTCTATCCCCACCCCTCCCCTCCCTTGTAACCATCAAAGATTGTTTCTTTTTGTGTATAAACCTTTTCATGAGTTTTTACAGTAGTGGTCTCATGCAATATTTGTCCTTTTGCGGTTGACTTATTTCACTCAGCGTAACGCTATCCAGATTCATCCGTGTTGTGCGATGCTTCACAGATTCATCATCGCTCTTTATTGTTGCGTAATACTCCATTGTGTGTGTATACCATGGTTTGTTTATCCATTCATCTATTGATGGGTATCTGGATTGTTTCCATCTTTGCTATTGTGAACAATGCTGCACTGACTAGTTGTGCCTATGTCTAGTTGTGTGATGACTCTTATTTCTCTAGGATATACTCCTAGGAGTGGGATTGCTGGATCATATGGTATTTGTATTTCTAGCTTTCTAAGGAAGTGCCATATAGTTTTCCAAGATGGTTGTATCATTTTGCATTCCCACCAGCAGTGCATAATAGTTCTGATCTCCCCACAGCCTCTCCAACATTTGTTATTTCCTGTTTTTCTGATTTGTGCCAGGTATGCCGGGGTGAGATGGTATCTCATTGTGGTTTTGGTTTGCATTTCTTTAATGGCTAGTAATCATGAACATTTCCTCATTTGTCTGTTGGCCACTTGAATATCTTCTTTGGAGAAATGTCTGTTCATTTCCTTTGCCCATTTTTTAATTGGATTATTTGTCTTTTTGTTGTAGAGGTGTTGGACTTTCTTAAAGATTTTAGAGATTATATATTTGATTTGTAATAGCCAAAAAATTTTTCCCAGTCTTAGGTTCTCTTTTCACTTCTTTGGTGAAGCCTTTTGATGAACACAGGTGTTTAATTTTTAGAAGATTCCAGTTATCTAGCTTATCTTTGGAGTTTGTTGTTGGTTATGGTTGGTATCCTGTTAATGCTGTGTATTAGGGCCTCTAGTGTTGATCCTGTTTTTTCTTCTATGAACTTCACAGTTTTTGGCTTTATGTTTAGGTCTTTGATCCATTTTGAATTAGTTTTTGTATATGGTATGAGGTATGGGTCCTGTTTCATTTTTTTATAGATGGACATCCAGTTTTGCCAGCACCGTTTGTGAAGAAGACTGTCTTTTCCCCATTGGATGGACTTTGGGCCCTTGTTGAAGATTAGGTGACCATAGGTGGATGGATTTACATCTGGGTTCTCAATTCTGTTCCATTGGTCAATGTATCTGTCATTGTACCAGTACCAGGCTGTGTTGATTACTGTAGCTGTATAGTAGGTTCTGAGGTCAGGTAGTCTTCCAACTTTATCCTTCTTTTTCAGTAGTGCTTTACTTATCCCGGTCTTCTTCACTTTCCATATAAAGTTAATGATTAGTTTTTCCGTATCTTTAAAGAACGTTGTTGGTATTTGGATTGGAATTGTGTTGTATTTGTAAATTGCTTTGGGTAGAATTGTCATTTTCATAACATTGAGTCTACCTCTCTGTGAGCAGGGTATGTTTTTCCACTTACGTAGATCTTTTTTGGTTTCTTGCAGTAGTGTTTTATAGTTTTCTTTGTATAGGTCTTTTACATCCCTGGTTAGATTTATTCCTAAGTATTTTATTTTTTAGGAAATGGTGGTGTTTTCTTGATTTCCTTGTTCTCTTTATTGGTGTATAGGAATCCAACCGAGTTTTTAATGTTTATCTTGTATTCTGCTACTCTGCTGAATCTTTCTGTTAGTTTCAGTAGTTGTCTCCTGGGGTCTTTTGGATTTTCTGTGTATAGTATTATATCATCCACAAATAGGCACAGTTTAACTTCTTCATTACCAATTTGGATGCCCTTTGTTTCTTTTTCTTGCCTTATTGCTCCAGCTAGGACTTCCAGTACAATGTTAAATAGGAGTGATGATAAAGGGCATCCTTGTCTTGTTCCTGTTCTCAGAGGGAACGTTTTCAGCCTCTTTCCATTAAGAAAGATGTTAGCCATTGGTTTTACATAGATGCCCTTTATTATGTTGAGAAATTTTTCTTCTATGCTTATTTTATTGAGAGTTTTTATCAGGTATGGGTGTTGGACTTTGTCAAATGCCTTTTCTCTGTTGGTTGGGATGATCATGTGATATTTTCTTTCTTTTTATTTATGTGGTGGATTATGTTGATTGATTTTCTAATGTTGAACCATCCTTGCATACCTGTATGAATCCTACTTGGTCGTGGTGTATTATTTTTTTGATGTGGCACTGAATTCTATTGGCTAGAATTTCGTTGAGAATTTTTCCATCTATATTCATGAGAGATATTGGTGTGTAATTTTCTTTTTTTGTGGTGTCTTTGCCTGGTTTTGGTATCAAGGTTGTGCTGGCTTGATAGAATGAATTTGGAAGTATCGCTTCCTTTTCTATGTTCTGAAATGATTTGAGTAGTACTGGTGTAAGCTTTTTTCTGAATGTTCGGTAGAATTCTCTAGTGAAGCTATCTGGGCCAGAGTTTTTTTTTTTGTTGTTATTGGAAGTTTTTTTTTTTATTACCTGTCCAATCTCTTCCCTTGTTATGGGTCTGCTCAGATTTTCAAGATCATTTTGTGTTAGTTTAGCTAGGTAGTGTGTTTCTAGAAATTTGTCCATTTCCTCTAGGTTTTCAAATTTGTTCAAGTTTACTATTTCATGGGACTCTCATGATTCTTTTTATTTCATTTGGGTCTGTTGTAATGTCCCCTGTTTCATTTCTTATTTGGGTTATTTGCATCCTCTCCTGTTTTTCTTTTGTAGATTTTGTTGACCCTTTCACAGGACTAACTTTAGTTTTTATTGATTTTTTCTATTCTCTTGTTTTATTTATTTCTGCTCTGATCTTTATTATTTCCTTTCTTCTGGTGGCTTTGGGCTTTTTTTTTTTTTCTGTTTTGTATTTGTCCGAGTTGTGTAGCTAATGTTTTGATTTTGTCCCTTTCTTCTTTTTTGATGTGAGCATCTATTGCTATAAATTGACCTCTGAGGACTGCCTTTGTTGTGTCCCAAAGGTTTTGGTGTGATGTGTTTTCATTCTCATTTGATTCTATGAGTTTTTTTGATTCCATCTCTGTTTTCTTCTATTACCCAGTGGTTTTTAAGCAGGGTGTTATTCAGTTTCCATGTAATTGATTTTTTTTTTTTTTCTTTCTCTTCCTGTTGTTAATTTCTACCTTGATGGTATTGTGGTCAGAGAAGACACTGTATTATGTCAGTGTTTTGGATTTTATTGAGGGTTGCTCTGTGGCCTAAGATGTAGTCTATTCTGGAGTACATTCCATATGCATTGGAAAAGAATGTGTACTTTGCAACTGTTGGGTGGAGTATTCTGTATATGTCTATGAGGTCAGGTTGGCTGATTATGCCCTTTAACTCTTCTGTATCTTTGTTGACTTTCTTTCTAGATGTTCTGTCCTTTACCGAGAGTGGTATGTTGAAGTCTTCTACTATTATTGTGTAACTGTCAGTTTCTCTTTTTAGTGCTGTTAGAGTTTGTTTCATATATTTTGGAGCCCTGTCATTGGCTGTGTAGATGTTTATTACAGTTAGGTCTTCATGATGGATCGTCCCTTTAATCATTATATAGTGCCCTTCTTTATCTTTTATGGTGGATTTTATTTTAAAGTCTATTTTATCTGAGATTAGTGTTGCCACTTCTGCCCTTTTTTTGGTAGCTGTTTGCTTGGTATATTTTTTCCATCCTTTGGTTTTTAATAAATTTACAACTTTGTTTCTAAGGTGTGTCTCTTGTAGATAGCATATTCATGGATCCTGTTTTTTAACCCATTCTGTCACTCTCTGCCTCTTTATGGATGTATTTAGGCCATTTACATTCAGTGTAATTATTGATAGGTATGAGCTTATTGCTGTCATTTTATGAGCTTATTGCTGTCATTTTGTAGTGCCTTTTTTGTGTAGTGCTGACGTTTTCTTTGTTCCCCTTACTGTCCTGTGCTGAATTCCTTTTGTTTGTGGGTTTTTTTTTTTTTCATTTCTTTTGCTTTTGTAAATTTTGTTTTTACTGAGACTTTATGTTTTTCTTCTTTATTTTGATGGGTAGGTTTGTTAACTTTCTTTATGGTTACCTGGAAATTTACCCTTATCTTCCTAGCTTTGAACCAGTCTATTATTACACGGTATTGCCTTGCCTTCCTCTCCATTAGAAAGTTGTATACCTACACTGTTTATTCTCTGTTTTATTGTCCTGATGTTGTTGTCCCTTATAGATTAACCTCTCTGGTTCCTTGTTGTAATTATTTTGGTTTTGGATAGTCCTTGAGAGTTCATTTCCTAGGTTTGTATCTGGCTGGTACGATCTTGTGTCCTAGATTCAGGCTGTGGTCTAATGTTGTTTGTTCTCAGACCAAAAGACTTCCTTTAATAATTTCCCCTTAATTTCTGTTTATCTGGAAATGTCCTAATTTCACCATCATATCTGAACAAGAGTTTTGCAGTATATATTATTCTTGGTTGGCAATTTTTTTCTTTCAACGTTTTATGTATGTCATCCAGTTGCCTTCTTGCCTGCATGGTTTCTGCTGAATAATCAGAACTTAGTCTTATTGTTTCTCCATTGTATGTGACTTTTTGTTTTTCTTGAGCTGCTCTCAGGATTCTTTCTTTGTCTTTGGTTTTAGTGAGTGTGATTATGATATGCCTTGGTGATTTTCTTTTGGGGTCTATCCTATATGGGGTTCATTGAGCTTCTTGGGTCATCAGCTTTTCATCTTTCATGATATTAGGGAAATTTTCTGTCAGCAGTTCTTCAGTGATCTTCTCTGTGTTTTCTGTTTTGTCTCCCTGTTCTCAAACTCTAAGCACTCGCAAATTTTTGCTTTTGATTGTATCCCACATAGTTTTCAGGGTTTCTTCATTCCTTTTTTCTGTTTTTTTCCTGAAACAGAGTAGTATCTAAGTGTTTGTCTTCGATTTCACTGGTCCTGTCTTCCATCATTTCAAACCTGGTCCTCAGCCCTTCTATGGCACTGTCCATTTCCAAAATCTTGTTGTTTCTGTTTTGGATTTCTAGTTGTTGTTTTTATATGATTTCTAGTTGTGAATTTATTTTGGCATTTTGTTCCTATATTATTTTCCCAAATTCTTCCATTTTTATGTCTGTATTTTCCACTAATTTGTCTATTTTTTCTCATTTTTTGTCCCCTTTTTGCTTCAACTCTTGGATAGCTCTGAATATTAGAGATTTGAATTTCCTATCGGGTAGTTCTAATGCCTTTCTTCTACTGGAAAGTCATCTGGTGTTTTATTTTGGATGCCTACTGGAACCATTTTGTCCTGTTTTTTTTAAATGTTTTGATATTGTTGGCTATATTTGGGAGATTTCAGTAGTTATTTTCTTCATTTATTAATTGTAGATTTGTTTCTTTTGTGCCACTTTTTTGTTTTATTTGGTTATGTATGAACAGGCAGGCTGTGTGTTCTTTGTTGTTTGCTCATCTGTGGGCATGATACTTTTCACCTCCTTGTCCAATGGGCAGGGCCAGTTGTTCAGCTATGGTGCAGCAGGGCAGGTCCAGCTGAAGAGGAGGGGCTGGAATGAGTTGTTTGAGGCACGTACTAGGGCCGACAGTGTGGGTTGGGAATCAGTGCAGGACAGTTTCTGGTAGGCTGTGCCTGTGCTGCTTGGGGGTGTGATGTTCAGTACATGGTTCAGGTAGGCAGGAAGGAGGGGGGAGGTTGTAATGTGTGGCATTAAGATGAGTATGGGAAATAGAGAGAGGAGAGAAACAGAAGCCAAAAACAAATAAATAAACAAGGAAAAAAAGTGCTAAGGGAGCTTGTTGTCCGAGTAGAGAGGTGAGAAACTGAGAAATGGAGAAAAGCAAAGAGGAAAAAAAGAAAAAGGGAAAAAGAAAAAATAAAAATTAGAAAAAAAAGAAAGAAAAGCCCCCATGGATTCCACTGGTGTGGCTGCAAGGACTGAAAAGCCCCCACGGATTCCACTAGTGTGGCTGCGAGGACCAGGGAAGTGGCTCCCAGGCCACACAGTACAACCTGGCTAGAAGGGGGTAGAGATATCACACAGCACCAGGTATTCAGGAGACAGAAAAAGAAGGTAAGTATAGAGAGACGAGAAACTGAGAACTGCAGAAAGACAAAAAGGAAAAAAAAAAGATGCCCCCAGGGATCCAATGGGCGTGGCTGCACAGATCAGGGAAGTGGCTCTCAAACTGTGAAGTACAGCCTGGCTAGACAGGGCTCCCAAGCTATGAGAAGAAAAAGAAAACAAACAAACAAAACAAAACAAAACAAAATAACAACAACAGTGACAAAACAAAAAAGCCCCAGGATCCCACCTGCAGTTCCCCAGTTGAGTGGCACTTCACAGCCTTTCAAGAAGGAGCAAAGATGGCATACAGAGCCAGGTGTTTGAGAGAAGGGACAAGGTGGTGGCGAGAAGCATGGAAAGAACCAAAAGAAGCAAAAGAAAGCAACAAACAAATGGCACCCAGGGAGCCAACCAGTATCGGTCCGGTGAATCCAAGTGGCATGGGGCAGAATCTGCCAGTGCCTTCCAGCCAAGAGATTGCAGCTGGTGGGAAACAGATGAGGCCCAGCGGGGGTGGAGGTGGGGAAGAAGGGCGGGGGGGTGGGAAAACATGTATCGCTGGTTTCTAGGTGCTGTGTCTCCTGCTGGGACCTCCATGAAGCTACTTTCCCATACTCCCTGTGTGCCAATTTCCAACAGGAGTCCAAGATGGTGAATCTGTGCTGCATTAGCTGATAGGGGACGTCTGGACATATCTCTCCTCGGTCTCTGTTCTCTGTCAATTTCTTATTCCTTTTGGTGCTTGGCTGAGTTGGTTATCTCTTCATTTAATGCTTAGGATTCCAGGATTGACATTTGTCTCTGTTTTACTTAGTTTTTCAGGTCTTTGCTGTGGAGGGACAGTGTGTTTTCATCTATAGTGCCATGTTTGCTCCACCTTCCTCCTCTTTTGATTTCTTGACTGCTGCTTTCATGGGTGTTGATTGTGGATCCAAGTAAAATGAAATTGTTGACAACCTCAATCTTTTCTCCATTTCTCATGATGTTGCTTATTAGTCCGGCTGTGAGGATTTTTGTTTGCTATATGTTGAAGTGTAATCCATACTGAAGGCTGTGGTCTTTGATCTTCATCAGTAAGTGCTTCAAATCCTCTTCACTTTCAGCAAACAAAGTTGTACCATCTGCATAATGCAGGTTGTTAATGAGTCTTCCTCCGGCTTCTTGGATTGTTTGCTCAGCATGCAGATTGAATAAGTATGGTGAAAAATTAAGAGCCTGTTGCACAGCTTTCCTTACTTAAACCACACAGTATCCTCTTGTTCTGTTTGAATGATTGCCTCCTGATCTATGTACCTCACGAGCACAATTAAGTGTCTAGTAATTCCAATTCCTTGCAATGCTATCTATAATTTATTATGATTCACACAGTAGAATGCCTTTGCATAGTCAATAAACAGGTAAACATCTTTCTGGTGTTCTCTGCTTTCAGCCAGGATTTGTCTGATATGATATCAGCAATTATATCTCTGGTTCCACATCTTCTTCTGAATCTGGCTTGGATTTCTGGCAATTTCCTCTTGATATACTGCTGCAGCTGCTTTTTAACGATCTTCAGCAAAATTTTACTTGCATGTGATGTTAATGATATTTTTCAATAATTTCCACATTCGATTGGATCACCTTTCTTGAGACTAGGCATAAATATAGATCTCTTCCAATCAGTTGGCTAAGTAGCTGTCATAGTCAAGTGAGCACTTGCAACGCTGCATTCATTTGTTGAAACATCTTAGTTGGTATTTCATCCTTGTTTTTCACCAATGCCTTTAGTGCTGCTTAGACTTCTTCTTGCAGTATTACAGCTTCCTGATCATATATTACCTCCTGATATGGTTGAATGTCAACCAATTCTTTTTGGTATAGTGACTCTGTGTGTTCCTTCCATCTTCTTTTGATGCTTCCTGCATCATTTAATATTTTACCCATAGAATCCTTCAATTTTGCAACTCGAGGCTTGAATTTTTTCTTCAGTTCTTTCAGCTTGAGAAATGCTGAGTGTGTTCTTCCCTTTCGGTTTTCTATCTCCAGCTCTTTGCCCATGTCATTATAATACTTGTCTCCTCAAGCCACCCTTTGAAAACTTCTGTTTAACTCTTTTATAGTATGATGAGGTAGACAGATAAGAAATTGGATATTTGTGTATATGCAGTGGGATAAGTTAAGTCCTGTGGTAGAAGTATTTGTAGAGTGTTATGGGGGCATAGAGATGGAGTAACTAAATCAACCTGTATTGGAAGTGGGACTCAGGGAAAACTTCATGTAGAAGGTGATTCTTTTGCACTGACCTTTTTTCTTGTTGCTTAGCATTTAAAAAAGTTTAAATAAAATACACCAATTGTAAGCATAAAGTTCAATGAATTGTGACAATTGTATACGCCCGTGTGTATACCCCCACCCCAATCAACATATAAATCATTTTCATCACTACAGAAATTTCCTTAGTCCTCCTTCCCAGCTAATACCCCACTCACCACCCATCACCTCAGAAACAAGCAGATGAGCTGCCTTTGTGATAGGCATTTACAATAGGACGAAAAAAAGGAAGGGCAGTTCCATGGAGTGAACAGTGTATGCAAAGGCGTGAATATGTGAGAAACTGTGACATATGTAAGGAACCTGCAACTCTTTGGTCTTGTATCACCAGGGCTAAGGGTGTGCTGTCTCTGTTGGATGAATGTTTGATAGAAATGAGGCAAGGGGATAGGCAGGAGTCTGGTCATCAAGAGCTCTGCATGGGAAGTCAACTGATTAGATTTCCATCCTAAACAAAAAAGGGAGGTAATGGAAGGGTTTCACACAGGGTGGTGGTATACTAAGTCCTTAATTTTAAAGAGATTACTCTGGTACCTGTGTTGTTAGGGGATGTGGAAGGGGTATGGAGTGGAGGTAGAGACCAGGTTAGGAGGCTATATTAGCTTCCTAGGGTTGCTGTAACAAAGTACTACAAACTTCATGGCTTAAAACAACAGAAATTATTTTCTCACAGTTCTGGAGGCTAAAAGTCAGGAATTAAGATGTCAGCAGGACCGTGTTCCCTTCGAAGTTCTAGAGAAGAATCTGTTCAATGTCTCTTCCTGCTTCTGGAGGTTGCTGGCAATCCTTGGTGCTTTTTATCTTGCAGACTTATCACTCCAATTGTTGCCTCTGTCTTCATGTGGCATTTTCCCTGTGTATTTGTGTGTTTAGATTTTCCTTTTCTTATAAGGATGCCAGTCATTGGTTAGGGTCCATCCTAATCCAGTATGACCTCATCTTAACTATATTGCATCTGCAGAGATCCTGTTTTCAAACAAGGTCACATTCATAGGTAGTGGGGGTTAGGACTTGAATATATTTTTGGGGGGAACACAATTCAATCCACAACAGAGGTGATTACAGTAATCTAGAAGTAATGGAGGCCCAAATCAAGACAATGAGTGATGGAAATGTAGAAAAGGAAACAGATGAGAGAAGGGTTAAGGAGGTAGACTCCAGTAGGTGATTAGATTGATGCTGAAGGAAAGGGAGAAGTTTACACACTAAAGCACCTGCAAAGCAGTCTACACTTGGTATGTTATTCGTTATCAGCAGACTTTATGCTCCCAATATTTCGAGATTTTTCTTAGTTACCAGCCAGTTCAGCTCTTCAGTTAGTAGAGAACATTAGAACTCAGACCCCTGGCTACCAACTTAGGCAGGGAGAATTCTTTCTACCCTATTTTTACCAGTACCAGTACCAGTTGCTGTTAAGTTGATTCTACTCATAGTGACCCCATGAGTGTCAGAGTAAAACTGTGCTCCATAGGGTTTTCAATGGCTGGTTTTTTGGAAGTAGATTGCCAGGCCTTTCTTCCAGGGTATGTCTGGGTAGATATGAGCCACCAACCTTCCGTGCATTAACTTTTTGCACTAATCAGGGACTGTAACTTTTTGCACTAATCAGGGACTGTATTTTTAGGGCCCCTTAAATATTTCAGAAATGGGTCAATTGCAATGCTTAAACAAATCCATTTCTGGTTCCTTTCTTCAAAGAGTGACCTGTGTATTCATTCTGTGGCTTTTTTTTTTTTTTAAAAACTGCTTTATCAAGATATAATTCACATACCATATACAGTAATTCACCCATTTAATGTGTACAATTCAATGGTTTTTAATATATTCACAGAGTTGTGTAGTCATCACCACAATCTAATTTTAGAATATTTTTGTTCTCCTGTAAGGAAACCTTGTACCCATTAGCTGTCATTCCCTATTCCCCTCTTTCCCACCCTAAGCAACCACTGATCTACTTTCTGTCTCCACAGGTTTGCCTATTCTGGATATGTTATATACATGGAATCTATAATATGTGATCTTTTGTGACTGACTTCTTTCACATATAGCATGATGTTTTCAAGATTTGTATTGTAGCATGTGTCAGTACTTTAAAAAAATTTTTTTTTGTGAAAAATACATAACAAAACGTAAGCTATCAACAATTTTTCATTTAAAATTCAGTGACATCGATTACATTCTCCAAGTTGTGCAGCCATCTCACTCTCCATTTCTAATCATTCCACTGCCATTAACATAAGCTCAATGCCGTGAAAGCAAAAGCTCCCCTTTTCCACTCTCTTGCTCCCACCCCTGGTAACCAGTAATAATCTTTGATTTCTATATATTTGCTTATTTCATTTAAGTGAGATCATACTATATTTGTCCTTTTGCAACTGCTTATTTCACTCAGTATGATGTTTTCAAACTCCATCCATGGCAGAGGCATGTATCAGGACCTTGTTTCTCTTTATGGTTGAGTAGTATTTCCTTGTATGTATATACCACATTGTCTTTACTCATTCATCTGTTGATAGACATTTCTGTTGTCTCCATCTTTTGGCTATTGTGAAAAGTGCTGCAATGAACAGGTTTCTGTTTGCGTTCCTGCCTTCACTTCTAGTAGCACGTAGAACCTAAGATTGGAATTGCTGGCTTATATGGTAGTCCTATGTTCTACTTTTTGAGGAACTACCAAACTGTTTCCACAGTGGCTGTACCATTTTACATTCCCATCAGTAATGGATGAGGGTTCCAGTTTCCCCACAACCTTGCCAACACCTGTTATTTTTTAATCATTAACATTCTGATGGGGGTGAGGTCATATCTTATTGTGGTTTTGGTTTGCATCTCCCTAATGATTGTTGGTGCCCTGGTGACACAATGGTTAAAGTGCTTGGCTGCTAACCAGAAGGTCAGTAGTTTGAACCTACCAGCCACCCCATGGGAGAAAGATGTTGCCGTCTGCTTCCATGAAGATTTGCAGCCTTGGAAACCTAATGGAGCAGTTCTGCTCTGTCCTGTAGGGTTGTCATGATTTAGAATCAACTCAATGGCAGTGGGTTTAGTTTTTAATGACTGATAATGTTGAATATCTTTTCATGGGTTTGTTGGCCATTTGAATATCCTCTTTGGTGAAATGTTTATTCAAGTCTTCTGACCATTTTTTGATTGGGTTGTTTGTCTTTTTGTTGTTAAGTTATAGAAGTTTTATGTATAATTTGGATATTGGGCCCTCATAAGCATGTGGTTCCTGAAAATTTTCTCCTAGTCTGTAGGTTGCCTCTTCACTTTGTTGATAAAATGATAGGCATTTATCTTAACATTATATAAGTTATTTTTATCAGTCTAAAGAAAATAGAAAATACATGTAGAGACAATTTTCATTTTAAAGTTCAAATGGTTAACAGATTTTGAGGACGAAGTTGTATTTTATTAGTAGGAAGTTGTTAAATTAATTTCCTTGTAAAATACAGCAACCTGTACTTTTATGTGAAGAAAGGCAAGTATCTCATTAAATCATACTGCTTAACATCAAACCATTGATCAAATGTTTCAGTGAAGACAGAGTTTTATGTTCTGTGTTGGTGTCAGACGGTGTCTGCATTTGAAATCCCTTTTCTTATTGATACAGTGTGTCATTGATCTTTTGCTTTGATTCACAAAAAGAAGCCAGAGATGATTCATTTCTGTAGGGAGGAACTCAAAAGAAGACGGTGAGCTGACACTGCAGAAGAAATTAAGTAAGACTTATTAGGTCTTTTTTGAAACTTTGTGCAGTTTCTTCTGACAAAATTGATAGTTTGTTTTTGAAGTATGAAAAGGGAAAACAGTTACCTGAAAGAAACTCCTAATCCTTGAAGTAAGGATGGCCTGTTTTTGGGAGTTATCAGTCTGTTGTTGACTGCTTGGTTTTGTGAACTGCTTCTCCTACTCTTCTTCAAAGGAAACACTAGAGTGCAAATTTATTTTTAAAATTAAGGCATTTTTCATACTTTGAGAAGTGAACTTGAATGAGTAAGTAGTCTCTGGGTCTCAGAGTTTTTATTCAAAAATAAAGGAACAATACACAATTAAAGCATGCCAGGAAGACTTGGTGAAAAAATCAGTTAAATACAGGAGGATACTATTTCAAAAGAACTAAAAGACATTGAGAAATGGTAAAAGACATTAAAGAACATCATTCATTAGAATTAGAAAAACTTTTAACAAGGTGACAGAATGGACTAGAAATAAAAGAAAAAAAGTCATGTTTTAGGGATAAAGATAAACTAGAAGGAGGACTAGAGTAAATAGACACAGCAAATGATGCTTTAACAGATATGGAAGGTAAAAAGAATGATATAAAATTTAAAAAGGAACAAAGAAAGAAATAAAAAGAATTTGAGACAAGTGATATATATTTGAGATAAGAAAGATCCAAGATATAGATAATAGAAGTCCCTGGAGAGGAAGTAGATCAAAGAAAGGAAATAGAGCAAGTACTAAAAATTAAATTCTAGAGAGCGTCCCTGAAATATTTCCTGGAATATTTTAAACTACAAATTGAAAGAACACGACATGCTCCTAAGTATACTGACCAGAACTGCTAACACCAGGACATATTCTAGAAAAATCGTTGGACTTTAAAGGAAAATAAAAAATTCCTTTAAGCCTTTGGTTTCAAATAACATGTAATTTATGAAAGAAAGAAAATTAGGTTATTATCAGACTTTCTGACAATAAACACCAGAAGAAAACAGAGTAACATATGTAAGGTACCAAAGGAAAAAAAATTTTTTTAATTTTTATTTTTATTGTGCTCTGAGTGAAAGTTTACAAATCAAGTCAGTCTCTCGTAAAAAAATTTATATACACCTTGCTATATACTCCTAATTGCTCTCCCCCTAATGAGACAGCACACTCCTTCCCTCCACTGTCTATTTTGGTGTCCATTTGGCCAGCTTCTGACCCCCTCTGCTCTCTCATCTCCCCTCTAGACAAGAGATGCCAACATAGTCTCATGTGTCTGCTTGATCCAAGAAGCTCATTCTTCACCATTTTCTATCCCATAGTCCAGTCTAATCCCTGTCTGAAGAGTTGGCTTTGGGAATGGCTCTTGTCTAGGGCTAACGGAAGGTCTGGGGACCATGACCTCTGGGGTCCTTCTAGTCTCAGTCAGACCATTAAGTCTGGCCTCTTTATGAGAATTTGGGGTCTGCATCCCACTGCTCTCCTGCTTTCTCAGGGGCTGTCCATTGCGCTCCCTGTCAGGGCAGTCATCAGTTGTAGCTGGGCACCATCAAGCTCTTCTGGTCTCAGGCCAATGCCCCAGCCCAGTGCCGTCGCAGTCTCTGGTTTATGTGGTCCTTTCTGTCTCTTGGGCTCATAAGTACCTTCCTTGTGTCTTTGCTGTTCTTCATTCTCCTTTGCTCCAGGTGGGTTGAGACCCATTGGTGCATCTTAGATGGCCGTCTGCTAGCATTTAAGACACCAGAACCACTCTCCAAATTGGGATACAGAATGTTTTCTTAATAGATTTTATTATGCCAGTTGACTTAGATGTCCCCTGAAACCACCGTCTCTAAACCCCCGCCCCTGCTATGCTGGCCTTCGAAGCATTCAGTTTATTCAGGAAACTTCTTTGTTTTTAGTTTAGTCCAGTTGTGCTGACCTTGCCTGCATTGTGTGTTCTCTTTCTCTTCACCTAAAATAATTCTTATCTACTATCTAATTAGTGAAGACCCTCCTCCCTTCCTCCCCGCTCTTGTAACCATGAAAGAATAATATCTTCTCTGTTTAAACTATTTCTCCAGTTATTATAATAGTGGTCTTATACAATATTTGTCCTTTTGCAACTGACTAATTTCACTCAGCATAATGCCTTCCAGATTCCTCTATGTTATGAAATGTTTCACGGATTCATCATTGTTCTTTATTGATGTGTAGTATTCCATTGTGTGAATATACCATAATTTATTTATCCATTCATCCATTGATGGGCACCTTGGTTGCTTCCATCTTTTTGCTATTGTAAACAGTGCTGCAGTGAACATGGGTGTGCATATATCTGTTCACGTGTAAAGGCTCTTAATTCTCTAGGATATATTCCAAGGAGTGGGATTTCTGGATCATATGGTAATTCTATTTCTAGTTTTTTAAGGAAGCGCCAAATCGATTTCCAAAGTGGTTGTACCATTTTACATTCCCACCAGCAGTATGTATGTTTTCCAGTCTCTCCAAAACCTCTCCAACATTTATTATTTTGTGTTTTTTGAATTAATGCCAGCCTTGTTGGAGTGAGATGGAATCTCACTGTAGTTTTGATTTGCATTTCTCTAATGGCTAATGATCGTGAGCATTTCCTCATGTATCTGTTAGCTAACTGAATGTCTTCTTTAGTGAAGTGCCTGTTCATATCCTTTGCCCATTTTTTAATTGGGTTATTTGTCTTTTTGTAGTTGAGTTTTTACAGTATCATGTAGATTTTAGAGATCAGACGCTGATTGGAAATGTCATAGCTAAAAAATTTTTCCCAAGGAAAAAAATTTTATAGCAAAGGATTTTATATCCAGTAAGGTTTACGAAACTGTGATTAACATGGAAGAACTCAGGCAGTATTCTCTTATGGGCCCTTCTTAAGGTATTTCTTAGAGATCAAGCTTCAGACTACCAAAAAGATTTGAGCGACATTGACACAAAAGCTGGTGGTGAACATGGAATACATGGTTGCTTGTAGAACTAATACCAAGTGAGGGTTAATAAGAGATTATACTATGAAAGTTGCATGATTTACCAATGCTGTTGTTGTTGTTAGGTGCTGTCGATTCTGACTCATAGCAACACTGTGTGCAACAGAACAAAACACTGCCTGGTCCTGTGTCATCTTCACAGTCATTGTTATGTCTCTAAAATCAGGTGGAATATGCTCAAGGTTGTATTTTGGCTCTTGTGGACTTGATCTCATTTTGTTCAGTTTCAACTTGAACTTGCCTAGGATCAATTGATGGTCTATTCCACAGTCAGCCCCTGGCGTTGTTCTAACTGATGATACTGAGCTTTTCCGTCGTTTTTTTCCATAGGTGTAGCCCATTTGATTCCTGTGTATTCCATCTGGTGAGGTCCATGTGTATGGTCACCGTTTATGTTGGTGAAAAAAGGAATTTGCAATGAAGAAGTCATTGGTTTTGCAAAATTCTGTCATTCAATCTTCAGCATTGTTTCTGTCACCAAGGCCATATGTTCCAACTACTGAACCTTTTCTTTGTTTCCAAGTTTCATGTTCCAATCACCAGTAATTATCAAAGCATCCTGATTGCATGTTCGATCAACTTTATACTGCAGAAGTTGGTAAAAATCTTCAATTTCTTCTTCTTTGGCCGTAGTGGTTGGTGTATAATTTGAATAATGGTCATATTAATTGATCTTCCTTGTAGGCATAAGGGTATTATCCTATCATTGATAGTGTTGTACTTCAGGATAGATCTTGAAATGTTCTTTTTGACGATGAATGCAAGGCCATTCATCTTCAAGTTGTCATTTCCGGCATAGTAGACCGTATGATTATCTGATTCAAAATGGCCAATACCAGTCCATTTCATCTCACTAATGCTTAAGATATCAGTGTTTATATGTTCCATTTCATTTTTGACTATTTCCAATTTTCCCAGATACATACTTTGTACATTCCAGGTTCCGATTATTAATGGATGTTTGCAGCTGTTTCTTCTCATTTTGAATTGTGCCACATCAGCAAATGAAGATCTCAAAAGCTTAAGTCTGTTCATGTCATTAAGGTGGGCTCTACTTTTAGGAGGCAGCTCTTCCCCAGTTGTGTTTTGACTGCCTTCTGACCTAAGGGGTTCATCTAACGGCACTATATCAAACAATGCTCTGCTCTTATTCATAGGTTTTCATTGGCTAATTCTTTTCAGAAGTAGACCACCGGGTCCTTCTTCCTAGTCTGTCTTAGTCTGGAAACTCAGCTGAAACCTGTCTTCCACGGGTGACTCTGCTGATATTTGAATACTGGTGGCATTGCTTTTAGCATCACAGCAACACACAAACCTCCACAGTGCGACAGAATGACAGACACATTGGAGTTGTCAATGTAGATGGAGCATAACCTTTCAAAATGGGAGAGAATGAGGTTAGCCTAGGGAAAATATTTTAAAACTATTTTCTCTAATCATAATTGGTGGTGGTATTATTATTATTGTTATTCTGAGACTGTTGTACATTTATTGTATATTAGAACAAGTGATGGACTATTCTAATTCTCTCATCTCCTGGGCCCTTGAGAATCAGGATTCTTGGTGTGGAAGAAAGGAAATGCAATCCCTTAGTAGCAATGAGCAGACTGAGTGCCAGCTTGTGGTCTCAAAATACCATTTCCCATGGAAAGAAACCAGGACTTCTTGGAGAAATGATTCTGGGTCTGGAGTAGGAAATATATAAGATGGAACTTGCTTTATCATCTTGACCTACCACATAACAGGGAAGCTGTTAAAGACTACTAGAGTCGTTGGACAAAAGAGTCCTGATAGCACAATGGTTAAGTGCTCAGTTGCTAACCAAAAGGTGGGTGGTTTGAACCCACCAGCTGCTCTGTGGGAGAAAAGACCTTGTGGTCTGCTCCTACAAAGACTACAGCCTAGGAGACCCTATGGGGTCAGTTCTACTCTGTCGCATTGGATCATTATGAGTCGGAATAGACTTTGATGGTGCAGAAGAGAGTCGTGGACAAAAAGCATATGAACCGGTTTGAAGAGGCTCCCACAGGCCAAAAAAGAAACAATTTGAACTTCAGTGAGGATGTTTAAATATGTTTAAACCTATAAGTTCATAATAATATTTAAAAAGAAAATCAATTGGCCACCTTCTGAGGATGACCAATTTCTGAGAATTTTCAGAGAATCAATTCATTATTGTGAGAATTGGCTAAATAAAAGCAAAGAATCCAATATTTGTCTTGCCTTCCTTTTTTTAAAATTTTTTATAATTTTTATTGTGCTTTAAGTGAAAGTTTACAAATCAAGTCAGTCTCTCACATAAGAACTTATATATACCTTGCTACATACTCTCAATTACTCTCCCCCTAATGAGACAGCCCGTACTCTCCCTCCACTCTCTCTTTTCATGTCCATTTCGCCAGCTTCTAACCCCCTCCACCCTCTCAACTCCCCTCCAGGCAGGAGATACCAACATAGTCTCAAGTGTTCACCTGATCCAAGAAGCTCACTCCTCACCAGCATCCCTCTCCAACCCATTGTCCAGTCCAATCCCTGTCTCTGAAGAGTTGGCTTTGGAAATGGTTCCTGTCCTGGGCCAACAGACAGACGGTCTGGGGGTCACGACCACCAGGGTCCCTCTAGTCTCAGTGAGACCATTAAGTCTGGTCTTTTTATGAGAATTTGGGGTCTACATCCCACTGATCTCCTGCACCCTCAGGGGTTCTCTGTTGTGTTCCCTGTCAGGGCAGTCATCGGTTATAGCCGGGCACCATCTAGTTCTTCTGATCTCAAGATGATGTAGTCTCTGGTTCATGCGGCCCTTTCTGTCTCTTGGGCTCTTTATTACCTTGTGCCCTTGGTGTTCTTCATTCTCCTTTGATCCAGGTGAGTTGAGACCAATTGATGCATCTTTGATGGCTGCTTGCTAGCGTTTAAGACCCCAGATGCCACTCTTCAAAGTGGGATGCAGAATGTTTTGTTAATAGATTTTATTATGCCAATTGACTTAGATGTCCCCTGAGACCATGGTCCCGAAACCCCTGCCCCTGATACACTGGCCTTCGAAGCATTCAGTTTATTCAGGAAACTTGTTTGCTTTTGGTTTAGTCCAGTTGTGCTGACCTCGCCTGTATTGTGTGTTGCCTTTCCCTTCACCTAAAGTAGTTCTCATCTACTATCTAATTAGTGAATATCCTCTCCCACCCTCCCTCTCTCCCCGCTCATAACCACAAAAGAATGTTTTCTTCTCAGTTTAAACTATTTCTCAAGTTCTTATAACAGTGATCTTATACAATATTTGTCCTTTTGCAACTGACTAATTTCACTCAGCATAATGCCTTCCAGGTTCCTCCATGTTATGAAATGTTTCACAGATTCCTCACTGTTCTTTATAGATGCATAGTATTCCATTGTGTGAATATACCATAATTTTTCCATTCATCCATTGATGGGCACCCTGGTTGCTTCCATCTTTTTGCTATTTCTTGCCTTTCTTTTATGAACTGTACCAGTACGTAGCCAAAATTAGGGAAGCACCTCTTTACAAAATTATTCCAGATGATAAATGAAAACACTGTGATAGAATTAGGAGTACTGCCATCTTAAATGTTCCAAATGAATTAATGAATCTAGGCAATCTGCATAAAGAGCTACCCAAGACGCACCCCCAAAAGCAGACATTATGTATCTCCTGGTGAAAGACCATACCACCACTTAGTCTTACCAAAGGGTGGAACCCAAGTCTCATTCAGCCTCCATATCCAGCTGCCAGTTTTCAGGAAATACAGAGAACAGAGGAGCATGCTGAACTATACCATGAGCATGAAGAATCAAAGTCCAGATTAGGAGAAACTACACAGTTTAAACAGTTTAGTTCTTCAACAGATACATTGTAAGGGAAAGAAATGGATGAAGGGGCACATACCAAATTTAAGAAGAGGCCAAGCTAAACTGTAGTGTTTAGGGATGCACACTTGAGTGATGAAACCGTGAAGCAACACAAGGAAGTGATTACAGTACTCTTAGAGGAAGGGACAAAAAACAAACCAAACGTATTGCTGTTGAGTTGATTCAGACTCATAGCGACCCTATAGGAGTAGAACTGTCCCATAGAGTTTCCAAGGAGTGGCTGGTGGATTCGAAGAGCTGACATTTAGGTTAGCAGCTGAGCTCTTAATCACTGTCCCACCAGGGCTCTTTTAGAAGGAGAGAGGGGGCTGTTATTAGTGGGGGCATATGGAGGAGTTTCTGGGGTGGCTGGCAAGGCTCTATTTCTTGACCTGGGTAGTGATTACAAGAGTATTTGCCAGGTGTTCTATCATTAACATGTTACTATACTTGTGGAGAAAAGACTGAAGTTTTTCAAGGGTTTCATTCTGCTGGGATCTACAGTCAACACTCTTGGAAGCTGTAGTCAAGAAATGAAACAATGTATTGCACTGGGCGAATCTGCTACAAAAGACCTCCTTAATGCGTTAAAAAGCAAAGATGTCACTTTGGGAACTAAGGTATGCCTGATCCAAGCCATGATATTTTCAATTGCCTCGTATGCCTGCGAAAGCTGGAGAATGAATAAGGAAGGCCAAAGAAGAATCGATGCCTTTGAATTATGGTGTTGGTGAAGAATATTGAGTATACCATGGACTGCCAGAGGAACAAACAAATCTGTCTTGAAATAAGTACAGCCAGAATGCTTTTTAGAAGCAAGGATGGCAAGACTTGGTCTCACGTACTTTGGACATGTTATTTAGAGGGATCAGTCCCTGGAGAAGGACATCATGCTTGGTAAAGTAGAGGGTCTGTGAATCCTCAAGGAGATCGATTGACAGTGGCTGCAACAATGGGCTCAAGCATAACAGCGATTGTGAGTATGGTGCAGGACCAGGCAGTATTTCATTCTGTTGTACATAGGGTCGCTATGAGTCAGAGCCAACTCGATGGTACCTAACAACATACTTGCTTTAGGGAACCCTGGCATTGCAGTGGTTAAGCAACTGAAACTGCTGCTAACTGAAAGTTTGACAGTTTGAACACACCAGCTGCTCCATGGGAGAAAGATGTGGTAGTCTGTTTCCGAAAAGATAATAACCTTGTAAACCCTATGGGGCAGCTCTACCCTGTCCTGTAGGGTTGTTATGAGTCAGTATTGACTTGACAGCACACAACAACAACAAACTTGGTTTATCATATATCTAGCCATCTATCCACCCCTTCATTCATCTTATTTTTGGATGCATTTCAAAGTAAATTATATACATTTGCATATTTCCCCCACAGTACTTCAGTGCTCTAATACTGTTAACTAGAGTTCAATATTTAACAGTTTTTTCTTTTGATAAAGAATTTATATAAAATGAAACGCACAAATTTGAAGTGTACATTGCATGCACCCATGAAACCCAAACTCTTATTAAAATATACATTACCATCACTCTGAGAATTCCTTCATGTCCCTGCAAAGTCTGTAAAATCTGAATGTATTTTTTCTCAAAGGATCAAATTCAAGAATGAAATTAATTCATTTTTTGAGTAATATGGAAAAAGAAACCCACATGTTTTACTTACTCTCTTGCTCTGCTGCCAGTCCCAATTTTTGTAGATATATTCCAGGAATCTCATTTTGGATTATTATTAGTAGTAATAATGAGAAGCAGTATTGGATGGTCATTAAACTCCTGGAGCTAGACTGCTTGGGTTTGAATCCCAGCTTGTTTGTCAACACTCTGACCTTGGTTACTTGACTTCTTTGTGCCTCAGTTTCTTCTTTGAAAGATGGAGATAATAAGAGTACCTTCATCAAAGGGTGGTTGTGAGCATTAAGTGAAGTAATATATGTAAAGCACTTAGAATAGTGCCCGGCACACAGTAAACAATATATAAGTGCTTGCTTTTATTGTTATTAAATTACTATTTTATACTGCATGTTATCTCTTTCAAAAACTATTTCGATGATTGCCTTCAGATTTAAAATTATATTAACTAAATAATTATATTAATAGTTACTTAGGTTTAACCAGGTTTGAGAGTATAAGCTGGAGCCATTCAATGACTTAACTGTGGGTCATCCGTGTAACCTGGAACCATTTGTTCTGGTGTTTTACACTCTTCAGACACCGTCCACTTAGTACAGGTCCCATATGGCCTTGAGGGAGCCATGTACCTTCTCTCCTTCATTTCCTCTTTTATGAGATGTGAGGAATTCTTCAGACTCGTATTGGAGACTCATCAAACTGATCACAGGAACTTCTTGGTTACAAATTAGATTATTCATGTGAAAACCTGTGAGGCCTCAGGAAAATCAATACATATACTTCAAGTGCCTGTGATTGTTGTGTTTATTATTCTCTGAGTAAATCCTTTTAATCATCGAGGCACACTAACTTTAGGGGTGGGGTCAGCCTTCAGAAGATCCATTACTGGTGTCTCTTTTTCCTCTTCCTTGGATTATCCTCTCCGAGGACACCCTCATCTCTACTACAACCTGACAGTCATTTCTCCTGTACTACATGGTCAGCAGCCATCACCACAGCTCAGACCCATCCAGGACCTTTAATAGGGGGTGGAAATACCTTTTCTTTTTGAGAGAGCAGGAAGGCTTCTACCATTTCTTTGAAAGAGCTAGGCTTGCAGCTATAGAATTCAGTGCCATCATTTGCAATTCAATTTAATTTTTACCTTGTATGTGTTTACTCCTATGTGATCAAACCCCCGAGGCCTACTGACAGATGTACAGCAGATACTTTAGTCAATCAAGATGATTTTTTGGGATAACATGTTAAAATAACTAGTTTTCTGTCTTTTGAGCCTCCTTAATTTCCCCTGTGTCTCAGACAAGAGAACCTACCTTTAAGGTTGAAAAATACATCAAAGCTCTCAATACCTATTATCTTAATAATTAATAAATTGGATTGAATTTTAACTTCCATTTTACATTATACGTGTGGTCTGAATATGTGATAAAGACCTGTCAAAGTCATGTTAAAGTTTTCAAATATTAAAGTTTTCAAATTAAAGTCATATTAAAGTTTTCAAATGGAATCTTGTATATAATTTTACATACAATTTCTAAAATTTCTAATAGGTAAAAATATGAATTCACAGTAATTTTAGCAAACTATAAGGAAACAAACCCTTGATGAAGGGCTTTCAAAATCTGTAATATTTCTCAATTTACCAAAGTTCAAGTATGTTTTGTCTGCAGATGTACAGGAAACTGACCTGACCCTCTATCTACCATCTGGTCTGTGAATTTCTGGGTGGTTATGTTCTCATAGACATCTCTAGATCTAATTTTTTGTTCTTCTGAGCTCTAGATCTCACTCAGGTCTCATCTCGTTTAAGGTGTTCTTCTCTCTTTGCTTGGTGCTTGCCTAGACATAGAACATAACTCCTTTTCTGTGCTTTCCCCTAAATGCCATACACAAAAGGTATTTATGTATAACAGATTTAGAACTACATCGCAAAGTTTTAAAAAGTGGTTACCAGAGACCTTGACCTTTGCCAACATTTATCCGTAGGTGTCTCCCATCACATGTGCCTCCTATCACATTGCTCTGTTTCATCCCTTCTATGCCAGTTTCCTTTTTATTACTTCTCTGACTTACCTTATCCCAAGTTTATCTTTATTTCTTGGGCAGAGGTTTCCCAGTCTTCTTCCAAGTTATGACTAAGGCCTCACTTTTGGGCACCTAAATCAATGTATATTGCTACATAAGAACCCATAGTCCTGAAGAGAATTATGTTATTTCCATGGGGTCAGAAAGATTACAGTCAGAAGTACTTTTTAAATTATTATTTTTTTGTTGTTGTTGTTGAAAATGTACACAGCAGAACATACTAGAAGTATTATAAAATAGCAGTGTTTATTTTTTCCTCCACCATTTAGTGTAGCATCCTGAAGGCAACTAAGATCATATTTGGAATCTTGTGTCAACTGTTTCTTAGCTGATTATCTTTTTTCAATTCTAACTCAGTGCAAGCTAACAACAACAACAACAACAACAACAACAACAACAAGGCATAAAGTACCACAGAAGGTCTTGGTTTTACCCTATGGCAATCAGAATTGGCAATCAGAAAACACTAGATTGACTTTATGGAGTTATTATTATTTTTTAAATGATACGCAGTGGGTCTCTGTTGACATTTGCACTAGAGGTGACAGCCTGGCGGTCTGCTTCTGTAAGGTCACAGCCTTGAAAACCATATGGAGCAGTTCTACTTTGCATACATGGGGTTGCCATGAGTTGAAACTGACTCAGCAGCAACTAACAACAACAATAAAATATTGATTTGATAGTACTAATTTATTTAAATGAATTTGGGCTGCCAGTTCAGGAACAAGATGGCATAGACTCATTTCCCCCTGCTCTTCCCCTCTAAATACATCTAAGCACCCTTGAAATTATTGAACAAAGAATAATAAAAGAACTCTGAAAGCTAGAAAGAAAAAGGTAAGCTTGTTGGGACCATCAGGATAGGAGGGATAACAATGTGTTGAGTTCTCTGGGTTTTCTTTTTATTTCCCATATCACCTGGACTGGGTGTTGAGAGGCCGTCAGTCTGGAATTACAAACAGGCATAGACAAAGGAACCCATGAAAAGTCTGCTCTCTCTGTCCAGAAGACCAAGAAAGGGAAGCCCTAGCCCTTGCTTCACAACCTGGGCTGATGGGCAGTTCAATCTGTTCTAAGCTGTGGCAGCAGTAAAACTCTGGGCTGCCCCAGACATGGCTACACAGCTGGGGCACTGGCAAGTGGTCCAGTTTGTCCACAGTGGCAGGAACAGTGAAGTTCTCTGTCTCCCTTCTTTTTGTCCAGTGGCATAAGAGACCCAGGTGCAGTAGCTTCTATCCTGAAACCGCTATAAAACAATGCAGGTCAACAACAACAATAACAACGTTGTATTGCCCATCAATGGCAGGTAGCTGAAGGTAGAGTCCACCCCTATAGATGGTACCAGCAGAGATTGAACAGGAGCCCCAGGAGTACTAGAAGAACAAAGCAGACCAGAATAGAATTACAAGGAAACAGAAAACTAAACTCTCGGTGGAACTAAAGCCCGCCAGTAGGCCAAAACTTATTCACTAAACAAGGTGACAGCCTGATAATACAGAAAATATAAATAGGATCAAGGAAAAAAAGAAAAGAATCAAGAGTCTCCTAACATAATAACCAAAAGGTCAGTGATAAAAAAATCACTTGTTATACCAGAGCCAGGAATACCACAATTAGAATGAGAAAAGACTATCAACTGATGCCAGTACTGAAATGAATCAGATATTGGAATTATCTGGGAAGGATTTTAATACAACAGTCATAAAAATATTTCAACAATAAATTACAAATTCTCAAAACAAATGAAAATATAGAAAAATCTGACCAAAGAAATAGAAGTTAAAAAAGAGAATCAAATGGAAATTGCAGAACCAAAAAATATAATAACAAAAAAAAAAAACCTTGCTCGATAAACTCAATAGTAGAGTGGAGATGACAGAGGATAGAATCAATGAACTTGAATACAGATCAATAAAATTCACTCATTCTGTACAACAGAGAGTAAATAGATAAATAAAAATTTAACCACCTCTGGGATCTGTGGGACAATAACAAAAGAGCTAATATTTGTATCATTGGAGTCCCAGAAAGAGAAGAGAAAGAGAATGGTGTTAAAAGAGTACTCAAAAAGAAATAATTGCTGAAAACTTCACAAAATTGGTGAAAGACATATACATATTAAAGAAGCTGATAAACCCCAAATAGAATAAACACAAAGAAATCCACACCAAGACACATAATGAAACTTCTGAAAACTGCAGACAAAAAAACCTTCAAAACAACCAAAGAGAAACAACACATTACCTACAAAGAAATACTGATTTGAATAGTAGCAGATTTCTTATCTGAAACTATGGAGGCCAGAAGCAAGTGCCACACATTTTTCAAGTGCTCAAAGAAAAGAATCATCAATCTTGAATCCTACGTTCACAAAAATTGTATTTCAGGAATGAAGGGGAAATAAAGATATTCTCAGATGAAGGAAAACCAAGAGAATTTATTGCCAGCAAACTTACTCTTAAAGAATGGCTAAAGAAAGCTCTGTAAACACAAAGAAGATGATAACGGAATAAGGCTGAGACCTTCAGAAAGAATAGAACAACAGAATGGGCAAAAATATATGTAAACATAACAGACAAAACTATAACACCATCTGATCATCTGATGTACTCAATGTATATAGAAAAAAATATACTTAAGGCAATCACATTTTAACAATGGAGAGGGTAACCTGTGCACCGTTGTTCATTGGCGGACTTTTCACAATGCCAAAATGTGGAGACAACTGAAATGTCCATCAACAGATGAATGGCTAAAGGAAATGTGTTATATACATACAGTAGAATATTACTCAGCCATAAAGAGAAATGAAGTCCTAATAAATGCAACCATATGGGTGAGCCGTGAAAACATTAAACTGAGCAAAATAAGTCAGTCTCAATAGGACAAATACCATATGACCTCACTTATATGAAGTAAGTAAATATATTGAAACCAAAGATTATTAGTGGTTACCAATAGGAAGAGACGGAGAGAAAGGAGGAGTTTTTCTTTGGGGGCATTGAGTTTATGTTAATAGTGATGAAATAATTTGGAAAAGGATAGTGATAATGGTTGCAAAACATGAAGAATATAGTCAATGTCACAGAATTATACATGTAGAAATTGTTGAATTGGTGATTGTTTTGGTGTGTATATTTTCAGCACAATAAAAAAGTATGGGGAGGGTGAAGAGACTTAAGTGGAAGGAAGGTTTTTATACTTGACTCGAAAATGTTGATGGCAGGAGGATGTGATAAGTTATATATATATACACACATATATATACATAGGGAGAGGAGAGAAATGCTTAGACCAACCACTAAGAAAACTGTATGAAGTGATATACTAAAAAAAATTATAAATAAATCAAAAGAAAACTTTAAAAACTGTGACCCCCAGGAGGCAAGAAAAAGAAAAAGAGAAACAAGAAGCAGAGGGAACAAACAGGAAACAAATAATAAAATGTCAGATTTAAGCCCTAACATATAGATAATGACTTTAAATGTAAATGGTCTAAATATGGCAATTTAAAGGTAGAGATTGGCAGAATGGATTTTAAAAAGTGACCAACTGTTTGCTGTCCACAAGAAATTCACTGCAGATGACACAGGTAGGTTGAAAGTGAAAGGGTGGGAAAAAGATATGTCATGCAAACATTAACCAAAAGAAAAAGAAAAAAGCAGAAGTGCATATGTGAATATGTTATTATATGAAGTACACTTCAGAGCAAAGAAAATTCCTACGAACAAAGGGGTGCATTAGATAATGATGTTCCCCCAGCAAGATATAGCAATCCTAAATATGTATGCTCCAAACAGCATAGCTTCAAAATATATGAAGCAAAAAGTGATAGAGCTGGTGCTGGGACAACTGGAGACCACATGCAAAAGAATAAAATTGGGCCCTTGCCTCATACCATATACAAAAAGAACTTGAAATGGATCAAAAACCCAAACATAAGAGCCAAAACTATGCAACTCTTAGAAGAAAATATAGAAGTAAATTTTCACGAACTCAGATTTGGCAATGGATTCTTAGATATGCCACCAAAAGCCTAAGAAATAAAAGATAAAACAGAGAGAAGGCAAATCAAAACTACAGTGGGATTCTTTCTCACCCCTGCAAAGGTGACACTACTCAAACACACAACAACAACAACAAAAACCCAGAAAACAACAAATGCTGGTGAGGCTGTAGGGAGATTGGAACTCTTATATACTGCTGGTGGGATTGTAAAATGGTGTAACCACTGTGGAAAATGGTATGGCTCCTCCTCAAAAAGCTAGAAATAGAAATACATTATGATCTAGCAAAACCACTCCTAGGTGTATAGTCTAGAGATATAAAAATAATGACATGAATAGACACAATAGAAGGTTCTGGATAGAATGGAAGAAAAATACAGAACAAAACTCAAATTTCTAAAAAAGGCCAGAATTATTGGACTGATAGAGACTAGAGGAACCCCGGAAACTGTTGCTCTAAGGTACCCTTTGAAGTTGGAACTGAAGCCACTCCCGGAGATCACCTTTCAGCCAAATAATAGATTGGCTTATAAAATAAACAATATCACCGGTGAGTACTGTGCTCCTTTAAATAATCGATCATATGAGACCAAACAGTCAACATTTCCCCTAAAGCAAAGATAAGAAGGTAAGGAGGGGCAGGGGAGCTAGATTAGTGGAAACAGAACAAACAGAATGGAAATAACGAGAATGCTGACACATTGTAAAAAATGTAACCAATGTCTTGGGACAATTTATATAAAAATTGTTAAACGGGAACCTAATTTGCTGTGTAAATTTTTACCTAAAATATAATAAAATATTATTTAAAACAATAGGTAAATTGAACTTCATCAAAATTAAAAACTTTTGTGCTTCAAAGGATACTATCAAGAAAGTGAAAAGACAGCCCACAGAAGGGAAGAAAATATCTGTAAATCATATATCTGATAGAATATGTAAAGAATTCTTACAACCCAATAATAAAAAGACAAAAATAGGCAAAAGATCTGAATAGACATTTCTCCAAAGAAGATATGCACAGGGCCAATAAGCTTATGAAAAGATGCTCAATATCATTAGTCAATGGGAAAATGCAAATCAAAACTAAAATGAGATACTACTTCATTCCCACTACAATGGATATAGTCAAAAAGTCAGATGACAAGTATTGGTGAGGATGTGGAGAATTTGGACTGCTAGTGGAAATGCAAAATGGTGCAGCTGCTTTGGAAAACTGTCTGGTAGGTCCTCAAATGGTTAAACACAGAGTTACTGTATGACCCAGCAATTTCACTTCTAGGCATATACTGAGGAGAAGTGAAAACATATGTTCAAAAAAGAACTTGTACATGAATGCTCGTGGAAGCGTTATTCATCATAGCCAAAAAGTGGAAACAACCCAAATGTCCATCAACTGATAAATGAATTAAAAAATGTGGCATATACATACGATGTAATATTATTCAGCCGTAAAAAGAAATGAAGTACGGATACATGGTCGAACACAGATGAACCTTAAAAACATTATGCTATACGTGAAAGAGGAAACCCTGGTGGCGTGGTGGTTAAGTGCCATGGCTGCTAACCAAAGCTTCGGCAGTTCGAATCCGCCGGGCGCTCCTTGGAAACTCTATGGGGCAGTTCTCCTCTGTCCTATAGGGTCACTATGATTTGGAATCGACTCGACAGCACTGGTGGGTATATGTAAAATAAGTCAGTCACAAACCACATATAATTCCATTTATATAAAATGTCCAGAATAGGCAAGTCTGTGAAACATAAAGTAGATTAGTGGTTCCTTAGGACTGGGGGTCAGGGGTTAGAGGAGTGATAGCTAAAGAATATGGGAGTTTCTTTTTGAAGTGATTAAAATGATCTAAAATTGACCATTGTGTTGGTTGAACATATCTATGAATATACTAAAAATGATCAAATTGCACAATTTAAATGGGTAATTTATATAGTGTGTGAATTATATCTCAATAAGGCTTCTAAAAAACAGAGCTGAAAAGAGAAATTGTCAAATCCATAGAGTTCGGAACTTCAGCACCTCACTGTCAGCAACCGATAGAACTATAAGCAGAAAATCAGCAAGGATATAAAAGAACTGAACAACACTATTAACCAACAGGATCTAACAGACACTTTTAGAACCCTCCACCCAAAAAAAAAGACCACCCCTTTTTTTTTAAGTGACCAGGGAACTCTCACGAAGATAGACAACATTCTGGGTGATAAAATAAACTTTAACAAATAAAAAAAAAAAAGAAGAAATCATACAGAGTATGTTCCCTGAGTATAATGGAATCAAATTAGAAATCAGTAACAGGAAAACAACAGAAAAGTCTCCAAACACTTGAAAATTAACACGTTTCTAAATAATCCTTGGGTCAAAGAGGAAATCTCAAAGAAAACTACAAAAATGCGTAGAACTGAATGAAAATGAAAACATATCAAGATTTGTGGGATTCAGTTAAAGCAGTGCTGAGAGAGAAATTTATAGCACTAAATGCTTACATTAGAAATTAGAAATAACCTAAGTTGCTACCTCAAGAAACCGGAAAAAGAAGACTAAAACAAACCCAAAGCAAGCAGAAGGAATAAAATAATAATAAAAAAAAAAGTTAGCAGAAATCAATGAAATTGAAACAGGAAAACAGTGTAGAAAACTAATGAAACAAAAAGCTGGTTCTTTGGGAAAAAAAATCAATAAAATTAATAAACCTCCAGCAAGTTTGGCAAAATAAAAACACAAATCACCAATATCAGGAATGAAACAGGGGTTTCATAACAGATCTTGCAGTCATTAAAAAAAAATAACAAGGGAATACTGTGAACAACTTTACACTTATAAATTTGACAACTTATAAGAAATGAACCAATTCCTCAAAACTGACAAGCTTCTAAAACTCAGCCAAGATAAAATAGATAACATTTATAGTCCTATAAGTATTTTTAAAAATTGAAATTTTAATTAAAGAGCTCACAAAAAAGAAATTTCTAGGTCCAGGTAGTTTCACTGGAGAATTTTACCAAACATTTAAAGAAGAATTTACACGAATTTTACACAATCTATTCCAGAAAGTAGAAGAGGAGGAAATACTTTCAGTTTCAGTTAGTTAGTGCTTCTGTAACAACTATCACAAGTGGATGGCTTAAAAAAAAATTTATTTCTCACAGTTCCAGAGGCTAAATTGTTGATTCTTTCCTTGTTGGTAGCCCCAGGCATTACTTGGTTCCTTGGTGAGTTTGACATGGCATCTGTCTTTCCCATTTTATGCATGGGTCTAATTTACTTGTTATAACTCAGAAGTGATTAGGTTTAGGGCATACCTTACACTGGCATGGCCTCATTAACATAACAAAAAATACTACATCCACAAGCATAGCTGTTAGGATTTCAGCACATATTTTGAGGGGATACAAGTCAATCCATGACACTTCCGAACTCATTTTATGAGGCCAGTTTTACCCGAAAACCCAAACCAGACAAAGATGCTGTTGTTAGGTACTGTTGAGTCGGTTCTGACTCATAGCGACCCTACACACAACAGAACGAAACACTGCCCGGTCCTGCACCATCCCGACAATCGATGCTACGCTTGAGCTCATCATTGCAGCCACTGTGTCGATCCACCTCGTTGAGGGTCTTCCTCTTTTTCACTGACCCTGTACTTTGCCAAGCATGATGTCCTTCTCCAGGGACTGGTCCCTCCTGACATGTCCAAAGTATGTAAGACGCAGTCTCGCCATCCTTGCTTCTAGGGAGCATTCTGGTTATACTTTTTCCAAGACAGATTTGTTCGTTCTTTTGGCAGTCCATGGTATATTCAATATTCTTTGCCAACTCCACAATTCAAAGGCTTCAATTCTTCTTCAGTCTTCCTTATTCATTGTCCAGCTTTCACATGCCTGTCATGCGATTGAAAATACCATGGCTTGGGTCAGGTGTATCCTAGTCTTCAAGGTGACATCTTTGCTTTTCAGCACTTTAAAGAGGTCCCTTGCAGCAGATTTACCCAGTGCAATGTGTTGATTGATTTCTTGACTGCTTCTTCCATGGCTGTTGATTGTAGATCCAAGTAAAACGAAATCTTTGACAACTTCAGTCTTTTCTCATTTATCAGGATGTTGCTCATTGGTCGAGTTGTGAGGATTTTTGTTTTCTTCACGTTGAGGTGCAATCCATACTGAAGGCTATGGTACTGTCACTTTGTCATATGGTGGGGGCTTGTGTGTTGCTGTGATGCTGGAAGCTATGCCATCGGTATTTAGATACCAGCAGGGTCACCCATGGATGACAGGTTTCAGCTGAGCATCCAGTCTAAGACAGACTAGGAAGAAGGACCTGGCAGTCTACTTCTGAAAAGCATTAGCCAGTGAAAACCTTATGAATAGGGGTGGAACATTGTCTCATATAGTGCTGGAAGATGAGCCTCCCAGATTGGAAGGCACTCAAAAGACGACTGGGAAGAGCTGTCTCCTCAAAATATAGTCGACCTTAATGATGTGGATGGAGGCAAGCTTTCGGGACCTTCATTTGCTGATATGGCATGACTCAAAATAAGAAGAAATAGCTGCAAACATCCATTAATAACTGGAACCTGGAATGTACGAAGTATATGAATCTAGGAAAATTGGAGATCGTCAAAAATGAAATGGAATGCATAAACATCGATATCCTAGGCCTTAGTGAGCTGAAATGGACTGGTATTGGCCATTTTGAATTGGATAATCATATAGTCTACTATGCTGGGAATGACAACTTGAAGAGGAATGGTTTGCACTCATTCTCAAAAAGAACGTTTCAAGATCTATCCTGAAGTACTAAGCTGTCCGTGATAGGATAATACCCATACACCTACAAGGAAGACCAGTTAATATGGTTATTATTCAAATTTACACACTAACCACTAAGGCCAAAGATGAAGAAATAGAAGATTTTTATCAGCTGCTGCAGTCTGAAATTGATTGAACATGCAATCTGGATGCATTGATAATTACTGGTGATTGGAATGCAAAAGTTGGAAACAAAGAGAAGGATTGGTAGTTGGAAAATATGGCCTTGGTGATAGAAACAATGCCAGAGATCGAATGATAGAATGTTGCAAAACCAATGACTTCTTCATGGCAAATACCTTCTTTCACCAACATAAACGGTGACTATACACATGGACCTTGCCAGATGGAACACACTGGAATCAGATTGACTACATCTGTGGAAAGAGAGGATGGAAAAGCTTAATATCATCAGTCAGAACAAGGCCAGGGGTTGATTGAGGAAGATCATCAATTGCTCATATGGAAGTTCAAGCTGAAGCTGAAGAAAATCAGATCAAGTCCATCATAGCCAAAATATGACTTTAGGTATATCCCACCTGAATTTAGAGACCATCTCAAGAATAGATTTGAAGCATTGAACACTAGTGACGGAAGACCAGATGAGTTGTGGAATGACATCAAGGACGTCATACATGAAGTAAGCAAGAGGTCATTGAAAAAACAGCAAAGAAAGAAAAGACGACAAAGATGGATGTCAGAGGAGACTCTGAAACTTGCTCTTTTGCGTCGAGCAGCTAAAGCAAAAGGAAGAATTGATGAAGTAAAAGAACTGAACAGAACATTTCAAAGGGCAGCTCGAGAAGACAAAGTAAAGCATTATAATGACATGTGCAAAGAGCTGGAGATAGAAAACCAAAAGGGAAGAACACGCATAGTGTTTCTTAAGCTGAAAGAACTGAAGAAAAAATTCAAACCTCGAGTTGCAATAATGAGGAATTCTATGGGGGAAAATATTAAATGATGCAGAAAGCATCAAAAGAAGATGGAAGGAATACACAGAGTCGTTATACCAAAAAGAATTAGTCGATGTTCAACCATTTCGAGAGGTAGCATGTGATCAGGAACCGATGGTACTGAAGGAAGAAGTCCAAGCTGCTCTGGAGGCATTGATGAAAAACAAGGCTCCAGGAATTGACCGAATATCAACTGAGATGTTTCAACAAACGGATGCAGCGCTGGAGGTGCTCACTCACAGGCAAAGATAGCACACAAAAAGAAACCTACAAACCAATGTCTTTCATGAACTTAGATGCAAAATTTTTCAACAAAAATTCAGCAAATAGAATCTATGTATAAAAAGAACAATACACTTCAGTCAAGGGGGATTTATTCTAGATATGCAAGGCTGGGTCAGTATTCGAAAATTAATCAGTGTAATCCACCATATCAACAGGCTAAAGAAGAAAAATCATATGATCATTGTCTTAGTCATCTAGTGCTGCTGTAATAGAAATACCCCAAGTGGATGGCTTTAACAAAGAGAAATTTATTTTCTTATAGTCTGGTAGGCTACAAGGCCAAATTTAGGGCGTCCACTCCAGGGGAAGTCTTTCTTTCTCTGTTGGCTTTGGAGGAAGGTCCTTGTCATCAGTCTTCTCTTAGTATGGGAGCTTCTCTGTGCAGGAACCCCTGATCCAAAGGATGCACTCTGCTCCCAGTACTGCTTTCTGGGTGATATGAGGTCCCCCACTCTGACTGGTGGGCCAAAGTGACATATTGGGTCTCCTGGAATTAGTGTTAGTTCAGAGCCAGTATTCAGTAGTCCCTGAAAAGCCTGATAATTTCCTTTTCCCCAATGAACAGTCACTCTCATGAAAGGCCATAAATCCCTTTGGGGAAGGTTGGGAGAGAGATTAACAGTACAAATTTTTGGCAGTGTATTGGAGTCATTCCTCAAGGGAACTTGACCTCTCCTTCATTGAAGAGGTTGTGAGTTTTTAAACTCGCTCCAGTCTGGTAATTGATTGAGGGACCATGACTCTCTATTCTGGCAATTTGAGTTAGACTGCTGTTCACCTGACCTAGAATTCATCTGTTCGTACAGATCAAGTAAATATTTAGTAGATTTCCTATCTATTTCACTCCTAGGGACACCATGACTAAGTAGCTAACACCATAAGTCCATACGAGTCAGACTATTCTGATTATGCCTTTGACTTCACTGCCCATTACTGTAACCACACCCACCTTGTCTTTGTTGATTGACTACTGCCACTTGGCCCCTACTCCCACAGGGTCCAATCAGCCCCATTGTAGTTAGGTGTCTTAATTCAGTTAGGGTAGCTCCCACTGTCAAATTTGATTTACATAAAACAGCAATCACAGCAGTCTGCAAGGATGCTGGAACTCCCTTCACAAATTTGTTCCTCACAGTTATGTTAAAGGTGTGTCCTCCGGGCATTCCATGTGTGGTCTGTGGGTCTAAACTGATAAATCCACCCTAGCATGCCAGTTTCCCTAAGCCTTTGGATACCTTCTTCTACGCATACCAAGGCAGGTCTGGTACTTCAACTTGATGTAGTGTAGGCCACCACATAATTCGTGCTTCAGCAACCCAACCAAGTAAACTATTAGATCCTTCCCTAACTTCTCAAGCTGAAACATTAAATGAAGAATCTGTGCTTAGTGGACCCATATCAATAAACTCAGACTGAACCATCTTTATGTTCCTTGCACTATTATCCCACACACTTAATAGCCATTCACACACATATTCTCCAGGTTTCTGTTTGTACATATTAGAAAAGTCAAGCAGTTCTTTTGGAGTGTAGTGTAACTCTTCCTGGGTCACAATTTGGGGCTGGCCGGGACTTAAGTCTAGATATAGGTCTAGAAGCCAAAATTGGTAGTGTGGAATTGTTTTGAGAATACTCAGTATTGTCTTATAAAGCATCTGCCTCAGGTGATATCCCAGGCAATGACTCAGGCAAGGGCTCTTTAGAGGCAGCTGGGCTAGGGCTAATCTCATTATATGGGAGTGGAGGGACTAATGGTTTTACCGGGCAGGGTGGTGTAGCAGACAAACGTGAAGTAATTTCAGATGGGAGTGGTTCTGTTGGCAGGAGTGATTCAATGGAATTTAGGGGCTCAATGTCTCCAGCTTCCTGACTATCTGCCTATATGTCCCCATCCCAAGTTTTGGGATCCCATTTCTTCTCAATCAATGCCCTCACTTTAACTCCAGGCACCCCTCGAGGTTGGCAACTGAGCTAGCATTGTAATTCAGCCACTCTTACAATAAGACTCCGGGTTTGGTTTTTGGCAATATCAGCACTGTTACTACAAGAAATAAGTCTTTCTTTCAAAGCACAAGTGTAAACTTTGAGCTTGTTTATGTGGCACTTGAACTGGAGTCATTCCCCTGAAGCCCTGAGTGCATCTCTTTCTTTTACCAGTTTGTCCAGTGAAAGTAAGGATCAACCAACTAGCTTCCTTATGCTTCTCATTATGACAAAATTGTAGAAAGGTATCATATATGCAATATCCCAGAGCCTTGCCTTGCACCAATACGTGATTTATTGGTGGTAATATTTTGCATATTTGAATTGCCACCTCAGGTCATGGATTAGCAGCACCCTCTTTACTACTGGAAGCAGAGTCATCAACATCTTTAAGACTAACCAGACTCGAGAACCAGTTAGAAAACTCATCCTTACAATTTTGTTTCTCTAGAACTACTCTTGGTACCAAATGTCTTAGGCTGGGTTCTCTGGAGAAGCAAAACCAGTAAAATGTGTATGTATATATAATTTTTTTTAATCAAGGAGATTGCTCACCTGATTGTAGAGGTTGGACTGTTTCAAGTCCGTGGAAGAGGATAGAGGCTTCTCCTGATTCACATAGCACAGGGGCTGCTGAATCCAAGATCAAACATCAGGTTGGAGAGCAGGGCTCTTGCTCACAGGCTGTGAAGATCACTGAATCCCAAGATCAGCGGATAAGCTGCTAGCTCAAGTCCCAAGAACCAAAGTCAGACGAACAGGTGGCAGCTGCAGGATCCAGAGCAGGCAAAAGCCGGAACATCCACTTATATTTGGATGCAGGTCACCCACCCAAGGAAACTCCTTTCAACTGGTTGGCTACTCACAGCAGATCCCATCATGGGGGTGATCACATATAAACATTGAGAATCATGGTTCAGCCAAGTTGACACACAGTCTTAACCATCACAATCATATTAATTAATACAGAAAAAGCATTTGACAAAATTTAGTACTCATTCATGATAAAAGTCCTCAGTACACTAGGAATAGAGAGGGGCTCCTCAACTTGATAAAGAGCAACTACAAAAATCCTATAGCCAATACCATACTTAATGGTGAAAGACTGAATGCTTCCATCTAAGACTGGGAACAAGCAAGGATGCCTGCTCTCATCATTAGTATTCAACACAGTACTGAAAGTTTTAGGTAGTGCAATAGGCAAGAAAAAGAAAAACGGTCTCTATTTGCAGATGACATAATTGTCTATGTAGAAACAAGCAAATAAAAAGCAACAACAACAACAACAATAAAACACTCCTAGAACTAGTAAGTGAATTCAGTAAAGGTCTCAGGACGCAATTTCAATAAAAATCAGCTGCATTCCTATGTTGAAATGAACAAGTGGAAACTAAAACAAAAAATACAATATCATTTTCAATAGCTCCAAAGAAAATTAAATATTTAAGTCTAACAAAACATGTCCAGGATCTGTGTGCTGAAAAGTACACAAAATGCTGATGAAAGAAATAAAAGATGACCTAAATAAAAGGAGAGACATGCTGTATTCATGGATTGGAAGACTCAACATAGTAAATATATCATTTCTCCCTAAATTGATCTATAGATTTAACACAATTCCTATCAATATCTCAGCAAGGTTTTTTTGTAGACATAGACAAGCTTATTCTAAAATTTATGTGGAAATGGAAAGCCCTACAGTAGCCAAAACAACTTTGAACAAGGATAAAGTGGAAGACTTACTATATACTACCTATGGTAATCAAGACAGTGTGGTACAGTGAAGGGAGCAATACATAAACCAATGGAACAGAGTAGAGAAACCAGAAAAAAAAACATGGGTAATGTAAAAGCATAACAGTATAAAACTGTAAATCTTCTAGAAAAAATCGTAAGAGAAAATCTTTGGGACCTAGGGTTAGGCAAAGAATTCTTAGACTTGATAGCAAACGCATGATCCATAAAAGGAAAAGTTGATAAATTGGGCCTCATCAAAATGAAAAAAGTCTTGTTCTGCAAAAGACCCTGTTAAGATGATGAAAAGACAAATTGCAGAGTAGGAGGAAATATTTTCAAACCACATATGCGACAAAGGATTAGTATCTTGAATATATGAACTCTCAAACTCAACATTAAAAAAAGAACCCAAATAATCCAATTAGAAAATGAACAAAAGACATGAACAGAAATTTCACTGAAGGGGATACACAGACAGAAAATAAGCTCATGAAATGATGTTCAAAATCATCAGCCATTTAGTGAAACACACACTAAAACCACAGTGAAATGGGGAGTGACTCCTAATGGGTACAGGGTTTCTTTTTGGGGTGATGAAAATGTTTTACAATTAGATAGTGTTGATGGTTGCACAACTTTGTGAATATACTAAAAAACAATGAATCGTACTCTTTAAAAAATGTGAGTTTATTAAAATGGAACACATTTTTAAAAACCCGGAATGTGATTTCACTACATACCTATCAGAATGGCTAAAAATAAAATAGTGATAAAACCAAATGCTGGCAAGAATGTGGAAAAAATGGATTATTCATACACTGTTGGTGGAATGTAAAATAGTACAGCCACTCTGGAAAATAATTTGGCAGTTTCTTTTAAAATTAAAAGTGGATTTACCATACAATCCAGCAGTTTCACTCTTTGACATAATATTCCAGAGAAGTGAACACTTATTTTCGTAAAGAAACCTGTATATAAATGTTCACAGCTGCTTTATTTGTGGTAGCCTAAAGTTGGAAACTACCCATATATCCTTCAGTGGGTGAATAGGTAAACATACTGTCATTTTCCATGTCATGGAATACTATTCAGCAATAAAAAGGAACGAAGTAATGGTATACATGACAATTTAGATGAACCTCAAGGAAATTATGCTGAGCGAAAAAGCCGATCTTAAAAGATTGTATACTGCGTGATTCCATTTACCTAACATTCATGAAACAGCATAATTATAGAGATAGAGAAGCAGATTAGTGGTTGCCAGCAGATAGGGATGGATAAGAGGGGGTGGATGTGGCTGTAAGGTATGGCATGAGGAAGTCTTATGAAGATGGTATAGTTAAGTCTCTTGATTGTGTTGATGGTGACATGAAGCTACTGCACACGTGATACTATTGCTTAAACACACACATACACTAATGTGTGCATGTATAACTGGTGAAGTCTCAATAAGTTCTGTGGTTGTAACAATGCCAGTTTCCTGGTTTTGCTAGTATACTATAGTCATGTATGACATTGCATAGCATGAATATGCATGAGATCCATATCTGGGCCCATTCCAGAGAAAAGTGATCAAACAGAAGGGGAAATCATTGAACAATATCGTTAATATCACAAGCAAGTAAAATTTTGCTGAATATAATTCAAAATCGGTTGCAGAGGTACATCAACAGGAAACTGCCAAAATTCAAGCTGGATTCAGAAGAGGACATGGAATGAGGGATATCATTGCTGATGTCAGATGAATCTTGGCTGAAAGCAAGATGTTTATCTGTGTTTTACTGACTATGCAAAGGCATTTGACTGTGTGGATCATAACAAATTATGGATAACATTGCAAAGAAGGGGACTTCCAGAACACTTAATCGTGCTGATGAGGAACCTGTACATAGACCAAGAAGCAGTTATTTGAACAGAACAAGAGGATACTCTGAGATTTAAAATCAGAAAAGGTGTTATATCCCTTCACCACATTTATTCAATCTGTATGCTAAGCAAATAATCTGAGGGGCTGGACTATATGAAGAAGGACAGGGCATCAGACTCATTAACAACCTGCATTATGCAGATGATACAACCTTGCTTGCTGAAAGTGAAGGGGACTTGAAGCACTTACTGATGAAGATCAAAGACCACAGCCTTCACTATGGAGTACACCTCAACATAAAGGAAACAAAGATCTTCACAGCTGGACCAATAAGCAATGTCATGATAAACAGGGAAAGTATTGAAGTTGTCAAGGATTTCATTTTACTTGGATCCACAATCAACACCCATGGAAGTAGCAGTCAAGAAACCAAAAGATGTGTTGCCTTGGGAAAATCTACTGCAAAAGACCTCTTTAAATTGTTAAAAAGCAAAGATGTCACTTTTAGGTCAGGAGTTGCACCTGACCCAAGCCATGCTGTTTTCAGTCACCTCATATGCATGGGAAAGCTGGTCTGGTCAATGAATAAGGGAGACCAAAGAAGAACTGATGTATTTGAATTATGGTGTTGGTGAAGAATGTTGAATATACCATGGACTGCCAAAAGAATGAACAAATCTGTCTTGGAAGAAGTATAGCCAGGGTATTCCTTAGAAGCGAGGATGGCGAGACTTCTTCTCACATACTTTGGACATGTTGTTAGGAGGGATCAGTCCCTGGAGAAGGACATGATGCTTGGTAAAGTACAGGAAAACAAAACAACAACAAAACAACCATTGCCATTGAGTCGATTCCAACTCACAACGACCTTCTTCCCTATTGGATGGGGCAGAACTGCTCCATGGGGTTTCCAAGGAGTGGCTGGCACATTCAAAACTGCCAGTCTTTTGGTTAGCAGCTGAAGTGTTAACCACTGTACCACCAGGGCTCCTGGTAGAGAGTCAATGAAAAAGAGGAAGACCCTCAAAGAGATGTATTGACACAGTGGCTGCAACAATGGGCTCAAGCTTAACAGCGGTTGTGAGGATGGTGAAGGACTGGGCAGTGCTTCATTCCATTTTACGTAGGGTCACTATGAGTCAGAACCGACTTGACGGCACCTAACAACTACAGTAAGGTATTTATATTTTCAGACTTACAATATAATGCCAAACGGTTTTCTAAAGTTAATTGTACCAATTTTCAATCCTTCCAGCTATATAAAAGCGTTCTCTTTGATTCATATCTTGCTAACACTTGGTGTTGCCAGACCTCTTAATTTTTGCTAATCTGGTGGGTTTAAAATGGCATATTATCATGGTGTTAAATTTCATTAGTCTGTTTACTAGTCACCATTTGTCTGTTTTCCTCTGCAAAATCTTTGTCCAGAGGTAAAAGTAAAAACATTAAAAAAATATTAAACCCATATGGCAGGTTTTTCACCCTCTGTACTTCACACTTGTGGCTAGGGACTGAGTATCAACCCTGTTTCAGCCTTTTATTAATTTGATTGTCTTTTTATTTTTCTTTTTAATTATACTTCTTTCTATTATTTATTTTAGTGGTTACTGCAGGGTTCATAATATGCATCCTGAACTTATCAAAGTCTGTTTATGTTTAATATCATACCACTTGACACTTCATGTGTCATGCCTGACACTTCCCACTTTGCAAATCTGATAATCTTGCAATGGTATAATTCCATGTACCTGCTCCCCCTATTCTATGTGCTATTATTGTCATATATTTTATTTTACATATATTATGAATACCACCATACAATGCTATTATTTTCTTTCTTTAAACAGTTTTCCTTTAAATGAATAATAATAATAATAATAAAACTATGTTTTACCATTTCTGGTATTTTTTCCTATATAGTTCTATGTTTCCAACTGGTATTATTTCTCTTCATCCTGAAGAATATCCTTTAGCATTTCTTGTAATGCAGATCTACTGGCACAAAATACTCTCAGCTTTGTTTAGCTGAAAATGTCTTTATTTTACTCTTGTTTTTGAAGAATAATTTTGTTAGATACAAAATTGTGGGGCAGACAGTTCCCACCTGCCCCCCAGCACTTTAAATATGTCATTCCACTGTCTTCTACCTTCTGTAGTTTATAATGAGCAGTCAGCTATTTTTCGTATCATTGTCCCCCAGCATGTAATGTGTTATTTTTTTTCCCACTGGCTGTGTCATGGATTGAATTGTGTCCCCCCAAAATATGTGTCAACTTGCATAGGCCATGATTCCTAGTATTGTGTGGTTGTCCTCCATTTTGTGATTGTGATTTTATGTTAAAGAGGATTAGGGTGGGATTGTAACACCCTTACCCAGGTACATCCCTGGTCCAATGTAAAGGGATTTATCAAGACATGGAAAGGAAAGGGGAGTGAGCAGAGAGGGAGGGCCTCATACCACCAAGAAAGCAGTGCCGGGAGCAGAGCACATCCTTTGGACTCAGGGTTCCTGCGTGGAGAAACTCCTAGTCGGGGGGAAGATTGATGAGAAGGCTGACAGATAGATAGCCTTCCTTTGGAGCTGATGCCCTGAATTTGGACTTTTAGCCTGATTTTTTTTTTACCGTGAGGAAATAAATTTCTCTTCATTAAAGCCATCCACATGTGGTATTTCTGTTATAGCAGCACTAGATGATCAAGACAGGCTGCTTTCAAGATTTTCTCTTTCTTTAGATAAAGATGTACCAATACGTACATAAATTTGGTTTTCTTTCTGTTTATCCTATTTGTATTTCTCTATAAGTCAGTTTTCTAAATTTAAATTTGGATAAATTGGCCATTCTTTCTGTGGTTTCCTTTACATGTATGTGAGACCACTTGATATTCTATAAATTCCTCAGGCTTAGTTAACTTTTCTTGAGCTTTTTTTTTTCCTCTCTCTTTTGTAGATTGCATAATTTTTGTTCATCTGTCTTCAAGTTTGCTGACACTTTCTTCTATGAAGCCTGTACAGCGAATTTTCAATTATTGTTCTTTTCAGTTCTATAATTTCCACTTAAATCTTTAAAAAAATTTCCATTTCACCACTGAGATTCCTTATCTATTCACTCATTAAGACTGTATGCTCATTTAAGTCCTTGAACATACTTATTACAAAAAATTACAGCTGCTTAAAATGTTTATCTGCTACATTAAACATCTGAATCATCTTGGGGTCATGTTTTCCTGTTTCTTTGCATGTCTAATAATTTTGAATTGCACACTGAACATTGTTACTAATACATTGTAGGGACTCTGGACTTTGTTATCTTCATCTGAAGAGTGATGATTTTTGTTCTAGCAAGCAGTTCAATGACTGCTGATTACCATGAATTTGTGTAAAAATTAGTTTTATTCTTTGTTAGGATAGATCTTTGGAAAGCCTGTATCTTTGGCAAGCCCACCCTAACCTCTCTAACTTGGCAGGACTCTAATTCCAAAACCCTGCCTCCCTGCAGATTTTTTCATGGTTTCTGAGCTGTCTTTTTATTATTTTCTTTATGTACTCTGGATATAAATTCTTCATTTATTATATATGTTTCAAATATATTATTTCAGTTTATTGCTTGCCTTTTTATTTTCTTTATGATGTGCTGATGAATAGAGGTTATTGATTTTAATGGTCAGCACTTTCCTTATCTTCTTTAGGAAATCTTTCCCTGCCCCAAGATCATGAAGGTAATCTCTTTTTAAAAATTAAGTTTGCCTTCCCCAGTTAAGCCTTTAATCCATCTGGAATTGATTTTTGTACATAGTGTGAGATAGAAATTTAATTTTTTTATATATGAATAACCAGTTGCCTCAACGCCATTTATTTAATAGTCCATCTTTTCCCCATGTGATACACAGTGTTACTTTTTACATGTATTGCATTTCTATAACTGTTTCAGGTTGTCTTTATTTTGTTCCGTTGGTTACTTTGTCTAACCATGTGCCAATAAACATTACCTTAATTACTATGACTTTCTAAGTCTTGATATTTGGTGAGCAGGTCTTCTGACATTATTATTCTCCTTCACGAGTATCTTGGCTATTCTTTGACCGTTGTTCTTCCATGTATTTTTCAGAATCAGCTTGGTAAGTTCCTATTTATTGGGGACCTATCAGTTGTCAGCTAAATAAGAGAGGTTTAAGGATATGTGGCATGGTCTTTGTTTATAATGAATTTACATTCAAGCTGCAATATACACAAAATAGTGAATAGTATAAGATGGTATGCAAGTACAGAATTATGTGGGCTACATTACACGTATAGGAGAAACTCTGAGGAATGTCAGATAAAGTTGATAGAAGAGTTTAGAGGGATCTCAAAGAAGGCGGTAGACCTTAGCGGGTAAGATGAAGAGGAGAAGGAAAGGTGTACTCAGAGTTGATAGAAATAAAACTTCCCTGAGTATCCGTGCATGCCATTACAAAGTACTTTTACATATACTATCATTTGGTCCTTAAATAATACTGTTGGATAAGACAAGTGATATTCTGATTTTAGGGAATATATAGGTAAAGTAACTTGCGTAAGAATTCAGCTTGTTAATCCTGGGTTTGGATTTCACACCAGATATTCTGTTTCTAGTCCAAAATTCTTTCTCTACTGCATACTCTTATCTCTCCATATATGGGAATGGTTTCTAAAGAAAGTCAGGAGGCCTACAACTGAGGTCTGTGTTATGCACGTGCCTTCTCCCTTACCCAGAGAATGTCAGGAATCAGGAAAACTGCTTGATCTGAGACCCTGTGTAATGTTTTTAGCAGCCAGGCCCACTCAGATAGGGAGCCTGAAGAGGAGATCAGGGAAGCAAATAAAAAAAGAGTGGCAGATAAGAATTACATGACCTCAAAAAGATCTTGTCATATCTCTTAGGAAATTGAATTTAATGTAGAATCTATTATGTTAATACAGTATCTCTGTTATAAAAGGCTTTTTGTTTTGCTTTAAAAATAATATTATAAAGTAATTATATACTCTCATCAGGCACAGTTTGGGCTTACTATAATTTGCTTTGAGCTTATGTTTGGTAAAATATCATTTTTAGTGTGGAACTAGTCATCCAATGCAAAATAACTGAAGCTAGTGTAGTTAATACCCGTTTCTAGCAATTTCCATTTCTTCGTCTGTCCTCAACCCATCAATTGTTAAGTCCCGTCTTGTACCCTGAGCCCTCTTAATGGTTTTCTCTTACTTCTGCATAACACCATTGTTCTAGATTGAATACAAACTGATTCATGCTGGGTTAAACTTATTTATAAGTTATTTTGACATCTTTCTGGAGCATCTTCATTTAATTGAAGTAAAGTTTCAAGCTGGAGAAATAAAGGTGTGCAGTGGTGGAATTTCAGGCAGTTACCACTGTTAGGTGGGAGCAGGGGGTGGCAGAACTAGAGAAAGAGAAAATGTTGTTTAGGCTCCAGTCTATCATCTTATCTCCGAAATCACACCAAATGAGTGAATATTCCTAGAGTATGCAAATCAGCAAGCTTTTGCTAAATGCCTACAATATGTCTTGCCATGGGAGGAATGGTTTAATCTCAAAAAATTTAGGGTCTATTGGAGATGATCAAAATTGGGAATTCTTTAAAAACTTCATGAACAACCTGAAATTCATACAGTATTTGGTGCTTTTGTGCATATATGCACACACACACACATGCACACTGGGAAGGGAGTCCAGAGCATTTTTCAGAATTTCAAAGGGGCCTATTACCCCCTCTCCCCCGCCCCCCCCCCACACAAAAAAGGTTTAAGAACTATTGTCAAGTGTTTTGTCATTCTGCCTGCATACAGACCTCAGGACTATAGTAGTGGTAGGCTCATTTACTTCTCAAATACTGTAATGATGATCACGATTTGGAATTGCTCTCAAGACTTCCGTTGGCTTTGTCACTGTTGCAGGGTGGTTTCCCTGGAAAGCAGACTGTGAATGAGATTAGCGTTCAGGAGATTTTTTTGGGGGAGTGCTTTTGGGATCCACACTTTTAAAAGGGAAGGGAAGAAAGCAGGATTGGGGGGAAGGAGAATTTGAGCTTTGATGCAGTCTCAAAGTGGGTCTCAGTTGGCCATACAGAAAGTTATAAAGCTGTTGTCTTGAGCTGGGACAAGGGAGCTGGGCCTTTACGCCTCCACATTGATCAGTCGTTGGATATGAACTGCCCCAGTAAGGTGGTGTACCCCTGGATGGGGTAGCACGCATGTGTCGGGCATCCCAGGTTGTGGGGAGTGGCGCAGGGACTGATAGCTGAATGCTTTCTGCTGGCAGCCCTCACAGCAGTGTGATTCCTTCCCTTCTAGAGAGGATCTGAGTAGTGCATTTGAGTGTTTACCAGAGTCTATGAAAGGTTGGCAGTTTGAACCCATCCAGCAGCTCCATGGGAGAAAGACCTGACAATCTGCTCCTATAAAGATTACAGCCCAGAAAACCCTATGGGGCAGTTCTGCTCTTTCACATGGGGTTGTTATGAGTCAAAAATTGACTTGACGGCACCCAACAACTACAACAACCCCCCGTGTTGCTCAGAGCCGCTTCTTTATAGACATTGTGCGAGCAGCTCCTCCAGGATTGCAGTTGGCCTGTCCTCCTGGGGTAAACTTATGAGAGGAAAGTTAATGGGATAAAGTACACAGCCCTTGTTGTTCCAGCAGGTCCTGGGGCCTCAAGTGACACTCAGTGACTTCCTACCTGTTCTTGATTTCCCTCACTTTCAGCCAACACCTTTGCTGGTGGAGTGACCCAGATCCTCATCCCTGAGGAGTCTGAGACTGTATTAAAGATTCCTTTTTATGCTGTGGCTGCTGCTCCATTTACCATTAAAGTAAAGCGAGGGAACACCGATGTAGTTTTTCCTGCCGAAAGTGCCCAGGCAGCAACCATAGCTCATAGTTCAATGGGATTCTTGCCGTGTCCCCTAGAGTAAAAAAAAAATTCCTTTTTTGGAACCAGGACCTCTAAACCCACAGAGCACAGAGTTGCAGGAATGGGAAGCACAAATTCTCCTAGTGGGTCATTGGAAGTGATAGAAAGTGGGTTACTCCTGTCAAAATGAATTGTTACTCATTCTAAGTGGAAACGGTCCACTGTAACCAATTTGCCACCAAGTGGCTTTTGGGTTTATTCAAAGGATAATGCTATATTAGAGACTCAGAGTTCATTCTTGTCACTGGCAGGTTGTACATTGACAGTGGTAGTAGCTAGATCAGCCTTGGCAAATAGAAGCCTTTGTTGTTGGACCCATGCATAACCAGTATTCCTGTCATTGTGAGTGCTCTGTTCATATGTGTCCATTGTGTCAGCATTGGGGTGACCAATGACGGAAGCCAGTTGACATCAAATGGTTGAGTCATTTTTTTTTATACCTGGAGATTTAATTGATCTTCAGTGGTAGATGCTCGTAGTGAGCATTAACATGCAATATAAATATCTCCATATTTCATGCCCATTGTCATAATCCTAGATTCAGACTCCTTGTCTCTGATCTTCCACCCTTTCTCCTTCTGGGCCCCTGACTAGCTGGCCAAGTCATTTGCCACTGCCATGGGTTGGTGTATATTCTAAGTGCAGATCACTTTTCTTTCCATGCAAAGTGGATGACCTCATGTACTTCCTAAAGCTCTGCCCATTGGAAGGATTCCCCTCATCACTGTCTTTCAAGACCATCTCTTTCATCAGTTTGTCATAAAATACACACCTTCCATATATAAATCCATAGAGCTGGTGCAAGTGTCATACTTCCAAGTATGACAAGGGAGTCTGGGATACCTATTCATGCAGCTTGCTTGTAACCTCTAGTCCTGCTCATGCTCAGACCTGGATGTAGCACTTCATTTTTCAATAGATTGCTGTTGGGCCTTCCAACCCTCTAACTTGGTGGGTCTGATGGAACCCAGCTCACGATGGATTGTTCTAAATGCATAGTCACTTGATATCTCATGATTGGGCACTTCATTTCTAAGAGGGCTAGAAACACACCAGGAGCTGTTTTTTGAAAGGTGTATAATTCTCTGCTGCAGATGGCCCGACCTTACTCTAGAACTCTAGGGTTCTTGATTGTGATTTTCCCACTGCAGCTTTCCATAAACTCCCCTTGATGTTTTTTCCCTCCACTGATACCTCTAACATCATAAGGTCTGCTGTGTTGTATTGGCTAAGTGGGAGAACCGTTTCCATTGCAGCCTGAACCTCCGTAGATCCCACTCAGAGCTGACAGCTTTTATGTCATCTGGTACATGGCTTAGAGGAATATTCCCAGGTGTAGAATAAGCTGCCTACCAGGCACTGTGTTTCCTTCTTTTTAGGGGGAAGTACAAGATGAATAATTTGTCCTTAACTTTGAAGGGAATATCCTGGTATGACCAAGACCACTGATTTACTGAAGTTGCAGGCCCTAAATTTTTACAGGGCATATGTTCCACTCTTTGGAGAACATGTCTTACCAAGTCTTCCAATGTACTGGCTGCTTCTTGTCCATGTGGTCTGATTAGCATAATCATCATCTATGTGGAGGACCAATGTGATATTCTGTGGGATTTTTGGTGAGACCAGGTTCCTTAGACTATATTAAGACAGATGATAGGTGAGTTACTGTAGCTTTGGGGCAAGACTATAAATGTATAGTGTAGCTTTGGGGCAAGACTATAAATGTGAACTATTTTTGATCATCTTTTTTTGATGAGAATAAAAAAAGAATGCAATTGCCAGATCATACCACATACCTGAGGCCATGTTAATCTGCTGTACCAAAGATAGCACATCTGCCAGAGCAGTTGCAATAGGGGATACTACTTTCGTCCTCTAGGATCTGCTGATTTTTTGCAGGATTCAGACTGGTGAGATAAATGAAGACATGATGAGGACCACCATCTCTACATCCGTTAGATCTTTAAGGATAGCATTAATTTTTACTATCCCTCCCCTTACCCCGAATGGAGTATTGTTCTGATCTACTCCCTTGGCTTGTAGTGATAAGGAGGCAGTTTAAGAGCTTTTAACTTGGCCTTCTCCCACTATGATAGCTCTTACTCCACAGGCCAAGGAATGAATGTAGAGGTTCTACCAAATACTAAATATGTCTTTCTAGTTATAAACTTTGGGATCAGAAAAATGACCACTGAGTGGGTCACAGACCCAGTGAATTTTCTGTGAGCAGCGCCCTGACCAGGACTCCATTTTTCACCTAAGCATCATATGATCCTACTCTAATGGGAGGCCTTGATGATGCTTCAGGTCTCTGGAAATTAAAATCAACTTGGATCCTGTGTCCAACAGTCCTTTGGGGCAGCCCCCTTTTCTCAGTGTTTGATTACATGAGTAAATGGCTGTAGGCCCCACTGGGAAAGGAAACATGGAAAAATATTACCATATACACTTGTGATGTTACAGGATCCCTCTGTTTGGAAGTTTGGCTTCTCCTTCAAGCAGTGATTTCTGTGTCCAAAAACTGGCTCAGGCTCAGAAACTGGGCAAGGGACCATGATATTTTATTGGGGAAATGGCTCTCGGCCTCTTGATTATCTATCCTTGGTTTTTTTTTTTTTTTTGAAGTTTGAGTAATACTCTGCTGGCATCCTGTTAATTTTTTTCCTAGGGATGCTGTGTTCTATTAATCATCTCAGGCACTTCTCGCTGCCCCTCCATACTTTCCACTCTTTGTGAGAATTACTTCTGCTTGCCTTCTGAAAACTAGGTATTGCCTCCTGGCCTCTTTTGGTAGGGTGTGGGTTAGAGTGAGCATGGGGAAGGATCCTATTACCCTTATCCTAGTTGCCATCAGGGGGTTCAGTTCTGTAATGGCATCTCCTACTATCATCTCTGACCTATAGAAGGCAGTCACCATTGAACTTCTTAGTGTTGCTGGTGCATTTTATTATTTTGGTAAATGGTGTATACTCTGGGCCCTCCTGTGGAACATAGTCCTAGGGTGAGTTTTCTGGCCTTGTATGGTATATCCAGGTATATCCATTCTAGCACCACTCCCAACCCCCTTCTTCCACCATCTGCCATGGAAATGCTGGTATTTCTACTTCACTTAGTGTGGTCCATCACCTTTTCTGTGCATCTAGGGGTTAACCTAGTAATGTGTTCACACAATCTTTTGGGATCTTTGCCAAGGTGTTATATCACATATCCCAGAAGAGTGCTCCCAAAGTGATAACTCCATTGTTTGACCTTATATTCTGCCCTTCTTGCTCAAGCACCCCACTGTCCAGTCCCACACATACTTTCCTGACTTCTGTTGGTACATGCTGGCTAGGTCCTGCAGCTCCTTTGTGGTATAGTTTCCTTCCTCACTATCAGGCCACAGACTCTGATTCTGCATTTCTCACTTCTCTTGCAGCTTGCCTAAACATAACGAGCATTTAGTCTTTAAGTATACCATTGAAGTTTACTATTTACTATTACATAGGAGCCCTGGTGGTGAGTGGTTAAGCGCTTGGCTGCTAATGGAAAGGTCAATGGTGCTAACCCACCAGCTGCTTCGTGGGAGAAAGATGTGACAGTCTGCTTTCGTAAAGATTTACAGCTTTGGAAACCCTACTGGGGGAGTTCTACTCTGTCCTGTATGGTCACTGTGAGTCAGAATCTAGTCGATGGCCATGGGTTTTTTTTTTTTTTTTGTATTTACTGTTACGTGGTTGGTTATGTTATAACTTAAACCTCGTTATTGGCTTAGTGACTAGGAGAGGAGGGGAGGGTGGATCCTGAGGGGGACACATATTGTTTTGCCAGGGAGAAGCTTCTGTATCATGCTCAAGCAAGAGGGGAGTGCTAGCTCCTAATAGAGAGGAGTGAGCCACTTCTGCCGGCTCAGAGTTTCAGGAAAATATAGGGACTCAACATTTTCGGGTTGATCAACCCAGATGTTCCCATTCCGTGTATCACAGTTTCATGCTTTCCCAACTAGGGCCCTGTCCTTGGCATAGAAAACACGCCTTGGTTGGGAGTTCAGTCTTCTTGAGAGCTCAGTCTTGGGCTTGACCCTCAGCTTTTTCAGCGCCTCTCCCCGCACTGCGGGTGATGAGAGCCTCTTTATGTTATGAAAGAGGCCATCTGGCTTTCACACTTAGCTTTTTTTTTTTTTTTTGTATTTTTTATTGTGCTTGGGCTTAAGTGAAAGTTTACAAATCAAGTCAGTCTCTCACACAAAAACTTATATACACCTTGGTACACACTCCTAATTACCCTCCCCCTAATGATACAGCCCGCTCCCTCCCTCCACTCTCTCTTTTCGTATCCATCTCACCAGCTTCTAACCCCCTCTACCCTCTCATCTCCCCTCCAGGCAGGAGTTACCAACATAGTCTCCAGTGTCCACCTGATCCAAGAAGCTCACTCCTCACCAGCATCCCTCTCCAGCCTTTTGTCCAGTCCAAACCATGTCTGAAGAGTTGGCTTTGGGAATGGTTCCTGTCCTGGGCTAACAGAAGGTCTGGGGACCATGACCACTGAGGACCTTCTAGTCTCAGTCAGACCATTAAGTCTGGTCTTTTTATGAGAATTTGGGCTCTGCGCCCCACTGCTCTCCTGCTCCCTCAGGGGTTCTCTGTTGTGTTCCCTGTCAGGGCAGTCATCGGTTGTAGCCAGGCACCATCTAGTCCTTCTGGTCTCAGGATGATGTAGTGTCTGGTTCATGTGGTCCTTTCTGTCTCTTGGGCTCTTTATTACCATGTGTCCTTGATGTTCTTCATTCTCCTTCGATCCAGGTGGGTTGAGACTCATTGATGCATCTTAGATGGCCGCTTGCTGGCATTTAAGATGCCAGACACCACTCTTCAAAGTGGGATACAGAATGTTGTCTTAATATATTTTATTATGCCAGTTGACTTAGATGTCCCCTGAAACCATGGTCCCCAAACCCCTGCCCCTGCTACACTGGCCTTCGAAACATTCAGTTTATTCAGAAAACTTCTTTGCTTTTGGCTTAATCCTGTTGTGCTGACCTCTCCTGTATTGTGTATTGTCTTTTCCTTCACCTAAAGTAGTTCTTATCTACTATCTAATTAGTGAATGACCCTCTCCCACCCTCCCTCCCCGCTCCCTGTAAGCACAAAAGAATGTTTTCTTCCCAGTTTAAACTATTTCTCAAGTTCTTATAGTAGTGGTCTTATACAATATTTGTCCTTTTGCAATTAATTTCACTCAGCTTAATGCCTTCCAGGTTCCTCCATGTTATGAAATGTTTCACAGATTCCTCACTATTCTTTATTGATGTGTAGTATTCCATTGTGTGAATATACCGTAACTTATCCATTCATCCATTGATGGGCACCTTGGTTGCTTCCATCTTTTTGCTTTTGTAAACAGTGCTGCAGTAAACGTGGGTGTGCATATATCTGTTCATGTAAGGACTCTTATTTCTCTAGGATATATTCCGAGGAGTGGGATTGCTAGGTCGTATGATAGTTCTATATCTAGCTTTTTAAGGAAGCGCCAAATTGATTTCCAAAGTGGTTGTACCATTTGACATTTCCACCAGCAGTGTATAAGTGTTCCAGTCTCTCCACAGCCTCTTCAACATTTATTATTTTGTGTTTTTTGGATTAATGCCAGCCTTGATGGAGTGAGATGAAATCTCATTGTAGTTTTGATTTGCATTTCTCTAATGGCTAATGATCATGAGCATTTCCTCATGTATCTGTTAGCTACCTGAGTGTCCTCTTTAGTGAAGTGTCTATTCATATCTTTTGCCATTTTTAAATTGGGTTATTTGTCTTTTTGCGGTTGAGATTTGCAGTATCGTGTAGATTTTAGAGATCAGGCACTGATTGGAAATGTCATAGCTAAAAACTTTTTCCCAGTCTGTAGGTAGCCTTTTTACTCTTTTGGTGAAGTCTTTGGATGAGCATAGGTGTTTGATATTTCGGAGTTCCCGCTTATCTAGTTTTTCTTCTGCATTCTTAATAAAGTTTTGTATACTGTTTATGCCATGTATTAGGGCTCCTAGCATTGTCCCTGTTTTTTCTTCTGTGATCTTTATCGTTTTAGATTTTATATTTAGGTCTTTGATCCATTTTGAGTTAGTTTTGGTGCATGGAGTGAGGTATGGGTCTTGTTTCATTTTCTTGCAGATGGATATCCAGTTATGCCAGCACCATTTGTTAAAAAGACTGTCTTTTCCCCATTTAACTGTTTTGGGGCCTTTGTCAAATATCAACTGTTCATATGTGGATGGATTTATGTCTGGATTCTCAATTCTGTTCCATTGGTCTGTGTATCTGTTGTTGTACCAGTAGCAGGCTGTTTTGACTACTGTGGCAGTATAATAGGTTCTAAAATCAGGTAAAGTAAGGCCTCCCACTTTGTTCTTCTTTTTCAGTAATGCCTTATTTATCCGGGCCTCTTTCCCTTCCATATGAAGTTGGTGATTTGTTTCTCCATCTCATTAACGAATGTCGTTGGGATTTGGATTGGAATTGCATTAAATGTATAGATCGCTTTTGGTAGAATAGACATTTTTATAATGTTAAGTCTTCCTATCCATGAGCAAGGTACGTTTTTCCACTTAAGTAAGTCTCTTTTGGTTTCTTGCAAAAGTGTACTGTAGTTTTCTTTGTATAAGTCTTTTACATCTCTGGTAAGATTTATTCCTAAGTGTTTTATCTTCTTGAGGGCTGCTGTAAATGGCATTGATTTGGTGATTTCCTCTTCAATGTTCTTTTTGTTGGTGTAGAGGAGTCCAACTGATTTTTGTATGATTATCTTGTATGCTCATACTCTGCTGAACTCTTCTGTTAGTTTCAGTAGTTTTCTGCAGGATTCCTTAGGGTTTTCTGTGTATAAGATCATGTTATCTGCAAATAGATATAGATACTTTGACTTCTTCCTTGCCAATCTGGATGCCCTTTATTTCTTTATCTAGCCTAATTGCTCTGGCTAGGACCTCCAACACAATGTTGAATAAGAGTGGTGATAAAGGGCACCCTTGTCTGGTTCCCCATCTCAGTGGGAATGCTTTCAGACTCTTCTCCATTTAGGGTGATGTTGGCTGTTGGCTTTGTATAAATGCCCTTTATTATGTTGAGGAATTTTCCTTCTGTTCCTATTTTGCGGAGATTTTTTATCATGAATGGGTGTTGAAATTTGTCAAATACCTTTTCTGCATCAATTGATAAAATCATGTGATTCTTGTCTTTTGTATTATTTATGTGGTGGATTACATTAATTGTTTTTCTAATGTTGAACCATCCCTGCTATGAATCCCACTTGTTCATGGTAAATTATTTTTTTGAGATGTTGAATTCTATTGGCTAGAATTTTGTTGAGGATTTTTGCATCTACATTCATGAGGGATATAGGTTTATAATTTTCTGGTGTTGTCTTTACCTGGTTTTGGTATCAGAGATATGGTGGGTTCATAGAATGAGTTTGGTAGTATTCCGTCCTTTTCTATGCTCTGAAATACCTTTACTAGTAGTGGTGTTAACTCCTCTCTGAAAGTTTGGTAGAACTCTGCAGTGAAGCCATCCGAACCACGGCTTTTTTTGGTTGGGAGTTTTCTGATTACTTTTTCAATCTCTTCTTTTGTTATGGGTCTATTTAGTTGTTCTACCTTTGTTTGTATAAGTTTAGGTAGGTAGTGTGTTTCTAGGAATTCATCCATTTCTTCTAGGTTTTCAAATTTGTTAGAGTACAGTTTGTCATAGTAATCTGATATGATTCTTTTAATTTCAGTTGGGTCTGTTGTAATATCACCCATCTCATTTCTTATTTGGGTTATTTGCTTCCTATCCTGTTTTTCTTTTGTCAGTTTGGCCAGTGGTTAATCAATTTTGTTGATTTTTTTCAAAGAACCAGCTTTTGGTGTTATTAATGCTTTCAATTGTTTTGCTGTTTTCTATTTCATTTAGTTCTGCTCCAGTTTTTATTATTTGTTTTCTTCTGGTGCCTGTGGGTTTCATTTGTTGCTCTCTTTCTATATGTTCAAGTTGTAGAGATAATTCTTTGATTTTGGCCCTTTTTTCTTTTTGGATGTGTGCATTTATTGATATAAATTGACCTCTGAGCACCGCTTTTGCTGTGTCCCAAAGGTTCTGATAGGAAGTGTTTTCATTCTCATTGGATTCTCTGAATTTCTTTATTCTATCCCTGATGTCTTCTATAATGCAGTCTTTTTTGAGCAGGGTATTGCTCAGTTTCCAAGTGTTTGATTTCCTTCCCCTGCTTTTCCTCTTACTGATTTCCACTTTTATGGCCTTATGGTCGGAGAAGATGCTTTGTAATATTTCAGTGTTTTGCATTGTGCTAAGGCTTGCTTTATGACCTAATATGTGGTCTATTCTAGAGAATGTTCCATGTGCACTAGAAAAGAAAGTATACTTGGCTGCTGTTGGGTGGAGTGTTCTGTGCATGTCTATGAGGTCAAGCTGGTTGATTGTGGCATTTGGATCTTCCGTGTGTTTATTGAGCTTCTTTCTGGATGTCCTGTCCTTCACGGAAAGTGGTGTGTTGAAAAACAAAAAAAGAAAAAAATTTTTTTTTTCTTTTTGGTGTGTTGAAGTCTCCTACTATTATTGTAGAGCTGTCTATTTCACTTCCCAATGCTGATAGAGTTTGTTTTATGTATCTTGCAGCCCTGTCATTGGGCACATAAATATTTAATATGGTTATATCTTCTTGGTGTATTATCCCTTTAATCATTCTATAGCGTCCTTCCTTATCCTTTCTGATGGATTTAACTTTAAAGTCTATTTTGTCAGAAATTAATATTGCCACTCCTGCTCTTTTTTGATTGTTGTTTGCTTGATATGTTTTTTTCCATCCTTTGAGTTTTAGTTTGTTTGTGTCTGTAAGTCTAAGGTGTCTCTCTTGTAGGCAGCATGTAGATGGATCTTGTTTTTTAATCCATTCTGCCACTCTCTGTCTCTTTATTGCTGCATTTAGTGCATTTACATTCAGCGTAATTATGGATAGGTATGAATTCAGTGCTATCATTTTGCTGTCTTTTTTTGTGTGTTGTTGACATTTTCTTTTTCCCTCTTAATTTTATGTGCTGGGTAGATTTTCTTTATATATTGTCATTTCTTCATATTTGTCGTTGTTGATTTTGTTTCTGCTGAGTCTCTATTTTTTTTCTTGTGTTTTATTTTGATGGATAGGTTAGTTTGTCTCCTTTGTGGTTACTTTTTCATTTACCCCTATTTTTCTAAATTGAAAGCTAAATGTTATTTGTTTGTATCGCCATATCTTCCTCTCCATATGGAAGGTGTATGATTATATTTCTTAGTCCCTCTTTATTATTTTGGAAACCCTGGTGGTGTAGTGGTTAAGTGCTACGTCTGCTAAACAAAGAGCCGGCAGTTCAAATCCACCAGGAGCTCCTTGGAAACTCTATGGGGCAGTTCTACTCTGTCCTATGGGGGCGCTATGAGTCAGAATCAACTCGAGAGCACTGGGTTTGGTTTTTTTGGGTTCTTTATTATTTTTAATGTTGCCTTCTTTTGTACAATAACATCGCTGTCATCCTGTTTTGAGCTTTTTTTTTTTTTTTTTAATAATCTTGCTTCGTTTTTTTGGATTTCTCTGTCTGGGTTGACTTCTGGTTGCTCTGATAATATTGGTTTTCTAACCAAAGAACTCCCTTTAGTATTTCTTGTGGTTTTGGTTTGGTTTTTACAAATTCCCTAAACTTCTGTTTTCTGGAAATGTCTTAATTTCACCTTCGTATTTAAGAGACAGTTTTGCTGGATATATGATGCTTGGCAAGCAATTTTTTCTCCTTCATTTTTTAAAATATGTCCTCCATTGCTTTTTTGCCTGCATAGATTGTGCCGAGTAGTCCGAGCTTACTGGCTCTCCTTTGTAGGGACTTTATCCCTCGCTGCTCTTATATTTCTCTCTTTATTTTTGGTTTTGGCAAGTTTAATTATAATATGTCTTGGTGACTTTTAAGATCTACCTTATGTGAAGCTTAATCAGCATCTGGATAGAGATCTTCTTATCTTTCATGATATCAGGGGAGTTTTCTGCCAAAAAATCTTCAAAAACTCTCTCTGTATTTTCTGTTATCCCTCCCTATTCTGGTACTCCAATCACTTGTTGATTATTTCTTTTGATAGAGTCCCACATGATCTTAAGGTTTCTTCATTTAAAAAAATTCTTTTATCTGATTTTTATTCAAATATATTAGTGGCAAGTGATTTATCTTCGAGTTCAGAAATTCTGTCTTCTACTTGCTCAATTCTGCTCCTCTGACTTTCTATTGAGTTGTCTACTTCTGTAATTTTATTGTTAATATTCTGAATTTCTGATTGCTTTCTGCCTGTGGATTTTTCCAGCTTATTAAGTTTTTCATTATGTTTCTGAATAATCTTTCTAATTTCTTCAGTTGCTTTATCTGTGTGTTTCTTGGCTTGTTCTGCATATTGCCTCATTTCCTTCCTGATGTCTTGAAGCATTCTGTATATTAAACTTTTGTATTCTGCATCTGGTAATTACAGGAATGCACTTTCATCTAGAAGATCCCTGGATTCTTTGTTTTGAGAGCTTGTTGAGGTGATCATGGTCGGTTTCTTTATGTGACTTGATATTGACTGTTGTCTCTCAGCCATCTATAAATTATTGTATTCGTTTATGCTTCCTTACTGTGTCGTAGCTGCTTGTTTTGTTTTGATATACCCCTATGGGTTGCTTGATTATTTTCTAGCTTGATTATTTTTGTCTTTGGAGCTCTGATGTCCTGTCCCCAGATGGCTAGAGCTGTTTTCAAGTGTATCAGTCTGGGAGTCCATTCAGTTTTCTTGTATGAATTCAGCTCAGGTTTCCAGGTAGCTGATCCTCAAGTGTGTGGGACAGGCCCTGCCCTACAGTCTTAGAGGGGCAAGGGTGATTGGCATATATACTGGTATCTGACTACAGCAGGGGGTCACGCTCTGAACAAAGCAGGGGGCTGAGAACTGACCCCTAAGTGTCTCTGAGGAAAGCGCGTCCCTGTTCCCTAGAGCGGGCAGGTGGTTACGTTCTGCAGGCAGACCATGGGCACCCAAAGTTTTAGGTTGTGAGGACTGGGAGGTACCAGTTATCCTTGGACCCCTGTCGTGGGTGGCTGGGTGACCTGAGTGGAGCTACCAGTCCTTAGGTCCCTGATGTGGGTAGGTGAGGACCTTGTTTAATAGGCGACGCAATGTCAAACATCAGACACCTACCTCTCCACCGCACAGTTGAAATGGTTGGAGTCTGCCAGTAAGGGCCTTTTGTCCCAAAATAGGCCCACACAGGTCCATGCAGAAGAGAAAGGTGCTCAAAGTCCACGGAGTGTTTTGCCTGGACAGGAATAGCTTTTGTCCTGAGCTCCCCTGGTTAGTGGAGCTAGCAAATTATCTTTTCCCTGAACTGCAAATTTTTTCCTTCTCCAAGGCTGGGAGGATGGCTCTAGGCACTGAACAATGCCTATCTCAGGCCCAGGGAATTCAGCCGCTGAAACCGACTTGGGGGTGGGGAAGGGCGTGGTAAATTATATGCAAGTCCTTAGCTTTTGCTAAGAGCGTCATTCTTCTCAGGTTCTAGAGGTGTGAGCAGGCTATGTGGCTGGCTGCTTCTCCCTGAGGAAACAGCGGCCGAACACTAGTGCAAGCCTGCCGCCACCACTCCAGGAATAGTGCCTGAGAGCTCCCCGCAATTCAGGTCTGGTAACTCCTCTCTGCTTCTGAATTGTCTCTTTCTCCCCCTGCCCCTCAGTTCATTTTCTAAGCTTGCCCTTGAAGCTCAGGGCTACCAGGTTGTCACAGATATACTCCTTTCACTTGTTTTTTCGGGTCTTTGTTGTAAAGAGGGCTTGCCGGAAGCATCTTGTCTATTCTGCCATCTTGTCTCTGCCTCCTCCGCACTTAGCTTTTAATTGAAGAAAAATCACTCTTGGCTTTTCATTATCTTTTTCCTCAGTGTCAATTGGGTTTAGCAGTAACCACCTAATTTTATTGTCCTTATTGTTACTATGGCATATGATCAGGAACCGATGGTACCGAAGGAAGGAGTCCAAGCTTCTCTGAGGGCATTGGTGAATAACAAGCCTCCAGGAGTTGATGGAATATCAATTGAGATGTTTCAGTAAACAGATGCAGCGCTGGAGGTGCTCACTCGTCTATGCCAAGAAATATGGAAGACAGCTTCCTGGCCAACTGACTGGAAGAGATCCATATTTATGTCTATTCCCAAGAAAGGTGATCCAACCGAATGTGGAAATTGTAGAACAATATCATTAATATCGCATGCAAGCAAAATTTTGCTGAATATCATTAAAAAACAGCTGCAGCAGTATATCGACAGGGAACTGCCAAAAATTCAGGTCGGTTTCAGAAGGGGACGTGGAACCAGGGATATCATTGCTGATGTCAGATGGATCCTGGCTGAAAGCAGAGAATACCAGAAGGATGTTCACCTGTGTTTTATTGACTGTGCAAAGGCATTCGACTGTGTGGTTCATAACAAATTATGGATAACATTGCGAAGACTGGAAATTCCAGAACACTTAATTGTGCTCATGAGGAACCTTTACATAGATCAAGAGGTAGTTGTTCGGACAGAACAGGGGTATACTGTTTGATTTAAAGTCAGGAAAGGTGTGCGTCAGGGTTGTATTCTTTCACCATATCTGTTCAATCTGTACGCTGGGCAAATAGTTCAAGAAGCTGGACTGTGTGAAGAACAGGGCATCAGGATTGGAGGAAGACTCATTAACAACCTGTGTTATGCAGATGATACAATCTTGCTTGCTGAAAGTGAAGAGGACTTGAAGCACTTACTAATGAAGATCAAAGACCACAACCTTCAGTATGGACTGCACCTCAACATAAAGAAAACAAAAATCCTCACCACTGGACCAATGAGCAACATCATGATAAACGGAGAAAAGATTGAAGTTGTCAAGGATTTCCTTTTACTTGGATCCACAGTCAACAACCATGGAAGCAGCAGTCAAGAAATCAAAAGACACATTGCATTGGGCAAATCTGCTGCAAAGGACCTCTTCAAAGTGTTGAAGAGCAAAGATGTCACCCTGAAGACTAAGGTGCGCCTGACCCAAGCCATGGTATTTTCTTTCTTTTTTTTTTTTATTAACTTTTATTGAGCTTCAAGTGAACGTTTACAAATCAAGTCAGACTGTCACATATAAGTTTATATACACCTTACTCTGTACTCCCACTTGCTCTCCCCCTAATGAGTCAGCCCTTCCAGTCTCTCCTTTCATGACAATTTTGCCAGCTTCCAACTCTCTCTATCTTCCCATCCCCCCTCCAGGCAGGAGATGCCAACACAGTCTCAAGTGTCCACCTGATACAAGTACCTCACTCTTCATCAGCATCTCTCTCCTACCCACTGTCCAGTCCCTTTCATGTCTGATGAGTTGTCTTCGGGGATGGTTCCTGTCCTGTGCCAACGGAAGGTTTGGGGACCATGACCGCCGGGATTCCTCTAGTCTCAGTCAGACCATTAAGTGTGGTCTTTTTGTGAGAATTTGGGGTCTGCATCCCACTGATCTCCTGCTCCCTCAGGGGTTCTCCGTTGTGCTCCCTGTCAGGGCAGTCATTGATTGTGGCTGGGCACCAACTAGTTCTTCTGGTCTCAGGATGATGTAGGTCTCTGGTTCATGTGGCCCTTTCTGTCTCTTGGGCTCTTAGTTATTGTGTGACCTTGGTGTTCTTCATTCTCCTTTGCTCCAGGTGGGTTGATACCAATTGATGCATCTTAGATGGCCGCTTGTTAGCATTTAAGACCCCAGACGCCACATTTCAAAGTGGGATGCAGAATGTTTTCATAATAAAATTATTTTGCCAATTGACTTAGAAGTCCCCTTAAACCATGGTCCCCAAACCCCCGCCCTTGCTCCACTGACCTTTGAAGCATTCAGTTTATCCCAGAAACTTCTTTGCTTTTGGTCCAGTCCAGTTGAGCTGACCTTCCGTGTATTGAGTATTGTCCTTACCTTCACCTAAAGCAGTTCTTATCTACTAATTAATCAGTAAAAAACCCTCTTCCACCCTCCCTCCCTCCCCACCTCGTAACCACAAAAGTATGTGTTCTTCTCAGTTTATACTATTTCTCAAGATCTTATAATAGTGGTCTTATACAATATTTGTCCTTTTGCCTCTGACTAATTTCGCTCAGCATAATGCCTTCCAGGTTCCTCCATGTTATGAAATGTTTCACAGATTCGTCACTGTTCTTTATCGATGCGTAGTATTCCATTGTGTGAATATACCACAATTTATTTAACCATTCATCTGTTGATGGACACCTTGGTTGCTTCCAGCTTTTTGCTATTGTAAACAGAGCTGCAATAAACATGGGCGTGCATATATCTGTTTGTGTGAAGGCTCTTATTTCTCTAGGGTATATTCCGAGGAGTGGGATTTCTGGGTTGTATGGTAGTTCTATTTCTAACTGTTTAAGATAACGCCAGATAGATTTCCAAAGTGGTTGTACCATTTTACATTCCCACCAGCAGTGTATAAGAGTTCCCATCTCTCCGCAGCCTCTCCAACATTTATTATTTTGTGTTTTTTGAATTAATGCCAGCCTTGCTGGTGTGAGATGGAATCTCATCGTAGTTTTAATTTGCATTTCTCTAATGGCTAATGATTGAGAGCATTTTCTCATGTATCTGTTAGCTGCCTGAATATCTTCTTTAGTGAAGTGTCTGTTCATATCCTTTGCCCACTTCTTGATTGGGTTGTTTGTCTTTTTGTGGTTTAGTTTTAACAGAATTATATAGATTTTAGAGATCAGGCACTGGTCGGAGATGTCATAGCTGAAAATTCTTTCCCAGTCTGTAGGTGGTCTTTTTACTCTTTTGGTGAAGTCTTTAGATGAGCATAGGTGTTTGATTTTTAGGAGCTCCCAGTTATCTGGTTTCTCTTCGTCATTTTTGGTAATGTTTTGTATTCTGTTTATGCCTTGTATTAGGGCTCCTAAGGTTGTCCCTATTTTTTCTTCCATGATCTTTATCGTTTTAGTCTTTATGTTTAGGTCTTTGATCCACTTGGAGTTAGTTTTTGTGCATGGTGTGAGGTATGGGTCCTGTTTCATTTTTTTGCAAATGGATATCCAGTTATGCCAGCACCATTTGTTAAAAAGACTATCTTTTCCCCAATTAACTGACACTGGGCCTTTGTCAAATATCAGCTGTTCATATGTGGATGGATTTATATCTGGGTTCTCAATTCTGTTGCACTGGTCTATGTGTCTGTTGTTGTACCAGTACCAGGCTGTTTTGACTACTGTGGCTGTATAATAGGTCCTGAAATCAGGTAGAGTGAGGCCTCCCACTTTCTTCTTCTTTTTCAGTAACGCTTTGCTTATCCGAGGCTTCTTTCCCTTCCATATGAAGTTGGTGATTTGTTTCTCTATCACCTTAAAAAATGACATTGGAATTTGGATCGGAAGTACATTGTATATATAGATGGCTTTTGGTAGAATAGACATTTTTACTATGTTAAGTCTTCCTATCCATGAGCAAGGTATGTTTTTCCACTTAAGTATGTCCTTTTTAAGTTCTTGTAGTAGAGCTTTGTAGTTTCTTTGTATAGGTCTTTTACATCCTTGGTAAGATTTATTCCTAAGTATTTTATCTTCTTGGGGATTACTGTGAATGGTATTGATTTGGTTATTTCATCTTCGATGTTCTTTTTGTTGATGTAGAGGAATCCAAGTGATTTTTGTATGTTTATCTTATAACCTGAGACTCTGCCAAATTCTTCTATTAGTTTCAGTAGTTTTCTGGAGGATTCCTTGGGGTTTTCTGCATATAAGATCATATCATCTGCAAATAGAGATAATTTTACTTCCTCTTTGCCAATCCGAATGCCCGTTATTCCTTTGTCTAGCCTAATTGCTCTGGCTAGGACTTCTAGCACAATGTTGAATAAGAGCGGTGATAAAGGGCATCCTTGTCTGGTTCCCGTTCTCAAGGGAAATGCTTTCAGGTTCTCTCCATTTAGAGTGATGTTGGCTGTTGGCTTTGCATAGATGCCCCTTATTATGTTGAGGAATTTTCCTTCAATTCCTGTTTTGGTGAGAGTTTTTATCATAAATGGGCGTTGGACTTTGTCAAATGCCTTTTCTGCATCAATTGATAAGATCATGTGGTTTTTGTCTTTTGTTTTATTTATATGGTGGGTTACATTAATGGTTTTTCTAATATTAAACCAGCCTTGCATACCTGGTATAAATCCCACTTGGTCCTGGTGAAGTATTTTTTTGATATGTTGTTGAATTCTATTGGCTAGAATTTTGTTGAGGATTTTTGCATCTATGTTCATGAGGGATATAGGTCTGTAATTTTCTTTTTTTGTAATGTCTTTACCTGGTTTTGGTATCAGGGCGATGGTGGCTTCATAGAATGAGTTGGGTAGTATTCCGTCATTTTCTATGCTTTGAAATACCTTTAGTAGTAGTGGTGTTATCTCTTCTCTGAAAGTCTGGTAGAACTCTGCAGTGAAGCCGTCCGGGCCAGGGCTTTTTTTTGTTGGGAGTTTTTTGATTACCGTTTCAATCTCTTTTTTTTGTTATGGGTCTATTTAGTTGTTCTACTTCTGACTGTGTTAGTTTAGGTAGGTAGTGTTTTTCCAGGAATTCATCCATTTCTTCTAGGTTTTCAAATTTGTTAGAGTACAATTTTTCGTAATAATCTGATATGATTCTTTTAATTTCAGTTGGGTCTGTTGTGATGTGGCCCTTCTCGTTTCTTATTCGGGTTATTTGTTTCCTTTCCTGTATTTCTTTAGTCAGCCTAGCCAATGGTTTATCGATTTTGTTAATTTTTTCAAAGAACTAGCTTTTAGCTTTGTTAATTCTTTCAATTGTTTTTCTGTTCTCTAATTCATTTAGTTCAGCTCTAATTTTTATTATTTGTTTTCTTCTGGTGCCTGATGGATTCTTCTGTTGCTCACTTTGTATTTGTTCAAGTTGTAGGGACAGTTCTCTGATTTGGCTCTTTCTTCTTTTTGTATGTTTGCATTTATGGATGTAAATTGGCCTCTGAGCACTGCTTTTGCTGTGTCCCAGAGGTTTTGATAGGAAGTATTTTCATTTGCGTTGCGTTCTATGAATTTCCTTATTCCCTCCTTGATGTCTTCTATAACCCAGTCTTTTTTCAGGAGGGTATTGTTCAGTTTCCAAGTGTATGATTTCTTTTCCCTAGTTTTTCTGTTATTGATTTCTACTTTTATTGCCTTGTGGTCTGAGAAGATGCTTTGTAATATTTCGGTGTTTTCCAAGCCATGGTATTTTCAATCGCATCATATGCATGTGAAAGCTGGACAATGGATAAGGAAGACCGAAGAAGAGTTGATGCCTTTGAATTGTGGTGCTGACAAAGAATATTGACTACACCATGGACTGCCAAAAGAACGAACAAATCTGTCTTAGAAAAAGTACAACCAGAAGGTTCCTTGGAAGCAAGGATGGCGAGACTGCATCTTACATACTTTGGAAATGTTGTCAGGAGGGATCAGTCCCTGAAGAAGGACATCATGCTTGCCAGAGTACAGGGTGAGCAGAAAAGAGGAAGACCCTCAACGAGGTAGATTGACACAGTGGCTGCAACAGTGAGCTCGAGCATAACAACGATTGTGAGGATGGCTCAGGACCGGGCAGTGTTTCATTCTGTTGTGCGTAGGGTCACTATGAATCGGAATCGACTCAACGGCACCTAACAACAACAACATTATTACTATTTTACCCATATTTCTCAAATGCATGATACATTACACTAGCTAATACCTTTCTTCCCACCAGTATACCATCCCAGTTTACCACAGGCAAAAGTTTTAACAACTGCACTGCTGCCTTGTACCACCTAGCACAAGTGATGAGATCCTCTTGCCAGCTGGGTGTCGGGTCATCTGGTTTCAGAATTCCAACTCAGTGTCTCCTTTTTCAGACTCTTCCCAATACTGACTAAAGATTAGCCTACAGGAGATGCATTAGAGAGTGCTCTATAGGATCAAAACCTGTGGAATAGAAAGAAGCTGAGCTGTGATACAGTCTCAGCTAACTCAATGGGGAGTTCAGAAGCTGGGATAGGGTGACTCTTCAGAGTTGTCCCAGGTTAGGGCAAGAGGACTGAGCCTTTAAACTCCCATGTCAATGAGTCATTGGTCATTGTCTGCTCTGATAAGGAACCGTGACCTTGGCCAGGCAGCTCTTTTCTGTTAGGGTAATTCCTGTATGGGACTGACAGCTGAGGGCTTTTTGCTGGCAGTGCTCCTCGTAGCTGGGGAGTCACTCTCATTCCTGAAAGAAGATCAGAGTGAGTAGCACAGCATCCAATACAGGTTCTGGTTATGGCTTTTTTTCTTGTCTTCAGTATGATGTCTCTTGACCTTATCTGCCTTTGTTGATGAAATAGATGTGATTGTCTTAATAGTAAATAGTAAACTTAAAGACTTAATGCTCTTTAAGTTTATGCAGGTTGGTAGGAAAGTGAGAAAAGCAGGATTTGACCTTGCAGTCTTGAGCTGCACTTGGTCACTTAACCTTTGAACCTCTTTCTTTCTCTATAAAATGGATCAACAATCCCTGCCCTGCTTGCTTTTAGTTCTTTTGAGGATTTCATTAGCCATTAGACAATGCATTTGAAAGTGATGTCTGATATTAAAGCTTTAGCCAACCTAACACACTTTCTATGCATGATAGGTGCCTATTACAAGTGATAGGTGAGGGAAGAATCTGCTCTTCCAAAAGAGTTTCCCTATACTTAAAAAGTTTATTTCAGTGAAAGTATTTTTAGAATGCTAAATCCTTGAGAAAGGCAGACTATTAAGTTGCTAACTCATTCACACTTTAGGATGTATGGAGGAGTCTCCAGATGAGAAGAGAATAGGTCCAGGAAGGAGATATGTGAGAATGTTAAAAATATGATGTTGGCCCTGTCTTGAGCACTGACCTTGCATCAGTGGTTAGGTTAGCTAGGATGGGTGGTCTGTTGCTCACTGGCTTGCTTTAATGGGAATCTTACCTATTAGTAAGTTTTGGGGTTCTTCTACAGGAATAAAAGGACTTTCCTATTTTTATAGTTAGATTCCAAATCATCAATGTTTAGATTAAAACTACTATGTTCCTCATTGATCTCCAAACCCTAGTGCTCCTGGCAGTGTGTGCAAGGAACTGCACAGACGTCGGCACTGCTCACTGTCTATTCAATGGAAACTGAGTGGATAAATAGAACTGATAAAATTCAGCTTCAGAATCTACCTCATTCATCATTTCTAGTGTTTTGGATTATAGCTAGTGCACTCCACTCAATCACTCCTCAACTTCTGGCAGGAGGTGATAATGACACCTATTTTGGGTAGAGTGGGTAATGATAAAAATCCTCTGCATCCATAAAGCAGCTTGTTCATAAGATTATTCTCTGCTCACAGAACTCAACTGCCTGCATTAGTTTGAGTCCACTGAGAAGCAGACTCCAAGATGGGGTTAGACATGCAATAGATTTCATGGGATAGGGAAAAGGAGAAGGTGGAGAGAGTTTCAGATAGTGACGCAGGTCTGACACCAATGGAAGGAGAAAGGAAAAGAAGCAGTCTTGGCTAAGATGAGTCTTGGACTGCAGCACAATTTCAAAAATGGTTCAGCCAAGCCAATGGGGAGTCCTCAAGTCACTTTCCTATTGGATGAGTCCCACATCTCTATGGAATGAGCCCTGCCTTACTACCCCTACTGTGCTTAGTCTTTGACTGGGGCTTTCAGTCAAATGCATGCCTTACAGTAGGAGATCTGAGCTGTGCATTTTCACAGCTGCCATTGTTCACCCCTTGCACTGTATAAATCTGCTTCTCTACACAAGTTCAAGGAGCAGCTCCTTCATAGTTCCCATAAGCCTCTTTTCCTGAGGGGAAACTGAAAAGAGGGAGGTTAGTGGGGTGAGCTACAGTGCCCATTGTTGTACTTGGTCTCAGAGCCACAACTAATGCTCATTTGCTCCCTGATTCACTCTCCATTCTGAATTTCCCTCACTTTCAGCTATCACCTGCGAGGATCATGGTGGCTTACTAGTAATGTGACCCAAACCTCCATCCTGAGGGGTGTGAGCCCTTGGCAGTCCTACTCTTCTCAGGCTGGTGTTGCTGTGCATGTCTGTGTACAATTATAGTGAGGCAGGGGAGTATTAAGAGGTATTACTCCAGACCTCATTCCAGGCCCATGAGTCAATGGCCAGACCACTGGCCACTGCCCAGAAATATTCATATATCCTCACCTCAGGCCATTTCTCCTTCTATATAAAGTGGGTAATCAAGTGCACTGCTAATAACTCTACCCATTGAGGTTTTCCCTCACCACTATCTTTCAAGGTCAGTTCTGAATGTTATCGTAATGGAGCTGCTGTCCATTTTCAGCTTATATCTACATACAGAGCTGAATGCTGACCCATTTGTAAGCCAAACTTGGACCTTTTCCTGTCCCTTCATATGGTTGTATAGGGTCCTTATATGGCCATAGGTGCAAACTGGGAGAAGGGCACTGGTCCAACTGTGGTGGGTGATCTAGGAGTCTGGGCTACCTGCTCATGTAGCTTACCTGCGCCCTCTATTCCTGATCAGGCTCAATTACAGATGTACCATTTCTGTCTTATGACGGACCACTGCTGGACCTGTCCCAGGTACAACAGAATCCAGCTCTCCATGAACAGTTGCAGATATGTGGTCATTTGGTTACCCCATGGTAACGTCGGAACTGTTTTTCAAAAGGCATAAAATTCTCCACTGCATGACTTTGCTTCAGAATCCAAGGGCCTGTGTGACATTTCTTCCACAGGGGCTTACCATAAGCTCCACAGGACATCTATTTTCCAATGCTAACTAGGTTTACAGGATCACTATGAGTTGGAATTGATTTGGCGGCAACAAGAACTAGGGTCTGCTGTTTGGAATCCAGGAAAAAAAAAATGTATTACTGAATAAATCGTTACCTCCTTAGGAAGCAGCGTCTGATCTGAAACCAATTTCTCAGAACAATGACTTGTTAAGTGCCAAAAAATACAGTGTTTAGTCATGGAGAAAACAAAGATTCACCATACGCTTTTTTAAAACTAAAAGACAAGAATTTTAACAAGTGGAGGGAACTAGTCCATTATCAATGTGCTTTGAAGTAGTTAGGGATGTTGTTAGGTGTTATTGAGTTGATTTTGACTTATAGTGACTCCATATGACAGTATAACTGCCCCATAGGGTTTTCTAGATAGTAATCTTTATGGGAGCAGATCCTTCTCCCATGGAGCTGCTGGGTGGGTTGGGACTGCCAACCTTTCAGTTAGCAGCTGAGTGCTTAACTGTTGTGACACTGGGGCTCTCTGCAGTTAGGGATATGTCCCTAAAACCTCCATTTCCACAATCTTCTTTAACAAGACCAGGCGGGACTTCTCAAAGCAAGGGAATAGCAACTATTTGAGTCTTTGGAAAGCCTAACCTGTGTTTTATGGTACCTTTTACAAAAAAAAAAAAAAAAAAAAAATTTTTTTTTTTTTTTTTACAAAGAAGCGTGATATGACCAACTAACCACCTATAGAAGCTATGTTTTGTATATTTTCTCCAAAGTTAACATAAACTTGAGTTTAGCTTCCATTCTCTGACCTGGGGTCTACCTTGTGACATATGATATACATTTGCTGTCTTAGGCTGGGTTCTCTAAAGAAACAAAACCAGTGAGAAATATACATATATATATATATATATATATATACACACACACACACACCCCCATACACATCATAGAGAGAAAGACAGATTTATCTCAAGGAAATGGCTCACATGGTTGTAGAGGCTGGCAATTCCCAAGTCTGTGGGTCAGGCATTAAGCTGGGGGCTTCCCCTGACTCACGTAGCTGCAAGGGCTGACAGACCCTCCCTAAGATTGGCAGGTCAGATGGCAGGCCGAAGGCTCACAGGTTGCAGAGCCTGATGAATCCCAAGATCAGCAGACAATGCAGCAGGCAGCTGGCTGAAGTCCCAAGAACCAAAGGTTAGATGATGATAAGCTGGATGCAGGATCCAGAACAAGCAAGTGAGCTTTGCCAGAATGTCCATATATATTAGATGAAGGCCACACCCTCGAGGAAACTCCCATTACAGCTGATTGTCTGATCACATCATGGAGGGTGAATACATCATTACATAACTACCAAATTAGATTGTTATACAACTGCCAAACTACGCCATTATATAACTGCCAAACCACTGAGAATCATGGCCCAGCTAAGTTGACACACATCCTTAACTATCACACTGACTAACTTGTTGAAGTTCTGGTTAAATTCTGTGACTAGGAGCAGAGGAAAAGCAACGTGTCTACATGGGAAATGAACCCTGAACTATGTACTCGGAGTTATGAAGAGAAATATTTTGGGGTTATTTTCTATCTCAGGCCAAAATGATATCATAACATTAGCATCCTGCCATCCTTCTTCCTTAAGTGGTCTTCTTAATGTATGAAGTCAAATACTTTCCATTTTCTATCCATTTATTTTTCAGAGACTATATAAATGATAGGATGGAAGTTAGGCTCAATGAAATATTCTGAGATATTTCTTAAGTAAAACTGACATCGCCTTCAGTCCATTTCACTTTGATGTTTTCAGGTGATTTTCCCTCTCTGGATTCTGTAACTCCTCCTTTCAGCATCCGACCTCATTGCCCTCCTTGAAGAAATCAGCATTCACTGGCAATCCTGTGAGACTGCTCACCACGTGATCTCACCTGAAATGCTCACCCAGTTTGTCCTTCAGACAAAGAGATTTGTTTTGACCTTTGCACACCCTTCTTTCTGAGAAGGGGGTGGGGAGGGGGAGGAAGATTTTTCTGTGCATAAACTAAGGAGCATATTCTTTTTCCCTTTTTGAAAGAGGTGAGAATTGATAATGGACTGGTTCCCTCCACTTGTTAAAATTCTTGCTTTTAGTTAAAAAAAAAAAAGTGCATGGTGAATCTGTCTTTATTTTCTCCATGACTAAACACTGTATTTTTCGGCACTTAACAAGTCATTGTTCTGAGAAATTGGTTTCAGATCAGACCCTGCTTTCTAATGAGGTAACGATTTAGTCGATAATACTTTTTTTCCTGGACTCTCAACAGCAGCAAACATGAAAGAAGGTATAAAAGATGGATGGGAAATAAAATGGTGCAGTTGCCTTTTTGGAGCAATTGGGGCCTGTCTATGAGTAATAAAAGCTTGACAGAAGAGCCATGTCTTTGATTATATTAACCAGCAAGTGCTAATTAAACAACTACTGTATGACCAGCTCTGTATAAACTAATAATCAGGAGAACCGAAGAGAAGGAGGGTTGCTGCACTCTAATCTGGGAGGTACGATTTTAATCTTATTATTTCTGGGCTTCCTATTTCTATTATATGAAATTTGAACCTTTCTGTTTTCTTGGAGGATCTTCCATAATCTGAGATTCAGCTGCCCAGACAAAGTTCCTGCTCGCATGGATTTTACACTCTAGTGAGGGTGGCAGACAATAAACAGACCGAACAAGAGATGACCTTATATCATGTAGTGGTAGGTGATGAGCACAGTCCTGAATATGTGTAAGTTGTTAATAAATAACTTGTTTGAAGAACAAGTGGAGACTAGTTAGAAAATAGTATAACATGATAAAAAAAAAAACTGCAAATTATTTGTGCATTTTATAGTTGTTGTTGTTAGGTGCCATCAGGTCGGTCCTGACTCATAGTGACCCTATAGAACAGGGTAGAGCTGTAGAGTTTCCAAGGAGCGGCTGGTGGATTCAAACTGCCAACCTTTTGGTTAGCAGCAGAGCTCTTAACCACTGTGCCACCAGGGCTTCTATTTTATAGTGAATCTATGGTATCATCTTGGGTACTTAACTTGGCAATGCTTCAATTTCTTCATCTCTCTCACATCACTTTCCCCCAAACTATGAGCCCGGTAACTGGGAAGCTGAATCAGGTCATGTCTATAGACAGCACTGATTCTTGAAGGTAATGATTATGTTCATGTTCCACAATGTGTAAGTATGTAATCACATCAAAAATAACATCATCTCTTCCCACACTGCAGTGACCATACTTAGTGGCTTGCATAATATATCCGTCTATCAACTGTTCAAATCCAATCCTCTGATAATTGTTCTCAGTTATGATTCATATTGGATTGAAAGGGACTTTAGAATCACTTGGTCTACTCCACACATTACAGGTGGGGAAACTGAGGTCCAAAATGAGCCATATAATGATTTATTGGCAGAATCAGGACTAGAACTTGGACTTCCAATATGCTTTTTGTTCTGTACTCTGTTACAATTTCATCATTTAATCTGGAATGGCTCCTTTTATTTTATTTATTTATTGTACTTCACGTGAAAGCTTGCAAATCAAGTCAGTCTCCCATACAAAAACTTATACACTGCTTGCTATGTAACCCTAGCTGCTCTCTCCATAATGTGACAGCACACTCCTCCTGTCCACTCTGTATTCCCCATGTCCATTCAACCAGTTCCTGTTCCCCTCTGTGGAATGGCTCCTTCTTGACTGATACAGACAGGAAGCTTCTCTTAACTTCTGGGCCACTTGAAAAGAATGATAATGCCATTCAAACTTTAGTGTTAATCTTAGACCATACCTTATTTTACTTATCTTCTCTATAGTATTTCCATTTTAATAGGGGTCAGTTTCTTAGTAATATCTGAGAATGCTAGAAAGTTGCTCGGTCCAGTGGCATGGACCCTGAAGGTAGAGAGGGGGTCCTTGGGTTCTGGTCTTTGCACTGTGATTGACAGACTTTGTAACCTGGATAAATGGAATTGGACATAGCCTCAGTTTCTTTTTTTTGCAAAATGAGGCAGTTAAACTAAGTCATTGGTTTTTGACCTTGATAGACTCAATGTCTCCCCTTTTATTTGAAACTTCCCTTTTATTGTCTTAAAAATAGATTTAGAGATAAAGTAAGTTAGTTATACACAAAATTTTAAAATCAATATAAAACTTTAACTGTAATATAAGAAACAAAAGGAACATATTTTATATAAAAGAATATGTATGTTAACATGTAACTACTCAGACCCATCTACACTAAAAGACATATTAGTTAGATGCTTATAGCTATATGCAGAGTTACCATAAACGTGACAGCTACAAATGCCATGAATATGAATGTGTGGCACTGGCCCTCATTTATCATTTTTATTGACCATCAAATACAACTAGTAGCATTGCTGTCAGTGATGTGATTTTCTGCAATGGTGAACAATTCTTGGTAAAGTTCTAAACAAAATGAAGTATGATCTTCCCTTTCGTTGTTTTCCTAAAAAATAATCAGTGTATATTGAAACTGCACAAAAAAGTACCGTGTGTATATGTAAAAACGAGTTTTCTTCTGAGCTTAGAGAATTAAAAATATGTGTTTGACCTATGTAATTGGTGGCATGATGTTGGAAAGTCTTAGGCGAAGGGAGACAATTCTGCATGGGGTGGGAGGATTGTTCGCCACATTGCAGGAAGTTGAGTATGCTTTACCGCCGCCCACTGACTGCTAATAGGTTCTTCCCCAATTCTTGGAAGAACAACAAAAATAACCACCACAATTTTCCAAATCCACTCTAGGGCAGGAGGGCAAGACTACCTTCTTTGAGACTTACTGAACTAGAAGATATTATAAGTCTCTGTTATTGTGCAGCCTGAAGTGTATCCACTCTGTTTAAAAAAAATCAGAATTACAAACACAAAATTAGGTATGAAAGTGGACATTTATGAGAAAAGAAATTGCAACAAAATACAAACTTTTAAACAGCAGATAAATACCACAAATATTATAAACACCTAGTATTATTAATTAACTGTGTGACACACCTCTGTAATAATTTTTTCCTACATTTCTGTTTGCATAGTCTGATTGTTTACATGACAACAAATATAATTTTCTATATAGACGAGAAAGAGATAATTTAGTATTTTTTTTAGCATAGTTGATCAAGATTTGGTTTTATTAATGATAATTTAGAAAGCTTTTAGTTCTGCAGATCAATACTGGTTATTACATAAAATTTTAGTATTGTTACCAAATTGGAGCAAACCTCTCGTTTTATTTTTGTATAAAAGCCGTAAGGTTTCTGTCATGTATAAGCTATAAGACTAAAAAAAAAATTGTACAATGACCAGTCTTAAGTAGTCTTTAAATTGGCAGTACTCATCATGAACTAGTTTTTCATTGTACTAGCTTAGTATGTAGCAGCTTAGTATGAATTTTATGTTATTTTCATTGAGGTCAGCTTTTCATGTCAAATAAGTAAGAAATTTATAGACAAGAATTCTGATAAATTCTATTTTGTGTGATTCCCACCAAAAAAGAAAAAAAGTGGTGTGTTTATAATTGTATTTGCCTTATTGTCAAGTACATTGCTTTTAGGAGAGAATTTCTCTTTTGACTTGGCATCAATGAAACCTTTGTCATTCATTCACAATTTTACATGTCTGATAATCGGAAGAATTTCCATAGATTAGTTTCTAGTTATGTACATTTCAAACCTTGTTTCTCCTTCACTACTCACATACTTCTGGTAACAGGTGACATAGAACATGTTCATTTCATAACGTGGCTTCATCTCTGTACCTTCATGTCATGAGATAGACACGAAGTCAGTCAACATGTTGTTGTTGTTGTTAGGTGCCATCGGGTAGGTTCCAACTCATAGTGACCCTGTGTTCAACAGAATGAAACGCTGCCCTGTCCTGTGCCATCCTCGCAATTGTTATGCGTTTTTTTTTTGCTGTGATGTTGCCAAAATCTGGGTAAGAAACCACTTATATTTTTTAAAACTGATTTTTACTACTGGTAAAATAAGATATGCACACTTTTTTAAAATTCAAGTAAGGCTAGTAACAAAAAACAACAGTGTCTTGGCTTCTCCCAGTCTAAGAGGCAACCACCATAAAGTTTTTTTTTAGCCATTTCTTGAGATTTTCCTTTATATTTTAAAAAATATTATTTATATACTACTGTCTCTTGAGTCATCACTTTTAGTCATTTTTGTTTACTTTATATGTGATCTACAGCTAATCATCGTATGGCCAGGTTTGGGCAGCATTTTGTTCTGTTGTGAATAGGGTCACCATGAGTCAGGGCCAACTTGAAGGAGCTAACAACAACAGTCATGATATATGCCAAGTTTACCTTTTAATTTAATTATTTCTTTCCTGGAAACATTCCTTCTGGAGCCTTCTGTCATTCTTTTCCAATCTTCCATTTCTTTTTATTTCTTACGACTTCCATACAGGTGTTTTCCTAGGACTTCTGTTTGCCATTATTATGAGAATCCCTTCCTCTCTGTGTTCAATCCCCTGATTCGTGGCTTCTGTGTCTTTCTTCTTTCTAGGTTTACTCCTCTATTTTGGTGAAATACATCCTCCAGTAGCTTTCTGAAAAAACTTATATAGGAAATAAATCTTTAGTTTCCACTCTTGTTTGACTGGGCATAGAGTTCTTGGTTGAAAATAATTTTTATCACATCAGAATTTTGAGGGCATTGTTCTAATGTTTTCCAGCTTCAATGTTGCTATTGAGAAGCCTGATACCATCTGACTTCCAGGTCTTCATAAGTTACCTGCTTCTTCTCTCTGCATATTTTTTTTTTTTTTATAATAACTTTTATTAAGCTTCAAGTGAACGTTTACAAATCCAATCAGTCTGTCACATATAAGTTTACATACATCTCACTCCCTACTCCCACTTACTCTCCCCGTCTTGAGTCAGCCCTTTCAGTCTCTCCTTTCTTGACAATTTTGCCGGCTTCCCTCTCTCTCTATCCTCCCATCCCCCCTCCAGACAAGAGTTGCCAACACAATCTCAAGTGTCCACCTGATATAATCAGCTCACTCTTCATCAGCATCTCTCTCCCACCCGCTGACCAGTCCCTTTCATTTCTGATGAGTTGTCTTCAGGGATGGTTCCTGTCCTGTGTCAACTGAAGGTCTGGAGAGCATGGCCGCCGGGATTCCTCCAGTCTCAGTCAGACCATTAAGTTTGGTCTTCTTATGAGAATTTGGGGTCTGCATCCCACTGATCTCCTGCTCCCTCAGGGGTTCTCTGCTGAGCTCCCTGTCAGGGCAGTCATCAGTTGTGGCCGGGCACCAACTAGTTCTTCTGGTCTCAGGATGATGTAGGTCTCTGGTTCATGCGGCCCTTTCTGTCTCTTGGGCTCTTAGTTGTCATGTGGGCTTGGTGTTCTTCATTTTTCTTTGCTCCAGGTGGGTTGAGACCAATTGCTGCATCTTAGATGGCTGCTTGTTAGCATTTAAGACCCCAGACGCCACATTTCAAAGTGGAATGCAGAATGATTTCATAATAGAATTATTTTGCCAATTGACTTAGAAGTCCCCGCAAACCATGCTCCCCAGACCCCCGCGCTTGCTCCGCTGACCTTTGAAGCATTCATTTTATCCCGGAAACTTCTTTGCTTTTGGTCCAGTCCAATTGAGCTGACCTTCCATGTATTGAGTGTTGTCTTTCCCTTCACCTAAAGCAGTTCTTATCTACTGATTAATCAATAAAAAAACCCTCTCCCACCCTCCCTCCCTCCCCCCCTCGTAACCACAAAAGTATGTGTTCTTCTCAGGTTTACTGTTTCTCAAGATCTTATAATAGTGGTCTTATACAATATTTGTCCTTTTGCCTCTGACTAATTTCGCTCAGCATAATGCCTTCCAGGTTCCTCCATGTTATGAAATGTTTCAGAGACTCGTCACTGTTCTTTATCGATGCGTAGTATTCCATTGTGTGAATATACCACAATTTATTTAACCATTCATCCGTTGATGGACACCTTGGTTGCTTCCAAGTTTTTGCTATTGTAAACAGAGCTGCAATAAACATGGGTGTGCATATATCTGTTTGTATGAAGGCTCTTGTATCTCTAGGGTATATTCCTAGGAGTGGGATTTCTGGGTTGTATGGTAGTTCTATTTCTAACTGTTTAAGATAACGCCAGATAGATTTCCAAAGTGGTTGTACCATTTTACATTCCCACCAGCAGTGTATGAGAGTTCCAATCTCTCCGCAGCCTCTCCAACATTTATTATTTTGTGTTTTTTGGATTAATGCCAGCCTTGCTGGTGTGAGATGGAATCTCATCGTGGTTTTAATTTGCATTTCTCTAATGGCTAATGATCGAGAGCATTTTCTCATGTATCTGTTGGCTGCCTGAATATCTTCTTTAGAGAAATGTGTGTTCATATCCTTTGCCCACTTCTTGATTGGGTTGTTTGTCTTTTTGTGGTTGAGTTTTGACAGAATCATGTAGATTTTAGAGATCAGGCGCTGGTCGGAGATGTCATAGCTGAAAATTCTTTCCCAATCTGTAGGTGGTCTTTTTACTCTTTTGGTGAAGTCTTTAGATGAGCATAGGTGTTTGATTTTTAGGAGCTCCCAGTTATCGGGTTTCTCTTCATCATTTTTGGTAATGTTTTGTATTCTGTTTATACCTTGTATTAGGGCTCCTAGGGTTGTCCCAATTTTTTCTTCCATGATCTTTATCGTTTTAGTCTTTATGTTTAGGTCTTTGATCCACTTGGAGTTAGTTTTTGTGCATGGTGTGAGGTATGGGTCCTGTTTCATTTTTTTGCAAATGGATATCCAGTTATGCCAGCACCATTTGTTAAAAAGGCTGTCTTTTCCCCAGTTAATTGACACAGGTCCTTTGTCAAATATCAGCTGCTCATACGTGGATGGATCTATGTCTGGGTTCTCAATTCTGTTCCATTGGTCTATGTGTCTGTTGTTGTACCAATACCAGGCTGTTTTGACTACTGTGGCTGTATAATAGGTTCTGAAGTCAGGTAAGGTGAGGCCTCCCACTTTCTTCTTCTTTTTCAGTAGTGCTTTGCTTATCCGGGGCTTCTTTCCCTTCCATATGAAATTGGTGATTTGTTTCTCTATCCCCTTAAAATATGACATTGGAATTTGGATCGGAAGTGCGTTAAATGTATAGATGGCTTTTGGTAGAATAGACATTTTTACTATGTTAAGTCTTCCTATCCATGAGCAAGGTATGTTTTTCCACTTAAGTATGTCCTTTTGAATTTCTTGTAGTAGAGCTTTGTAGTTTTCTTTGTATAGGTCTTTTACATCCTTGGTAAGATTTATTCCTAAGTATCTTATCTTCTTGGGGGCTACTGTGAATGGTATTGATTTGGTTATTTCCTCTTCGGTGTTCTTTTTGTTGATGTAGAGGAATCCAAGTGATTTTTGTATGTTTATTTTATAACCTGAGACTCTGCCAAACTCTTCTATTAGTTTCAGTAGTTTTCTGGAGGATTCCTTAGGGTTTTCTGTGTATATAATCATGTCATCTGCAAATAGTGATAACTTTACTTCTTCCTTGCCAATCCGGATACCTTTTATTTCTTTGTCTAGCCTGATTGCCCTGGCTAAGACTTCCAACACGATGTTGAATAAGAGTGGTGATAAAGGGCATCCTTGTCTGGTTCCCGTTCTCAAGGGAAATGCTTTCAGGTTCTCTCCATTTAGAGTGATATTGGCTGTTGGCTTTGCATAGATGCCCTTTATTATGTTGAGGAATTTTCCTTCAATTCCTATTTTGGTAAGAGTTTTTATCATGAATGGGTGTTGGACTTTGTCAAATGCCTTTTCTGCATCAATTGATAAGATCATGTGGTTTTTGTCTTTTGTTTTATTTATGTGATGGATTACATTAATGGTTTTTCTGATATTAAACCAGCCTTGCTTACCTGGTATAAATCCCACTTGATCAGGGTGAATTATTTTTTTGATGTGTCGTTGGATTCTATTGGCTAGAATTTTGTTGAGGATTTTTGCATCAATGTTCATGAGGGATATAGGTCTATAATTTTCTTTTTTTGTAATGTCTTTACCTGGTTTTGGTATCAGGGAGATGGTGGCTTCATAGAATGAGTTGGGTAGTATTCCGTCATTTTCTATGCTTTGGAATACCTTTAGTAGTAGTGGTGTTAACTCTTCTCTGAAAATTTGGTAGAACTCTGCAGTGAAGCCGTCCGGGCCAGGACTTTTTTTTGTTGGGAGTTTTTTGATTACCGTTTCAATCTCTTTTTTTGTTATGGGTCTATTTAGTTGTTCTACTTCTGAATGTGTTAGTTTAGGTAGGTAGTGTTTTTCCAGGAATTCATCCATTTCTTCTAGGTTTTCAAATTTGTTAGAGTACAATTTTTCATAATAATCTGATATGATTCTTTTAATTTCATTTGGTTCTGTTGTGATGTGGTCCTTCTCATTTCTTATTCGGGTTATTTGTTTCCTTTCCTGTATTTCTTTAGTCAGTCTAGCCAGTGGTTTATCAATTTTGTTAATTTTTTCAAAGAACCAGCTTTTGGCTTTGTTAATTCTTTCGATTGTTTTTCTGTTCTCTAATTCATTTAGTTCAGCTCTAATTTTTATTATTTGTTTTCTTCTGGAGCCTGGTGGATTCTTTTGTTGCTCACTTTCTATTTGTTCAAGTTGTAGGGACAGTTCTCTGATTTTGGCTCTTTCTTCTTTTTGTTTGTGTGCATTTATTGATATAAATTGGCCTCTGAGCACTGCTTTTGCTGTGTCCCAGAGGTTTTGATAGGAAGTATTTTCATTCTCGTTGCTTTCTATGAATTTCCTTATTCCCTCCTTGATGTCTTCTATAACCCAGTCTTTTTTCAGGAGGGTATTGTTCATTTTCCAAGTATTTGATTTCTTTTCCCTCGTTTTTCTGTTATTGATCTCTAGTTTTATTGCCTTGTGGTCTGAGAAGATGCTTTGTAATATTTCGATGTTTTGGACTCTGCAAAGGTTTGTTTTATGACCTAATATGTGGTCTATTCTAGAGAATGTTCCATGTGCGCTGGAAAAAAAAGTATATTTTGCAGCAGTTGGGTGGAGAGTTCTGTATAAGTCAATGAGGTCAAGTTGGTTGATTGTTGTAATTAGATCTTCCGTGTCTCTGTTTAGCTTCTTACTGGATGTCCTGTCCTTCTCCGAAAGTGGTGTGTTGAAGTCTCCTACTATAATTGTGGAGGTATCTATCTCGCTTTTCAGTTCTGTTAAAATTTGATTTATGTATCTTGAAGCCCTGTCATTGGGTGCGTAAATATTTAATATGGTTATGTCTTCCTGATCAATTGTCCCTTTTATCATTATATAGTGTCCTTCTTTATCCTTTGTGGTGGATTTAAGTCTAAAGTCTATTTTGTCAGAAATTAATATTGCTACTCCTCTTCTTTTTTGCTTATTGTTTGCTTGATATACTTTTTTCCATCCTTTGAGTTTTAGTTTGTTTGTGTCTCTAAGTCTAAGATGTGTCTCTTGTAGGCAGCATATAGATGGATCGTGTTTCTTTATCCAGTCTGTGACTCTCTGTCTCTTTATTGGTGCATTTAGTCCATTTACATTCAGGGTAATTATAGATAAATAAGTTTTTAGTGCTGTCATTTTGATGCCTTTTTATGTGTGTTGTTGACAATTTCATTTTTCCACACACTTTTTTGTGCTGAGGCGTTTTTCTTAGTAAATTGTGAGATCCTCATTTTCATAGTGTTTGACTTTATGTTAGTTGAGTCGTTACGTTTTTCTTGGTTTTTGTCTTGAGTTATAGAGTTGTTATGCCTTTTTGTGGTTACCTCATTATATACCCCTATTTTTCTAAGTAAAAACCTAACTTGTATTGTTCTATATCGCCTTGTATCACTCTCCATATGGCAGTTCAATGCCTCCTGTATTTAGTCCCTCTTTTTATTATTGTGATCTTTTACCTATTGACTTCCATAATTCCCTGTTATGTGTATTTTTTTTTTTAATTAATCTTAATTTGTTCGTTTTTGTGATTTCCCTATTTGAGTTGATATCAGGACGTTCTGTTTTGTGACCTTGTGTTGTGCTGATATCTGATATTATTGGTTCTGTGACCAAACAATATCCTTTAGTATTTCTTGTAGCTTTGGTTTGGTTTTTGCAAATTCTCTAAACTTGTGTTTGTCTGTAAATATCTTAATTTCGCCTTCATATTTCAGAGAGAGTTTTGCTGGATATATGATCCTTGGTTGGCAGTTTTTCTCCTTCAGTGTTCTGTATATGTCGTCCCATTCCCTTCTTGCCTGCATGGTTTCTGCTGAGTAGTCAGAACATATTCTTATTGATTCTCCCTTGAAGGAAACCTTTCTTTTCTCCCTGGCTGCTTTTAAAATTTTCTGTTTATCTTTGGTTTTGGTGAGTTTGATGATAATATGTCTTGGTGTTTTTCTTTTTGTATCAATCTTAAATGGGGTTCGATGAGCATCTTGGATAGATATCCTTTCGTCTTTCATGATGTCAGGGAAGTTTTCTGTCAGAAGTTCTTCAACTATTTTCTCTGTGTTTTCTGTCCCCCCTCCCTGTTCCGGGACTCCAATCACCCGCAGGTTATCCTTCTTGATAGAGTCCCACATAATTCTTAGGGTTTCTTCATTTTTTTTAATTCTTTTATCTGATTTTTTTTCAGCTATGTTGGTGTTGATTCCCTGGTCCTCCAGATGTCCCAGTCTGCATTCTAATTGCTCGAGTCTGCTCCTCTGACTTCCTAGTGTGTTGTCTAATTCTGTTATTTTATTGTTAATCTTTTGGATTTCTACATGTTGTCTCTCTATGGATTCTTGCAACTTATTAATTTTTCCAGTATGTTCTTGAATAATCTTTTTGAGTTCTTCAACAGTTTTATCAGTGTGTTCCTTGGCTTTTTCTGCAGATATCCTAATTTCATTTGTGATATCATTAAGCATTCTGTAAATTAGTTTTTTATATTCTGTATCTGATAATTCCAAAATTGTATCTTCATTTGGGAAAGATTTTGATTCTTTTGTTTGGGGGGCTGGAGAAGCTGTCACGGTCTGCTTCTTTAAGTGGTTTGATATGGATTGTTGTCTCCGAGCCATCACTGGGAAACTAGTTTTTCCAGAAAAGCCGCTAAAAAAAAAACTGCAGTCAGATCCCTATCAGAGTTCTCCCTCTGGCTCAGGCTATTCAGATGTTAATGAAGCCGCCTGGGGAGGGTGGGGGAGGGAACAGAGAGATAGGAGAGTAGCACCTCAGAATATAGCCAGAGTTGCTTGTCTTGCTTGGAATGACTGTTATATCTGAGATTCCCGCGGGCGCGTCGCCTATGTGTGCTGGCTGTGTGGAGATTGCCCCCAGGGGGTCTGGCCCGCTGGAGTCACGGTCAGATCCTCCGCTTCCAGCCCCACGCCCAGCGTCAAGGCTCCCCTACTGGGACGGTGCACTCTCAACTCCAAAATCAGTCGCTGCCTCCGGGGGACTTCTCGTCCCTCCAGCCGCGTGGCCGTGCCGCCCCCGTGAACCAGGTGGGCCCCCTCCCGGGGTTAGTTCAGATGGGTGGAGTAGCTCCCCGTGCTTGTGCCGCGACCAAGTGTCCCGGCTGGAACGCTGTTCTCCCCACTCCAATGCCAGTCGCTGCCTCCCGGGGACTTCTCCTACCGGCTGCGTCCCACGCCGCCCGCGCGACCCGGCTGGTCCCCTTCCCGGGGTTAGTTCAAGGGGTGGAGCAACTCTCCGTGTTTATGGCGTACCTGTGAGCAGTCCAAATCCCTGCGGGACGGTTCCCCGGCTCGGATGCTGCTCTTTCTGCTCCAAGATCAGTCACTGCCTCCCGGGGACTTCTCCTACCGGCTGCGTCCCACGCCGCCCGTGGAACCGGCTGGTCCCCCTCCCGGGGTTAGTTCGGGGGGGTGGAGCAGGTCTCTGTGCTTGTGCCGTACCTGACTGGTACGCTGGCTCCAGGCTCTGGAAACTATCGCTGCTTCCCCGTATTAGTTCGTTCTCCGTCTCTAAATCCGTGTTTGTTGTTCAGGGTTCGTAGATTGTTATGTATGTGATCGATTCACTTGTTTTTCCGTGTCTTTGTTGTAAGAGGGATCCGAGGTAACGTCTGCCTAGTCCGCCATCTTCTCTCTGCATATTTTTTAGGATCTTTTTTCAGTATCTTTTTTCAGCAACATAAAACGGCGACTATACATGTGGACCTCTCCAGATGGATTTTACAGGAATCAAATTGACTACATCTGTGGAAAGAGTTGATGGAAAAGCTCAATATTATCAGTCAGAAAAAGGCCAGGGGACAACTGCGGAACAATCAATCAATTGCTTGTATGTGAGTTCAAGTTGAAGCTCAAGAAAATTAGAGCAAGTTCACAAGAGCCAAAATACAATGTTAAGTGTATCCCACCTGCGTTTAGAGACTATGTCAAGAACAGATTTTTTCTATTGTACTTTAAATGAAGGTTTACAGAACTAACTTCTCATTAAACAGTATGCATGTTGTTTTGTGACATTGGTTAACAACCCCATGACATGTCAACACTCCCCCTTCTGGATCTTGGGTTCCCCATTACCAGCTTTCTAGTCCACTCCTACATTGTAGTCCTTGCCCCTGGGCTGGTGTGCTCCTTTAGTCTCATTTTCTTTTATGGGTCTGTCTAATCTTTGGGTGAAAGTTGTACCTCAGGAGTGACTTCATTACTGAGCTAAAAGAGTATCTGGGGGCCAGGCTCTTGGAGCTTCTCCAGTCTCTGTCAGGCCAGTAAGTCTGTTTTTTTTTTTTTTTTTTGAGAGTTAGAATTTTGTTCTACATTTTTCTCCAGCTCTGCCTGGGACCCTCTATTGTGATCTCTGTCAGAGTAGTCAGTGTGATAGCCGGGCACCATCTAGTTGTGCTGGACTCAGTCTGGTAGAGGCTGTGGTAGTTGTGCTGTTAGTCCTTTGGCCAAATCTTTCCCTTGTGTATTTAGTTTTCTTCATTCTCTCTTGCTCCCGGTGGGGTGAGACTAGTGGAGTACCTTAGATGGCTGCTCAGAAGCTTTTAAGACCCCAGATGCCACTCACCAAGTAGAATGTAGAACATTTTTCAAGACTAGATTTGATGCATTGAACACTAATGACCGAAGACCAGATGAGTTGTGGAATGACATCAAGGACATCATACATGAAGAAAGCAAGAGGCCATTAAAAAGACAAGAAAGAAAGAAAAGATCAAAATGGATGTCAGAAGAGACTCTGAAACTTGCTCTTGAACATCGAGTAGCTAAACCAAAAGGGAAAAATGAAGTAAAAGAGTTGAACAGAAGATTTCAAAGGGCAGCTTGAAAAGACAAAGTAAAATATAATGACATGTGCAAAGATCTGGAGCTAGAAAACCAAAAGAGAAGAACACGCTTGGCATTTCTCAAGCCAAAAGAACTGAAGAAAAATTCAAGCCTCAAGTTGCAATGTTGAAGGATTCTATGGGGAAGATATTGACTGATGCAGGAAGCATCCAAAGAAGATGGAAGGAATACACAGAGTCACTCAAAATAATTGGTAGACATTCAACCATTTGAGGAGGTAGCATATCATCAGGAACCAACAGTACTGAAGAAAGAAGTCCAAGTTGCACTGCACTGAAGGCATTGCTGAAAAACAAAGCTCCAGGAATTAACAGAATACCAGTTGAGATGTTTTGACAAACGGATGCAGTGGTGGAGGTACTCACTCATCTATGCCAAGAAATTTGGAAAACAGCTACCTGACTAACTGACTAGAAGAGATCTGTATTTGTGCCCATTCCAGGGAAAGCTGATCCAACACAACGTGGAGATTATCGAACAATTTCATTAATATCATACACAAATAAAATTTTGTTGAAGATCATTCAAAAGCACTTGCAGCAGCACAGCCACAGGGAATTGCCAGCAGTTTAAGCTGGATTCAGAAGAGGCCATGGAACCAGGGATATCATTGCTGATGTCAGATGGATCTTGGCTGAAAGCAGAGAATACCAGAAAGATGTTTACTTGTGTTTTATTGGCTATGCAAAGGTATTGGAATGTGTGGATCATAACAAATTATGGATAACATTGCAAAGAATTGGAACGCCAGAACACTTGTATTCATGCTGAACCTGTACCTAGACCAAGACGTAGTTTTTTGAACAGAACAAGGGGATACTGCATGGTTTAAAGTCAGGAAACGTGTGAGTCAGGGTTGTACCCTTTCATCATCCTTATTCAATCTGTATGCTGAGCAGATAATCCGAGAAGCTGGAATATATGAAGAACGCAGCATCAGGACTGGAGGAAGACTCATTAACAACCTGCCATATGCAGGTGACACAATGTTGTTTGCCGAAAGTGAAGAGGACTCAGCACTTACTGATGATGATCAAAGACTACAGCCTTTGGTATGGATTGCACCTCAACGAAAAGAAAACAGAAGTCCCCACAACTGAACCGATAAGCAACGTCATGATAAATGGAGAAAAGATTGAAGTCGTCAAGGATTTCATTCTATTTGTATCTACAGTCAACACCCATAGAAGCAGCAGTCAAGAAATTAAAGGATATATTGATTGCATTGGACAAACCTGCTGCAAAAGACCTCTTTAAACTGTTCAAAAGCAAAGATGTTATTTTGAGGACTAAAGTGTGCCTCAGCCAAGCCATGGTATTTTCAGTTGCCTTGTATGCATGCCAAAGTTGGACAATGAATAAGGAAGACCAAAGAAGAATTGACATCTTTGAATTATGATATGGCAAAGAATATTGAGTATACCATTGACTGCTAGAAGAATGGACAGATCTATCTTGAAATAAGTACAGCTAGAATGCTTGTTACAAGCAAGGATGGTGAGACTTTGTCTCACGTAATTTGGACATGTTTTCAGGAGGGACCAGCCCCTGGAGAAGGACATCATGCTTGGTAAAGCAGAGGGTCAGCGATAAAGAGGAAGACCCTCAATGAGATGGATTGACATGGTGGTTGCAACAGTGGGCTCAAGCATAACAAGGATTGCGAGGATGGCAAAGGACTGGGCAATGTTTCCTTGTGTTGTACATAGGGTCACTATGAGTTGAAACAACTCAGCAACACCCAGCAACAGCTTAATCCTATTGTTCTGGAAATTTATAATAATTTCCCTTTTATAGGTAGTTTTTCAGTCACTAAGTTGAACATATGATGGGTGAACCCTTTCAGTGCGGAGGCCTCTAGTTCTAGAAAGTTTTCCTGTATTATTTCTTAGACAGTTTCCTCCCCTCCGTTTTTTTCTGTTATCTCTTTCTGGAACTATTACTTAGATGTTCAACCTTCTGGATTATTTCTGATTTATTTTTCTTGTCTTTAGTTTTGTTCATTTCTTGATGTTTTTGTTCTACTTCTACTTTGTAGATGTTTTCCTATATTTTAAAATTTCATATATATATTTAATTTTATTTTTGGTGAAAATATACACAGTAAAACCCACACCCCTTCCACAGTTTCTAGACATAGTGATCAGTGACATTGGTTATATTCATAAAATTTTGTTTATTTTTAATTCTGAAGAGCTCTGTTTTGTTCTTGTATTGTTACTTTTAAATTTTTGTACTTTAAGAATATCTGATATTCTTAATGAGTTTTCTTCTGTTCCCGGAGTTGTGCCTATTTTTTCTGAGTTTTTGATTTTATTTATTTTCTCTTATCATATTAGAAATATTTATAATATTTCTCAAATGTCTGATGGTCCTAATCTCTCTATTCTTTGTTAAGGATAAGGTTTAAAATGCTGTTTGTGTATCTTAGAATATATCTAGAATCCAGCTATTTCTTGCCACCTTCACCTACACCATCTTGCTTCAAACTACCACCATCTCTTGACTAGATTATTGCAATAGCCTCCTAGTTGGTCTCTTTGCTCTCGTATGTGTTCCTTACATACTATTCTCAGCATGGATGCTAGAGTGATCTTTTAAAAATGTGAGTCATATTATATCACTTGTGCTCCAAATCCTCCAACAGCTTTGGATTTTATCCCAAATAAAACTTTAAGTCTCTACAATGGTATATTAGTTTTCTGTGTTGTATAACAAGTTACCACATTCTTAGCAGCTTAAACAATACACATTTATTATCTCACAGTTTCTATAGTTCAGAAGTCTGGGCGTGGCTTAGCTGGGTTGTCCTGGGCCTCAGAAGGCTGCAGTCCAGGTATTGGGCAGGATTAGGTTTTCATCTGGAGGCTTGACTAGGGAAGCTTCTGACTTTCTTGCCTGTGTGGTTGTTGGCAGCATTCAGTTCCTATGGTTGTAGGATTCATGGCAGCTTGCTTCTTCGAGACAGCAAAGGGATAAAGAGAGATTAGGGAGAGTCTTATATAATTTAACCTGTTATGGGAGTGACATCCCATCTCCTTTGTCATAATATTTCAGTTAAAAGCAAGTCACAGGTCCTGCCCACACTCAAGGGGAAGAGATTATATAAAAGAGTGAATAGCAGGAGGTGGGTATCATGGGGCGCCACTTTAGCAGTCTGTCTGCCGCTAATGGCCTGTAAGGCTCTGTGTGGTCTGGCTCTCCGTTACCTCTCTGACCTCCTGCAATTTTCATCCTTATTTTCTTTGCTACAGCCACAGGAGTCTTCTTGCTGTTTCATCATTCTAGTCAGGCTCATGCCTTAGGACTTTTGCACCTTCTGTTCCCTCTGCCTGAAACTCTCTTCTCCGGGATGTCCACATGGCTCGCTCTCCCATCTCCTTCAAGTCTGTGTTCAAGTGTCACCTTCTCAGAAGGTCCTTCCCTGACCCCTTTATTTAGAATTACTGGCACTTCCTATGCCCCTTTCCTGCTTTATTTTTTCTCCATATGATATGAAATTTACTTATTTGTTGTGTTTGTTATCCTCAACTAGAATGGAAGCCCCAGGAAGGTGGGGATTTCTGTCTGTTTTGTTTACTGCTGAATCGCTTGTTCTTAAAATAAGGTGGTGATTTCATAAATATTTACTGAATGAATGAATGTGTTGTGAAAGACTTGTTGCCTGATGGACTTTACAAGAGGACAATTGGGTAGCTGCCTGGTTTTTTTATTAGAAACTCCAAATGTCCCATCTTTGCTCAGGTGTCATTCAGTTTCTTCAAGAAAGGACCTTCCAGTTTCCTGTCCAAGGTATGTAAAAGGTTTGGCTGCCATTATTTTGTGGTTATGCACTGTGAGGGAGCTGAGGTTCTCGTATTCACTATGCAGATTTTCACCTTATCTTCGAGTTTTTAGCTCTTCTCCGCACCGACAACCCCTTTGCCTCTAGCCTGTTGTTCTCTAGGCTGGATCTTCTCTGGTTCATTTTCTCCAGAAACTTTACTTTCTATTCCCTGTGGGAATGGGAGACAGTTGAATATGCTAGGTATAGGTTAAGGAACCCTGATGGTGCAACAGTTAAGCGCTCAGCTGCTAACTGGAAGGTTGATGGTTCAAACCCACCCAGTGGCTCTGTGGGAAAAAGACCTGGAGATCTTCTACTGTAAAGATTGTAGCCTAGAAAACCCTATGGGCAGTTCTGCTTTGCCACATGGGGTCACTAGGAATCAAAATCAGCTCGATGGCACCTAACAGGTAGAGGTTGGGATCCGGGGGTTTCCGTGCTTTCTGTGGTTCACCTCTGCTTTCTATCTGGTATTAATATTTCCTGAGTTTTTTTTTTTTTAAGAGTTTTTGAGAATTAGCTTCTCTTTCACTGACATCCTCTTTTATATGCCCTCAGGTCTGACCTTTCTCTGTTCTTAAAATCCTTCCTCCAACCACTTTCTGACTTTATGTGGGGTTTATGTTTTTTCTTTTTCTTCTTCTTTGATTTAGAGAGAGTTTTGAGGGGAGAGGAAGGCCATCTCGGTAGTTAAAATTCTAAAGTGTTTTTTTATCCAGATGTTTAACATCTTCTTGGGGGATAGATTTAAAGTCTTAGAATATTGACGGTAGGTGGAAAATCTTCAGAGGTAGCTAAATTCCATACGAAGGTAAACATTAGGAAAAGGATTCCAGATAACCCAAATGGATTAATGGTTAGATAATAGGTTAATCAATAACCCAAATGGGTTAAATGGAAATATAGGGGAAGCTGAGAGATACCTTCCACACACAACACTTCAGATAATTCATACGTTTTGACCCTGTAATTGCCATTCCATGACTCTATCTTAGAGAAGTAAGCAAAAACTTGGAAAAAAATAAAGGTGCAATCATGTTCACCACAATACTAGTTATATGGTGAAAATTGGAGAAACTAAAAAAAAAAAAAAAAAAAAGGTACATTCATTAAAACAGAATGTTAAAAGAGAAACTTTTAAGACTGTAAACTTCTAGTAGTAGCATCGGAACCTGTCTCGATTCTTTAGTGATAAGAACCCAAAGCTGATCCCTGCAAGGTGGAGGTCAGACATACTTCCACTCTCAAACCTTTTTACCAATTCTGACACCAGCCATCCTCCCCACAGAACTCTTTATTTCTCTGCTAGGTTCAATAATTCATTGCAGTGGCCACACAGAGCTCACAGACCATTCTCAACAGTTAAGTAACAGGGTACGACTCAGGATTAGGATCAATAGGCTACAACTTGGAATCCGGAGCAGGAAGCATAAGACAAAGTCTGGAAGGCTCCCCTGAAGTGAAGAACACATCCTTTCTTCAGGACAACTTTCTCTCAGCTGTGCAAGCAAGAAAACCTTTTCCTCTGCCATGCATTCCTCTTCTCTCAGCCATGCAGACGTCGTCTCAGCCTCCTCAGGACAGGCCTTTCTCAGTCCCTTCAGGACAGGCCTCCTCTCCGCCCCGCACAGCCCCTCTCAGCCGTAAAGAACTTTCTCAGCCCCCTGAGGACAGGCTTCCTCTCGGCCTCCTCAGGACAGGCCTCTTGGCTCTGCACACCCCTTCCCAGCTGTACAGGCCTCTCTGCCTTTAGGCTCCCTGCCATCAGCCTCTCCACTGCTAACTGACCCAGCTCATAACCAGTGTGACAGCTTCGTTCAGTTCTCCTAGCTGCATTTCGAGCAGCAACTTTCTGCCATCACCACTGACTCTGCCACAGTGCCCCTTCTGGGCCTGTTACCACCGGCTCTGCCACAGAGCCTCTTCCAGACTGCTCACTGTCTTCAGAGTTACAGCCCTTTCAGGAGGTTCCTCACCCCCTCTCTCTCTGTTTCCTCTTCCTTATTGCCTCTTTTGCATTTTCTCCTTTCTTCCTTCTTTCTGAAACCTCTGTGGGGTTGGCTGCATATATACAAAAACTCCTTGTCAGTTTCAAGGCATGAACCTCACAGCAGATCCACTAACTGACCAATCCCCTTGGTGGACCATAGTCACTTCATTTGCATAATCTATAGTCACTTCGTTTGCATTGTCTATAGTATAGTATAGTGGGAAACCCTGGTGACATAGCGGTTAAGTACTAGAGCTGCTAACCAAGAGGTCGGCAGTTCGAATCCACCAGGCGCTCCTTGGAAACTGTGTAGGGCAGTTCTACTCTGTCCTATAGGGTTGCTATGAGTTGGAATTGACTCCACGGCAGTGGGTGGGTTATAGTATAGTGATCAATCCCAGCAAGGTGTGTAAAACAAACCAATCATAGGGCAGACTTCAGCCCAGGGCCAGAGAAAAATAATCAAACCATCAAGTTGTTTATAATTTATCCAGGAAATGTCAGTCAACCTGGACAAAAGTATCAAACCCTCTATGGTAGAAAACTAGGGCAAAGGGAACTCTTCAGGGCTTAGGGAAAAAAATCTCTCAAGCTGTTTTTTCAAAGAACCAAGGCATAAGGCCACATAAAGAAACACATTTCACTACACTGTTTAATGACATGAGAAATGTTAAATGAGAAAAACAATATGAATACATGTTTTATTTTAAGAAAGCTTTTTAAAGTCACAGCCAAATTAGAAACAATTTATTTTAAACCATTTAAAAAGATCCTTAAGGTATTCAAAATGAGTGTTATATAGACCAGAAGTTACCAAATTATGGTTTATAAATTAGTTTAAAAGAAAATGAAGATTTCCTTTCTTGGGTACCTATTGTTCCTATAGGTAGATGTGAAAGGGAATAAAGAAATTACTCCTTTTCAAGGAAGCCAGTTACCTTTCCTTGAGACTGGTAAACTTTGCTTTCCAGCTTTCCAAAATAATATTTGTACTTTAAAAGAACAGCCTTTTCTAAGAGTCTGCCAAGCTTTTAAAAAAAAGAACTATTCTTGACCAAGTTTGGGCAAGTACATAAGTATTCTCTTCAAATAAAACCAGTGTGTCCCATTTCCTAGGGAAATTCCCCAGTATGTAGGACACGTTTAGAGTATGCAGATCTGTACTCTACTGTTATTAGTGATTAGTGCTACAGCAGCTTAACTTAGGGAGAAATTTATTTACTTTGTGAAGATGTCAGTTCTTTTACATAAACCCTTAACTACATAAAACGGCTGTTGGAAAATGTCATGGCTTAGGAAATAATCATCACAATAAACTCTCATGCTTAGCCTGCATTCATCTCCCTGATTTGTAGTCATGGAAACTATGGAAGTTCTAAGAGGGTACTTCTGGCCCTTGGGGGAAGCAAGAGCTAGCCCACATGACAAGCCGAAGTTGAATTATGGTATATTTTGTGTCCCTGTTTCTCTTTCTGTTATTCTTTTTGTTCTTTCTCTCCTCCCAGCCCTGTCCCTGACCTCCACTAGAAATGGGAAGGATAAGTAGTTATCTCTTCGTATTTGTTGTTCTAGCCTCAGAAGAGCTCCAACACTCACAAACTGGCTCTGACTATACAATTATGTATTTCTCTCGTTCATCTTCTATGTATATTTACTGAACAGAGCATTATGTGAGACACATGGGCCTAAGGAGTTTAGAATTGAGCTAATGATTCAAGGTAGTTCATTAATACTGTGTATAGTGTAGGTAGACTGGGAGAGAGAGCATTGTGGGCAGGTGTCATAGGGAATAACTTCTTCTCTGGGTAATTAGCTTTTTAGAATAGGAAGACATTTTCTTTTGTTAGCTTGAATTTTATTGTTACAACTATGCTTTTATATATACCCCATGAAGCTGTATGTATTGGACTCAGGCTTATCAAGGCAATTTCTCTGCCTAAGCAAGTTGGAAGTCGACTGCTGCAAATTTAGAGAGGTGAATTTTCCTGGAGTTTCTACAGATTGCGAGGATTTGTTTGGTAGAAATGTTGACACAGGTACTTTAAAAATAAAGAAGCTGGACTAATTAGAAATATGTTGAATTTCTCAGATTTTGTATTAGTTTTAAACCTTTGAGATGTCTACGTTGAGAAATTTTACTGGCCATGCTCAAATATCCAAATTTGTCACTTTGGAGCTTCCATATTCCAGACACTTTAATTCTTTGACTTGCCTTTGGTGGACCTGGCATCTCTTCATTATTGTTGGATCTATGTGGCAAGGGTTATTACGTTTATAGGTTACATAAAGTGGGAGGTTTGGAAGGACAGTAGCATTTCCTAGTTTACTATTAAATCTTGCTCACAGGTCTCTAAATACAAAACAAATCATCTTAGAACCCCACTGCAATATTCTTGGCTGTGGAGATGAATTAAGTATTAACTTAGTCTGTCTTCAACCTTCAAAAAGCAAATGAGTTACTGAAATGCACTTAACACAATACTATGCACACAGTGTCTGTGGAAGCAGCATTTAAGAAATAAAATGGCATATTGCATTGGGCAAGTATGTTGCAAAAGACCTCTTTAAAGTTTAAAAAATCAAAGATGTCACTTGGATGACTACAATGCATCTGACCCAAGCCATGATCTTTTTAATCATCTCATATGCATATGAAAGTTGGATGATGAAAAAGGAAGACAAAAGAATTGATGCATTTGAACTGTGGTGTTGGTGAAGAATATTGAATATACTGTGGACTGCCGAAAGAACAAACAAGTCAGTCTTAGAAGAAATATAATCAGAATGTTCCTTAGAAGCAAGGACAGTGTGACTTCGACTCACTTACTTTAGATAAGTCATCAGGAAAGACCGGTCGCTAGGAAAGGATACCACGTTTGGTAAAGTAGAGGCCCAGCAAAATGAGAGCAACCAATGAGATGATTGACAGAACAGCTGCAACAATGAACTCAAATATATCAACATCATGAAGATGGTGCAGGACCAGGCAGCATTTCGTTCTGTCATGCACGAGGTCGCCATGAGTCCGAGCTGACTCTGTGGCGGCTAACAGCAACAACAGCATGCACACCAAGCCAAAGCCCGTTGCCGGCAAGTCTATTCCGACTTACAGCGACCCTATACGACAGGGTAGAACTGCCCCATAGGGTTTCCAGGAAAGCAGCTGGTGGATTCGAACTGCCAATGTTTTTGATTCACAGCTGAGCTCTTAACCGCTGTGGCACGAAGTCGCCATCATACACACAGTAGGACTTTAATAGATAGTAATCCCTTAACTGATGAATCTTTGAGGAGCAATACTGATATAACTTTGGAGAATTCTCACATATCATGTAAGGCAGTGATCTTTTTGAACAACTTGTTTGTGCAGCTACACAGGACCAAAAAGCTACAGCTGAAAGTAAAGAGATCCTTCTCTACTTATTGAAGAGAAAAGAAGGGAAACTCAGAGCCATTTCAGAGCCCAGCTTAATCCCATGAAGCCTTCTCTGTCCACTTGAGTGCTCATTATTCTCCCTTAGCTTTCAGATCTTACAGTCACTGCACACAGTTCATCGCTCGATACATACATACAGCAGCAGTTCTGGTAGCTGCTTCATGCCAGGTGCTATACTAAGTGCTGGATGAGCAAAGCAGACAGTGATTCCTGCCGTCCTGAGTATTACAAAGTAATGGGAGAGACAGACAAGGAGCAAGAAACAAGAACAGTTCATTGAGGGTTCTGAATTCCTTTGGATATCAACTTCAAACAGCTTTATTATTTTTTTTTTTCTCAGTGACTGCTGTCAACCGTGTTCATTCAATTTTCTGTCTCTTAGTGAATGTTTGACATATCCTATAACTTTCCAGTCTGCTGAGTGGTTAAAATGCAGTCTAGGCAAGCTTAAAATTCAACCTGATTTCTGATTCAAAGTAACCCCCTTCCCCATCACGTGCCGTACTTCTGACTCCAGGGACTGAGAGTGGGGCATGGTTTGCTCTTTCACTTCTTCTCTTCCTCCTCTTTCTGGGTCTACCTAGAGGCAAGGGTTCTCTTAATTGGCCAGATATTGGTGGCCCTATTCCCGTTTGGTTCCGTTGATGCTGGTGGCCTCTACTGATGTAACGGTCTTTACAGAGATTCTGCTCGTGGCTTTCCAGGAGCAGGTTCTCCATGTTACTGAAGACCACTTCAGAAAAAGGCTGATGTGTCTCCCTGTGACCCCACCTTTAGTCCATGCTTCCAGTGCCCTCAAGTAGGATATCATTTCACTAGACTTGGCAGCCACCTTGGCAACTCCACACTTCCCACCCCTCCTCACTTTCTTTCTCATTATCCTGGAGCTATGGAAACTGCTTGAGTCCTCTTCCATGCCTTTAGAAGGTCATCGAATGGTATGAGCAGGGGGTTGCTGTCATTCTTCTCCTCAGGATCAATACCATGGCCCCTTCAAGGCCTGCTGTCACTGGCTGCTCCAGTGAACCTCCTGTCTTCAGAACTCTCTAGGCCAGAAACAGGTCTCTGTGTTCACATATACCACACAAACCCAGGAAACACAGGTCAAGCTCTTTCAAGAACTCTCCTTAGCAGCCTAGCAAGCATCTAGCTAAGGAGATGCCACAGTCTCAGGTAGATGAAGAGAAACCTGTTTAAAGCATGTCTGAAAGGAACTGGCCAAGTGATAGATGGAAAACGAGGAGGGAATAATATCTTGAAGCGAAGAAAGAAGAACATTTTAAGAAGGAAGTAGTGATCACCTGCAATGAGTGCTGCTAAGACGTTAAGTAATATGAGAGCTGAAAAGTGTCTGTTGGATTTAGCTATGTGCAAGTCTTTGAGCAGGCCCAGTGTTGGGCACAGAATTTACCTTGGAGTGAGATGATGAGTGAGTGGGAGCTGAGAAAGTGAGAACAGCATGTGTAGAGCAGCTTATGTAGATGTTTGGCTGTGAAGGGGAGCAGAGAACTAGGATGGTATTGGGTGGGGATGTGGTGTCAAGAGAACTTTGTTTTTGTAAAATTTTTATTTATTTGATAGCTTATTTTTTGTTTTAAGGATAGGCAATACTAGAGTTTCTTATATGCTGTTTGGAAATATTTATTAATAAGGGAGAGACCATCAATGGAGAATGAGGGGATAATCAATGGGCACCTTTGAGAAGGCAAGAAGGGAAGGGTCCAGTGCCCAAGTTGATGAGTGGGCCAAGTAGGAAAGACACTTCCTCCACTTTAACAGTAGAGAAATGGAGAATAGGTTCAGATGTGAGTCAGCTAATAGATTTGGTGGAGGAGAGATGAAGTGATTCTGATCAATGGCTTTTGGTTTCTCAACCAAGAATGAGACAAGGCTGAGGGTGAGGCAGGTAGTAGATGGTCTGAGGGCAGAAGAAGGTATGAAATATTCCTCTTAGAGAGTGTAAAAGCAAGATTAGCATAGAAATGCAATAGAATTTCCATAAATTGTTGAGAGCCATTTGAGGACTGAGACTATGAATTTAAATTGAAATCGTTCTGCATGTTTGTGGAGTTTCTTCAGCAACCTACAGTTACTCAGGGACAGACGTGTGAAGGAAGAGTCCTGAATATATCCAAGCAGGATTGAGGTTTTGTCAGGGGAGTATAACAATAGAGGGAAGGAGGAGCCAGAGTTTGGGGGGATTTGCAAGGAAGCGATTATATTTCAAGATGGAACACGGAATACAAAGGGTGTAAGGAGGGAAGTAGAGAAAGAGAGGCTGATGGGTTTTAGAAAGTGCTTTGCAGTTTCAAAATGATGTTGAAGAATTGCTGTAGTTGGGGTATTTGAGCAAATAGACCAAAAAAATAGGAGGTTGGAGTTTGAACTTGTCATGTTTCAATTTGGAAAAAAAGAAGTGGTGTGTGTGTGTGTGTGTGTGTGATGATGATGATAATGTCTAAGGTATTATCAGGAAGGTAGGTAGGTTGCTGTGGAGGATAGAGTCATTTTAGAAGATGGAGAGGCCAAAACACTCTTCTGCATTGTGTGATGTTTTATTTCGTTGCAGTGTGTGTCTTTCCAACTAGACTCCAAGTTCTTATACTTGGCATCTGACACAGTGCTGAGCCCATAGTAGGGATTCAATGTGTACATGAGAGAAACAACCATAGGATCTAATGTTACACATGAAAAGAAAAAATATGAATTCCAGACAAAGAGCTAGAGCTGTTTATTTAAACTGAGTGTACAGTGATACATTTATTTACCTGTTAGCAGATACAATGTCACAGTTTGTTAAGAGGCCAGAGGAGCAGCTATGGAGAATAAGTTTGACTATATGTTGCATCTGGCGGAATGACTGGGGAATAAGGAGGCAGAATGCAGAACCCTTACAGAGGTTTTATTGTTGTGTGTTATTTCCAAACCTACTTCTTTTCTTGTAGACAGTTGTCTGGTTAATCATTTTTAATGCCAAGGAGAGCCTTACAGATATTTCTTTTTCCCTTATGTTACAGATTTGTGTTACTTTTTTCTCATTTATGTCAAAGAAAATTGGGGATGCTTTCAATTTTGGGAGCACGAAGAAGCATCTTTAACTGGGGTGTGTGCCTGTCAAGGGGTGGCAGATTTTCCTTTGAGTGGTTGGCTATGCTGAAAATTCCTGTCACTAATACAGGTGTTTTCCTCCATTAAAGAAAGGGCTTAAAACACAAACTCCTAGAAGAAATAAAGTAGCCCCTACTATCCGCGGTTTCCCTTTCTTCAATTTCAGTTACCCACTGTAAACTGAGGTCAGAAAATGTTAACTGAGGAAAAAACAAAACAAACAGAAAAAACAAACCCACTGCGGCCCAGTCGATTCCGACTCATAGCGACCATGAGATCTCACGCTGTCCTGCTCCTTTCTGCCTGGGGACCATACTCACATAAATTTTATTACAGAATATTGTTATAATTGTTCTATTTTACTATTAATTATTGTTGTTAATCTCTTACTCTACCTAATTTATAAACTTTAGCATAGATATATATGTATAGGACAAAATATAGTATATATAGGGTTTGGTACTATGCGTGGTTTCAGGCATCTACGGGGTCTTAGAACATATATCCCTGTGGGTGAGGGAGGACTACTGTATAACATAAAGCCTTAAATACACGCTAAGGTGCAAATGACTGAAACTAGAGTTTTTAATTTTTTTTTAATGATAGAGGGGTATATTGGGGAAGAGGGTCAGCAGACAGTGACGGTGTGGGTGTGGGGAGAAATTGCTCTAAGGAGATGGGAACGGGAAGCTGTAGTGCAGCAGCTAAACTTTTTGCCCAGTGCTGCTCTGCCACCTGTGAGCCTCTGGGCTATGAACATCGTTTGTAAACTCTGAAGTCATGACAGTACTCTCTGAATAATTTTGAGGTGAGTAAACTCTGAAGTCATGACAGTACTCTCTGAATAATTTTGAGGTGAGTAGACATTTAGCCCCCTAAAGGATTGTGTTCACTTTCTCTCTCTCCTTTAGGAGTTCTCCTGGCCTGTGAAATCTACATTTCCTCAAATGCCTGAGAATTTTATGTCTGTCTAGTTTTCCTCTCTATGTATTCCAGTTCAGTTTTTCAACTGTTTTCTATAGCCCATGTATATAGAAATGAGTCAGTTTACACAGGGGCTATTTAGTCTTCAAATTAAAGTGAGATTTGTCCAAATCCTGAAGAGCTGAACTCTGAGCTGTAAAACAAGTAAAATCTTTTTAGAAACTCTTTATTTCAAGCTTAAATGAGCCAAAATTCCAAAGATCTGAGTTTTATTTCTAGTTCTACCACTAAATAGTTGTATGACCTTCGATGAATTATTTTACGTTTCTAGGCCTCAGTTTCCTCATCACAATATGAAGATGAAAGAATTAATGCATGTGAAAGTGCTTGGTTATTAGATATTACTAATGTTGTGATTTGAATTTTGGTAAGTATCCCAGAGTTCACAGTCGCTTTGGGGTATTTGGTTAGGCTTTTTCTCTCTTGTTTGGTTGTTTTTTGCGCCTGTTCAAAGCATTTGAGACCCACATTAGAATCATTGGTGAGCTCTTTTTCTGGGCATACTATCCTCTTGAAATCTAATTCCCAGGCTTATGAGTTATTGCTGAATCAGGTCTCCTTGCCTTTTCTCTCCTAGAAGTGGTGTTGATGTTTCTGGCTTTTTACTTCTGCTCTCCCTTGAGGCCTCTTAAGTTAGAGACTCATTTAATTCCCTGTCTCTAGCCAGGAGTGTTCTTGAGTTCTGCATTTCCTCCAAGATCTGTGAGGAGACTGCTTGCTTATTCCTAGATACTCTTTCCTTTATATTTTCAGAACCGAGCACACTACTTGACTTCTATTTTCCCTTCTTCCCGTTAGTCTATTTTCTACCCATTGCTACTTCCATCATGAACCTTTCTTGCCTTTGGTTAGATTCAACGCATACCGGACATCATGGCTCTTCCAAAGTATGTCATTAATATCCTAACTACTCTACTTCAGTTCAAATACACCTGAAGAGGTGAAAATTTAGAAGTCACCTTTTCTGCTTTCTTTCCATTTCTAACCCTTATGACTCTGGCTTGACCAAGGGATCTGGCAGCATGCATAGAATTAAACCAATCTGTGTTTTAGGTGGACTGAGTTTATCTACCAACCTTGGTAGATAAGTGTTTTTATCCCAATTTGCCATTGACTTACTGTGAGATAATAGAGAATTCACTTAACCTCTGGGTCTCCTGATTTCCTTATCTATAAAATGGGTGTAATAATTTCTTCCCTACTTTACAGAGTTATGAGGATGAAATGAAGTTCTGGAGTCTGTAAAGGACTATATACATGTAATTGGTCTTTGTCATTATTATTTTTGTTGTAGCTGATTTTCCATGAGTTTGTCATTAATATTATCAGTGGTGGTGCTCTGAGATTGGCTGGCCCACTGGAAAGTAGGAAAGGGCATTGTGAGAATATTGGCAGTGTGGGCAGAGTGGAGCAGAGGTACCCAAGTTTCCAAATGTGAGCATGCTGCTAAGTAAGACAACAGATGCTATCTCTAGCCCCAAAATAAGGGCCCTTCTCCGCCTCAGTAATGCCTTCTCCAGTGTCTATAGTTTTAGAGCTCAGCATCAGCTTCTCAATTCCTGGAGTAATGGCTGTCCATACTACTTATCTGACTAAATCAGGGCAATATATGCTGTTTATCTTTTGAATTTTTGTATTATTTTTCCCCTACCAGATTACAAGTTTTTCAGGGCTAGGACCATGTATATGCATGTCTGTTATTCGAAAATGCATCACTGTTATTTATACCTGATAGGCACTGGAAATGTGTGGTATTTATGCAAAGCTGGGCCATGTTTTTTTTTGTTGAAGGTTGAAGAGAAGAAAGTCTTCTGTATGTGTTCTGTTATAATTTAATTTTTTTAAATTTTTTACAAAGTCAAAATGAATCTACATTAAAAAGATAAATAGTAGCAAAAGGCTTATAAAACAGTAGCCCCTGCCAACCATACTTTCCAATCTGTTCCTCAGAAGTTCTTAACTCTTCAACTGTCTTTTTTCCTCTTGATGTTATCTTCCTTATTTATAAATATTATATATATACTATTATCTCTTGGTTCACGTATTTTATGCATTATCTACTAACTTTATATATTGGTAAAACCAAAAACCAAACCCATTGCTGTCGAGTCAATTCCACTCATAGTGACCCTATAAGATAGAGTAGAGCTGCCCCATAGGGTTTCCAGGGAGCAGCTGGTGGATTCAAACTGCCAGCCTTTGAGTTAGCAGCCATAGCTCTTAACCACTGTACCACCAGGCTTCCTTATATATTGATAGATGAAGATTTTAGCTCTTTTTCACTCCCTGCCCCTCTTCCCGTAATCCCAGTGTAATTTTATCTAGGATTTTGGTTAACTTGATTGTCAGTATTCCCAGTTATCTATCGCTGCTTAACGAATCATAAGGAAAAGTAGTGGCTTAAAACAACGACAGTGATTTTACTCTCTCTCACAGTTCCTGTGGGTCAGGAGTTAGAGAGGGCTCAATTGGGGGGCTGTGGCTTGGGGTATCTCATGCAGTTGTAGTCAGGCTGTGGATGGAGGTAGAACGGCAGGGGCTAGCCAGGCTTCACTCTCTCCGTGTCAACTCAGGGCTTCTCTGCGTTATGCTTTTATTTCATTGAGTTCAGAATATTTTCTAATTTCCCTTCTGATTTCTTCTTTCATGCATAGGTTATTTGGAACTGTGCTTTTTGATTTCCAAATGTTTGGAGCTTTTATATATATTTTTCAAAATTGTGATTTAGGTGAAAGATTACAGAGCAAATTAGTTTCTCATTGAAAAAATTTGAACATGATATAGATTTTTAATGTTATTAATTTCTGATTTAATTACATCGTGGTCTGAAAACATACTCTGAAGTCTTTTTAAACTTATTGAGACTTGTAAGACCCAGTGTATGGTCTATCTTAATGAGCATTCAACGTACATTTGAAAAAAATGTGTATCCTGTAGTTGTTGTGTTTAATGTTCTATAAACATCAGTTAGGTTAAGGCGGTTGATAGTGTTATTCAGATCTTCAGCACAACTTTTGATTTTAAAAAATCTAGTTGTTGTGTTAATTTACTGAGAGAGGGGTGTTTAAACCCCAAACAGTGGTTGTAAATGTGTTTATTTCTCCCTTTAGTTCTTTCAATTTTTGCTTCATGTATTTTGAAGCTCTGTTATTAGACACACATTTATAATTGTTATGCCTTCTGATGACTTGACCCATATCATTCTTTGTCTTTAATAATAGTCCTTATCTTGAAGCCTTTTTAGAAAATTTATTGTATGTTAAGTGAAAGTTTACAAATCGAGTCAGTCTCCCATACAAAAACTTATACACACCTACTATGTAACCCTAGCTGGTCTCCGGCTAATAAGACAGCGCACTCCTCCTCTCCATCTTGTATTCTTCGTATCCATTCAACCAGCTTCTGTTCCTCTCTGCCTTCTCATCTTGCCTCTAGACAGCAGCTGCCCACATAGTCTCATGTGTCTACTTAAGCCAAGAAGCTCACTCCTCATCGGTATCGTTTTCTGTCTTAGAGTCCAGTCCAATCCCTGTTTGAAGAGTTGGTTGAAACCTATTTTGGCTGATATTAATCTAGTCACTCTAAGTTTCTTATGATTAGTGTTTACATGATATTTCTTTTACCACCCTTTTACTTTCAATCTGTATGGGTCTTTGCATTTAAAGTATGTCTCTTGTTGACAGCATATAGTTGGATTATACTTTTTTTTATCTAGTTTGAAATGTCTGTTCTGTTTAATTGAACTGTTTTGTCCATCTACATTTAAAGTGATTATTGATATGGTTAGATGTAGGTCTCATTTTTTATTTGTTTTCTATATCTCTGATATGATTTTTGTTCCTTGGTCATTCCTTTCTTGCATTGTTTTGGGTTAATTTAATAGTTTTTAGTATTATTTTTTAATTCTTCTTAGATATGTTGCTTTGCCCGTTTTTAGTGGTGGTTCTAGGGATTATAATAGGCATTTTTAATCTATCTTGATCAGCTTACAATTAATACTGCATTGTTATTGTTGAGTGCTCTCGAGTCAGTTTTTGACTCCTAGTGACTCTGTGTCAGGGACAGATTGCCCAATAAGCAAGGTAGGCACGGCCTTACTTACTAATCTGTAGTGCACAATTTTGTGGTGAAACCCATGTGAAATTGTGCGCTACAGATTAGTAAGTAAACACAATTAAGCCTGTGCGTACCTTTCTTAAGGGGCCCTGGTGGTGCAGTGGTTAAGCACTGGGCTGCTAACCACAAGTTCCCAGAAAGTTAAACATAGGCAGCACCTGGGGATCTTGTTAAAATGTAGATTCTGATTCAGTTTATCTGGGGTGAAATGCAAATTCTCAGCAGGGAACTTGTTAGAAATGCAAATTCTCAGCAGGGGTTTGAACCAGAAGGAATGGTTGCAAGCCCAGGTTTACTCTGGATATAGAAATATGAGTTGAATGATTTTTTTTTTTTCTTTTAGCACTTTAAAGATACTATTCCATTGTTTTCTGGAGTAAATTATTTCTGATGAGAAGTTGTCTGTCATTTGTATTGCTCAACTTCAGTCTGTATGTTATGTGTCATTTTTGAGATTTTCGTCTTTGGCTTCCAGCAGTTTGACCGTGATGTGACCTGGTGTGATTTTTCTTTGTATTTATCCTGCTTGGATTTTTCTGAACTCCTTTGATATTTTTCACCAAATTTGGAAAAATTCTAGCCATTATTTCTTCAAAAAAAATTTTTTTGTCCCATTTTTCCTGCTCTCGGTTTGGAACTTATGTACTAGACTCACAAGTCCCTGAGTTTCTGTCAATTTTTCTTTAGGCCTTTTTCTTTCTGTACTTTGAATTGGATAAATTATTACCAATCAATCTCATTCATAAAGTCTTTCTTTTGTCATCTCCAATTTTTTCTTAAGCCCATACTAATTAAATTTTTATTTCTGTTATACTTTTCAGTCCTAGACTTGTCCTTTTTTTAGTTTCCTTTTTTTTTTTTTTCTGGGAGTCTCCATCCCTTCATTCATTAAAAAAATAGTTTAAAAATCTTTCTGCTAATTCAACATTTGAGTCATCTTGAGATTGGTTTCTATTAATCCTTTTCCCTCTTGACTATGCATCACATATTTCTGTTTGTTGTATGTCTAGTAACTTTTGATTGCGTAGTGGACATTGTAAATAAATTGTAGTGACTCCGGATTGATATTTTCATTCAAAAGTATTGATTTTTGTTCTTGAAATCATTTTACTTCGCTGGACTCAGACTCTAAACTCTGAGATCAGTGATAGCTGAGATCTCCACTAAGTTCTTTCAGCTTCTAGTGGCTATTTTTGCCGAGTCTTCTGGAGTCTCCCTCATGCAGTAATAAGAAAACATCGGTCAGCCAAGGATTTGGGTAGAGTTTATAATCAGTTCCGTGGGATCATCCCCTGTGTGGATCCCTCCTTTCTGGGATTTCCCCTGTAATTTTCTAGCCTCTCTCCCAGCCTGAACTCTCTCCTCTAGCACCTCAAAGCAGTCAGGCTATAGGTTTTTGCCAACCTGCACTGTAGAGATAGGGGAGTGCCCTCAAGCAAAAAGCCATAGATACCAAATCTTACCCAGTGTAGGTTCTGTTTTTCAAAGGTTAACTTCCCTCTAGTTTGTGCTTCCTTTCGGTCACTTTTTAATGTCTTCATACAATTAAAAATCATTTTTTGGTCTTGATTTTATAATTGTTATCTCCCCAATTCCTGTGATTGTCTGTTCTTTTTGGGGGGTTGAATTGTTTTGCCTCTGTTAGAATTTCTCTCTGGAGTACTAAATTCTTATCTTCTTCTGCCCTGCTAAGTCATTTTCCTTTCTTCATGTACTTACTATCTTCATGTATTGTGGTACAGGGTTACAGATGTCTTTAAGTTTCATCAAGGATTTTGTGCTTTTTTCCCCCTTATTTTTAGAGTAATTTCTGGGAGGAGAATGGGCGTGGAAATATCTTTACTCTGTTGTTTGAAATCTGAAGTCTCTTTAATTATTCTTAAGTTTGTTTAGATTATAAATTCTTCTCGGACCAGCATAGCACCTCTTTTGTAGCCTCTCATCACCATGCATTTATAGGGGCTACATGAACAAAATGCGTGTTGAAATTCTGGTGCTTTGGGCATACAAAGCTCTCTGAAACGGATGGTGTTTGTGGCTGGTTTGGCATTGTTGCTGTATAAGAAAATAACTTCAATATTCTTGTCTTCTCTGAGCTACTGATCTTGGCCTCCACTTAGCCAGTTTTCTTACAGGGCTATAGTTGCCCTCTATGCTTTCAGTGATGTATGTATCATACTGAGAGAAAAATGCAAACCTTTTCAGAGGCAAAGCTGAAAGGTTCCAGGAAAAGTAACATACCCCAAGCCTTTAAGAGTAGAGGTGAGAGGGAGAAGCCTTAAAGTTCAACAGCAAGAAAATATGTTAATTCTCAAGTTTTCTCCTATCTAAGATCTTTCCGAAGAAAAAAAAAAAAATAGTGTGAAGGAATCACTTCATATACCTGGTGACAGATCTGGGTAGACTGGGTAGACTGTCAGAGCACTATTTACCTTGAAGATGAATCTAATAATCTGGGTTCATGGTTATACTACATATATCTGAGTCACAGTTGCATCCATGGGTCTGCCCCTTTTAGCCTTCTTGAACCTATAAACTTCCCTGTGCCTAGAAGCAGCTGAGTGTATAGATACCCTCATGTGTACTGGAAACATGTCTGTGTTTCTGTGTAAAGTGTCAATCCAAAGCTGAAGGGTGGATGTGGGGACCTTTGTTTTTAATTAGTCTTTAGGACACAGCCTCTCCATGCCTTGTCACAACAAAAGGATCTTTGTTTCTTTGGGGAATAGTATTCAGATGCAAGAATTGGAATTGTATACATGTCATGTGTGAAACAGCTTTTTGTCTCCTGTTTCATCAGTGATCTTTGACAGCTGATCTCCAGTTCTTGCTTAACCATTTACAAGCTGTATAACCTTGGGTAAATCTCATCTCCCGGTTTAATGAATCTCCTTTACTCCTTTGTAAGCTGACAGTGATAATATCTTCCCTGCCCATCAACCTCAGAGGCTTTAAAGGGTAGCATGGACATGAGAAAGTGTTATAAAAATATAAAAATAAATTATTAATATCACAGTGTATTGACTGGACTGTAAGATAGACAATCATACTGGTGGTGAGTGAGCTTCTTGGCTCAAGTGGACACTTGAGTCTATATGGGCAACTCCTGTCTGGTGGCGAGATGAGAAGGAAGGGGGGACAGGTGCTGGCTGAATGGACATGGGGAATACAGGGTGGAGAGGAGGAATGTGCTATCTCGTTAGGAGGAGAGCAGTTGGGAGTGCATAGCAAGGTGTGTATAAGTTTTCATTTGAGAGACTGACTTGATTTGTAAACTTTCACCTAAAGCACAATAAAAATAAAAAGAAAAAACATCACAGTGTTTTTGTTTGTCTTAAGAAGAGGGATAAATTAAAAAGGTAAATCTTTGTTGCCTCCTGAGAGAGCCCAATTCTTGGAGTAAAAACAGAGTATAGATCAATCAGAATATAGGACAATCTGAGTCTGTTAAAGGCATTACTGCTGCTGCTACCTTTCTCCTTCCCTCCCTTAGACCTCACAGCCCCACAGGTGGAGATAGTAATCCACACTGGGCAGGTCACCTCTCCTCTGTGTGCCTAGGCCACCTGTGTCTCTCTGTCTTTTCAGAAGGCTGACAATCAGCTCCCTGCTGCTTCCTCATCTTTTCAAATCCAATTAAACATCTCTAGCCACAGCGTGACAATTGTCTGGGCTCCACACAGTGCAACTTCACCTGAGGTGGCATCAGGAAGCCAGAAGAGGAGAAGCTCTTTTATCCTAGAAAGATCATGTCCACAGTTTTTTAAAGGGTGGAACCATTGTGAGGTCTGACCCTTGTTCAGATGGAGCAATTGCCTAGCACAGTTACAAACTTCAAGATCTCAAAGAGCACGTAGCAGATCTCACCAGGTCCACGTAGGCTCTTGCGCCCAGAGGCAATCCGGTGGTTTAAGAATCAGCAATGGCATAAGGAATTCGGGAGAAACAGTGAGTTTGAGTAGAATTCAGGGTGAACTAGGGAGAGGTACTGGAAGGTCAGGTTGGGGCCAGATTGTAGAGGACCTTGAAGCCAGGGTATTTTGATCTTTAGGAGCATTACACTGGGCTGTAGGCCCTGACCTTTTGTGGAAAGGCAAGAGTATTCTGCTATGGATGGATGTCCTGCCCTGCACATTGCCATCCTGGTAACGTCTTGCCTCTGAGCATGTTTCCTGAGGTTTGTCCAGGCCAGCTCTAGTCATAGTGCATTTGCACATTATTTGCTCAATACAGTAGTGGCTCCTCTTAAACACTTAGGAGGATGCTACCTCTAGGAGAATCAAAAACCTCTCACTTCAAAATGAATGCTGGGAAGAAGAAGCAGGAAGAAGACGGGGGCAGAGGGAGGGAGAGGGAGAGGAGGGAAAAGAGGGGGAGGAGGAAGAGGAAGAAGAGAAAGAGAAGAAATTTGGACTCTGGTCCTGAATCTGCTACTAACTGATTGGGTATGTGAGGAGCCTTTTTCTCTTCTTGGAACCCCAGCTTCCTTATCAATAAAATGAAAAGGTGACAGATCAAGTGATCTCTAAAGTTCCTCTTAACTTGAATGTTCTTGGGAATAGACTCACTGCTGGCATGTCTGCATTTTGTTTATTACCATTTGTCTTACATCTCCGTAGAATCATTCTGTTGGACCAAGTTTCTGAGGATGTCTGAAAGATAAAGTAAGTGACTTCAAAAGAAAGTACAAGATCACTGATCTAATTTAGCCTTTAACAGGTGGACTTTCACCTGCTAGTACTGCCTTGAAAGGGAAAGTGACTTAGCAGCAGTTACAATGTGTCGACAGTGGTACTCAGATTCTCTCTTTCTCTGTCCACTTCTCTTCCTGCTGTCAGTAACAGAGCTTATTATATGATGAGAAGATCACCACAATTTTATAGTTGTGGTAGACTGGAGGAAAAAAAAATTAATAAACCTCAGACTGGTTAACAAAAAAACCGAACTTGTTATTGAGTCAAATCTGACTCACAGTGACATTATAGGACGGAGTAGAACTGCCCCATAGGGTTTCCAAGGCTGTAATTTTTATGAAAGCAACTGCCACATCCTTCTCCCATGGAACAGCTGGTGGGTTCGAACCACTGACCTTCCAGTTATCATCCAAGAGGAGGGCCTGGGCTGGATTCTGACGGAGGAGTGAGATTTAACTGGGCAGAGAGAAGGGAGTCAGACATTCCAAGTAAACCAGGATGGTGAGGCAGGGCCTGAGGGTCAGGATGAGTCAGGAGTTGTCCTGATGAGAGCAGGAAGCGATGGGAAATGAGGTGTTAAAAGCAGGCAGAAGGGGAGATTACGTTTGATGCTCTAAAACTTTGATACTCAAAGTGTGATCTGGGAACTAGGAACGTCAGCATCACCTGGAAGCATGTTAGAAATGCAGTTTCCGGCCCCACCCCAGCTTTACTGAATCTGAATCTGCATTTTAACATCCAAAGGTGATTGGGTTTGAGATAAAGTTTGAGAAGTGCTGTAGTTTGGGACAGTCATTCTCATTGATACTGATGACTGAACCCCAACCTAGACGACTGAATCAGAATTTCTGGGGATGGGACTTGGACATTGGAGTTTTGTAAAAGCTCTAATGTTTAGTCAGGGTTGAGAACTACTGTTTTCATGGCTGTAAAGCAAGAATGAAAATGTTGAATCAAGGAACAGCAAGGTGAAAGAAGATTTAATGAAGATGAGTCAGGTAGCAGTATGAAGAGCGTACTCAGGAAAGAGAAATTTGTGGCGACAAACTAAATATATAGAACAAAGGAGAAAACAACTCCACCATGTTGTGTCTTGACGGCTGGGCTAGAAGTTGCTGTAGGGAGCTGGCCTGTAGAGGATGATGAAAAGTTAGTTTGGTTTTAGATGGTGATACCATCTGGCAGGCATTAAGAGGTGTGGCACTGGAGGTTGGGTTCCAGGGCAGAACTAGAAGTATGAATCTGGAATCCATATAAATGGTTCAGGATGACCAGGTAACTGAATAAAATCTTTTTGTTCTGTAAAAGTTAGAATTGTAGTCTTGAAAGGAATTTTAGAAAACCTTAGGTAAAACTTCTAGAATCCTAGGAACAAGGAACTTGGAGTGAATTCTGGTTGTACATCAAGTGTGATGACCTCTGATAGTGCAAAGAATGTCTTTTTTGCTCGGCCTCAGCAATCCTCTGCCTAGAGTCATGAAAGGGCCAGACCCTGGGCCTCCCTGTAGAGCCCTATGGAGTCCATTTCTAGAAGGGCTTGACCTGTGTAAAGTTTCCCTGCCAACTCTGTGACTCATCGACACACTTCTGCAGTGATATTTTTGGAGTACAATTATGTGTAGCACAATCTCCTTTTCATGGCTGACATTGTTACCCATCTGTGATGTCATTAAGCTCTTGTGATCTAAAAGCAGGGAGGAGGTAAACTGCGTGAGCAAATTGGGAACCTGCGTGATTGATGGGATCCTGGGATTCACTCTCTGAGTGAGGGCTGTGTAGCCCTGGTATCCTTCTCTTTAAGGGGATGTGGGAGTTGAGTAGTGATGATGCTTACCTATCATGGTTCATGTCAACAGTAGGGTGCAAACCGATAGAAAATAGACACTGAGGTGAAAGAAGTACGTAGTAGAAAGACCACTGTGCTTGGAGTTGGAAAATCAGGGTTCAGATCTAAGCTCTGCCACTTACTGGCAATGGCCTTGTGCGAAGTTTCCACCTCAGTTAAAATGAGGAATTTATCTTCCCCGTAGTACTGTAATGAGCAAATGAGATATTGTATGCGAGAGTGCTTTTTAAGCTCTAATGTACAATATAAGTCCAATATATTTTTTAAAAAGGACATCAGAATATCAAATGAATTGATAGGTAAGGAAGAAGTGGACCAAATGAAACGGGGACATCCGTTTCTAAGATAGTGTTGTTTTTTTTCCTGTCTTTTCTAATGTACCGAAAAGTAGGAATCTGCCCCTTTGGTTCTGTTGTGTTCTCATTCTTCCTCCTTCAAACTGTGCACCTTAGATGCACACCTGGTTATATGCTAAGGTGGCCTGGCCTTTGGCAAAATTGTGAAGGAAGTGAAATGTGCCTCTAGTGTCCCTAGAAACTCACTTTGAGATATTCTTCCCAAAGCAGAAGTGGGTATTGCACTTCCTGAGAACGAGATATTTATGTTCTCTTCCTTCCCTCTCCCCTACTTGAGAAGTGAAGGACCTGAGGACATGTTTTGATGTTTTCAGGGATATTTGCTTTTCAGGTAGAGGAGCAAAGCTTTAAGCTGTGATGATGGAATTTTTTGCATCAGTGAGGTGGGGGGAGAACTGTAGAATTTGATCTTTCTGGTACTCTTGAAATCACAGTACATAGGCTTTCATCACATTGGGCTTGCCTTGTCGTAGAAATTTGCCAGCCCTCAAAGATGTCATCAATGATTTGATCCACATTATAAGTACTGTGGGGTTCTGTGAAATGGATCCAATTGCATTACTTTGTAGGGATTTTATGAGAATCAAGAAGAGAACAGAAGAGAATAAACTATTATGCTCGTCACACAATAAGTACCATTGAGTTACATGGGCACCAACTTTCCTTACACTGGCAGAATGTATTCAGAGCCATAGAAAGCTACAACCTGAAGAAATCTTATGAAAAGTAATTCATCTGTATAGTACAATGTCGTCAAACTTTTGCATGTATCGGAAATCAGTAAGTGATTTGTTAAAATCCAGATTGCTGGGCCCTGCCCCCAGAGTTTTCTGATTCACTAGGTCTAGGGTGACTTGGAGAATTTGCATTTCTGACAAGTTCTCAGGTGATGCTGATGGAGCTGTTGTGGGAACTGCACTTTGAGAACCGTGGATCTTGTGCCTTACAATTGATAAAATACTTTCCCATACAGATCTCCTTTAATCATCATACATCTCGTGACCTCATGAGATAGGTACTTCATAGATGAGGAAGCAAGCTCAGAAGGACTTGAGTGCTGAAGTTCACATAGCTGGTGGAGAGCAGAGCTGGGATTCTGAGCTTCTTACTCTTTCAGTTCTTTTTCTAGTTCTAAATTATACTATTTCAGAGTTCTAGAATGGCAACTAAGTGTGGCCAAAATGAGAACTTCGATCTTCTGACTCTTCCTGTAAAATTATTTTTATTAAATATTCTCTGTGATGGTCACCTACCTTCAGCAGTGAGCTATAGCGATTGGGACATTTTGGAGATGTATGAAGATATTTGGGGGAGGTAGTAAAATGACTGGAGGGAAGAAAATACCAAGAAGCATTGCTGATGGGTGATGAAAGAAACCTAGTTAGGCAGAAGGAGCTGGGAAAGGAAACCAAGGAGAAGCCTGATGAAGGGAAGGGGAGAGAGGGGTGAAGAAAGTTAAAAATCCTGAAAGATTCTTTATACCACTTACGCATTTAGTTTCATTGGACAAGATATACAGCCTTTTTTCCTTTAGCCACTTGGCTACTCTACCATATTGTGAGAGGTCTAGTCTGTGATGTAGTATAACAACATACAATTAATTGTGCTTGCAAAAACTCTCCCATATACCCTGGTGTTCCTTGTTGTTTGCCATTACAGTAGTGTCAGTCCCTGAAAAATTATGGAGCTCTTGATATGTTTCCTTTTCAGCCCCATGTGTTCCTTGTATTTATCAAAATGGAACACTAACAAATATTTATTCAGTTTTATAGACAAGTTGACAATAAAGACTACCATGTGTGTCTCCCTGCCATGGTGACTATTTTGCTCAAGACATGATTGACTGAGATGTCTTTAGTGTATTATAAACACATATTAAAAATAGCAACCTTAAAAAAAAAAGATAAAACTGACAAGTAGAAAGCTCTGTATTTTTGGATGTACTACAGTGCCAACCTGGTTATTAGAACATGAAACATAATCCTTAATAAGTTGTCTAAGTTTGTATAATGATTCTTTTTAAAATAAGCTTTTTTTTGGCTCATACATTTTTCCTCTTCATTTATAACAGTTTCTTGAATTGGAACCTGTTTAAATATTGCATTTTTTTCTGTGTGTATATTCTAATAACCTAGGAAATATAAAGATCTGGCTATTTTTATAGAAATTTCAAACACAGTCCAATTCTCAACTCTTAGCATCCATTTATGACCATAACCATGAAGCTGAGAGAGGTTACTGTGTTTTTATATTGCATTTTTTTGTCAAACAAAATGTTCCTAAACGGGCTGCGTACTCTCTACTTTGTTAACCAAATGGAGCACTCAAGATCTGTGCTGTTTATTTCTAAGGGTTTTATTAGCAAAAGCGTGGAAATGAAGATCCTTAATATCTTTATGATTGCCCATTTAATGCTCACCCCTCCCAAAAAACATTTATTTAAAAGTTGAAAAGGCTTCTGTCAGTATAAAGGATTTGTGACTTAGATTTTTTTTAAGTAGTAAGAAAAGGAAACAGGCCCATATATATTGTAGGTGCCAGGTCTGAGAGTTCTTGGTGTCATTTAAACTTCAGTTTTGTTTTGTGAATTAAATATTTAAACAATGGTTTTAAGAAACAAAAAAAGGAAACTGTAATGTTTGAACTATAAAATTTCAGATGTTTATTGACTTTTTGACTCTCCCAACCAACTTCCTGTCCTCATAAATTGCTCCCGTGGTTGATCAGAAGCGGATTTGTGTTATTTTTTTCTGTTACAGTGTGTGCACGTACCAGTTTTATTCCCAATGACTGGCTAATGCTTTTAACTAGAGGTGGTTGTGCAATAGTGTTGACTAAACTCACTGTGGGGCATGCTGTGTGTGCAGGTCCCCACTTTCAAGTTCAGCATGTGCTATGGGGGTGCACTCACATACGTGTTTGTAAATACCTATTTACCGTTGTCTCTGTCCTTTTACGTTAACTGCTTCAAGAGATATCGGTATTGATACTGGAAATTAAAATTAAACAAAACACAAGGACTATTCAAAAACCCACTGTCTTCTATTGCTTTGGGACTATAATGGGTGACAGAATGCTGTTAACAAAAAGGAGAGTCACTGCAGTGGATTGTATCTTAATGGAGTTGGGAAGTTAAGGGAGTTAAGTTCTAAAGTCAGGGCATAAAGGCAAGAACTGAGACCAACCAAAGGAAGGGCAGATTCACTTCTGCCAGTACCGTTTCAATGGTTCTCTTTTTTGGAATATTTAAATTCAAATATGCTGTATGATTCAGCTTGATAGTACGTGTCAGAGAATCTACAAAATTATTCTTAATTTTTACAATATTTCGATAAGATGGGTGATATCATCCGTATTTTAAAGGCGAGAAAACTGAGGCCTCAAGAGGGTAAGTGACTTCTCCAAGGCCACCATAGCTAGTAGCCAGCTAGTAGGGCCAGGATTTGAGCCCAGATCTACCTGGTTCCAAAGTACTGGCTGTCCAGTATACCATATTAGAATATTAAGAATGCTTAGAGATCATGTTTTATAAGCAATGTATTTCACAGATGGGGAAACTTAAGACTTGCCCCTTTCACTGCTTCCCTTATTCAGCGTGGATAGTGGGGTATTGACTGTATATACTAGGCTCTGCCAGGATTTCCCAACTGGTAGGGTATGGAGAGGATTTAGTGCATCAGAGAGTGATGGATAAAATTTAAGAATTGGGTCAAGGAGGGTGGGAATGAACCAGTTAAAGGAATTGGAATTACATAGTCTGATGTGAAATGTAATCCTTCTCTTCAAGGGAGCAGCGACTTGCTGAAGGACAAAGACCAGCTGGGCTGTACTTTAAGTGCAGCCAAAGCAAGAAGAAAAGACTTTAAATTGTGCTGGGTGGGTACTTATTTGAACCCTTGCTGAGAATTTTGCATTTCTAACAAGTACCTTGCTAAGAATTTGCATTTCTAGCAAGTTCCCAGGAAGTTATACATAAGAATCACCAGGGGACCTTTTACACTGTAGATTCTGATTCACTACATCCAGGGTGGACATGCAAAGCACTGGTTCGAAACCGCCACCGCCCCCCCCCCCACCCCGGCATGTAGTCAGTTGTAATTAAGAACTCCTGACAGTGGTGAAGGGATGTGGTTGCAGGGCTAGTTAACGTGAGGGGTTAGGGGATCTCATTCCTCTTTGGAAATTTATAAACTAGGATGAGAGCTACCCTTTGGAGGGTTTTCTGTTTTCCTGCCAAAACTTAGAGTAGTGTTGTCCTTCTCAAGAACTATAGTTAACAAGCAATATCTCAGTTGACTCGTCAGAACTTCCTGTGCCTTACAAATAATTTTACCCTCTGATTCCATCCTCCCCACTGGGGTCAGAGCTGTTTCATGAAACACAAATCTGATATCACTCCTCTGCTCAAAAATGGCCCAAAGCAGCTCTTTTCGAAGTGTGGTCTATGGATCCCCAAGGGGAAGTTTGTCAGTTGTAGCAAATAAAAATACAGGATGCCCAGTTTCATTTGAATTTCAGATAAACAACAAATAATTTTTTAGTGTAAGTATGTCCCTTGCAATATTTGGATGGGCATACTGTATTTCATCTGGCAACCCAACCCAGGGGTCCCTGAGACCCTTTCAAGGAATCTTTGAGGTCAAAACTGTTTTCATAACAACAATAAGACTTATTTTCCTTTTTCACTGTGTGACATTTGCAGTGATGGTTCTAAAAATACTGGTGTCTTAGCATGAATCAAGGCAGTTACACCAACTTGTACTAGTGGTCATTGTGTTATTCTCTATCAGACACTTCAAGTTAAAAAAAAAAGCCAATTTCACTTAAAAATACCCTTGATAAAGCACTAAACATTAACTTTATTAGATCTTGATCCTTGCATAGATATGCTTTTAATACTCTGGATGATGAACTGGGAAGTCTGCATAAAGCACTTGTGCTACAAACAGTGACCGTCTCACTTGTGTGACGGTTTGAGGTGCAAAGTGGAACAGGTTACTTTTCACAGAACACCATTTTTGCTGACAGACTAGGGTTATTCAAACTTAGGCCTTTGGCAGCTATTTTCTTGAAAATGAATGAGATAAGCCAGTCACTTCAAAGAAAAATCTTGACAGTATTTGTGCCAATTGTAAAATTTGAGCTTTCAAGTGAAAATTAGACTTTTGGAAAACTTCTGTCTACCACTGAGAGCTTGACAGCTTCCCAATACTGAAGACCTTTCTGATGAGATTGGTGGTGATGTCGGTGAATGTGATTTTTAAATATTGTATAATGAAATGTGTTAACATTTGGAAAATCAGCATAAAACTCCAAAACTGAAACGAAGCCCATCACCACTGAGTCGATTCCGACTCATAGCGACCCTACAGGACAGAGTTGAACTGCGCCATAGGGTTTCCAAGGAGCAGTTGGTGGATTCAAACTGCTGACCTTTTGGTTAGCAGCCAAGCTCTTAAGCACTGTGCCACCAGGGCTCCAGTTGAACCAATAATTTCCAAATGATCAATGTGTTATGTTACCATTCAAAGTGCAAAATAGACTGATAGATTTTAATGTAACAAAGTATGAGTGCTCACTTGGGCAGCACATATACTAAAATTGAAAGGATACAGAGAAGATCATGGCCCCGGTGCGAGGATGACATGCAAATTCGTGAAGCATTCCATATTTTTAATACTTTCTTTTCCAAGGCACGTGGAACATTCTCCAGAACAGACCACATATTAGGCCATAAATTAGGCCATTAACAGAATCCAAAACATTGAAATATTACAAAGCGTGAAATATTTCACTAAAATAGTTTCAAATTCTACATTTCGACTAACCTTTAAGAGTCAAGTTTTAGTGTTTTATCAATGAAGAACATCCACAATTATCTACCTCTTCTTTTCAACTTCGTATCGTGTGAGGCTAGATATTCTTCATATACTTCAACCCAAACATTCTATCACTATGGATTGAATGCAGAAGCAGATATGAGAATCCAGTTGTCTTTTATCCAGCCAGACATTAAAAAGGTTTGCAAAAATGTAAGAGTACCACTCTTCTCACTATTTTGTTTTGGGAAACAGAGTTACTTTTCATAAAAAATATTAACATGTAATGGGCTTATTATGATGTTTACATGAATTAGTAATTTAAAAATGTTCTGTTTTAATTTTGAATATGGCAAACATCAATAGATATAATCTACATAAACAAAAGCTCATTGAAGTCTTAGATAATTTTTAAGAGTGTAAATGTGTCCTGGGTCCCAAAAGTTTGAGAACCCTTGGTCTACAGGATAACACCCAGACTTGTAAGCAGGACATTATAGACTTTCCACGATCTGGCTCCGTCCTGCCTTTGCAGCCTCACTTCTAAGTACCCCTAGGTTGCAGCCTAACTACCTACTTACTGATTTATACACATATTCTGGACTTTTCTGCCTCTGACGTTGTAGATATGGCACCTCTACCTGGAACACATGTGCCCACCCGCTTTGTCCACCTGTACCGGTTGTTAGTGGGTCAGGGCTAGGTTCTTAGCACAAGGGCCTGTGGATGGACAGCCTTCTTCAGATCTAACTTCACAGTATGTTTATGGATATATTCTGCATATTAGCTTTCTTTACAATTACCTTCAGGATCTGTTTGTCTGTCTTCCTTAATTGGAATTCTTGGAGGGCAAAGGATCCAATTTTCCATCCATTTTGTATTCTTACCATCTTAGAGCTAAGTGTCCTGCCATCAATGTTATGGAATTTTTGTAAATATTAGCTAACAATTTCTAGTCACATCTATGGGCTTTTATGATTCTGTGCAGGTTATTTAGTATCTGCTGTGAACATAACACTTGGCAGTTTGGACAGGGGGCTAAGGAGGTGAGACTTGCACTGTGGTTGGAGAGAGAGTACTTACGGCCAAGAAGCAATCAAACAAGACACAAACGGTATGTACAGTAGTCAGAGGGCAAACTAGCTGCTACAGGACTTCAGGGACAGGGCTGCATACATATAGGTGGATGGAGTAATCAGAGAAGCCTTCTGGGAGGAGGTAGGGACTTGATCAGGGTCTTGTTAAATAGGGAGGATTTCGTTGGGGTCAGCAAGGCAGGGATTTCAGGTCAGAGAATAAACACGAGCTGAGGCAGAGAATCAGAAATGAGTATAGCGTGTTCACGGCTTAATGAGAATGCTGACCACAGTGAAGGCGAGTGGTGTGAAATGATAAGGCTGAAAACTAGCAAGAGGAGTTTAGACTGGACATGGAAGGAAAGGAGAGCTCATAATATTTTTTGGTTAGGGTAGTGACTTGGTGTTTTTTGAATATAAGATGGATTATCTGTGGGAGGTGGAATGGAGATGGGCCATCTAACTAATGATCCAGGGGTATAAGGTGGTAAGGCTGTGGCATGGGCTTCTCAGCAAGGCTTTTAGAAATACATGCAGGGTAACCACATCTGAAATTACATCTCGCTGCTTTCAAGTGGCAGTTTTATATATAATGGCATGGGGACTAAGACCACACAACAGTGTATTAATGACATACTTGGGTTTTACCAGGTTTGGCTGACTAGAGCTGAAACATTTTATTCTAGTATTTTCTTATGTTTATTGTCTCAGCCACTGAGTAGTTGTGTATGGTTTTGGACAAGTTACTTAACCCTTCAGTGCCTTAGTTCTGTCATCTATAAAATGAAGGTATTACTAGTTCCTACTGTGCCACCAGGGTTTCTGTCTTATAGTTAAACGTCTACACAAAGGAAGTCTTTAAAAAGATTAGCTATTTATTTATTCAGTAATGTTTAAATTACCCAATGTACCAAACATTCCAGAGCCATGGAGCTGAATGAGGGCCCTCAAAAAACTTGCTGGAGACATTTCAAGGATGGCACTCATTCAGAAGCTGGGACAGAATAACTTTAAAAACTCTAGTTCCATAAACTTATTTAGATCTAAAAGGTAAAACCTTTTTTTTAAAGGGAGACCTTTGTCACAATTTTAATCATGTCACTTATCAGCTTAAAAACCTCCACTGACTTCCACTGCAGAAAGGATGGATAAGCCATCTTTGACTGGGTCTGAGTCTGTCTTTCCAGCCTCCTTCCTTCCTACAGTCCAGGCAGCCTGTGGCTCAACCACAGTGTACTCCTGCTTATTGTCAACCTCATCCAACATTTCACACCCATCTCCCTTCTGCTTTTCCCCAAAAGCTTGTTCCTGTTACTCCTATTTCTACCCTATAAAATTAGTCGCTCTTTAAGAAGCAAGTAAAATGTTTCTTCTGTGAGAACTTGTCAGATACCCCCAATTATAATTAATCCCTTTGATGCATGCATAGTACTTTCTTTGTACCATTTTATTTTATTTTATTCATACCTCCTATGTTCTGTATGGTATTAGACATATAGACACACTTTTCTTTTTCCACTAGATCTTATGTCCTTGAGGGACCCTCTGTATCACAGATTTGTCCTGACAACACCTGGTCCAGACACAGGTGCCTTATGAATGTCGGCTGAACTGAATTGAATTGTAAGCAAACATCAGGGTAGAATTTTGTAGAAAAGGTCTCAATAGGCAAGGCTTTAGACCTGGATTCCTGAAAGTGACAGGTATACTGGAGATTTTCTGTGTGCTTCAGGCCTGAGGAGTCCTTGGAATTCTTTGAAGGGAACCTTCTTCTATTCCTTCAGCTGTTGGCTCAGAAGCAGCCTTAGATGAGGTGGCCCATACCAGCTTTATATTATTACTACACCACAGGGCTATTCCTCTGCTGCTTCTCTCCAAAACATGAAAATAAAAAAAAAGGAGAGGGTTCCTCTATCCTTCCCGTCTGGACACCCCTCTCAGGAAGGATGTCTGGTCCCCACTCCCAGATGCCCCCCAAAATTGTGCATGCCCCCGTTGTTCACCCAGTGTGCCTTCTTTAGCCAAAGAGTGCCTTCTTATAAACACTTTAATTTTCTTAATTCACCCTGAGCTTTTTTGCTTTAAAAACAGTTCTAAAACGCTGTAGGAACATGTAGATGGAAACAAAAGCAAATAAACTGAATCCTGTGAAGTAACAAAGCAGACACGCTTCTATGATAGCACAAAGCTAAATGAAATTATCGGTCATCCACTAGATACCGTATTTTTCCTTTTAGACAGGAGCTGCCGTTTGCAACCCCCACCCCCAAATACAAAAGGCAATGAAGGTATCATAAAGCTATTCTCCACAGCTCCCAGAGGGGAGTCAACAGTTTCAGCAGCACTACCTATTTCTATAGGCAACCCAAGCGCTTTGAAAAATCTTGGTTTTTACTTTCTACTACCTGCCTCCAAACACACGCGTAGAAAGAGCGAGCAAGCACCCCCCCTCCCCAACTGCCTTTGAGCCTTAGAGTCCGCGGCGCCAGATCTGGCGCAGGGCTGAGGAGGGGGAAGGGGGTGCGCTCTGGAAACCGATTAAATCCAAAGGTGCGGCTACCTGGGGGCAATGAGTGCTCTCCGGAGAGCCGGGCTCCCCCACCCTCCTCGACTAGAAAGAGCCAAAGGTAAAAAGGGCGCCGGCCCGGCTCCGGAGCTGTAGGAGAGCCAGGTAGAGAGCCCCGCGAGGGGGGCGCGTCGACACCTGTGCTTCCAGGGGCGGGGCCTCCTCCAGGTGTGCCGAGGGGGAGGATGATACCGACAGCCTAGCGAGGCCAGCCCTGGGACCCCGAGGTCCCTTCCCCCGCCCCGGAAAAAATGCAGGGGGAGGAGCGGTTAACCCGCACCTCAGTGCCGCGGGATCCACAGGCTCCGCCCGCCTCCTTTGGGGGACTGCGGGGGGAGCTAACCCTGCGGCGCGGAGGGGGTTAACCCGGCGGCCCGCGGCCGGAGCGCGCTTAACCCTTTGGCTCCGTCAGGTCAGCGGCCCAGGCGGCGGTGGCAGAAGCCCGAGTCCCAGGCGGCGGCCACCCCGACCCCACGGGACGTGCGGGAAGAGCCCGGCCGGCCGCCCCCAGCTGGGGCGCGGCGCAGCCGTGGGAGGCTCGGGCGGGCGGGCGGGCGGGCGGGGGAGGGAGGGGACGGCGGGCGCGCAGCGTCGCCAGGGCGAAGCCGGCGTGCGGCGCGGCGCGGCGCGGCGGGCGCGGAGCGAGCGAGCCGGCGAGCGGGCGGGCGGGCGAGCGCCTGCCTCCGTCCCCGGATGTGAGCGGGGCTGCCCGCGGTCCCGAGCCAGCGGCGGCGCGGGCGGCGGCGGCGGCGGGCACCGGGCACCGCGGCGACGGCGGGCGGGCGGGCGGGCGGGCATGGGGGGCGCTCCGTGCGGCCCCGGCGGCCGGGCCGGCATCTCTGCGGCGTCCCTCCGCTAGAGAGGGGACCAAGCCGGTTCTCCTTTGCAGCAAAAAATTGCATGTATATATTATTAAGATAATATATACATCGGATTTTATTTTTTTAAAAAGTTTATTTTGCTCCATTTTTTTTGAAAAAGAGGGATCGTGGGTGGCGAGCAGTTTTTTTAAATTGTCCTTATTTTCTGTTATTTGTCCCCGTCTCTCCCCACCCCCTGCTGAAGGAAGACTAAGGGCAGGGACCGCGGCTCCCACCTATTAGTAACCCCCTTCCCCGTTCTTCCCCCGCCCCGACGCCCAGCACAGTGCCCTACACACAGTAGGCGCTCAATAAATGTTCGTGGATGATGATGATGATGATGATGAAAAAAATGCAGCATCAACGGCAGCAAGCGGACCACGCGAATGGTGAGCAGCCAGAGCCTGGGCACCCGCTGCCACATCTAATCCTTGTCATGGCCCTCTTCTCACCCCCTCGCCCCCTCCCGCCCCACACTTCTCCGTCTCTGATGCCTGGGTGGGTTGAGGGGGTCGGAGAGGATGCTTCTTGCCCGGTGTCATCTACATAGAAGGGAGAGATGCGTGAAAAAACCACTCCGTTCTCCCCTTCAGGCCCTGAATGTCGGAGTTAATTCTGCATTTGTGGGGTGGGGGCGGCCGTGAGTCTCTGGTGTTCTGTGCAGCAGGAGGGGCGAGCCGAGGTGATTCGGGTTCAGTGTCCTCGGGCTCAACTTTCCACCAACGCAGCCGAGTAATGAAGGTGGTGGTGGGGTTAGCCTCTTCTCCCTTTCCTCTCCTCCTTCGCCCCCTGGCTGACTGGGAAGGTCTCTGGTGGCATCCGGAAAATTCTAGGATTGCCGGGTTTCACTCTTCGCGCCGGTGGGTGAAGCATACCCCTCCCCTTGCGGGGGGAGGCCAGGTCTCAAATGGGGGGGGAGGGGCGGATGGAGCGTGTATTCCCACTCCCGGTGCCGGCACTGTCGGTAACCTAGCAATGCCCGGGGAGTCGCTGCCGCTGTGGGGCTCCCCTCCCCAGTCAGGGCACCACGTGCAGTTTCCACACCTGCCGGGGCTCTGTCTAGGGAGGCTGGAGCAGCTCCTGGCCAGCCCTCCCCCCTCTTACTTGGAGGTCACCAACCCCTCTCCGTCTCCCACTGGGCTCGAAGCCTTCCTGAGCTAGCGCTCTCCAAGGGAGGGCTTGGCACGACTCATCCTGGGCTCCCACTGTCAGCTGCCCTCCCCACTCTGCCCCCTTCTCAGGCTGCTGGGCAGCAGACCCGTGCTTGCTTTGACTCTGCCTTGCTCTTCACTTAACAGTAATTGGTTTTTCAAACGCTCATGCCCCTACCTCTCACTTTGGTCTCTGCTTTCATAAAGAAATTTTGGACAAGAGTGGGTGCAGATGCCTAGGATACCTGCCTGGGCTTTGACCTGACTCAAAGCTAGTGGGGGCTTCCCACAGAAGGTTCCCTTGGGGCTCTGCCCTGTGTGCACCTGGGTGCCAGACTGCACTCAGGTGACTCCTGTTCAGGCCTTGAGGGCCCTTGTCATAACCCAGGCTTTCATCCTAGGTGTAGGAGCGCAGGGTGCCTGCCTCTCTCTGGATGCTGGCTTGGCTGATGCTGCTGCAATTTAAAATGCAAAAAAGCCCTAAAGATGTTTTCTGTTTTCGGAAGCCTGTGGAGGAAATGAATCCCAAGCATCATGAATTTTCATTTGCAGGAAGCGTCAGTGCATGATCTAGATATTTGTTACGGGGCTTTTGGTAATGCCTGGGTGCCTGTGGAGGATTTTTCGTTTTTTCTTTCATGCTGAAAGAACTGCAATTATGGCTGTGGAAAGATATTGGAGAGATGATTAAGATTATTGAATTATTGGCACTGCCCCCCCCTTTTTTGTAGTGGTGGTAGTTATTGTAGAGCAGAGCTGTTGTACGTATCTGTTAAGTCATTAGAGATACATGGGTTTTACAGATTGGAAAGAGTGTGGAATAAATGTGGGCATGACCTCAGTTTGTCTGAAAATGCCTAAACGACTCCTGGTGAAGACACGGGTGTGGAGGGGCACCAACGATGGTGAGTGTAATGGTGTACTGCTCCTGGGTGACCGACCAACACTCAGGCCAGAGCTGACGGACTTTTCCTGCAGCTCTGGCTGGCCAAATCCCTGCTTCTGAAACACAGCACATGAAGTTCAAAGTGGGCCCATGGGTGTGATCCCCCCTGTTTCTGTTGGACACAAGCTTGGCTTTTTTTCTAGACACTAGATACTCATTGTTATTTTTCTTTTCCTTCTCCCCAGAGGCAAACTATGCAAGAGGCACCAGACTCCCTCTTTCTGGTGAAGGACCAACTTCTCAGCCGAATAGCTCCAAGCAGACTGTCCTGTCTTGGCAAGCTGCAATCGATGCTGCTAGACAGGCCAAGGCTGCCCAAACTATGAGCACCTCCGCGCCTCCACCTGTAGGATCTCTCTCCCAAAGAAAACGTCAGCAATACGCCAAGAGCAAAAAACAGGGTAACTCGTCCAACAGCCGACCTGCCCGTGCCCTTTTCTGTTTATCACTCAATAACCCCATCCGAAGAGCCTGCATTAGTATAGTGGAATGGAAGTATCCTTTTTTTTGGAAAGTCTTTCTCATTTTCTCTTTTACCATCTGTTCTTTAAAAGGATTTGCTTTCTGAAATGGCACTTACCAAAGCTGCAGCGGTCTGGAATGTGAGCCACAGAAGAAGCTGTGTGGAAGGGGTTTCATTGTATATACCTTCAGATCTCCTAGGGTTGCAGAGGCCTGGCTCTGTGGGTATATTTAGCCCACCCTCTGGGTGGGTGGGTGAGGGTGTGTGTGTGTGTAGAGCAATGGGGGGAGGGAGTATGTGTGTGTGTGTGTGTGTGTAGAGTGATGGGGGAGGGAGTAGCAGCCTAAAACTTCAAAGTGGCAGATAATTAAAGTATGAAAAGTAGTCTGGTCATTTGATACTCTGTGGTTAGTTTAAAATCCACTGTTGTTTTTTGGCAGTGGCATGCATTGAACCTATTATGAAGAAGCTACGCCAATTAAAAAAATAGTCTGCCTGAGACTGTACTGGAAGTGAATACGTTTTTGACCTTTAGCAAAATCTTCTCATTCTGATGTTTTGGAATTTGCTTCCACAACACCAGTTAACACTAAGGTTGCTTCTTCCTCTGACATTAGGTGATTCTAGTTGTTTAGGTAGCTACATACAAGTAAGAACACTTGCTGCGGGGGGAAGGAGGGAGCACTTTTGAATTTTTCGTGTTTTTTTGGCTGATCAGTGCTATGACCTCCTGGAATTTCCTTTTGACAAGCTCCAAGAAAGCCTATGAAACGTGAGCGTGAGGGGATACGTGAAGGGAGAAGTTTGTATTGCCTCTTCCCCCTGCGCCCTTACGGGTTGTAGAGCAGCCCTTGCTGTGGAGGAATTTGCAGTTGCTGCCTTTATAAAAAAATTGTGTCCTTGGACTGGAGTTACATTTCTGGGTGTCTCCTTTGTATTTTTAAAACTGAACTCCAAATGCCCCAGGATGGTTGTTATGTCCCAGATCTTGGAAAACTATTGTGATTCGGTTTGTATATCCCTTCCCCCAAATCTTGAGGCCGAGGTCCAGCCACTGCCCTCCTTCAGGAAGGGTTGACTGAGGCCTTCTTTCTGAGCAAACGGCTTTCTAATTAGTCAGATGATTCATTGGTCTGGGTAAAATAAAGCATTTCCTTTCCCTAGAAGTGTTTTTGGAGCTGGCAGGAACCTTAGAGCAGTTCAGTTCCTGACCATGGGAAGGAGTGAGAATATAGGGCTTTTCCCCCACGATTCCCGTAATCACGGAGGAGCCATGCTTGAAGGGGAAGATGTTGGCAGCCTGCTTGAAAGTGGAGCCGGAAACCCCCCAGTAACTTGATTACCTAGCTAGGCAGCTATTTGGATGCCCTTTGTCTTCTCTGGCTATTTTCTCTGCCCAAACCTAACCTAACCTAACCTAACCTAACCTAACCTAACCTAACCTAACCAAACCAAACCAAACCAAACCAAACCAAACCAAACCAAACCAAACCAAACCAAACCAAACCAAACCAAACCAAACCAAACCAAACCAAACCAAACCAAACCAAACCAAACCAAACCAAACCAAACCAAACCAAACCAAACCAAACCAAACCAAACCAAACTCAATTCTAAGTCAATTCCAACTCATAGCAACCCTATAGGGTAGAGCTGCCCTATAGGGTTTCCAAGGGGCTGCTGGTGGATTCGAACTGCTTACCTTTTGGTTAGCAGCTGAGCTCTTAACCACCATGCCACCAGGGCCCTTCTCTGCTTAAGGACAGGAGTTAAAATGAGTTAACTGTCAGAAAGGTTTTGGAGAGAGCAGTCTGGTGCTAGGGTAGGATATAGGGGGTTTTCATGTGCTCTTTCTTTTTGGAACAGATGTCTCTCCTTTCGAATGAGCTATGGCATCTCTCACATAGCTGGGTTTGTGTGTGTGTTCCCTCTTTGAGTTCTTCTCTAGTCTGAGGACAGAACTTCAGTGTAAGCCCAGGAGGGAGCTAGGTAAATGGGCATTCTCTGGTGGCATCTCTGGATCAGAGGCAGTAACTGCACCTAGAAAGATCTCCTCCTCTGTAGGTTGGTTCGATGTGACTCAGAGCAAGCAGAGACCTCTCAGTGGGTCATTAATTGTATGCAGAGTGGGGTGGGAGGCCTGATGCTGTTTCTCTTTGTGCACAGTAATTTGTATATAGCAGTTTATGTGTACAGAGTGAATTCCTGGTCCTACTGCCATCTCCCTTTCCGGCATTGCCAGATACGTGTGTATAGGAATCAGAGGACATGGCTGCCAATTCAGGGAGAAGCCTGCTTACAAATGAGATTGTTCGTGAACTAGATTCTTAAACAACATATGATCCATTTGTTTTTTCCAGTGGCAGTTTCCTTCTAATTCAGGGAGCAGGTTCTAAAAATCCTCCTAAGGCCAGCTCTATCAGACCAAGTCGACACTGAGAGAGTGAGGAGCTGGTTTGCTTTTGCGGCAGACAAGGAGGAGTGTGCTGCACCTTGGAGAAGTAAGGGGTGCGCCCTTTGTTTTAGAAGGAGGTGATAGGATCAGACTCATCTATTTCTCTATCGTGATTGGCTTGTAGAAATCTTGTGGCAGTGGTGGTGGTTTCCACCAGACTTAGGGACCGAAACTGAACCAGCATAAAGAAAAAAGTACACCTTATGTTGTGCCTTCCTGAACAGTGTTAGTATTTCTCAGATGTGCCTGTTTATCATTTAGGTATCGGGAAATTTAAAAGGGAGGATGGTGGCGTGGGAGAATGTAGAGTAGAGACAATGTGTTTCTACTGAATGTTGGTTCAGTTGACTTCTTAAATTCTAGAGGGGAATTGCCAAAAGGAAAAATGAAAAGGGGATTCTTAAGGTGGACTGTCTTAAAAGTGGATCCCTGGGTAAAAGATTCTAACTTGCTAGATGAGTTAAAAGAATAACTATGAATTAAAGCTAACCAGCTTGAAAAATAAACCCATCAAAATTAGTAAGGGAAAGTGTTCATATCCTTATATCAAATATTGAAGTTCTTCAAGGGGCTGAGGTTTTATGAAACCCAAGGTATCTCCAGAGGAGTGAGGGATATTTGTTGCATTTATCATTTTTGGATCTCCTAGGAGGATATCGGGATGAATGGAGAATAGTCTGTTGGCATTCTTGAATCTTTAGTACCTTGAGGTATTTAGTCAAGCCAGCGTATGATGGCCTTGCCTCTTGTGAGTGAATGTATGGAAGAGACACACACCATTGTCAAATCAGGCCTGGCAATTGGAGATTAGGTTGGTTACTCATGAAACTTCACGTTGGAAAGGCTGAAAACCAGAAGAAGAGTCATTTGGCAGATGTCAGATTTTGTATTGCTAGTTTTGACAGTGTCTCTTAATAACACCCAAATATTTAAGCAAGTATCTGTTGAAATCTGATCGCAAAGCGATTCTTCCAGACAGACCCCCAACATTTAGAATTGTTAAATAGTGCTTTGAAAGTGTCTGGTGCTGATTTCTTGTGGCTTTTTATTTAATTTGTTTATAAATTGAACACAGTAACAGCACGTTATAAACTGAGCTCCAATCCAGCTCTAATCTGAAACAGTTTTAGTCATTTATTACTCTGGTAAAGAATGCAGAGGAAGAAGCTGAAGCCTGCCTTGCTTACTCCAGTGTCCGAGGTATTGGACTGTGGCCTGAGAGAGTCATAGGGAAAATGGAGAAGGTCCTAGTAACCTGGCCTGCCCCAATCCAGAGAGGGAGATTGAGACTGACCCAGCCAAGAATAGTCCCCAAGAAAATGGCTCTAACACATGGAGCCAAGGATCTGTGGAAGAGGTTTGTTCCATGATGACTTCTCTGTGTCTGCAGCAGCCGGGAATTTAGCTTTCCAAGCTAAATTTTAAAATTACAAGAAGCAGAAACTTGGTGCCCACAATTCCCTAATTGTTCATACTTTCAGATTTTAATATAAAATGTGCAGCAGTAGAATGAGTGTAACATGATCCTTGCAACAGAAGAAAAGGACCTGGAGAGGTCATTTGATAGGAAGATTTACTATGAGATGACCGATGGTTACTTCTGCTGAAAACCTGGTAGTTGCAATAGTCAGTCAGAAAATGATTCACATGTTTCTTTCTTTCTTTTTTTTTTATCCTAAAAGAGATTCAAAAGTGGTGTGATTGGGGGTGTGATGAGAGAGATGGTTTATGTTTGCATAATACATATATACCTTAACACAATTTTTCAGACCATTTGACATATTTATATTATTGGCTATTTTTGCCAATTGTGTGGCCTTAGCTATTTACATCCCATTCCCTGAAGATGATTCTAATTCAACCAACCATAACTTGGTAAGTGTCCTTAGAGTTCTCACTTGTTCTCCTGTGTGATCGTCATTTGCCTCTATACTTGGGCTGCTGACTTTCTGAGCCATTGGTGCCTACAGCCATGCATGTGACGTTTCCTGGAGCTTTGCAGCAGTGTGTTTTTGACCTGTATTCTCAAATTTATACTCAATGGAAGTGTTGAAAGCCACGAATCTTGTGTAAATAGATGTGGAACTTTTTATGGGAGATGTTTGTAGCAGATTTTTAAAATAACGTTTTTTCTCCACGTAAGCTTTTGGTGTCTACCATCCTTTTTCTGATACTAGCTATGGTTATGTTTTTTTAAATCCAGTGTTATTTGGCAATGACCAAAATTGTTTGGTCAATTTTTCTGGTAAGTAAAAAGTTATCATTTGTACATGAACTGTTCATTCTTAGAGAAGCATTTGGTTGCTAACTGAAAGGCTGGGAGTTCGAACCCACCCAATGACTCTGCAGGAGGAAAGACCTGGTGATCCGTTCCTGTAAAGGTTAAAAAACAACAACAACAACAAAAAAAACCAAACCAGACACTGTTGAGTTGATTCCGAACTCATAGTGACCCTATAGGGCAAAGTATAACTGCCCTACCCCCAAAAGTTTCCACGGAGAAGCTGGTGGATTCAAACTGCTGACCTTTTGGTTAGCAGCTGTGCTCTTAACCACTGTGCCACCTAGTATCACTGAAATTCCTATTCCTAGCCCTGGTAGTGCAGTGGGTTAAGCATTAAGGTTGCTGACAAAAAAGTCGGCAGTTCAAATCTACCAGCCGCTCCTTGGAAACTCTGTGGGACAGTTCTCTGTCCTATAGGGTCGCTATGAGTCAGAATCGACTCTATGGCAGTGGGTTTAGTTTTTGGTTTTTAGTCCTTTGAAAAGTCCCAAGATAAAATGAGTCTGTGGTTAAATAAATTGGTATACTTTAGTATAGTTTATTGCCCTGTTAAAGATTTACCGTGCACATTAGCCTAGCAAAAGCTCTAGGAAGGTCTGCAGCTAAAAAACAGTTCATTTTGTTTAATTCAACTAGTCCCCAAAAGTAATTGGTCATGAATTGTTTTGTGCATTTTCTTGGCAGAATAACATAATGGAATCAAGGTTCCATGGAGCTTTCCTTGGGAAAGGTTGATATAGTGGGGGGCGGGGGTAGGGAGGGGAAGGCCTAAAGAGCACTGGGCTGGGAGTAGCAGCTTGTTCTGCTTGCCATCAACTAGTTTTGTTTTGGGGCACTTCCCATGCCCTTTCTTCATTGCCATTCACCCATCTGTCACTTAAGGGGATTGGACTAGAAGATCAGTAGGATTGTTTTTACTTCTGACTTTCTGTAATCTTTTTCTGATGATTCAGAAGCCATTCTGAGATTTTCCTGGTGCCACAGCATCCTTCCTGGGAGGGTCAGTACTTTATAATTGGAGGTCATGTCAAATGGCAGATAAAGGAGGGAACCAATGCTGGTTAACAGGAACCTCCCTCCATTTTGGTGTCTTTGCTTTTTCCTCTTTTGGCTAGTTCTTTTTGGTTTTTAGTAGGGTTGAATGCTGAATGTTCTTGACTAAGTGAGTGTTGTAAAGGCAAGACTACTGTGGGGAGCGTTCAGCTGGCTTCTGAGGATGTTGAAATTACGCTTTTGTGAATTTAGCCTTAATGGTTTACATATAGGATTTCACGGTACGTTTAAAATGTTGTGGCATATTTCTGATCTAACATGATTTCTATTTAGATTTGCACATTTGTAGTTTGATTTCTAGAGAATTAAAAAAAACTTTCGGATATTGTAACAGAAAATATGACTGTAAGTGGAAGTTAGATACAGATATGAATGCTTTCTGTTAGTGTCTATTTATATTGTGTTAGAGATTACTTGTGTAACTTTGGATATTTTAAAGAGCCTTTGATTTGGTTATACCCATTAGATGTGACATTAGATGATCATTTTAAAGGACGAGCAGAAGTAGTGAAAAGCCTCCCATCGATGGAGATGCTTCATTGTAGTGGAGGCCACAGATGGTGTCAGCCTTGTTACCAAATTTAACGACGTGTATGGTGACCCAGTTTGTTGCTATTTGTTGCTCAAGAGAACGTGATTAAACAAACTTAGAAAATAAATGCCTTTCAGAAAGGCAGATTAATTTAGATCAATGGAATAATTAATGTAGCTGCATGTGTAAGCCAATTAATACTCTGATTTTTTCCCAGGGAAATACAGGGCCCTGATGTAAGTGCTGTTGAACCATCTGAATTTTTCAGTTAAGAAGTGAGGAAATGCAATATTAAAGGAAATGGATAAATCTCTTTTCTTCCCCCTTGCCATCCCTCTGCCCTGGGTCTCTTAAAAACAACTTTTTTGGGGGACTGAGGGAGAAGGTGAGGGTTTTTGGTTTGGCAGGCCTTTCTAAAAACCAATGTCTATTCCGTTGACTTCTTTACTTAGTATTCTTACAGTCATGGCATTCAAATTTGTGTCTTATTTTCATTGGGATGGTCACATGACCAGATGAGTTTATACTCTGCTTGACTCTTTAAATATCCCCTTTCCCACTGTGGGAAGGGAAGATCTTTGTGGACCTCCCCCCTGACTCTTAGCAAGGTCCCATGCCATGTCAGCTCCCACCAGGGAGCTGGGTTTTTTTAATGTACATTTGACCCAATTTGTGCCAAAATGATTGCTCTATTTTTGGGATCGGTTTAGAGGCAGCTGAAGGAAGCTTATTTTTTATCTGTAGTAAATACCTTTCAATTAACGTGAATGGCAAAAAGACTGATATGAGTTGCAAAGCTGTGCCTAATAGGGTGGTTTTCTTTGCCTGATAGTTCTGTGGGAAATGTATACATCAAGCACTTAGAGTGAGATTCAGGGCCAGCTTTTGTGTAAGATGTTTCTGCGCATTAAAGATGGCTCATGTGAAATTATTGCTTTTGTTGGATAAGAAATGTGGCCATCCCCATTGGTCTGATGTGTGTCTGGTCTGGGTTTATATAACAAAGCCAACTCTGGGGACTTAGAGACTACCTAGGGGGTAGTAAGTTTTCCCAGAGTTAGATTTTTTTTTTTAGTATAAACAATCTCGAGTTTTTATGTAGCTTTCATTTGTGGGCTTGCAGGAAGTAGTGGAGGCTGAAGCCATGGAAACAGTGCAACTCAGTTCCCACAGTCATATCCCTCTTAGTTGGATCAGTAGCAGTATTTCCTCAGTTCCACTTGAAAGACTATCATTTGTTTTCTTCTTAACAGAGGTGGGGGAGGGGGGGAGAGCTCTTCTGTATTGAGTATCACACCGGGGATGATTATAACACTGTATTTCACTGTGTTGAAAAACACTTTATTTTGTTTTTTCAAACTTAAGTTTCTCACAGACACGCTTTCGTGGTTGAATTAGTCAGTGCAACCTGTTCCTGACACTCTCTGCCCAGGCAGGCTACCTTACAGCTAGCTCTCTGTAGTGCTGAACTGCCTGAAAGTAGAAATGTCCAAAATAGGGATCGTCACCTGGCATGAGAAACCCTTCTTTGATATCTGTTGTGGACTGTACCCCTTCTTGCCTCTAAACTAGCATGAAGGGACTGGAGGGCCAGGCTATGGCTTGTGCCTCCCTATCCCTTCTTCTGGAAAAGTGCCTGGCTCATATCAGGTGTTCAGTAAATATTGGTTAAACTGAACATAAAGTTTAACTGTGATTTGTCCCTGTGGATCATCTTAGACCCCTTTCTTGCCCTTTTTCTCATTTTGTTGAGGCCCCTTGGTTGGTTGCTTTCTGTTTTAAGGCCTGTTGACATTTTACCTCTACAACATCCTTCATGTCTTCACCTTCCTCTCCATTCACACCACTGTCAGATGACTTTTGTGAGAAGAGTGATCCCAAGGCTTCACTGGCTACCCACAGAAGAAACACCCTACTCCATGGCTAGGTACTCCCTCTTTGGTGAGACCTTTTTTGGTTTATCCTCCATTCCTTCCTTTCATAGTTCCTACCGGAATTTCCTAAACATCCCCCACCCCTGACTTGTGTGCCTCCTGACTTTGCCTCCAACTTACTCCTTTCTGCATCTGAAATGCCTCTTGCTTGCTACCACCCCATCTTCCTGTGTCACTGTCCTTGCAGCTGTTCAGGGATAATCTCAAATTGTCTTTCTCCCATGAAGCCTTTTTTGACCCTGACCCTAAGTTACAACCTTGTCTGAACCTCTCTTGTGGCACTTTATATTTTGACCCTGAATTTTAGCTATTTGTATTTTTATGTTATCTTTCTCTTAAGATATCAAGCATCTTGAGACCATAATTCATAGTGAAGCATCTATGGATCCCCAGTAGTGCCTGGCATGGTGGCACATTGTATATGTTCAGTAAATGCATGTTGTTGATGATCACCAAATGAACAGCTCTCTCAGGAGAGGCACTGTCACTCATTCTTCTCTGAGCCATATTCAGAATTTGCTTGGGTGTAATATGCAGGTCCCTCTTGGGGGTTCTTGTGTGGGGGTAGATAGGAAGTTATAAACGTTTATTCCTGAAAAGTTTAGGGTCTTACTGTTGTTTTTCTTGTGTAGCTCTGGCCAGAGAAGCCCCCAGAGCTGGGTTTCAGAGCTGAGGAGTCTAGCATGTTCTGTGCTCTGGTTCTAGGACTAAAAGTGATAGAGAGTGGCATAGCGTCCCTGGGGACCAGCATTGGGCAGTGAATGTTTGTCAGTGGGACTGGATGCCTGAAAACTGCCAGGAACACTGTGGGACCGTCTACATTGATTGTATTCTGTCCACTGTGGCTGAGATTTCAATGTGCAGTGTTAACTGGGCTTAAAGTAAGTTCATTGGATCTGCATGGTCATATGGTTTAGCATCTCATAGTTTTGCCCATAGTAAGGTAAATTTTAATACCTGAAACATAATTTTACAACGCAGTTCATTAGACTTAGCCTGTAAGGTGGGTGTTAGTTCTGTAACTCATCTACACTGTATCTTTGTTTTCTTTCCATGTGAGTTGAACGTTCTTATTTCTGCATGCCTACATTGTTTCTAGAAACCTTGGTGATGTAGTGGTTAAGAGCTACGGCTGCCAGCCAAAAGGTCAACAGTTCGAAACCACCAGGCATTCTTTGGAAACTCTGTGGGGCAGTTCTCCTCTGCCCTGTAGCGCCACTTTGAGCCAGAATCAACTCGACAGCAATGGGGTGTTGTATTGTTTGTTAGATTATTTCTGTTCTTCTAGTATAGCGTATGTGCTGCCTCCTCCGTTAAGCCTCCTATGATTCTTGTCTCCTCCCTACCTCCCACTTTCACTCTAGACTGCCATAAGCATGGTAAACTTTCCTCTTTACAGACACTGGCCCCTTTCCGTCTTGTTTTGAAGCTGTTATGGAAAATAGCTTGGTGTGCGGTGGGTCTGACAGCCTGGATTTAAATCCTGGCTCTTTGGCTGACTAGATGAGTGATTTTGGATGAAACTAGAATATGAGTTCCTAGAGGCTGAGACTGGAGTCTGATTTATCTCTATAACTTTGTGAGTCTAACCCTGCACCTGGCACACAGTAGGCACATCAGAAAATGTATGTTGAATGAGTAAGTAAATAAACACATGACCATACAAGGGCTCCACAGCGCATCCGTATAGATCATTAGTTAATTTGCAGCAACTGGCTATTGATTGCTGTTTGCCTGTGAGGCTAACATTGGTTGTCCAATATTAATGAGAATCCCAGGAAACACCTGTCAGAGTTTGCCTTTAATTTCAGGATTATATTATTCTTTCCTGGCAAATTTAACTCCTTACATCTGAAGCAGAAGAAAAGAAAGACTTTGTTGTACTTGTCCATACTTTTTGAGTCCCTGAGCCATAAAATGGTTCCTGCGTTCAGTGCTATACATTGTATTTGGGTAGATGTGTGAGCATCACATATCATGTAAAGATTGGGGGAAGGAGAGCAGCCGTGGCCAGAGCAGATGGGCTTGTGTAGTAAAACGTTACGCAGCTGGTTTCCTAATAAAATGTGAACCAGTTTATGTGCTAGACAAATAATTGCATCTCTTTTGTAGTCTTACCTCATTTTGACAAAGAAAAGGTTACCTAGCTTGATCTTTTGTTGAGCAGACATTACTTAGATTGAATATGGATGTTTTTTTTGAAAACCAAATCCAACTCTTAAATAGTCCACGTTCGCTATTACTAATGCTCCTTGAGAAGAATTTCAAAAGGGTTCTCACTCATTTGATATGTTTGTTGAAAAGCCAGTTTCAGTTTTTTATAGTCACACCTTATGCAGTGGAATCTCCCTGCTCTCAAACCCGTTAGCAAACTGAGACTGCCTTAATGTGAGGATATTTTGGTGTATATATGTTTTTACATATATGTTTCTTTAAATAATATTTTTAAATAATATTTAAATAATATTTTGGTGAAAGTTTACACAGTAAATTATGTTCCTATTTGACAGTTTCTATTCATATTTTTTTCAGTGACGTGAGTTACATTTTTCATACCGTGTCAGTATCCTCTTTCATTGCATTCTGGCTATTCCATTTCCAGTACTCTAGTTTCCCTACCCCCATATCTTCTCATCTTTGCTTTAGAGTAAATGTTTACCATTTTGTCTCTTATAGATGGTTTTTTAAGTAGAGCATTGTACTTACGGGTAATATCCTTTATTTTGTGTGCCACTCTGTCATTTTGCTATAAGGATAGTTTCAGTTCAAGGTTTTCAGTAATCTCAGGGTAGTAGTCTCACGGAGTCCTCTGGGCTCAACTGGTCCAGTAAATCTGGACTTTTTAAGAATCTGACCTCTGTTCTGCATTTTTCTCCCCTTTTATCAAGGTCCATCTCTTGTGGCCCTGATCAGAATGGTGAGTGTTGGTAGCCGGGCACCATCTGATTCTCCTGGTCTCAGGGTAGATGAGGTCATGGCTTGTGTAAGCTGTTAGCACTGTAGACTAGTTTTCTTCTCTGAGACTTTGGTTTTCTTCTTAGTCTTTTGCCCTTGACAAGTAGAGACCGATAGTTGTATCTTAGATGGCTGTTCTCAGGCTTTTAAGACCCCAAATGCTACTCACTTCAGTGGATTGCAGAACATGAAAGTTGTGAACTATATTATGCCAGTTGACTGAGTTGCTCCATGGACTAAGGTCCTAAGCCTTCAAACCTAGAAAAATATTTTGGTGTATTTTGGATTACAAGTTATAGAAACAACTGAAGTTGGCTTAGCTTGGAAATAAAAAATTTGCGTGTATGTGTGTGTAATTTATTATCTCAGCCAACTGAAAAGTCGAGGCCATAGAAATTGCATCAGACACAGCTGGAAAGGGGGTTTAAAAGATAGCATTACGAGTCTATCTCTGCACCCCGCCCTTAGGGTTCTGAGTGCAGAGTCTGACTGACTTCCAGTGGGTCAGTCTTACACACTGCCTTAAATGTGCTTCCTCTTTAGCCCATTTGGCGGGAGGTGGGGGCATGTGGGGAGATGCATTCCTTTTTAAACCTCAGCTCAAGCTCAATATTAAAAACACGATTATGTGAGCAACAGACCCCTGTAGCAAATTTGTGGGTAGTTGCCTTTTTTTTTTTTTTAACCTTTCTCATCGGTATTTGTTTAATGAGCTCCCTCTCTTCATTTTTAACTGTTTGCAAAATGTGAGAACTGTCTGATACAGAGGGGAAAACTTGCCCAGCAGTAGAGACACTTACATTTCATTAAATACTGGTGGTGGGGAAAAACTCCCAAACAGACACCCAACAGTTCCTCACCAAAGAAAGTTTCTAGAGAAATTACAGAGCCTCTAGGATTCTCGTGACTGGGCATGTAAGAAAGGCCCCTGTGTGGTGCTTCTGTGGAGTGGAAGGAGGTGCTGTGTCTCCTGGGGAAGGAGAGGTTGGCAGGTGACCCAGGAATGGATGCTAGCATTTCCACCCTAGCGTCCTACCAGGCTCAGACCCCTGGGGCTCTCTGCCATCAGCAGTTGCAGGTGTGCCCCCCAGTCCTGCGCTGCTCATGTGACTGAAATAAGGAGAGTAGCAGAGGATGTCCTCCCTTTCTAATTCAGGTGAGATTGGTATTCTCGCAGCTGGGGTTCTTGCAGGCAGTGAGGCTGTTTGGCTCCGCAGGCAAAGCCAGGAATGGATGGTAGGAGGAGGAAACACTGAGAAGAAACTGAAGATGGAGATGAACAAGGAAACTGCTGTGGCGATCCAGCCTCTGATACCAAAAAAAGAAAAACCAAACCCGTTGCCATTGAGTCGATTCCGACTCATAGCGACCCTATAGGACAAAGTAGAACTGCCTGTGTTAGGCAATCAAAGTCTCTGTCTGTGTATGTGTCTGTGGGAGGGGAAGCTGGGAGAAAGGTGGATGTAGGTAGGTGCATGATGTCGTAGATGCACATCTTTTAGGATGAAGCTGTCTGTTGGTCGTTTTAATTAAGCAGGGCCCTAGACACTGCCCACGGGCTGGGAAAATGACTTTCTTCTTCTCCAGAACCTCACAGCAGTTATTTCTGCTCATATTTTTTTCCTCCTCCCTGCTGGCTGAGTTGTAATTTTAGAAATCACAGGGCATCTGTTGAAATGATTGAATGAATGAATATGATGGTCAGGCTGGAGGGGGGCCGACCTGAGGGTGGGAAGGCAGGCTCCAGACTGCTCAGGGATAATGTGGTAGGATCCCAGGCTGTGGTTGGCCCTGGAGGAACCTAGCCTGGGAAGATGTCCTTGCATAGCTTTGCCTGGGGATTCAAAGCAGCTAGGTGAGAGGCTCACACTCTTTCTCTTTCTCAGCCTCAGTCGTCTTCTGAGGGAACAACTCTGCCTCTTCCCAGTGTCCATGGGGAATTCTGGTACAACTTAGACTCACAGAGATTTTCTTCAGAGCTCTTAGGGTTCCTGTTTATAAGAAAGGACTATAAGGCTCCTTTATGCAGCAAATGTTTATTGAGTACCTGCTGTGTAGACAGAGCACATGAGCACCCCTGACTTTTAGGTGCTGCTTCTGCTGGCCTGCCATGCCGTTGCCACTTTTTCATTCAAGAAAACCCATAGCATGGGTTCAGAGGATAGTCTTATTTGTTTTTCATATTGCTTTCTAATCAGTGTGGTGTAATCCTCTCAGAATTGTTTTTTACTCTGTGTATGTGTATATTGTGTGCACTGTGAGATATATATATCCACCAGCCACTCCTTGGAAACCCTGTGTGGGCAGTTCTACTCTGTCCTATAGGGTCACTGTGAGTCAGAATTGACTCTATGATAATGGGTTTGGTTTTGCATTTTGATATATATATGTGTGTATGTGTGTGTGTATGTATATGTAGTTTCAGTTTTTGACATCATGCAAGCGGGAACATAATACATGCATTATATGATTTAGTTTTTCCCACTTAATGTGTCTTACAGATCTTTCCATATCAGTATGTAGATATCTAACAGCTTCTAAATGGCTGTAAAATATTCCATGTAATGAATATACCACGGTTTATTTAATTGTTCTCTTTCTGATGAACATTTAGGTTAGTTTCTAAAGCTTTGCTACTTCAAACAATGCAGCATTGAATATCCTGCATGTAAGTAAACATTTCTCTAGGATAAGCACCTAGAGGTGAACTCTCTGGGTTGGAGGGTATGAGCATTTTTAATTCCATCCTTACTGCCACGTTGTCCCACACTGAGCCTATGCCTGTTTACACTCCCACACCACATCTCATTGAGATCACAGTCAGTTTGCTCTGATGGTTCTTTATCTTTGGTCGTAGGAAAGGAAATCTTGGGGATAGGGTGTGGCTGCTCTTCTTGGATACTGGCGGACATCTGGAGACTCTGGTGAGGACAGAAAGCCCATGAACCCTGAGTACTAGGTTTTGTAATCTCTTTTGAACCACTGACCCAGATAAAAGGCACCAAATGTTTCAAGTGAAACATTCATTCTGTGTAGCTAATAGGTAAATAAATTCTTTTTTTTTTTAAATAATTTTTATTGTGCCTTAAGTGAAAGTTTACAAATCAAGTCAGTCCCTTGCACAAAAACCATATTGCTACACACTCCCAATTACTCTCCCCCGATGAGACAGTCTGCTCTCTCCCTCCGCTCTCTCTTGTCATGTCCTTTTTCCCAGCTTCTAACCCCCTCCACCTTCTCATCTCACCTCCAGGCAGGAGATGCCAACCTAGTCTCAAGTGTCCACCTGATCTAAGAAGCACACTCCTCACCAGCATCCCTTTCCAACCCATTGTCCAGTCCAATCCATGTCTGAAGAGTTGGCTTCGGGAATGGTTCCTGTCCTGGGGCAACAGAAGGTCTGGGGGCCGTGGCCACCGGGGTCCTTCCAGTCTCAGTCAGACCATTAAGTCTGGTCTTAGGAGAATTTGGGGTTTGAATCTCATTGCTCTCCTGCTCCCTCAAGGGTTCTCTGTTGTGTTTCCTGTCAGGGCAGTCATCGGTTGTAGCCGGGCACCATCTAGTTCTTCTGGTCTCAGGATGATGTAGTCGCTGGTTCATGTAGCCCTTTCTGTCTCTTGGGCTTGTAATCACCTTGTGTCCTTGGTGTTCTTCATTCTCCTTTGATCCAGGTGGGTTGAGACCAATTGATGCATCTTAGATGGCTGCTTGCTAGTGTTTAAGACCCCAGATGCCACTCTTCAAAGTGGGATGCAGAATGTTTTGTTAATAGATTTTATTATGCCAGTTGACTTAGATGTCCCCTGAAACCATGGTCCCCAGACCCCTGCCCCTGCTACGCTGACCTTTGAAGCATTCAGTTTATTCAGGAAACTTCTTTGCTGTTGGTTTAGTCCAATTGTGCTGTCCTCTCCTGTGTTGTGTGCTGTCTTTCCCTTCACCTAAAGTAGTTCTTATCTACTATCTAATTAGTGAATGCCCCTCTCCCACCCTCCCTTCCTCCCCACTCTCATAACCACAAAAGAATGTTTTTTTCTCGGTTTAAACTGTTTCTCAAGTTCTTATAATTGTGGTCTTATACAATATTTGTCCTTTTGCAACTGACTAATTTCACTCAGCATAATGCCTTCCGGGTTCCTCCATGTTACGAAATGTTTCACAGATTCCTCACTGTTCTTTACTGATGTGTAGTATTGCATTGTGTGAATATACCGTAATTTATTTATCCATTCATCCATTGATGGGCACCTTGGTCGCTTCCATGTTTTTGCTATTGTAAACAGAGCTGCAGTAAACATGGGTGTGCATATATCTGTTCGTGTAAAGGCTCTTATTTCTCTAGGATATATTCCAAGGAGTGGGATTGCTGGATCGTATAGTAGTTCTATTTCTAGCTTTTTAAGGAAGTGCCAAATCGATTTCCAAAGTGGTTGTACCATTTGACATTCCCACCAGCAGTGTATAAGTGTTCCAGTCTCTCCACAGCCTCTCCAACATTTATTATTTTGTGTTTTTTGGATTAATGCCAGCCTTGTTGGAGTGCGATGAAATCTCATTGTAGTTTTGATCTGCATTTCTCTAATGGCTAATGATCGTGAACATTTCCTCATATATCTGTTAGCTACCCAAATGTCTTCTTTAGTGAAGTGTCTATTCATATCTTTTGACCATTTTTTAATTGGGTTATTTGTCTTTTTGCAGTTGAATTTTTACAGTATCATGTAGATTTTAGAGATCAGGTGCTGATCAGAAATGTCATAGCTAAAAACTTTGTCCCAGTCTGTAGGTAGTCTTTTTAGTCTATTGGTGAAGTCTTCGGATGAGCATAAGTGTTTGATTTTTAGGAGCTCCCAGTTATCTAGTTTTTCTTCTGCGTTCTTTATAATGTTTTCTGTACCGTTTATGCCATGTATTAGGGCTCCTGACGTTGTCCCTATTTTTTCTTCCGTGATCTTTATCGTTTTAGATTTTATATTTAGGTCTTTGATCCATTTTGAGTTAGTTTTCGTGCACGGAGTGAGGTATGGGTCTTGTTTCATTGTTTTGCGAATGGATATCCAGTTATGCCAGCAGCATTTGTTAAAAAGACTGTCTTTTCCCCCATTTAACTGTTTTGGGGCCTTTGTCAAATATCAACTGCTCATATGTGGATGGATTTATGTCTGGATTCTCAATTCTGGTCCATTGGTCCGTGTATCTGTTGTTGTACCAGTAGCAGGCAGTTTTGACTACTGTGGCAGTATAATAGGTTCTAAAATCAGGTAAAGTAAGGCCTCCCACTTTGTTCTTCTTTTTCAGTAATGCCTTATTTATCCGGGGCCTCTTTCCCTTCCATATGAAGTGGGTGATTCGTTTTTCCATCTCATTAAAGAATGTCCTTGGGATTTGGATCGTAATTGCATTAAAGGTATAGATCGCTTTTGGTAGAATAGACATTTTTATAATGTTAAGTCTTCCCATCCATGAGCAAGGTATGTTCTTCCACTTATGTAAGTCTCTTTTGGTTTCTTGCAGAAGTGCACTGTAGTTTTCTTTGTATAAGTCTTTTACATCTCTGGTAAGATTTATTCCTAAGTGTTTTATCTTCTTGGGGGCTACTGTAAATGGTATAGATTTGGTGATTTCCTCTTCAATGTTCTTTTTGTTGGTGTAGAGGAATCCAACTGATTTTTGTATGTTTATCTTGCATGCTGATACTCTGCTGAACTCTTCTATTAGTTTCAGTAGTTTTCTTGAGGATTCCTTAGGGTTTTTTGTGTATAAGATGTCTTATGCAAATAGAGATACTTTGACTTCTTCCTTGCCAATCTGGATGCCCTTTATTTATTTATCTAGCCTAATTGCTCCGGCTAGGACCTCCAACACAATGCTGAATAAGAGTGGTGATAAAGGGCATCCTTGTCTGGTTCCTGATCTCAGTGGGAATGTTTTCAGGCTTTCTCCATTTAGGGTGATGTTGGCTGTTGGCTTTGTATAAATGCCCTTTATTATGTTGAGAAATTTTCCTTCTGTTCCTATTTTGCTGAGATTTTTTATCATGAATGGGTGTTGAACTTTGTCAAATGCCTTTTCTGCATCAATTGATATAAATCATGTGATTCTTGTCTTTTGTTTTATTTATGTGGTGGATTACATTAATCGTTTTTCTAATGTTGAATCATCCCTGCATAGCTGGTATGAATCCCACTTGGTCATGGTGAATTATTTTTTTGATATGTTGTTGAATTCTATTGGCTAGAATTTTGTTGAGGATTTTTGCATCCACATTCATGAGGGATATAGATCTATAATTTTCTTTTCTTGTGTTGTCTTTACCTGGTTTTGGTATCAGGGATATTGTGGCTTCATAGAATGAGTTTGGCAGTATTTTGTCCTTTTGTATGCTCTGAAATACCTTTAGTAGTAGTGGTGTTAACTCTTCTCTGAAAGTTTGGTAGAACTGTGCAGTGAAGCCATCTGGACCAGGGCTTTTTTTTGTTGGGAGTTTTTTGATTACCTTTTCAATCTCTTCTTTTGTTATGGGTCTATTTAGTTGTTCTACCTCTGTTTGTGTTAGTTTAGGTAAGTAGTGTGTTTCTAGGAATTCATCCATTTCTTCTAGGTTCTCAAATTTGAGTATAGTTTTTCATAGTAATCTGATGTGATTCTTTTAATTTCAGTTGGGTCTGTTGTAATATCACCCATCTCATTTCTTATTCGGGTTATTTGCTTCCTCTCCTGTTTTTCTTTTGTCAGTTTGGCCAATGGTTTAACAATTTCATTGAGTTTTTCAAAAAACCAGCTTTTGGTGTTGTGAATGCTTTCGCTTATTTTTCTGTTTTCTATTTCATTTAGTTCAGCTCTAAGTTTTAGTATTTGTTTTCTTCTGGTGCCTGTGGGTTTCTTTTGTTGCTCTCTTTCTATTTGTTCAAGTAGCAGGGATAGTTCTTTGATTTTGGCCCTTCTTTTTGGATGTGTGCATTTATTGATACAAATTGGCCTCTGAGCACCGCTTTTGCTGTGTCCCAAAGGTTCTGGTAGGAAGTGTTTTCATTCTCATTGGATTCCATGAATTTCTTTATTCCATCCTTAATGTCTTCTATAACCCAGTCCTTTTTGAGCAGGGTATTGTTCAGTTTCCGGGTGTTTGATTTCTTTCCCCTGCTTTTTCTATTACTGATTTCCACTTTTATGGCCTTATGGTCAGAAAAGATGCTTTGTAATATTTCAGTGTTTTGCATTCTGCTAAGGCTTGCTTTATGACCTAATATGTGGTCTATTCTAGAGAATGTTCCATGTGCACTAGAAAAGAAAGTATACCTGGCTGCTGTTGGGTGGAGTGTTCTGTGCATGTCTGTGAGGTCAAGCTGGTTGATTGTGGCATTTGGATCTTCCGTGTGTTTATTGAGCTTCTTTCTGGATGTCCTGTCCTTCACCGAAAGTGGTGTGTTGAAGTCTCCTACTATTATTGTGGAGCTGTCTATCTCACTTTTCAATGCTGATAGAGTTTGTTTTATGTATCTTGCCCCCCTGTCATTGGGTGCATAAATATTCAATATGGTTATATCTTCTTGGTGTATTGTCCCTTTAATCATTATATAGTGTCCTTCCATATCCTTTCTGATGAATTTAACTTTAAAGTCTATCTTGTCAGAAACTAATATTGCCACTCCTCCTCTTTTTTGATTGTTGTTTGCTTGATATATTTTTTTCCATCCTTTGAGTTTTAGTTTGTTTGTGTCTGTAAGTCTAAGGTGTGTTTCTTGTAGGCAGCATATAGATGGATCTTGTTTTTTAATCCATTCTGCCACTCCCTGTCTCTTTATTGGTGCATTTATTCCATTTGCATTCAGGGTAATTATGGATAGGTATGAATTTAGCGCTATCATTTTGATGTCTTTTTTTGTGTGTTGACAACTTTTTCCCACTTGATTTTATGTGCTGAGTAGATTTTCTTTATATATTGTCCTTTCCTCATATTTGTTGTTGTAGATTTTGTTTCTGCTGAGTCTGTATTTTTCCCTTGTGTTTTATTTTGATGAGTAGGATAGTTTGTCTCCTTTGTGGTTACCTTATTATTTACCCCTATTTTTCTAAATTTATAACTAACTTTTATTTCTTTGTATTGCCGTATCTTCCTCTCCATGTGGAAGGTGTATAATTACATTTCTTAGTCCCTCTTTATTATTTTAATGTTGTCTTCTTTTATATAATAACATTGCCATTACCCTGTGTTGGGCTTTTTTTTAAATCTTTGTTTTTTTTTTTCGATTTCCCTGTCTGGTTTGACCTCTGGTTGCTATGCCCAGTGTTCTAGTCTTGAGTCGATACCTGACATTATGGATTTTCTAACCAAAAAACTCCCTTTAGTATTTCTCATAGTTTTGGTTTGGTTTTTCTGAATTCCCTCAACTTGTGTTTATCTGGATATGTCTTAATTTCACCTTCATATTTAAGAGACAGTTTTGCTGGATATATGATTCTTGGCAGGCAGTTTTTTTCCTTCAGTTTTTTAAATATGTCATCCCATTGCCTTCTTGCCTGCATGGTGTCTGCCAAGTAGTCCAAGCTTATTCTTATTGGCTCTCCCTTGCAGGTGACTTTTTTTTTATCCCTCGCTGCTCTTATAATTGTCTCTTTATCTTTGGTTTTGGCAAGCTTGATTATAATATGTCTTGGTGACTTTCTTTTAAGATCTACCTTATGTGGAGTTCGAGGAGCATCTTGGATAGATATCTTCTCATCTTTCACAATATCAGGGAAGTTTTTTGCCAACAAGTGCTCAACAGTTTTCTTTGTTATCCCTCCCTGTTCTGGTACTCCAATCACTCGTAGGTTATTTCTCTTGATAGAGTCCCACATGATTCTTTAGGTTTCTTCAGTTTTTTAAATTCTCTTATCTGATTTTTCTTCAAATATATTAGTGCCAAGTGATTTATCTTCGAGCTCAGAAATTCTAGCTTCTACTTGCTCAATTCTGCTCCTCTGACTTTCTATTGAGTTATCTAATTCTGTAATTTTATTGTTAATTTTCTGAATTTCTAATTGCTATCTGTGGATTTTTCCAGCTTATTAAACTTTTCATTATGTTCCTGAATATTCCGATGTCTTCAGTTGCTTTATCTGTGTGTTCCTTGGCTTGTTCTGCGTATTGCCTCATTTCCTTCCCGATGTCTTGAAGGGTTCTGTATATTAAACTTTTGTATTCTGCATCTGGTAATTCTAGGAATGCACTTTCATCTAAAAGATCCCTGGATTCTTTGTTTTGAGAGCCTGTTGAGGTGATCATGGCCTGTTTCTTTATGTGACTTGATATTGACTGTTGTCTCCGAGACATCTATAAGTTATTGTATTAGTTTATGCTTGCTTATTGTGTTGTAGCTGCCTGCTTTGTTTTGTTTTGGTATACCCCTGTGGGTTGCTTGAGTGGGCTAGCTTGATTATTTTCGCCTTTGGAGCTCCGGTGTCCTGTCCTCAGCTGGCTAGAGCTGTTACCAGGTGTATCAGTCTAGGAGTCCATTCAGTTTTCTTGTATGAATTCAGCTCAGGTTTCCAGGTGGCTGATATCAAGTGTGTGGTACAGGCTGTGTCCTACAGTCTTAGAGGGGCAGGGGTGATTGGCGTATATACCCATATCTGATTGCAGCAGGGGGTCACGCTCTGAACAAGGCAGGGGTCTGAGAACCAACCCCCAACTGTCTCTGAAGAAAACGCGTCTCTGTTCCCTAGAGCATGCTGGTGGGTGGGCTCTGCAGAGGGACCGTGGGCACCCAAAGTTTTTGTTGTAAGGACTGGGAGGTATCAGTGATCCCTGGACCCCTGTTGCAGATGGCTGGGCAACCCAAGTGGAGCCACCAGTCCTTAGGTCCCTGTTGTGGGTAGGTGAGGACCTTGTTTAATAGGCAAAACGATGTCAAACATCAAATACCCACCTTTCCACCACACCACTGAAATGGCTGGAGTTTGCCAACAAGGGCCTATTCTCCTGAAATGGGCCCACACAGGTCCATGCAGAAGGGAAAGGTGCTCAAGGTCCACGGACAGTTTATGCCTGGACAGGAGCTGCTTCTGTCCTGAGCTCCCCCAGTTAATGGAGCTAGCAAATTATCTTTCCCCCCAGTTGCAAATTTTTTCCTTCCCCAAGGCTGGGAGGATGGCTCTAGGTGCTCACCAGGGTCTATCTCAGGCCCAGGGATTCAGCCGCTGAAGCCGGCTTGGGGGTGGGGATGGGTTGCAGTAAAATATACGCAAGTACTTAGCTTTTGCAGAGGGAGGGCCATTCTCCTCAGGTTCTGGAGGTGTGAGTGGGCTGTGTGGCTGGCTGCTTCTTCCTGAGGAAACTGTGGCTGAACGCTAGGATAAGCCTACTGCCGCCACCGGAGCTCCAGGAATGGTGCCTGAGGGCTCTCCACGATTCAGGTCTGGTAACTCCGCTTCTGAACGGCCTCTTCCTTCCCCTGCCCCTCAGTTCGTTGTCTAAGCTTGCCTTTGATGCTCAGGGCTCCCAGCTCGTCACAAATATACTCGTTTCACCTGTTTTTTTGGGTCTTTGTTGTAAGGAGGGCTTGTCAGAAGCGTCTGTCTATTCCGCCATTTTGGCTCCGCCTCTCACTAAATAAATTTTCAATACAAAAACCAGGGTGTTCCTTCTGGAAAGTTAGCTTGCTGCAGTTCAGTTCTGAGATGAATACTGCTATTACGTCTGCATTGGTTGGGGAAGAAGCACGTCTAGTCTGGTATGTTTTGGCTGTCCCATGGTCTTTGATTACGAAGGATTTTATTTTCACATACAGTAAAATCTTGCTATTATTATAGTTTTGATATAGGGCTTTGCCCCTCCTACTTCTGAAAGCTCTGAGGTAGCGTAGAAAATGGAACTCGATGAAAACCAGGGCAATTGGAAATCAAAACAAAGTAGACCTATCAAGATACCCAAAGTGAACCAAGTGCTACACCTGGGCACTGAATTGGCCTTTAGTTATCCTGGCAGTTGCGGTAAAAGGGAACACATCGTAGCTTAGGTGGTTTTTATGCTCATAATAAGGGGAAACGTGCATTCATTCAGAAAAGTACTTTCTAGGAATCAAACCTGAGGAGAAATCCACAGAATGGGTCCTTGTGTAAGGTACATTGTTCAGGCACCAGGAGCCAGGTCTTCAGCTGTGCTTTTGTCAAAGAATCAGAAATGCTGTCAAAGCAGATGATCTCTGGATTCATATTTTCCGAAGGGTGAGGGCACACCACCCTTAAACTGGAATAATGAAGGCACTTCTACATTGTATAAGAATTTTGCTTTTGGATTATATAAATTAGTATAGAACTGAAGCTGGGAAGATTAAAGATGAGTAGTTTAACACAAACCCAAGAAACCAAACCCGTTGCTATCAAGTTGATTCTGACTCATAGTGACCCTGTAGGATGGTGTAGGTCTGCTCCATAGGGTTTCCAAGGAGCAGCTGATGGATTCGAACTGCTACCCTTTTGGTTAGCATCCAGGCTCTTAACCACTGTGCCACCAGGGCTCTGGTTTAACACAGGTATCATTTAATCATTCATAAAGTAATTTTTTTGAGCATTTACTATGTGCAAAATATAGTCCATGAAACACATTTGTTCCTTTTCCTAACTTGGTTTAAATCATATTATAAAAGGATAGTCTGAATTAATTCAAATACCAATAAAACCTCTCATTTTTGAAGCGATGTCATTTTATTATTACTCTCATGCAGACTAAGGAAGTGGCCAATATTTTTTAAAGATGACATCCTTGAATGTTCTTCAGTAAATAGATAACAATGGGGTATAATGAAACACTTATATTTAAATGACTGCTCCTACATTGTACAAAAACAGTTTAGATGGGTAAATGAGCAAAATGCTTCCCTTTCATGCCAGTAATTAGCCCCGTAGTCTTTTTTTCCATTATAATGCAAAAGAGAACTTCTCTTTGGGCTTTCACCAATTCTGAATTATTGAAACAGAAATTAAAGGTGAATCTATCTAAAGCTGCTATCAGAATTTTTATCTGGTAGGAGTGAAATTAAAACATCAAAAATTCTAAATCAGAATGCAGAGAAGCAGAGACACCCAGAGAAAATTTGGAGAAAAAGGATTGTTTGATAAATCTTTTTATAGAAAGCCACATGGAGTAGTACTAGTGTGGTCGGGGTAGAGAAACCTCTCATGGTATGGTGAAAACTGCTTATATTTTAGGTTGGTCAAATGAATAAATAATTGATGTCATTAAAGCCAGTTGGGCAATAGTAGATTAGCTGGCCTGGTTTTGATTTACCCTCAGTGGCACTGAATGAGATTGAGATTGGAAAGAGCCTCAGAGACTTTAGATGGATCTCTTTCTTTTTTTAGGCCCAGCAGTGATGTGACTTGCCCAGGGCCACACAATGAGAGAGGAGTTACTTGGGGACTTAGGCCAAGACATCTGTCTGCTATTTCATTTTCTTCCCACTCCAGTTTTGGTTGTGAATCTGGGTTGAAGCCAGGCGCTTAGTACCTGACCTAGGGGCAGGGTCTGAGAACTGAAGGTCAGGAGCAACATCTGGAAAGTCAAAGGACAAAAGATTGTCTCTTCAAAGCAAGCTGGATATTGAGTCCACTTTGAATTTTTTTCTTTGTCCAGTCTTTCAAGAGATAGTTTTGATCATTCCCTCTTCCCCCTTTAACTGTATGAGTTGTTACTTTCTTTGTACATACCAACACACAGAAATCATTTAGCCCTACTGCCTCATGATTTCCTGGCCAGTGGCTATAGAAGGGCAAGAGAGGGCCAGCAGGGCTGGTTAACAAACAGCAGGTCTTTCCTCAGTTATCTTGTTTTAGTGTGTCCGGTGTGACCTGTCTTTGACCATAATTGAAGGCACAGAGATAGTTGCCTTTGTTACGAACTAATGGCTGACATTGACTGAGCTAGGTGGGCTTTCCATAAATTTCATTTAATCCTTACGTTACCATCCAGACATCCGCCTATAAGGAAGATACTGTTAAATATCTCCATTTTACAGGTAAGGAAACAAGGCTCAGAGCGTTTCAATTGCTTGTGCAAGGTCACACACCTAGTAACTGGCAGGGCCAGGATCACACCAGGACATTCTGACTCCATAGTGAGCCCACACTCAACCAGTAGGCAATGAAGGGAAGTCAAGGCTCACAGGCTGATGCCATCTAAACACTGAGCAGGGGAAGGTGAGGCCAAGGGGCGGAGAACCCCCGAGGACGAACATCAACACCTCAGGGTAGGTCCGACTGGGGCTTCCCATTCATGATTTTGGTCAGGACTTGAACCTGGACTGGGGACTGGCATAGAAACTGTTTCCATACCACCTCATTCTCATCACGTAGAGGCATTTCCAGACTTGTGGGCGAGAAGGAGGGGGAGACGGGAGGATTGTGGTTGGAGAGAACCAGGGCAGAGGTTTTTAGCAAACCTGCAGCCTAGCCGAACTTCTGAAGTACCTTCTGAATGATCAAATTAAAATGGAAATGATTAGTAGGAATTTACATTTGGGCATGAGATAGGTTTTATTGCATTTTAATTCTGTGAAAAGCACTTACCTGTGAATGGCAAGTCCAGGACCTCTTTTAGTTCAGCAGTGTGTACTGAGCACTGGGACATTAAACACTTAAGGTTATGGGCCTTGGAGTCAGGCAGGCAGCCCCTAGCTCTGTCATTCACTGCCTGTGTGACTGGGACAAGCTACTTTTCATTTCTGATACTGTTCCTTTTCTGTAGAAGAGGGAAAAACAGTAGATAAAGGTTTTAACCCAGGCCTTGAGTCCTGGAAAACATTCACTAAATGTGGGCTGTCTGTATTACTGCAAGCCACGGGTTTAACATGTCCTTAAGCCTCTCAGCAGTCCTGTGAGGAAGGCATTGTTGTCCTCACCTTTAGTGCAGAAACTGAGACCCCCAGTGGCCGACTGACTTGCTCCTGGGCACCCAGAATGGGGATTGGTGAGGATAGGATCCTTCTAACCACACCAGAAAAGTTTCCTGGACAGTTGCTGGCTTGGGGGTTTGCTTTCCAAAGCCATTTTAAGGAAGATGTTTTCACCAGACTGATCCATTCCATTTGTCCCACTGAACAGTAATAGTCATGGAGAGTGTTGTCGCAGAGATCTCATTGGGGTGGACATTGGTGAAGAAGTGAAGTGAAAGAGGATCTAGACCTGGATTGTTTAAACAAAAAAAAAAAAAAGTTGTTTATTTCCTTTGGGACACAGAGGAAAGGAAAGTGGCTACTTTAATGGTCAGGACTGATTCCATTGCAGCTGAGAAGACTGAAGCCTGCTTCTACATAGTGAGTTATTTTTAGGCAGGGTAGAAAAACTCAAAGCTTAACGCCTGGGTGTTAGCAAGATCCCCTGAGTGATTCTTGTATACATAAGAATCACCTGGGGATCTTGTGAACCTGTACATTCTGATTCAGTATATCTGGGGGTGGAAATGCAAGTTCTCAGCAGGGGTTTGAACCAGAATGAATGGGTTTGAAACCCAGCACCCACCCATAGGTCTTGGTGGTGTCTACGCATACCACTTTCTCAGCTCACCTGGAATCCACGTGACCAGCTGTCTCTTGTTTTCTGCTTGGTCCAGGTGGCAGACCCCTGATCATCTATTGACTTAAATGTTGCTCAGAGGGCAAAGAAAACAAGAGCTAAGTATCAAAACAGACGTCAGGGGAATTTTGGCCTGATTCCTGTGCTCTGAGAAAGGAAGATTGGGCAATCCCTAGAATTAGAATAATGTCACTGTCATGGATTGAATTGTGTCCCCCCAAAATGTGTCAACTTGGTGAGGCCATGATTCCCAGTGTTGTGTGGTTGACATCTGATGTGATTTTCCTGTTTGTTGTAAATCCTACCTCCATAATGTTAATGAGGCAGGATTAGAGGCAGTTGTGTTAACGAGGCAGGACTCAATCTACACGATTAGGCTGTGTCTTAAATCAGTCTCTTTTGAGATATGAAAGAGAGAAGTGAGCAGAGAGCTAGGGGGACCTCATACCACCAAGAAATAAGAGCCAGGAGAATAGTGCGTCCTTTGGATTTGGAGTCCCTGCACTGAGAAGCTCTTGGACAGGGCAAGATTGATTACAAGGACCTTCCCCCAGAGCCGACAGAGAAGGAAAGCCTTCCACTGGAGCTAGTGCCCTGAATTCGAACTTCTGGTATCTTAGATTGTGAGAATAAATTTCTCTTTGTTAAAGCCATCTGCTTGTGGTATTTCTTCTGTTAGAGCAGCACTAGATGACTAAGACTGACGCTGATCACTAACACCTGTGTGGTCACATACAGCCTACACGGGTGCCTCTGTCATACTGCCTGGTTGCATTCTCACAGCTAGCTTGTGGGTATTGATCACTTGTTATAGAAGAGGCAGCCCAGGTTTGGGGCTGTTGAATGAGTTACCCCAGATCAAGCAGCCAGGAAGTGGCACAGCCAGGAAGTGGCAGAGCCAAGGACGTAGACATCTTGGGCCCTTCTCATCACACTGCGCTCTTGGGCGTCATGGAGTCCATCTGACACCTTGTACAGGTAGAAATTGAGGCTCACGGGTGGCCTGTGACTTTTCAGAGCTAGGACTTGCCAGAACTCTCTTCTCTGCCGTGTGAACCTTGACCTCAGCTTCCTCACCTATAAGATGGGAATGATAGTAATGATATTAGTCTCACATTGTTGAGAAGACTTAAAAGTGATTTTGTAAGGGAACCTTCTGTGCAAGTGCTCTACCATTAATTTCTTGACACATTGGACCTCATCTTCTGGGGCTCTTAGGGCCAGCTGTGATCCGACTGCCCCTCCCCCCGCCCCCGCCCCCAGCCTGTGCCTTTCCTCGGAGAGCAGAGCCTTTGGAGGAAGACACATCTGCGTTTGGCTCCCAGGTTTGCTGCGGTCTAGCTTTGTAACTGAGCAAATTATTTTACCTCCCTTCGCCTGAGTTTCCTCATCTATAAAATAGGGATAATTATCCTTTTCTTATCATTAGCATGAGGTTGTTGGGAAGTTTCAATACAATAATGCCGTATTTTACCAAAGATGTAATTTGGTCAAAAATGGTCTTAGGGAGTGGCTTTTACCTCTCAGTGAGGTTCAGGGTTTGGCATTATCTGAGCATTGGGGGACCCTCATGTAGCTTCCTGTTCCCCTACTTGTAGTGCTGTAGGGTTTTTTAAATTCAAAATCATGGCACACCTGGGAAATCCCTGTTTTGGATTTCTTTGGCCCCATGATCTTTTTCATCTCATTGTGGCCCAGCTCATGGAGTTGGAAAGAGGAGCGTACCCCTTCGCTTTTCCTCAGTAAGGGGCGCATCACTGCAGATGGCTCAGGGCTGGCCTGCAGCAGGAGGAGCTGCATCAGAGCCTGGCGGGGCAGCCTCAGTGAGTGGTGCTGCGGGGACAGGCTGCTGTGGAGCTTGTGGAGGCACTGAGGTCAGCGTTTTCGGCAGCGGGGAGGCCTGCGTGCACAGTGCTCAGTGACTGAAAGCAGAAAGACGGGCACAATCTGGGGACTCTGCTGTTTGTGGCCACATCGATTTTTCAGATGGAAATGTGTTCCGCTGTGTATAACAAACCAGGGCCTGTGTCTCAGAGCTTGCACCCTTTGGTTTCAGGCCCCTGGCAGAACATTTTGTAGGTGTTTTCTTGTCTGATCTTCATAACAAGCTATACTGTTATTACGGTTGTTGTTAGTTGCTGTTGAGTCACTTCCAGCTTGTGGAGACCCCATGTGTTATAGAGTAGAACTGCTCCACGGGGTTTTCTTGGCTATAATCTTATTGGAAGCAGATAGCCAGGCTTTTGCTTCTGCAGTACTTCAGGGTGGGTTTGAACCATCAACTTCTAGGTTAAACAACCATGTAGCATCCCCATTTTGCAGATGAGGCAAATGAAGCTCAGAGGGGGTAAATGAAATGGCTCTTTGCTAAAGGAATAAGCTTTTAAGAATGTAAGTGGGCCTGGTAGCCGCTGTCTCCACTGTGTCGGTGGTGAGGTACGTATGGAAAGAGTGCTGAACTTGGAGGTAGGTGACCCGGCTTTGAGTTCCTGCTCTGTGACTTTACTATTGTGAAGGCCCCAGTTTTCTCATCTGTCATAAAGTAGGAATATTACTTAGGTTTATAGGATTTTCACTGGAGTCAAAATTCAAACAGAATAATACATATGAAAGTGTTTTGTGTAATCTAGAAAGCAGTATACATGTGCAAGGTGTTATCACTATTATTATTTGTCTGTTGAAAGAGTGATTTCCAAGGAGAAGAGTCAGTCCTCACCTTTCTCTTATAGAGACCAATGCAAGGCCCTGAGTCCCAGATCCACTCATGATGCCAGTACCACAGTTTTGGCCCCCACATGGACAGAAAGTTACGCCCATGGTGCAGTCACAGTGATTATGCTTGGGATACTGGGGAGTGACTGAGGGAGTGGAAAGGAGATCACTGTAGGGACTGAAAACGCCAATCCCACCTAGAGCTTGAGATGACCCCACATTCCCACCCAGGACTCCAGAGAGGAGCTGCTTTACTTCTGGTGAGCCTTCCCTTTGTTTTTCAAAGACCGGCTTTAGTATTTGAAGTCTGGACTGTTCCTTGAGTCCTGGAGATTTGTGGACTTCACCATGCTTGTAAAATTGCAAACCACGAACAGTTTTGCCTAGTGATGGATAGGCTTGTGACCCAGGCCGGCCTTTTAGGTAAGCGGACAATGTTTCCTGGTTTTAAATGTGAGCGCAGCGTAGTTAGTATCTTCCTTGTTTTTTGGAATGTGTCACATCTTTGTTCTGTTCCTAAATCTTTCTTCATTTTGTATGTGATGAAAAACTGAAGTACGTAATCGAAGGTCATGGCCTGAAGCTGGGTAAGATATCTGAGGCTGGAGGTCCTGATATGTGGGCCTTGACATTTTCCCTTCCCTTCCACCCTGGTCTTGCACGTAGTTTGTGAATAAAGCCAAGGCAGTGAAATCAGCCGGCGTATGCTCCTTAGAACTTAACGGGCTAGTCCACTGGGGTGGTAGCAGCCCTTAGGCATCTCAACCATAGACCCGGTGGTATTTGAACTTAAGCTGTTTTCTCATTATTTCTTACAGAAGCATGAACTTCTTGTGGGCAGAAATCCGGTCGTCTTTCTCTCTTAAACCTTCCATGGCTCCTGGCTTAGAGTATTCACTAAATGACTGATCATTAAAGAAGCATCACTGTGTCTACACCAGGCACCCAGAGGCTGTTTTTAATTGCTTTGACCATTTTCTTGACATGTGTCTGATGGTCTTTCTTTCCAGCTGGGGAGCAAAATTACGGAGGTAGAAAGATACCTTTGAGCGAGGTTGTGATTGCTTAATGAAAATATCAGAACTTACACAACCAAACAGTAGTGCCCCTTCACAGTAGTCATTCTAGGGGCTGCACTCTCATCCCAGGGGTACTGGGATGCTGGTTTTCAGAATTGTATTCAGAACCAGTTTATACTTTTCATTTTGCTTTGCTTCTGATGAAAAATAGGTGATCCAGGTTGATCACTGACCTTATTCACCAGTGTTTTCTTAAAGAAACTCTTGGGTATTTGTAAGAAAATTAAATCTGTCTTCATTGAACCAAGTTTTCTTTTCTTTGAGGATTTTCAGAGGAATATGTCATGGGCTCTGAAGACGGTCTTAAATTAGAGTTTCGGAAATGTTCTAAGGAATGGCAACATTATCGCAGCTCTGTGTGCAACTTCCCAAGCTTTCTGCTGTGAAAGGAACACCACCTGTTTGCATGGTTCTGGTGTGTTTTTTAGAAGCTCTGGTGGTGCAACGGTTAAGCGCTTGGCTGTTAACCGAAAGGTTGGCAGTTCAAATCCACCAATTGCTCTGAGGGAGAAAGATGTGGTAGTCTGCCTCTATAAAGATTTATATCCTTGGAAACTCTCCGGGGCGGTTCTACTCTGTCCTGTAGGGTCACTGTGAGTTGGAATCGGTTTGACAGCAGCGTTTGGATTTTGGTATGTTTATTGAACAAAACTGCCTTACTACCTCGCAGTCACCCTTCTCTAAGCCTGTGATCTCTTCTGGCCTGATTTTGTCCTGGTGACAAGAATTCTTCCACCAGGGCTTTTCTCTTTAGCTTCTGGCCCCAGGAAAATGGGAAAGTGGGGTGTTTTACTTCGGCCATAGCCTTGTTTTTAAAGGCCTACCTCATTCTCTGGGTAAGGCACGTTTTCATGTTACCTCAGAGTTAAGGGACTCTGCTCTGGGGTTCTGCAGAGTAATAATACGTGCATGACTCTTGTAGGGGCTCGGGGGTCCTTGGGAACAGATGTAATTGTACCGTTCACAGCTGTCGTTCTGGTGATTTACAGAAGTAGACAGAATTACTTCAGTTCCCAGTAGGTCTCCTTGGGCTCCACTCAGAATAAGATGTAAGCTTCTGAATTTCTTTTTCCTTGCCTTTTTTTTTCACATGCATTTTTGATACCAAGAAAGTTAGACATCTTAATCTTAGCTATAGCAGAGAGAGAGCTCCACCCTTGCTGCATGTGAAGCGGTGCAAGACAACAAAGATTGCTTTAAAAATAGCCCCTTGTTTATAAGTGAAGCATCTTTGACCCAAGTCAGTGTTCTGTAGCTTGAGTCAGGCGATCACCACTGATCAATGGCACCTGACATTGGGACTGGCTGGGAGGCGGAAGGAGTGGAGGGGGGCAAGGAATAAAAAAAACGTTCTCCACATGTTATCAGGAGGGACCAGTCCCTGGAGAAGGACATCATGCTTGGTAAAGTAGAGGGTCAGTGAAAAAGAGGAAGACCCTCAATGAGATGCATTGACACAATGGCTGCAGCAGTGGGCTCAAGCATAACACCGATTGTGAGGATGACACAGGACTGGGCAGTATTTTGTTCTGTTGTATATAGGATCCCTATAGAGTTGGAACTGACTCAACAAGACCTAATAACAACAAGAAGTAGATAGGATGGTGGCACGTATCTTTTTTTTTTTTTAAGCAGCCTTATTGAGATATAATTCACATACAATACAATTCATCAATTTAAATTATGTAGCTAAATGGTTTTTACTATATTAACAGAATTGTGCGACCATTACCAAAATCAATTTTGGAGCAATTTTATCACCCTGTAAAGAAACCCCATACACATTAACAGTCACTGCCCATTTTTCCTGAACTCCCTCCCCCACCCCCCACCAGCCCTGGGCAACCACTAATCTATTTTCTGTCTCTTTGGATTTGCCTATTCTGGACCTTTCATATAAATGGAATCATACAGTATGTGGCCTTTTGTGTCTGGCCTCTTTCACAGAGCATAATGTTTTTAAGGTTCATCCATGCTGTACCATGTATCAGTACTTCGTTCCTTTTTGTTGCTGAATAATATTCCATTATATAATGTGTTTTTCCATTCTTCTGTTGACGGATATTTGAGTTGTTTGTACCTTCAGACTATTATGAATAATGCTGCTATAAGCATTCCTGTACAAGTTTTTGTGTGGACTTACGTGTTCAGTTATCTTGGTTTATATACCTAGGAGTAAAATTGCCGGGTTATATGGTAGCTTTATATTTAACATTTTGAAGAACTGCCAAACTGTTTTCCAAAGCAGCTGCATCATTTTACATTCCTACGAGCAATATGTAAAGGTTCCAATCTCTTTACATTCTTGCCAGCACTTGTTATTTCTTGTAGTAGAGCTTTGTAGTTTTCTTTGTATAGGTCTTTTACATCCTTGGTAATATTTATTCCTAAGTATTTTATCTTCTTGGGGGCTACTGTGAATGGTATTGATTTGGTTATTTCCTCTTCGGTGTTCTTTTTGTTGATGTAGAGGAATCCAAGTGATTTTTGTATGTTTATTTTATAACCTGAGACTCTGCCAAACTCTTCTATTAGTTTCAGTAGTTTTCTGGAGGATTCCTTAGGGTTTTCCGTGTATACGATCATGTCATCTGCAAATAGTGATAGCTTTACTTCCTCCTTGCCAATCCGGATACCCTTTATTTCTTTGTCTAGCCTAATTGCCCTGGCTAGGACTTCAAGTACGATGTTGAATAAGAGCGATGATAAAGGGCATCCTTGTCTGGTTCCCGTTCTCAAGGGAAATGCTTTCAGGTTCTCTCCATTTAGAGTGATATTGGCTGTTGGCTTTGCATAGATGCCCTTTATTATGTTGAGGAATTTTCCTTCAATTCCTATTTTGGTAAGAGTTTTTGTCATAAATGGGTGTTGAACTTTGTCAAATGCCTTTTCTGCATCTATTGATAAGATCATGTGGTTTTTATCTTTTGTTTTATTTATGTGATGGATTACATTAATGGTTTTTCTGATATTAAACCAGCCTTGCATACCTGGTATAAATCCCACTTGATCATGGTGAATTATTTTTTTGATGTGTTGTTGGATTCTATTGGCTAGAATTTTGTTGAGGATTTTTGCATCAATGTTCATGAGGGATATAGGTCTATAATTTTCTTTTTTTGTAATGTCTTTACCTGCTTTTGGTATCAGGGAGATGGTAGCTTCATAGAATGAGTTGGGTAGTATTCCGTCTTTTTCTATGCTTTGAAATACCTTCAGTAGTAGTGGTGTTAAGTCTTCTCTGAAGGTTTGGTAGAACTCTGCAGTGAAGCCGTCCGGGCCAGGGCTTTTTTTTTTTTTGGAAGTTTTTTGATTACCATTTCAATCTCTTTTTTTGTTATGGGTCTATTTAGTTGTTCTACTTCTGAATGTGTTAGTTTAGGTAGGTAGTGTTTTTCCAAGAATTTATCCATTTCTTCTAGGTTTTCAAATTTGTTAGAGTACAATTTTACATAGTAATCTGAAATGATTCTTTTAATTTCATTTGGCTGTGTTGTGATGTGGTCCTTCTCGTTTCTTATTCGGGTTATTTGTTTCCTTTCCTGTTTTTCTTTAGTCAGTCTAGCTAATGGTTTATCAATTTTGTTAATTTTTTCAAAGAACCAGCTTTTGGCTTTGTTAATTCTTTCAATTGTTTTTCTGTTCTCTAATTCATTTAGTTCAGCTCTAATTTTTATTATTTGTTTTCTTCTGGTGCCTGATGGGTTCTTTTGTTGCTCACTTTCTATTTGTTCAAGTTGTCGGGACAGTTCTCTGATTTTGGCTCTTTCTTCTTTTTGTATGTGTGCATTTATGGATATAAATTGGCCTCTGAGCACTGCTTTTGCTGTGTCCCAGAGGTTTTGATAGGAAGTATTTTCATTCTCGTTGCTTTCTAAGAATTTCCTTATTCCCTCCTCGATGTCTTCTATAACCCAGTCTTTTTTCAGGAGGGTATTGTTCATTTTCCAAGTATTTGATTTCTTTTCCCTAGTTTTTCTGTTATTGATTTCTAGTTTCATTGCCTTGTGGTCTGAGAAGATGCTTTGTAATATTTCGATGTTTTGGACTCTGCAAAGATTTGTTTTATGACCTAATATGTGGTCTATTCTAGAGAATGTTCCATGTGCACTAGAAAAAAAAGTATATTTTGCAGCAGTTGGGTGGAGAGTTCTGTATAAGTCAATGAGGTCAAGTTGGTTGATTGTTTTAAGTAGGTCTTCTGTGTCTCTATTGAGCTTCTTACTGGGTGTCCTGTCCTTTTCCGAAAGTGGTGTGTTGAAGTCTCCTACCATAAATGTGGAGGTGTCTATCTCACTTTTCAATTCTGTTAAAATTTGATTTATGTATCTTGAAGCCCTGTCATTGGGTGCGTAAATATTTAATATGGTTATGTCTTCCTGATCAATTGTCCCTTTTATCATTATATAGTGTCCTTCTTTATCCTTTGTGGTGGATTTAAGTCTAAAGTCTATTTTGTCAGAAATTAATATTGCTACTCCTCTTCTTTTTTGCTTACTGTTTGCTTGATATATTTTTTTCCATCCTTTGAGTTTTAGTTTGTTTGTGTCTCTAAGTCTAAGGTGTGTCTCTTGTAGGCAGCATATAGATGGATCGTGTTTCTTTATCCAGTCTGTGACTCTCTGTCTCTTTATTGGTGCATTTAGTCCATTTACATTCAGCGTAATTATAGATAAATAAGTTTTTAGTGCTGTCATTTTGATGCCTTTTCATGTGTGTTGTTGGCCATTTCATTTTTCCACATAGTTTTTTGTGCTGAGACGTTTTTCTTAGTAGATTGTGAGATCCTCATTTTCATAATGTTTAACTTTATGTTAGTTGAGTCGTTACATTTTTCTTGGCTTTTTTCTTGAGTTATGGAGTTGATATTCCTTTTTGTGATTACCTTATTATTTACCCCTATTTTTCTAAGTAAAAACCTAACTTGTATCGTTCTATATCTCCTTGTATCACTCTCCATCTGGCAGTTCAATGCCTCCTGTATTTATTCCCTCTTTTTGATTATTGTGATCTTTTATCTATTGATTTCCATGATTCCCTGTTATGTGTATTATTTTGTTTATTTATTTTTTAGAATTAATCTTAATTTGTTTGTTTTTGTGCTTTCCCTATTTGAGTTGATATCAGGACGTTCTGTTATGTGACCTTGTATTGTGCTGGTACCTGATATTATTGGTCATCTGACCAAACAATCTCCTTTAGCATTTCTTGTAGCGTTGGTTTGGTTTTTGCAAATTCTCTAAACTTGTGTTTATCTGTAAATACCTTAATTTCTCCTTCATATTTCAGAGAGAGTTTTGCTGGATATATGATCCTTGGTTGGCAGTTTTTCTCCTTCAGTGCTCTGTATATGTCGTCCCATTCCCTTCTTGCCTGCATGGTTTCTGCTGAGTAGTCTGAACTTATTCTTATTGATTCTCCCTTGAAGGAAACCTTTCTTTTCTCCCTGGCTGCTTTTAAAATTTTCTGTTTATCTTTGGTTTTGGCAAGTTTGATGATAATATGTCTTGGTGTTTTTCTTTTTGGATCAATCTTAAATGGGGTTCGATGAGCATCTTGAATAGATATCCTTTCGTCTTTCATGATGTCAGGGAAGTTTTGTGTCAGGAGTTCTTCAACTATTTTCTCTGTGTTTTCTGTCCCCCCTGCCTGTTCTGGGATTCCAATCACTCGCAAGTTATCCTTCTTGATAGAGTCCCACATGATTCTTAGGGTTCCTTCATTTTTTTAAATTCTTTTATCTGATTTTTTTTCAGCTATGTTGGTGTTGATTCCCTGGTCCTCCAGATGTCCCAGTCTACATTCTAATTGCTCGAGTCTGCTCCTCTGACTTCCTATTGTGTTGTCTAATTCTGTAATTTTATTGTTAATCTTTTGGATTTCTACATGCTGTCTCTCTATGGATTCTTGCAACTTATTAATTTTTCCACTATGTTCTTGAATAATCTTTTTGAGTTCTTCAACAGTTTTATCAGTGTGTTCCTTGGCTTTTTCTGCAGTTAGCCTAATTTCATTTGTGATGTCTTTAAGCATTCTGTAAATTAGTTTTTTATATTCTGTATCTGATAATTCCAGGATTGTGTCTTCATTTGGGAAAGATTTTGATTCTTTTGTTTTGGGGGGTTGGAGAAGCTGTCATGGTCTGCTTCTTTATGTGGTTTGATATGGACTGCTGTCTCCGAGCCATCACTGGGAAACTAGTTTTTCCAGAAAATCCACTAAAAAAAACTGCAGTCAGATCCCTATCAGAGTTCTCCCTCTGGCTCAGGCTTTTCGGATGTTAATGGAGCTGCCTGGGGAGGGTGGGGGAGGGATCAGAGAGCTAGGAGTGTAGCACCTCAGAATATAGCCAGAGTTGTTTGTCTTACTTGGAATGACTCTTATATCTGAGATTTCCGCGGGGCGCATCACCTATATGTACTGGGTGTGTGGAGATTGCCCCCCAGGGGGTCTGGCCCGCTGGCGTCACTGTCAGATCCTCCGCTGTCAGCCCCACCCCCAAGGTTAAGCCTCCCTTACTGGGACGGTGCACTCCCGTCTCCAAAATCCGTCGCTGCCTCCCGGGGGCTCCCTGTCCCTCCAGCTGCGTCGCACGCTGCTCCCACGAACCGGGTGGGTGCTTCCCAGCCACTGCCTCCTGGGGACTTCTCCCTCCGGCGCGCCACGCCGCTCGCGCGAACTGCGTGGGTGCCTCCGGCACTAACGACTGGACCCCCCCCCAGGGTCAATTCAGGGAAATGTAGGTGGTCCCTGCGCTCGCGCCCTGCCCTGCTTCCCGCCAAACTCCTGGTGGGACGGCTCCCTGGCTGGGACGCTGCTCTCCTTGCGCCAAGACCAGTCACTGCCTCTCGGGGACTTCTCCCACCAGCTGCGCCGCCACGCTGCCCGCACCAACCGGCTGGGCTCGCTCGCGGGATGAGTTCGGGGGCTAGGGCTGGGCCCCTTGTCTGTGCCGTCTGCCCCCCTGGGCTCTGCCCCAACTCGGGCTCCGAAGGTCACCTGCCTGGTGCGCTGGCTCCTGGCTCTGAAAACAATCGCTGTCTCCCCGTATTTGTTCGTTCTTCGTCTCTAAATCTGTGTTTGTTGTTCAGAGTTTGTAGATTGTTATGTATGTGATCGATTCACTTGTTTTTCCGAGTCTTTGTTGCAAGAGGGATCCGCGGTAGCGTCCACCTAGTCTGCCATCTTGGCCCGGCCTCTCCCCAGCACTTGTTATTATCTGTTTGATTATAGCCATCCTAGTGGGCATGAAGTGGCATCTCAGTGTGGTTTTGATTTACATTTCCTTGATGACTAATGATGTCAAGCATGTTTTCATGTGCTCATTGACCATTTGTATATCTTCTTTGGAGGAATATCTACTCAGATCATCTATGAATTTTTGGGGTATTTTTTTATTATCATTGAGTTGTAAGAGTCCTTTATATATTATGGATAATAGGCTGTTATCAGATACATGGTTTTCTCCCATTCTGTGGGTTGCTTTTTCATTTTCTTGGTGGTATCCTTTAAAGCACAGAAATTTTTACTTTTGATGAAGTGGCATGTATATTATCTTAAAATTTTAGAGTTGGATAGGGCATTCAAGATTGCCTGTTCTAACTCTCTTGTCTTAGTGATGGGAGACACTGTGGTTCAGAGAAGTGAACCTTGTTCAAGGTCATAGACCAAAAAAAAGAGTCAGGAGTGGAATGCGAGTCTCCATCTCGGGGCAACGTAAATTTCTACTCCACTGTGAAGATGGGAGAGATAGGGATATGTTTGTAGGGAAAGGGAATTGGTAAGCTGTGTGGCATTCTGGTCTCCTCTGAAGCACACAGATTCCTTACTCCACTCTGCTTATATGTGGGACTGACCCTAAGCCCCCTCACCATAGTTCATTTGCTTTAAAACAGAGAATGCTTCCATTAGAAATTTGGTCCTTTCCTACAGAGAGTCTACTACAATAGCTAGAGTGGTGCTGTCTAAAATGGTAGTCACCAGCTACATATGGCTGTTAGAATCCAACGTAATTAAAATGAAATAAAATTTAAAATTCAGCTCCTCAATCACACAGCTGCATCTCAAGTGCTCAATAACCATATGTGGTTAGTGGTTACCATATTAGACCGCATGCATATGGAACCTTTCTATCATTGTAACAAATTTCGTTAGATGGCACAGGCCTGTAGAAATTTGTATCCCCAACTCACTTGGCCTTCTGCCCATGCTCCTGACCCAGGGTGATGCCCTGACTTGTCCTCCATACACTCCTCATCCATCTGCCCCTCAGGCGTCTTATGTAGCTGCTTCTGGGCTTCTTGGCAAGCACCCTCCTCATACTAGATGGTTTGTAGGTCCTGCTGGCGGAGATACTTCTTTTGAGTAGTTCCTGAGCTTGGTTATCAGTAGAGACTAGTGCCTTCCCTCCCTTCAGCCGATAGATGTGACTTTGGGAAATATAGCTGCAAAATGCTTAAGAGGAGTGTGTTATGTCTTGGAGAGGCTAATTTCTAAAAGTGAATAAATAATTAAATAAATTGGTGTACTCTTTGAACAAGGGGAGGACATTGAAAAACTCTTGAGTTTAGTTCTTTTGGCTGCATTGGTTGGTGGACTTTTGGGTGAGTGCTTCCTTTTAGAGGTTAGTGGTTCCGAGAGTTTGCAAGATTGCTAAGTACAAGAGGGTAGGAGACAGAAGTCGAGAGACACTGGGTATTCTGAGACAGTGATGTGGGAGACTCTGTCCTAGACCTGCTTAGTGCCTTGTATGGGGATTGCCATTGGCTCAGGTGCCTGTGATACTGAGGGCCATCTCAGCCATTGATCTGAAGGTCACCAGGACTACAAAAAGAATCTCAAAAGAAGTGCTTTATTTAAAAGGATATTCTACCTTGTCTTAGTAATGGGAGACACTGTGGTAGTACCAAGCTAGAATATTAGACCAGAGATGAACCAAAGAATATCTCAGAGAGGAAAAGGGTCTCACCCAGGGGCACAGCAAACTAGTTGTGACAAAACTGAGATTGGAATTCAAGTCCTCTGGCACCTTACCTTATGCACATTCCAGATTACCATGTTGTATATCTTCAAACACACACACACAAACGCAACAAAATGACTTTGTGGGGATATCGCCCAGGCTTAGGTATTAATTTAACCCAAATTTTTTTTTTTAGGCGCTAGGTCCTGCCTTATAAGCACTCCTTTGCTACTCTTGCAAATACAAAGTATTAAGAAGACCCTTCATTTAAACCAAGATGATCCAGAGTTCTCATTTCTTCTCTCTTCCCTATCTCCAGGATCTTTTTTCTGCAGGGAGGTCTGTCCTTGACTTTCAAGAAAGCATTAGGAAACAAAGACTTGTTATTTTTGAGTTAGTCTCCTCCACCAGACCGTGAGATCCTTGAGGGCAAGGACGCTGTCATCTTTGTCACCACTCAGGGACTGGCACGGAGTGTTCCTTGGGGGAATATCTGTTTTTCAGGAAATTTCCCCTTTTGTTGGTTTTCTGAGGTATGTGGTCCCTTCTCCCTATGGTATTAAAACTTTTGTTGATTTGGAAATAGCGACAAAAAAAATGGGATAATTTTTCTGTCTGTTTAAAGGGGAGTTGCCCACTTTGTCTTTGAGCTTTATAAGAGCTGGAGAACTTTCACATTTGTGCTGCGTATGTAAGGGTTACCCCTTTGCTGAATTGAACAGTGGGTGGACGTAGCCCAACAGGACATCCTGGGAAGGATTCCCAGAGCAGTGAGGGGGCAAACACAGAATTGTGGAAGAAATTCATGCCATTAACACAGAATGTCTCCTTAATACTGGAAGTTTAATGCTTTCTCCTTTAGAGGTGGAAAACAGTTCTTTTCAAAGACAAGCTTAATGACTACTGTGCGAGCACACAAAAATACAGGATAAATTAATGTACCAGTTTAGCACTAGCAATGCAGTTTACAAAAGATCTGCACGAAATCTTAAAAACAGGTTGCAAGTGTCAAGCTCAGCTGGTGTACTTTTAGTTTAGTTATTAGGGACAGGGCTCTAGGGTCGAGATCATGGAGAGGGATGTGACCCAGGCCAGAGCACTTGTCTGTCTGGACTTTAAAGCCTCTTTTAGGGTTTGTTTTGATTAATTCCTTGTTCAGCTTTTACCAGGGACTAAGTTTCTCTGGTTGGAGCAGAGTAAGTTTTCAGGTTGAATACCTTGGATCGTTGCCTTTGTTTTCTTTTTCACATAGTCGGTGGATATCTGGCCTTTTCAGCCAAGGAAAATGGAAATGGGCTTAAACCCTCACTTGAGCCATGAATTTCAACCATGTATTAATTTGCTGCTTATTTTTTATTTTTATATCTTCTGAGAAGTGATGAAATGGTACTGAGGCAAGCCTCTGTTTTCAAATTGTTGAAATGAACTCTAGCTGGGTCCTTTGAAGGCCCCTCAGGGGCCTGGAGCTGGGGAGAGAGGTCAGGGGAGCTGCACCCTGCCGTTGAACTACCCTTCTTCCCTCCCTTCTGCTCCTCTCCCTTCCCCGCCTTTCCTCTCTCCCTTTTTATTCCATTTTGTGTGTGTGTGTTTGAGGTTCCTCCTTCCCCTCCTTTCTTCCCTCCTTCCTTCTTTCCATTCCTTATATATGTGTTTGAGGTTCCACTTAAGATTTCAAAGCTTCTGTTGGAGGCGGTATAGGAGAGATTGGTCTCTGTCTTCTCACTGAAGCAAGCCAGCGTCGAGCCTGGATTAAACCTTTAGGTCTTGGTTCATGTTGTTCTTTCTACCTTGCAGGGATCCACAGGGTCAGCTCTATATTCAGGTCTCAATTTTGCCTTTCTTACGTATTGCTTTGCTCTTCTGGGCAAAAAAAGTAAGAAACCTTGTTTTAGGAATGAGCAAGGCCCTGTTATAGTGAGTTTTTTCTGTGTATTATTAACATCTTGAAAAGTATACAGTGTTATCCCTCCCCATTTTGTATATAAAAAAAGGGCTAAGTCAGGATATGCACTGATACCTGTTTTCTTGCAGAACTTTTTTCCTAAAGAAGAGGAGATCCGGGGGATGAAGAGTCAATAGCAGGCTGTGCAAAACACGGCAGCTTTGCAGTAGGGGAGGTGGGGAACACGGCGGAAATAAGCTAGAACTAATGGTTAAATGAGTAACCATTAAATGCTGGTTTTTGATATTTTCTGCTTTGTGTGTAGGTTTTGCTCTGCAAAGCTGGGAGGTGGCCTATTTAATCACTGTATATTTTGAGCTCTCTGAATAGGCTAAGGATCAGCCCAATCCATGAAATATTAACTGAGGGAGTTAGAAGTCACCTTCTGACCACAAGAAGCTCATAGTTGATGGGAGGACAGGTGGCCCTTAATGAGTCTGGTGAGCCCTGGTGGTGCAGTGGTTAAGAGCTTGGCAGCTAACCAGAAGGTCAGCAGTTTGAAGCCACCAGCCACTCCTCGGAAACGCTGTGGGCCAGTTCTACTCTGCCCTGTAGGGTCTCAGTGAGTTGGAATCTACTCAATGGCAATGAGTTTTGATTGCAATAGGCCCAAAACCTGCAGAGACTGGATTAAATAAAGAAGGAATTTATTGGCTCATGTAACTGACCAGTCCAGAGATACATCTGGATTCAGCGCAGGGGCTCAAATGATGTCATAAGGATCTGGTTTCTCTCTCCTCATCCTGGATCGACTTCCTGTGTGTTGACTGTGTTTTCAGATATGCCCTCCCCTCCTAATGTAGGATGGGGGCCAGCAGTTCCTGGGCTAGGTCCTTCTTTCCACCTTCCTTCCAGCAAAATTGCTTCTGAGAGTCTTTGTCTCAGCTGTAGCAGGCAGTCTTGTTTCATTTCATAGGCTCAGGTTGGGTCATGTGTACAATCTGAACCAATCATGTGGTCAGAGGTATGTGAAACACTGACTGACTTAAGCCCAGGTCAGGTGCTTCACCCCCGAACCCAGGGCGGAGCCAACTGTACCCTAAGCCCCTGAGCTAAAAAAAAAAAGATAGAGGAAAATTGAAGTATTGATTACTGGAGAAAGGTTACAGTGTCAGGCTTGAATCTATCCTGATCCATTGTTAGGGCAGGCTGAACCTGGACTGTATTCTTGGCTGACATACCCTTGAGTCATCATTTATTCCATTCTGAATATCACATCTTGTTACCATGTGGTTTTAACTGCACTACTTATTTAGACACCAAATCTTGTCTCCTCTGACAACATTGTTCTTTGAGGGGATTCAGGGACCTATTTTGGATGAATGTTAGGAGCTTGACTCCCAGTATTAGATACTGAAGTACCATGGCGATTATATTTGAGATTATCCGTTTATAAAGGGTAAATAAGGACCTTGATACAATGGCCTTTCCTCCAGCTGGCCTCGTTATTCAAGTTAACGTATGTTACTCTTTCTAGGGCTCTGTATAGCAGAATGGGGAACGGTACAGGCTTTGGAGACTTTGGAGAAAGACCTGGGTTTACATCCTGACATTATCATTGAGCCTCTGGTTCCTTATGTGTAAAATAGTAACCACCTCATAGAGTTATTATGAGAAATAAATGAGATGATGGGAGAAAAAGTCAGTGCCCGGAACGTTGTAGGCAGTTCGTAGAGATAGCTATTGTTATTATTTTGTACTCTGTCAGATGAGTAGGGCAAACTGTCACATAATCTCTCTGAAGTTGTAGTTTTAACATTCTGTAAGTCTGTGAAAATCTTTTCTTCACTGTCCACTCCACTCAGAGTTTGAGAGATGCATCTTCACTGATGGAATGGTAGAGAGTTCTCAAACATTATAGCCCACACAGGGTGCAGCACTTTATAACTTACTGAGTACTTTGGTGTTCATTCTTTTATTTGATCCTTAGAACAGCCCTGTGAGGAAGCAAATCAAGAATCACAATTCCCACTTTATAGATAAGCAACTCAAGGCTTGGAGAAATGAGATGACTTACTCAAGGTCATAGTGGCTGACAAGTCGTAGGGCAAGGTCTAGGGCCCAGATGGTCTGACGTATCCCATGCCCACCGTAGCATTGTGCTACTTCATTGTGGATTCGCCTTTCTAATATGATTTATTAAATTTGTTAGATTATCAGCCAGGTTTCAGATGGAATTGACTGGAGAGCCATATTGTGTAGTTCTTCAAAATAAGAAGCCTTGAATTTATTTAGTGAAAAATAATATTGCCCTTTTACTTCTACTTTTTTTATTGGCCTGATTTATCAATATTGTAACACAAACCTCTCCTCCCATTAAAGCAAATTAACTCTATTTGTATTGTATGAAAATACAAGCCAGGTTTACAACATTTCAAAGTTATATTCACTAGCTTCCTAATTAGAACTTGAAAAGTTTGCCTAGCTGAGGTTGAACTGTGAAAGACAGCTAAACCCTAAATTCTTGGTGTGTTTCTTCCTATCCACACCTCTCTTTCCAGCATTATGCATTGCTAGTATTTATGGTACTGGATAATAATTATGATGGCATTAATCATGTTGAGAAAAATTGAGTGTGTCAGCAGCCGACAGCCTCTTGTTAGAACATTATTAATGTTATTATATATGTGTTTCGGATGGACTTCTGTTTCAAGAGATGAAGCTGTAGACCCCTTTGTCAGAAGCATCATGCACGATAAATGTCCATGTGTGTGCCCTCTCGTTTATGGGTGGTGAAATGGTCACAAAAACAAGCAAAAGCCAGATCCTCTGGGGCAAGTTTATCAGTTGTTGGTCAGTTTTAGGGTAACATCTAGTTGACTGAGGAATGAGACTGCAACCAGATTACTGGGCTCATGATACACCAGAAACTGGTGTGTACGAAATTCTTTGAAGACACACAAGGCCTTGACCCAGACCTCTAGTCTAAAGGTCCACAAATCTGTCTGTGAAGACATTTCCTACAGGAGTACCTGAGACCAAGCACAGATTTCTTTCTTTTAATAATATTTTGTATTTTTGGTGAAAGTTTACGTAACAAATTAGAATCCAGTTTTACAATTTCTACACAAATTGATCAGTGACATTAGTTACATATTTCACGTTGTGTCAACACTCTCTTTAATTGTGTTCTGGTTGTTCCATTTCCAGTGCTTGCCCCCTTATCTTCTCATCTGTGCTTTACACATGGTTTTTTAGTTGAGCACCAATCTGATGGGTATTATCCTTTATTTTATGTGTCACTCTGCTTTTCTGCTAAAAGGTGATCTCAGGGATAGTTTCGGTTCAGGGTTTAAAGACCATCTCAAGGCCATAGTTTCAGGGAGTCCTCTGGTCTCATGTGGTCCAGTTAGTCTTGCCTTTTTTTTGTTGTTGTTAAGAATTTGAGTTTGTACTGTATTTTCTCCCATTCTCACTGAGATCATCTGTTCTGCCCCTGGTCAAATTGGTCAGCCAAGTATAGATTAAAAAAAAAAAAGTTTTTCAGGTATGCCATACATACTGTGAGGTGCATCAAGTGCACAGCTTGGAAGTATGCAGCTTATTGAATTTTTATGTACATGAGCCCACATAACCACCTAGATCAAGATACAGAGCATTTCCATCATCCCAGAGGACACCTTCATGCGCTTGCCCACCCTACTCCCTCTGGCCCTCAGCCAGGTAATCGCTGTATTGACTTCTGCCAGCATCAATTAAGCTTTGCCTGTTCATGAGCTTCATATAAGTGGAACCATATACAGTATGCACTGTCGTATGTCTGGCTTCTTTCACTCAGCACAATGCCAAAAGCACAGGTTCTCTGCGGTCAGATTTGATTTGTGAACTCACCAGGAATAAAAAGGTTTATATTGGTGGGCACATACATTCTGAGATAACAGACACCCTGGAACCATTATGAGGTGAAATCACGTAAAGACCAAGGAAAGCAGACATCCCCTAAGGAAGGACTTCCCTGGAATTGGAAGCTGCTGGTGCTGTACATCCTCTTTACCTGGTGCAAGGTATTCTCTTGTCACCTCCATGCTCTCCACATAGGGTCTGAATGGTCCTGGCTGCTTGTGTCTATCAGCGTGTGTAGTAGATAACATTCGAATGAATGTAATACGGGGTCGCCATGGGTCAGAATCAACTCAATGGTAGCTAGCAACAACATAATAGGGGTCCAATGAACGTTTTACCTGGTATTCTGAATCAATTTTATCCTTCTTGTCTTGGAGTAATTTCTTCATATGTAACGTGAACACATGTAGAACTCAGGTTTGTTGGTAGCCACCTTTCTCTGTTTTTTTTATTATTATTATTACTTTGTTGTATAAGTTCCCTCTTTCTTCTAGACATTAGTTGTTTCCTTTTTTTTTTTTTTTTTTTAATCCTCCAGAAACCTTGAAGAACCAGCCTCTGTTTTGTGCAGCTGGAATCCCTCAATTTGGAGAAGCTACGTCTTTGGTATATTTGGACATATTTTTTTTTTTTAAATTTTGATTGTGCTTTAAGTGAAAGTTTACAAATCAAGTCAGTCTCTCACATAAAAACTTACATACACCTTGCTACATACTCCCAATTACTCTCCCCCTAATGAGACAGCCTGCTCTCTCCCTCCACTCTCTCTTTTCGTGTCCATTTCACCAGCTTCTAACCCGCTCCACCCTCTCATCTCCCCTCCAGGCAGGAGATGCCAACATAGCCTCAAGTGTCTACCTGATCCAGGAAGCTCACTCACCAGCATCCCTCTCTAACCCATTGTCCAGTCCAATCCATGTGTGAAGAGTTGGCTTCGGGAATGGTTCCTGTCCTGGGGCAACAGAAGGTCTGGGGTCCTTCCACTCTCAGTCAGACCGTTAAGTCTGGTCTTTTTATGAGAATTTGGGGTCTGCATCCCACTGCTCTCCTGCTCCCTCAGGGGTTCTTTCTTGTGTTCCCTGTCAGGGCAGTCATCGGTTGTAGCCGGGCACCATCTAGTTCTTCTGGTCTCAGGATGATGTAGTCTCTGGTTCATGTGGCCCTTTCTATCTCTTGGGCTCGTAATTACCTTGTGTCCTTGGTGTTCTTCATTCTCCTTTGACCCAAGTGGATTGAGACCAATTGATGCATCTTAGATGGCTGCTTGCTAGCGTTTAGGACCCCAGAAGCCACTCTTCAAAGTGGGATGCAGAATGTTTTCTTATTAGATTTTATTATGCCAATTGAATTAGATGTCCCCTGAGACCATGGTCCCCAAACCCCTGCCCCTGCTGCACTGGCCTTGGAAGCATTCAGTTTATTCAGGAGACTTTTTTGCTTTGGAGTTGTGCTGACCTCCCCTGTATTGTGTGTTATCTTTCCCTTTACCTAAAGTAGCTCTTATCTACTATCTAATTAGTGAATACCCCTCTCCCACCCTCCCTCCTTCCCCTCTCTCGTAACCACAAAAGAATGTTTTCTTCTCAGTTTAAACTATTTCTCAAGTTCTTATAATAGTGGTCTTATACAATATTTGTCCTTTTGCAATTTACTAATTTCACGCAGCATAATGCCTTGCAGGTTCCTCCGTGTTACGAAATGTTTCACAGATTCGTCACTGTTCTTTATCGATGCGTAGTATTCCATTGTGTGAATATACCATAATTTATTTATCCATTAATCCATTGATGGGCACCTTAGTCACTTCCATGTTTTTGCTATTGTAAACAGAGCTGCAGTAAACATGGGTGTGCATGTATCTGCTTGTGTAAAGGCTCTTATTTCTCTAGGATATATTCCAAGGAGTGGGATTGCTAGATCGTATGGTAGTTCTATTTCTAGCTTTTTAAGGAAGCGCCAAATAGATTTTCAAAGTGGTTGTACCGTTTTACATTCCCACCAGCAGCATATAAGTGTTCCAGTCTCTCCACAGCCTCTCCAACATTTATTATTTTGTGTTTTTTGGATTAATGCCAGCCTTGTTGGAGTGAGATGAAATCTCATTGTAGTTTTGATCTGCATTTCTCTAATGGCTAATGATCGTGAACATTTCCTCATATATCTGTTAGCTACCTGAATGTCTTCTTTAGTGAGGTGTCTATTCATATCTTTTGCCCATTTTTTAATTGGTTATTTGTCTTTTTGCAGTTGAGTTTTTGCAGTATCATGTAGATTTTAGAGATCAGGCACTGATCAGAAATGTCATAGCTAAAAACTTTGTCCCAGTCTGTAGGTAGTCTTTACTCTTTTGGTGAAGTCTTTGGATGAACACAGGTGTTTGATTTTTAGGAGCTCCCAGTTATCTAGTTTTTCTTCTGCGTTCTTTATAATGTTTTCTATACTGTTTATGCCATGTATTAGGGCTCCTAACGTTGTCCATCTTTTTTCTTCTATGACCTTTATCGTTTTAGATTTTATATTTAGGTCTTTGATCCATTTTGAGTTAGTTTTCGTGCACGGAGTGAGTTATGGGTCTTGTTTCATTGTTTTGCGAATGGATATCCAGTTATGCTAGCACCATTTGTTAAAAAGACTGTCTTTTCCCCCATTTAACTGTTTTGGGGCCTTTGTCAAATATCAACTGCTCATATGTGGATGGATTTATGTCTGGATTCTCAATTCTGGTCCATTGGTCCGTGTATCTGTTGTTGTACCAGTAGCAGGCAGTTTTGACTACTGTGGCAGTATAATAGGTTCTAAAATCAGGTAAAGTAAGGCCTCCCACTTTGTTCTTCTTTTTCAGTAATGCCTTATTTATCCGGGGCCTCTTTCCCTTCCATATGAAGTGGGTGATTCGTTTTTCCATCTCATTAAAGAATGTCCTTGGGATTTGGATCGTAATTGCATTAAAGGTATAGATCGCTTTTGGTAGAATAGACATTTTTATAATGTTAAGTCTTCCCATCCATGAGCAAGGTATGTTCTTCCACTTATGTAAGTCTCTTTTGGTTTCTTGCAGAAGTGCACTGTAGTTTTCTTTGTATAAGTCTTTTACATCTCTGGTAAGATTTATTCCTAAGTGTTTTATCTTCTTGGGGGCTACTGTAAATGGTATAGATTTGGTGATTTCCTCTTCAATGTTCTTTTTGTTGGTGTAGAGGAATCCAACTGATTTTTGTATGTTTATCTTGCATGCTGATACTCTGCTGAACTCTTCTATTAGTTTCAGTAGTTTTCTTGAGGATTCCTTAGGGTTTTTTGTGTATAAGATGTCTTATGCAAATAGAGATACTTTGACTTCTTCCTTGCCAATCTGGATGCCCTTTATTTATTTATCTAGCCTAATTGCTCCGGCTAGGACCTCCAACACAATGCTGAATAAGAGTGGTGATAAAGGGCATCCTTGTCTGGTTCCTGATCTCAGTGGGAATGTTTTCAGGCTTTCTCCATTTAGGGTGATGTTGGCTGTTGGCTTTGTATAAATGCCCTTTATTATGTTGAGAAATTTTCCTTCTGTTCCTATTTTGCTGAGATTTTTTATCATGAATGGGTGTTGAACTTTGTCAAATGCCTTTTCTGCATCAATTGATATAAATCATGTGATTCTTGTCTTTTGTTTTATTTATGTGGTGGATTACATTAATCGTTTTTCTAATGTTGAATCATCCCTGCATAGCTGGTATGAATCCCACTTGGTCATGGTGAATTATTTTTTTGATATGTTGTTGAATTCTATTGGCTAGAATTTTGTTGAGGATTTTTGCATCCACATTCATGAGGGATATAGATCTATAATTTTCTTTTTTTGTGGTGTTTTTACCTGGTTTTGGTATCAGGGATATGGTGGCTTCATAGAATGAGTTTGGTAGTATTCCATCCTTTTCTATGCTCTGAAATACCTTTAGTAGTAGTGGTGTTAACTCTTCTCTGAAAGTTTGGTAGAACTGTGCAGTGAAGCCATCTGGACCAGGGCTTTTTTTTTGTTGGGAGTTTTTTGATTACCATTTCAATCTCTTCTTTTGTTATGGGTCTATTTAGTTCTACCTCTGTTTGTGTTAGTTTAGGTAAGTAGTGTGTTTCTAGGAATTCATCCATTTTTTCTAGGTTTTCAAGTTTGTTAGAGTACAATTTTTCATAGTAAGCTGATATAATTCTTTTAATTTCAGTTGGGTTTGTTGTAATGTCATCCATCTTACTTCTTATTCGGGTTATTTGCTTCCTCTCCTGTTTTTCTTTTGTCAGTTGGACATATTTTTCAATAATGTTAAATATGATACGATCCATGCAACAGTTTTGTTCCTTTCCAAAGGTCTTAGAACATTCTGAAAATGCTTTCATATTTACACAGCCAGACCATACTGAATCACAGTAATAACTAAAAAAGGAATACTTGAGTTTGAATTATAGACTATTTGAAGAGAAATCTAGTTTTACTACTTTTAATTTTGAAGTTAGTTTATTTTTTTCTTTTATGGTCTCTGTCTAAGGAAGTTGCAAAGATACTCTCCTATAATTTCTTCAAGAAGCTTAATAGGTTTAACTATTTAGGTCTGTGGCACATTTCAAATTTATCTGTTTTCTATGGTATGAGGTACAGGTCAAGGTTCATTGTGGATATCTAGTTGTTCCAGCAACATGTATTGAAAATACTTGCCTGTTCCCATTAAATTGCTTTGGTAACTTTGTTGAAAATAAATTGACCATATAAATTTCGTTCTATTTCTAGAGTCTCTATTCTGTTCTGTTGATCTATTTGGCTATCATTATGCCACTTTTACACTGTTTTGGTTACTGAAGTTTTATTGTTGTAAGTCTTAAAATCAGATGGTATAAGCTCTCCAATTTTTGTTCTTCTCCTTCCCCTCTAAAATTGTACTGACTATTCTAGATCCAGAAACCCTGGTGGCGTAGTGGTTAAGTGCTACGGCTGCTAACCAAGAGGCAGCAGTTCAGATCCGCCAGGTGCTCCTTGAAAACTCTATGGGGCAGTTCTACTCTGTCCTGCAGGGTCAGTATGAGTCGGAGTCGACACGACGGCACTGGGTTTGGTTTTTTGGTTTATTTTAGATCCCTTGCATTTCCGTGTAAATTTTAGAATCAACCCGTCAATTTCCACCAGACAGTGAGCTGGGATGTTTATTGGGATGTCACTGGATCTATAGATCAGTTTGGGGAGAAGGACAAGAATATTGAGTCTTCCTAATCACTGAGCACAATGTATCTTTGCATTTATTTATGTCTTCTGTAATTTTAGAAATGGTATTAGTATAGAGATTCTTGCACATATTTTATTAAGTTTATCTCTAATATTTTGTTTTTGTTGCTTTTATAAATAGAGTTTAAAAAACCAATCAGTTGTTTATTGCAGGTATATAGAATTATGTTTGATTTTTATATATTGGCCTTGTATCCTGTCTCCTTGCCACATTCACTTATTAGTTCCAGTAGTTGTTTTGAAGATTCGTTAGGATTTTCTTTGAACACAATCATTCTGCAGATAAAGATAGCTTCACTGTTTTCTTTCCAATATTTGTTTATTTTTCTTGCCTTGACTAGACTGTCCATGTAGTACAGTGTTGAAGTAGAAGTGGTGAGAGTGGGCATTCTTACCTTATTATTGAACGCAGAGAGGTGTTTAGTCTTTCATCATTGAGCACAACAGTGTTAATCGTCAGTTTTGCATACGTAGATCTCCTTTATCAAGTTGAGGAAGTTTCCTTCCGTTTCTAGTTTGCTGGAAATTTTTGATATGAAAGGGTATTGTATTTTGTCAGATGATTTTTCTGTATGTATTGAGGTAATCATGATTTTTCTCTTTTATCTTATTGTGGTAAGTTTTCATTGAGTTTTGAATGTTAAGGCAACTTTGCATTCCCAGTGTATACCCTATTTGGTCTTGGTATAGCATCTTTTTTATATTTTGCTGGATTTGGCTTTTTAAAATATTTTGTTAAGGACTTTTGCATTTATGATTTTGAGAGATACTGGGTCTATAATTTTCTTTTTTGTAATGTCTTTGTCTGGTTTTGAGGGATACTGGGTCTGTAATTTTCTTTTTTGTAATGCCTTTGTCTGGTTTTGGCCTCATAAAATGAGAGATAGCCTGGTACCAGTAACTCCATCATGACCAGTGGCAGAATTCTAGTTTTCTTACTTTTAAGCGCGTGGAGTGATGGCTGTTAGGTAAAAGAAGTGGAATTATTTTAATATCAGCTAAGAATCTATGCTTGTTAGCGTGAGGTGTATATGGAATAGTATACTTGTTGTGTATGACATAATGCATCAAAGATGCTGGAAGATAGTTCATTTTAAGTGGCTGAAGCAACTCACACTGTCTCTATGCTAAAATTGCATTTATATTGTATTAGCAAATTTTATCATTGAGGAATGACTTACCTAGCTGATAGCTACTTATTTGTAATTTACATAAAGTATTCAATTAATAAGACTTTATTGTATGTTAGTATTGGCATCTCAATTTTTTGGTTATATTTCTCCCAAATAAAAGCTTATATTCAGAAGTCATCTAGTATTTTACCTGTTGAGTTATTTTGTATAAAGGGGCTACATGGCCTCGGAGAAAATAATAATATTTTTTCATCTGTATTGGTGGCATTGTAGGTTGCCACTACTGCTGTGGTTTCTGTTTTTGAAAGACTTATGTGCAAAAGTAAAGATTATAAATTCAGTTTAATTCAGAGCAGAGGTTCAGTGTAGAATGGAGTTAAAAGAAAACACACCATCACTTTTGGTGAAGTACAAGTCTGGTGTTAAGTCAGCAATGGTGAGGGGGATTTGGGAGTACTCATCCTAGTTTCTATAGTGGTAGTGCACAGGCAGGGGAGTCCAGCCAAGTACAGGGAGAAAGGGTATACCTCAGGTGGAATAAGAGATTAAGGAAGAGGGGAACATGGAGTGGACAGAGGATGCTTCCTGGAGTAGGTAGGACTTTACTATAATCAGTTCCATTTACAGAGTATTTTTGCTCTGCTCTAGGTCTGTTTCCTATAGTCAAAGATTTTTTTTCTACTCCATTGAGGAGTAAACTGAGACTCCAAGAGGCTGTATTGAGATGAGTGTTTAAAATTTAGAGAGAAGTGTAAAGTGGGCATTTCAAGGTAGGAGAAAAGATTAGTAAGAAATTTTAAGCAATTTTTTTGTAATGTTAGAATTTTATTCTCTCTTGCTTTTAAAATAAGTGACCCAATGGCGAAAGTTTGAGACTTTTGTTATATTGTTAAATTAGCTTTTGCATGTGTCTGGCTTTTTTTTTTTAAATATAATTTTATTCATTTTGTTGTTTTTGATCATATACACAGCAAAACATACACCAATTCAATAGTTTCTGCATGTACCATTTAGTGATACTGATTGTATTCTTCGAGCTGTATAACCATTCTCACCCTCCTTTTCTGAGTTGTTCTTCCCCCATTAACATAAATTCACTGTCCCCTAAGGTTCCTATCCAGTCTTTTGAGTTTCTATTATCAGTTCAATCCCATATAGATAGATAGTTCTTAAAAGAGCGTAATATTCAAGGTAGACCTTTTTTTTTTTTTTACTATTTGTTAAACTATCGTTTGGTTCTCAGAAGACTTCAGCAGACATTTTTGGTTTAAGGTTTAAAGATTATCTCAGGGCAGTAGTTTCAGGGGTCCATGTAGCTGTCATGACTCTGAGAAGTCTGGAATCCATGAGAAATTAAAATTCTGGTCTTTGTTTCCCCCTTTTTGCTCAGAATTCATCTATGGAAACTTTGATTCAAGTGTTCAGTAATGGTAGCCGGGCACCATCCAGGTCTTCTGGTCTCATGGCAAAGGAGGCAGTTGTTCATGGAGGCAGTTAGCCACACATTCCATATCATTCTCCTATTCCTGACTTGCCTTTTTCCTCTGTTGTTCCAGGTGGCATGTCTGTGCCTTTTAAGCTTTGATTTTAGTTTTTTCCAAACACTTTAAATGGATTGGATTTTGTATTTTTAAGCTTGATGAGGTAGATACTTCTGTAGCAGGAAATGGAGAGTCAGAGAGTGTGTTGAACAGAATGAAGTGAACTTAGATTTTCATCACTCCTCTGGTGTTACCTAACAGTGTGACTTTGTGCCTCATGTGTACCATGTCATTAAGGTGGGTGTTGATACTTAACATCTGGCATGGGAGTCAGGCCCAGCGGCCTTTTGTCTGGGACCTTTGACCAAACTTACATAGGGTTGTTGTTGGGAGGTACACTCGAATAGACTCAGACTCATAACGACCACATCTGACAGAGTAGAACTGCCCCATAGGGTTTTCTTGGCTGTAATCTTATGGAAGCAGATTGCCAGGTCTTTCTCCTGTAGAGCAACTGGGTGGGTTTGAACCACTGGCCTTTCAGTTAGCAGCTGAGTGCTTAACCATTTGCACCACCAGGGCTGCTCTGCCAAGGTTTAGGAGAAGGTTTTTGTTCTGGTGACGTTGTCGACAACTGCACAGCCAGTTAGTGAGCACAGACAGTAATTAGACTGAGAACCTCACACTGCAAACTAAGCTCTTTACTGGATCAAACTTTCATTTTTTATATTGTGGCAAAACTATATATAGCAAAACATTTTCCATTTCAACATTTTTACATGTACAATTCAGTGACATTAATTACATCCATCATATTGTGCAACCATCAGCACTATCTGTTTTCAAATGTCTTTTGATGTCTTAACTCTGCCCCTTCTGAGTTATCTCTCTGTTAGAGTTGTTAGTATATCAGTGTTTCTCATCATAATTTCCTTCTTGTCTTGGCTTCAAAGTAGCTCAGAGCTAAATTTATTGCTTGACTGTAGTTGCTGGATTGGCCAAGGCTTTAAATAAATATATTTTATGTGATTTTTTTTTCTATTTTTATTTTGATACGATTATCAAAATTATATCTTTATTGTTTATCACCTTAAATCATTTTGAGAAGTAGGCTGGGTGTACATTTTAAAAAATTTCTGTGGGAAGAGGGCCATAAGACAAATGGAAAACATGTTTGGGTGACTTTGGTCAAAAAGTTTGGGACAGGTTTTGTATTTAAACTCTTTTTTTTTTTTATATGTTATTCTGATGCCTAACGACCCTATGAGTCGGAATTGTCAAGAAGGCAGTGGATTTGGTGGTTAGATTCCCTGTTAAATGGTCTGTATGGCTCGTTTTTCTTTCTTCTCACATGTGGTAAGAGTCAGAGGACAGTTTTTCTCTTTTAAAAATTATTTGTTTTTCTGATTATGAAAGTACTGGTGGGATAACCTTCAGTTCCGACCTTGTAGATAGACCTGTGATTCCCTGAGGTTGTGGGACCTACACCCCTGCTCTTCTTTGTGAAAAGCCTGAGGCAACTCCTCAGGAGTCCCAAGGTGGCCTCCTCCACTGCTGCTGCTGGTGGTGGGAGACGCAGAGCATGTGCCGCTGCTGGCTAATACAAACTCTTTAAATATGTCACTGGGCCTTTTTTTTCAGTCTGAATCATAGAAGTAGCTTTTATTCACTTGACACACAATTATTTGGCATCTACTCTATGCTGGGCACTGATAGGGGTGCTGTCTTTTTAGGTGCTTAATGAAGATGGTGAAGGAGCCTTGCTGGCACAGTGGTTAAGTGATCAGCTGTTCCACAGTAGAACTATGTGGCAGTCTGCTTCTGTAAAGATTACAACCTTGAAAACCCCATGGGGCAGTTCTGCTGTATCCTTAGGGTCACTATGAATCTGAATCAACTTGATGGCAACAGTTTTGGGTTTTGGTTAATGATGGCAGAGCTTCTGGGTGGTACAAATGGTGGACACTCAGTTGGTAACTGCAAGGTTGGAGGTTCGTGTCTTCTCAGAGGTGTCCTGAAAGAAAGGCTGGCAATCTAGTTCTGAAAAATCAGTCATTGAAAATCGTATGAAGCACAGTTCTACTCTGACACATATGAAGTTGCCATGAGTAGGAATTGACTCAACAACTGGTATAATGATAATGGCAGCATCATTAATAATTCTAAATATGATAGAATCATCATATAGGCAACCAATTTCAGAGGAATAATATTGGAAAGACTCATAGTAGCAGATGTAGGCAGCTTTAGTAGAGGGACTGAGGCCAGTGTAGAAACTGAGAGACATTGCTTATTCTGGGGCAATGGAGGGGAGCAAGATTCCCATTTCTAGGTTGTGTTACTAGCCTTCGAGGGCCTACATTGACACCTCTTGGCCATAATGGCAGATATTTAGGTTTATAAAGAAAAATACCATGGGCCAGACAGCCCTTTGGCATGGCCTGGAGAGATCCCTTAGTTATTTCTTGAAGTTATGTTGGGGGTGGAGTATGTAAGATGGCTTGCTTGTTCCCCTCACCCCTTGTGGTTATCTCCTTTCTATAATTCAGCTGATTGCTTTTCTTTCCAAATTGCTGGCTTAAGCTTTATCTTATCTAATTTTATCTCTTCTAGCCTTGTACCTCCAGAGCGTCATTAGGGCCTGCGCTCATTCTGTCCCTTCCATTTCTCCTGTGTTCCCTCTGCAGCCCCGGAGGGACAGGGCTAGATTTGCATAATCTGTGTTTTATGGCACTGGCAGGGTGGCTGGGGAACTTTTTCTACCTCTGGAACCTTTCATTCATGTATTTTACCACTTCCAGGATCTGGCCCTGTTTCTCTTTTCTCACTCCGTTTCTTATGACCCCTTCTCCTTCCCAACCCCACTCTGCTTTCTTTTCTTCCCTTCCGTCACATTTACATGCTCACTATTTCTTTTTACTCCAAGCATCTGTTCATCTAAATCATGAACTGCAGCTGGTATAATTAAATATGTAATAATGTCTCTTTTAATATCAGTATGTTACCTGATACACATGTTAGTAAGAGACTTGGCTGTAACCACTGGCCAAATCACTGTGTGCAACTGTCCAGTCTTGCCAGCTCCCCCTCAGGATGCTTGTTAAGCATTTTCTCAGTTCTTGCTCTTTCTGTGTCTCTTTGCACTGTGTATATCTCTCTGTGTTTGTCTTTCTTTCTGGCACAGGTCACTCAAATAGGCTCATACCTTTTCCTCTCCACAAATCCCTGGGTAAGTGGGGAGGAATACAAAAAAGTGTTCAGTCAAGTGGCTGCCCACAGAGCCAATAGTTAATTGCCATCAAGTCAGTTCTGACTCATGACAACCCCATGGGTGCAGAGTAGAACACTGCTCACAGGGTTTTCAAAGCTGTAACCTTTCGGAAGCGTATCTCCAAGCCTGTCTTCTGAGGCACCTCGGTGGGTTTGAACTGCCAGCCTTTCAGCTAGTAGTCAAGTGCTTTAACCATTTGCACCACCCAGGGACTCCATACAAGAACCAATAGAGACTAGAATTTCATACCCACACCTTTATTGTCCTTCCCACTACCTCCTCTAATGAGGCGGCACTTTGATAGCTTGGAACTCAGAGCCTGGGCATGCTCCCCTGAGTAGATTGCTGGTGCAAAGGTGGGACAGCAGGAGCAATCAGAGCCTACCTTTGGCTGGGTTCCAAGTGGTCCCCTTCCCCAAATGAATGCAATCAGAGCCTACCTTCAGCTGGGTTCCAAGTGATCCCCTTCCCCAAATGAATGCAATCAGAACCTACCTTCAGCTGGGTTCCAAGTGATCCCCTTCCCCAAATGAATGGTGGGGAAACCTGCCCATCTGTGAGGCATCTGGAGCAGAGTGACAGGAAGCAGAGGATCCAGTACTAGAATAGATTGTGATAGTTGCTTGTCTCTTCCATTTAAAGGTAAATAAAAAGCTACCTTTGCCTTAGGATTCTAGCCTCCTGGCCTGTGGGTGGATATTGACTGACAAGCATTACCTCCCATGTAGAAAAGACTTGCATGCAGGGACATAAATTAGAGCTCAGCTTTGGCTGTATCTTCTTCTTTTTTTTTTTTTCCGAGTGGAATTAGAACATGTAGTTTCTTTTGAGGTTACAAAAAGCAAACAAGGATCCCTTTCCCCCCAGACTGGAGGAAATAAACTAATTACTGAAATCCTGGTTTATCAGCCATAAAAGATTAAAGCTGGGGCAGTTATATTAGAAGATCCTGATGTATCCTGGACCACAAAATTCGATTCCTTTTCAGGAAGAGAAAAACTTCATTTTAGACTTAGGTAACTGGGTCCAGCTTTTTTAGGATATTAGATACAAAGAACACTAGACTAAGGTTGTAGAGCTGAATTTTTGCACAGTGATAGGCAGTCAGTTACCTTCCCCGAGCTGTTTCCTTGGCTCTCTAAGGGGAATATAAAGTCCTGCCTCAGAGGTGGTAGTGAAGATCAAGTGGAAGAAGCCTATGCCAAGCACATAGTAAGTGTTCAATAAATATTAATAACCAATAAGCCCTTTGATGGGTCTGCTGCAGCACTGGGTGGTTCCTTTGTTTTTGTTGGTCGGTTTATTAATGACTGGACCTAAGTAAAGCGTGTTTCTTGTGCTTCTGTGGACACTGGTGCTTTTAGGGCCTTAACTGTATTGTTTTCATGGAAATTTTGAAACCATTCATGGCTCTGAAAAGGGCAGAAAAGCTTTGAATTTCCTTTTTTCTTTCTTTGCAAAAGATTTTGAAGCTTAAGTCATGTAATTAATAACAGGGGAGGTTAAAAGTCGAAGATTTTTCTCTTACTCTGGTCATTTTTAAAGCTGAACTTGGCATGGGTTGAAGCAAATTCGTGTCTTCTTGACCATTCACTTTTTTTTTTAAACTGAGAAAATAGATTCTATCGCTAATAAAATAATTACAAACAGCCCTGTTAACATCTGGTACTGATTTTTCACAGCATTGTTGAAACGCATGGGAACTACCAGGTTAAAAGATGTAAAAATAGACACCAATCCATATAGTCCAGATGATATCTCCAGGCTGGAAGGTCCAAGTGGCATGAGAAGCTGTCTAGAGCAGGGCTGGGCAAACTGTGGTCTGCACGCCACACTCGGCCTGTTGCCTGGGGTTATGCGGCCTGTGATCTAAGAAAGATATTTTACGTTTTTTGGTGGTTGGAAAAAAATCCAAATAATATTTTGTGATATGTGAAAATTATATAAAATTAATATTTCAGTGTCCATAAATACAGTTCATTAGAACACACCATACCCATTCATTCATGTATTGTCTATGTCTCTTTCCTACTACAATGGCAGAATTGAGTAGTTGCCCCAAATATTTATCTCTGTCCCTTTACAGAAAAAGTTTGCCAGTCCCTAGTCTAGATAATGAGGTGTTTTAGTTCTAATATGTATTAATTGATAAATGATCTCTTTTTAAATTTCAGCTTTTAACTTTAGGTTTTTTTTTTTTTAACTTTTATTTTTTACTTATAAAAAAGAAAAATAAACCTGGCCGATTAATAAATACACATGGTAAAATTTTTTCAGTGTAAAAAATGGTATAAAGTAAAAACCTGTCCCCATGCATTCCCCATCCCAATTCTTCTACACTATCAATAATTTAATATTTCAAAAATTGTTTTCTGGCTATACCAAGATATATTTGTATATCTTTTTTTTTTTTTCTTTCAGGTGAAGTTAACATTTAAATTGCACACATTAAAAAAATTTTTTTTACATTTATGTTTTTATGTTATATGTTCGGTTTTTCTAAATAATTTTTAGTATATAAGTCAAACAAAAAGAGAAGTTTGGATTCTTAAGGTTTTTGTGTATCTTCATCCACTTTCTTGCCTATGTTATTTTGAAGCAAAACCAGGTACATCTTTTGTCTATAAATATTTCAGTACTCATCTCTAAAAGATAATGACTTTTTAAAAAGTAACCACAAACCATTAACACTTCTTAAAAGTGACAGCCATTCCTTAATATAAATTTGTACCCTGGATATTACCTACAGTTCTCTCTCTCTTTTTTCCCCCACAGTTGTCTTTTATGTGTCATAATTTCTTTTACTCTTTCTTTGAATCGGGATCCAGATAAAGTTCACACATTGTGATTGGTTGCTATCTTTTTCTTTCTTTCCTCCTTGCTATTTATTTTACAAAGAAACAAAGTTTTTGTTACATAGTTGTTTAACATCTCTGTGCTATCATTTACATGTTCCTCTATCTTAAATTTCCTGTAAATTGGTAGTAGTTAGATCTAAAGGCTCGATCACATTCAAGCTTTATTTTATTACCATTTTTTAGATAGGCTACTTCATAGGTGGTGAGTTCTTCCAACTTCATAGGTGGTGAGTTCTTCCAACTTCATAGGTGGTGTGTTCTTCCAACTTCATAGGTGGTGAGTTCTTCCAACTTCATAGGTGGTGTGTTCTTCCAACTTCATAGGTGGTGAGTTCTTCCAACAGGAGGCGCTCAACATCTGGTTGTCTCTTTTTGTGGTGTTAGCACTTGCTGCTGTTTAATGCCTAAATTCAGTCATTCATTATCGTTAGTTGCTGTCACATCTATTCTAACTCATGGCAGCCCGGTGTGTGCAGAGTAGAACTGCTCCATAGGGTTTTCAAGGCTATGTGATCTTTTGGAAGCAGGTCACCAAGCCTGTTTTCCTAGGTGCTTCTGGGTGGGTTTGAACTACCAACCTTTCAGTTACTAGTCCAGCGCTTAAACATTTGTGCCACCAGGGGACTCCTAGTCATTCATTATGGGCTTTAAAATCACGATAGTCTGTCATTCTTTCACCATTTATTGGCTGGAATGTTTGATTTGTCCCTATATTTAGCAGTCTTCAAAGTAATTAATTGGCTCATTAGCATTCCTTAACATTTAGTGACTGGCTTGGTTTTTTGGTTTTATTTATTTTGTAAGTATTAAGGATCTAAACATATTGTGTTTCAATTCATTGACCCCCACGTGTTTGTTTTTCCTCCTGTGGGGCTTGTGTATTGCTGTGATGCTGGAAGCTATGCCATAGGTGTTAAACTACTAGCAGGGTCACGCATGGTGGACAGATTTCATCTAAGTGCCAAGACTAAGACATATTAGGAAGAAGGACCTAGTGGTCTACTTCTGAAAAAGATTATCCTGTGAAAACCTTATAAATAGCAGTGGAACATTGTCTGATACAGTGCTGGAAGATGAGTCCCTCAGGTTGGAAGACAGTCAAAATACGACTGGGGATGACCTGCCTCCTCAAAGTAGACGTGGGTGGAGTCAGGCTTTTGGGACCTTCATTTGCTGATGCAGCATGACGCAAAATGAGAAGAAACAGCTGCAAACATCCATTAATAATAGGAATATGGAATGTATGAAATATGAATTTAGGAAAATTGGAAACCGTAAAAAATGAAGTGGAACTTATAAACATCTCAAAAGAGAAAAAGAAAAAAAAATCAGAAAAAAAAAAAAAAGCAGAGCCCCCAGGGATCCCACCGGGTGCGGCTGCAAAGACGGGGGAAGTGCCTCCCAGGCCACACAGTACGACCTGGCTAGAAGGGGCTCCCAAGTTGTGAAAAGAAAAAGAAAACAAACAAAAAAGGAAATGCCCCCAGAGATCCCACCCAGTGTAGCTGTGGAGACCGGGAACTGGATCTCAAGCCAGGTGGTACAGCCCAGCTAGAAGGGGCCCCTAAGCCTTGAAAAGAAAAAGAAGACAAACAAAACTGAACAAAAACACAAAAAGGCTCCGGGAATCCCACCAGCATGGTGGTGCGGTCCGGGGAAGCAGTACCCCAGCCGAGTGGTGCTTCACAGCCTTTTCAAGAAGGAAAGCTGGCACATGGAACCAGGTGTTCAAGAGAAAGGGAGGGGGTGGTGAGAGGCAGGGAAGAAACCAAAAGAAGCCAAAAAGAGTAACACCAGCAACAAACAAATGATGGAGCTGCCCAGCGTGGAAGGGGCAAATCCAAGGGACATAGACCCTGGTCTTGATGCACTGGAGGCCAAGCAGCAAGGGGGAGAAAGGTAGGGGTGGGAAAGTGCATATCGCTGGTTACTGGGTGTTCTGTCTCCTACTGGGAGCTCTGTGAAGCTATTTTCCCATACTCCTTGTCTGCCGATCTCCGATGTGGGTGGGGTGAATCCAGGCGGCAGGGACCCTGCACTTCCCAGCCAGCCTAGTGACCGCAGCCAGCTAGGAAGCTGCAGAGGCTGAGCAGTGGGGAGAAGAATAGGGGATGGGGAAGCGTATCGTATATCGCCGGTTACCAGGTGTTCTATCTCCTGCTGGGAGCTGCGTGAATCTGCTTTCTTGTACTCCTTGTTTACCGATCTCTGACTGGAGTCAAGATGGTGGATCCATCCTGTGTTAGCTGATAGGGGATCTCTGAACGTATCTCTCCTCGAGCTCTGTTCTCTGTTAGTTTTTTATTGCATTCAGTGCTTGGCTGAGTTCCTTATCTCTTCATTTGATGCTTAGGGTTCCAGGATTGATGTTTGTCTCTGTTTTACCTAGTTTTTTGGGTCTTTGCTGTGGAGGGACGACGTGGTGCTTCTGTCCATAGTGCCATGTTGGCTCCGCCTCTGTTGTGTTTTATTGACTATGCAAAGACTTTCGACTGTGTGGATCATAACAAATTATGGATAACATTGCGAAGAATGGGAATTCCAGAACACTTAATTGTGCTTATGAGGAACCCGTACCTAGAACAAGAGGTAGTTGTTCAAACGGAACAATAGGATACTGAGTGGTTTAATGTGAGGAAAAGTGTGTGTCAGGGTTGTATCCTTTCACTATCTTTATTCAATCTATATGCTAAGCAAATAAGCGGAGAAGCTGGACTAAGTGAAGAAGAAAGGGCCATCAGGATTAGAGGAAGACTCGTTAACACCCTGTGATATGTGTAGATGACACAGCCTTGCTTGTTGAAAGTGAGGAGGACTTGAAGCACTCATTGATGAAGATCAGAGACGACAGCCTTCATTATGGATTACAGCTCAACATAAAGAAAGCAAAAATCCTTACAACTGGGCCAATAAGCACCGTCACGATAAACAGAGAAAAGATTGGTGTTGTCAAGGATTTCATTTTACTTGGGTCCACATTCAATGCCTGTGGAAGCAGCAGTCAAGAAATCAAATGATGCATTGCACTGGGCAGATCTCCTGCAAGAGATCTCTTTAAAGTGTTAAAAAGCAAAGACGTTACTTTAAGGACTAAAGTGTGCCTGACCCAAGCCATGGTGTTTTCAATCGCCTCATATGCATGCGAAAGCTGGACAGTAAGTAAGGATGGGCAAAGAAGAATTGATGCCTTTGAATTATGGTATTGGCAAAGAATGTTGAATATACTATGAACTGCCAGAAGAATGAATGAATCTGTCTTGGAAGGACGAGCAAAGAAGAATTGATGCCTTTGAATTATGGTATTGGCAAAGAATGTTGAATATACTATGAACTGCCAGAAGAATGAATGAATCTGTCTTGGAAGAAGTACAGCCAGAATGCTCCCTAGAAGGCACGATGGTGAGACTTCATCTCACGTACTTTAAACATGTTATCAGGAGGGACCAGTACATAGGGTACATTGGATCACTATGAGTGGGAACTGGCTTGACAGTACCTTACAACAACAATCTGTTGAAGTTATTCATGGTAAAATTGCCTCCTTTTGGCTAGTTTAAGCCTTTTCAAGTTGCACCAACTTGAAAGTCCTTTTGACATGACCCCTAGTTGTCTTTTTTTCTATCTGTTACAAGATGTTCTGGCTTCATTTTGCACATTTCTTGCCCCAGATAATGGAATCATCTGTTTCTCCAAGGAACCCTGCTTGTTTTTAGTGGGAATATGTAATTACCACCTGGGTGAAGAAACAGAACATGGCAGAAGTTCAGAAGTCCTCAGTGGGTCCTTTTCTGATCACAATCCTCTCCAGGGTCACCACTCTCTTGACTTTTATGGTAATCACTTCCTTTTCTTTTTTGTTTTATTATTTATGTATGCACCCTTAAGCAATATAGGTTAGTTTTGTCTGTTTTTGAATTTTATACAAATGGATTATACTGCTTGCATTATTTCATACCTTACTTCTTTCATTCAACATTACAAGATTCATTCATGTCTTTACATGTAGTCATAATTCATTTTCTTTGAAATATATTCCATTGGACAAATAGACTGTAATTTACTTACCTCTTCTATTGTGTATTTCAGTTGTTTCTAGTTTTGAGTTGTTACAAGTGCTGCTAAGACTTTCCTTGTACCTGTCTCCTGGTGCACAGGTGCATGTATTTCTGCAGGATAACTTTACATAGAAGTAGAATTACTGGGTCAAAAGGTACACATATTGTCTTTCCAAAGAGTTGTACCAATTGATACTCCTAACAAATGGTGTATGAGTATGCTTACTGCTTTATATCCTTGCCTGCACCTGGAATTTTCAGACTTACATTTTTGTCAGTCTTTCTGGTGCAAAGTGGTGTCTCACTGTGACATTAGTTTGGTGTTTTTTCAGATTATGGTGAGGCTGAACAACTTTTTATGTTTAACTGACAATTTGGATTTCTTTCTTTGTGAAGTTTGTGTTCAGGTTTTTGGCACATATCTTCAGTGGGTTGTCTTTTTCTTACTGATTTGCAGATGCTTTTTTATAAACCGGATAAAGGTTCTCATTGGTTGTATGTGTTGTGAATATCTTCTCTCATCCTGTGGCTTATGTTTTCACTTTACGGCATCTGTTGATTAACACAAGTTCTTATATCTTGTTTTTAGAAAATCTTTCTCTGCTTTAAATAGGACATATAATAGAGATAAAAAATACTATATAATAAAGTTATAGAGTAAAACATCTTTTAAAAGCTTTATAGCTTTACCTTTCTCTGCACATCTTTTTCTAAATATTTACACAAAAGAAATACTGTGACTTTGTTCTACACTTTACTTTTTCACAGAAAGTTTTTTATTTTACAGATTTTGCCACATCATCAAATACTGATCCACCTCATCCTTTGTCATGGTGGCATAGTATTCCATTGATGTAATTAAGGTTGTTTCCAGTTTTATTTCCTATTAAAATGGTACTTCAAGAACTTTTTTACATAATCTTAGCATAATTTTGTGAGTATATCTCTAAAGCACATTCTTAGCAGTGAATTTCTGTGTCAATTTGGTTGTTTTCAATACTGACAGATAATACCATATTTCTCTCAGTACATGTAAAAATAATCAGCAGTTCATATTGTCTAAATTAGAATGTCCAGCTGGCCACATCCGGAGGAACTACTGAATGTGAAGTGATTTTTAAACCTGTTGTTGTAAGCGGCCGGTGAGCCAGCTCGGGCTCACGGCAGCCTCATGTGTAACGAAATGTTATACATGCTGTCTTCATAATTGTTGGTATGTTTTAGTTCGTTGTTGTGTCAGTCCATCTCATTCAGGATTTCTCTCGTTTTAGCTGACCTTCTGCTTTACCAAACATGATGTCCTTTTCAGGGACAGGTTAAGGCATGTGAGGGCCCTAAACACTAATGATCTCTGGTGCCCTTCCTGTGCTTACTCATGTATTCCAACAGGATACAGACGGGATATATGAGTTATATGTATACATGTATATGTGTGTGTGTGTCTTCCCTATCCATCATGTAATTTCTTTTTAAATGCAACCATAGTATTAGCGATTGAACGGAAAAATGGTACATGCCATTTTAGCAGAATGAGGTGAACTGAATTATAAAATTTTTAGTGGATGTTGGGTACTAAGATTTTTACTATATACTACATTTTCTACAAAAAGGGTATTCCACATATTCTACAACAAAGAAAATGAGTCAGCGAATTTAGTTGTTTGAATAATCAGTGTAAAACTCTATCTGCCACAATGAAAAATTGACTTTCACCAATTTTGCTTTAAATGGCTCATACTTCAATTTGATGCTTGTTTCATAATAATGCTATAATTATAAATGAACAAATGAAAAGATGCCATAAAAGAAAATTTAATGATCAGAAAACAAATATTACAACAAATTATTATATTTTTAGATAGATCTTTCATCTCTAACATGTTTTAATTAAAAACATTTCATTGTTCTTTGCTCTTACAAATTTTTCAGTGATTTTCTCACAGTTTAGCTGCTGAACAATACCTACTTCCATACATAATAAGGATAACGAATCGAATCTTTCTTGAATCGTTGTACACTGAAGGTTTTTGAATCTCTTTAGGGGTGGAAATGAGTGTTCGGTTGAGCAATTTGTAATCATTAAAATTAAGAATATGTGTAAAGCAATTCCAGCGTTTGGAAATACGAATTGTATTTTATCTTCTGTTATGGAATCATGCGTGCCTACATAAGTAAAATTTGCCTTTCCTGAGTCTGTAAACTTAGTTCTCATGTAAGACTGAAATTGTCGGACTTTTCCGTAAAGATTTGTATTTAAGTCATCAGGATCAGCCTGCACTAATTTCTTGGATGCCTTCATGCATTCTTCATCAGGTACATCCACATTGTTTAAGAAGGAAAATCTATTTGAAAGAACTTCATACACTTTTGCCCTTCTTTTCATGCAAGATTCACGTGTGTCAATGATGGTAGGATGTGGTTACGTGAGATTGATCTCTTGGCAGTCAGTACTTCTGGAGGACTTCAGTCATTTGTTTCTTCTGGATGCTTCTGCAAAGGTGAACTGCTTGGTAATCAGTACATGGCAGTGTTTGTTATTTTTTCAAAATCTTCTCTTAAATTATGTAAATACCTGTAATGTGTGCATGTCTTTAAATTTACTTTTGAATCTTGGAGAACTTGACTCATTTCATGAAAATGCTGTGATATGTTATTCCTCATAACTGACATAAATGCATGCTCTGGTGTTTACATTTTGTTGGCGATGTTTTCAGCTTCTCTCTTGGTATCTCCTTTTTGTGCTTGGTCTTCAGTCTTTTCTAAGGCATTTAGAATCTGAATGTATGATTTCAGGATTGCATTCGTTGCTACAGCATGTGCTTCCCAGTGTGTATTAGAAAGACATTTTAATACTCGATCATTGCCTAAATATGTTTTAAGAACTGTCCATAGGTAAGTAAAGGCAGCAAAAAATGTATAGAGTAACTGAACAGTAAAAAAATCAACTGCTTCCGGACAACAATTTACTGTGCCATGTCGTACAAGGTTAAGTGAATGAGCAGCACGTGGTGTGAAAATAGCATACTCATTATGTTCTAAAATTTTCTCTTGCATGCCTTTATTGGCAACATTGTCATAGGACTTGGCCTCTGCACTTCGAAAAATCAATTTTGCAAACTTCACATAAATAGTGAAGTACTTGGTTTGTAATTTCTTCACCAATATGACTTCTTAAGCTAGCAAATGTGGTAAGTCACTTGACATGTTTTTCATCTGTTGGAGATACATATCTTAAAACAATTCTTAGCTGATCTGTATGAGAAAGACCAGGAGTAGAATCTACAGACAAACTGAAATATTGAGGTATACTTATCTCGCTGAAAATAGTTGATTGAACTTTATCACTTAGGTTTATTAATTCTTCACACGGTGTTTTAGACATATATAATGGGCTGCCCTTTCCTGTGTTACAGTATTTTGAGATGTAACCTACTAAAAATGGATCAGACTGAGCAACAAGCAAATCCCCCAAATTTCCATTTTGTGAGGACCCAAACACTTCATTTCTTCCTCGAAAAGATAACTCAGGTTCAGCGATTGTTGTGATAGCAACAACATGTTGCAAAATGGCTTTCCAGTACTGATGTTCTTTGTTAATTTGTGTTTCCACTTAATGAGTTAAGCCAAACCATGTGTTTGGTTTGAATATGATAATATACAGTCTCTGTGAATTGAACCGTTTTCATGTTTATCAGTCATATTCGAGTTGCGTCAATTGCTAAATCCATCCATAGCAAATCGAGAATTAAATGATTTAGGACTGAATAGCTTGCAAACAAAACATCTGACTGATGGAAGATACTATGGCCACTTCCTCTTAAAATTTTCACCCTTAGCTTTGTACCCTAGGAATATATTCTGGCTACAGAACCTTGTTTGTTTACCGTCCAGAAATTTTTGACATGAATTTTCAAATGGTCCACTGTGATGTTGACAATCACTTGGCCCTCTTTTGATCCAATAATTTACATCATTAGAAGAAAAACTTTTCCACAAAGCAGGATTTGTATTTCTGTTGTTTCTGAGGTCTGCAGGTACAACAATTTCAGATTCTGAAATAATTCAACTTTCTACACTATTATTAATTTTTTTACTACAGGGAGGAATGGATGCAGAATTTGGAACAAATTCTGTCATATTCTTATTGTTATTAGTAATTTTAGCACTAGCGGTACTAATACGATGATTTGTACCTATTAAACTCGAGCGTTCAATGGAAGAAGTTTCTTCTGGTTCATTAAATTTTAGAAAGGAAGTTAATTTTGGAATTGTCTTTTAGGAATTTACAAATTCTTTTTATCTTCTGCGAGCTTTCACCGTTTCATTTTACCTGGATTTAAAATTACGTCACTTCTTAAATTTGGTTCTATTGTAGCAAATACATTTGAATAATAGAAAATAAATAAAATTTATAAAACAAGTAAAATTTGTAGTATAAAATTTATACACAAAAAAATTTATTTGAAAATTAGTAAGTTAAAAAAATGATTTGGAACATGAAATTTTATTCCTCAGGTCTGAGATAGTCAAAAGAAATAGTACTTACAAGGTAGTCGGAAATAATTTTATTCATTTGTGGTACAATGTTTTTTGGTGGGTCCTTTGCAGATCTCACAAGCGTTTTTCATCTTGAAATAGTACTAAAAAACTTGCACTTGCAAACTCACTTTCCACTGATGCTGCGCCTTCACAGTTCCTTGGGCGACTGCTGATACCTGCCTGGGGCGAAAGTGATCAAAAAGAGCATGGTAAAAATACAAGGGTGTGCTCAGTCTGAAGATGCATTTTGGTTCACTTTTCGCAAGACAGGACCAGATACATCCTGAGTCACATGATAATAGCACTGCATGTGTGTTCTTATGTGGTTGAAGAGAGTTGAATGTGAGGTTATACCCAGTGGGTCCAAAATGAGAAGGAAAATATAATTGTTGTCGTACACAAAATTTATAAAATGTACATTTTATTTGTGGAACTGTTCAACTCCCTTATTTGGAGATTTGTACATAATTTTCGTAACCATCTCACAACTTCTTGACTTGCATTTTTTTTTTTTGTCGTAACAGTAACAATCAATTTCTTAAAAGGAAGTCGGCCTGAAAGGGAAATGAAAAATAAGTTACATTTATATAATTTTTATTTTCTAAGTATTGATTTAATTTATTTCCTGGAGGAATTGTTCAGTTTCCTTACATGGAGATACGTAAATATTCTGACAACATATAAATGTAACGTTCTGATAAACTCCCTTTGCTTTCTTGGAAGACGAATTTAGAAACACACTCATGCTTGCAAAACAAACATATTTTGCTCCATAAATAAATACTGAATTTTGCATCCTCTTAAGGAGTCCTAGTGGTTTGGTGGTTAAAGTGCTCAGTTGCTAAACAAAAGGTCAGTGGTTCGAACTCAGCAGCTGCTCTGCAGGAGCAAGATGTGGCAGTCTGCTTCTGTAAAGATTTACAGCCTCGGAACCCCTGTGGGGCAGTTCTACTCTGTCCTGTAGGTCTCCAGGAGTTGAAATTGACTTGAAGGCAATGGATTTGGTTTATGATAATGTGTCTAATATTAGCATATATATTTATTAGCATACATAGACTAATGTTAAGCACTGTGTCCCACGCAACAGACAAAAAACAAAGCTCACTTGATACATAAATTAAAACTTTTTGTGTTAGGTAGATATTAATATTCCCAGTATTCTTTGGATGTTTGCTATGTTAGTATTATATTACATTATTACCCATGTTAGTATTATATTAAATGTATGCTAGGTTGTGTCCACATGTATGCCAGATGTATTTTAAAGTTATAAATATTGTTTACAAAACTTGGGACATAGCTCTGTACATAAATGCAATACAGTTAAAAAGTAATTTGAGGAATTCATTGCAATGGTCGTCTTACTTGAGTTCTTTTGCTTTTGCAAAGACTAGAGTTCCCGTTGGTTACTTACCAGGACGTGGATGGGCAAGAGCGTACCCTCGTGTTTGTATCACGGCAAAGGGCATTGCTGGTCCCCCTAACTGGAACTGCTGGATAAGCAGACGTGGATTATACAAGACAGTTCCCTCAAAGTGGATCAGAGACCTGTTGTCTATTAATATAATCCGTCCTTGTCCGTTAACCACTTCTGTTGGATTCCATTGTAGATTGGGTGAATGTAGCAAGAGTTAGACTTGATAGCCCACTGCCACCCCTTGTTTATTAGAAAGACATAGTATATGCTGAAGAGACCTGCCAAGAAAAGAAGTTTCAATTATATGGGAGGGGACCGTAGGAGACAGATGTCAACGAAGGCCTCATAGCTTAAACAACCTTGTGCCTGGGCGCCCTCTTGATCCTTTGTAGACTTTATTTCTGGCCTGCACATTCTCACACAGTGGAGCTGGTATCAGTTTCATCCAGTTGCCTTCTGCTGATATGCTTGCTTTTCCTTTGTCCTGTCTTCTTGGCATCTGTGGGTCTTTGCTTTGGACAACTGGTGCCCCTGTTTTGTTGATACCCTAAACATGTGAATACCTTGCTTATTGGGTAATCTGTCCCTGTCCTTCTCTAGAGATTGGTCTTTCATGATGATGTGTCCAAAGTAAGCAATCTGAAGTCTCACCATCCTTGCTTCTAAGAAGCATTCTGGTTCTATTTCTTCTAAGACTTATCTGTTCTTTTGGTATATTCAGTATTCTTCGCTAATACCACAGTTTGAATGCATCAATTCTTCTGTCTCCCTCTTTCTTTGCCCAGCTTTCACATGCATATGAGGTGATTGAAAAGACAGTGGCTTGGGTTAGGCACACCTTAGTCCTCAAAGTGACATCTTTGCTTTTCAACACTTCAAAAGAGATCTTTTGCAGCAGATTTGCCCATTGTAATAAGTCCTTTGGTTTCTTGACTGGTGCTCCCAGGGACAATGATTGTTGATCCAAGTAGAAAGAAATCATTGACAACTTCAGTTTTCTCTCTGTTTATTGGTCCTGTCATGAGGATTTTTGCTTTCTTCATGTTCAGGCATAATCCATACTGAAGGCTGTAGTCTAAGTGCTCAGCTACTAACCGGAAGTTTGGTGCTTGGAATCCATCTAGAGATACCTCAGAAGAAGGGCCTGGGTGGCTGTCTGCTTTTGCAAGGTCACAGCTTTGAAAATCCTATGGAGTGCATTTCTACTCTGACACACATGGAGTCACCATGAATCAGAATTGACTTGATTATAACTGAATTTTTAGAGGTATTCTGTATTAATTGCAATATGATTGTTTTTAAAAGGTTGAAACTTGCCATTCTCTGTGTTGCAAAACAAGAAATCTAACTTATGCAGCCAAACTAATTTGGAGCAAATTTTATGGGAGAGTTCTGAGCTTGGGTAGGGTGAACATCATAAAGAACAGTAAGGCAGGCAGATACTTAATTGTGGTGTAAGGTTAGCACAGAGAGCCTCTTCTGTTGACTAGGTGTTCTTTGGAACAACTAAGTTGTGAGCTCTTGGCTTCTTGAAGAATCACCCTCCCCAAAGTAGGGCCTGCCACTAGCCTTTTGGATCTTTGAATTTATTCCCATCGAAATGTTTTTTTTTCCTGTTGTTTTAGTAGTTCTTTGAACATATCTGTTTTCGTACCAAACATTTCACTGAACAATTAACAGTCTTCTAGAGATTAGTAGATGCTGTGGGGGGAACTCCAAAGATTGATCATGAAATTTACTCTTCTCCAGCAGCTTGCCATCTCATAGAGGAACTCAAGGAGTATACTTATGTAACGGACTTTTACCATTAATGGGGTATTACCCCCTTCAAACTATCAGTTAAAGCAGTAGTTTTTTTCTCAGCTAGCTCAATGGAATTTTTCTTATAAGTTCCATGGTTACTTTAAAGAGTGGATTATATAGAATCCCAGATCTGGAGGAAGGGTAGTAAATCAGATACCAGTTAGATATAAGTGAAGTGGCCAGTTTACTTACCAACGGATAGGAAAATAGGAGTCGCAGCTGTTCAGATGTTCCTTTAAGAAGAGACAACGTCGTTAGTTCGTGTTGAAGGGCAAAAAAACCAAACCAAAACAAAAAAATCTCCCCAAAACCAACCTTCCTAATGCTTCTAACTCAAAGCTGTTCAGCTTCCCTGAATTGATCATTAACAAGGAGTTAAAATGGTACTTCCCCTTGTCACCTTCTCCCTGCTTTGTGAGGGTAAGCCTTTTTTGTTGTCGGGAGGGGATGGGGGCAGAGGAGGAGTAAAGAACTTTGGTGTTTACATTTGATTTAGTATTTGTTATTCCCCAAATTTGCAGAAATTAGGGCTGTCTCTTTGGATAGGTGTATCGTGTATACTTGGTATATATACACTACAATTTTACGCAGATCACGTGCTCCTTCCGTGTTTGTTTGCTGGCCGTGCCCTCCCCCCTGAAATATTTCTGAAAGCGTGCTATGCTCATTTTTTTTTTTTTTTACAGCAACCTGTGGAAGAGGATTGGCAGGTGGCATTTGTTAAGCTGCCTAGTGGGGGGAGGGTGCAGCTGGGAAACGTACAGGGCTTACATTATTTGTGTAAAAATGTGGCACTCAATGTCTGTATCTTGCTACATGCTTGACCTTGTGTAAGACGCTCTGGGAGTACTCAAAAATATAGTACCCAGGCTGAGATAAATATGTGAGCAATAATTATTACCCTCATAGTAATAAATATTATCCTAATAGTGTTTACTATGTGCAATGGCTGTAAATTTTAAAGTTGTTGTAAATGCTGGGAAAAACCCTGTGGCAGTCAGATGGCTCATCTCGTTTAGTTCTCGCAGCTGAACTGGTGGAGTTACTCTTATTGAATTTTACAGGTGAGGAAACTGAGATTCAGAGAGGTTAGGTAACTTGCCCAGTGTCACGTGGCTGGTATTAGATTCACACCCAGATGTGTCCAGGGCCAGGGTATGAACTTTTTCTTGAGGTGGGGAAAGGGGGCGTGGAACTTAAAACATTTTTATTATACAAATAATACAAATTAAATAAAACGAAGTACAAAGAAGAAAATAAACTTACTCGTAATTCTGCCATACAAACATGCCCATCTTTAATAGTTTTATTTCCTTCTAGTTAGTGTTTTCATGTCTTCTGATTTATTTCTATATCCAGCCAGCCTCTATCAGCCTGTCAGTGAAGCCAGCTGCTAATTCATTAAAAGACCTTGGGACTGAGGACATACAAGTAATAAATCAGAATGCTTTATTTGGCTTCGGGGCTGGGGAGGACACAGACCTGACGAATTCATACCATGGTTCAGCTCAAGGAAGGACTTGCCCCAAAGTGTTCCCTTAAGCTTTCTCCACTCCCCCAACCATTAGACTCTCTCTACTGTGAAACAGTTGAAGAAAGCTGTCTATAAAGGGGCAAATTCCACAGCATGTACAATCATAGAAAGTCTGCCGTACAATATAGAAAAGGACAGGGCTAGCAATAACTACTTGGGGATTTCATAGAAGGGTGAGATGGTGGTGGGAGGTAAGGGCTGGCTAGAACAAAAGGGAAGGCTTCCTGAGACAGATGGGACCGGGGCTGGGTGTCATCCAGTTGAAAACCTGCAAAGCTGCGGGAGAAAGTTCCTGTACTATGTAAAGGTCGTGAGAACCTCCAGTCCTGGGAGGATCTAGGCAAGGGAAAAATCAGATGGGACTTTACTCAGTGAGCTGTCAGCCATTTGCCTGGTGATTGGTGAGGGTTACCTGCATGTCATGCCTGTTTCCAGTGACAGAATAGAGCTTCCCCTTGTATTAATATCAAAAGAAGAGTTGTGTATTATGGATCAATGTACATTTCAGGTATATGGCATATTTAAATGTAAAAGTTGGAATAATGCATGGAGTGGTTTGAGAATCGTGAGCCATGTTGGTTAAAGGATCAGGTCATCAGACCTTGGGTTCTAATCTCAGCTGTGCTACTTTCTAGCTGTGTGACCTGGCAAATTGCTTAGTCTCTCATTTGTAGAATGTGGTGCCACTAACAGCCCCTACTTCATAGAATGTTGGGAGGCTTAAGTGAGATAGGCACATAAAGCTTCAGCACAGTGCCTGACACAGAATAAGTGCCCAGTAAAGATTGGCTAATATTTTATAATTCCACAGAAGGGGGAGAGAGATATTAAGCTTTGAAAACAGTTCTGCATTCTTCCCTTTGTGCTCATGAATAAAACCATGCTTTGAGACTTCAGGCGAGTCTCACTTTACCATTTTGGGCCTCAGTGTCCTCAGTGGTGAGATGATGGGGTGGTTCTACATGACCCATGACTACAATGCTATGATTCTGTAGTTGTAAAGACTGTCTTACTGAATACAAAGTTCTTCTCAGAGTCTTTCCTCCCCACGTTTGATCCTCCCCACAACACTGACAGGGCAGTGATTATTCCTGTCATTTTTCCAGTAGAGGAAGCAGACTTGGAGATATTTAATGACTTGCTTTCACAAATCATCAGAGAGTATGTTCTAGAAAATGAAAGCTAGGTTCCCTTTAAAATGAACACATGTAAAATAGATGCACCTCGATTGAGTTTTGGCATTGTCATGAGACCGAGCCTGAAGGGGGTTCTTAGAGGAGCTGGGTGAGGATTTCATGAGAGACAGTTCCCAGTGGAGCTTCAGGCTAGGACTGTCACGGTGCGACAGTAATTTACAGGCCACTGACAGCGGGAAAAGGTCATTGTGTTCTTTATTTATAAATGAAAATATAAAGCAACTTGGGGTGCAGGGGAAAGTATAAGGGCTTATAAAGACACTGACCTGAAAATCCCTGGTTGTTTTCATGTAAAAATTCAATTTGTTTGATGCAATTAGCCAGATCTGGACTTTTTTTTTTTTTCCTTCTAAAGCAGTTGTGATTCAGGGCACTGGGTAAACACAGTGCTGGGCTTGGAGATGGAGAGGAGGCACTCTGGCAGAAGTGGAAAGTCTGATTCTTTCTATTGTGTGCCCTGATGTAATTCTTTTTCTACGTGCCCTTTGTGGTTTATCACTTTCCGTTCTGCACACCCTTTTTGTAAAGCAATTGTAATTGTTGTTAGGTGCTGGCCAGTTGATTCCGACTCAGCGACCCTGTGCACAAAAAGTTGCCTGGTCCTGCACCATTCTCACAGTCGTTGCTATGTTTGAGTCCATTGTTGCAGCCACTGTGTCAATCCATCTGGTTGAGGGTCTTCCTCTTTTTTGCTAACCCGCTACTTTACCAAGCATAATGTCCTTCTCCAGGGACTGATCCTTCCTGATAACATGTCCAAAGTATGTGAGAAGAAGTCTTGCCATCCTTGTTTCTAAGGAGCATTCTGGCTGTACTTCTTCCAAGACAGATTTGTTTGTTCTTCTGGCAGTTCATGTTACATTCAATATTCTTTGCCAACACTGTAATTCAAAGAGGTCAGTTTTTCTTTGGTCTTCCTTATTCATTGCCTAGCTTTTTTTGCATGTGTGTGAGGTGATTGAAAATACCATAGCTTGAGTCACGTGCACCTTAGTCCTTTAAATGATATCTTGGCTTTTTAACACTTTAAAGAGGTCTTTTGCAGCGGATTTGCCCAGTGCAATACATTGTTTGATTTCTTGGCTGCTGCTTCCATGGGCGTTGATTGTGGATCCAAGTAAAATGAAATCCTTGACAACTTCAGTATTTTCTCTCTTTATTGTGATGTTACTTATTAGTCCAATTGTGAAGATTTTTGTTTCTTTATGGAAAGCAATTACAGAAGCAAGGAAAAAAAAAATAACAGCAGCAGTAGTGTGAATCCGTGCCTTTTGGATCGGATAACTGACATAGACTGGGCATCAGCTTGTAGAGGGTGAGGAATGTGTAAAGCCTATGGATGGGGGAGGGAGAGGTTTTTTCTCAGAGGGATGATGGTGGTCACATGGGTCACAGAGATTGCATATCAGGCCTCTTTGCAGGCCCTCCAGCACTTGAGTTCCTTCTGAGCTGCTCACAGGCTGCACGAGGACTGTAATTGAGATGTGACCACAGTTCCACCATGAAAGGTCAGGACCAGGCTGCTCTGTCGTCTTTCTGAGAAGGAGATGTGGGCCCTGGGGGAGCTGGAAGCTGGATTTGGAGTTCAGTTGATTTGGACACCAAAAGAGTGGTGCTGGGTCTCTCACCTCTGTGGGTCAGAATTTGGGGTGGGAGTTTCCTTTTTATGTAGGCACTTTATGTATTGCTATTTAATGGTCAGGGTTCAGAGTCTTCTTCCTCCTTGGTTTTTTTATTTTAGGGTGGCTTTTGGCTTAGACTTCTGGTGACCAGCTGCTCCTGTCCATAATGTAGCCTCTGAAAGGCTGCGATAGCCAGGATTTGGCTGGCAGGGATGATAGGAAGCCACCTCCAAAGAGATCCTGTAGCATTTATGATGGGGCATTTCCTGTGCATTAATTTTTGCCCCCTGTCTCCTACTCCAAGTCATCCTCCCCATGTCTTTAAAAGCCAAAAGTTTTGGGTTACAAGGTTCAACTCACCAGCTCAGCTCTGTCAGTGTGATTATTACTGTGTACACTGCATCTGAAGACACAGCAAGTCAACGGATAGGAAATGGCCATGCTTCCTAACAGGGGGCAAGGGACTTGACTTTCCTAAGTCTCAGTTTTTTTCATTTTCATAATGGGGATAATAATACCAGTTTACAGGTTGATTATGAGTAAACATATGCATGAGTTATTCAAAACAATGAAATGTTTTACAGATTTAAGATGTCGTTTTCACATGTGAAGGGTTTTGTAAAATGAAACCTGTTCAAGAAAAGTGGTTTGTAGTGAACTGTGTTATCATGTAATATGCTTATGTAGTACTTATTTCGTTACTCCTTTTTGATTCCATCAACAGTCCCATGCAAGAAAGAGGTGGAATTGTTATCTTACCATTTTACAAATAAGGAAAACTGGGGCTCATGGATGTTGTGTGACTTTCCCAGAGTTATATACTGAATAGATGCCCAAGTCAGTAATACAAGTAGATGTCCTGAGTCCAGTGCTGTTATCATTAATGTGTGCTGAGTGCAGAGCATGAAGGCAGATGTGTGCTATTGGTTGTGGCCTTAATTGCTCACCTGCCTCTGCCTGTCTCCCTTCCATTCACTCACTAAGTAGCTATTTACTGAGAGCAGATGTAAGCCAGACCCTTTGCTGGGTGTTAGAAATAAAGTTAACAAGGCAAACATGGCTCTTGTACTCTTGGAGCCTACAATCTAGTGGGGTGGTGAGGGCAGATTTTAAAAAATAATAATATGTTGTCAGTTGTTCCCCTTTCCTTTCTGCGTGCTGTGAATGTGCAGAGGCCCCAGTGGTGAGACACTTGGTCCCTTCATCTTGGGCTTTGTCTTACTTTCTCTCTCTCCTCTTCTGGGAAGCCTTGAGACAGCTTTTCAGATGGTGCCTCAGTTAGGGTCGTGCCTGCCTGTATTTGAGGCTTTGTGTACTCGGCACTTGGAGACCATGGAGGTTCCATTTTTGTGGGCTGAAGGAATTTGAAAAAGACAAGAATCAGGGAGGTTTTTCCAAGAGGCATATATATATATATATATATATATATATATATTTTATAAATTTTTTATTGTGCTTTAAGTGAAAGTTTACAAATCAAGTCAGTCTCTCGTACAAAAATTTATATACACCTTGGTATATACTCCTAGTTGCTCTACTAATGAGACAGCATATTCCTTCTTTCCACTCTGTATTTTCATGTCCATTTGGCCAGCATGTGAACCCCTCTCCCCTCTCATCTCTTCTCCAGACAGGAACTGCCCATATAGTCTCATGTGTTTACTTGATCCAAGAAGCTCACTCCTCACCAGTATCATTTTCTATCCCAGAGTCCAGTCCAATCCCTTTCTGAAGAGTTGGCTTTGGGAATGGTTCCTGTCTTGGGCTAACAGAAGGTCTGGGGACCATGATCTCCGGGGTCCTTCTAGCCTCAGACCATTAAGTCTGGCCTCCCACTGCTCTCCTTCTCCCTCAGACGTACTTTGTTGTGTGTGTTCCCTGTAAAGGGCAGTCATTGGTTGCAGCCGGGCACCATCTAGTTCTTCTGGCCTCAGGCTGATGTAGTCTCTGGTTTATGTGGCCCTTTCTATCTCTTGGGCTCATAATTACCTTTTGTCTTTGGTGTTCTTCGTTCTCTAAGAGGCATATTTTGAACCAGCTTATCAAAGATAATGACGGAACTTGGTGAGGAGAGGGCAGTATGGAGTGGCTCCTTGTGGGTAGCTGCCTCTCCTGCTGGCTGACAGGAACAAAAGGTAGGCATGGGCAGCTTGACCTTTCATTGTTTCACTTGTGAAATTTCATTACTGCTCTGTTTTCTCTGAGCAGAGTTGGAAATGACGAGGCAGTGAAGTCCTACCTTATGCTTCTGTAACATCCTTTCTCAGCCAGCACCATTCCACCTGAGTTTGTATTAAAATGCTTACTATTTCCTTGGCATTGCTGGGCAGCCTTTCTAGCAGGAGCAATAGGGGTAGTTTCAGAAAAACAGGAGCCTCAGCCTAAGGAGGATTGTCCCAGATTTCACAGCTGGGTGGGTAGAAGGGTGGTCTGGGCTCATTAAATAATGGAAGTTTCTTTTCCTTCTATCAAGGAGTAGAGCTGACATGATTGAGTAATTTCTCTGTGTTTTTGGCTTTCCTCTTCCTCTCCTGGTCCTTTGATTCATTCTGCCTTATGTTTTTCTTTACTCTTCCTCTTTGCACCTTTCTTTCCTGAAAGGTCATTTGGCAGAATGGTTGCAAAAATCATGTTAAATACGCTAGCTTTGAGACTTGGTTGATGGTGCACAAAACAGCTGAAGAAGAAAACTCTCCTTGGCTATGTTCTTTTCACAGATCGCATTCTTCCAGAGAGCTGAATTTTCCAGAGTGCTGAAGCTGAATTTCATCCATCTTAAGCAACAAACATTTTCCTTATTTTTAAAAATTTCATTTTGGAAGAAAATTCTCTGAAATGTATTACACACTTAATCCCCTTCTTCAGCAGACTGCTGGGAACCCAACCTGATGTGTTCTTCATCACGCAGGGTCAGTGTTATGAACCCTGGAGGTTATGCCGTGCTACAGGAGTGATACCTTCAGGTCGTTTGCCCCTACACTAAATGGCTCCAGAGCCTTGCCTTTTGTTGGTTCTTGTGTCTGGTTCTGTCCTGTCTGGTTCTCACCACCCCCCTCCCCCCACCTGTTAGGTGCTACTTTCATTTGTAATTTCTCTTCCCTTCTAATTTATGTATTCAGAAACAAGAGGATTTTAGTTAGAATTACAAGAACAACATCTACCATATAGTGGGTTCTTACTGTAGGCACTGATATAGTAGTTTACATGAATGTTCCCATTTAGTACCCACACAGTGCTGTGGGATAGGTACCGTTGTCCTTATTTTACAGAGATTGCTGAGCAGAAGAGAGTAGGGTGACCATTTATCCTTCTTGCCTGAAATGTAGGAAATCAATTCAACAGGCATTCATTGAGAGCTTCTTTTGTGGTTGTTAAACATCATTAATTAAAAAATAATTGGTGTTGGTGATGGAGGGGGGTTTGAGCAATGACAGTAAAAAGTTTGAATAATAAGAATATCTTAAATAGTCTGGTAATTTACAGGGCTTCATAAATCTTTGTGTTGTTTTAGAACACTTAAAGGGCTTTAAGAATGATAGAAACAGCCTGTAAATTAAATTAAAAGGCAAATGCAGTCTTCTTGCTGCTGCTGTGGGGTTCAGCTCTGAAGATCAGAGGGTAGCTCATTTCCCTGAGTACAGTAGTCATTTTTCATTTGTCACAGGTACTGATGTCACAATACATTGTGTTCATTTATGAGGTCTAATTGTCCTCAACTTGAATATGCTTTCATTTAAATCCATTTACATTGCTTTTGCTAGATGAAAAAGAAACTTTGAATTTGCGTATGCATAGGACCTTGAACCCTGTGGATATAGTGAACCCCAGTTTTACCTGTTACCAACTTGTTGTGGGACCTGAGCAGAGGCCACTACTTTTCTGAGCCTCCTGCTCCTCAAGTGTAAATGAGGAGATAAGGAAATCTGATGGAATTTCTAGGATATTCCGTGAAGATTCTGTCCTGAATCTCAAACGATTGCTACCAGAATTGTAGGTCATTAGGTGCTTACTCTAAAGAGGACTGTTAAAAACAAGAGTGTTTAAATGTAAACCACTGACCACACTATGAGTTGGAATCGACTCCACGGCATTAGTTTTTTTTTTTTAACCACTTACAAAATTCTCCAAAAGTTGCTTTTATTAAGGATATTATACTTTCCCCTTGGAGTCTAATTTATTTAAAAAAAAATTCCTTTTCCCATGTTCTCCATTGGCTTTTCAAGCATTTTCTTTGTAGACAGTGCAGGAGTGATATTCATACCATTTCAGATTAATTTATCATAAATTCTAAATAGATTTTCTGTTAATGGTCCTTGCACTGTGTGTTCACCTTGTGCGTATAACTTTGGGCAAATTAGAGAACATAAAAGTCTTCTTCCTTTCAGATACTCAAAGGATTATTTTTTCTTCTTGAGCAATTCTGGATGGGAAACCCTGGTGGTGTAGTGGTTAAGAACTATGGTTGCTAGCCAAAAGTTTGGTGGTTCGAATTCGCCAGGTGCTTCTTGGAAACCCTATGGGGCAGTTCTACTTTGTCCTATAGGATCGCTATGAGTTGGAATTGACTTGATGGCAACAGGTTTTTTGGTTTTAGTTCTGCACGTCTGTATAGAATGAAGGTAGAATAAAGGGATTTAAAGTAGAAGAGATTTTAGTTGGATGCAAGGAAGAGTGAAAGCAAACTTGGTCACTGTCCTCAAACCTTAGCAGAGCTGCTGGGAGGAGGAGATGTTGTGTGGTGTTGATCTGTTCAGATTGCCACTCGTAAAAAAGAGCATTCTCTTTTTCCTCACTGGCATCCATGGTAGGGCCTGTTGGAGGAGAGAGTGAGCCCCTCCAGGGTTGCTGATGAGGGCAGATGGGAGCCACGGGGCTGACTGGCCTTCAGGGTCCTTTTCTACACATGAGGTCTGTAGATGCAGCTGAGATACAGCTTCCAGACTGGCAATGCAGAGAAGTGGTCAAGTTTTCCTTAGTGTTCTTAATGGTCCCTGATTACCAAGATGATTAAGGGCAGTGGGTAATGGTGCTAAATTACCTTGGAACCATGGAGCAGGGTTAAACAGCATAGATCTTTCCCTTCACCCCAAGCCCAGAATTCCCTGCCAGGACAAGATTTTGTTCCCTTAACACCATGGGTGGCACCCCTGGAGGCTGTGTGAGCTGCCCCCTTTGCATCCCTTGACTTTTAATGAACAATAAGGCTTTCCCCTATAATTGGGTCAGGGAGCCATGTGACCTACCCACTGCCAATATCTTCTTTGAAAAGATGTTTATTTTATGGATCGTTTTGATTCTTCATGAACATGCAACATGGTTTTAGAATGTTGGCTAATTTTTCGTTAGTTCTTTGAGATTGGTTGCTTTTCAGTCTTCTTTGCAGTGAGTTGCTTTAGGCTTTTTAAGGGTTTCTCTCTTACCGTCTTCATTTTATTGCTTTTTGTCTGAGGAAAACCACATGAGAAGTTCCCAGACCCATATGAGTCTAACCTGCCTGAGAGGTGGTGAGAGAGTATGCTTGAGGAAAATATTTTTGAGCTATGGATATTTTAAAAAGGAAGAAGAAAAAAAAGACTCAGAAGTGTTTTTTACCTAAATGAGCAATTATATTCTTAAGTTGGGGATAGAAATATGTTCTGAAATTTGTCAGCTCTCTCTGAAATAAAATTACAGTGATGATATCATTCCTCTTTAAAATGTTTGAAAAGGTATGAAGGCAAAGTGATTAGGACCTAATTGTTTGCCAGATTTTCTGAAAAGCTACATTTTTGGGGGGATTTCTATGCCAAAAAACATCTTAAACTGAGGAACATATAGTTCTTCTCATGTATTTTGGTTTATTTTTAATTAGATGACTATTTTCATAGTTGAGGAAATAGATCTTTTCTTGGGCCTAAGCCCCAGAGTACCAGATTTCCATCCAGAAAAAAAAGTTCTCTCTTGGTTTAATGCTGACACAGACACTTAAGTAGTACAGGTGTGAGACGCTTTCCTTGGCCAAGGTCACATGGTGACTTCCCAGAGGCTTGGTTGGTTCCTGAGTTGGGCAGTTTTAAGGTCAACGCCCAGCCTGCTCGCTATCCTGAGGAGCCAACTCTCTAAAGCTCCCAAAAGCAAAGCCTTGAGAGGAAGTTATCCAGGTTCCTGAGCCTCTGTTATCCAGGCCAGAGTGACGTGAGCACAGTGGGCGTGGCTACAGAGCCTGCGTCGTCGTTGTGCAGTACAACCCGACCTTCATCTTGTGCCTACTCTCTGATGCCAGTGCTGTGTGAATCATCTGCTCCCTGCCATGTGCTTGTTCACAGTAGGTGCTTGTAAGTGAACCATGAAGTTATTTACTGTTTGCACACGACTGTGATAGACGCTGGGAGGAATACAGGAGCAATTTTCCTAAAACATACTTTGAAGCTTACAGTTATGAAATTTTGTGGTTCTTTGTTGACCCGCCTGCTCAAGAACATTCACTAGTTCCCTTCTTACAGAGGGTATGAAGGCTGGACTCCTGACTCCAAACCTTCCAGCTTATTTTCCTTTCTAACGCTGCTGTCCACTCAACAAACTGGGCTTACCTCCTCCCCCTGAACTACTGTGTTTGCATATTTGCTGGCCTGGTTCTTTTCACTGGGCTGTAGCTGACAGTAGGCTTTCACTTGGCTTCCATGGTGAATGGTGAATTTTCCCAGACACCCGCCTGCCTTATCTGGAGCAGTGTGTGTTCTCCTGGGGCTACAGTTTGAGTACTGTGAATTGTTTTCAGTCCTCTTTTCTGCAATCTGAAGGTGCAGAGGTGGAGATGCTGAGTTGTGGCTGGCAAGGGCTGAGCATGCCTCTCAGCTCTTGCTGGGGATCCTGGTTCATGCTCCCTTTTTTGATATCCCTTTACTGACCTGTATCCAGCCCACTTTACCATCTGGGGGTGGATCTACCGTCTGAGCAGCTCAGTCCAGTGTTGTGCAAGATGGGAAACCCCAGGGCACTTCTTGGCTTTGCCAAGGTCCCTTCGTGTTGTATGCATGGGTTCCACTCTGGAGGGTTTTCTTTTGCGTTTTGGAGGCTGCAGGCTTACCTCCTCAGCCTGTTTTTCTCCAGCTTGATGCCTGTGAGTGAGAATGCTCTCAGGATTTTGTTGACTCCCATTTTTTTCTCAGAATTGTGCCCTTGCACCAGATTCTTCTGTCTCAGTTCTTGACATACACAATGTAAGATTGACTTCCTTTCTTATTCAATTGCTGCTTGTACTTTTTGGGGTTCTTTTCCTCTTAACTATCTTTTATTCATTCTACTTGGTATTGTAGTGGAAAGAGGACGTGTCACCAGTTCACTTTCCATTCCAGACTCAGAACTGCTGTAATACGGTTTAAAAGGTTTACTCTTCTTGTAAATGTTCTTCCTTCCTGAACTATAAATTTCATCAGGTCAGGAACTACATTTTATTCTGTGTGTCTCCGGTGTACCTAACTCTACCCCCTGCACCTGCTGAGTGCTTCGTGTACACGAGGGAAAGAAGAAAGGAATGCTGAACTTGTAGAAGACAGCTATTACCTTCAAGTTGTGTTAAAAACTCCCAGGCACACTAAAAGATTACTTGTAGAACAAATCAAACTGCCTGCACATGGATTAAAGCAAATCCAGTAAAAACCACCATGAGATGACAATTTTGGCTTGGAAAGCAAGATTAAAGTAGTGCTGTTTTACTTATTTTAACATATTCTAGTTGACACTTTACACTGTTGCAGAATGGCCTTGTAACCAGTTAGTGGAGTATTTTAGTGAAGGTTTTCATAAATTCCTCATTTCTGCGGCTGACTAATTAGGCTTGTTTTCCACACAGTCCCTGTTTTTCAGTTATCAGGTTATAAAAAAAGGTGTTTACACTGTTTACTGCAGCAGCCTGTCTGTCTGCTTCACCACCTGGCTACAGAGTTTCCAGGAGCACTGCTGCTCCCCTGTTCCTCCTGCATTTTAGAACCAGCTCCCGTCAAGGGCGTATGGCGCTGGAGCCATGGAAATACTACTAGCACAGATAACACTGCCACCACCACTCACTCCTACCACCAGCGATAACGAGTGTTTGTTGAGTACTCCCAGTTACAACAGGTACTCTTCTAAGGTATTTATGCTTTTTGTTCCCATTTAAGCCTTAAAAGAACCCTATGAGGAAGGTGCTGTTATTATCCCTAGTTTAGAGGAAACTGAGGTTCAACGAGGTGAAGTGACTTGCTGAGGTCACATATTTGAAGGAGTAGGGTGATGGAGCTTTTTGTTTAAAGCTACAAGCAATGGACTGCAAGGTTATGAGAACCTACTCACTGGAGAAGCACTTAACACCAGCATGGGGGCCCAGGATAAACATTATTATCTTGATTGTAAATGAGACCCAAATGACTGGAGGTGGGGGTGGGATCAGGGAGGACCATCAGCTGAGGTACCTGTGGTTCAGGTGGAAAGTAGTGCAGGTACCAGAGTTATGATCAGAAAGTACAAATCTGAAATGCTACACCCACATCATAATGACAAAGGAAACATAAGGACTGGAAAGGAGGAAATACTGTAAAAATTTAAAATATCTTGAGTAAATACAGCTTATCTGTTCATATGCATGTGTAAACACATCTTTAGATTCATAGCAAGGAGACCCCATGGACTTGCTTACCTATCCATGTAATGTGTGTGTTTCCCAAAATTTCTACAAGGAACACTTTATGATTAGGAAAAAAGAGTTACTAAAAACTTGTGATGAAAACCATTCTCCCCCCAAAGCAATTGAAATAGTGTAACACTAAATATGGTCTTCTTCCAACTACATTACAAGTCACATGTACAGACGCCACATATGCCCTAAGGTTCTGTAATATTTAGCCCTATATGCAGTTGGCTTATCCAATTCTCCGGCAGTCAGCCTTTGCATTAGAAGAGGGTTGCCACTAGATCTGTTAAGATGAAGTTCGTAGCATCCTCCGAGGGCTGTGATAAGCAATAGCAGCTCTCCATACTGGCTGTGTTACCTAGAAACTTGTGTCAAGTTGAGAACTACAATATAAAACACAACCATGTGTATACTTTTTGGAAGTTTCCTAAACTCTGAGTATGCATATATCTTTGTTTTAAAACTGCAACTTGCAGTTAGCACACCACAGGAAAAAAATATGTAAGCTAAATGACAAAACTGATTCATAAAAGCGGACAGAAATTGTTGTCGGTAAACTGCTTAAACAATAACCGGATTCAGTGCTATTAACAACCACATGTGATTCCTATCAATCATCCGGGATCAAGCCTCACACCACTCTGACAGATGGGGGAATTTTTCCTACTTTCTGTTCAAGCCTTTCCGCTAAACTCAACTTCTCTGTGAACCTTCCCTGATGCATTTAAGAAACTCGTTCCATCATGTCACTGTCTTTCAGCCCATGAACAGGATGGCCATTGAACGAACGTGTACTTGGGTTTCCTTACTGTTTCCTAGGTCTTTTTCAAATGCATTCACCTTTTCTTTTCATTATATTCCGGTCTCCTGAAGAGTAGGGGTTAGGTTGTTCGTTGTTCCTTCTGTGTTAGCACAGTATATGTGGCTTTCATGCAGGAGGTTAAAACATGTTGGCAGCTGGGATATTTACCCCTTTGTCAGTGACAGGATAATATCCATACGCCTACAAGGAAGACCAGTTAATACGACTATTATTCAAATTTACACAACAACCGCTAGGGCCAAAGATGGAGAAATACAAGATTTTTATCAGCTGCTGGAGGCTGAAATTGATCAAACATGCAATCAAGATGCATTGGTAATTACTGGCGATTGGAATGCGAAAGTTGGAAACAAAGAAGAAGGATCAGTAGTTGGAAAATATGGCCTTGGTGATAGAAACAATGCCAGAGATAGATAGAATTTTGCAAGACCAACGACTTCTTCATTGCAAAGACCTTCTTTCACCCACATAAATGGCGTCTATACACAGGGACCTCGCAAGATGGAACACAGAGAAATCAAATTGACTACATCTGTGGAAAGAGGTTGGAAAAGCTCAATATCTTCAGTCAGAACAAGGCCAGGGGCCAACTGTGGAAGAAACCATCAATTGCTCATATGCAAGTTCAAGCTGAAACTGAAGAAAATCAGAGCAAGTCCACGAGAGCCAAAATATGACCTTGAGTATATCCCATCTGAATTTAGAGACAATCTGAAGAATAGATTTGACGCATTGAACACTGGTGACCAAAGACCAGACGAGTTGTGGAATGACATCAAGGACATCATCCATGAAGAAAGCAAGAGGTCACTGAAAAGACAGGAAAGAAAGAAAAGACCAAGGTGGGTGTCAGAGGAGACTCTGAAACTTGCTCTTGAGCATCGAGCAGCTAAAGCAAAAGGAAGAATCGATGAAGTAAAAGAACTGAACAGAAGATTTCAAAGGGCCTCTCGAGAAGACAAAGTAAAGTATTATAATGACATGTGCAAAGAGCTGGCGATGGAAAACCAAAAGGGAAGAACACGCTCAGCATTTCTCAAGCTGAAAGAACTGAAGAAAAAATTCAAGCCTCGAGTTGCAATAGTGAAGGATTCCATGGGGAAAATATTAAATGATGCAGGAAGCATCAAAAGAAGATGGAAGGAATACACAGAGTCATTATACCAAAAAGAATTAGTCGATATTCAACCATTTCAAGAGGTGGCATATGATCAGGAACCGATGGTACTGAAGGAAGAAGTCCAAGCTGCTCTGAAGGCATTGGCGAAAAACAAGGCTCCAGGAATTGATGGGATATCAACTGAGATGTTTCAGCAAACAGATGCAGCGTTGGAGGTGCTCACTCATCTATGCCAAGAAATATGGAAGACAGCTTCCTGGCCAACTGACTGGAAGAGATGCATGTTTATGCCTATTCCCAAGAAAGGTGATCCAACTGAATGTGGAAATTATAGAACAATATCATTAATATCACATGCAAGCAAAATTCTGCTGAAGATCATTCAAAAACGGCTGCAGCAGTATATCAACAGGGGACTGCCAGAAATTCAGTCTGGTTTCAGAAGAGGACGTGGAACCAGGGATATCATTGCTGATGTCAGATGGATCCTGGCTGAAAGCAGAGAATACCAGAAGGATGTTTACCTATGTTTTATTGATTATGCAAAGGCATTTGACTGTGTGGATCATAACAAACTACGGATAACACTGTGAAGAATGGGAATTCCAGAACACTTAATTGTGCTCATGAGGAACCTTTACATAGATCAAGAGGTGGTTGTTCGGACAGAACAAGGGGATACCGATTGATTTAAAGTCAGGAAGGATGTGTGTCAGGGTTGTATTCTTTCACCATACCTATTTAATCTGTATGCTGAACAAATAATATGAGAAGCTGGACTATATGAAGAAGAACGGGGCATCAGGATTGGAGGAAGACTCATTAACAACCTGTGTTATGCAGATAACACAACCTTGCTTGCTGAAAATGAAGAGGACTTGAAGCACTTACCAAGGAAGATCAAAGACCACAGCCTTCAGTATGGATTACACCTCAATGTAAAGAAAACAAAAATCCTCACAACTGGACCAGTGAGCAACATCATGATAAACGGAGAAAAGATTGAAGCTGTCAAGGATTTCCACAATCGACAGCCATGGAAGCAGCTGTCAGGAAATCAAAAGACGCGTTGCATTGGGTAAATCTGCTGCAAAGGACCTCTTCAAAGTGTTGAAGAACAAAGATGTCACCCTGAAGACTAAGGTGTGCCTGACCCAAGCCATGGTATTTTCAATCGCATCATATGCATGTGAAAGCTGGACAATGAATAAGGAAGACCGAAGAAGAGTTGATGCCTTTGAATTGTGGTGCTGGTGAAGAATATTGAATATACCATGGACTGCCAAAAGAACGAACAAATCTGTCTTGGAAGAAGTGCGGCCAGAATGCTCCTTAGAGGCAAGGATGGCGAGGCTGCGTCTTACATACTTTGGACATGTTGTCAGGAGGAATGAGTCCCTGGAGAAAGACATCATGCTTGGCAGAGTACAGGGTGAGCAGAAAAGAGGAAGACCCTCAATGAGGTGGTTTGACACAGTGGCTGCAACAATGAGCTCAAGCATAACAACAATCGTAAGGATGGCGCAGGACCGGGCAGTGTTTCGTTCTGTTGTGCGTAGGGTCGCTATGAATCGTAACCGACTCGACAGCACCTAACAACAACGACGACCACTCAGGAACCAGTACACGGCCTTACACCTGTAAACGATCAATAAATATTTTACTGATTAATGATTCCTATATGAGTCGAAACTGACTCAACGGCAGCTGGGGTTTAGGTTTGGTTTTTGTGTAATTAAGGTTCTAGGATCCTGGATTCAGTTGAGCACAAGGACTGTTTGCATTTTGATTGTGAATGGGAAGGGGCTCTGTTGGGTGGGGAGGGAAATATTATATGCTTCTGGACGCCTGTCCTTCATTTAATCACAAATCACAACCTTCCTCTTTTTTTTTTTGGTTGTGGCAAAAATATAACAAAACATTTGCCAATTCAACGATTCTGACATGTATAACTCAGTGACACTGCTTGCGTTTAGCATGAACAACACCCTCTTTTGATTTACATTCTGAACGTTAATATTATTTGCAAGTATATAGGATTATATGAAATTTTAAAGGGCATATACTGAAATGTGCAATAAAGGTGAAAAAATTTTAATGACTTTGGAGCAAAACCATGTTTCCCATGCTTATATCCACACTATTTTAGTTAACGTATCCAACATTGTCCCATGAGTGTGCTATATCTGAATGATTGAACTAGAAAGTGAAAAAGACTTATGAGGCATTTAATGTCACAGATTTGAGAGATGAATCAATATTGGGATTTCCAGCTACATTTTTTTTTTATGGCCTTGTATTTCATAAAACCATGGAAAGTATTGACCACTTGAAAAAGGATCTCAATCATAGTGATATAACAAGGTCCAGGTTAGGGCTCTGCTAATGGAGTTTAGTTGGAAAGTGGCTATAGATTGTGGATAGTAAACCTCCTGCCCTTTTCCCTATATCTTTCTGGCTGCTTTTTCTGTTTTCTGATGGAGTACTTCCCAGGTAATGGAGAAATGAGTTGACAAAAGGGAAATATAAAAGACGGATTTGTAACTTTCTAAACCTAAAACTCAGAGCCGTCTCATTTAATGCTATGTTGACTCATCTCTTTCTCTCTTCATCGCATTCTCAGTGGTGGTGCATTTCTCATTTCCCCCCCTCTGTTATCAGTGGCTTATGACCAGTTGGGGGTGAAGGATCTTTAAATCATGTTTGCCTCTCAGCAGGTAGAGTGCCACCTTCATCTCAACAAGGACTTACTTTCTTTGCCCTTAGAGATTATTCTTTAGTCTGTCCAGCTTTTCCTCCCTTTTTCCCTCCCTCCCTTCCCCTCCTTTTCCCTCCACCTTCCATTCATTTTTTTGTTTTATTTTTTAAAAGTTTCTGTGAGTTTTAACACACAAATAGATTCTTATACCCACCACAGCAATCTGGATACAGAACAATTCTGTCACTCCCCCGAAATTTACTCATCCTGCCTGTAGTCACCATAGTCTCACTCTCCCTTCATCCCTAACCCTTGCCAACCACTGATCTATTCTGTGTTGCCATAGTTGTGCCTTTTCTAGAATGTCATGTAAATGGAATCACTCAGCATAATGCCTTTAAGATTCATCTGTGTTCAGTAGCATGTATCAGTAATTCCTTTGTATTGCTGAATAATATTACATTTATGGATATAATTTGTTTAACCATTCACTTGTTGAAGAACATTCGGGTTATTTCTAGTTTTTGGTGATTATAACCAAAAAAAAAAAACAAAACCCAAACCCATTGCCGTCGAGTCTATTGCGACTCATAGTGACCCTATGGGACACAGAAGAACTGCTCCATAGAGTTTCCAAGGAGCGCCTGGTGGATTCGAACTGCTGACTTTCTGGTTAGCAGCTGTAGCACTTAACCACCGTGTTGCCAGGATTTCCTTTGGTGTTTATAGAGCTACTATAAACACACAGCTTTTTGTGTGAATATGAGTATACTCACGAATATGAGTATAAACTTTCATTTCTCTTGGATAAATACCTAGAAATGGAATTGCTGGATTATATGGTAAATGTATGTTTAACTTTATAGAATAAACTGCCAAACTGTTTTCCAGAGTGGCGGTACCATTTTGCATTCCCACGAAATGTCTGAGAGTTCCAGTTACTTTTCATCCTTGCCAACGCTTGATAGTATTTTTCAACAACAGTCCAGTTCCATTTGATAATGGGAATGGCATAGGATCATTGTGAATGGGATTGCCATGAGATGGAGGCTGATTCAGCGGCAGTTAATAACAACAATAGGTTTGTAGCGGTGTCTCATCTTGGTTTCAGTTTGTTATTTCCCCAGTGGCAGTGGCTGATGATGTTAAACTTCATTTCGTATGTTTATTTGCCACGCGTATATCCTTTTTGGTGGAGCGTCTGTTCCAGTTTTTTGTCCATTTTTTATTTTCTTATTGTCAGTTTTGAGAGTTCCTTATGTATTCTAGATCTGACTCTTTTATTAGATATGTGATTTGCAGATATTTCCTGCCAGCCTGTGGCGTGTCTTTTCATTCTTTTAACAGTATCTTTTGCAGAGATATTTCGCTAATACCAGTTTTTCATTTTGTCTTTTATGGGATTATGCTGTTGATGTCATATACAAAAACCCTTTGCCCAACCCCAGGTCATGAAGCTTTTTTATTTTTTTCAAATTTTTTTTTTGTAAAAATTTTAAGTTTAGATCTGTGATCCATTTTGAGTTAGTTAGGTTTTGTATAAAGTATGAGGTTTACGTTGAGGTGTTTTTGTGTGTGTGTGTGTATGTGTGCATATCAATTATGTGTGCATATCAGTGTCCAGTTGTTCCAATAACATTTGTGGAAAAGACTGTTCTTTTTCAATTGAATGGTCTTCCTACATTTATCAAAAATCAATTGGCTATATTTGAGTCCATTTCTGGACTCTGTTCTGTTCTTTTGACCTATGTCCTTATCCCTTGACAAGTACTACACTATTTTGATTACTGTAGATTTATTGGAAGTCTAAGGAGCCCTGGCCCTTGTGGCGCAGTGGTTAAGTGCTTGGCTTCCAACTGAAAGGCTGGTAGTTTAAGCTCAGCAGAGACTCTGAGGGAGAAAGGTGTGACAGCCTGCTTCCGTAAAGACTGCAGTGTTGAAAACTCTTTTGGGCGGTTCTACTCTGTCCTGTAGGATTCCTATGAGTTGAAATTGACTTGACAGTAGTGGGCTTGGGTTTGGGTTACTGATTATCACAAAAAAACAAAAACCTGATGTGATTTTGATTTGGATTGCACTGATTTGTCAGTTGATCAATTTGGAGAAAATTGACGTCTCAGCTATGTTGAGTTTTCTAATTCATGAACATGGTATGGTTCTCCATTTATTTAGGGAATTAAGAAAATCTCTTTTCATTGGTGTGTTTAGACCATTTACATTTAATATAATTATTGGTAGATTAGATTTAGGTCTGGAGCCCTGGTGGCACAGTGCTTAAGAGCTACAGCTACTCACCAATAGGTCAGCTGTTCGAATACACCAGCTGCTCCTTGGAAACCCTGTGGGGCAATTCTTCTCGGTCCTTTTGGGTTGCTATGAGTTGGAATTGACTTGATGGCAGTGGGTTTGGTTTTTACATTTAGGTCTACCATTTTATTATTTGTATTCTATTTGGTCCCTATTTTCTTCATACCTCTATTTCTTCTTTTCTGTCTTCTTTTGGATTATTTTTAATATTTTTTAGTATTCCATTTTAATTTATTGTTTTTGATCTTAATGGGAAGCCTTTCAGTCTTTCACCATTAAGTATGCTGTTAGCTGTGGGTTTTTTGTAGCTTGACTTAATCAGGTTGAAGAAGTTCCCTATTCTAGTTTGTTGAGTATTTTTTTTTTTTTCATGAAAGGCCATTGGAGTTTGTCAAATGCTTTTTCTGCTTTGTTTTGAAATGGTCATGTGATTTTTGTCCTTTATTCTGTGTTTTTACTTTATTGGTTGATTTTTATGTTATCAACCTTGCATTCTTGGAATAAATCCCACTTGGTAATGGTGTATAATCATTTTTGTATGTTCCTGGATTTAGTTTGCTAGTATTTTGTTGAGGATTTTGTGCCTATATCCATAAGGGCTGTTGGTGCATAGTTTTCTTTTCTTGAGATACCCTCGTCTGGTTTTGATATCAGGGTAATATTGGCCTCATAGAATGAATTGGGAAGTATTTCTTTCTCTTCTGTTTTTATTGGACGAGTTTGTAAAGGATTGGTGTTAATTCTTCTTAAACATTTGGTAGAATTCACCAGCTAAGCCATATGGGCCTAAACATTTCTTTGTGAAAAATATTTTGATGACTAATTCAATCTCTTTACTTATTATAGGTCTATTCAGATTTTCTGTTTCTTTTTGGGATAGTCTTGGTAGTTTGTGTCTTTATAAGAATATGTTCATTTCATCTAGGTTATCTAATTTGTTGGCAGCATTTATTTTACAGCAGGTCTTCTGGGGAATTAATTGTCTTAGTTCTCATTCCTCTGAGAATATCTTTATTGCACCTTCATTCTTGAAGGATATTTTTTGCCGGGTATAGAATTTGGGGTTGAGAGTTCTTTTCCTTCAGCACTTTAAAAGTATTGTTCCACTTTCTAACCTCCATGGTTTCTTCTAGGAAATCCATAGTCACTCAAATAATTATTCCCTATTTTTTTTTTTTTTATATATAATAAGTTGTTTACCTCTAGCTGCTTTCAAGATATTTTTTTTGTCTTTGTTTTTTAGTGGTTTGATTATGATGTGTTTGAGTATCGATTTCTTTGACTTTTTCCTCTTTGTGGTTCACTGAGTGTTAGACCTTTTGCTATTTTTCTGCAGGCCCCTGAGGTTCTGTTTATTTTTTTCAATTGTTTTCTCTTCGTTTTTTACATTGGAGAGTTTCTATTAGTCTGCTTCAAATTCAATGACTATTTCTTATATCATTTCCATTCTGCTGTTGAATCCATCCAGTGTCTTTTTTGTTATATATTTTTCATTTCTAAAATTTCCATTTGGTTCTTTTTTTAGGTATTTCTCTTCCTCTTCCTCCTTGTCTTAGTTATCTACTTCAGCTGTTATTGAAATACCACAAGTTGATGGTTTTAGCAAACAGAAATTTATTCTCTCACAGTTTAGGACGCTAGAAGTCCGAATTTAGGGCACCACCTCCAGGGCAAGGCTTTCTCTCTCTGTCGGCTCTGGGGGATGGTCCTTGTCATCAGTCTTCTTCTGATCTAGGAGCTTCTCAGCACAAGGACCCCAGGTCCAAAGGACGTGTTCCACTCCTGGCTCTTCTTGCTTGGTGGTAATGAGATCCCTCTCCCATGTGCTCACTTGTCTTTTTTATGTCTCAAAAAAGTGACTGAAGGTACAACCTAATCCTATAGATTGTGCCTCATTAATGTAACTGCCTTTTATCCTGCCTCATTAACATTACAGAGTTTAGGCTTTACAACACATAGGATAATCACATCAGATCACAAAACCATAGACAACCATACAGTACTGGGAATCATGGCCTAGCCAAGTTGATACACATTTTTGGGAGACAGAATTCAATCCATAACTTCCCTCCTCCATCTTTTTCGATGAGACTTACTATCTTTCCATTTTTTTCAGCAGGGTTCAGTCTTGCTTTTTGGAACATGATTATAATAAAAACTACTTTAAATTATTTGTCTGATATTTCCAACATCTGTGTCTTCTTGGAGTTTGTGTTTATAGATTGTCTTTTCCCTTGCAAGTTGAAATTTTCATGTTTTTTGTATGCTGAGTAATTTTGAATTACATTCCTGAAATTTTGAGTATTATGCTTCTCTGGGTCTTGTTTATATTTATGGAGACTATTTATTTTTTAAAGGAGACAACTGACCTGATCAGACTAAGGTTGCAAGTTCTGACCTGCCTTCTGTGGGCTGTGTTTCCAATGTCATTTTGCTTTTTAGAGCCTATGCAGTGCCATTTGCATCCGTCCTGCATGTGTGCAATCCGTTGATCAGTCTGGGACCTGGGCAGTGACGTGTCCCATAGAGTATATTTCAAAGCTGTTGGCATGTTGTTTAGAGTCAAATCCATGATGCACAACTTGCAAGTGAGCTCTGATATTCATATACCACTTCATGGAATAGCTCTCTTGAGCTCCCTTGTTTGTGAAATCTCTCTGACAGTTTCTGATTACCTGAGGCAGCCTTTTGCTGTCCTCCAGTCAGAAATCCAGGACATTGGTTTTCCCACTCTGCTGCTCACTTTCTGTGACTGTGTCCAAAACTAAGTGACAGAAGGACAGAGAGAAAAACAAGCAGTGGAGAAAAACAAGCAATGGTGTTTGCCCCATGCTCTTGGGACTAGCATTTCTCGTGTTAGAGAGAAGCATTCCTCTTTCTCAGAGTTTTACGTCCTGTTCAGCGTTTAATGTCATTTCTCAGTCTTCACTGGTGCACTACTCTGGAATTGCCTGAGGCTTGGATGGGAGAGACCAGAAAAAAGAAAAAAAAAAAAAAAAAAATATGGAGGATTTCTCCCACTCTCTCCGAACCTTTGGAGTCTCTTTTCTTGTTAAGCGAGGATTTTTCTTGAATCTCTTTCTGTCCATACCCAATAAGTACTTCTGGTTTCCAGGCCATCTTTGAATCCAGGGTGGGTAATAATGAAGGGGGAAATTCACCACTGATTTGGTGATTCTGTTCTCTTTCCCCAGTCCACACGTGTTATGGGTTGAATTATGTCCCCCATATGATATGTTGAGGTTCTAACCCCTGGTACCTGTGAACATGACATTGTTTGGAAATCAAGTCTTTGAAGATGTTATCAGTTAAGTTAGTATGAGCTCTTACTGGACTAGGGTGGGTCCTAATCCAATCATAATGGTGTTCTTATTAAAGAGGAAAAGAGACAAAGACAGTCGGAAGGGAGATGGCCCTGTGACGATGGAGTTATGCTACAGCTGTGAGACAAGGAATGCCTGGGGCCCCAGTAGTCAGGAGAGACAAGGAAGGATGTTTCTGTAGAGCCTTTGGAGAGAAAACATGGCCCTGAATTTGGACTACTAACCTCCAGAACTATAACACAGTAAATTTCTATTCTTTCAAGCCACCCAATCTGTGGTACTTTGTTATAGGAGCCAGAGGGAACAGATACAACCTGCTACTATTTTCAGTGTCCTCAGGTGCTCCAAGTTTTCTGTCCATCTTTTATATTTGCATCAGTGGGAGAGATGGGGTGGATGTACTTACTCCATCTTGCCCAGAACCGGAGCCTCTGTTTTAGTCTTAACAACATCATTTATAAACCAAACCCTGCATAAGGGGGATTTCCCAAGCTTGGTTCTGTATCCAGAGGTTGGCACAGTGCCAAAGCTGTTGCTGTTTACGCTGTAGTACTGTACAGACTTCCTTTCAACATTTTGATTTGTCTCTGTACAAAGAGGTTTCATTGGCAGCTGTATAGGTCAGGGAACAACCTTGTAATCAGGACCCCTGTGTCCTGTTCTGGACTCGTTTGTGACTTATTGCATGAATCTGGGTAGTCTCTTCATTTCTATGGGTCTCAGTCTACCTGGCTATAAAATAAGGGATTGGACCAGTTAATGCCTGTTTTTGTGTTGTATTAGTTCTGTGGGTTTTGGCAGTGATTGTCATAGTGGTGGACAGCGACCCTGGGAAGAGGTGGTGCACCTCATCATTAGAAGGTTGGGGAGAGTTGTATAGAACAGGCTTGCTCCTGGGACTGTCCGCTTAGAGCTCTATAGCTAGAAAGGAAAATGGAGTAAACATATTACTTCCTTTTGATCTTTGGCTTTTCAGTTATATTCCTAGATTATGCTTTGCTTGATTTAGTGTTAGCCATGTAAGTTTGTGCCATTTTCTTTGAACTGTTATCAGTGGAAGTCAGTGAAAATGCTAAAGAAATCATGGGCCTTGATGAAATAGTGGTGCAACTTGTTTGAAGTCTGTTATATAAGTGGTAAAACATTTCTTAAAGACTTTATGCAATAGTGTAAAAATATTCATGGCTTTCATTCATTTTGGCATTTTTAAAAATCATGTGCACATTGGTTGTCTTGATTAGGTAGTTGATTTAATGTTCTTTCAATTGTGATGAAAAAGAAAAGCATAAACAGTCATTAAAAAATCAGAAGGAAGAGGAATGAGGTCACATTTTGAGTGCTGCTGTGTGCTAGATATTTTTGTAAATATTGTACAAAGCAGCATTCCCATTTTACCAAGACGAGTAAGACCTGATCCCTAATTTTAAGGAACTTAGAGTGTATTAAGCTTAAGGATTCTCAACTGGGGGCATTACCCTCCCTTGAGAGCATTTAGAAATCTGTGAGGCATTTGTAGTTGTCACAAATACTGAGGGATGCTGTTGGAATTTAGTGTGTGAGATTGCCTTACAATAAGGAATTGTCCCACCAAATATTCTTGTATAGTCCCTGTTGAGAAACACTGGGCTAGGTAAAATAATAATAATGATAATAATAAACATTTGTGAGTTGAGTACTTCCTGTGGGTTTCCAGAGCTCTACAAATACAGGTCCGTATTTTCCGATCTGTACCTCTAAATCAAAAAAATCTCTAATACTGAAAACTGAATTGGGTTTTTTATTAACTCATTTGGTTGCAAAACATGACCTGGACTGATACGAGACTGCCTAGAGTGTCCATTGGGAATATACGCCCCTTGTCTTGGAGCAATGTCACATAGAATGTGTATTACACCTTTTCAGGGGCAAACTGCTCTCTGCTATGACCCTCCTCATTTCAGAAAATATTGATGTTGCAAATAGCAGCTGTCAAATAAAACCAGTATTCTACATCATAGCATTTCCCAACCTGGTGGGTCAAAGTAAAGCATGATTAGGCTTTATGAAAATTTACAATTGCTGTTCCTTTTTTGACAAAGGGGCTGAGCACTCCTAGACAATGGGGAGACATTTCTGTAAGTAAAACCTGACAGACTGAAGTCTTTTCAGCCTTCAGACTGTGGTAAGGTCTTACCACGGCCCAGGGAAATTTGTGATCTGCCAGTGCTGCTGCTTCTTCATCTCTTAACAGTGTCCCCTTTTCACTCTGCTCCAGCCACAGTGGCTTCCAAATGACTGTTCCTCAAAATGCCAGGCGCACACACTCTCACCTCAAGCTTTGGCCTTTCTTTTTCTCTGCCTGGAATGTGTTCCCCCAGATGTATGTTTGGCTCCGCTCTGATCACTCAGGTCTCTGCTTAAATGTCATCTTCTCAGGGAAGTCTTCCCTGACCACCCTTTGAAATAGCTGCCTTCATGCTCCTCCCTGCCCTCCCACCCTGAGCTTTCTCCCCACACCCTTACTCTGCTTGTCACCACCTAACACGCTGTTCATTTATTGCCTGCTCCTCCCCCCCCATGCCAGGAAGTTAGCCCCTCCAGGACAGGAACTTTGTCTTCTTCACTGCCGTATCTTTAGTGCCTAGAACAGTGTCTGGCACATGGAGGCCACTTGATAACTCTTGGTGGAGTGAGTAAAGCTGCTTGCTGAAAGGAGGAAGGCAGAGAAGATTGCCTCTGGGGCAGGCTTGTGTCTGCTACCAGCGAGCTGGCTCCTTCCGGAGAGCTCCTGCAGCATCCTGCTTGCCTCTCTGTTAGAATCCTCACACCATTTTGTTAGCTCTTTCCATGGATGTTTCTTCCGTTACACTGCAAGCTTCTTGAGGCAAAGACCTGTCTTAAAGTTTTTCACCCTCTGTTATCCTCCCCCGTCTTCCTTCAGGGCTCAGGACTGAGCCTTATATGCTGCTTCGTTAATGGTAGTCTTTTTTTTTTTTTTCTTCATTTTATTTTGGTGAAAATATACATAACGAAGCATATACTATCTCAGCATTTTCTACATGTACAATTCAGTGTCAGTGACATTGATTACATTTTTCAAGTTGTGTAACCTTCTTTGCTATCCTTTTCCAAATCATTTTACCACCAGTAACAAACTCAGTGCCTCCTAAGCAAAAACTCCCCTTTCCTCCCTCCCTCCCTCTCACCCCGGTAAAGCTAATAATCTATGGTGTCTATATATTTGCTTATTTAATATAAGTGAGATTGTACAACATTTGTCCTTTCTCATGACTGGCTTATTTTGCTTAGCATGATGTTTTTAAGTTCCATGCATGTAGACTGGCATGCATCAGGACTTCGTTCCTCTTTATGGCTGAGTAGTATTCCACTGTGTGTATAGACCACATTGTGTTTATCCATTCATCTGTTGATGGACATTTTGGTTGCTTCTACCTTTTGGCTATTGTGAACAGTGCTGCAGTGAACATTGGCATATAGGTTTCTGTTTGTGTTCCTTTCTTCACTTCTTCTGGATGTATACCTAGAATTCAAATTGCTGCATCATGTGATAGTTCTATGTTCAACTTTTTGAGGAACCACCAAATTGTTTTCCACAGTGGCTATACCATTTTACATTCCTACCAGCAATGGATGAGTGTTCCAGTTTCTCCACAGTGTTGCCAATACCTGTTGTTTTCCATTTTTTTGATCGTTTCCATTCTAATAGGGGTGAGGTGGTATCTCATTGTAGTTTTGATTTGTATCTCTCTGATGGCTAATGATGTGGAGCATCTTTGATGTGATTATTGTCCATTTGAATATCCTCTCAGGTGAAATGTCTGTTCACGTCCTTTGCCCATTTTTTAAAAAATTTTTTATTGTACTTTAAATAAAAGTTTACAAACCAAGTCAGTCTCTCATACAAAAACTTATAAACAGCTTGCTATATACTCCTAATTGTTCTCTCTCTGATGAGACAGAACATTCCATCCCTCCACTCTGTATTTTTGTGTCCATTCGGCCAGCTTCTGACCCTCTCTGCCCTCTCATCTCTTCTTCAGACAGGAGCTGCCCACATAGTCTCATGTGTCTGCTTGATCCAGGAAGCTTACTCTTCACCAGTGTCATTTTCTATCCCATAGTCCAGTCCAATCCCTGTCTGAAGAGTAGGCTTTGGGAATGGCTCCTGTCTTCGGCTAAAAGAAAGTCTGGGGACCATGACCTCTGGGGTCCTTCTAATCTTAGTCAGACCGTTAAGCCTGGTCTTTCTACGAGAATTTGGGGTCTGCATCCTACTGCTCGCCTTCTCCCTCAGGGGCTCTCATTATGTTCCTTGTCAGGGCAATCATCGGTTGTAGCCAGGCACCGTCTAGTTCTTCTGGCCTCAGGCTGATGTAGTCTCTGGTTTATGTGGCCCTTTCTGTCTCTTGGGCTCATAATTACCCTGTCTTTGGTGTTCTTCATTCTCCTTTGCTCTAGGTGGGTTGAGACCAATTGATGCATCTTAGATGGCCCCTTGCTAGCGTTTAAGACCCCAGACGCCACTCATCAAAGTGGGATGCAGAGCGTTTTCTTAATAGGTTTTATTATGCCAATTGACTTAGATGTTCCCTGAAACCGTGGTCCCCAAACCTCCGCCCCTGCTATGCTGGCCTTCAAAGTGTTCAGTTTATTCGGGAAACTTCTTTGTTTTTGGTTTACTCCAGTTGTGACCTCTCCTGTATTGTGTGTTGTCTTTCCCTTCACCTAAAATAGTTCTTATCTACTATCTAATTAGTGAACACCCCTCTCCCCCACTCCCTCCCCGTTCTCGTAACCATCAAAGAATATTTGCTTCTCTGTTTAAACTATTTTTCGAGTTCTTATAATTGTGGTCTCATACAATATTTGTCCTTTTGCAACTGACTCATTTCACTCAGCATAATGCCTTCAGGTTCCTCCATGTTATGAAATGTTTCACGGATTCGTCATTGTTCTTTGTCGATCCATTGTGTGAATATACCATAATTTATCCATTCATCCAAGCAACCTTGGTTGCTTCCATCTTTTTGCTATTGTGAACAGTGCTGCAATGAACATGGGTGTGCATATATCTATTCGTGCAAAGGTACTTATTTCTCTAGGATCTATTCCAGGGAATGGGATTACTGGATCATATGGCAGTTCTATTTCTAGCTTTTTGAGAAACCACCAAATTGATTTCCAAAGTGGTTGTACCATTTAACATGCCCACCAGCAGTGTATCAGTGTTTCAGTCTCTCTACAATCTCTCCAATATTTATTATTTTGTGTTTTTTGGATTAATGCCAGCCTTGTTAGAGTGAAATGGACTCTCATTTTAGTTTTGATTTGCATTTCTCTAATGGCTAATCATCATGAGCATTTCCTTATGTATCTGTTAGCTACCCAAATGTCTTCTTTAGTGAAGTGCCTGTTGATATCCTTTGCCCATTTTTTAAATTGCTTTGCCCATTTTTTGATCGGTCATGATAGACTCTTTAGCTCTGTGTTAACAAGGGATGCAGGGAGTAGCTGTCTTCCCAAAAGAGGAGAGCAGTAAACTAGGCAAAACTGTAATTTCTTTTGCAACTTCTGACTGAAGTAGCATTTCCATTCTGAATTTCTCTACGTACTTTTCTTGTAAGAAAATTTCATTGACTGTAATCTTGATGAGAGAAGGGACCAGTCTTTTTTGTTCACTATAATATCTCTAGTGCCTAGCACAGTGCCTGGCTTATGATACCCACACTCAGTAAATGCTTACTGATCATTCATTGTTGAAATTAACTTTGCTTATGTGAAATTTATTATTACTATTAATGTCAGAAATTGTACCTTAAAATCACAGGAATTATTTACACTATACATACAGAATCTGTAGGCAGCAAGCTGTGTCTCATTGTGAAAGAACCTTTGTTGCTCACCTGACCTCCTGTGATGTTGGACAAAAGAGATTAGAGAGACGTGCTCCCCATACTGTAATTGGGGGATAATGAAATTTTCAGACCTCGAAGTCTCCTCTTAGTAAACTACTGCTTTTACTTCATTTAAAGGTGCCTTTGGGACCATAAAAAGTTTAAACATCTTCCAAAATAGAGCTCTTTTCCTACTGGAGTGCTTGATTACAGAGGATTGAGAACCTCTGCTCTAGGATTAACATTAGAGATCAAGGGGAGACAGCACAGCCACTGGTAGGAAAGTGTATCCCTAAAAAATAGGTAAAGCCAAGTATCTACACTTCATTCCAGAACATCCTCACTAATAAATATTTGATCGCAGTGAAAAACAGCTTAATGAGTTAATCTGCATGTAATTGTAGATATGTCTCATATACATTGCCTAAGAGTAGGGCTGGGTGGTGCCTAGGCCAAAACAAGGGCCCAGGCTTGTGCTGGTGTTCCAAGGCAAGATCTTGTCAGGAATTCCTAGAAGGTGAGGAGATCTAGTTTATGGTTTTCTTTCTGACTGGGAGTGGCATGGCACAGTGGACAGAGTACTAGGGTAGGAGTCAGAAGACCTGTGTGACCCCGAGTAAGTCATTTAGCCTAATTGCACCTCAGTGTCCTCACTTAATAGAGGCAGAAACATCATGGCAGGATGGGGGCGGGGGGGAGGTGGGTGATGTTTGAATCAAATGAGATCATGTGAACTAAAACCGTTTGTGCTTTGTGGATGGTGAGATTCTGTGCAAAGAAGGTAGTGCAGTAGTCTTCATACTTGTTTGGCAGGACTCCAGGCTTGATTACCTGTAACTATTCACCTCTTCTGTACCTGCGCCCGTGCAGCTGAGCATGGCTGGAAACATCTGCAGCTAGGATGATTGGTGTTCTTTAAAATGGTCACTGACATCAAGCGGGTACTTAATGCCACTGGCATTGATACGGTTATTTATCAAACCCATTCTCTTTTTCTCATTTCTAGACAATTATTTCATATATTCTCTTCTCAAATCACCAACGTATCCTTTCTGTCTTCACTTTCTACCGATGATCTAGCTTCTCATTTTCCTGAGAAAATTGAAGCCACTAGAAGAGAACTTCTCCAAGCTCTCGCTGCCGCATCCACCTCTGAGCTACATTTCTGTCCTTAGGTGCCTCTGTCTCCCCTGTTAATGTGGGTGAACCATCCACGACTGCATCCCTTCTGGCCTGCCCAAGTACGTGGCACTGCAGTTCTCCTGTTGCCCTCTTGCTTCATCAGTTTATTCTTCCAAACTGGATCTTTTCTATCAATACTCAAATGTACTTTTATTTATTCCTTTTAGAAACAAACCCTTTATCCCTCTGCAGTTATCAGCCACTACCTCATTTCTCACCTTGCTTCTGTAGCTAAACTCTTCAGGTTATTTTCTGTTTTCACTGTTGCCTGTTGCTCTCCTCTTATTCCTCTTTGAACTCAATGTAATCAGGATTTTTGTAGCACCACTCCACTCAAACTGTTCTCATCAAGATCACTAACGATCTTCATGTTGCTATATCCAGTGGTCAATTTTCATCCTTCCCTATACTTGATCCGTCTGTAGTATTTGACACATATAACACCCTTTTCCTTCATATGCTTTCTTCTTGTGGCTTCCAGGATACCACACTGCCTTGGTTTTCACTGTGTCTTACTGGTTGATCTCTGTTTCCTTTCCTGATTTCCTCCTGGGCCTCTTCGTGTTGGAGTGCTTCGAGGCGCAGCCATCAGACCTCTTCTTGTTTAGATCAGTGCTCACTCCTCAGTGATCTTACCAAGTCTTAACATCTAGAAGCTAATACCCCATGTACCTCTAACTCAGGCCTCCCGTCTTCATTCCAGGCTCATGTATCCATCTGCCCTTGGAGGGGAACACCCTATCCTACTTACCTTGCTTTTTCTCCTCCAAAGCACTTACTACCACATGACGGGCTATGTATGTACTTGTTGCTTGGTGGTTGTCATCTCTGGGCTCTACACTAAAACATAAGCTTGACAAGGGAGGATTTTCTGTTTATTGCTGTATCCTCAGTACCTAGAAGAGTAACTGATACATTGTAGGTGCTTAATAAATGTTTACTTGGGTGGATGAATGTATTAGGTCTTGATATATAGTAAGGACTAAAATAACTCACTGTTCCCATGCCTTGTCTCATCTCTCTCCATTCCCAGTGGTGCTGTGCCCCTTCATAGATAGTCCTTGTCTTGGAAATTTCTTAATTAATTTGGTAAAATGATGTGATTATTTCTCTCTCTAAAAAAAAAATTTCTTTATAACCTCGTTTGATTATATCAGACATTTTACTATGCAGTTTTAAGTATATTCTTTATGATTGATTTGGTGAGGTGATTTGGGGTAGTAGAAGGAGCTTTAACTTTAGAGTCAGATACCCCTGACATCAAATTCTTACTCTGCCATTAAATAGCTGCATGGCCTTGGAACAGCAGTACGAGGCCTTTGTTTTCTCACTTGTAAAGTGAAATGATACTTGTTTCATAAAGCTTTTGGGAGAATTAAATGTTGAATATATGAGATGCATCTAGCGTAATTCCTGGCACATAATAAGTATTCAATAATGATAACTCCTATAATTACTGTTCTTAGCTGTACAGATGGTCTTTAGGATTCCTTGTAATTCCAAACTCTCTGAAATAGAAATTTTATAGTTCTTCCTTTTAAATGTTGGCTTTTGGTCTTTGGTCAAGAACATAATTGTCTAATATAATATTGTGTGGTAAAAATTAGATTTGATTTACATTGTTGCAACTTACAGAGACTCTTTTAGGAATTTATTCTGCTACAAAATTCAAGGACTACCTTTCAGTAAAATTTACTTAACTAGAGTACTTAGGGATGGAATGTTCTAGAGAAATTAAATCTTCTAATTAATAAGAAGGGAACTCATTTTGTGGGGGAGGCTGTTTCTAAAATGCCTTTATATGCACACTGGACATAATTCCAAAGTGTACAGTGAGCCCTCAGTAGATACTTGTTGGTCACTTGTCTTTGACCCATGTATACTTCCGTGAGCTCCTAAATTGATTGCTCTGAGCAATAGCTATAGAAAATGTAGGCAATGCTACTATATACGAATTCACCCTGGCCTTAATAATATCTTGAAGGAGCTTTTTGGCTTTGACCCCTAAATGTCAGTAGTAGCTACATTCATGGTTATTTATTGATTGTACCTGCTTAGGAGAAGGATTGCGGATGGCCCCAACTCAAAGGAAGTTGAGCAAAGAAGCTGAAAAAATACATGTAGGTACACATTCCATGTGTGTACATGTGCATACATGCACTGACACACACTACTAAATGCTAATGAAAGAGCAAAATATTAAGTGGAAGATAAAGTTCAATACGTATCACTGGGCAGTATGTATTAAGTGCCAAGTTAATAGGGTAAGTTTAAATACGGTAATTTCAAAGAAGACAAAGGCTAAAAATGATCAGGGAAGGCTTCCTGGAAAAATGAGATTGGAGCTGGGCATTGAAGAATGAATCGGTTTGTGTTTCATGATGCAATTTAGGAGATTCGCCCAGCCAGGGACAAGAAATGAGGCCTCAGAGCAGTTGATACCTACCCCTGGGAACTGGTGCAAATCTGGTTATCTCACAGCTTCCTTGTGAACACATCTCGTTATCCCTAACTCATGTCCTTGTCTGGCACTTGATTTGGGGCATTCGTGGGACTTGGGTTAAGGCAGGGAGGTCTTAAGCTGGTAGGGCAGGAAAGGGAGTTTAGGACCAAGTTAGGAAGTGTTTGAACCATTAGTGTCCCGTGTTTGTCTGACTCTTTCTCTAGAGATGGGTCCATGAAGGCAACCTTTGGCTGTGGGTTTCTCTCTGGTGTTACGATTTGATGTGATGGGTGATTATGCGGAAGAAGGAAAAGGAGATTCAGACTTGAGACAGAGAGAAACACGGCACCATTTGTAAATACTTTCCCTATGCCCTGAAAACCAAACAGATACATCAGGCCATGTGGCAGGGGCAGAAGCAGTGGGGTGGCTGGAGGGATTCTGAAGGTAGTGATAAAAAGGAATCCAAAAAATTCCCAGGTTTGTGGTGTCAGCACCTAGGTTGATGGGACTTTTTCCACTGGAATGGGGATGGCTGGGAGTGCCAGACTTGGATAAATGCCAGACTTGTCATGTATTGATTCTCTTGCCCAACTCCCTGGTTTGTTTACTTGGAAACTGTAGCCATTAATAGTTGGTTGTACTAGCTTGGTGCATGTGGTCAGGAACCCACAGTCTTCAGAAGGCATTTCACTTTAGTCATGAGTTGTTCTCCCTTGGCAGCCATAACATGAAATGGAAGCAGGGGAGCTGGAAAAGGAAGGACCGTGACTGTCCTGTTCCCATGATGATAGCCACGCTGCTCCAGAGAAACTGCAGCTGTAGCTGCAGGTTTAAATTAAACATGAACCCTGAGTAGGGAAATAGCCTTGTCTCTTTAGGACCTTCTCAATGTATGTGTCTCTCTGCATAAGACAGAGCTTCATTGCGAATTCCTAATTATGAAGAAGCATGTCCCACGTGACAGTGATTGTGAATGCCTGGTACTGTTCCACTTTGACAGGGTACTGCCCACCATAGCTGGTGTCACATGGGTATCTGACTCAGGCCTGTTTGGCAAATATTTATTAAAAGAATAGGTGGTGAGGAACTACTACTGACCCTGAGTGATTGGGACTCATACATCTCTGGAAGAACCTCAGAGATCACCTAAGTGTAAGCCCCTGGTTTTACAGCCAGCCTGTAGATGGATTTGTTTGAGGTCAAGAAGCTCTTCTTGTCTGTCTGCCTGCCTATCCCTGTTCATATACTGTCTATTTGCTCTTGATTCCTAAACTTATATATGTACCTCTGGCCTTCGTCAAAGTTATTCACGTTTCAAAGACACTTCAAACTGAACTCATTGAACGTGGAACTTGGATCTCCTCCCAGGTAGGGTACTCCCAGCCTTCCCCATTCCCGTGGACATAGTCCCATCCACCTAGGCACCACAAACCTGAGAATTTTTTGGATTCCTTCTTATCCCTGATCCTACGATCAGAATCATCAACCTGTCTTGTTCTCTCTGCCTCTGAATTTATTTTGAACCTCTCCACTTCTCTTTATCTCTACTTGTTGTTAGTCAGCTCTGTCTCATGGTGACCTCATGTATAACAAAACAAAACGTTGCCTGCTTCTGCACCATCCCCGCCAACTTTGGTATTTTTGAGCCCATTATTGCAGTCACCATGTCAGGCCACCTGTCTTGGAGGGTTTCCCTCATTTTCACGGACCCTCTGCTTTACCAAACATGATGTCCTTTTCTAGCAATTGGTCTTTCCTGATGATGTGTCCAGAGTAACCAAGGCAAAGTCTCAGCATCATCCCTTCTAAGGAACATTCTGGCTGTACTTCCTCAAAGGTGAATATGCCCATGGCATATCCAGTATTCTTCTCCAGCAACACAATTCAAGTGTGTCAGCTCTCTTTCAATATTACTTTTTCATTATCCAGCTTTCACACACATACGAGGCAGTTGAAAAGACCACGGTTTGGGTTAGGCACTCCTTAGTTATCAAAGTGACATCTTTGCCTTTTTAATACTTTGAAGAGGTCTTTTGCAGCAGATATTCCCAATGCGGATGGTTGATTTATTGACTGCTGCTTCCATGGGCGTTGGCTTTTGATCTGCTACTACCTCCCTAATCTAAGCACTTCCACCTTCTTCACACAGCGGCCACAAAGGTCTCTTAAAGTACAAATCTGAACATCGTACTCACCCATGTAAACATCCTTTTATAGATTGTTGCTATTCTAATACAACTCAGGATTCATATCAGGTTCTATGAGGCCCTATGTAAGCCTTGCCTTCTCCCATGTCCCTGTCTACTTTCCCCTTTGCCCATGATGCTTCAGCGACATTGACATCACTTTAGTTCCTTTAAAATAATAAGATCTTATTGTCACAGAGCCTTCAAACGTATTTCCACCACCTGGAAACTCCTTTTTAATCCATTAGTTCCTAGCTTAAGTGTCATCTCCTTAGGTATTCACTGATTATCTAAAAACTTCTCCCATTTTTTTCTGTATCATCGTACCCAGTTTCTTTTCTTGGCATTATTTATAGTTGCTGTCAGAGAAGGTCCTATGTCTCTTTTGCTCGTGCCTGTGGAATCCCCCTTTGCCTCTGACTCATGCGAGGACCCTGTCTGCCTCCCTTGGTGCTCTCATTAGCCCCTTGGAGATTGTGCCGTTGAAGGCAGGGTGGTGTTTATTTTTAATTCTAAAGTAAACTAGATCACATTGAAAACAAAAGTGTGGGTCAGAATCATTGATTATGAAGTTCTCCTAGATGGGTGAGAAGGAAGGTTGTTTCTGTCCTTTAACAGTTTCTTCTCATGAGCTTGTTGAGTTCTACAGGAAATCTCTGCTTCTGTGCATAGCACCATTGCAGGCCCTTGCCTGGGGTAGCTGTGGTTTGAATGGGGACGAGCCCCTTCCAGATCAAGGCATCTTTACCCCTAAGCTCCCCTCCGCCTAGAAGATAGGAACATTCTTGGGTGCTGATTGTCATTCATGTGCACTCTTTCATGCAGATCTTCTCCCTCATGTCACTCATATGCGCTAACTAACCCAAGATGCTCAGCCTTTCAGTTTGCTTTACTCCTTGGGGGTTATGAGGGAAGAGCCATAGAGCTCAAAGCAAGTCTGGGATGACTTAACATTTTATGAAGCCTGCAGGGGTAAGTATCCTGCACTAACCCTCGTGAAAGGCTCATGCCATTCTCTATCTTATGTCCTGCTCTATATTCTTCAGTGACATCACAGTGGTGGTGTTTCTTCATGACCCCATTGAAACCTTGAGACAGAAGAATAGGGCAGAAACATTGAGGCATTTGGGGTCTTCTCTGTTGGATTCTCCAGTATTGTGTATACCCTCATGGTATACCTGACACTTTATTGGGCTGGGGGTATTCAGAGAGAGGCCAGGCATAGACCTGGCCCTAGAAAAAAAAAAAAAAGGAGCTTATAATACAGTACTGCAGGTAGAAGTATGCATACCATGAGTGCGATGCCTGTTGTGTGCATAAAAAGCTTTGGGAGTTCCGAGGACAGAGAGAAACTTCCTGTGTGGAGTGGGGATACAGGTAGGTGAGGGAGGAGTTCACATAGGTACCTGTCAAAGCTAGAGGCCTGAAAGTGTGACCGAGCTTGGGCAGAGAGGAGGAGCAGGGAGCCAGTGCAGGGTGTTGACTGTGGTTCAGGGCAGCTTTCTATTTTGTCTTAGCAGTGGTAGATAGGAACTGGATTTAATTGGTCGGGCAGTGGTTAAGAACTGTGGCTGCTAACCAAAAGGTTGTCAGTTCGAATCCACCAGCCGCTCCTTGAAAACTCTATGGGGTGGTTCTACCCTGTCCCATAAGGTAGCTATGAGTCAGAATCGACTGGACGGCAACAGGTTTTTTTTTTTTTTGGTTCATTTTCTTTTGTCAACCCTAATCATTTGTTCTTTGACCTGCTTTCTGCCTTCTTAGAGATATTAGTACTTGTCAGGGAATTTCTGAATATCCACAGGTGTGGCTACGGTGCATGGCCTTGCCGGGACCAGATCAGTCATCATTTTTCTGGTAATGAAGTCATTCGGTGTTTCCTAAGCTAACACAAAATTACCCTGCCCAGTAGAAATACAAACACAGGGAATATCCCAGTGTCTCTTTAGGTTGAAATCTGTGACTTCCTGAGAGTAAAGACACATCATTTGCTTTAATCTACTTTGATAAATTTTTTACTATCAAATCAATTAAAAAAATTACCAGTCAGTTCTCTTTGTTTATCTAAAAGGTACTTGTACAAGCACACTTGTAGTTATTTACGTGAAAAGATGCTTGGCGTTTGATTGTTAATTGAAACATTTGATAATACTTGTGCTTTCACAGCAGAGTATGTGCCTTTACTTTTTGATCAGCAGAAGTCATTAAGGAAACCCTTGAAATGTCTTGTTGGGATGGTGAGAAATAGTCTTTAATTGGTTATATTTTATTTTATTTTTTTAATGTTCCTAATTAAGCTTATAAATGACTAAACAGATGATGAAAAAATTGTAATTGTTCCAAAACTATCTGTTAAATTCTAGTTAAGGGGGATTTCTGTATTCACTTCCCTCTCCCTATTGAAATTTGCCAAAGCACACAGTATTGATGCAATCTTTGCTGCCTTGGTTCTCCTGAATGTTTTGGTGAGGCAAGACACACAACATGGAGCGAGTATGCTGCTCTCTTTCAACTGGGAAATGTTACTATCTGATTCCATCACAGTAGTCCACGAAGGAGTTGGAAGATGCCACCGACATTTGTTACGTTACAAAAATAACAAGAGCCACATAGGTCAGTTTGCTTTCTTAGAACAAAATGGCGACCAGTGGAATTTTTCCTGTGAGTGTACCCTCTGCAATTTTAAATAGATTTGAAATTATTTGGTCTGTGGATAAGATGATGCTAAGCAAAACCTTCAGTGTGTAGAATTACTAAAAGCCATTGCATCGAGTCCGGAAAGTCATTGCTTTCTGTAATGTTTTCCCGTAAGAACATGAGAATCTCCAGCCTCTGTCACACTAATGGTTTTTCTAGTCCAGGATGTGACGACCTTTCCTGCCATTACCTTAAAAATTTAGGGATGTGGTTCAAATATGTATAACTTGCCTTAATAAGCTCTTATGGAGCCATTACTCATATTATTCTTGAATTTGCCTAAAATGCTGTTGCAGCAGTTTTTATTTTTGGTCTTTACCATCTGGTAGAATTGAGTGGCCAGTCTGAGCAATAACCAGTCTGAATTTACCCATGTCACCCACAAGGGATTGCAGCCCTTCATTCAATTTTCATTCCTCTTTATTTGCTTCACCAAGCACCCATTACCTGTTGCTGTCTAGTGGATTCTAACACATATCAATCCTATAGGACAGAGTAAAACTGTCCCATAGGGTTTCCAAGGCTGTAATCTTTACGGAAGAGCCCTAGTGGTGCAGTGGTTAAGCTGTTTGTTGCTAACTGAGGTGGTGGACATTTTGAACCTACCAGCTGCACCCCAGGACAAACATGAGGCAGTCTGCTTCCATAGAGATTATGACCTTGGAAACCCTATAGGGCAATTCTGCTCTGTCCTATAGGGTCACTATGAGTCAGAATCAACTTGACTGCAACTAGCTTGGTTAATCTTTACGGAAGTAGACCGCCACATCTTTCTCCCTAGGAGTGGCTGGTGGATTCAAACTGCCGACCTTTAGGTTAGCAGCTGAGCACTTAACTGCTGTGCCACCAGGGCTCCTTTTCACTAAGTAGAATTGATGAATGCTTACATTGTTCACCTATGTGTCATTTTAGATCTTTCTAAGGGCACATTACTTTAAATCGTATCACCAGTACAGTTCATAATGATATTCGCCCCCTTTCATCTGGGTATAGGGGCTCTCAGAGCTGTAGAGCCTCTGGTTGGTAACTCCCATCTTAGAATAGTGAGATGTAGACATCTGAGCAGTGGCATCGCTCGGTGGGTGCGGACTGCACTGGGTGACACTTTCAGAGGGGGTGACACCAAAATAAGTGTCTATAAAAATTTTGTGCAGTGTTTCAGCAGAAATTTATTATTTTTTATAAAAATACCTCTGTAGTTAGTTACAGCAGTTTTTTTTTTTTTTTTGTAAGCCCAGCTTACATGTATCAGTATAGCTACAAGCCTAAAACCCTGTGCTAATTTACTTTTGAGCCTTCTAATGTACTCTGGTCAGAGCTGTTATTATTACCCAATTACAATGATGCTTAGAATCATGTGGTTTCCTCTGCATGCGCAACAAGCACGTGCTGTTTTCATCGCTGCTGGTGTTTTTATTGTAACTGATTTTGTCAAATTTTCTGGTGTTTTAGCTTACAATATTGTGGTAATTAGCATGGCGGGGCGATACCATGAGTTACTGCACTGGGTGACACCAACCCAAATGACACCACTGCATCCAAGGATTTAATTTCTGGCCCCGCCGTTGACTGGCTGTGTGGTTTACTGAATCTTCTTAAGGCTCAGCTTCCTCATCTGTAAGGCAGGACTATTAGCAGCTTCTCATAGAGTTGTAGTCATTCAGACTCCTCTAAGTTGCAAATGATAGAAGCCCTATTCAAGTGGAGTTATGCAAAACAAGGCATTATTAGCTCTTGTATCTAAGAAGCCAGGGGTGCAACTGACCTCAGGTGTCAGTACTCCATCCCAGATGCTCAAACCTTGAGGAGACTCTTTGTCTCTCAACAGCGGTTGACTCTCCTTGGCTTTTTTCTTAGACATGGTGCTAATGTGGCCACTAGCAGCCCCAAATTCATATTCTACCAGCTCAGCAACCCCAGTCGAAAGAGACACCATTTTCCAGTAGAAAGATTAGAGAAATCCCATGGAAGTTTCTGAGTACATTGGCTTGGGACACATCCGTTTCTGTCCTAGTCACTGTGGCTGGGGGAATGGAGTTTTCTAGCCCTGCAGTTGCCAGAAGAGGGAGTTACCTCCACCCAAATCACATATGGAAAGAATACTCCGCAGAAAAGGAGGTCCTTTGATCAGGAGAAGTGGTGGGGGGCATGCACAATAGTGTGGGTCAACGACACTGTCTATCCCTGGCCGTGATGAGTACTGTGACGTGATGCAGGCAAGGAACTTTGTACAGTGCCCAACATACAGAATTCCCAGTAAAATCAAATCACCTCCTCCATCCTGTCTTACTGATTTTACTACCTAAAGAATTAAACATCTTTATATTGGTCCTAAAGCTACCTCTTGAAATCATTAGGATGATTTCTACCATTAATACTTTTATAAAATTTTAATTTTGCTTACTTTCAACCTTTCTGTATTTTGAAGAGATGTATTTTGGGGGTCGGGGTGTGACAGAGAGACATTGAATTTAATCAGTTTTTGTTATCCAGTCAACAGTTACTCATGGAGAACCTACTATATACAAGACATGCTGTGAGTTCTGCGGAGGATGTAGAGGAAAGAGAGAAAGCCCTTTCCTGGGGTGTCTGCAGCCCAGTTGGTGTGGGTGGTAGGTCAAATGTATAGAAACTGTGGTATAAGGTGGATTATGAAAGAGTGCTGTTAAAGAAGTTGGAAAGTATAGGAAGTACAGTCCAATCCGCTGAGACAATTCCGACTCATAGCGATCCTATAGGACAGAGTAGAATTGCCCTATAGGGTTTCCAAGGAGCGCCAGGTGTACAGAGTAGGAGTACAAAGTAGAGCAGAATCCCATCCAGCTGGGAGAACACAGGACTTGATGGAGGAGGTGGTATCTGAGCCCAACTGTGAAGGAGAGATGTGGTATTACAGGGACAGGCTGGTAGGAAGCAAGATGGGGTCGAAGGAGGCAGCGGGCAAGCAGAGGTAAGGGAGAAGGAGCTAATTTATTCATTCTTGGGGCTAACTTTGCCCCAGGTTCTATGCTTGGCTTTGGATGTCCAAAAACAAATAACGGTTCCTTACTGTAGCAGAGAAGGCTCATGGGTGCCCAGACCAAAGTCTGTATGGGGTCCGATGAAAGCATGAAGGAAGAAATCATCCACTCTCATTCCTGATGGTAAAGGATATGAACAAAGGCATAGAGGTAGGGTGGTTTCTTAGGCTGGGCTCTCCAGAGAAGCAAAACGTACAAACATATATATAAAAATCTACATCAAGAAAATAGCTCACATGGTTGCAGAGGCCAGAATGTCCCAAGTCTGTGGGTCAGGATAGAGGCCTCTCCCAATTCGTGTAGCTGTAGGGGCTGGCGAACCCAAGATGCACAGGTTAGAGAGCAGGGCTCTTGCTCACAAGCTGCGAAGACTGACAAATCCCAAGATTGGCAGGCAAGACCGCAGGCAAGCTGCTAGCTCAAGTCCCAAGAACTGGAAGTCAGACGAATGGAGTCAGCTGCAGTATCCAGAACGAGCAAAGCCCACAAGGCTTGCCAAGATATCCACCCATATTCAGTGCAGGCCACATGCTTAAGGAAACTGCCCCCCTCAACTGATGGGCCACCCATAGCAGATCCCACCGTGGAGGTGATCACATAATACCAGATCTCATCATGGAAGTGATGACAACATCATGCAACTGTCAAACCATCAAGAATCATGGCCCAGCCAAGTTGACAACCCCAGTTATCACAGATGGTGAAAGATGAATCTGTGAAATAGTTTTTTGTGTTTCTGGAGCATGAGGTTCATAAGACAGAAAGTGGAGCAAGGCAGTGGAGGAGCTCGAAGGTAAGGCTTAGAAGTTTGGCAGTGAAGACGGCTTGAGTGTAGGGGTCAGTCTGGCTCCAAGAGAATTTGAGCTGTGCACTCATACAGGGTAACGCACTTAGAAAGGCTCCACACTTGGTTTGATTCTTTGCTAATGTCATCTAAAAGTCCTTAATACTTTTTAAACAAGGGGCCGTACGTTTTCGTTTTGCCCTGGGCCCAGCAAATTATGTTGCTGGTCCTGGCAGGGAGTGGCATTCTATCTGTCTGAGCTGTACTTTGTGAGCTGTCTAGGTGAAGTGAAGAAGAGAGCAGGATCAGAGGTGGGGCAGTGGTTGGGAAGGTGTTTTTATAATTTTGAAGTAGAGAAAATAAAGGCCTAGATGAGGACTGGTATGTTAAAGATGGAGAGAGGCGGTGCATCTGACACCCTGTGCCCAGGCCAGAGCAGCAGACTGGATGTGAAGGGTTAGGGAGAGGGAGGAAGCAGAGTTGGCCTTTAGCTCTCGAGTTTAGGGACTTCGTGTGTTCGTTGCTGCTCCTCTGAGCCAGAGACTGCAGGTGATTTCCAGGGGAGAATGCTGGTTTCCCAAATTGAAATTTGGAAGTCTGTCTTAATATTTTTACTTACAACAGTAAGCTAAAGCTGACATTGGCAGGCTCATTCAGCGAATGTAAAATAACCAGAAAAGACATTCTTAGGGATTCTGGACTCAAACAGATGGACCAAGCAATCATGTTAAAAACAGTAAATCACAACTTGAACTTCAGTAAATCATAATCCAATGTCTCTTTTCTTGTTTAATTTTGAAACATCTTCCTCAGTAGTTCCTATTTTGGTCTCTCTTACTTAAAAGATCTTGTTATTATAGGGACACTCCAGTTAAAGATGCCTTGTACATGGCATCTGAACCAAGAAACTTTATCATTTAGGAAATGATATCCTTTCTGAGGTTTCCAAAGTGGTTATTTTGTCTCTTCCAAAGATTCATGAGGAAATTTGTTTCCCCCGTTCAGTTAACACAGAACATAAAAAAAGAAACAAAAACTGTATTTATTACCTAATGATTTTCAAAAACACCCTTCAAGTAAATCAAGATCCCTTGAAACTTAACCTAGAGTCCCAACTAGCTGCTGATTGGTCATGTCTTAGCAAACAGGACTTTGAGTAGTGGGTGAGAAGGGAGTGGGGTTTTGACCTGTCAGGTCTGGTTCATTAATACTGTACTCTGTTTCCTATCTGGTACAGACACAGGCAAAGCACCTTCATTGCAAGGTCACCAGGTTAAGGCAGTGGTGTTCAGGCCCCAGATACTGTGGTGGGTGAGTTATCTTGAAACTGAGTAAGCAGCTCAGTGCCAGAAGGAACCAGGTGAGGTTTGTGAAAAGATGAAAGGGCTTTACTCCATTCACACTCACAGATTGGTATACCTCTTCATAGTTTCATAGAAAATGGGCTCCAAGTAGGTAGAAGACACCACTGCACCTCCTCGTGCCTTGGTTGTATTGCCCTATCTTCAACTGGTCGTTCAGAATGACTTTCTCTGACTCATGCACCTTCTGGTACCATCTAGATGTGTCATACTCCAAAAATGAAGATTTTACCTGTTTCCTTTTTGAGGGGGTTGTGGAGGAGAAATAAATGATGTCATAAATGGGAGGCCCGTACAGTTTCTTAGATGAAAAATCAAGAGTTCTCTTGCTTTACTCTTTTGCCCTTAATGACTGAAATGTACTTGACTTCATCTCCATACTCCTGTTGACACTGACAGTTCAGTGCCTGGCGCTGGTAAGTTAGGAGAGTCGTAATGTTTATCACAGTGAACAGAGGAAGTGCTTGGTAGACACTTGGGCAGTTCCTGTGTGACTTTCATGGTACCAAGTACCATTGTGTTTTATATGATAAGCACTTGTTTGTTGGGCGAATAAGCAAATCTGCAGTTGAATTGTGCTTCGCTTGTCTAAATAAAGAGATATTCACCACCTGAAGACTATGGATTATGATTTCTTCCAGGTGTGGGACAGCTTTTTGCTGAAGTCCCCTCATATCCTCACTTGACCCTTTTGGGGACCAAGAGCTGTGAGAACATTTATTTCCCCATGCCTAGCACTGTGCCTGGCACATAGTAGGCACTTAATAAATGTTTGTTGAATGAATGAATATGTGAATTGGATAAACCTGTCTTCATTACATTACAGTGATTTATCATTACAGCAGAAACTTAATTAGTACAGAAAGGAGTCATATATGAATGTCTCCATTTAAGTTCTTTTATTTCTCAAGAACTTCATGTTTGGTATCTCCAGTGCCTAACACAGTGATTGGCACATAATGAGCATTCAGTATTTGTTCAGGAAATAAAGTTAATTAATAACAGTAGGTAAAAGAAAGTGCCCTGACTAGGCGTTAGAAGATCTGGATTCAAGTCCAGATACAGCCACTTAACCAGCCTGGAGACCTTGGATAAGTAGGACAGGTATCCTGTCTGGACCTGTCAGAGTGCTGATCTGTGACATCGGGCTACTTATTGCTGCTCTGCTTATCTTGAGGGGTGTTATGCAGCTAAAAAGAAAGAACACCTGGAGGTCATGGTCCCCAGACCTTCTGTTAGCCCAAGACAGGAACTATTCCCAAAGCCAATTCTTCAGACAGGGATTGGACTGGACAATGGGATAGAAAAAGATGCTGGTGAAGAATGAGCTTCTTGGATCAAGTAGACACTTAAGACTATGTTGGCATCTCCTATCTGGAGGGGAGATAAGAGGACAGAGGGGGTCAGAAGCTGGTAGAATGGACACAAAAAGAGAGAGTGGAGGGAAGGAACGGGCTGTCTTATTAGGGAGAGAGCAATGAGGAGTATATAGCAAGGCGTATATAAATTTTTGTATGAGAGACTGACTTGATTTGTAAACTTTCACTTAAAGCACAATAAAAATAAAAAAAAATGGGGGCAAGAAAAAAAAAAAAAAGAACAGGTGTGAAATACTTGGGCAAAGTTAAGCCTTGTACATGAATGAGGGCTTTTGTCACCAAAGCATGATGGATTCGCCTTTCGTGTTGGATGTGCAGCTAATATGTATGCCCCTCTTCCCGAGTCTACCCTGAGAACAGGTGGCTTTATTTTACATAAATAAATAGGATAAACTCTCAGCGTACAAAATTTGGGAATCTGAGAAAAATATAAATAAGGAAAGTTATCCATAAGGGATAACCAGTATTAACTTTGTGGAGTATTTCTTTTAGTACCTTTCCTAGATACGTATATACACGCATATACGCATGTGTGCGTGCACGCACACAGTAAGATTTCCATCACCTAGCAGGTTTTTTTTTTTTTTTTTTTATCTTATTTCCCCAGATAGATGGCTAATTGCTGGAGAAGAAAGAACATTGTCTTAACATTTCTTCTGTAACTTTTCCATGGCATGACAGAGCATTGCTAAACTACTTAATGGATTTCTAGAATTTAATAAAAGGTTATGAGTTATAATCCATTTAAAGCACAGGGACGAAAAGGGCCCGGGGCCCAGGACTGGACAGTGGCAGAGCTGGAACTCAAAACTGCCTGCTGTTTCCTTGTCCACTTCTACTCCCTGATAAGGACTAAAAGTGAAGATGCAGGAAGGTCTCCTTGGTTACTTTTAGCACATAAGGCAGTCAGTCGGTGGCTGATTCTGTCTGCATCTCTAGATCTGTGGTTATTGCTCTGTCCCAGGATAGTGTTGGATGTCTCGAAACAGCTGTCTCCAGTGGAGCCTTGGGACTGTTCTCACAACATTATGCTAATAATGTATCAGTCTACATCTGAGGGTTTCTTTCTGGTTTTTGTTATTTGTATTTTGTGTACAAACTCTGTACACTTTATTTAAAATTGTAGTTGTGGTGGAAATGTATTCTCTGTGTTTTCCATTTAAACATCCTAACATTTCTCTTTCCTTACCCTGCCTTTCAAGCACAGTGGAAAGGGGTCTGTCTTGGGCTGGGTTCTCTAGAGGAGGAGAAACCAGTAGAAATACACAAATATGTGTAGAGGGAGAGAGAAATTTATTTCCAGGAAATGGTTCACACAGTTGTGAAGGCTGGCAAGTCCCAAATAAGTGGGTCAGGCATCAGGCTGGAAGCTTCTCCTGACTCACTTGATTGCAGGGGCTGACAAACCCCAAATTGGCAGGTCAGATGGCAGACTGCTGGCTTATGTCCCAAGAACCAGAGGTCAGAGGATGAGGAGTCAAATGCAGGATCAAGAGAGGGTGAGCTTTGCCAGAGCATCTATATATATTGGATGCAGGCCACACCCCCCAGGGAAACTCCCCTTTCAACTGATTGGCTGCTCACATCAGATCACAAAATGGAAGATGATTATTTAATATCTGCCAAGCCACTGAGAATCATGGCCTAGCCAAATTGACACACAACCTTAATCATCACAGGGTCCTTTTTTCTACAGGTGGTTCTTCCCTCACACTCTCATCTGTATGTAACCCCTGCCCTTTTTCCTTTCTGTGACTGTCTTACTGGGCAATCTTTCATTCATTGACCACCAAGCATATCATGTTTAAGCCCCTAAGCTAGGGCTAGACTACAGAAGATTTAGTAGAGAAGCTTATGTGAAACCCTGGCCCTCAAAGATATGTCTAAAGAGATGGGAGACATGCGTATAGAAAAATTATAACAAAATTTAGAAAGCGTCCCAAAAGAGGGGCAGAGAAAATGCTGTGGCCACTGAGTAGCAGGAGCCCTTTTTAGGGATAGGGAGGGGGCAGACAGGGCTCTTAAAGGGGAAGCATTTGATCCTGACTTGGGAAAGATGAATAGGGTATGAACCTTTGAAGGCAGAAGGAAAAGCATTCCAGGCAGAGGAAAGAGTGTAAGATGAGAAGGGCCAGGGTGAGTCTTGCAGTGGGGGCAGCCAACTAGGAACCGCAGGAATCCTAGGAACTGGGATTCAGTAGAGGCGAGTGGAGTTCTTCCCTTTTGCAGGCTGTGACTCAGGGGACACTTCATCTTCCCAAACCCACCCGCACTTTCTCTTTCATGGTTTAAAACTGTTGGTACATAGCCTGGCAGTTTGGTACAACGAACTTTCCACTACTCGTCTGTCAATTCGTTCTTCTCTGGTGGCTTGTGTGTTGCTATGATGCTGGAAGCTTTGCCACCGATACTTCAAATACCAGCAGGGTCACTCCTGGAGGACAGGTTTCACCAGAGCTTCCAGACTAAGACAGACTAGGAAGAAGGACCTGGCGGTCTACTTCTGAAAAACCTGTCCAGTGAAAACCTTACAAGTAGCAGTGGAACATTGTCTGATACAGTACCAGAAGATGAGCTCCTCAGGTTGGAAAGCACTCAAAATACGACCAGGGAATCTCTGCCTCCTGAAAATAGAGTTAAACTTAATAAGTTGATGAAGTAAAGCTCTTAGGACCTTCATTTGCTGATGTGGCATGACTCAAAATGAGAAGAAACAGCTGCAAGCATCTGTTAATAATCGGAACGTGGAATGTACAGAGTCTGAATCTAGGAAACTTGGAAGTCATCAAAAACGAAATGGAACTCTTGAAGATTGATATCCTAGGCATTAGTGAGATGAAATGGACTGGTATTGGCCATTTTGAATAGGACAATCACATGGTCCACTATGCTGGGAAAGACAGTGGCGTTGCATTCATTGTCAGAAAGAACTTTGCTAGACACATGAGACTATGTGGGCAGCTCCTGCCTGGAAGGGAGATGAGAGGGCAGAAGCTGGCCAAATGGACACGAAAATAGAGAGTGGAGGGAAGGAGTGTGCTGTCTCATTGGGGGAAGAGCAACTAGGAGTATATAGCAAGGTATATATAAATTTTTATATGAGAGACTAACTTGATTTGTAAACTTTTACTTAAAGCCCAATAAAAATTTAAAAAATTAAAAAAAATTGATAACTTTTCATTGTTATATGGCACTTACTGAAGTACTTACACCTGACATTACGTGATCATGTCTAGAATTTGCTTCAAAATAATGTGAAGGGAGGGGTAGTTCTGAGGGTATAGCTGTAAGGAGATTGGCTGTGAATTGGTTGAAGCTGGGTGGTGGGGATGGGAGGTATGGTCCATATACTATTCTCTGGACCTCTGTGTTTAAAATGTTCTATGATTAAACAAATCATAGAAAAAAAAAAAACTTTACAGGATCTGTCCTGAAGTACAACTCTGTCAGGGATAGGATAATAGCCATATTGCTATAAAGAAGACCAGTTAATATGACTATTACTCAAATGTATGTACCAGCCATTAATGCCAAAGGTGAAGAAATTGAAGATTTTAACCAACTTTTGCAGCCTGGAATTGACCAAACATGAGATCAAGATGCATTCATAATTAGTGTTGATTGGAGTGTGAATGTTGGAAACAAAGAAGGATCTGTAGTTGGAAAATATGACCTTAGTGCTAGAAACAACGCCAGACATCATGTGATGGAATTTTGCAAGACCAACAACTTCTTCATTGCAAATACTATTTTTCAACAACATAAAACAGTGACTGTACGTGCAGACCTTGCCAGATGTAATATAAAGGAATCAAATCGACTGCATCTGTGGAAAGAGATGGTGTAAAAGCCCAATATCATCAGTCAGAACAAGGCTTGGGGCCAACTGAGAAACAGACCGCCAATTGCTCATATGCAAGCTTACGTTGAAGCTGAGAAAATTGGAGCAAGTCCACAAAAACCAAAGTACAACATTGAGTATATCCAACCTGAATTCAGAGACCATCTCAAGAACAGATTTGAATCATTGATCACTAATGACCAAAGACCGGGCAAGTTGTGGAATGGTATCAAAGATACACATGAAGAAACCATGAGGTGATTAAAAAGACATGAAAGAAAGAAAAGATCAAAATGGATGTCAGAAAACTCTGACACTTGATCTTGAATGTAGAGTAGCTAAAGCGAACGGAAGAAACGATGAAGTAAAAAGCTGAACAGAAGATTTCAAAGGGCAGCTAGAGAAGACCAGGTATTACAGTGAAATGTGCAGAGATTTGGAGTTAGAAAACCAAAAGGGAGGAACATACTTGGCATTTTTCTAGTTGAAAGAACTGAAGAATAACATTCAAGTCTCGAGTTGCAATATTGAAGGATTCTACAGGGAAAATATTGAACAACGCAGGAAGCATCAACAAGAAGATGGAGGGAATACACAGAGTCACCGTACCAAAAAGAGTTGATCAACATTCAGCCATCTCAGGAGGTAGCATATGATTAAGAACTGGTGGTACTGAAGGAAGAAATCCAAGCTACACTGAAGGCATTGGTGAAAAGCAAGGCTCCAGGAATTGATGGAATACCCATTGCGATGTTTCAACAAATGGATACAGCACTGGAGGTGCTAATTCGTCTATGCCAAGAAATTTGGAAGACAGCTACCTGGCCAGGCAACTGGAAGAGATCCATATATGTGCCCATTCCAAAGAAAGGTGATTCAGTAGAATGCAGAAGTTACCAATGTCATTAATATCACACAAGTAAAATTTTGCTGAGGATCATTCAAAAGTGGCTGCAGCAGTATATCAACAGGGAGCTGCCAGAAATTCAAGCCAGATTCAGAAGAAGATGTGGAACAAGGAATATCATTGCTGATGTTAAATGGACCTTGGTTGAAAGCAGAGCATACCAGAAAGATGTTGTCATGGATTGAATTGTGTCCTCCAAAAATATGTATTTCAGTTTGGCTAGGCCATGATTCCCAATATTGTGTGATTGTCCACCATTTCGTCATCTGATGTGATTTTTGTATGCGTTGTAAATCCTACCTCTGTGATGTTAATGAGGTGGAATTGGCGGTAATGTTAATGAGGCAGGACTCGATGTACAAGATTGGGTTGTATCTTAATCAATCTCTTGTGAGATACAAGGGAGAGAAGCAAGCAGAGAGACGGGGGAACTCATAACCACCAAGAAAGCAGCACCGGGAGCAGAGCTCATCCTTTGGACCCTGGGTTCCTGCCCAGAGAAGCTCCTAGTTCAGGAGAGGATTGATGACAAGGACCTTCCTCCAGAGCCAACAGAGAAAGCATTTCTCTGGAGCTAATGCCCTGAATTTGGACTTCTAGCCTACCAGACTGTGAGAGAACAAACTTCTGTTTGTTAAAGCCATCCACTTGTGGTATTTCTGTTACAGCAGCACTTGATGACTAAGACAGGTGTTGGCCTGTGTTTTATTGACTGTGCAAAGGCATTCGACTGTGTGGATCATGACAACTCATGGGTAACATTGCAAAGAGTGGGTATTCTAGAACACTTAATTGTGCTCATGTGGAACCTGTACATAGATCAAGAAACAGTCGTTCAAACAGAAAAAGGGGATACTGCATGGCTTAAAGTCAGGAAAGGTGTGCATCAAGGTTGTATCCTTTAATGGTATTTTTTCACTCTGTATGTTGAGCAAATAATGCAAGAGGCTGGTCTATATGAAGAAGAATGGGGCATCAGGATTGGAGGAAGACTCATTAACAACCTCTGATATGACACAGCCTTGCAGATGACACAACCTTGCTTGCTGAAAGCGAAGAGGACTTGAAGCACTTACTGATGAAGATCAAAGACTACAGCCTTCAGTAGGGATTGCACTTCAACATGAAGAAAACAGAAATCCTCACAGCTGAACCAGTAAGGAACATCATGATAAGTGGAGAAAAGACTGAAGTTGTCAAGAATTTCATTTTACTTGTATCCACAATCAACGCCCATGGAAGCAGCAGTCAAGAAATCAGATGACATACTGCTTTTGGCAGATTTGCTGCAAAAAACCTCTTTAAAGTGCTAAAAAATAAAGTTGTCACTTTGAGGACCAAGGTGTACCTGACCCAAGCCATGGCATTTTCAGACGCCGCTTATGTGTGCTAAGCTGGACAGTGAATAAAGAAGACTGAAGAAGAATTGATGCCCTTCTATTATGGTGTTGTTGAGGAATATTGACTCTACCATGGACTGCCAGAAAAACGACCACGTCTGTTTTGGAAGAAGTACAGCCAGAATGCTTCTTAGAAGGAAGGGTGATGAGACTTCATCTTATGTACTTTGGGCATGTTATCAGGAGGCACCAGTCCCTGGACAAAGACATCATGCTTGGTAAAGCAGAGGATCAGCGACAAGAGGAAGATCTTCAACGAGATGGATTAACACAGCGACTGCAACAATGCCCTTCAAGCTTAACAATGATTGTGAGCATGGTGCAGGACCAGGCATTCTTTTGTTCTGTTGTACCTAGGGTTGCTGTGTGTTGGCACCAACTCATTGGCATCTAACAACAATGACTTAACCTTGGGATGGGGCTCTTACCCCACAGGGGTCCATGGACTCCTTTGGAACCCTCAGATGGGTTTCAGGTGATCAGAGATTCTCTGAAATTACGTATGAATTTCTCGCGTATAGGTACCATTTCCCTCCAGTTTTCAAAAGTCTCTGTTACTTTTGAAACGATATGCACCTTAGTGTTTAGAAGGAAGAAGATTGGCACGTGAATTAATTTCAAAAACTTACGTAAAGCAAAAAGCCTCTGAAAGCATGTAAAATTTCATTCAACATTAAGGCTTCACTATTCTCAGGTTCAGTTAGTTTTTTTATTCTCAGGTTCAGTTAGTTGACCTTCTTAGATTTTGCACCCCAGTGGACAGGACTGATTTTATTCTCTTTCCCCCCAGGACTTGGCCTCTAACACTGATTATTTGTAATGTTTGTTTAGGGAATAGAGTATCTTCGATGTTGATATAAATCCACTGTATTTTGATTTGCAGTAGAGTGGACTTTTTACACCAACTCGCTAGGATCCTGAGGCCAGCCATGTGTGGGCCAGACGTTTCTAATGCCAGCCTCCCTGCTTGGTCCCTATCTGACCTCTCCTTTTACAGCACAGGGAATGAGCCTTGGCACATCCTGCTAGCAGGCTGAGTGCTAGGGCTGGCTGTCTGGCCAGCACCTGCCAAATGCAGTCCAAGGTGTCTTTTTTCTCAGAAAGGCTCTTAAGCTCCTTGCTCCCCAGGAATAGAGCAGAACCCAAATGTAACTGTCCACCTGTTGGAAGAGGGGCATGCCTGGAAATCTCATCTAGCCCCCTCCTTGCCTTGAGAACCGCCAGTGCTAGCAGCAGTCCATGCCCTTCTGTGGTGGCCGTGTAAGGACTCCTCTGGCTGCAGAGCTACCAGTTGGAGTGCTTCTCAGGGGCTTTCTGCTTGAGTGAGTCTGCACTCTGTAATCAGGAGCTCTTCCAGGTATATGTGGGGTGCCCAGCAGGGGATAGGGGTACTGGCAACTGCCTTGGCATTTTGTTAAGAAGGCATGCAAGTTGCTGGCCCACCAGGAAGCTGCAAGGTACTGGCCCAGCAGAGTCATTTTTTTTCCTTTCTGACTTAGACAGCTTTGTAACGCAGGGGGATGAAATCCATGGAGAAGAGCAGGTCGCTTCATAGTTTCTCAAAGTCATTTTTGCCTTTTTAGAAAAGCGCAAGAGAGAACATTTGGTTTCTCTTCTGTCAATGGCATTGGGCTCTCAAAAAGTCAGCAGCTGTTGCGTGCAGTGTCTTTGGGTGACGAGTTAAGCCAGGCAAGTCCTACCCCATGTTACTACTCTCATGGCCCTCTCCTCTAGCTAGGCTGTTCTCATTCATTCAGTAGCTCATTAAAGAGTGTCTAGTATGCCAAAGGAGCTTGGTGGTACAGCGGTTAAGTGCTCAGCTGCTAACCAAAAGATCAGCAGTTGGAACCCACCTGCCCTCTGAGGGAGAAAAGACCTGGTGATCTGCTTCCATAAAAATTATAGCCTAGGAAACCCTTTGGGGCAGTTCTACTCTGCTCTGTAGGGTCACTGTGAGTCAGAATCAACTTGACGACACGTAACAGTAGTATATGCCGAGCACAGACAGTGAGTGACTAGATGTAGACCTTACCCTCGGGGAGTTTTCTGACCAGGAGGGAAAAAACAAAAACAATGATCATGCAAGATGGTATGTGAATGTCCTAAGACACCTTGAAATCTGTGCTGGCAGGGCAGGCTTGTGGTGGGCTGAGGATGTCATCAGATCGATGCTCCTGATTCTGCTTTGTATTACGCCAAACCTACAGGATCTTTAAGAATTAGAGCACGCCACTTGTTCCCATCTCTAACATTGTATTGCATTTGTAACCTTCCTCCCTCCTCCCGCTCATCTGCCTGTTCATTCCAGCCATCTCTTTATCCCCCAACACTTACAGGCCCTAACGCAGAAAGAAAGAAGACTCAGTCCCTGCTCCCAGGGAACTCCCCTCTAATTGCTTGCTCCTTGTCCAAATTGTATTGGGATTTCGTTCCCCAGCCTAACTGTAAACCCCTTGAAGGGCAAAGGCTTGTACTTTTGAAGTCGTCTGGGAATATTGAAAGACTGGTTGTTCAGTGGATTGCTGGAACTGTAGTCTTGGGTGTATTTACTTAATGAAAGGGTTAAAGTAAGAGTGTGTGTCTGGAAGGCATACCTACCTTCCTGCTTGCCATGCTGCCAAGATGTCTCTATTAGAGGCTCTACTTCTGGTTTGGAAATCCAGGGTAGTGGGAGGGAAGGGACGGACTTGAAAGAAAAATATAATTAATGTCTCAATAGGTAAAAATCCCCGAAGTATATCTGTGTTGGAGGCTTTCCTCAAGAATGAGAACCTCGATTCATGCCTTTTCTTTGTAATTCCACTTCCTTTTTTTTTTTTTAATAAAAGAAAAGGATGTGTCGATTTAAGCGCCTAATTCATTTTTAATATGGGTCAGAGCTGCCATCTTCACCCGCCTTTGTCTAATCACACCTAGACTTCTGCTGAAATGCTTGCTTCATAAATTAAGTTTAATTAATAGAAACGGGAAGGTGAAATTCAGGGTTGATGACTCTGGTGAGACACGACTTCCTGCCTGCCCAAAGAGGCCTTTGGGTCGGCACCCCTCCTGAGCCTGTCATCTGAGGCTGATTCACACTTACGGGGCCAGGATCCTGGGAGTCAGGCTGGGGCATTCATCAACAGTGTGTGGCATAGATTTGTTTTTGCTTCTTAGCCGATGTGGCCGGCCCATTTACAGTCCTTATGTCAGAATTGGCATAATCTTAAAGAATTGTCATTGTCTTTAAAAAAAAAAAATCAGAGTCTGGGTTGAGGCCAGATTTGAATCTTAAAGCAGGTTGACCTATTTTTATAACAGCATTATCAAAGCCTGCTTTGTGCTTCTGTCTCCCTAACATGCTTTTATTGGTGTCACATGAATTGAACACCTGATTCAAGCAGAAGAGTGAAGACCTTGTCAGGGGGGAGCTCTGTTTCCCACTGGGGCTGGAGAGCCCTCAGCTTTATGCTTCCCCAGAGTCAACCTGCTATCAGTCGCTCTCAGCCTGGGGGAGGTTTTCTGGAAGAGAATGAGAGTTAACCACCCCAGGCATGCAGGGTTTTACCTTTTACATCTCCCTCTTTGACCTTGAAGTTGCCCAGTAAAGGAGGCAGGCAGACGTTTTTATCTTTGTTCCATAGAGGAGGAAACTCACAAGGCAAGTGGTGAGAAGGCTTAGATGAGAATGTTCAACACTGCCACAAGGAGATATCAGAGCACCCACCCCGGGTCCCTGCCACCGGGAGTTTCTTCTTTCCAGATCCTTTGGTCTTCTCCTTGTTAAGTAGTTCCAGCCATGGCTCAAGAACATCGTAACCCACAAACTGGGTGTAAGATCTGGATAGTATCTGTGTGTAATAGGCCAGAAAACTCACTCTTCTGGAAAACATTGGAAATTAAACTCTGCTGAGCATCTTAGTGACATCGCTGGGCCCCTGGTTGATATGAGGAAAAAGGCTTCAGTTCTTCTTAGGTTGGGAAGACAACCCAACGGTAAATGCATTGGGCCAGAGGAATTCATGCAATGGAAAGGAGGTGAGGGGATTTTTCCACTGAGTTTTCCTTGCCTCTATTCTGTCTCCCTCATTCTCCCCCACCCTCAACACAGATAGCTCCTAATCCCAAGAGGATGTATCCTGTTTATTAGTAGCCTCCTTGTCTATTGCATAGGTTTTCTTTTTCTAACTTTTATTTATTTTGTGGTTATTGAGAATATATACAACAAAACATATACCAATTCAACAGTTTCTACGTCTACACTTTAGTGACATTGATTACATTCTTTGAGTTGTGCAACCATTCTCACCTTCCTTTTCTGAGTCGTCCCTCTGCTATTAACATAATCTCATTGCCCCCTAACTTTTCTATCTATTGAGTTTAAAGATTGTCTCAGTGCAGTAGTTCTGAGGGTTTATCCACCCTCTGTGGTTCCAGAAAATCAAGAGTCCATGAGAATTTGAAATTCTGTTCTGCATTTCCCCCCTTTGATCAGAATTCTTCTATAGAATCTTTGATCAAAATGTTCAGTAGTGGTAGTCAGGCACCATCCACTTCTTCTGGTCTCATGGCAAAGGAGGCAATTGTTTATGGAGGCAATGAGCCACACATTCCATATCCTCCTCCTATTCTTGACTGTCCTTCTTCTGTTGCTCCAGATGAGTAGAGACCAATTGCTGGGCCTACGATGGCCACTTACAAGCTTGTAAGACCCCAGGCACTATGCAGTGAAGTAAAAGGTAGGACAGAAGCACTAAACACATTATAAGAGCAGGTAACTGGGATGTCCCATGAAACCATGCCCCTGTGAGTCAGAACTGACCCAATGGCACCTAACAATACACTTAATTCATTGCCAGGCCCCTTGGGAACCAAAAGGGTGAGGATATCAAATCTTATGACATATTTGGTTGTATCCAAATAAGCAGCCTCAGCAGTTACTTTTTTTTTTTTTTTTCTTATTGTTGTAAATACATCTGTGATGGTTAAGGTTGTATGTCAACTTGTCCGTGATTCTCAGTGGTTTGGCAGTTATGATACAGTTTGGCAGTTATGTAATGATGTAATCACTTCTATAACGAGATCTGATATAATGTAATCATCTTCATGATGAGATTGGCTATGAGCAGCCAGTCATTTGAAAGGGAGTTTCTTCGGGGGTGTGGCCTGCATCCAATGTATATGGACTTTCTGGCAAAGCTGGCTGGCTTTTGCTGTGCTCTGGATACTAGATTTGGCTTATCATCATCTGACCTCTGGTTCTTGGGACTTGAGCCAGCAGCCAGCCATTTATCTGCCACTCTTGGATTCATCAGCCTCTGCAGCCCATGAACCAGCAGCCTGCTGTCTGACCTGCTGATCTTGGGTTCATCAGCCCCTGCAGTTTTTGAGTCAGGAGAAGCCTGAAGCCTGACACCTGGCACACAGACTTGGTACTTGCCAATGTTTACAGCTACATGAGCCATTTCCTTGATAAATCTCTCTCTCTGTGTATGTATACTGTCATATATATACGTATACACACACACACACACACATATATACAGACACACATGAGTACATACATATATATATGTAAAATACACACACACACATACACATAAATACATATGAAGCCCTGGTGGCGGAGTGGATAAGCATTCGGCTGCTAACCAAAAGGCTGGCAGTTCGAATCCACCAGCTGTTTCTTAGAAACCCTATGAGGCAGTTCTGCTATGTCCTGTAGTGGCACTATGAGTTGAATTGACTTGACGGCAATGGATTTATATATATATATAAAATACACACACACACACACACACATACATATATATATATACACACACACACATACATATATGTATATATTTATATATATACACACACACACATACATAAAATATGCTTTACTGGTTTTGCTTCTCTAGAGAACCAAGCCTAAGACATTTGTTACCAGGAGTGGGGTCTAGTGCAACAAAATTGTAGGGATGAGTTTTCTAAATTGGTTCTTAAGCCTGCTTAGTCTTAAAGATGTTGATGACTGCTTCCAGTAGTAAAGAGGACACTTGTAATCCATGGTGTGAGGTGGCAATAGATATATGCAAAATATCACCACCAATGGATCAAGTATTGGTGAGAGGCAAGGCTCTGGGTGATTGTATGCTTGATAACTTTTCTATAGTTTTGTCAAAATAAGAAGTATAAGGAAGCTTGTTGGTTGGTCCTATTTTGGCTGGAAAAAGTAGCAAAAGGAAGAGATGCACTCAGTCAAAGTTCAAGTGTCACATAAATGACCTCAGAGTTGCAGTTGTGTCCTGAAAGAAATCCTTATTTCTTGTAGTAACAGAACGGCTGTCTAAAGACACAGTTACGGTGCAGGGTTGGGGCAGTGGTCTCCAGGAGGCTATATACCCTCTAAATCCATGTCCAATATATGGTGCTGTTTCTCCCATAGCTAGGATTCATGGGTCCATGAATCAAGCGGTGGAAATGGGAGTGGTACCACCCACTGTTACCCCTAGTGACCCACTTGCAAAGTTTTTGCTTCTTGTCCGTGTGACCCTATGCTTTGTGGATCTAGAGGTGCTACTTCCAAAGGGAGGAATGCTCCCACCTGGAGACACATCACTGATTCTGTTGAACTGAAAGCTAAGAATGCTACCTGGCCACTTTGGGCTTCATATGCCTCTGGATCAACAAGTAAAGAAGGGAGTTACCATGTTGGCTGGTGTGATTGATACTGATTACCAAGAAAAAATTGGATTGATATTACATAATGTAAGTAAAGAAGAGTGTGTCTGCAATGCTGGAGATGCCTTAGAGTGTGTCTTAGTACCACCATGCCCTGTGGTTAAAGGAAATTGAAAACTACAGCAACCTAATCCTGACATGACTGCTTATGACCCAGACCCTTCAGGAATGAAGGCTTGGGTCATCCAGTCAAGCAGAGAACCACAGCCAGCTGAGATGCTCGCTGAGCGTATAGGGAATTTGGACTAGGTGGCAGAAGAAGGCAGTTCTAAATACCAGCTATGACCACATGACCAGTTGTAGAAATGAGGACTGTAATTGTTATGAGTATTTCTTCCTTATATGTTTTATCACATATTTTTGCCATTGCCTTCAGTGCAGCTTGTACCTCTTCCTTCAGTACCATTGGTTCTTGATTATATGCTACCTCTTGAAATGCTTGAATGTCAACCAGTTCTTTTTGGCGCAGTGACTCTGTGTATTCTTTTCATCTTCTTTGGATGCATTCTGCATTGTTCAATATTTTACCTGTAGAATCCTTCAGTATTTCAACTTGAGACTTGAATTTTTTCTTCAGTGCTTTCAGCTTGAGAAATGCTGAGTGTGTTCTTCCCTTTTGGTTTTCTCACTCCAGGTCTTTGCATATTTCATTACAATAATTTGTTTTCTGAAGCCACCATTTTGAAATCATCTGTTCAGCTCTTTTGGATCATCATTTCTCCCATTTGCTTTGGCTACTCAGCCATCAAGAGCAAGTTTCAGAGTCTCTTTTGTAACATCCATTTGGGTCTTTTCTTTCTTTCCGGACTTTTTAATGCTCTTTTGCTTTCTTTGATGCCCTTAATGTCATTCCACAGCTCATCTTGTCTTTGGTCGTCCTTGGTCATTAGTGTTCAGTGAGTCAAATTTATTCTTGAGATGGTCTCCAGATTAAGGTGGGATATACTCAGGGTTGTATTATGGCTCTTGTGAACTTGTTTTAATTTTATTCAGCTTTAGCTTGAACTTGCATACGAGCAGTTGATGGTCTGTTTCACAGTCGGCCCCTGGCCTTGTTCTAACTGATGATATTGAGCTTCTTCAACATCTTTTTCCACAGATATAGTCTGTTTGGTTCCTGCATATCCCATTTGGCAAGGTCCATTTTTTTTTTTTTTGTATGTATAGTCACTGTTTATGTTGTTGGAAAAAGGTATTTGCAATGAAGAAGGCATTTATTTTACAAAATTCTGTCATGCGATCTCTGGTGTCATTTCTGTCACCAGCGCCATGTTTTCCATCACCCAGTCCTTCTTCTTTGTTTCCAACTTTTGCATTCCAGTCACCACTAATTATCAATACATCTTGATTGCATGTTTGATCAGTTTCAGACTGCAGAAGTTGGTAAAAATCTTCAGCTTCTTCATCTTTGGTGTTAGTGGTTGATATGTAAATTTGACTAAAAGTTGTATTAACTGGACTTTCTTGTAGGCGTATGGATATTATCCTGTCACTGACAGAGTTGTAGTTCAGGATTTTGAAATACCGTTTTTAATGATGAATGTTACGCCATTCCTTTTCAATTTGTCATTCCTGGAGTAGTAGACCATATGATTGTCTGATTCAAAATGGCTAATACCAGTCTGTTTCAGCTCACTAATGCCTAGGATGTTGATCTTTATGCATTTCCTTTCATTTTTGAGGACTTCCAATTTTCCTAGATTCATACTTGGTACATTCCACGTTCCAATTATTAATGGATATTTGCAGCTGTTTCTTCTCATTTTGAGTAAAGCAGCATCAGCAAATGAAAGTCCTGAAAGCTTTACTCCATCCATGTCATTAAGGTTGCTTCTAGTTTGAAGAGGCAGCTCTTCTCAGGTTGTATTTCGAGTGCCTTCCAACCTGAGGGGCTCATCTTCTGGCACTATATCAGACAGTGTTCTGCCGCTATTCGTAAGGTTTTCACAGGCCAATTTTTTTCAGAGGTAGACTGCCAGTTCCTTCTTCCTATATATCTTAGTCTAGAAGCTCAGTTGAACCCTGTCCTACATAGGTGACCTTGCCTCCAGCATCACAGCAGCACGCAAGCCACCACAGTATGACAAACTGACAGATGAATGGCAGGATAATACGTATGGAAAACTGAAAGGTCAGTGGTTGGAGTCCACCAAGAGGCATCTCTGAAGAATGGCCTGGTGATCTACTTCGGAAAATTCAGCCTTTGAAAACCCCGTGGAGCACAGTTCTACTCTGACACATGAGTCAGAGTTGACTTGACGGCAACTGAAAAAAAAAAAAAAAACCGAAAGTGTACATCTGTTACTATACTAGGTGTTAGGGAGTCACTGATGAACAGGACAGGCCTTGCCTTTGACTTCATGAAGCTTAGAATCTAATGTAGAAGAAAGACATTAAACAAATATAATAAGAAATATAAGACACTGAGGGATATGTAATAAAGGACCTAACATAGTCTGAGGAGTCAGAGTACGCTTCTCTGTGATAATGTTGAGTATATGAGACCTAGGTATTAAGTGGGCTTTTGTTAGGTGAAAACAGACATGAAGATTATGCATGACACATTCCAGGGCCTGGATGAAGCTTCAAGTGGATGGACAAGAGTGAGTAGGGGGGAAAGGGCCATAGAGTAGTCACGTCGTAGAGGGTCTTACAAGCTAGGATAAGTGCTTTGATCTTGTTCCAAGGGCTGTAGGGAGATGCTAAGAGTTTTAAGCTGTGGAGTGACACGATCAGATTTGTGTTTTAGAAAGACTACTTTGGCTACTGGGTGGAAAATGTGTGGGGTAGAGGAACAAGATGAAATTCAAGATCCTGATCGTGAGGCTGTTGGAGTCATTCAGGGTGGGAATAATGATGAGGTAGACTACAGTGGTGGCAGCGGAAGTGGATAGACTCAAGAACTACTGAGTAGTAGAATGAAGAGGAGTTTGGGATTGTTTCGCTGTGGCAGAGAAACAGAAGAAAAAGTAAAGACAGACTTTCAGGATTTTGGCTTAGATTGGTGATGGGGCCATTTTATGAGTTAGGAAACTCTGAGGAAAGGGTCAGTTTGGGGAAGAAGCCCAGAATCATGGACTGAGTTTGAGACATGCTGAGTTTGAGATGCCTGTAAAATATCCAAGTGGTCAAACATCACGTAGGAGCTTAGACAAGTGGGTTTGGAGCCCAGAAGAGAGAACTAGGTTGGAAGTACAAGGTTTGGATTTATCGATACATAGTTGTAATTGAAATCACAGGAGTGAGTTAGGCCACTAAATTCTGTGTGCTTTTACCTTTACTACACTTCTTGAGAGGATGTTAATACTCAAGCCCAGATTAGAAACCAGGCCTTATGGGAGATATAACCATGTTGGACTTTGTTTAACAAGGCTATTCCTCAGATCCCAGGACAGGCCTTGTAATGCAAAAGAAAAATCTAATGGGTAAGGGGAACCAAAAAATGAGCTTAATATTATATCTGAGTGTTAATTTAATAATTAATAATAGGCTGAAGGAATGCTGGTACATGGTCTTTGTAGTGACATTTTTTATGGCTCTGTATATTCCACCAAGTTGTTCTACCACACTTTACTTAACTAGATCCTTGTGGTATACTTCACAATTAGAAATAATTCTGAAATACATTCATAGTGTTTTCAAATTTTGGGTTCTTTGGATGAATACTGAGAGTTTTACCTTCTTTGGTTATAGGGTACAAATATATTTATGACTGTTGTGTTATTGAGGCAGCCAGTTGTTCATGTCAAGAAGAACTCTAGACTGGCTGGGACAGGAGCTTTGTGGCCTCTCCTGCTGAAGCCCTCAAAGGGTTGCTTTCCCTGGGTTTCAAAGGACCCTCTCTGTGAGGCAGCCTGGAGAATTGGGAACCATCACTCATTCATTGACTCATTCATCAGCTTTCGATGAGCACCCTGTGTGCCTTCTCCCTTGCTTGCCACCAGGGACATCACCATGACTCGGACCTAGGCCCTGCATACAGCCTGGGGCCGGTAGCCTAATAGATGGTGGGTAGCTGTTACACAGGCGATGGCAGATGGGGACCAGCTCTGCTTTGTTTGAATTATAGATGAAGGGGTGGGACTTTAGAGTAGGGAGACCTTCCTTCTGCCTGGGGGGTAGAGGAGTGCTTCACAGAGGTTATGGCAATACATTGAACTTGCAGGGTGATTAATAGCTTTCAACCCCCCATTTCAGTGTTACACTGCCTCTGTGGGAGAGTCACAGAACTTTAGCTGACAGGACACAGAGGTCAGCCAGTTCAGCCTTATTTTGCATGCGAGCACTGTAGGGCCAGCGAGGTTGAGTGCCACATGCCTAGCTAGCTTTTTTTACCTTTTAGATTTTGTAGTGTGAACTTTTAGCCAGACATTTGCTGACCTTAAAGCTATTTAGTGTTCATGAGAAATTATTCTAAAAATATGTTTTACGTTTCTTGTGGTTGTTGAGTTGAGCCATAAATAACAGTAACAGATTCTGGTCTCCGTATGTGAAGAAAAGCAAAGATCTCGTCGAGTAGAAAAATGAAAGAAAGGGTCTTGATTAATATTTTGTTGTGTTCACATTTTCAGAGAACACCTTGTCCGTGTATGTTTCCATCTTGCTCAGCGCTGCTGCTGTAATTACTAAAGCTTCTGAATCGAGGCAGATGTGTGATTCTTCAGTTTTACAAATCTGTTGGGTTTTCCCTCTTTAGAAATCAGTGTCTTTTTTTTTTTAGTTTAATTAAACCTTTAATGAACATTTTACAAATGAACATCGCATCTTGTATTTCATTATTGATGTTGTTTATGAGACCCTTTCTTCATTAGCATAATTTAGAAACCAAGACTTTACTAGAAAAGGAGTGATATTCTAGAGACAATGGATGGGAGTTGGTGAGGGAACACCTGTAGGTCCTGAACGGTGCAAAAATTGGCACTTAAAGATGCTGCAGGAGTTAGCTGGCTGCGGAAGTGTGTGTTTGACCGCAGGTGGCAAATCGAGCGTTTGTGTCTGTGAGAGTTGAGCTTTCCTAAGTGTGTGGCTGCTCCTGCAGTGTTTTGGAGGGAATGCAGCTTTGAGGTACGCAGAAAGAGCGTGACTGTGGAGACAGAAGAGCGGAGTGTGAGTCAAGGTTGGTCTCTTCCCAGGTGGGTGTCTTTAGCCAAGTCCTGCTTGCCCCCACTTAGGATCATTTTGTTCTGCCGTTGCCGAGACAATCCACTGGTTCACTGATAATGCTGGCAACGAGCTCGGAATCTACTTCTCCACCTGTTTTGGCTGAACTCTATGAATGTGCCATTCAACACTCTGGCCTCTCATCTCTAGGGACCTTCTTGCTACCCCCTGCCTACTCCCGCTATCATACCTTGACACTGTAGTCACGGGTAACTCTTCCAGTTCCTAAACCTCTGACTCGCATTCACCTCACTGCCTGTACCCCTCTCCTTCCACCTGCCCGGCACCTGTCCTCGCTCCTTTGTAACCCTCATGGACTTTTGCTCATCTTTGACCAGCTTAGAGTCTAGGTTTTTTTGAGTACACTTTTGCTTTTGTCCTTTTCCTTTCAGCTGAGCAGGAAATTTTCAGCCTTGGATAAATCCAGCTAGTTGTTCTGTCCTGCCTGCCGATCCAGCCTCAGCTCGTGCCTCCTTGTTCATAGCTCTTTTGCCACATTAGCCTTTTTTGTGTTCCTCTAGTTAATCATCTGCCCAGCTCTGGGCGTTTTTACGTGCTCTTCCCCCTGCCTGCATATCTCTTCCCACATGTCACATGCTGCTGCTTTGTGTTCAAGACTCTCTGCTGCTTCCCAGGGCAGCCTTCCCAGACTACCTGGTTTAGGTCACATTTCTGTCCTGCTCTTTGCACCCTGTCCTTGTCTTTCCTATACTCAGGATTGTTACTTGTCATTTGTGTGCTTATCTGTTGAAGACCTGGCCCAGGTTTTACGGGACAGACCTGATTTCTGACCTGTTCTTTCATGCCCATGAAATGTCCCAGAAATCCTATTACTTTGGCATCCAAATACCATCGCCCAGGCTGTCCCTCATACTCAGAAGCAGCTGAAAAATCTTTTGCCAGCATGAGTGTCCTGATTTTTGGTTCACAAAGTGTGGGCATTGTAGTTATAATTCTGTTGTCTGGGATGCAATGCAGAGTATTAGTGAAGGGCATGGGCTTTGGACCAAATTGTTCAAGTTAAATTCTGACCTCATCGCTTATAACTGGGTGACCTTGGATCAGGTAACTGCTTAGAGCCCCAGTTTCCTCATCTACAAAATGATAATAGAGTACAGCCCCTGGTATTGTTGAGAGGACTAAATAAGCTGTTGCTCATGTGGGGCACTTCGAGGCAGTCTAGGCACATGCCGAGCATCCAGGCAATGTTGGCTGTGGTTACTGTGAATTGTTCTCCATCACATGTAGTGGTACATAAGGCTCTGAGGCTCTGATGCCTTGGGCTTACTTTATTTCCCTTGCATGTAGGCTTTCAGTAAACGTTTGTGGATTGAAATAAACGGTTTCAGAAGGCATTGAACCCAGACCTTGGAGACTTTGATTCAGAACTCTTGCCACCTGTCTATAGCTCCTCTCCTCACTCCCCACATCACTCCAGTCAACCCCTCTTAGCATCACTCCTGTCATCTTCTCTCCATCCTTCTCACTCAAAACAAGGGGTCCCTCGTGTGTTTTCTTATTCTGTCTGTTTGGAACACTCTCTCCATTTCTTTTCTTGAGTTTTAATGTTCTGTCCACCACCTCCTTTAATGCCAACTACACAAACGTTCTTCAGCATGTCTTCACTGACTGTGTTGACCGTGTATGTGTTGCTCTGTGTCCACTCTGTGCTTTGTTGATTTGCCCTAGTTTGTTGCTTTGTTATTCTAAGACTCTAAACTATTGAATGGTGTTTCCTCTTTCCTGGCAAACACACAAAGCATAGAACTCATTTCTTCCTAGGCATTCAGGAAAACTTGTTGACTGAAGGAAATAGCCAGTTGACCTAGTTTTGGTGTTAATTTCCTACACTTGGTTATAAGGTGTACCCTGGGATGCTTATTAAATTCCATGTCACTTAGCATGTTTTGTCACCAGCTTTTGGCCAAACAGAGTAGCAGGAACTCTGTTCCCCTGCCCCTTTCTTTTCTTTTCCCACTTTCCCAGGGATGCCTGATCTTCTTCTATACTACGATGTCATTGCTGTCATTCATTCATCAGTTCAACAAGAACTGCTGATTACCTACCCATTCAGGCACTGGTGGCAGGCACTAGTCTGAGCCACAGTGAACAAAACTGCCAGGGTGTCTGTTTTGTGTAGCATACGTTTTGGTGGGAAGAGGCAGACAATAAACAAATACACACATACACAAACACATTGCAAATGGAGCTTAAATTCTAGTGGAGGAAACAGAGTAAGGAAATGAAGAGAGAAGAAGGCTGATGCTACTGTACATTGGTTAGCCAGGGAAGGCTTCTTTGATAAAGTGACAGTTGAGCAGGGATGAATGAACTGAGAGAGCACACCTTATGGATTTCCAGGGAAAGGGTATTTCACGCAGAAGGGACGGCCCCTGAGGTGGGAGTGTGAGTTACCTTGGTAAAATAGTAAGGAAGTACTTTTGATTGGAATGGAGTGAAGTGAGAGGGGAGAATGGAAGGAGCTGGGGCAGAAAATTATGGGAGGCCAGATTATATAGGACCTTCCAGGCTCTTGTACGGGCCTTGTATTTTAGTCTGAATTAGATGGGAAGGCATTTGAGGGTTTTAAGGAGAGGAGGGACACAATCTGATTAATGTACTGTCACCTCAGGTACCCGATATGCCGAAGGAAATTGAACTTTCCGTTCATTTGTAGGAGGAGAGAAGTCATATTTGAACAGAAAGGTACTTGCCTAATTACCGTACGGATAAGGCCCATTCCGTTACAGGGTATCTCCTGTTCATTCAGCAAATATTTATTAAGTACCTGCTGTACATGAAGTCTTGGGCCAGACTGTGTACTCTGAATTGTAGCTGCAAGGGTCCAACCCTGGTTCTCTTACTTCCTTGCCTTTGCTTGGTCTTTGAGCCGGACTAGCAGTTTTCAAATATAACTCTGGTGTTCAGACAAGAATTAATATATTCACAGTTTTTTCATGGTCTGAGGAGCTAAGCAGGTACAAGATAAATGAAGGAACCAAACGACGTGGGACCCAAAGGCAGTCATTTGAACCAAAGTTTATAGTCGCTGTTCTGAAACTGTCATTCCTACCTGTAGGTAGATGAGGAAGAAGTATTTTTGAAACATTGCCAAGAATCTTATTTTATGAGATAGCATGATGATAGAAGGAATAATGAAATGGTAGGTGAGAAGTATGGAACTCTGCGTCCTCCAAATACCAGCCATCATTTCTTCCTTACGAGTTTCTTCCCTAGGAATTGTTTTAGGCCAAAATGATAAGCAAAAAGAACATAGCATAAGTGAAATTAAGTAACTCCCTCCAATGCCGTCTGCCTCTCTCTGTCACGGAAGATGTGTAAATGGTAAACACTATGGAAGAACTTCACCCGAAGCCCAGTGTGCCCACTTTACTCCCAAAGGCACTTGAGCATTTGATGGTGATGAGAATTCCGTTTATGACTGCCCTGTACATAAGGGTATGTCCCCTTTTCTCAGATGACTGTAAAATTGTCAGGAACATCCTGTTGGTGTCAAAGTCATGAGCAAATGAGGGAAAGGAGAGAGAGAGCAAGGCTGGTGGCTGTTCTTTACTCTTCAAGTATGAGAAGGGTGGTGTTCCAAGGCCACCCAAGCAGCTGGAGTTTGTTCTTTCTAAGACTTTCCCGACCAGCAGGTGGGTAGGGGTATTGCCTCACCTGCCTCTGGGCTGAGAAGTATGCCTTGTATCCTGCCTCAGTACCTCAGCACCAGCAGTGATGGCTGCAATCCCAGCCAGCTTTGCCAGAGCCTCGGTCAGAAACGATGATGTTAGAATCCATTCTTCAAGGAGTTGCTGCTTTTCTTAGAAGGTGTAAAAAGAGAAGGATGTATATGAGGTAGAATCTTAAAAGAAGGAAGAAACAGAATTAAGTTCAGTGATAGAATCTATCAGATTTGGCAGAGCCTAAGAGCCTAGGACTAGGAGTGTGTGAGGGAGTGTGTGTGTGTGTGTGTGCATGCGTGCATGAGCGTGTGCTTGCGTGTTGTATGTAAAGGCTAAAGGCATGGGAGAGTCTTTAACAGCAAGGCCATCACCATAGGTGTGAAGTCTGGTTCATATTAATGGCATAACTTAGAGAACAGCTTTAAAGCATATAACTGTATTACTTTAAAGTGTTTGGACTGATCAAAGGAGCCTTGGTGGCACAGTGGTTAAAGCATTTGGAGTAATCAGAACTGGTGTAAAGGTGGCAGTTTCAAGCCTTACTTGAGGATGGGGACAAAGGCACTCAAATGCTTTGTGCTTATTGAGACTCAAGTCAAGACGAGAAATTAGATCCTAGTCCTCAGGCCATGCTTTTCCCACCAGTTAATCCCATCGCTTCCACAGACATTACCGAACACTCACTGTGTAGCAGACCCTGTTCTTGACGCTGCGGTATGCGGTGAACAGGCCATGTGTGAAGTTTACATCCTGCTGAGGGAGACAGACAGTAAATAGGTAAAGAAGGTAATTGCAGAGAGCACCCACTTTATGAAGGAAATAAAATAAGGTGATGTGATAATAGCTGATGAGGAGGGGGCCGGAGAGCAGTGTGAGCCCACGTCTTCCCCAGGCAGTAACTGCCCCTCACTCCTCAGGCTGCTCTGCTGGACCTCGTGCAAGTGAAAAAGTGGCCTGAGTGTAGGAACATTTCGCCCTGTAGGATGAGAGCAGAGATTTGGTGAGATTGGGGGAAGGGGAGCATATCAGGCTGGAGTGGCCTGGGGTGGGGCTGAGAGGTGGGGCCAGGCAGCAGTGTCTTAGAGTTGGGGTGATCCAACTCTAAGGGAGGCCACATGGGGGTCTGGAGACCAAGTTTCCAGGCAGGAGGAAGATACAAAGACTTTGAGGCAGAAAGAATCGTTTTTATAGAATAAAAGGAAGGCCAGGTGATACTACTTTTCAGATGTAGAAGAGAACAGCAGTCTCCCTGAATCCTGCTTAGTTTTCTTGCATTCCAGTGCAGTTCCACAAACTCGTATGTACGTATCAGTCACTGTCGTGGGCACTGGGAACCCTCTTTTTCTAAGCCCCTTTTCTTCTTCTTGGCCAAGATGTAAAGATTTCCAATCAAAGCATGAAGTCCCTTGAGACTTGGAGGCTGTTTTCCTGTCATTTCCTTCCCGATATCCCAAATATGAAAATTAGATCGCCTTCAGTTTCTCCATTGATCTGCAACTATGCGTGGCGGGGGTTTTCTCCCTTGTGGCTTTAATGTCCTCTTGAAGAAATCCTATCGATTTCTTTCCTCAGGTTTCCATTTGGTTTTTTTTTCATGTTGTCTGTTCACTGGTTGTCTATTTTAGTGAAGCTAACTGTTTAACCTTTAAAATGGTGCATTAGTTTAGCATGATTACTACAAACAGTTGTTTAATAGGGAGTTTTTTTTTTAAGACTTAGTTTTAGTCCATCTTGGAGTTAGTAGTTAGGTTTGTAACAGCCAGCTCAGCCCTCTCCCCCAGCAGTTCACTTTCCCACTGAAGAATGCCTAGGACGCAGTCATGACGGGACACTGGTGAGAAGAGCTTGGAGGGATTTGAGGGAGATATTAAGAATCTGCTGTATTTTCTGGGTCAGAATTTGGGTCCTGGGCTTAATCCTTGCTGCTCATTTGGAAGAAAAGGATGAGCACAATGTTGCACCAAGGAGTGAAGAAAAGAATGGCATTCTCTGCACCTCCCCCCATGCCCCGCTCCACACACTCCTAGAACCCTCTCCCACAGTATAGGGTCATTTCTGAAGCCCTGGATCATAATGGAGACCCCTGAGGAGCTAGAAGAATATTCCGTTTGCCCTTAATCTCCAGATGGCCGCAAGAGCTATTCAGCATCTGGGATCACTTCCCCTGGTGCTCCCTGTTCTAAGGTGTTTGTCTGCTTGCCTTCAGTCACCTAGTTCCATGTGACCCTGCCTGGCTTCTAGTGACACCTGCCGTCTGACCTGACTCAATTTGTCTAGAATGGGAGATTCAGGGTAAGAGTTGATGAGAATTGTTTTTAAAAAGTGTTTTCATAGTTCTTGCTTTCAAGGAGTTTACAGTCCAGTTCTAGAGATGAGATTTGTGCTTATTTAACTATAAAGGCATTCTGTGATATGTGCCCAGGGTGGGCAGGAGGGAATGCTGAGGCGTGCTGGTTAAAATGTGTTATTAAATGGTGGTATCTGTTGCCAACAATCCAGACTGGTGTCAGTCTACCTTCTTGATCTCCTGGGATCTCTTTTCAATTGTAGATTTGTATCATCATTGAGGAAACAAGGCTTTTCAGCCACCTGTTTCCTTAAATATCAAAAATATGTAGAGAATGAGGTTGAGACCCATGGGCCTTGGGAGACTAGTGGCATGTGCATTGTAGAAACACCCTTCTGGCTGACAGAGAAGACAGTGCGACCTGGGGTGGGAGAACTGTTCCAGTCACATCATGCCGCAGGCTCACTGTATGACCCGCAGCTTTGTTCTCTGCCCTTTGAGCAGCCCTGTTTTCTCACTCTGCAGTAATAACCTCTAGTGTATGTGTGTGTGCATGCACACGTGTGAGTGTGCACACCCATAAGTTTGAAAAATGGGAACTCTAGTGTTGGGTGAGATTCTGCTAGGAGGCAGGCATCCGGGGTAATAGACCCCTCTTTGTCATTTACTAACTGTGTCACTTTGAGCAAAATCACTTGTGGTAGGTAGAAGAATGGTCCCTCAAAGATGTCCACAGAATCTGTGAATATGTTACCTTAAGTGGCAAAAGGGGCTTTGCAGATGTGATTAAGTTAAGGATATTGAGATGGGAGATTGTCCTGGATTATCCGAATGGGCCCACCAAGTCCTTATAAGAGGGAGGCAGGAGGGTCAAACCAGAGAAGGAAAACAGACGATGGAAGCAGAGGTCAGAGTGACGTGCCCATGCGATAGGGAATCCTGGCGACCTCTAGAAGCTGGAAAAGGAAAGGAAACAGACTTTCCCCATGAGCCTCCAGAAGGAATGCAGCCCTGCTGACACCTTGATTTTAACCCTATGAGATACATTTTGGACATTTGATTTCCCCAGAACTCTAATATAATACATTTGTATTGTTTTAAGCCACTTAATTTGTGCTAGTTTGTTACAACAGCAATGGAAAACTAATTGCCACTCATACCCATCACCGTCAAGTTGATTCTGACTCATAGCAACCCTATAGGACAGAGTAGAATGGCTCCATAGGATTTCCAAGGAGCCCCTGGTGGATTTGAACTGCTGACCTTTTGGTTAGCAGCTCTAGCGCTTAACCACTATGCCACCAGGGTTTCCAGGAAACTAATACATCACTTTATTCCTCTGGATCAGTCGCCTCAGCTCTAGAATGGGGACAGAATATTTTATCTGCCTGAAGACCAGGAACTGGGCCATGTGATTTTTTTTTTAGTTCTTTCCAATTTGGTCCCATGAAATGAGGTAATAGACCTAAAAGTGCATTGAAAAGTTTGAAAGGAGAGGGAAGGAAGAAATGTTCAATTATTGACTGTCAGGTGTTTTACTGTGTTATGTCATTTAATTCTCACAACCATCTGAGAGATATTTTAGTATTCTCATTTTTTAAATTAATTCAGCAAGTATTTGGGCACCTGCTAGGTGCCAGACACCCCAGTCAACAAGACCGACTAGAATCTCTGCCCTTTTGAAGCTTATATTCTGCAGAGGAGATAGACGATCGTCCGTAAACACAATAGTGGAGTAAATTATAAACGATGGTGGAAGTCGGTAAGTGATGTAGAAAAAGGAAAAATAGGGTAGGTTGGGGGAACAGGCACACCCGTGCTGCAGATGAGAGAGCAGAAGCTCAGAGGGCTGAGCAGGTGCCCAAGCTTACAGCACCAGAAGATCTGTTGGAATCCAGAGTCCTGACGTGCTCTTCCTTTCAGTTCAAGAGCAGTCTCTGCTCCCCTCTGCCTGTTTGCATTTGCCCACGTCACTGAGGGAGAGGTGTCCCCACCGCCAGATATTGCTGTCAGTTTGGGCTTCATATTGTAAGTCCTTTTTCATTTCTTCAATAAAAAATACCAGAGAGTTAGGGCCAGTTCCTACCCTGGTGATGAGCCTAGGGTTACTGGCAGCCCTGGTAAGCTCATGCGTTCTGGCGGGCTTACACTGTTTCTGTTCCCTCTGAAAGAGATGTAACACCAGCATCTCCTCTCAGAACTCACTAGCTGGTTTTCAGTGCAGCTGAGGCCTGAAAGCGAGGCTATAACTCTGGGGGAAATGATGTTCAGTAATCAACAATTACTGCTAGTTTTCTTTGGCATGGCATTTTTCTGGGAGTTTGGTATTTATCGTTTCCTCTCATTTAGAAATATGTTTTTCTAGTGAACTGTCAAGGTCTTCACAGGGAAAACTAAAATTTGTTCCTTTGAACTCTTCCTTTATTAGGTTGGCTTCTCAATCAAATTCTGATTTGAAAATGAAAAGTTTTGGCAGTAAGAATAACGGAAGTAAAAATATTGACAACTAATAATAAGTTTTTAATTCTGGTTTCTTCACAAGCTCAAACAGTAGATTTTAGAAAGCTGTTTTTAGATGGTGCTCTGTCGAAGGGGGTTTGAGGAAGAGCCTTGTCCTATTGTATTCAGTTTGTGACTGTATTTCCCTTTTGTTTTTGCCTACTGCTGCTCCTATACAAAGCCAAAAGAAAGACTGCAGAAGAATTACATAGTCAGCCCCTGGGATTAACTGGCTGGGAAAGGAATTAAACATTTGATTAATCAGTGAAGGTTGGGATGCAGCTGGCAGAATGGGAACGGGACATGCACAGGCCTGGGAGTTGAGAGACTATGTCTTGGCATAGCTCTTCTACTGAACATCCACGTCATCCTGGATGACTTTTCTGGGCCTCAGTTTGTTCAGTCTCTACAAGGGAGACATTTTCTTCCTATCTACTTCATGGGGGGGGGGTGGGGAGTGTTATTATTCATTAGGAATTTTTTCCTACTCTTGGGTGTGACTTCTAGACTGACTCAAAAGGAGTCAGACTTAAGGTGGGCAAGAGAACAAAGGACTTTGCGTTTCTTAACTTTTTCTGCCAACACTTACTTATTAGAAGAGGAAAAAGTATGTGCTATGTCCTTGTCCCCAAGAACACCCACACTAGTCATGGGCACCCAGATGTAGACCCAGAATTTAGCTACGGTGAGTCCAAAATATACTTGTCTTGGGAGAGCGGAGACACTAATCATTTGAAAACATTCTTGAGGGCAGTAATAGTTTAGCCCATGAAGGAAGTAAACAAATTTTGGCTGCTCAAATGTGAATGTGTTATTGGTGTGCCCTTTTTTATACCACAGGTGTGTTTCTGGTAGAAAGCTGTGTGTAAATTCAATTTTAAGTAGTTTTCCAATGAACATAATCTTTCACTTTTTTATATATTAGATTCTGCTGAGGGGGCAGCTCCGTCTGCATTATCTATTTGATACTAGCTTATGAATATTTTAAAATAATGCATGTTCATTTCAGAGCATATAGGAAGCATGTATAAACAAAAATAAGCAAGATAATGTATTTTTAAATAAAATATGACCATTTAAAATAAACTCTTGAAACTGGACAACATACTGTGAATATCTTTTAGCATGTTGTGTGATCTTCTACACCTGTTCTGACTGACTGCTTCGTTTTCATTTTCCACTTAACTCATGTTCTATTCTTGGAACCCTAGGCTGTTTTTCTCTTTTCACCATTACAAATCATGTTGTGTTGAATACCGGGCTTTGAACCGGTTTCAGTCGGTTCAGTCACGGCCAGTGAGGCAAAACCAGAACGGACTTGAATTTGTAGTTTGGGTGATCTGGAACAATAACTGGAAAAGGAGAAATTATGGTCCAAGCCCTGGAATGGGAGACTCAGAAAAGGTCTAGTGAGCCCTTTCACGAGCCTGATGTGTGAGACTGGATCATTGGCAGGGCTGTGGAGAGCGACACACATTCAGAGTGGCACAGTCAGCTGCTGTCTTTGAGTAAAGCACCACTGTTCCCAGGTCCGCTCAGAACCCTACAGACAAGACGTTTTTTTGCTGTGCCCCACATACGCTACCCTTGTTTTCTCAGAGGAAGACTAGGGCTCTAGCAGGACTTCAACCTGTAATTTTCCCCTTTCTGTTTATCGTTCCAGTTTACCCAAATTTTTAAAAATTTGGGTCTGTTCCGTTTTCACTTCCTTGGCTATCGCTAGACTGGGAAGAACTGGTTCAAGCCCTGATTGAATATCTTGATAGCAGTATCATGGTGCACATTCACAATTATTTCCTTAAAATAAATTCTTAGACATGAAATTACTGTGACAGTTTATAGAATTTTATGATTTTTGATTAAGTTGCAAAGTATTTGCTTTGTTGCTGATTTTTAAAAGGGATATACTTCACCCCAATAGGATGGCTATTATCAGAAAAAAGGAAATAACTATTGGTGAAGATGTGGAGAAATTGGAACTCTCCTGCATTGTTCGTGGGAATGTAAAATGGTGGAGCTGCTATTGAAAACAGTTTAGCAGTTCCTGAAAAGTTGAACATAGAATTCCTGTATGACCCAGTGGTCCCACTTCTAGGTATATACTTAAGAGATTTGAAAGCAGAGACTCAAGTAGCTACGCGTATATCAGTGTTGATTGCAGCATTGTTAACAATAGGCAAAAGATGGAAACAACCCAAGTGTCCATCAACAGATAAATGGATAAACAAAATTTGGTATATACTTACAATGGACTATTATTCAGCCATAAAGAAAAATGAAATTTTGATACATGATGTAATATGGATGATCTTTGAAAACATTATACTGAGTGAAATAAGTCAGACACAAAAGGACAAATATTATATGTCTTCACATGTGAAATAGCTGGAATTAGATATTCCTACATGGTGTATTAGTGGTTACCAGAGGCTGGAGGTAGGGTAATGAAAGTTATTGTTGAAGGGGTACTGAGTTTCTCTTTGGGGTGATGCAGGGCTTTTGGAAGTAGATAATGGTGACAGTGGCACAAAACGGCAAAGGTAATTGTACATATACAAATGATTAAAATGGCAAAATTTATTTTTATTGTGTTTTATTATGCTTTAGATGGTTTACAGAGCAAATTAATTTCTCATTAAACAATTAATACACATACTGTTTTGTGTCATTGGTTACCGATCCCAGAATGTGTTAACACTCTCCCCTTCTCGGCCTTGGGCTCCCTTTACCAGCTTTCCTGTCCCTTCCTGCCTTCTCGTCCTTGCCCCTGGGTTGGTGTGCCCGTTTAGTCTCATTTTGTATTATGGGCCTGTCTAATCTGGTGTTTTCTCCAGTCTCTGTCAGACCAGTAAGTCTGGCCTTTTTTTGTAAGTTTGAATTTTGTTCTACATTTTTTCCCAGTTCTGTCTGGGACCCTTTGTTATCATCCCTGTCAGAGCAGTTGGTGGCAATAACTGGGTACCATCTAGTTGTGCTGGATTCAGTCTGGTGGCTGTGGTAGTTGTGGTCCATTAGTCCTTTATGTCTTTGGTTTTCTTCATTCTCCCTTGCTTCACATGAGAGGGGACCAGTGGAGTAGCTTAAATGGCTGCTCACAAGCATTTAAGACTCCAGATGCTGCTCATCAAAGTAGGATGTAGAACGTTTTCTTTATAAACTGTGTTATGCCAGTTGAGCTTGATGTCTCTGAGACCATAGTCCCCAGCCCTCAGCCAAGTAATCTGGTCCTTTAAGGGAGTTTGGATGTGTCTATGAAACTTCTGTGACCTCGCTTTGGTCAAGTTGTGCTGATACATTATTCTCGGTTGGCAGTTTTTTTCTCTGAAGGTTTTATATATGTCATTCCAATGCCTTCTTGCCAGCATGGTTTCTGCCGAGTAATCAGAGCTTAGTTTTATTGTTTCCCCTTTGTGACTTTTCGTTTTTCTCGAACTGCTCTCAGGATTCTTTCTTTGTATTTGGTATTAGTGAGTGTGATTATGACATGTCTTGCTGATTGTCTTCTCGGATCTATCCACTATGGGGTTCCTTGAGCTTCTCATAATATGAGGGAAGTTTTCTGTCAGTAAATCTTAACTGATCGTCTCTGTGTTTTCTGTTTTCTCCCCCTGTTCTGGAACTCTGATCATATGCAAATTTTTGCTTTTGACTGTATCCTACATCATTATCAGGGTTTCTTCATTTTTCTTTATTTTCTCTAATTTTTCCTCAAACAGTGGTATCCAAAGATTTGTCTTCCATTTTGCTGATCCTGTCTCCCATTGTTTTAGATTTGCTCCTAAAACCTTCTATTGCACTGTCCATTTCTGAAATCTTGTTTATCTTTTGGATTTCTAATTGCTGTCTTTGTACGATTTCTAGTTGTTTAACATTTTGTTCATAAAGTATTTTTCTGAATTCTTCCATTGCTTTGTCTGTGTTTTCCCTCATCTTGTTTGTTCATTTTTTCATTATTTTTGTCTGTGTTTTCTTTCATCTCTTGGAGAGCCCTGACTTATTAGAGTTTTGAATTCCCTATCAGGTAGTTCCAGTGCCTTTTCTTCTGCTGGAAGGTCCTCTGGTGTTTTATTTTAGTTGCTTTCTGGAGCCATCTTGTCCTTTTTTGGTGTATTTTGATATGTCTGCTGTCTTCAGGACATTCAGGAATTATTTTCTTCATTTTTGATTGTAGATTTGATTGTTTTGTCCTGCCTTTTTTGTTTGGTTTGGTTATCTGGGCAGGCTGGCTGGGTGTGCTTTATTGCTTGCTCATCTGTGGGGACTATACTTCTTACCACCTTGTCCAGGTAGGCGGGGCTGATCACTCAGCTATGATGCAGCAAGGAAAGTCCAGCAAGGGCAGGGGGAGAGGCAGGAGTGGGTTGTTTGCAGCACATACTGGGGCCAATGAGGTGGGCTGGGGGCTGTGCAGAGTGGAGTCTGATGGTCCGTGCCTGTGCTGCTCAGGGAGCGGTGCTCAGTGTGCATTGCAGAAAGGGAAGGGAGTGGATGTGATGCATGGTGCTAAGTGGGTGAGAGAGAGAAGCAGAAGCAAAAAAGAAAAAAATGAAGGAAAAAAGAAAAAAATCATGGGATATGATTTGGTGGGTGGGGGCGGGGCAGACCTGGTGAGGCCCTGTGTCAGTGGCTCTCTAGGTGACTGGTGTGGCTTGGCCTGTTGAGAAGGGATGAGGGTGGCACACAGGACTAGGTGGGCAGAAGAAAGGAAAGAAGAGAAAGAGAGAAATAACAACAAAAAACCCCAAAACAACAACAGAAATAAATGTGGTGCTGGAGGAGCTGGCTGTTGGAGGCAGGGCAGAATTGGGGTAGTGGTGAGTTGACATCTCTCTCCCTGGGCAGTGCAGGATGGCCTGTCAGGAAGGGGTGGAGGCAGCACAGGGCATAGATGGGAGGGAGAAGGAAAAGGGAAACAGGGAAAGATTAAAATGTCAAAATTTATGTTACATGTGTTTTATCACAATAAAATTAAAAAAGGGATAAAAACAGAACTTTTGACATTATAATAATTGAATAGCCAAGAGCCCAGAGTTTCAAGTTAGATACACCTGAGTTTGAAACTTAGCTTCGCTATAAGCAGCTCTGAGGCCCTGGGAAGCTTACTTTACATCTCTAAGCCTCAGTTACCTCATTTATAAAATGAGCATAACAGTATCCTTAAACAAAATGTCAACATTAATTGAATGATATAAGTACACTCTGTATGAACTCTCTATATGTAAGTTTTTATTAATTTGTATCTGAACCTTTCCTTATTTACCAGAAGAGTATGGAATTTTAAACAGTATCTTCCCCATTCCACCCACAGCTTCGTTAGCAGTTACCTCAGGCACAGTAAGCTTGCCCACCATCTTGGTGCACTGTAACCAGGGTTGAGATGCCTGTCCTAATTTTGGAAGCCTGCCTTCAGACATTTATATGTTCAGACAAACTAATCAGGCTGAAATTTCTCATGCTTATTTGCAGCTAGATGAAGCAATTCATTTAGTTGTTTTGGAATTACCCAGGCATGGAGGAAATTGCTCTCTCAGCCTTGAGAAATTTTGTAGATACTGAGGTACAGACAGACACCAAGGCCAACTTGGTAAAATCAAATAAGGGAGCCTGGACGTGGACCTTAGCCAGGGCCTCTGCCCTTGGCAAAACTGGTGATTCCTCCAAGGACTCAGCATAAGCTTCAGCTCTCCATTTGGCCAACATAAATCATAAAATTACTTCTTCTCTAACCCTTTGAGGAACTCTGAGCTTCAAAGAATTTTCATATCTCATTAGGAAAACAGCTTTTATTTTTTCAGCTACCTCATTGGTCAATAGAAAGAAAGCATTCGCTGACTTTGTTTCTCTTTTTCCTAAGTGCAAGGCCCAGAAGTGCTCAAGCAGTTGTTTTCTGTTAAGACTACGACGATAAGTATTTGGACTGCCACTAATGGCCGTAGGGCAGGAGGGCTTGAGTTTTGCTAGTCCACCTTCCAGCATGTGTTCCGTACTCTGGTCCCAGTGCTAGACTTCAGGGCTTCTGTGGCTAGCATTCTGTGTCTGTACATTTCTTCTAAGGAAAGGAGTTTTTGTTGTTTTTTTTTAGTCTCAAGGAGTGTGTGACTCCAGAATGTAAGGATGGTCCTCAGGCATCCTCTCTTTCTCTTTCACCTTCTTGTAGTCAGTTGCCCTTTGGGGTATAGCTCAAGTCCCAATTTCTCCCACCTGAAACGCAAATTCCCCAATACTTGAGTTTTTGTTCATTCTTCACAACTTGGGTAAGTGATATCTCCTGCAGGAAGACTTTCTTTTCCTCCAGGTCTTGGTTGGGTACCTTTTCTAGGAGTTTAGATACCATGGGGCTTTTCCTATTACAGGACTTCTCATACGGTATTGTAATTGCTTGTTCACTTGTCAGAATCGCCTAATAAACTGTAAGCTGTGTGAGACTGAAGGCCGTACCTCTTCTGTTCACAGTTGTATCTCTGGCTCCCAGCCAACAGTATGTCACCTGGTAGAAGTTTAATAGTAGTAGTGGTAGCAATAGCAGCATCTGTATCACTAACATTGGAGTTCTTACTGTGTGCCAGGACCTGTTTTAAGTTTTTTACGTGTAATACCTTATTTAATCAATCTTCACAACAACCAATGAGATAGGAACAGATTTAGAAACTGAGATACCAAGAGTAACATGTCCAAAGACGTGCAGCTGGTAAATGGCAGAACTGGGATTTGAATCCTTCAGAGTATGGTCCTGTTGTTGGTGCTGTTAACTGCTATCACCATTCCATCTTCCAATGAATATCTATTGAATAAATTTTACATGTGTCTCTTCCAAGAACGCTCCTTAAAATATAACATTTCTCATTTTTACCAGAATGCATCTGGTATCAATCTACACCATGGAATTTATCATTCACTCACCAATTAGCATGTAATCATTGTATGGGAGGATGCAAAGACAAAAAGATATGGTCTCTTAATTCCCATTAGGAAATGTTCATATAATAATAATAATAACAGAATCAACTAAAATAACTATAAATTATACTATGAAAATACCTCACCTGTCTAATATATAACCCTAAACCCCAAATTCTCTGAAGAATTTTGGTATGAGTAATCAAAATAGATGATTCTTACATAATACACATATATATCCTTTATGCATCAGATGCCCCACGCCCACCCTTCCTGAGGCCCTTAGATTCTTGTTGATTCTTTCCTTTATTGGAAGTTCTAACATGCTGGGTTATATATACAGCCGTGCTTATGAAAATACTTCATCGAAGGAGGGCACAGTTGAAAAACAAATATAGAGGGTATACATTATGCATAAAAATATGGTACCTAGGAGTGGAATTGCTGGGTCATAGGTAGTTCTATTTGCAGTTTTTTTAAGAAGTGCCACACTGTTGTCCACAACAGCTGTACCATTTTTCATTACTACCAGCAACGGAAAAAGGTTCCAGTTTCCCCACATCCTCGCCAACATTTATTTTATTTTTTAATCTTAGTTATCCTAGTAGGAGTGAAATGGTATCTCATTGTGGTTTTCATTTCTAACTTTCTGATGGCTAATGACACTGGGAGACACTGGTGGCGTAGTGGTTAAGTGCTATGGCTGCTGATCAAGAGGTCGGCAGTTTGAATCCTCCAGGCACTCCTTGGAAACTCTATGGGGCAATTCTGCTCTGTCCTATAGGGTCGCTATGAGTTGGAATCGATTCAACGGCAGTGGGTTTTTAATGACATTGAGCATCTTTTCATGTGTTTGGTGGCAATCTGAATGTCTTCTTTGATGAAGTGTCTGTTAAAGTCCTTTGTCCATTTTATGACTGGGTTGTTTGTCTTTTTGTTGTTGTCGAAGTTTTATAAATATTTTGGTTAGTACATTCTTATTGAATATATGGTTTCAGAAGATAATTTCCCTGTCTGTAGCTTGTCTTTTTTACTTTTTTGGTAAAGTCTTTTGGTGAATAAAAGTGTTTAATTTTTATGAGATGCCATTTACTTATTTTGTCTTTTATGCTTTGGACATTATATTAGATAATCCATTATTAAAAGTTAGGCCTGACAGCATTGCCCCTGCATTTTCTTCTAAGAATTTTATGGTTTTAGTTTGCATATGATAAGTATTGTATTACTATATCGCTCGAGTTGCCAAATCAAGTGAGGATGCTTTGTGAATTGTAATATACCATTCAGATACTCTTAGTGACAGAAGATGGATAGAATGGCCTGTCACAAACAATAGGAGTCCCCGGTTGGTGTGAACAGTTAAATGGTTGACTACTAACTGGGAGGTTGGTGGTTAGAACCCCTGCAGAGGTGCCTCAAGAGGACAGGCCTGGTGATCTGCTTCCAAGAGGTCACAGCCTTGGAAACCATCCGATGCTACTTTGCACACATCAGGTTGCCAAGACTGACTCAGTGGCAACTAATACCAACAACAGCATTCTAAACTATAATTTAATAGTTTATGCAGCAGCAGTAAAATTGGCAACTTGGGGATGATGGAGAGCCCACTGACACAGCGGTGTCACTAGAGAGGTGCAGGGGTGTGTGGATTGCACCCACTGACACAGTCAAAGGAGATGACACCAAAATGACCCCTGGGCTGGTACCATTGGGGGAGGGGCCTTCCAAGGCAATGGCATCAGTAGGGTTGGTGTCAGTGGTCACGCAGTGCAATAACTCCTCACACTCCCCTCTCCCCATAACCTGCCAGCCAGTGTGCAGTCGGCCAGGCCATGGCACCTGCCAGTAGGTGGAGAGGAGTGTCTCCACCTTGGCCAATGGGTGCGAGGCAGGGCTGCTCTGCTCATGGAGCAGGGGAGGTGGGGGGGCTTGCTGGCTGGCTCCACCCACCCCAGGCAGGGGTTGGGGTGGAGGTGACACCAACCCTAGTGTTGCCACTACACAGACATGCCAGGGCTCCCAGAGCTGTGATGCCTTAACTTGCCTGTCTGTTAAAGCCCCTGGGGAACTTAAGATACATATCCCTTGGTTACTTTCCAGAGCTCCTGAATCAGAATTTTGTGGAGTAGAGGGAAGAGTGGACCCAGACATTTTTTTTCCATAAAGCTTTCCAGGTAATTCTGATGCAACTGGTATGGACCAGTGTTTGGGCACCTCTGACTTGGGCTGTCTAAGGAGGTTAGTTGGTTATATTTAATAGCATGTGGGAGTACAGGGTCTGACAGCAGGTGTCTGCATTTAAATAAGTTTCATTAGGTCACGTCGGAGAGGCCACACAGGCAGGTTTGTCTGGAAGAAATTTTAGACATCTGCAGACACCTGAAGCCTGGAGCAGAGTCTGGCTCTAATTCTTATTGAGGTCAGTTTTTACTGGTTGACTGGTTCCCTTGCCATGGGGTAAGGTGGTGATGGAGACGTTAATTGGGTGAGGAGTGGGAAGCAAGAGTAATCGAAAAGAGATTTGGAAGTGGGTAGTTTTTGGATCTTGGATTGTATTAGGCTCAGTGGATTCCCACGTATGAATGTGCAGATGTAATGTTTGCGTGGGTGTAGGGTTTTGCAGAAATGGAAGCTGCAGGTAGAGGGAACAGTGCAGAAGATTCGGTGAGCACACATTTGGATGACCAGCCAGAAGATGGGAAGGAGCACTCAGTACAGCGTCATTCTAAACTCATTAGTCTGTGAGCAAGGAACAATCTGGAGGCTATGTGCTAAGTAAAATGAGGGGGCTGGCATACTGCAGAGGAAGATAAGAAGGCTTAAAATGGAGGGCTTTTTTGAGAGTCACCGAACACCCCTTCACCTCCTTTTCTCCACTTCTCCCTTTAGCTACAAAGTCTTATAAAGCCTCTTATTGAAGAGATCATAAAAGTTAGGTGAGATGCCAGAATGGCTCAATGGTCACACTTGTATACTAGCACCTAGCTAGGTTTGGTTTTGTAAGATGGGGGTAAATATACTTATTTTTCAGAGCTACTGTGAGAGTTGGATGAGATGATGTATATGAAAGTGCTTTACTAACTGTAAAGTGCCATTCACATGTATGGAAGCATTGTCTGTGACCAGGACGGTAGTATGGCCCTTGGTATTGGTAGGAGAGAGCTGGCTCTGCCCCTAGGCGGAGGTGCAGGTGCTTGAAACATTTACCAGCAGCTCTGTTTCATGGTCTGTAACATAAGAATACAGACCTTCCTAAGACCAATCACAGGGCAGAGCGCTGCAGTAATCCCTGATGGTTACAGCTGTTAACAGTATGTCTGTAATGGTTTCTCCCTCTGGACTGTTGCAGTTGGGCTGCTGGTTGTACCCCATTTCTAGAGCTTATGCTGTAATTCCAATCTTTTTTTCTCCTATACAAGAAAGGCCATCATACTACAGGTGAGCAGGAGTGGCATCATTAAGGAGGTAACCCTGAATCTATCTAACTGCCAAAAACAAAACAAAACACAGTAGATTATTCACAGGTTTTGATACTATATCATTAGAATTAAAGATTTAAAGCATACCACACAGCAGTTCTCAAGTTGAGAACCATGACTCCAGGTAGGGAGATCTTTCCAGACATCAGCAGTTAACATGCACGGTGAGACCAGCGTGGAGGCCTCCCCGTGACCTGGCACTGTGTAGAGCCCGAGGGAGACAGGTGGGGCCTCATTTGATGCTTCCTCACAGTAGCCTCTGCAGGAACACAGAAAATGATCCTGTGCCCAAACGAATGGCCAGGCTCCTAGGTTCTGTAGGAGTTGTTAAGAGAAAGAAGGGACTTCAACTAATTGAAGTAGCCCAATTGATCAGCACACTGGAAGATAGGTAGCTGGCTGTCCAAAACAGGAATAATAATATTTATGCAGAGCATTTTTCATTTTACAGTTTTTTTTTTTTAACAAGAATTCTGAACTTTGATGCCTTCAGGAGCTAGACAAGTAACACAAATGAGAGCAGTTAGGATTACTTCAGTTAGGATGGTGGGGATTGTGGCAAACCAGAGAGGGAGGGAATAGCTCACCTGAAACCATGGCAACCCAAAATGTAAAGCAGAAGCATAACACATACTACTTCTGATTTTCAAGGAACTTTTACAAATATGATTCCATTTAATGTACACAGCATCCTTATGAGGCAGGTCTTAGTCTCCCCTTCCAAAGATAAGAAAACGAGCCCAGAGTGGCATTAAAAACCACATAAAAGTGGAGAGATCATGTGGCATCAGGTCTGCAGTGCTACTTGCCAGAGGTGTGAACTATTTCCCCGAGAGGCAGTGGCTCTGAGGACTGTGCCCTTTGGGAAGAAGGTGTTGTGCTTTCCGGAAGGGTCTACCTCCTCTCCCTAGAGCTGCTCCGGTTCTTGTCAGAGCCCAGCTCTGGGGAGATGGGCCTCTGGGCCTGTTTGTTTCTCCTCTTTCCCAGTTTCTTAAATGGACCCAGGAGGAAAGGGCTGGGAAACACTGGCAAGGTGGGTGTGGGAGTCAGAGAAAGCCAACAGCTGTGTCAATGTTCAGGTCCTTTTGGATCTAACAATAGGTGCAAACTGCTGAAATCAGCTTTGCTATCACATTTAATTGGCTGACTTCAGATTTCTCAACGGTCTCTTTATCTTTTAACCATCTTAGTCATATTTTAACTTAAAAAGTAAAAAGAGAGAGCTGTCCAGAGATCTCCATGGGGTTACTTGAACCCAAAGTGAAGAAATCCCTGCACCAGGGCTGGATTACCCTGAAGGAGGGAGGAGGTGTCAGTTACCATTAATGTGAGCAGCCTCTCTGGCTCTAGAGATATGGCCTCTGGTTACAGCAAACATGACAGCATGAATTACCTTCAATTATCATGAACTAAATTTTGCTACGTTATTGTCCACACACCTTGATGAAAGCTGGCTGCTTTGATAGCCTTGACCATAGAAGAAAAAGATAGGAGGAGAAACATGGAAATGATAGATACCTAGGATCTGGATCTGGGTCACAGTGGCAAGCCAGAGATTGTGGACTTTCCTGCCATCACCAGAGGTTATATATGGTTTGGGGTCTGATTTCCGCAGTGCTTGAGGAAGGGACAGTTACCTACTTCAAAAAAAAAAAAAAAAAAAATCACCTTTTCTACATATAATAAAATAGACACTTTTAAGTGTACAGATTCAAGAGTTTTGATAAGGGTATACACCCACACCACCACTCCAGTCAAGACGTAGAATATTTCCATCATACCGTCAGATTCCTTATGCCTCTACCTAGTCAGTCCTCAACCCCAATTCCTGATCCAAGGCAAACATTGATCTGCTTTTTACTATTATTGATTAGATTTGTCTTTCATAGAGTTTCATATAAATGAAATGATGCACTATGTACTTTCTTGTGTATGGCTTCTGTTGCTCAGCATGGTTTTGAAATTAATCCATATTTTTGTGTATATCATAAGTTTGTCCTTTTTGTTGCTGAGTAGTAGTCGATTGTATGGATATACCACAGTTTGTTTATCTGCTTAGCTGCTGTTGGACCTTTGGGTTGTTTCCAGCTTTTGGCTGTTACAGGTAAAGCTGTTATGAACATTTGTATACAAATCTGGAATGAATGTTTTTGTGCTCTGAAGTAACATAGTAAAGATTGTAACTGCTGGGTCATATGGTATAGTAGGCAGGATTTTGGCCCCATTACACTTGCCTGCTGTTGATATACCTGTGAATATGTTAGATTACGTGGTGTCTTAGTCCCGGTTCTCTAGAGGAGCAAAACCAATGACACACATATAGATATAAAGAGAGAGATACTTACTTCAAGCAAATGGCCATGCAGTTGGGACTGGCAAATCCCAAGTCTGTGGGTCAGATCACAGGCTGAAGAACTCTGCTTGCTCATGTGGTTGCAAGGGCTGACGAACCCAAAATATATAGGTCAGACTTCTGCAGGCTTAAGTCCCAAGGACTGGAGGTCAGGTAATGAGAAGAGTGCAGGGTCAGGAAAAGAGAGTGAGCTTTGCTAGAACATCCAGTTATATACTGGAGGCAGGCCACACCTCCAGGGAAGCTCCCCTTTAAACTGATTGGCTGTTCTCATCAGACCACAAAATGGAAGGTGATTACATAGTGTCTGCCAAACCACTGAGAATCATAGCCTAGCGAAGTTGAGATATAGCATTAACCATCACACATAGTAAAAGGAACTTTGCAGATGAAATTAAGATTGTTAATCAACTGACTTTAATATAGGGAGAATTCCTAGCTTAAATGGGTGGGCTCAGTGTAATCATATGGACCCTTAAAATCAGAAGAGGAAGGCAGGAGAGTCCCTCAGAGAGAAGTGGTTTGAAGAAGAGGCATGAGATATGAGGCAGAAGGAGAGGTCAGAGAGATTCGAAGAGTGAGAAGGTCTTGACCTGCCATTGCTGGCTTCGAAGATGGAAAAAGGCCACGAGTCAGGCAGTGTGGATGGCAGATGGGAATGATCCCTGACTGACAGCCCGCAACGAAAAAAGGGCCTCAGTCCTACAACCATATGTAACTGAATTCTGTCGTCAGCCTGAATGAACCTGGAAGCAGATTCTTCCCCAAGCCTTTGGATTTGAACTCAGGCTGGCCTACACCCTGATTCCAGTCCTGTGAGACCCAGAGCAGAGAAACCAGTCAAACCTACTGGATTTCTGACCTATAGGACTGTGAGATAATTTGTGTTGTTTTAAGACACTGAATTTGTGGTAATTTGTTATGGCATCAATAGAAGACTAATACAAATACATATAGTAAGTGTATATTTAACTTGATAAGAAATTGCCAAAATGTCTTGCAAATGCATTTTACAATTTTGAATTACTATCAGTGATGCCCATGAGTTCTGGTTGCTCCATATCCTTGTCAACACTTGATATTGTCAGTCTTTTTTTTAAATTCTAACCATTCTGGTGTTGTGTAGTGATGCTTCATTATGGCTTTAATTTCCATTTTGTTTATGTATCTTCTATTGTGATGTAAGGAGTCCTGGTGGCGCAGTGGTTAAAGGACTCAGCCGCTAACCAAAAGGTCAGCGGTTTGAACCTACCAGCTGTTCTACAGCAGAAGGATGTGGCAGTCTGCTTCTGTAAAGATTTATGGCCTTGGAAACCCTGTGGAGCAGTTCTACTCTGTTCTTTAGGGTTGCTGTGTGTCGCAGTTGACTCGACGGCAGTGGATTTGTTTTTTTATTGTGATGTAGCTGTTCATATCTTTTGTACATTTTTTACTGTATTGTTTGTCTTCTTATTGAGTTGTGTGAGTTCTTTATATATTCTGTGTACAAGTTCTTGTAAGACATATGTATTGTGAATATTTTCGCACTGTATGTGACTTGCCTTTTCACGTCCTCGATGGTGTCTTTGGAAGAGCAGTTTTTATTTTGAAATGAATTTTAATTAATTTATTTTTTTCTTTTATGGTTCATTCTTTCTGAAGCCTGAGAAATTTTTGCCTACCCATTATTTTTAAAGTTTGCTTATATGTTTTCTTCTAGAAGTTTATGGTTTTAGCTTTTATGTTTAGGTCTATGATCCATTCTGAGGTAACTTTGTATAAGGCATGTGTGAGGTAAGAACTGAAGGTTTATTTTTAAAAAGGAACCAGTTGTCCTAGCAGAATTTGTTCAAACAGTATTCTTTACCTATTGAATTACTTTGACCTTTCTTTGTCAAATCAATTAACTGTGTATGTATGGGGTTGTTTTTGGACTCTGTATTCTGTTCCATTGATCTATAGGACTATTATATGCTAATAATATATGCGAATAATGATGTATATGCTAATAATAATAATTATATGCTAATAATAACACTATCTTGATTATTGTAGCTTTATAATATGTCTGGAAATTAGGTAGTGTTCTTTTTCAAGGTTGATTTGGTTTTTTGAATTAACATATACATTTTAGAATCAGCTTATCAGCTTCTACAAAAAAGCCTTGCTAGATTTTGATTGGAATTGTATTGAATCTGTTGATCAATGTGGGGAGAATTGACATCTGAAGAAAATTGAATCTTCTGGTCCATGAACATGTATGCTTCTCATCATTTATTTAGATCTGATTTAAGTTTTCTCAATTTTTTTTTAGTTTTCGGTTTCAGATCTTCACATATTTTGCTAAATACATTCCCAAGTATTTTACAGCTTTGGATGCTGTTGTAAATGGAATTTATTATTTTAATTTCCAAGTGTTTGTATGTAGAAATAAAGTTAATTTTTGTACATTGATTTTGTATCCTGTGACTTTGATAAACTTTTATTAGTTCTAGTAGTTTTTTTTAATTAGGTGTTTCTACATACACATCATGCCATCTGTGAATAAAGACACTTTTAGTTCTTTTATGGTATGTAGGCCTTTAATATCTTTTTCTTGCCTTAATGACACTCTTTAGAACCTCCATTAGGATGTTGAATATTAGTATGGCAGTGAAATCTTTGCCTTATTCCTGATCGTAGGAGAAAACATTCAGTGCTTCACCATTAAGTATCATGTTAGCTGTATGATCACTGTAGATGTCCTTTATCATATTGAGGGAGTTTCTTTCTATTCCTGTTTGCCTGGACTTTTTACTTTGAATGGGTGTTGAATTTTTTTTCCAATGATTTTTCTTTATCTATTGAAACAGTCATACAGTTTTTCTTTTTCAGTCTGCTTATAAACCAAAAACCAAACCCATTGCCATCGAGTTGATTCCAAATCATAGCAATCCTATAGGACAGAGTAGAACTGCCCCATAGGGTTTGTGAGGAGCGACTGGTGGATTCGAACTGCCGACCTGGTTAGCAGCCAAGCTCTTAACCACCAGGGCTCTCTGCTAACATGGGGACTTAATTGATTTTCAAATGTTAAAACAACCTTGCCAGCCTGAGATAATCTTTACTTGATTGTGATGAGTTACCCTTTACAAAAAAAAAGTATATGTATAAAAAATTATTATTAAATTTGCTAATATTTTGTCAAGAATTTTTTATGTCTGTATACATGAGAGATACTGGTTAATAGTTTGTTTTTTTTTTTTTCCTTTAACTATCTTTGTCTGGTTTTGCTGACCTCATAAATTAGGAAGTGTTCCTCTGTTTTCTGAAAGACTTTATGAAGGCTTGGTATTATTTCTTCCTTAAATGTTTGATAGAATTCATCAGTGAAGCCATGTCAGCCTGGAATTTTCTTTGTGGAAAAGTTTTTGATTAAGAATTTAATTTATAAATTAGATGTAGGACTACCCAGATTTTCTGTTTCTTCTCAAGTGAGCTTTGGTGGTCTGTATCTTTGAAGGAATTTTCCAACTTCACCTGAGCTGTCAAATTTACTGGTGTGAAATTGTTCGTAATACTCCTTACTATATTTTCGAAGTCTATAGGACCTGTAGTAATGCTCTTTCCTTCATTTCTAATATTAGTAGTTTATTTCTTATTTTTCTCTTGGTCAGTCTAGCTGGAGATTTATAAGTTTCATTGATGTTTAAAAAAAAAAAAACCTTTTGCTTTCTTTGATTTTCTCTGTCCATTTTTAATTTTATTTATTTTTGCTCTTTCTATCCATTTTGGATTTAATTTGGTCATCTTTTCATCTTTTTGTAGATTCTGTGGCAGAAGCTTAGATAATTGATGTTAGACCTTCCTTCTTTTCTAGTATCAGAATTTAAGCTACAGGTTTTCCTCTAAGTGCTGAGCTAGCTGTATTTCAAAAATGTGATATGTTACGTATTATTTTCACTCAGAAATATTTTCTTAGTTCTCTTCTTTGGCACTTGGGTTATTTAGAAATGTGCTTTTAAATTTCCAAATAATTGGGGTTTTTCAGATATTTTTATATTACTGATGTTTAATTTAATTCTATTATTATCAGATAATGCTCTTTGTAGTCTTTCAGTCGTTTTCAATTTATTAAGACTTGTTTTATGACCCAGCATGTGGTTTATGTTGGTGAATGTGCCGTATGAAATTTAAAATAATGTGTATTCTTCTGTTGTTGAGTGGAATGTTTTCTAAATGTCAGGCCCTATAAATTAATCAAGTTGGCTGATAATCTTATTCCTATCTTTTACATACTTCCTGACTTTATTTGCTTTATCAGTTAGTTACTGAGAGAGAAATGTTGATGTCTGCAGCTCTTAATGATGGCTTTACTCATTACCACTTTTATTTTTCCCTCATATATTTTAAATTCTGTTGTAGGATGAATACACATTTAGGCTTATGTCTCTGTGATGAATTAACCAGTTTATCATTGTGAAATGTCTGTCTTTCCCCCTATTACTGTTCTTTGTTTTGAAGTCTATTTTGTCTAATATTAAGATAGCCCCTACTGCAGCTCTCCTATGATTAGTGTTTGAAATTTATATTTTTATTATCCTATCATTGTTTCTTTTAACCCATGTATATTAAAGTAATTTGGTCTTACTTTATTATTCATATGGCAACTCTGCCTGTTAATTAAACTTTTCAACCCTTGAGTTTTTTTGCATATTTCTTTTGTTCCCATCTCTGTCTCCAGTACTCCAGTTACATGTATGTTAGCCTAGTGTTTGGCCTATTTATGTCAGTGTGGCTGATTTTAAGTTCTTCATTTTACTGTTTATTTTCTATTTGTCCCATCTATTCTTTGTTCCTCTTTATCTCTTTTTCTGTCTTCTTTTTGAATGATTGAATATTCTTTAACATTCTATTATATCTCCACTTTTGCCATATTAACTCTACCTATTTTATATAAGTCTTTTACGATTATCACATATTTAGCATTTCTTCAGGTCTCTTCATTTCTTTGTATAGATCCAAGTTTCCATTTGGTATCATTTTCCTTCCATATGGAGACTCTCCTATAACTTTTTTTTGTAAGGCATTTCTTTTGGCAGTGAGTCCTCTTTTGTTTGTCTTACAAATGATTCTACTATTATCTGGGATAATATTTACACTGGGTGTAAGATTTTAGTTTGGCAGTTTTCTTTTCAGCGTTTTAAAGATGTCTTTCCATTTTCTTCTGGCTTGCATTTTTCTGATAAGAGCTTCGTGCCTGTGTACATAATATTTTTCCCCTGTTTTAAGATTTTTCTTTATACCAGCTTTCAGATATTTGATTATGTGAGGTTTTCTTTGCTGTACTTTTGAATATGTGGGTTATAACCCATTGCCTTTGAGTCGATTCCAACTCATAGTTGTCATCGGATTTGAAAAGTTTTTAATCATTAATTTTTTCAATATTTTTTCTGTTTTGACCTCTTTTTTCAGCACTCCAATTACATGTATTTTAGCTTAGTTGATGTTGTCTACAGATCACTGAGACTCTGTTCGTCTCTTTTCCCCATCTTTGTTTTTTTGATAATTTCTATTGCTATATTTTTACGTTCATTAATCTTGTACAGTCTGTGGTCCAGGGTTTGGCAAGCTTTTTCTGTAAAGAGAAAGACAATAAATATTTTAGGCTTTACAGGCCAGATGGTCTCTGTCACAACTGCTCAACTCATCCATTGTACCATGAAAACATTCATAGGCAATACACAAATAAATGAGTATGCCAATAAAACTTTATTTATAAAAAAAAGTCTGTGGGCCACATTTTGCCCGTGGGCCATAATTTGATGACCTCTTGTCTAATCTGCTCTTAATTCTGACCACTGAATTTTTTTTTATTTCAGATACTTTTCATTTCTAGAATCTCCATTTGTTCTTTTCGATATATTTCATTTCTCTTTTCTCTGTGTTTTTTTTTTTAAGTACTTAATAGTTGTTTTAATATTCTTGTTTGCTATAATTCTATAATTTCTGGGTCCATTTCTGTTAATGTATTTTATATATTTTTTATTGCTTATGAGTCCCATTTTCCTTTTTTCTTGGCAAGTCTAGCAATTTTTAATTGGATGCTGGACATCACAAATATTGTTGAGCACTTGGTTTTCTTTTTTGCTTTAGAGAGTGTGGAACTCCTGGTTGGCAGCTGTCTGTGGTTCAGGGCAATTCTTTCAAAACTTGTTTTTAAACTTTGTTAGGGTGCTGTGAGTCAGAACTGACTTGACAGCAATGGGTTTGGGGTTTTGTTTTTTCTTTTTTGGTTTTGGGTGGACTTAGCCTTTTGCCGGCCTCTGCTGAATTCCCCAAAGGATCAGCAACATTTCTTGACTCTGGTGGGAAGTCAAATGATACTCCACCCTGTGTGAGCTCTGGCAACTGTTCAGCTCACAGTTTCCTTATTTCTTTTTGCTCGACCTCATAGAGTTTTACTTTAACATCTGTGACTTAGTATCCAACAAAGGCTGAAGGATTCTTCTATTCAGGTTTCTGGGTTCTTTGCCCCAACATTTAGCCACCTCAGATTCCCTGAACTCCGATTTTCCTCCTTAACTCAGTGAGACCTTTGTTCTCTGCTTGGGGTCTCCCTCCTACTCCATGTTACAGAATGTACCTCCAGGCAGAAAATCAGGGCAATCATAGGGCTTGCTTAGTTTTCTTCCCTTTTCTCAGGAATTAGAATCGTCACAACTGCCTGTTGTCCAATATCTGAAAACATTTTTTAAATGCATTTTGTCCAGATTTCTGGTTGTTTAAGGCAGGAGTATAAATTTGATTCTTTGTATTTTATCATGGCCAGAAGTGGTACACAGAAACCACCTTTTCAGGCAGAGCATGAATACCCCGAGAAATGCCGTTCTGTAGGATTAAAAGGCAAATTTCAAATCTGAGTTATTTGAAATGAGATAGTTAATAATCAGGACATGCAGCTAAGAAGGCACCTTGCTTCTGCGCAGACACCACAGATAGTGCTGTGGGATTGCTTTGATGTATCTAATCCTGAATGAATTAATTTAAGCTTGTAAATTAAATCGTCTGCAGCATCGAGTACCTACCTATCACCTGCAGGACAGAGCTGTTATCATTTTTCTATTCTTTGTATTGAATTCTGGCAATTAAGTTTCATTTACCCTTTTGACCACAAAGGAAATGGCCCTGTTCAAGACACCCCTCCTTCAAAATGCCTCACTGTATTATCGCTTTCTCATTCCCTTTCTTCCTCCAGCCTTAGTCTCCCAATAATGATGGTTGTCCTTGTTGTCTGGTAGAATGGAAAGAGCCTGGGACCTGAATAAGAAACCAGTCATTTTATTGGTAAGCCACATTTGACTTTCTGTGTGTATTGGGACAAGACACATAATCCCTCAACATCTTCTTCATTTTCCTTATTTATATAATTAACATAGTCATCCATGTTGTGTACAACTCTTTGTAGGTGTGGATTCAAATAAAGCAGTATGTGAGAGGTCTTTGGAAACCTTGACATCTCATCATTGAGACTTAAATAACCCCAGGGTTGAAATGTCTTCTTCTAGTCCATCCAAACATCATTGCTAAATTACCATTGAGTCCTTGCTTGGACTGGAAACTCAATTCTCTCACGTTTTGACAGTTCTTTATATTATATTGATATATGGTTTCCTGAAGTGTATCTACTTGTCTGTTATAGCTAGGTTATGGAACCCCACACTTGCTGTATCAATCTGGGTCTCCAAGCAGGAGACGGAAACCACAGGTAAAGTTTAATATAAGAAATTAACAATAATGGGATTAGAGTCAGTACGAAGTAGAGAGAACTCTAAAACAGATAGGAATAGCGGGTATAAAGGGCAGGCACTACTCAAGAATACTCAAGGAGGACACCTTCCCAGGGCGTAGATCTAGATCTTGTTGGAGATAGCTAGGCTGTGGTTCAGTGAATGGCAGAGAAATGGTTTTAGTATCGTAGCGGGTGATGAAAAAGTCCCTCTGATGCTCTGCTATTGCTGGAAGTCTCTCCTCTGGAATTTGCCAGAAATTTACTCTCTAAGATGTTGAGGAAAGCTGTTTATGGGGAGATATCTTACTAGAGGCATTCCATTTTGAAATTGCCCAAGGTGGGGGTGGGGATGCTGAGGAAAGCACTGGCTGCTGGGTGCTGCTGTCCACCTTAAGCTGCAGGAGTTGGATGTTGGAGAAGTACATGGTATAAGATCTAGGCACTAGAGAAGCCACGTGCAGTGCTCAACCCACTACATGTGCAGTGCTGGAGCTTGCTAAATAAGCACATCAGAACCAGGAAGCACAGACCTTTGTTCTAGCAGTTTCTCCTCAGCACAGAGAGCTTAACATCATGCCAGTTCACAAAAGAAAATACTTAAAAGGCCCAGATCCATTTTCATAGAGTGGACAGAAAGGACACGTTCGGAACTGAGAAGCAATCCGTTTGTACCCGGCACAGTCTACTCCTTTGGCTACTCAGCTTCTGCATACACCCTTCTCACACATCTGGACTCCTTTAAAAACACAAAACAACTCTGTTTCTACCTAACAAGATACACCTAGCTTTCTTACAAGTGAAGAAATTCTCACCCATTTCCCAAAATGAGAAGATACACACAGTCCCAAGAGTCATTGTACTCCTCTCTGCCTGTATTAATTTTCAGATTCAGTCACAGTCCCATTGATATTCTCTTAGCTAAATACTAAGTTGTACTTCCAACAACTTGAGCTAAGTTATCTTGCAACGACTTGTATATAAAACAAAAAATGGAAAGTCTAGAGAAGAAGGTAGCTAACATATGCAAATGAACATACGCATATATAACAGGTAAGTAGAAAATATGCAAAGCTGACTACAGTCCTCAGTTCTGAAATTGGTCACAAGCCTGCAGTTGACATTTGTGGCTTTGTTTTTCTACTACTGATTCTGTATTTTCCCTGCTCTTAGCTACAACCTCAGCTGGTTGGGATTCTTTACCTGGTAGAGCAACCCAAACTTTCCTGAAGGGTCTGAATCTTCAGTTTCTTGCCTATTTTTGTTTATTATAGTTTTCTGTTACCTTTTACTGTTGAACATGAAAATACTAAGAGGTGACCTAGAGAATCCTCTGGGTTCCAACATAGTGCTTCTTGCCCCCATTGTGTAGTAACAACACGATTTCTCTTTGGTAATCAGAAACAATCACTACAACCAGTGGATTAACCCCTTTTTTTCTGCCAGTTGGTTTAGTACCATAAGGGCCCCCAAATGTCCAGGTGGTAGTCTCATGTTCAGGTTCATTGCAACCATTGTTGTGCCCCCCTGGTGGAAGTATTCCCCCCTTGGGATGTAATAGTGAGAGGAGACACCCTTACTCCCACCCCTTGATTTCCATACCCATGTATTTTGGTTATGGGAGAGATTGAACCGTATAATTGTTTCTGATTTTCAAAGCATATACTGGGTCCTATAAAACGGAATCCCATCCTTTCAGGTTATTTTGTCCCAGCCATCACAAGTCACCATAATGAGTCTTTAGGAAGCTACTGCACATCTCAGTTAGGCCAGGAGCTCCCCAGTGATAGGGCGTTGACAGTTCTTGGCATTGTTCTGATATCTGGTTTCTATTTTGTTGTCCTTACAACTGGTTTGTTGACTTGCACACTTGCTTATCTAATCTTCTTTCCACTGTAACTTCATTTGCAACCGTAGGCAAGTCGTTTCCTCGCCCCAGACCTTTGAGTCTCCACCTGAAGAGTGAGAGGTTTGGACTAGATCCTTTAAGAACCTTTCACATCTAATACATTCTTGTTCCAGTGACTTTGCAGCGTTGTGAGATCAAATGGGACAGTGCAGGTAAAAGTGGATTGTCAACTCTAAGGCTTATGCACATGGGAGCAACCAGGCACGATATAATCTCTTCATTATTATTCCAGTTCCCAAGGCCGGACTTTGGTTCTGTCTGGAGCCGAGGAAAGGGAACCAGCCCTCCAATATCATCTTTCTTTCTCAGGACTCTGAGGATCAGTGCTCATTCCTGTGGCGGTGGGTTGGGACTTATAGGTGGTGGTGGGGGAGGGGCAACATTGTTTAGAGAAGGCCAGAAAAGGAACGTGGAGGAGTTTGACATTTCCAGCCTGTATCTTCTGCCCCCTTCCCACTCCTCCTTATGCAGAGGCACACACGCACACATGCTGGTGTTCTCTCTCTTTGTCTTTGTTTCTCTGTCTCTCTCTCTCTTTGCCCTAAACACATGCAGGCTGCTCTGTAGTCAACCAGACTTAATGAGGTGACAGCCATTTCAGTTGCTTCCTGCTCCCTCCTACCCGCTCCCTGGCCTAATGCTGTGCTTTGGCAGTTACAGCAGGCCTACGAGGAAATGCAGTGTGCTCTCCCTGGTTTTTCTGAGACGAAGACCTAAAAATATTCCACTTTGTAATTGGTTATCCAATCAGCCATGCAAATAAGCACTGTGCCAGAACCTATAGGAAATGAGGCAGGAGGCCTGAAACTTGGAATCATGCCAGCTTTGCCTTTTATTTTTTCTTTTTGCCTTTTTTTTTTCTAAATGTGCCTCTTGCAGTTGGGGTTTGGGGATTGAGGGAAGAGGATATACTGGGTGGGTTTCCATGGAGGCAGGTGCTGGGCACTGATTTTTTGTATTCCTGGTGGGTTGAGGGGAAGGGGCAGGATCTGGTATCACAGAAGGAGTTATGGAGGTAGTCTTATTGAGTATGGTTGGAATGATCTGGTTTACTGTGTACTGAACTTCGATTCCAGTTTCCAGGCCTTTGTTCCATATGATGCCTACCTTCCCCAGTACATCTGGCCTAAAATGCCCTCTTTCTTCATTTCTGCCTCTCCAAATACTGCATATTCCTCCAGACCTAGCACTTACATGATAGCAGGAGGACCAACCATGCATAGCAATTGCTCCCTCAAAATGCTCACTGTGTATAACAGAACAGGCTCCTGGGTGGTGCAAATGGTTTGTGTTTAACTGCTAATCTAAGGGTTGGCAGTTTAAACCCCCCCCAGCAGTGCTATGGAAGAAAGGCCTGGCGATCTCCTTAAATATTTCAGTCAAGAAAACCCTGTGGAGCAGTTCTGCTCTGTAACACATGGGGTCACCATGAGTCAGAATTGACTCTACTTTATAACAGAAATGCTACCCACCCCATGTGCTTGTGTATACAGAGTATGCTGTGACTTCCCTTCTCCATTGTCTCTCAACTCTCCCCAAAGCCCTCCCAACTCTCCCCAAAGCCCTCTGATATCAGTGTGGGGAGGGGAGAGTGGGAGGGGAAGTAGGAAGAGCTAGTTTTGTGTTTGAGCTAAGAACACATGCTTTGGAGTGACAGACTTGCCACTTCTGTGTGACCTTGGTTAAGTTACTTTACCTTCCAAGCGTGAGTTTCTTCATCTGTAAAACAGAAAGAGTAATATTTCCAGTTTCATAGGGTTTAGGATTGTTACAATTGAGTAACATGATGCCTATAAAAAGAGTTTAGCATAATGACTGGCTTAGAGTAAGTGCTCAATAAAGGTTCAGTGTTACTATTACAATTATCATCATTCCATTTCACAGTTGAGGAAAAAGAAGTGGGAGGAGAGTAGGCAACTCAGTCCACTTGTAATCAGTCAGAGGCTGCTGGCAAGGACCATAGATGGTCACCTAACAGGATTCTTCAGTCTTGGCTCCAAGCTCAGCCCAGTGCTAGGCCCTGTGCTGGAATAGTGACCTTAGTATGCCATGAGGGACGCCACTGGGGGGAAAGGACTCACACAGGCAAGCACCTCACGTGCTAGGAGAGACGTGATGGAGGCCATCTGCCTATAGTGGGAAGAGGACTTGACTCTGAGATGGAATAGAAGCTCCAAAGGAGAGGGCCTGTGGGGTCACTCTCGCCCCTTGGTCCTTAGCACCTAGGACAGAGCCGGGCACATTGTAGGTACTCAGTAAGTCCCTGCCAAGGAGTAACCAGAAGCCCTGAGCCACTGCTCTGGCTGGGCCTCTGACTTGGGTGACCCTGAACAGCAACTTGCATCCTCTGAGTCACACAGGACACACAGGGGTTGAACCTTCAGGGCCCTGCCAGCTCTCGTGGTCTGCAACTCTCTGACTCGGTAGACTTGAAGCCTCCCAGCAGCCTCATACCATCTTTACCTCAGTAGTGCTTTTGGAGAATGAGGTGCAGAGGTGAGACCATGAGAGGCCCGAAAGGGCTGATCGGCAGCAAGGTCGCCCAGGTGCTGGCGGTGCCACACACAGCGTGCAGCTGTTCTCATATGGCCCAGGGCTAGCTGGGCTTTGCAGGAGTGCTTTAGCTTGTGGACATTCTTGATTTGTGCTGTTGCTGAAAGATTTCCCTAGCAGTCAGATTTGTTGTTGCTGCTGTTGCTACTGCCTACTCACAGTCAAGAGAGAGTTCTGACAACAGGCACCATACCTCAGTGTCTCTCCGCCTGTTGGAAACCTCTAATGTCTGGTTGACCACAGGATAAAACTTCTGAGCATGACATTTAAGTTCCTTGAGATATGCTGGCCCCCATCGGCATTTCTCATGGTACCTATGACTACCAATCCCCAGGCCCCAAGCCTGAGCTGCAGCTACCTTGACTATTTGCAGGCCCCCTATGCATCGCAAACCCTCCCTCTTGTGGTTTTTCACATAGGCCGTTCATTCTCATATCCCTCCATGCCTCCAAGGGAAAACCATTGCTCTTTGGGCTTCTACCCATCCCTGCTCAGCTATCTTCTTTCATAAGGAGTTCCCTCCCCTTGTTCAGAATTCTTTCCATCCATATAAACTCATAGCACCTGGACTGTGCTTTCCTCCATCTGACATTTATTACATCTGTGAGGTGTGGTATTTGCTGATGTTTCAGGTGTTGGCTTTGCTTTTGAACAGACTGGTATTCAAACTCTGGCTGCCATTTATTAGCTATATGACCTTGAGCAAGCCGCTTAACCCCTCTGGCTTTAGTATCGGTATTGCTGAATCAGGGTTCATAATTCTTCTGTCATAGGGTTTTGTGAGATAATGCGTATGTTGCCTTTTACAAGTGGCAACTAGTAGATCCTCCCTTGGTAGCTCCCACCACTGTCATCCCTCTGTGTTGGTGCCAAGCCTGTTTCACCAACCAACTTAACCTCCTTCAGAGCAGAAACCACCCTTATCACTCAGGTCCATTCAGGAGGCAGAAACAACACAATAGGGCAGGCACACACCCCATGCCTCTAATTTCTACACCTTCTCCCACCCTACAGCCCCTGAACCTTGCATAGGGCTTTTCATGAGCTAAGCCTCAATAAAAAGGGGTTATTATCAAACTTTGAATTTCCCCATGCCTTATTTCTCCTGGCCTACAAAAAACTAATATTTAGAATTAGAATTAAAAATTCTAATATTTAGAATTAGAATTAGTTGTGGAAAATCTCCATTCTCTCGCCTTTTGTTACTCTGTGACGATCATAGCTGCAGGTTATTTTCCTTGAATTAATCAATTTGTCAAACCTTCATAAAGCACTGGTAATGTGCCTGGGGCTGTGACGTGCTGGCTATTATAGGCAGCATTCTTAGATGGGTGTGCATTTATTAAGCACCTTCACCGATGCTGACTGATTTGGCCCTCACAGTGCTTTGAGATGGCTACAGGGGCATTACTATTATTATTACCATTCTCATTTTACAGAGGCTGGCATTCAAGCCCTCATCTTCTGGCTCTAGGTGGGGGATCCTCTTTCTGCCCCACTTGGCCTTTCTTGCTCATTTCTCATTCCCTGGCATTTGTACCCTGGATTGAAGGGTTGGCGAGGACCCCTCTGCAGAGCTTCACAGGCCCACCTGTCCAGAGTGGAAGGCTTTCTTTTGATTCGTTTCTCCAAGAAGTATGTAGAACACTGGGCAGGTGCAGAAGAAAGGGAAGACATGGTCCCTCTCTACCAAAAATGTGTAAACTCACTGCAGAGGACAGGACATGTACATCTTTATTAAACAAATATTTACTGAGTGTCTGCTCTTGCCTAGCACTCTGCTGAAAGTTAGCAGTACAGTGATGAACTAGACGGAGAAAACGTCTCTTACATTTCTAGTCTCAGGCACAGACAGTTAACAAGGAAAGATAAACAGGATCATAACAGATTGTTATAGGTGCTATGAAGAAAATTTATGAAAAACTAAATAGCAATACAAGTAGAACACAATAAAATAAGAATACACTAAGATAAATTGTAGAGTCATAATGTATCAGTTCTAGAAAGGCCCTGGCCCAGCCTCCCTCCCTTTATAAGGCTCTGAGAGAGTGGGGACAGAGCCAAGACTTAGACTTTAGTTAGTGATTGGCCATGGGCAGTATGTGTGAGGGGCTCTGGGGGGAGGCGTGTGGCCTTTTTGAGGTCGTTAATTTCTACCATTCAAACCCAGTCTGGTCCCTCTTTTAAGCAAAACTCACAGAAGAAAACTCAAAGGAACAGAATTTGTAATTTTGTGGTATGGGAACATTTCTGTCAAGTGGGAGCTCTCCAAAGCATTTGCAGTCATAGATTGGTCTAAGAACTTGATTTGCATGCTGCATTTTCGGGACGTAGCTATTACATAAAAAGATATACCTGGGTTTGCACAACAGAAAAGACTAGTTCAGGGTGGCTTCTGAAATATCGGGCTGTTGTTTGAAAGTGCTAGGAAATTTAACATCAGGTCGGAGTTCAGATCTGGGAGCAAAGCAGAGAAAGGAAGCAAGATGGGGGCTAGGGGAAGCTCAGGCTCTGAAGCCTGAGGAAGAAGCTGGATGTGGAAATTCTCCCATCCCAGGAATGCTCAAGCATAACAACGATTGTGAGGATGGCACAGGACTGGGCAGTGTTTCATTTTGTTGCATGTGGGGTCATTATGAGTCAGAGGTGAATGGATGGCACATAACAACAGCCACCATGAGGGAGAACCGTGACACTGTGATAGAAGCGTAAAGAGGATCAAGAAGGTACTTCCTAAATTAGAAAGAGAATACACAGTTGCACACAAAACCTCAGACACTAGTTTGAAACTCTTATTTCCTCTTCTGCACCATTCCCCAGTAAGTACAAGCTTAGAGGATATACTTTTATTATAAACAAAAATATACCTTACTTTAAACACTGTGATAGACACCTGTAGACGCAAATAAAGGAAAAGAACTGACTAAACCACAGGCGTGAATTCATGGAAATCAATCTGGATATGACTAGGATACATCTCCCTCCGCTTCTCTCTTTATGGCCCCCTTTTGAGGTCGAATCTTGGCAGCCCTGTGTTTTTAATTCAGTGTTGTTCTTCTGTTTCTTCAAAATTTCTGTCCCAGAACTAAGACAGAGCCATAGAGGTCAGCTTATGTCCAGAGGCAGCCCTGCCTGTTTTTCCAGTTTTTCCGTCTGCTGACAGTTCAGGTTGGTGGGGTTGGGGTGGAGGAGGAGGGTGGCGATGAGGAGAGCCAAGAGTATGCTGCTCGGAAGTTGCCTTGGGAGAGGAATGAGCTGAAGCAAATCCAGGTGACAAGTATAACAGAGTTAAATATGCTCACGTGAAAAGAACGAAGCACTAAGGCACAGCAAAGGTTTCTAAGACAGGGCACAGGGCACGATAAACATAAAAGAAAAAATTGGTACAGTAGACTTCATCAAAATTAAAAACTTTGCTCATCAAAAGATGCTTTTAAGAAAATGAATAAGCGAGCCATCAGTTGGGAGAAAATATTTGCAAAATGTCTTTCTGATGAAGGACTTCTGTCTAGGCCATATAGAAGCTTCGTACAACTCAATAATAAAAAGACACATTATCCAGTTTTGTAGATATTTTTTAACTGAAGATGCAAGTGACCAAAAAGCACATGAAAAGATTTCAGCATTATTGTCATAAAACAAATCCAAGTTAAAACCGTAATGACATACCACTACATACCCATCAGAATGACTAAAATGAGAAGGCTGAGAAATGTTGGTGAGGATGTAGAGCAGTTGAGAACTCTATACATTGTTGATGGAACTGTACAATGGTACAATCACTGTGGAAAAACCTCTGGCAGTTTCTTATAAGACCTATCATCTAGCGTTTTTATTTCTAGGTATTTACCTGAAAGAAATGAACACATATGTACACGAAAAGACTAATACACAAATGTTTATGGTAGCTTTATTATTATTATTGTGCTTTAGGCAGAAGTTTATAGCTCAGATTAGTTTCTTATACAAAAATGTATATACACATTGTTACGTGACCCTAGTTGCTATCCCTATAATGTGACAGCACGCTCCTCTTTTCCACCCCAGATTGCCTGTGGTTTAATGCCAGCCTTGTTGGGGTGAGATGGTATCTCATTGTAGTTTTGATTTGCATTTCTCTAATGGCTAATGATCGTGAGCATTTCCTCATGTATCTGTTAGCTGCCTGAATGTCTTTGGTGAAGTGCCTGTTCATATCTGTCTTAGTCATCTAGTGCTGCTATAACAGAAATACCACAAGTAAATGGCTTTACCAAAGAGAAATTTCTTTTAATATAATTTTTATTGTGCTTTAAGTGAAAGATTGCAAATCAAGTCAGTCTCTCACACAAAAACCCATATACACCTTGCTACACACTCTCAATTACTCTCCCCCTAATGAGACAGCCCTCTCTGTCCCTCCACTCTCTTTTTTTGTGTCCACTTTGCCAGCTTCTAACCCCCTCCACCCTCTCATCTCCTCTCCAGACAGGAGATGCCAACATAGTCTTAAGTGTCCACCTGATCCAAAAAGCTCACTCCTCACCAGCATCCCTCTCCAACCCATTGTCCAGTCCAATCCATGTCTGAAGAGTTGGCTTCGGGAATGGTTCCTGTCCTGGGCCAACAGAAGGTCTGGGGGCCATGACCACCGGGGTCCTTCTAGTCTCAGTCAGACCATTAAGTCTGGTCTTATGAGAATTTGGGGTCTACATCCCACTGCTCTCCTGCTTCCTCAGGGGTTCTCTGTTGTGCTCCCTGTCAGGGCAGTCATCGGTTATAGCCGGGCACCATCTAGTTCTTCTGGTCTCAGGATGCTGTAGTCTCTGGTTCATGTGGTCCTTTCTGTCTCTTGGGCTCGTAATCACCTTGTGTCCTTGGTGTTCTTCATTCTCCTTTGATCCAGGTGGGTTGAGACCAATTGATGCCTCTTAGATGGCTGCTTGCTAGTGTTTAAAACCCCAGACGCCACTCTTCAAAGTGGGAGGCAGAATGTTTTCTTAATAGATTTTATTATGCCAGTTGACTTAGATGTCCCCTGAGACCATGGTCCCCAGACCCCTGCCCCTGCTACGCTGGCCTTCAAAGCATTCAGTTTATTCAGGAAACTTCTTTGCTTTTGGTTTAGTCCAATTGTGCTGACCTCCCCTGTATTGTGTGCTGTCTTTCCCTTCACTTAAAGTAGTTCTTATCTACTATCTAATTAGTGAGTGCCCCTCTCCCACCTTCCCTCCCTCTCCCCTCTCGTAACCACAAAAGAATGTTTTCTTCTCAGTTTAAACTATTTCTCAAGTTCTTATAATAGTGGTCTTATACAGTATTTGTCCTTTTGCAACTGACTAATTTCACTCAACATAAGGCCTTCCAGGTTCCTCCATGTTATGAAATGTTTCACAGATTCGTCACTGTTCTTTATGGATGCGTAGTATTCCATTGTGTGAATATACCATAATTTATTTATCCATTTATCCGTTGATGGGCACCTTGGTTGCTTCCATCTTTTTTCTATTGTAAACAGAGCTGCAATAAACATGGGTGTGCATATATCTGTTTGTGTAAAGGCTCTTATTTCTCTAGGATATATTCCAAGGAGTGGGATTGCTGGATCGTATGGTAGTTCTAGTTCTAGCTTTTTAAGGAAGTGCCAAATCGATTTCCAAAGTGGTTGTACCATTTGACATTCCCACCAGCAGTGTAGAAGTGTTCCAGTCTCTCCACAGCCTTTCCAACATTTATTATTTTGTGTTTTTTGGATTAATGCCAGCCTTGTTGGAGTGCGATGAAATCTCATTGTAGTTTTGATCTGCATTTCTCTAATGGCTAATGATCGTGAACATTTCCTCATATATCTATTAGCTACCTGAAGGTCTTCTTCAGTGAAGTGTCTATTGATACCTTTTGCCCATTTTTTAATTGGGTTATTTGTTTTTTGCAGTTGAGTTTTTGCAGTATCATGTAGATTTTAGAGATCAGGTGCTGATCAGAAATGTCATAGCTAAAAACTTTTTCCCAGTCTGTAGGTGGTCTTTTTACTCTATTGGTGAAGTCTTTGGATAAGCATAGGTGTTTGATTTTTAGGAGCTCCCAGTTATCCAGTTTTTCTTCTACATTCTTAATAATGTTTTGTATACTGTTTATGCCATGTATTAGGGCTCCTAACGTTGTCCCTATTTTTTCTTCCATGATCTTTATCATTTTAGATTTTATATTTATGTCTTTGATCTATTTTGAGTTAGTTTTTGTGCTGTTTTGCAGATGGATATCCAGTTATGCCAGCACCATTTGTTAAAAAGACTGTCTTTTCCCCGTTTAGCTGTTTTGGGGCCTGTGTCAAATATCAGCTGCCCATATGTGGATGGATTTATGTCTGGATTCTCAGTTCTGTTCCACTAGTCCATGTATCTGTTGTTGTACCAGTAGCAGGCTGTTTTGACTACTGTGGTGGTATAATAGGTTCTAAAATCAGGTAAAGTAAGGCCTCCCACTTTGTTCTTCTTTTTCAGTAATGCCTTATTTATCCGGGGCCTCTTTCCCTTCCATATGAAGTTGGTGATTTGTTTCTCCATCTCATTAAAGAATGTCATTGGGATTTGGATCGGAATTGCATTAAAGGTATAGATCGCTTTTGGTAGAATAGACATTTTTATAATGTTAAGTCTTCCTATCCACGAGCAAGGTATCTTCTTCCACTTAAGTAAGTCTGTTTTGGTTTCTTGCAGAAGTGTACTGTAGTTTTCTTTGTATAAGTCTTTTACATCTCTTGGGAGATTTATTCCTAAGTATTTTATCTTCTTGGGGGCTACTATAAATGGCATTGATTTGGTGATTTCCTCTTCAATGTTCTTTCTGTTGATGTAGAGGAAACCAACTGATTTTTGTATAACAGAGAAATTTATTCTCTTACAGTCCAGTAGACTAGAAGTTCGAATTCATGATGCCAGCTCCAGGGGAGGGCTTTCTCTGTCTTTCGGCTCTGGAGGAAGGTCCTTGTCATCAGTTTTCCTTGGTTTGGAAGCATCTCAGTGCAGGAACCTCAGGTCTAAAGGACGCACTCTGCTCCCGGCACTTCTTTCTTGGTGTTGTGAGGTTCCCATGTCTCTCTGCTTGCTTCTTTCTTTTATATCTCAACAGAGACTGGCTTAAATCACCACCCAATCTCGTAGACCTCATCGATATAATTGCTGCTCATCCATCTTATTACATCATAGTGATAGGATTTACAACACATAGGGAAGTCACATGAAAAGATAAAATGGTAGATAATCATACAAGGGAAGCATGACCTCGCCAAGATGACAGATACGTTTGGGGGACACAATTCAATCCATGACAGTATCCTTTGCCCATTTTCTAATTGGGTTATTTGCCTTTTTATGGTTGAAGTTTTGCAGTATCTTGTAGACTTTAGAGATTAGACCCTGATCAGTTATGTCATAGCCAAAAATTTTTCCCAGGCTGTAGGTTGTCTTTTTACTGTTTTTGGTAAAATCTTTTGAAGAGCATTAAGTGTTTCATTTTTAGGAGCTCCCAGTTATCTAGTTTTTCTTCAGGTGTTGGTACATTGTTGGTGATGTTTTGTATTCTGTTTATGCCATGTGTTAGGGTTCCTAGCATTGTCCCTGTTTTTTCTTCCATGATCTTTATCATTTTATTTTTAGGTCTTTGAGCCATTTTGAGTTAGTTTTTGTGCATGGTGTGAGCTGTGGCCCTTGTTTCATTTTTTTGCAAATGGATATTCAGTTATGCCAGCACCATTTGTTAAAGAGACTGTCTTTTCCCCGTTTAATGGACTTTGAGGCTTTGTCAAATATCAGCTGCTCATAGGTGGATGAATTTACATCTGGATTCTTAATTCTGTTCCATTGGTCTGTGTATCTGTTGTTGTACCAGTACCAGGCTGTTTTGACTACTGTGGAGGTAAAATAGGTTCTAAAATCAGGTAGTGTGAGGCCTTCCACTTTGTTCCTCTTCTTCAACAATGCTTTACATCTCCGGGGCCTCTTTTATAGTTTTTTTATTATTATTATTTTTTTATTCTTAATAGAAAGAGACTGAAAACAGTCTAAGTGTCCATGAATGGATAAATGGTGGTGTATTTGTACAAGGAAATACTACTCAGTAGTAAAAAGAGATAAACTAATGGTACAGAAACATCGTTATGCTCAGTTTAAGAAGCCTTTCATAAAAGAAACTGTGAGTCCATTTATATCAAGTTCTTGAACAGCCAAAACTAATCTGTGGTAGGAAAAGTAAGAATAGTGTTTGCCTCTAGAGAGAACATGGGATGTGAATTGGCTGGGAAGAGGTTTGGGGACTTTTTGAGGTGACGTTCCATATCTTGATTGGGCGATACGCATTTGTCAGAACTTAGTAAATGGTTGTCGTTAGGTGCCACCATGTTGATTCTGACTCATAGCAACCCTGTGCACAACAGAATGAAACACTGCCCTGTCCTGCACCATCCTCACAATTGTTGCTATGTTTCAGCCCGTTGTTGCAGCCACTGTGTCAGTGCGTCTCAATCTGGGTCTTCCTCTTTTTTGCTGACTCTCTACCTTACCAAGCATGCTGTGCTTCTCCAGGGACTGATTCTTCATGGTAACATGTCCAAAATATATGAGACAAAGTCTCACCAACCTTATTCCAAGGAGCACCCTGGCTGTAATACTTCCAAGACAGACTTGTTTGTTCTTTTGGCAGTCCATGGTATATTCAATATTCCTCACTAACACCATAATTCAAAGACATCAGTTCTTCGGTCTTCTTTGTTCATTGTCCAGCTTTTGCATGCATACAAGGCTATTGAAAATATCATGGCTTGGGTCAGGCGCACCTTAGTCCTCAAAGTGACATCTTTTCTTATCAACATTTTAAAGAGGTCCTTTCCTACTAAATGGGACACTTTTGTTGTTGTTAGGTGCCGTCGAGTCAGTTCTGACTCATAGCGACCCTGTATACAACAGAATGGAACACTTCTCGGTCTCGAGCCATCCTCACAATCTTTGCTATGCTTGAGCCCATTGTTACTGCCACTGTTGCCATTTCATTGAGGGACTTCCTCTTTTTTGCTTACCCTCTACTTTACCAAGCATGATGTCCTTCTTCAGGGTCTGGTCCCTCCTGATAACATGTCCAAAGTACGTGAGATTAAGTCTTGCCATCCTAGCTGCTAAGGAATAGTCTGGCTGTACTTCTAAGACAGGTTTGTTCATTCTTCTGACAGTCCATGGTCAGTGTTCTTTGCCAACACCATAATTCGAAGGTGTCAGTTTTTTCTTCAGTCTTCCTTATTCATTGTAAATGGTACACCAAGCTTTATGCATTTCTCATATATATATTTTACTTAAAAAAGTAAACAAATATTGAACTCTAGATAGTGATAAGCCTGCTGAAGTGTTTGGGGTGAAGTATATTGAGGCCTGCAACTTATTTTGAAAAGCATCAAAAGTACCATGGATTGATGAATGAATTGAGCATCACATAGATATGTGATTTAAGCACGTATAGCCAAGTCTTAATTGCAGAATTTAGGTAGTAGATATACAGGTAAAAAAAATTTTTTTTTAATTCTTTCAGCTTTTCTGTTTGTTTGAAAATATTTATAATAAATGTAGAAATAAATATGCTGAAGTGGAGATATAAGTTGCATGAATGAAAGATTAATGTGCTTTATTACCCTTCATTACACAGTGCAATTTTACTTATCTTCTTCAAAGTGCTTTTAAAACCTGCCACGGGAGCCTCTGCAATACAGTTGGTTTATCAGATTCAGAAGAATCCTTCCAGCATCTCTAACTCGTTTGTATCACCTGAATACCTTTGAGTTCATTTTCCCACCACAGTATGATTCTTTTTCCCCCTTTGAATATGATCATCCCTAAGGTATATTTCCCTGAGTGTCGAGTGCTTGGAGTAGCTTTGGAATCGTTGCTCTCACTGTCCGTTGTTGTGGAGAACAAAGGTCCAAAAAGTAAAAGGAGATTGGGAAATAGTAACGGGGGAGGGCGTGGAGATCTCAGGATGATTTGAAAGATACTTAGTGGCCAAAATTAAGTTTTGGCTTTTCGACGAAGATTTTTTTAAAAAAGAATTTTTTTGAAAAGTGTATTGGTAGATAATGTCATTTACAAGGGTTGAGATGGTTATCATTTTAACTTTTAGGGCCTTCGACAAAAATGCCAGATATGCTGTTCAAGTTAGCAATATCAGGCAGCCTTTGTAGAGGGCATGGGAAGTTATAAACCACTGTACATAATCGCGAAATGAACTGAGGGCAGAGATTAGATCAATGCTCATTCCTTTTGTTGTTTTCTTGGCATAAAGTCAGAAGCAACATTGTTCTTATTTTTATTTGCAGTGAACCTAAGTTTTGAACTGTTCTATATAATAAATAAGTACAGGAAAGGAAAACTAGAAGAAAGGAGATTCAGCATATTGGCTCATTAGGCTTTGCATGATAATAAAAACAGTAAAAGAAAACACATCTAAGCCTTTTTGGCTAGTAAAGTTGGCTTTTCCCTGCTCCCATATCTCATCTACTTCTGCCATGCTAATGTAGAGACTGTTAGCCTTACCTGACCAGGTAGTTTTTTGAGGGACCTTTACTATCCCTCTTCCTGCCAGGTCAAGTCCAGCAGTAATAGTCTATCAGAAGGTGTTTTCTCCTGGTATTTACCTTCCATTGTATGGCACTTCACTTGGGAAATACTCCAGCAGAGACACTGGGTTGTATCCCAATAAACCCCTAATTGATATTACAGTTATTCTGATTATACAACATACCCCTCAGTTCTTGAGCTGTGGCCTTGATGAGGTCATTAATTGAAAACAGAATTTCAGGGAAGGACAGCAGTTCCCCAGATGATAGGCCTGAGATTGGACGTGTCCAGGTGGTGCCAGTGGAATTGTATAGGGGCATCATGAAATGAATGCCCTGTTGATACATTGAGAAACTCTAAGCATTCTGGTGACAGTGAAAATAGTATTGATAGGCTGTGGCTGTTAGGAAGCCAGTTGGTGGCTTTATTTTCATGGATGGGAAGAGGGAAAAAGAGAGGAAATGAGAAAAAGCAAGAGAGAAACAGAGACAAAGGGAGTGTCATGGTAGCTGATGTGTTTCTTCTGTTGTTCTCAACCTGCCTCTGAATCACTGGCACTAGACAGCTCAGTACACTAGACTGTACTCAGAATGCAGAGCATCTAACAAGCAAAGGCCACACCACATTCACCTCTGGTCCTTGAGGTCCTGGCATTGAGAGTGTGCTCTGGAATGTTTGTTAAATGAAGGAGCCCTGAGGGCAGTGAAGTTGGCTGAGACCGAGCACTTGTACTGAGGATGGTGAAATAAACTTCAAGGTCTGCCCTCCCTGAATTCAGAAGAGCCACCCAGTTATAAATGAACTGATGGCAGTGTTCACTGTGTCTCCTGCACTTTTCTCTTGACACTTTAGGTATGATATTTTCCTATTTTCCAGCAACCACCGAATATGTCTCTTGTCTCTAGCATTTCCCCCAAAGACCCATTTCTTGCTCCCTGTATTGATCTTTAGCTGTCACTGTGTGTGGGCCATAGTGGCACTGATCACTTTTCCAGGAAGCTTTGCTGCACTGGGAATCCTGGAAGTGTTCCAGGATTTAACCCTCAATCCACCTCTACACTACCCCTCCCCCATACCCCTTTCTTTTCCAAGTTTGTATCCTTTTTTTCTAAGGATGGTGGGGGACATTTTTTTTCCATATATTTGTTCACTAACAAGTTCCTGTGTTGTCAGGTGTAGACAAAAGGAATTTGCTAAAACTTTATACATAACCTACCATCACCCAGATTTCTGTTTGACCTTCAAATCCATTTATGAGTTTGCAGCAAATTAAGAAAATAAATCATATCGTGGGACAGCTGGTTACCTGATGATGTGGTGTTGTGTGACTGGGCTAATTGGTTGTAGCAGAGGTTTACAAGATCCAGTGCAGAGAGATCTTGGAGATACGTGGAGGTCATCTGGTTCAGCTTCCTGGCTGCACAACAGGAGGGGAGCCAATTGAGAAAATTCACAGACTGATTGTGGGGAGCTGGTTTAGAGAGCCCCAGGGCGGGGGAGGTGTCTAGTCCTAGTTACTGGTTTCTTAGAAAAGGAAGTACTTAGGACTTTTTATTTTCAGCAGGAACCCTGAAATATACCTACGTTATAGGAAACATCTCACCCGACTTAGTGTTATGTACAAAATGAAAAATTCTGCCCTAACCCACATTGCCATGACTTACCCTAATATATACACATATCTACAAGTATCAAATGGTAGAACCTATACCCTTTGTTTGGGGCTATATTTGCATGGGTTTTGTGTTCTGTCTGTGATGGTATTATTTGTCAAAGTTGGAGGGTGACTTCTAGTAGAAGAATGGATGTTGAATCTTATTAAAGGCCAATCTTTCCCTACCACACATCTGTCAGTTTGTCATACTGTGGTGGCTTATTTCAAATAACAGCAGGGTCTACCATGGTGGATGGGTTTCACCGGAGCTTCCAGACTAAGAGAGAGCAGGAAGAAGGACCTGGCAGTCTACTTCTGAAAAAATTGACCAGTGAAACCCTTATGAATAGCAGCAGAACATTGCCTGATATAGTGTGGGAAGATGAGTCCCTCACGTTGGAAGGCACTCAGAAGATGACTGGGGGAGAGTTGCCTCCTCAAAGTAGAGTCAATGTTAATAACGTGGGTGGAGTCAAGCTTTTGGGACCTTCATTTGCTGATGTGGTGTGACTCAAAATGAGAAGAAACAGCTGCAAACATCCATTAATATTCTGAATGTGGAATGTACGAAGTATAAAGCTAGGAAAATCAGAAGTCATCAAAAATGAAATGGACTACGTAAAGATCGATATTCTGGGCGTTAGTGAGCTGAAGTGGACTGGTATTGGCCATTTGAATCAGATAATCACATGGTAGTCTATGCTGGGAATGGCAAATTGAAGAGAAATGTCATCCCATTCTTCGTCAAAAAGAATGTTTCAAGACCTATCCTGAAGTACAACTCTGTCAGTGATAGGATAACATCCAAGGAACACCAGTTAATATGATTATTATTCAAATTTATGTACCATCCACTAATGCCAGATATGAAGAAATTGATGATTTTTACCAACTTCTGCAGTGTGAAATTGATCAAACATGCAATCAAGATGCACTGATAATTATTGGTGATTGGAATGCAAAAGTTGGAAACAAAGAAGGAGGATCAGTAGTTAGAAAATATGGCCTTCGTGATAGAAATGACACCGGAGATCACATGATAGAATTTTGCAAGACCAACGACCTATTTACTAGAAGTACCTGTTTTCAGCAACATAAACGGCAGCTATACATGTGGACCTCACTGGATGGAAAACACAGAAATCAAATCGACTGTATCTGTGGAAAGAGATCAGAACAAGGCCAGGGGCTGACTGCAGAACATACCATCAATTACTCGTATGCAAGTTCAAGTGGGAGCTGAAGAAAATAAAACAAGTACGCGAGAGCCAAAATACAGCCTTAAGTGTATCTCACCTGAATTTGGAGACCATTTTTAGAATAGATTTGACGCATTGAACACTAGTGACTGGAGACCAGACAGGTCATGGGATGACATCAAGTACATCATACAAAAAAGAAAGAAAAGACCAAAATGGATATCACAAGAGACTCTAAAACCTGCTTTTGAATGTTGAGCAGCTAAAGTGAAAGGAAGAAATGATGAAGTAAAAGAGCTGAACAGAAGATTTCAAAGGACAGCTCGAGAAGATGAAGTATTATAGTGAAATGTGCAAAGGCCTGGAGTTAGAAAACCAGAAGGGATGCACACACTCGACATTTCTCAAGCTGAAAGAGCTGAAGAAAAAATTCAAGCCTCGAGTTGCAATGGGTGAAGGATTCTATGGGGAAAATACTGAATGGCACAGGAAGCATCAAAGGAAGCTGGAAGGGGAATACACAGAGTCACTGTACCAAAAAGAATTGGCTAACGTTCAGTCATTTCAGGAGGTAGCATATGATCAAGAACCAATGGTATTAAAGGAAGACGTCCAAGCTGCAGTGAAGGCATTGGTGAAAAACAAGGCTCCAGGAATTGATGGAATACCATTTGAGATGTTTCAACAAATGGATGCAGCACTGGAGGTGCTAACTCACCTATGCCAGGAAATTTGGAAGACAGCTACCTGGCCAACCAACTGGAAGAGATCCATATTTGTGCCCATTTCCAAGAAAAGTGATCCAACAGGATGCGAGAATTATCTATTTAGTATCACATGCAAGTAAAATTTTGCTGAAATAATTTAAAAATGATTACAGTAGTACATCAACAGGGGACTGCCAGAAATTCAAGCCGGGTTCAGAAGAGGATGTGGAATGAGGGACATCATTGCTGATGTCAGATGGATCTTGTCTGAAAGCAGAGAATACCAGACTATGCAAAGTTTTCTTGACTGTGCAAAGGCATTTGACTGTGTGGATTATAACAAATTACGGATAACTTTTTGGAGAATGAAGATTCCAGAACACTTAACTGTGCTCATGTGGAACCTGTACATAGACTAAGAGACAGTCGTTCGAACAGAAAAGGGGATATTGTGTGGTTTAAAATCAGGAAAGGTGTTCGTTAGGGTTGTACCGTTCACCATACTTATTCAATGTGTATGCTGAGGAAATAATCTGAGAAGCTGAACTATATAAAGGAGAATGCGGCATCAGAATTGGAGGAAGACTTACTACACATATCACAACCTGTGATATGTGTAGATGACACAACCTTGCTTGCTGAAAATGAAGAGGACTGGAAGCACTTACTGATGAAGATCAAAGACCACAGCCTTCAGTATGGATTACACCTCAACATAAAGGAAACAAAAATTTTCCCAACTGGATCAGTAAGCAGCATCATGATCAACAGAGAAAAGATTGAAACTGCAAAGGATTTCATTTTACTTGGATCCAACAATTAATGCCTGTGGAAGCAGCAGTCAAGAAGTCAAATCACGTAATGCATTGAGCAGATCTGCTGCCAAAGACCTCTTCAAAATGTTGTGAAAAGCAAAGATGTCACTTTGAGGACTAAGGTGCTGCGCTTGACCCATAAATTAAAACCAAGTCATGATATTTTCAATAGTCTCATATGCATGCGAAAGACCGAAGAATTGATGCCTTTGAATTGTGGTATTGGCAAAGAATATTGAATATACCATGGACTGCCAGAAGAATGAACAAGGCTGTTTTGGAAGCAGTACAGCAAGAGATCGTTCCTTCGGAGTGAGGATAGCCGGACTTTGTCTCACGTACTTTAGACATGTTATTGGGGGGACCAGTCCCTGGAGAAGGACATCACGCTTGGTAAGGTAGGGGGTCAGTGAAAAAGAGGAAGACCCTCAATGAGATGGATTGACACAGTGGCTGCAACAATGGGCTCAAACATAGCAACAATTGTGAGGATGGTGCAGGACCGGCAGTGTTTTGTTCTGTGGTAGGTAAGGTCAATATGAGTGAGAACCTACTTGATGACACCTAACAACAATCTCCCTTTCCCCCAAACCCTCACTGTTTTGGTCTGCTTTATGCTTACATCAGTGCTGAGAGACCAAATTATAGCACTCTGTAGCCCATTTCTAAAGGGTGAATGTCATGGCACTTAAAATATTTTGCAACAACTATTATTTAAACTCATTTTCACAGTGGTTATGGCTTTTTTTATAGTCTTACAGGGACTTTGGTAAAATACAGAGTAAAAACTCTAAGTGCCTTTGGGAATAATGGGGACTCAGCTCCTTCAAGGTCTTTTAAAAAATATTTTCTAAGTAGCAGTTTCTTTTGAGCCAGTAATTCAGAATTGTAGTGTATACCTCCAAACAAAGCTGGGTGCCGTATGTAACTGTGCACATGTGTGTTTTGGAAAACCTCAGCGGTCACTGTAATCTTAGTTCCTGTAAGTTTTCACAGGAGGCAGTAGGGGAAGGACTGTCAGAATCTGTTTTTAAAAATGTTTGTGTTTGCAGAGATTTCTGCTGGTATTCCACACATATCTTAAATATTAAGCAAAAATGTTACAGAATTCATTTTAGAAGAAGAAACAGGACTTAGACAATCATTAGCATTCTCTTTGGCAGGGAAGTGAAGGCCAAGAGCATTTTGTCTCACGGGCGCAAAGAGTCTAGAGCAGGGGCCAACAAACTTTTTCTGTAAAGGGCCAGATACTAAATATTTTAAGGCTTTGTGGGCTGTGCGGTCTCTAACACATTCATAAATGAGCTGGCTGTGTTACAGTAAAAGTTGGCTTACAGAAATTGGACTGGTGGGTCAGATTTGGCCTGTACATCATGATTTGCCAACTACAGGTCTAGTGAAAAGGACAAGTTTTGAATGGTCACTGATAGTCTAATCTAGCCCGTGAATGTAGCTCTGCTTGCCTGATGACCTTCACCCCAACCCAGGGCTTTCTAGCAATTATTAACTTGGACATAAGTTTAGGCTAGTCTTTAGGATGAATTTAAGAAAGCGCTCCTGTCTGCAGGAATTTTTGTTAAGCCTCTGGAGGGAGAGCCTGCATAAGAGCCTGAGAGAGAATCTTATTTTCTTTGTTCGCTCTGCCTTGTGCACAGCAGATGCTCAGGAAGTGTGTATCAAACATAGAATAAAATATAGAATGAAAGGATTTTGACGGTTTAAGCGGAGTCATGGTGGGGGTCAGGAGTTAGCAGTCTGGCACCTGGCTGATTTTTGTGGGGAACTATAAGCAGTTGTGAATTTCTGCCAGTAGCTGCCATCCTCCTTTCCCACATAGGATACTGGGCGGATCTTTCTTGCTCAAATGCTTTCTCTCCCTCTCTTGTGCTCATACACATTCTCTCTCTGTTTTCCTTCTTCTCTCCCCAGCATATGATGCCAACACACACACACACACACGAACATTTTCCCTTCCTCTGGTACTAAGAGGACAGAGGTGGGTGACATTGCATGTAACTTTGGAAAGTTTGCCAACATCGAGCCCAAGAACATAGGTGGTGGCACTTGATACTCTCCTAGTGCAGTCAGAAGCTGTCATTAAGAACAGAGTGGTACTTCTGTAAGTACACACTGCACTGCTGACTGATGATACATCTGAACTTCATTGTACTGTGTGCTGGGCATTGCACATTTATTCTGACTAACAATACTTTGAAGTATGTTGCATTCTTTCATTAGACTGGGAGGGCTCACGCTTAGGAGGGTGAATTGATTGCCCAGGCTTTTAAAAGTTGAGCCAAGTACGGATTTTGAACCCAAACTGTTTGACTCCAAATTCACTATGCTACCCAGCTGAGGACAAACTGGTATCCAGGAAGTCATCTGGCTGGTTTTCAGTTTACCTCATCCCCTCCATTATTTCAGTCAGTTTAATGGGTGTCTCATCGTTTAAAAGTCAGTAGGAGATGAGTGGCATGCATGCCCCCTGGAGGCAGTACAGGTCAGTTTTTTTTTTTTTTTTTCCTAGAAACCCCCAGTGCCCACCCGTTTACCTTTTACTAGGTGTAATTAGGGATAGTCTTCTCACATCTCTGCCTCTTTCTCTCTGTAACTCTCATATGTCTGGGCCATTAAAAAAAATGCAGGATTAGATTTTACAGTGATTTGGATTTTTGAAGCTTGGCATTTGGGCAGAATCACAAGTTACAGAATAGTAATTTCCAGACATTTGAGGTCTGATTCACCAACATTACTTTTTTTTTTTAAATTGTGGTAAATATATGTGTAACAAAACATTTTGCCATTTCAACATTCGTCACAAGTACAGTTCAGTGACATTAGATTATGTTATTTATGTTGTTCAGCCATCTTATCTGTTCCCAAAATTTTCCATCACCCTTAACAGAAGCTCAGTGTCTCCTCACCAGCATTTCTTCAGTGAAAGGAAAACCTGTATTTGTTTGCTGCATTTTATCCTAACTCACTAGGATATTTTAAAAATCATAAACCTAGATATTTAGAAAATAGCATCTATTTAGCTGTTTAAGCTTTCATGGGTTCTTTCTGTTATGATGTTTCAAAGTGATCCAAAGGATGTGAGTATTCCTGAAGACCAATTCATACGGAAGTGACACCGGGAAGTGAACTATACTGACATATAAAAAAGGCAGCTTTAAAATACAGGGTCTAGAAATTGAGTAGCTTGACAATTCCCTTAGAAGGTACATTTATGAGGTATAAAGCTCAAGTATAATGACTTCAATTGGTCACAGAATGTTAATGAATTTTGAATTGAGGCAGTTGTGATTAGGCCTGTTGCCTTTTCCAGCACTAATCATTGTAAAAATGATGATTGATCTCAGTGATTATGAAACGATTAAAAAGGCATCTGCCTGTGCCTGGATTAGCAAGATGGATGTAGTTTTGAGCTTTCAGTTAGCCCAAAAGGACTTTAATGGGTTGTGATTTCAAGGTGCATGTTTATTTACAATCTTCTCTGTGTTTTCTGAGCCTTCAATACTACTTTTTGTCATAGGATGCAAACACGGGGAGAGTAGGTACTTGGTGTGCCCCCTTTGGCCTTAGCATTGTGGCAGCTTTGAGTGAACCTGAGTTGGATGATTTTTCAACTTTCCAGAGCCCCTCCAGCCCTTGATTTTTGAGAGATTCCTCTCCCCTGGGAGCTTGTGGAGATTCTGCTTTGTAACATTCACAGCACAACAACTGTAATGACAGCAGCCGCTTTATTGAGTGCAGGCTGTGTGCCAAGCGTTTCTTGCCATCAGCGTTAATCCTTAATACCATGAAGTTGGTGTTATCATGCCCGTTGTGAGGACAAGGAAACTGCTGTTTGGAGAATTTAAGTGCTTTGTCTTGGGCCACACAGCTGGTAATGGGGCAGAATGGGTATTTGAACATGTTCTTTGTTTCCATGCAGCCTGGGCTGCAGCCAATCTTATACTTCCTTAAAAGATTGTTCTTTTGAGAGGACTCTGCATTCTGCTGCAAGAAAGCCGAAGGAGGAATTTATGTCATTCGGTGAATGAAGATGCAAAAACATGCTTTGTAAAATACCTTTGGCTCTGTAGAGCCTGCCTGGCTGCAGAGGCCCTATTATCCTGTGCTGACCCCTCTTCGCATAAAGCAGCCAGGTAAGAGGAGAGCTTCCGTTTCTTGGTTTCACCTTGTGGATTGCAAATGCCCCTCACTCAGACAGCCCTGTCCTAGCTAAGAGATGTTTGTGTGCCTGACTGTAAGCAGCGCCCTGCCTGCCAGAGGACACACACAACATGTGTCTTCTCTGGGTGCTCCTTGGCCTACAGGCTCCAGTCTTGAGGGAGGGACACGGTGCAGGTTTTCAGATGCCCCCACGCTGCCCTGCCCTGTTTCTCTCTGACCCTGCTGCCGTACCTTCAGTCCCAGTGGGAATGTGGGTTTGCTTCCTGTCCTGGACAGTTGTTCTTATGAGCCATTCCCTATCTGGACTTGAGGTGGATAGGGAAAAGGAGCAGATCGCGAGGCAGATAACATCTGCTAGGTACACTCCCACCTTTCTGTGTCCAGCTCTCAGATGTTTGATGCTTTTTTTCCTGCCTCCAGTGCTCAGTGTGCTGGTGCTGCCTTTTTCCTTTTCCTCTGTGGGTCTCAGTGTCTCTGGCTACTAAAGGAAAGTGTTATTTGATCTCCAGAGTGCCTTCTAGTTTGAACACTCTGGAGCTGTGATTCAAAGCCGTCAGTCTGGTGCTCTTGCTCATCCTGTCCTGCCTTCTACCCTCAGTGTACCATTGCAAGCATTATGTACTTCCCCTTCCCGTATAGACTCCCATCCTGGCCCCACCCATTCTCCTCTCTTTCCTCCCCAGATGACCCTAGAGATAGCTGACTCCTGAGATAGCCCCACCTTGAGCTCCTAGGATGGGCAGGGAATTCACTGTCCAACCCTGGCCTTAGTCTGTTTCCTTGTCTGGAAATTCAGTTCTTCCAGTTGGTTTCTTTCTTCTAGAAACCTCCATCTCTACCACAACCTGGGTTGGTCCCTTCTGAGTATTGAGTTTGCTTCTTGGGTACTTGGCTCTGCACATACATTAATTAGAGGCTCTTTAGATACCTTATAAGTTTAGGTTGTTGTGTAGGTGTGTATGTGCGTGGAAGACAGAGTATACATTAGCAAGCACAAGAGGAAGACAGTTGATATTTAGCCCCAGTGGCGTCCAGTGGTGGATTGAGATTATTAGCTTCTACCCACCACCACCACCACCACCACCCATTGCTGTTGAGTCAGTTCTGAATCATAGCAACCCAGTAGGACAGAGTAGAACTGCCCCAAAGAATTTCCAAGGAGCAGCTAGTGGAGTCTGAATGCTGACCTTTTGGTTAGCAGCCGTAGCTCTTAACCACTATGCCACCAGGGTGCTAGGACTTCTAGAGCTGGATTTTTCAACCTTTGCCAAAAGTAATGAATATGTTTTATATTGCAACTCCCAAATACGTATGTGAAACGTGAATTGATGAAAATAATACAGTCTTCACGAAATCCAGTGCATTCTGGTATTTTTCATTCTACTTTATTTCATTTTCAAAAACTGCTGGATGTAAACTACTAAATTAATTTCATATTCCATTTTTAAAATGCCCTCTCCTCCATTAGAGTATGAATTCCATGAAGACAGGCAAATATTCTACTCCTCATAATTGGTGCTCAATTCATTTTGCCAGTGGATTCCTTTCCCTGTGCAGATCTCTGGGGAAACACTTTTCTGTTCTGAGAAACAGTTTCATTCAAAAGATAAGGTTACTTCCATCACTGGTCTGATTTTTATCTTAACTGCTAAAAATCATAGACATATTAATAAATATGTCTTCACAGTATATATCTTATGTAATGGTCTTATTTCTGTTTTCATTTTCTTTTCCTTCCTAGATATTTAGAGTTTCAGCTGATTTTAAAGTGAAAGATGTTCAGTGGGAGAAGCTCAAGCAAATATTTTTTTTTTTTTTAAAATGTAGAGGAGCCCTGGTGGCGAAGTAGTTAAAAGCTCAAGCTGCTAACCAAAACTTGGCAGTTCGAATCCACGAGCTGCACCTTGGAAATGGTATAAGGCAGTTCTACTCTGTCCTGTAGGGTCACTATGAGTTGGAATTGACTCGACGGCACACAACAACAACAAAGGTAGAGTTATAAAATCCCCCAGAAGGCCACATAAAGCAGAGACTACATCAGCCTGAGACTAGAAGAAATAGATGGTGCCCAGCTACTGCCAGTGACTGCCCTGACAGGGAACACAACAGAGAGCCCCTGATGGCACAGGAGAAGAGTGGGGTGGACAACTCAAATTCACGTAAAAAGACCAGACTTACTGGTCTGATTGAGACTGGAGGAACCCCGGAAGATGTGGCCCCCAGACTCTGTGTTAACCCAGAACTGAAACCATTCCCAGAGCCAACTCTTCAGTTAAGGAATAGACTGGACTATAAGACTTAAAATGGTACTCCTGAAGAGTGTGCTTCTTAGTTCAAGTAGATACATGGGACTAAATAGGCAGCTTCTGTCTGGAGGCGAGAGGAGAAGGCAGAAAGGGATAGGAGCTGGTTCAAAGGACACAGGAAATCCGGAATGGAAAGGAGGAGTGTACGTTATAGGGATAGCAACTAGGGTCATATAACAATGTGTGTATAAATTTTTATATGAGAAACTAACTTGAGCTGTAAACTTTCACCTAAAGTATGATAAAAAAAAGAAGAAGTCCTCCATGACCTCGCTCTCAGAGACTAGCCTTTGCACTTGTGGGTGTGTGTGCTAGAGACTGGCTTATGAAGAGGTCAGCATCTTTTCAGACATCTAGAGGATTATATTATTTGTGCTATTCCTGTAACCATGTACCATGGACTCTTTTCCCTGCCCATTCAAATAGATCTGCCTTCCCTTTTTAAATGGCTATTTAGTGTTTCATTTCTCACCTATTGTTATTGTTGTTAGGTGCCGTCGAGTCGGTTCTGACTCAGAGCGACCCTATGCACAACAGAACGAAACACTCCCCTGTCCTGAGCCATCCTTAAAATCGTTGTTATGCTTGAGCTCATCATTGCAGCCACTGTGTCAGTCTACCTTGTTGAGAGTCTTCCTCTTTTCCGCTGACCCTGTACTCTGCCAAGCATGATGTCCTTCTCCCGGGACTCATCCCTCCTGACAAGATGTCCAAAGTATGTAAGATGCAGTCTTGCCATCCTTGGCTCTAAGGAGCATTCTGGCTCTACTTCTTCTAAGACAGATTTGTTCGTTCTTTTGGCAGTCCATGGTATATTCAATATTCTTCACCAGCACCACAATTCAAAGGCATCAACTCCTCCTCGGTCTTCCTTATTCATTGTCCAGCTTTCACATGCATATGATGCGATTGAAAATACCATGGCTTGGGTCAGGCGCACCTCAGTCTTCAAGGTGACATCTTTACTCTTCAACATTTTGAAGAGGTCCTTTGCAGCAGATATACCCAGTACAATGTGTCTTTTGATTTCTTGACTGCTGCTTCCATGGCTGTTGATTGTGGATCCAAGTAAAAGGAAATCCTTGCCAACTTCAATCTTTTCTCCGTTTATCACGATGTTGCTCATTGGTCCAGTTGTGAGGATTTTTGTTTTCTTTCTGTTGAGGTGCAATCCGTACTGAAGGCTGTGGTCTTTGATCTTCATTAGTAAGTGCTTCAAGTCCTCTTCGCTTTTAACAAGCAAGATTGTGTCATCTGCATAATGAGTCTTCCTCCAACCCTGATGCCTCATTCTTCTTCATATAGCCCAGTTTCTCGTATTATTTGCTCAGCATACAGATTAAATAGGTATGGTAAAAGAATACAACCCTGACGCACACCTTTCCTGACTTTAAACCAATCAGTATCCCCTTATTCTGTCCGAACAACCGCCTCTTGATCTGTGTACAGGTTCCTCATGAGCACAATTAAGTGTTCTGGAATTCCCATTCTTTGCAATGTTATCCATAGTTCGTTATGATCCACACAGTCGAATGCCTTTGCACAGTCAATAAAACACAGGTAAACATCCTTCTGGTATTCTCTGCTTTCAGCCAGGATCCATCTGACATCAGCAATGATATCCCTGGTTCCACGCCCTCTTCTGAAACCAGCCTGAATTTCTGGCAGTTCCCTGTCGATATACTGCTGCAGCCGTTTTTGAATGATCTTCAGCAGAATTTTGCTTGCGTGTGATATTAATGATATTGTTCTATAATTTCCACATTCAGTTGGATCACCTTTCTTGGGAATAGATATAAATAGAGATCTCCTCCAGTCAGTTGGCCAGGAAGCTGTCTTCCATACTTCTTGGCATAGACGAGTGAGCACCTCCAACGCTGCATCTGTTGGTTGAAACATCTCAACTGATACTCCATCAATTCCTGGAGCCTTGTTTTTCGCCAGTGCTTTCAGAGCAGCTTGGACTTCTTCCTTCAGTAGCTTTGGTTCCTGATCAATGCCACTTCTTGAAATGGTTGAATATCAACTAATTCTTTTTGGTATAATGACTCTGTGTATTCCTTCCATCTTCTTTTGATGCTTCCTGCCTCGTTTAATATTTTCTCCACGGAATCCTTCACTATTGCAACTCGAGGCTTGACTTTTTTTTTTCAGTTCTTTCAGCTTGAGAAACGCTGAGCGTGTTCTTCCCTTTTGGTTTTCCATCTCCAGCTCTTTGCACATGTCATTATAATACTTTACTTTGTCTTCTCGAGAGGCCCTTTGAAATCTTCTGTTCAGTTCTTTTACTTTATCGATTCTTCCTTTTGCTTTAGCTGCTCGATGCTCAAGAGCAAGTTTCAGAGTCTCCTCTGACATCTATCTTGGTCTTTTCTTTCTTTCCTGTCTTTTCAGTGACCTCTTGCTTTCTTCATGGACGATGTCCTTGATGTCATTCCACAGCTCTTCTGGTCTTTGGTCACTAGTGTTCAATGCGTCAAATCTGTTCTTCAGATGGTCTCTAAATTCAGGTGGAATATACTCAAGGTCATATTTTGGCTCTCATGGACTTGCTCTGATTTTCTTCAGTTTTGGCTTGAACTTGCATCTGAGCAATTGATGGTTTCTTCCACAGTCGGCCCCTGGCCTTGTTCTGACTGATGATATTGAACTTTTCCATCCTCTCTTTCCACAGATGTAGTCAATTTGATTTCTCTGTGTTTCACCTGGCAAGGTCCATGCGTATAGGCACTGTTTATGTTGGTGAAAGAAGGTATTTGCAATGAAGAAGTCGTTGGTCTTGCAAAATTCTATCATTTGATCTCTGGTATTGTTTCTATCACCCAGGCCATATTTTCCAACTACTGATCCTTCGTCTTTGGTTCCAACTTTTGTATTCCAATCACCAGTAATTATCAATGCATCTTGATTGCATGTTCGATCAATTTCAGCCTCCAGCAGCTGATAAAAATCTTCTATTTCTTCATCTTTGGCCCTAGTGGTTGGTGCGTGAATTTGAATAGTCGTATTAACTGGTCTTCCTTGTTAGGCGTATGGATATTACCCTATCACTGACAGCGATGTACTTCAGGATAGATCTTGAAACGTTCTTTCTGATGATGAATGCAGCACCGTTCCTCTTCGAGTTGTCATTCCCAGCATAGTAGACTATATGATTTCCCAATTCAAAATGGCCAGTACCAGTCCATTTCAGCTCACTAATGCCTAGGATATCAGTGTTTATGCGTTCCATTTCATTTTTGATGATTTCCAATTTTCCTAGATTCATACTTCATACATTCCAGGTTCCGATTATTAATGGAGTTTAGTAGCTGTTTCTTCTCATTTTGAGTCGTGCCACATCAGCAAATGAAGGTCCCAAAAGCTTTACTCCATCAGTGTCATTAAGGTCGACTCTACTTTGAGGAGGCAGCTCTTCTTCAGTCATCCTTTGAGTGCCTTCCAACCTGGGGGCTCATTTTCCAGCACTGTATCAGACAGCGTCCTGCTGCTATCCATAAGGTTTTCACTGGCTAATGCTTTTCAGAAGTAGACTGCCAGGTCCTTCTTCCTAGTCTCTCTTAGTCTGGAAGCTCAGCTGAAACCTGTCCTCCATGGATGACACTGCTGGTATCTGAATACTGGTGGCATAGCTTCCGTGTTGCTGTGATTTCTCACCTACATCACATTTTTATATTTTTGCTCCCTTAAGTTCAGCTTTCTGAAGTTTTTTTCTTTAGAGAAAAGCAGGCAATGAATAAAAAAAAATTTACTTTAAGAAGAAAAAATTGTTGTTATTGTTAGGTGCTGTTAAGTTGGTTTTAACTCATGGCCACCCTGTGTATAACAGAACAAAACACTGCCCAGTCCTGTGCCATCCCCTCAGTCATTGGTGTTGAGCCCATTGTTGCAGCTACTGTGTCAGTCCATCTCATCGAGGGGCTTCCTCCTTTTTTGCTGTTTCTTTAACGTTACCAAGCATAAAGTCCTTCTTCAGGGACTGGTCCCTCCTGATAAGAAGTCCAAAGTATGTGAGACTAAGTCTTGCCATCCTCACTTTTTTTTTTTTAATTTATTTATTGTGCTTTTGGTAAAAGTTTACAAATCGAGTCAGTCTCTCATACAAAAAACCATACATACCCCGCCATGTACTCCCAGCTGCTCTCCCCTTACTGAGGCAGCACATTCCTCCTCTCCACTCTGTATCTCCGTGTGCATTCACCAGCTCCTACACCCCTCTTCCTTCTCATCTCGCCACCAGACAGGAGTTGCCTGCATAGTCTCGTGTCTACTTGAGCCATGAAGTGTACTCCTCACTAGCATCATTCTCTGTCTTATACTCCAGGCCAATCCCTGTCTCTAGAGTTGGTTTCGGGAATGGTTCCAGTCTTGGGCTATCAAAGGGCCTGGGGACCAGGACCATCAGGGTCCCTCTAGTCTCAGTCAGACCATTGAGCCTGGTCTTTTTATGAGAATTTAAGATCTGCATCCCAGTGTTCTCCTGCTCCATCAGGGATTCTCTGTTGTATTCCTTATTAGGGCAGTGATTGGTGGTAGCCAGGCACCATCTAGTTCTTCGGGTCTCAGGCTGATATAGTCTCTGGTTTATGTGGCTCTTTCTGTCTCTTGGGCTCATATTTACCTTGTGCCTTTGGTGTTCTTCATTATCCTTTGCTTCACGTGGGTTGAGAATAATTGATGCATCTTAGTTGGCTGCTTGCTAGCGTTTAATACCCCAGATGCCTCTCACCAAAGTGGAATGCAGACTGTTTTCTTAATACATTTTGTTATGCCAGTTGATGTAGATGTCCCCTGAAACCATGATCCCCAGACTTCTGTCCCTGCTACTCTGGCCTTCAAAGCTTTTGGATATATAGAGGAAATTTCCTTGCTTTTAGTTTAGTGCAGTTGTACTGACTATCCATGTTATGTGTTGCCCTTCTCATTACCTAAAAAATTTTTTGTCTACTATCTAGTTAGTGAATGTCCCTCTCCCTTCCTCCCCACCCTTGTAACCATCAGAGAATATTTTCTTCTATGTTTAAACTTTATCTGAAGTTCTTATAATAGTGGTTTCATCCAATACTTGTCCTTTTGCAACTGACTAATTTCACTCAGCATAATACCATCCAGATTCCTCCATGTTATGAAATGTTTCACGGATTCATCATTGTTCTTAATCGTTGCATAGTATTCCATTGTGTGAATATACCATAATTTATTTATCCATTCATCCATTGATGGGCACCTTGGTTGCTTCCAGCTCTTTGCTGTTGTTAACAGTGCTGCAGTGAACATGGGTGTCCATGTACCCGTTCGTGTGAAGGCTCTTATTTCTTTAGGTTATATTCCAAGGAGTGGGATTGCTGGGTCATGTTCTATTTCTAGCTTTTTAAGGAAGTGCCAAATTGATTTCCAGTGTGGCTGTACCATTTTACATTCCTACCAGCAGTGTTTTAGTGTTCAGTCACTCCACAACCTCTCCAGTATTTATTATTTCGTGTTCTTTGAATTAATGCCAGCCTTGTTGGGGTGAGATGGAATCTCATTGTAGTTTTGATTTGTATTTCTCTATTTTTTTTAATAGCTAATGATCATGAGCATTTCCTCATGTATCTTTTAGCAGTGTGAATGTCTTCTTTGGTGAAGTGCCTGTTCATAACCTTTGTGCGTTTTTTAATTGAGTTACTTGTCTTTTTGTTGTTGAGTTTCTGCAGTGTCATGTAGATTTTAGAGATCAGGTGCTGTTCGGAAATGTAATAGCTGAGAACTTTTTCCCAGTCTATAGGTAATCATTTTACTCTTTTGTTGAAGTCTTTGGTTGAGCATAGGTGTTTGACTTTTAGGAGCTCCCAGTTATCTGATTTCTCTTCTGGTGTTTGTACATTTTTAGTAATGTTTTATATACTGTTTATGCCATATATTAGGACTCCTAGTGTTGTCCCTGTTTTTTCTTCCATGATCTTTATCATTTTAGATTTTATATGTAGGTCTTTGATCCATTTTGAGTTGGTTTTTGTGCATAGTGTGAGTTATGGGTCCTGTTTCATTTTTTTTGCAGATGGACATCCAGTTATGTCAGCATCACTTGTTGAAGAGACTGTCTTTTCCCCATTTAACAGACTTTGGGCCTTTGTCAAATATCAGCTGCTCATATGTGGATGGATTTATGTCTGGATTCTGAATTCTGTTCCATTGGTCTATGTATCTGTTGTTGTACCAGTATCAGGCTGTTTTGACTACTGTGGCGGTATAATATCTTCTAAAATCAGGTAGAGTGAGGCCTCCCACTTTGTTCTTCTTCTTCAGTAATGCTTTTCTTATCCGGGGCCTCTTTCTCTTCCATATGAAATTGGTGATTTGTTTCTCCATCTCATTAAAAAATGTCACTGGTATTTGGATCAGGATTGCATTGTGTCTGTAGATTGCTTTGGGTAGAATAGACATTTTTACAAGGTTGAGCCTTCCTATCCACGAGCAAGGTATGTTTTATGTAGGTCTCTTTTGGTTTCTTGCAGTAGTGTTTTCTTTGTATAGGTCTTTTACATTTCTGGTTAGATTTATTGATAAGAATTTTATCTTCTTAGGGGCTATTGTAAATGGTATTGATTTGGTGATTTCCTGTTCGACGTTCTCTTTGTTGGTGTAGAGGAATCCAACTGATTTTTGTATGCTTGTCTTGTATCCTCATACTCTGCTCAACTCTTCTATTAGTTTTAGTAGGTTTTTTGAGGTTTCTGTAGGTTTTTCTGTGTATAAGATCATGCCATCTGCAAACAGATACCTTTACTACTTCTTTGCCAATTTGGATGCACTTTATTTCCTTATTTAGCCTAATAGTTCTGGCTAGGACCTCCAGCACAGTGTTGAATAAGAGTGGTGATAAAGGACATCCTTGTCTGGCTCCCGTTCTCAAGGGAAGTGCTTTCAGTCTCTCTGCACCTAGGATGATGCTGGCTGTTGGCTTTGTATAAATGCCCTTTATTATGTTAAGGAATTTTCCTTCTATTCCTATTTTGCTGAGACTTTTTATCAGGAATGAGTGTTGAACTTTGTCAAATGCCTTTTCTGCATCAATTAATAAGGTCATGTGGTTCTTATCTTTTGTTTTATTTATGTGATGTATTACATTGGTTATTTTTCTAATGTTGAACTGTCCCTGCATACCTGGTATGAATCCCACTTGGTCATGGTAAATTATTTTTTTGATATGTTGTTGAATTCTATTGGCTAGAATTTTGTTGAGGATTTTTGCGTCTGAGTTCATGAGGTATATAGATATGTAATTTTCTTTTTTTGTGGTGTCTTTACCTGGTTTTGATATCAGGATTATGCTGGCTTAGTAGAATGAGTTTGGGAATATTCAATCCTTTTCTATGCTCTGGAATACCTTTAGTAGTAGTAGTGTTAACTCTTCCCTGAAAGTTTGGTAGAATTCTCCAGTGGAGCCATCAGGGCCAGGGCTTTTCTTTGTTGGGAGTTTTTAAATTACTTTTTCAATCTCTTCTTTTGTTATGAGTTTATTTAGCCGTTCTGTCTCTGTTTGTGTTCGTTTAGGTAGATAATGTGTTCCTAGAAATTTGTCCATTTCCTCTAAGTTTTCAAATTTGTTAGAGTACAATTTTTCATAGTATTCTGTTACGATTCTTTTAATTTCAGTTGAGTCTGTTGTGATATCACCCGTCTCATTTCTTATTTGGGTTATTTACTTTGTCTCCTGTTTTTCTTTTGTCAGTCTGGCCAGTGGTTTGTTGATTTTGTTAATCTTTTCAAAGAATCAGCTTTTGGTCTTGTTAATTCTTTGAATTGTTTTTCTGTTCTCCATTTCATTTAACTCTGCTCTAATTTTTATTTTTTGCTTTCTTCTGGTTCCTGTGGGTTTCTTTTTTTGCTGTCTTTCTATTTGTTCAAGTTGTAGTGATAATACTTGGATTTTGGCCCTTTCTTCTTTTTGTATGTATCCATTTATTGATATAAACTGACCTCTTAGCTGTGTCCCAAAGTTTCTGATTTGAAGTGTTTTCATTCTCTTTGGATTCAATGAATGTCTTTATTCCATCCTTACTTTGTTCTGTAATCCAGTCTTTTTTGAGCAAAGTGTTGTTCAGTTTCTGTATGTTTGATTTCTTTTCCCTGATTTTTCTGTTATTGACTTCTGTTTTTATGGTGTTACAGTCAGAGAAGATGCTTTGTAATATTTTGATGTTTTGGATTCTGCTAAGGCTTGGTTTATGGCCTTATATATGGTCCATTTTAGACAGTGTTCCATATTCATTGGACAAGAAAGTATACTTGAATGTTGTTCGGTGGAGTGTTCTGTATATGTCTATGAGGTCATGTTGGTTGATCATGACATTTAGCTTTTCCGTGTCTTTATTGAGCTTCTTTCTGGATTTCTGTTCTTCACTGAAAGTGGTGTGTGTTGAAGTCTCCTACAATTATTGTGGAGCTATCTCACTTTTCAATGCGGTTAGAGTTTTTTTTTTTTGTATTTTGAAGCCCTGTTGTTGGGTGTATAAATATTTAATATGGTAATATCTTCCTGGTATATTATCCCTTTGATCATTATGTAGTGTCCTCCCTTATCCTTTGTGGTAGATTTAAGTTTGAAGTCTGTTTTGTCAGAAATTAGCATAGCCACTCCTATTTTTTTTTGATTGTTTGCTTGATATATTTTTTCCATCCTTTGAGTTTTAGTTTGTTTGTGTCACTAAGTCTAAGTTGTATCTCTTGTAGGCAGCATATAGACGGATAGTGTTTTTTTTATCCATTCTGCCACTCTCTGTGTCTTTATTGGTGCATTTAGTCCATTTACATTCAGCGTGATTATAGATAGGCATGAGTTTAGTGTTGTCATTTTGATGTCTTTTTTTGTGTGTTGTTGACAATTTCATTTTTCTAGTTTTTTTTTGTGCTGAGTAGTATTTATTTGTAAATTGTGTTCCTCTTTTTCATTGTCATTGATTTTGTTTTTGCTGAGTCTTTATGTTTTTCTTGTATTTTATTTTGATGTGTAGGATTGTTAGTCTCCTTTGTGGTTACCTTAATATTTACCCCTGTATTTCTAAATTTATACCTAACTTGTATCTCCCTGTATTGCCTTGATGTCCTCTACATACGGAAGATCTGTGACTGCTTTATTTAAAAAAAAAAAATAAAAGTCCATCTTTATTGATTTAATGTTGTTGTCTTTTACATAATGACATTGCTGATTCCCGTTTTGAGTATTATTCTATCTTGATTTATTTTTGTGATTGCTCTATCTGGGTTGATATCTGGCTGCTCTGTCCTGAGTTCTAGTGTCAGTATGAGATCTGATATTATTGATTTTCTAACCAGAGAACTCCCTTTAGTATTTGTTGTAGTTTTGGTTTGGTTTTTACAAATGCCCTAAGCTTCTGTTTATCTGGAATTGTCCTAATTTTGCCTTCATATTTGAGAGACAGTTTTGCTGGATGTATGATTCTTGGCTGGCTGTTTTTTTCTTTCAGTGCTTTATATATGTCATCCCATTGCTTTCTTGCCTGCATGGTTTCTGCTGAGTAGTCCGAGCTTATTCTGATTGACTCTCCTTTGTAGGTAACTTTTTGTTTATCTCTGGCCACTCTTAAAATTTTCTCTTTATCTTTGGTTGTGGCAAGCTTGATTGTAATATGTCTTGGTGACTTTCTTTTGGGATCTACCTTGTATGGGGTTCAGTGGGGATCTTGGATAGATATCCTTTCATCGTTCACAATGTCAGGGAAGCTTTCTGCCAGCAAATCTTCAACAATTCTTCCTGTATTTTCTGTTACCCCTCCCTGTTCTGGTACTGCAGTCACTCGTAGGTTTTCTTCTTGATAGAGTCCCACATGTTTCTTCATTAAAAATTTTTTTTTATCTGATTTTTCTTCAACTGTATTGTTGCCAAGTGTTTTATCTTCAGTCTTGCTAATTCTGACTTCCATTTCCTCAATTCTGTTTCGCTGACTTTCTACTGGGTTGTCTGTTTGCCATCCTCACTTCTAAGGAGCGTCCTGGCTGTACTTCTCCTAAGACAGATTTGTTCATTCTTCTGGCAGTCTGTGGTACATTCAGTATTCTCCGCCAACACCATAATTCAGAGGCATCAGTTCTTACTTCTGTCTTCCTTACTCATTGTCCAGCTTTTGCATGCATATGAGGGGACTGAAAATATCATGGCATGGGTTGGGTGCACCTCAGTCCTTAAAGTGACATCTTTGCTTTTTAGGACTTTGACAAGGTCTTTTGCAGCAGATTTGCACAGCACAGGACATTGTTTGATTTTTTGACTGCTGCTTTCATGAGTGTTAATTGTGAATTCAAGTAAAATGAAATCCTAAACAACTTCAATCTTTTTTCCGTTTATTGTGATGTTGCTTATTGGACCAGTTGTGAGGATTTTAAAAAGAACGATAGAGATTATTAACTAATCCTAACCACCTAACCTAATTGAATCCTCTAGTAATTGCCTTGGGAACCACCAGATTTCCTGGGAATGAAATTGCTTATAGAAAGCCTATGTGGATTCTGAGTTTGGGGAATGGTGGCAGAGTCTCTCCTCCCATTTTGCCCCAGTCTATGGGAGACAATAAACGATGAGTGATGGCCAGGTATGACTGGCAAGACTCAACTGATGCTTCCTAGCTCAGAGTAGGTCTGCAGAAACTCATTTTTGCTCAGTAGTTGACTTGTTTTTTGTGTCTAGTTTTTAAGCTTCACAGTGTCTCTTAATTAACTCAATTTTACTTTATAATACTAAATCAGTGGTGTTATTAGACATGGAATTATTAGTGTTCTGAATAAATACATCAAACACTTTGTCTCAATTACAGACTTCACAATTTAAATATTTTAAAACTTTGATTCATAAATTTTCTTACAAAGAAATTACCTATGTTCCTATGGTCTTAGTACTTTTACTGGGAAAGAGATGACCACAAATTAGGGTTGTTCATCCTAAAGGAATAGTTTTTATGCTTTAGAGTAATGACTGGTGAGATGAATGTTGCTTGACCCCACTGACCCACAGGCATCCTTTCCTTCACCTTCACAATGAAGGGAGGGGGTAATGGGACCAGGGTGCTGAGCCCTTATTTCACCTTCTGACTAAAACTTTTATGCCGATAGACCGCAGACAGACTTTTGCTGTGAAATGATAACCCCGAGGATAAGAATCAGCACAAATCTGGTTCCTATGAGGTGGAGATAACATATACCCTTGTTCCCCAGCGACTCCACCATTTCTCACACCAGCTGTTCTCTTTCTTTTGGGTTTGATAATTTATGGCAATGGTCATAGAGAAATCACAGAAACACCATAGCTACAATAACAACTTTAATGACAGAGAAGGATATAAACAGAGGTATAAACAGGAAAACACATAGGGTAAGTTCTGGGTGGGGTCCCTGGAGCCTCAGCATCTCCAGGGGACCTGCTTACCCTTATAGATGTTCACTCTCATCAACCAGGAAACCATTCAACAAGGAACTGTTCTGTGGTGTCATTCAGTGGTTCTCTCAAATGGCTCCTGGCTCTCTTGGCTGGAGTTCAACCTTTACACTCTGCTTCCACCATCTCATTGTGTCTACCTCTTCTGCTAGCATCTCAACCACGGCCTCCATCGTCTTTGCAAGTTTATTCAGTCTGAGAGGTTCTTAGCACAGGGCCCTCATGTCCAAAGGATGTGCTCCCTTCCTGGCTGTCATGAATTAGGAGGCCCTATCTGAGCCTCATGTTCTAGGGTTTTTATCAGTCATTGGGTGGGCCCCCTAGCCAGTCCTGGTAAAGGTCAACTACTAGACAGGGCCCCCCAGCAAATCCGGGTAAAGGCCAACTGTTTGACACTCCCCCCAGCCAATCTCGGTAAAGGTCAGACCAGGTGGGGACCCTCCCACCCCAATCCCAGTGAAGGTCAACTACTGGCCAAGAGCTCCCCTATCAGTCTAGGTAAGGGTCAGTTACTGGGTGGGCCCCCAGCCATTCTTGGTAAAGGTCAGTGAGTAGGCTGGGCCCCGTAGCCAATCCATATACAGGTCAGCTGGGGCTGGGCTCAGGAACCAGGACTAAAAAGCCACAATGCTTTTGGTAAGGTGATTCCATAGTACAGCTGAACAGACCAGGAAGGGGTGGGAGCAGGTTTAGTTGGGCATCCATCTCTAAGTGGAGCTAACCCTAACCTGGGGCAGGGCCTACCTCAGGGGAGATGTCTGCTCTTACACTGTTTGGACCTACAGGGTCAGCAGTGAGTTCAGTACATTGTCCTTGTACTTGATGAATATTTAGCAGTTACCCTGTGCCAGGCACTATTGCTGTTCCTGGGTAGTTGGGAGGACAGTGCAGAAAGTGTTAAACATAGGACCTGATAGCAGTAGCCAACGTTCTGTGACAATTTGCTACACGTAGACCCTGGCTCTGTGTCTTACATGTGTTGTCTCACCTAATGTAACAACAAACCTGGGTAGCTTCTGCTCTTATTATTCTCATTTTGTGATGAAGAAGCTTCATTGAGAAGGGGTAGTCATTTGCTCGAGTCCAAACCCAACCAAACCCAAACCCATTGCTATCTAGTCAACTCCAACTCGTAGTGATCCTATAGGACAGAGTAGACTGCCCCATAGGGTTTCCAAGGAGTAGCTGGTGGATTCAAACTGCCGGCCTTTTGGTTCACAGCCAAATTCTTAACCACGGTGCCACCAGGGCTCCTGCACGAGTCCACACAGCCAGTAAGTGGCAGAGCCAGAACCTGAAGCCAGGCTTACTGCCTCCACTGTGCAAGGTGAAAGTGAGTAGTTCTCATTCTAGCCAGTGACTGCCTTGTGGTAGGAACTCAGCAAATGTTTTTATATAGGAGCAGCCCCCTCCCACAAGGTACAGATACATTTATAGTTAGTGACTGTGACTTGGATGGCTCCACCTCCAAGTTTTATCCTGAGGTTGCTCATTGGAAGTTGGCTAGATCACCCTAACTATCTCCAGGATCCTTTGAACAGCTGAGATCATCCTGTCTGACCTAGGTGGAACAATGTGGAAGCCCAGGTGAAATTTGACAGGCATAGGATCATGGTAGAGTTGTGATTTTTCCTCACTAGTTGACTGTAGTCTGGTGTCTTCAAACCAGGGGCCGCTATTGCTCTTCCTAGTTCTTTTTGACTGTGGCCAGAAGTAACCCAATGTCTACAAATGTAATATGTGAAATGAGAGGATTTTAAAAATGAAATAATAATCCTTTCTCTGCTTATCTTACCCTGTATGTGGTTTGGAGAATCAACTGAGATAAAAGATGTGAAAGTACTTCCTTAACCCAAGTGTACAAGTAGTGCGTTTATAGAAATAAGAGTGAGCATTAGGGAAATGAGATTTCATATCGTAATAATAATACAGAAGTCAGTGAATTTAATCATATAATTTGAAAAGCTTTTTTTTTTTTTTTTGATCTATTAATGAAGAAGAGGAATGGGTGCTTTTTCCTTAAGATGAAAATCTTTGGTGGTAAACTTATCCAGTTACTGCCTTTTTGAAATGATTGCTCACTTTTTACTCTCAGCAAAGAGGGTAGATATGTTGGCGTATTAGCTGCAGGCTAAGCAATGCTAAGAAGAGACTTCTGAGATGATGAGTGTTTACAAGGATGGATTATCCAGTAAGCAAGTTAAGCCAGGGTTTACTTGTGTTTACTTACTAATCTGTACTGAAAAATTTTTCATGTTCACCACACCACATCAAAGTGAAAGCCTTGTGGAATTGTTTACTGCAGATTAGTGAACACAAGTAGGCCCATGCTTACCTTGCTTACTGAGTCATCTGCCCCTGTCTGGGACTGTAAATTTGAAAAGAGGCTTTAATTCTGTAGGAAGGTGCTGTGAGATTGGGAGAGAGATAGATGCCAGCCATTCCTAGAAGCACAATCTTTGCTGTGGTGAAAAATGTGAAATTGTTCACTACAGATTAGTAAGTAAGCACAAGGCTGTGCTTACCTTGCTTATTGGATAATCAGCCCCTGGGTGTTTGCCAGTTGTCACATGGCATGGGCCTCATAGAGTACTAGGGAGACGGTGTGCTACTTTGACCAGCCCCATGTAGGGCCACGTAATCCCATTGCTATCCAACTTGATCTGAGCTGTCAGAATGGGATGTAAAGACCTGACATGGTTTAGGAAGAAAGTGTAACTGAACTCCAACTAGGGGAGCCAAGTGGAATTTTGGCCTGGGTGCTACAGCTGCTGTTAGAGCTCTTGGGTGGTAAGACAAGGTCTTTGGCCCAGGTACTTAGAAATGTAGCCTTGAGATCATGGCTATGTTTCTCCTTTTTTTTTTTTTTTTTGGATGAGGGATGGCATCTTGGTAAGAAACTAACTGCTCAGTTCCCTACGTGGTACTGTGAAGGGATTCTGCAGAAGTAGATAAAATGGTTCCTGTCCTCAAGGCACTGATAATTTAAAATAATATAAAGTAACGTATCAATAAGTTAATCTTTCCAAGTAGACTAGGAACTGCTGAAAACAGGGACAATGCCTTGCCCTTCGCAGATTTCTCTCATGGCCTTATACATAGTTACACTCCACAAATATTTGTCGATATCATTTATATTTGTGACTAAATACCAAAACATGTGGTATAACTTTTAACTCTGTAATGACAAACAGATTGAACTCACACACCAACTCCAGCCAATGGGTAATGCCTGACTAGGGTGCCGTGTGAAGCCACTTTAGGGCACAGTGGGAAAGGATGTCAGTTGAGGTGACTGATGGATGGTGTCTGCTACAGGGATGATGGGGAGCAGAAGCAGCAAGCCTGTGGTGGTCATTTGTTTATCTTGCTAAATGCCTCAGGCTTTCAAAACCCATGAAAAACCTACTGTTGAGTCAATTATGACTCATAGTGACCCTATAGGACTGAGTAGAACTGCCTTATAGGGTTTCCCAGGCTATAACCTTTATGGAAGCGGACTGTCACATCTTTCTCCCATGGCGCAGCTGGTAGGTTCGAACTGCTGACCTTTTTTGGTTCGCAGCTGAGTACTTAACCAGTGTACCGTGAGGGCTCCTTAGGCTTTCAAAAGAGGGGACAAAACAGTGATCAGAGGAAATGAAGCTCCCTGTTCTTCACTTAAAGGGTGGAGCAGGATTTAGATAAACAGAGAGAAGTGCTTTTAGTCATGGAGAAGAAAAACCACAAAGACTTTAAGTTCTACCGAGTATGATGTGTACACAGAGTGTTGTGGGAACTGGCAGACTGGAATAGAGGGAGATGGGGAGAAAGGGGAATGCGGTAGGGCAGGGGTCCTGTACACGGTGGGGCCATAACAGATAGTCAGTTGTTGGTAGGTAGAGCATAGACAGATTGTAGGGCTCCTTGGGGATGCCAGATGGAGAATTGTAGACATGATATAAAACCAAAATTCCAAACCCATTGCTGTTGAGTTGATTCCAACTCATAGCGACCCTATAGGACAGAGTAGGACTGCCCCATAGGGTTTCCAAGGAGTGCCTGGTGGATTCAAACTGCCGACATTTTGGTTAGCAGCTGTAGCACTTAACCACTATGCCACGAGGGTTTCCAGGCATGATATAGTCCTACGCTTTTAAAGCAGCTTTCCAAAATGCTCTAGGCACAATCGGTTTCTCTATCCCTGGTTCCATCAGAGGAGATTCCCAGTACTCTGCTTTAGCTTTGATTGTTGTCTGCTGTGTCTTGAAATCTTTACATATGCATCTGCTGCCCTCCTTAACGACATAAACGATATCTTAACCATCTTTGTATCCCTGGTACTTAAGACTGTGCCTGGTACAGAGTAGATAGAATGTTACTGAATTAAATTGAAATAGGGTGCCTAAGCCTCCAAACAAAATGGGATATAGATGGGCAGTGCATTAGAGGTGAAGCTGGGTGAAGAAGTGAAGGGCTGCTAACTGTAGAATGCACCCACTACCAAGAAAATACAGAGTCCATGTCCACAGCATGGATGGGAGGGGGAAACAAGATAAGTGTGAGGCATCAAGTTTATAGGAGTATATGGAGCACAGAAAACTGATTGAAATTGAAGACAGCAACCAAGAATGAACTAGATTGGAGAAGTACATTTGGAAAGCTGAGCCTAGGTGAACTTCCAGAGGCAATAACTTACAGGGCTCAGAGGTCCTCTGTATAGAGAGCTATTGCTGAGCCCCTGGGTCACAGGGAATCATCCACGTTGAATCTCTTGAGGAATGAGGAACTACTGAAGATCCTCTCAGGTGCTTCAACTTTTTAGAAAAGCACAGTGATTTTGCAGGGCCAGCGTGTTAGCTAGGACTTTTTTCGTTGCAGTTGACCAAAAACCCAGTCTAAACTGGCTCAATCCACTGGCTTTTGCAACTGAAAAGCCCAAGGGTGAGGGGAGATTTTGGCTTAAAGCTCAGCTTGATTCAGGGGCTCATACAATGGCATCAGGGCTAGGTTCTTGCCTCTGAGTTTCTCTGTCTGTGAGACACTCTCTCTCCCATTTTTTTTGGCTTGGCTTCCTTCGGTGTTGCACTTCCTATCCATGTACCCCCTGGCAACTCCAGGTTTATAGCCTCTCAGAGCTAAATCCAGCGAGTGACAGAACTTGTCTTGCTGCTGAAGTGAAAACTCCATGATGGGTTCTAATTGAACCTGGTGGGTTAGGTCATATGCCTATCCCTGAACCAGTAATGTGGACCACATGCCTACTCCCATAGCACCTGGACCAGGCGTAGGAAAGGAGCAGTGCCTGGAGAAAAGTCAGAGTGTGATAACTTGAGAGTTTTGCTGGGTAGCAAAAGCCATAGCTACCCGCCTCTCTCAAGCTGACTGCTTTAACCTTGGCAGCAAAGCAGCAGTTGACTCTGCTTTGCTGATGAGCAAAGAGACTACATCCAGAGACTATTTTGTGGATCAAACCAGAGAGAGTTCCCTGTCAGATTCTCAGCCCCAGGCCTGATGCTGACCCTCTTCCCATGGACTAGGTGTCTTTGAAACTGGTCTCCATGGAGTAGTCAGCCAGACCACCCCTGCTGGCCTCCTCTGTTTGTCATCTCTGGGCACATACTGGACAGTATCCTGGGCACTTCCCCTACCTGGGTGATCACTGAACTCACTGGGCTATTACGGAATCTCAGGAAAAACCTTCTTGAAGAGTTCTAGGCCCTCCTATCAGGGCTCTGTCCCCAGGGAGAAGAAGCTTATTTATGCTTCCCAGAGCCTGGGAGAACTGCCTGGCCTCTGTCTTCAACCAGGGTGAGCCTTTGTGCTGCAGTGATGATCCTTTGATTGTGGAATGTGTTACAGTTTGCAGAGCTCCTTCCAACCTTTTACTTAATCTGAATGTCACTGTAGCCTGGGTGACTAGGACAAGGGTGATTATTCCTGTTTTCTAGATAAGTAAATTAAGAATAATCATAAGGGATAAATGACTTAACCAGGGTCACACAGCTGCAGAGACCAGAATTGGCCTCTGGGGGCACAAATGGTATCTACAATTTGTACTTGTAAACCAAAAAAAAAAAAAAACCAAAGGTGAAGAAAAAAAGCAAACTGACTATTCTAGCCTGTTTCTTCATGTAAATGTGGTGTGAACCTACCCATTGGAGGCCCTCTAAGTACGTATTTCATTAATACCTGCAGGGAAAAAAATTACCCCTGTTCACATCCAAGTGCTCTGAGCCCAGGCATACCTGCTGGTCACCCTCCTGTGGTTCACCCACCAGAGTTTTACTAGAAGTTAAATCAACTTATGGAAGCTGTGTAACAGCAGCACTGGGGTCCCTGAGGTCACCTCTTTAAATGTGTAAGGCCAGTATATGGGAGGGTCTCTCAGCAGAACAGGCCTGGATGTGCTGCGGTAAGCTTGTATAACCCAGCCTCTTGGAAAAACAGCAGCTGCTCTCGTCCCTTGCTTGTTTTGGCTGCTGTCTTCCCGGGAGATCTCGGGGTTCTCACAGAACCGCACCGTTAAGTCTGTGTTTGGACTTTGCTCAGCAGGTCACTGAGAACTGGGGTTTTACAGCTGGAAGATGATCTGGTTCATTCTGCTCATTTCACAAATGAAAAATGGAGACTAAACCAGTAATGTGGAACTTCAGCCTTTTACTGTCTCTGTGTAATCTGCCCCTTCAGCCTCACTCCTCTCCCTTCCTGCGCATTCCTCACGCCGATGCTCCAGCTGCTATGAACCTCTTATCACCCTTGAACAGTGTGCCTTTTGTGTGCCCTCCTCTCTCTGACAGGAAGAACCCCAGCCCCACTTTTCTTTAGTCAGAAACGCCATAGTTAGCCCGATGATAGCTATGTTGGGAGACTTTTTGCTGACATTTAATCATGGAAGTTTTTCGGGAACAGGGCAAAGCCAAGGCTGTGCTTGCATTATGGAACTTAGTAGTAGGAAGGGACATATGATAATGTTTAGTCAAAAATTCTCTTTTTGCAGAAGAATGAAGAAAACTAAAGACACAAGGGAAAGATTAGTCCAAAGGACTAATGGACCACATCTGCCATGGCCCCCACCAGACTGAGTCCAGTACAACTAGATGGTGCCCGGCTACCACCACTGACTGCTCTGACAGGGATCACAATAGAGGGTCCTGGACAGAGCTGGAGAAAAAAGTAGAACAGAATTCTAATTAAAAAAAAAAAAAAAGACCAGACTTACTGGCATGACAGAGACTGGAGAAACCCTGAGAGTATGGCCCCCAGACACCCTTTCAGCTCAGTAATGAGGCCATTCCTGAGGTTCACCCTTCAGCCAAAGATTGAACAGGCCCATGGAACAAAACAAGACTAAAGGGGCGCAGCAGCCCTGGGGCAGGGACTGGAAGGCAGGAGGGAACAGGAAAGCTTGGTAATAGGGAACCTAGAGTTGAGAAGAGAGAGTGTTGACATGTTGTGGGGTTGTTAGCCAATGTCATATAACGATGTGTGTACTAACTGATGATAAACTAGTTTGTTCTGTAAACCTTCATCTAAAGTTAAAAAAAAAAAAATCCTTTTGTGCATTTATTTACCCATTTGTAAATATTGAGCATCTTTTATTTTGTGACAGCCCTTGGGAATACAAGGATCCATGGTGCAGAAATGATCTCTGATCTCAATAGAAATTATGATTTATTGGGGGCTTTTTTTTTTTTACTCATATTAAGTAGGTAATTAAAAATTTAAATTCCCACTGTGAATAAGGGCTATGAAGAAGTGTAAGGGGCTTTGACAACATATAACGAAGCCAACCCAACCCGTTGCCGTTGATTTGATTCCAACTCATGGTAACCCTATAGGACAGAGTAGAATTGCCCCATAGAGTTTCCAAGGAGTACCTGGTGGATCCAAACTGCTGACCTTTTGGGTAGCAGCCGTAGCACTTAACCACTACACCACAAGGGTTTCCAAATTTTGTCTAGGAGGTCAGCAAAGATCTTGTTGAGAAAGGGTCATTTAAGCTGGGCCTTGAATGACAAGTAGAAGTTAGCAAGAAAAAGAGGGGTGGGGAGACCATTCTCGAAAGAGAATAGGATGTGGAAAAGTTCTGCTGTGGCCCAAGGCCACAGAATGAATTAGTAGCTGAGCTGAGTCTAGCAGAGAACAGTTATTAAATCTCCAGGCCCTGTGTTCTTTCCACTCAGCTGTGCTGGGCTTGTTTCTAGCCTGTATCACAGAGTTGTATGCTTACTCTGTGTAAAGAGGGATGTTTACATACGTGGGAACAGGCCCTCTAGGTAGGCAAAGGCATGGAGATGGTAAGGCATCTGGTGTGCGTGGGAGATAGCAGATTGGCCCATGACCTGAGTGGAGGGCTCTTGCAGAAGAGAAGTGGGCAAGTTGGAAGGGGAAGCTAAGAGAAGGATAGGAGGGATGAGGACCTTCACTAGGGGGCTGCAGGTTGGGATTGAGAGGGAGGGACAGGTGAGATGTTAAGATCAGCTGTTGTCTCAGCAGTTGGACTTTTATTTCTGTTTATTTGTTCTACAAAGGGTTTAAGGTAATTTAGAAAGATACATACCCTGTTTTACTTTTTGATACATACACTGTGATCACAAAACCTCATGTTTTTACAGCTCCCTTTACGTCTTTTTTTTTACGTGTAGCTTTGTTGCTTTATACCTTTCCGTTTTCTTCCCTACTTTCTGTTAGTAATTATTGAGTACTTTATGTATGACCAATACGGTGCTAGGTGCTGGAGTTATAAAGACGCATGGGAGATGATCCCTGCTGACAGGTGGCCCAGGACTGCAGGACACTGGTAGGGCACAGAGAGGTGTGTGGGAATGGGTGGGAAGGTGCAGCCACTGCCAGGGCATGAGCTAGGAGTTGTTCCAAACAATTAGGGCCATGTGAATGGATGAGGAATGCAAAGAGGTGAGTCTTACTGGCTGCATCAAATCTTTTTTGACCTTGTGACAGAATGATGGTTGTTTGAAAGGGGAGGCTTGACTGGCCCTGCCAACCCAGGATCCCCTGCCAGGGAGAAGTCATCCCTGCAGGTGGGTGAGTAGCATAAGCACATGGTTCTGGCTTGACAAATGGAGGGAGATTGGGATATAGGAATCATTTAAGCTTTTTGTTTAGCCTGAGGTAGGGTTTTTAAAAAATATAATTTATTATTTGTTGTTGTTTAGAATATACACAGCAGAACACACACCAGTTCAACAGTTTTTACAAGCACCATTTAGCGACACTGGTTATGTTGTTCGAGTTGTGCAGCCATTCTCACCCTCCTTTTCTGAGTTTTTCCTCCCCCGTTAACATAATCTCATTGCCTCCTAATATTCCTATCTAATCTTTTGAGTTGCTGTTGTCAACTTGATACCATGTAAATAGATCTTAAAAGAGCACAATGCTCAAGGCAGACTTTTTTACTAGTTAATCTATTGTTTCCTTTTAAGAAGACTTGAGGGGGTATTTTCGGTTTAAGGTTTAAAGATTATCTCAGGGCAATAGTTTTAGGGTTCATCTATCTTCTGTGGCTCTAGAAAGTATGGAGTTGATGAGAATTTGACATTCTATTCTACATTTTCCCTCTTTTGATCAGAATTCTTCTGTAGAATCTTGAAATGTTCAGTAATGGTAGCTGGGCGTCATCCAGTTCTTCTGGTTTCATTGCAAGGGAGGCAGTCATTATGGAGGCAATTAGCTACACATTCCATTTCCTTCTGCTCTTCCCGCCTCTCCTTCTTTCTGTGTTGCTCCGGGTGAATAGAACACCCCATGCTCTATGCAGTGAACTAGAGGTAGAATAGAAGCACTAAGCATGTTGTTAGGCCAGTTAACTGGATGTCCCATGAAACCATGACCCTAAATCTCCAAACTAAAGAACCAAATCCCATGAGGTGTTTGATGTACATAAGCAGCCTCAGCAGCCACTTTTTTGGGTTTTTTTGGTCATTGTTGTAAATATATCTATCACACAACTTTTGCCAGTTCAGCTTTTTACAGTGCATAATTTATTGACAGCGATTACATTAATCGCCTGTGCAACCCTACCCTTAATCAATGTGATTTTTCCATCACCATAAACTGAAAATCAGTACTCCTTAAGCTGTAATCCCCTCCCTTTCTCCCTCCCCCTCCCCAACCCCTAGTAACCACTAATAAACTTTGGTCTCTATACATGTGTCTGTTCTTTTTATATAACTAAGGGCATATATTTTTCCTTTCGTGGTTGACTTATTTCACTCATCATAATGTCTTCAAGCTCCATCCATATTGAGGCATGTATCAAGACTTCATTTCTCCTACTTGCTGAGTAGTAGTCTGTTGAATGTATATACCACATTTTGTTTATCCATTCATCTGTGGATGGGCATTTAGGCTGTTTCCACCTTTTGGCTATTGCGAAGGGTGGTACAGTGGACATTGGTGTACAAGTATCTCTTTGCATCTCTGTTCTCAACTTTTGGTTATATACTTATGAGTAGAATTGCTGGGTCATATGGTAGTTCTATTTTTAGTTTTTGAGGAGCTACCACACCGTTTTCCACAATTGCTGTACCATTTTGCATTCCTGCTAGCAGTGGATAAGGGTTTCAGTTTTCCCACATCCTTGTCAACATTTTGTTCTTTTCTTTTTTTTTTTTTTAATGTTAGCCATCCTACCCAGAACCAATGGTACCTTATTGTGGTTTTGATTTGCATTGCTCTCATGGCTGATGGCACTGAGCATCTTTTCACATGTTTGGTGGCCATTTGAATGTCTTCTTTGGTAAATTGTCTAAGTCCTTTGCCCATTTTTTTTTTTTATTAACTTTTATTGAGCTTCAAGTGAACAAATCAAGTCAAACTGTCACATATAAGTTTATATACACCTTACTCCGTACTCCCACTTGCCCTCCCCCTAATGAGTCAGCCCTTCCATCTCTCATGATAATTTTGCCAGCTTCTGACTCTCTCTATCCTCCCATCCCCCCTCCAGACAGGAGATGCCAACACAGTCTCAAGTGTCCACCTGATACAAATAGCTCACTCTTCATCAGCATCTCTCTCCTATCCACTCTCCAGTCCCTTTCATGTCTGATGAGTTGTCTTCAGGAATGGTTCCTGTCCTGGGCCAACAGAAGGTTTGGGGACCATGACCGCCGGGATTCCTCTAGTCTCAGTCAGACCATTAAGTCTGGTCTTTTTGTGAGAATTTGGGGTCTGCATCCCAGTGATCTCCTGCTCCCTCAGGGGTTCTCTGTTGTGCTCCCTGTCAGGGTAGTCATTGGTTGTAGCCAGGCACCAACTAGTTCTTCTGGTCTCAGGATGATGTAGGTCTCTGGTTCATGTGGCCCTTTCTGTCTCTTGGGCTCTTAGTTATTGTGTGACTTTGGTGTTCTTCGTTCTCCTTTGCTCCAGGTGGGTTGAGACCAATTGATGCATCTTAGATGGCCGCTTGTTAGCATTTAAGACCCCAGACGCCACATTTCAAAGTGGGATGCAGAATGTTTTCATAATAAAATTATTTTGCCAATTGACTTAGAAGTCCCCTTAAACCATGGTCCCCAAACCCCTGCCTTTGCTCCGCTGACCTTTGAAGCATTCAGTTTATCCCGGAAACTTTTTTGCTTTTGGTCCAGTCCAGTTGAGCTGACCTTCCATGTATTGAGTATTGTCCTTTCCTTCACCTAAAGCAGTTCTTATCTACTAACTAATCAGTAAAAAACCCTCTCCCCCCCTCCCTCCCTCCCCCCCTCGTAACCACAAAAGTATGTGTTCTTCTCAGTTTATACTGTTTCTCAAGATCTTATAATAGTGGTCTTATACAATATTTGTCCTTTTGCCTCTGACTAATTTCGTTCAGCATAATGCCTTCCAGGTTCCTCCATGTTATGAAATGTTTCACAGATTCGTCACTGTTCTTTATCGATGCGTAGTATTCCCTTGTGTGAATATACCACAATTTATTTAACCATTCATCCGTTGATGGACACCTTGGTTGCTTCCAGCTTTTTGCTATTGTAAACAGAGCTGCAATAAACATGGGTGTGCATATATCTGTTTGTGTGAAGGCTCTTATTTCTCTAGGGTATATTCCGAGGAGTGGGATTTCTGGGTTGTATGGTAGTTCTATTTCTAACTTTTTAAGAAAACGCCAGATAGATTTCCAAAGTGGTTGTACCATTTTACATTCCCACCAGCAGTGTGTAAGAGTTCCAATTTCTCCGCAGCCTCTCCAACATTTATTATTTTGTGTTTTTTGGATTAATGCCAGCCTTGTTGGAGTGAGATGGAATCTCATCGTAGTTTTAATTTGCATTTCTCTAATCTTCGCCCATTTTATGATTGGGTTATTTGTCTTTTCATTGTTAACTTGTCAAAGTGTGATATATATTTTGTTTGTTAGATTCTTATTGGGTATATGGTTTGTGAAGATATTCTCTCAGTTGGTAGCTTGTCTTTTCACTTTTTTGGATAAAGTGTTTTGATGAACAAAAGTTTTTAATTTTTATGAGGATCCATTTATTTTGTCTTTTGCTGTTTGTGCTTTGGTTATTATATTAGATAATCCATTGTTAAAAGATAGGGCCAACAATGTTGCCCCTGCATTTTCTTCTAAGAATTTTATGGTTTTAGTTTTCACATTTAGATCCTTAATTGATTTTAACTTTGTTTTTGTGTATGGAGCGAGGCATGGATCTTGTTTCATTTTTCTGCATGTGGAAATCCAGTTTTCTCAGCACCATAAGTTAAAGAGACTCTTCTTTCACCATCAAATGGACTTAGCACCCTTGTAAAAAAATTAGTTGACCATAGATGTGTGGGATTATTTCCAGACTCTCAATTCTATTCCACTGGTCTGTGTATCTGTTGTTATACTAGTACCAGGCTGTTTCGATTATCGTAGCTGTATAGTATGTTTTAAAATCAGGGAGTGTGAGTCTTTCTACTTTATTCTTCTCTTTCAATGTTGCTTTAGCTATTCATGGCCTTTTGTTGTTCCATATGAAGTTGAGGATTGGTTTTCCTATTTCTGTAAAGAAGGCTGTCAGTCTGGGTACTGTAGAGAAGCAAAACCAGTAAAGCATATAAATATATAGAGATTTATAGCAAAGAAACAGCTCGTGTGATTGTAGAGGCTGGAACTTCCCAAGTCCGTGGATTAGGATAGAGGCTTCTCCTGATTCACATAGCCAGAGGAGCTGGCGAGCCCAAGATTGGCAGGTCAGAGAGCAGGGCTCTTGCTCACAGGCTGTGAATATTGACAAATCCCAAGATTGGCAGACAAGACCTCAAGGCTTCTCCTGATTCACATAGCTGCAGGGGCTTTGAACCCAAGATCAACAGGTCGGAGAGCAGGGCTCCACTCGTAGGCTGTGAAGATTGGTGAATCCCAAGATTGGCAGATAAGCTAATAGCTCAAGTCCCAAGAACTGGAGATCAGATGAACAGGAGGCAGCTGCAGGATCCAGAACGAGCAAAAAGCCGGAATGTCTGCTTATATGCTTGTATTTGGAGGCAGACCACACCCCCAAGGAAACTCCCTTTCAACTGATTAGCTACTCACAGCAGATAAACACTGAGAATCATGGCCCAGCCAAGTTAACACACAATCTTAACTATCACAAAGGCTGTTGGAATTTTTAATCAGTATTGTGTTAAATCTGTAGGTCACTTTGGGTAGTATTGATGTCTTAGCGATGTTGTCTTCCCATCCATGAAGATGGACCATCTTTTCATTTATTTAAGCCTTCTTTAATCTTTTTCAGCAGTGTTTATAATTTTCATTATGTAAGTCTTACACATCCCCGATTAAATTTACTCCTGGCTATTTTATTCTCTTGATGTTAATGTAAATGGAATTGTTTCCCTGATTTCTCTTTCAGATTTCTCATTGCTGGTGTATAGAAACCCAACTTATTTTTCCTTGTTGAACTTATACCCTTCAACTTTGCTGAATTCATCTGTTAGCTCTAGAAGCTTTCTGTGGACTCTTTGGGCTTTTCTGTTATCTGAGAAAAGAGATAATTTTTCTTTTCTAATCTGGATGTATTTTACTTCTTATGTTATTGCTCTGGCTAGGGCTTTTAATACAATATTGAATAGAAGCAGTGATAGTGGGCATCCTTGTTCCTGATTTTAAGGGAAAAGTTCTTAGTTTTTCTCCATTAAGTATAATGTTGGCTGTTAGCTTTTCGTATATGCCCTGAATCATATTGAGGAATTTCCCTTCTATTCCAGTCTTCTTGTGGGCTTTCATTAAGAAAGGCCGTTGGATTTTATCAAATGCTTTTTCTGCATCCATAGAGATGACTTTTTGGTTTTTTTCCATTGTTCTATTGATGTGGTGTATTACATTGATTGATTTTCTAATGTTGAACTATTCCTGTATTCCTGGGATAAATCCCACTTGATTATGGTGTATGGCTCTTTTAGTATGCTCTTGAGTTCTGTCCACTTGTATTTTGTTGTTTTTCACTTGTATTTCTGTATTCATAAGGGATATTGGCCTGTAATTTTCTTTTCTTGTGGTGTCTGGTTTGGGTACCCAGGCTGTTTGTTTCATAGAATGAATTAGGGAATATTCCTTCTTTCTCTATCTTTTGGAAGAGTTTAAACAGAATTGGTGTTCTAAATGTCTAAATATTTTGTAGAATTCCCCAGTGGAGCTATCTGGCCCAGGATTTTTTGTTGTTGTTGTTGGGAGGTTTTTGATCCCTGATTCAATCTCTTCACTTGTTATGAGTGTATTGAGACTTTCTGTTTCCTCTTGACTCAGTTTGGATGGGTTGTGTGCTCCTAAGAATTTGTCCCTTTCATCTAGGTTATTTGGTTTTTTGTTGTACAGTTGTTGATAATAACAGTCTATCATAATTCTGTTTATTTTTATTGGGTCAGTTGTATGTGTCCTCTTTCATTTCTTGTTTTGGTTATTTGCATCTTTTTATCTTTTGTCAGTCTAGCTAACGGTTTGTCAATTTTATTGATCTTTTCAAAGATCCAGCTTCTGATTTTGTTGATTTTTTTTGTTTTGTTTTGTTTTTATTTATTTCTGCTCTGCTCTTTGTTATTTCCTTTCTTCTGATTTAGGCTTAGTTTGCTTTTCCCTTTCTAATTCCTGAAATTGTCTAGTTAGGCTGTTGATTTGAAGTCTTTCTTCTTTTTTCATGTAGGTATTTACTGCTGTAAATTTCCTTCTTGAATACTGCGTTCAATACATTTCAGAAGTTTTGGTATGTTGTCTTTCATTTTCATTTGACTCTAAGAAATTAGTTAATTCTGTTTTGATTTCTTCCTTGACCTGTTGGTAGTTTAGTAGTGTGTTGTTTAATTTCCACGTATTTGTTTATTTTCCAATTTTTTTTTTCTTTCCTGTTTTTGATTTCTAGCTTCACACTGCTGTGGTCAGAGAACATGCTTTGTATGATTTCCATCTTTTTAAATTTATTGAGACTTGTTTTGTGGCTTAACATGTGGTCTATCCTGGAGAATGATCCATGTGCACAGGAGTAGAATGTGTATTGTGCTGTCGTGGGGTGGAGTGTTTTATATATGTCTGTTAAGTGTAGTTGGTTTTTAGTGCCGTTCAGATCCTCTGTTTCCTTGTTGATCATCTTTCTAGATGTCCAATACTGAAAATGGTGAAGTGTCAACTATTATTGTAGTCTCTCCCTTCAGTTCTATCAGTGTTTGCTTTATATATTTCGGTGTTCTGATGTTGAGTGCATATATATTTATGACTGTTAAATCTTCTTGATGACCTGATCCTTTCATCACTATATTATATCCATCTTTGTCTCTTCTAACTGATTTCCTCTTAAAGTCTACTTTGATATTAAGATTGCCACCCCAGCTCTCTTTTGGTTATTATTTGCATAGAATATTTTTTCCATCCTTTCACTTTCAACCTATTTTTGTCTTAGGTGTGTCTATGGTGGGGCTTTTAAGGTAAAGCCCCTGCCCAGGCCTCATAGAGAAGAGGCACATCATTTTACATCCAGTTTTTGAGGATTCCAGCTTGCCTTTCCTCCCTTCATACCATTCCTCATCCTTGCCATTGCTGCTTCTTCTGTGCTGTAGTCTGCCTCGACTGCAGACCTCAGTGTCTTCTATATGTGGTATCTTACCTGGCTTCTTCTGTGGGGTACGCATTTCCCACCTCACCCACTTAGGAGCTTGACTTTCTTGTTGGCTTATTTTTCAGATTACTTACTCAAACATTCTTGTCTCAAATAAACAGTTCTTTTGTAAAATAAATCATTAAGTTTCCTTCCCCTGATTATGTTGTTTTGTAATTTTTTATTTTATACTACATTTGCTTAACGTGGAGGACACTTGTTTCTTAGAAGTCCTTTTTGATGGTAGGATTGGGATGGCCCCGACTTCTAGGCAAACTGTGGTCTTTTGTGCTGTCCAGGCTATGATTGTTCAGTTTCCATTATGCTTGAATCTCTGTAATAAAAAATCACATTAATGCAAGGTTATGTTTCATCTTATAATCAATTCCATCAAGTAATTCTCTAAGAAATTTGGAAAGAGAAACCAAATTCTTTAAAAAGAAAGGGAGCAAAGGGTAAAGGGGAGGTGGATAAAAAAAACCCTAAACAATTCAGTTTTACTAATGGTTCTTGTATTATTGTAGCAAATTACTTTAAAAGCCAAAGAGGAAAAACAAGCAGTGTTGGGTAGGTGTACTCTCTGTTCTCTGTCTTGTTTTTCTGCTCTGAAGTATAGTGCAGTCTTGACGTAGGGATGTAACTGCTATGAATATTGATGGCAACGAAAGGCTTTTTTTTCCTGTCTGGCCTAGTAAATAAAGCAGAAAGGATAAAAAGGGGAGAGGAATTTTAAAGTGAATGTGCTGTTTTTAGCTTATCTTGTTCCCTTAGAACTTTGAATGTCAAAACATATTGATGCTCTACATTTGTTGTTCAGAGTCTAATTTCGGGGATTTTAGCTTTTCTTTTAACATTCAAAGTTAACATCACTCCCTCAGTGAAGCCTTCCTGGATCTCTTGTCCCTGTCCACTATCAAAGTTGGTGCCTATTCCTCAGATGATCCACAGTGGTGTGAATGTATGGTTCTTCCTCCAACAGATTATTTATTGCGTGCCTACTCTATGGGAGCACTCTGGGTGTACAGGAGTGGGCTGGATGACAGGCCCCTGGTCTTATGAAGCTTACAGGAAATACAGATGTTAAACAGAGGAATTCTTATAGGTTTGTTGTGTGGTATAAAAAAGGGTAGACACACAGCTCTGGGAGTACTTCACATGGCTGCTCACCCCGGCCTGGGGATTGTGGCAGGTAAAGGGGGTGGTATTGTGGTCAAGGGACATCTTTACAGTTGGGCGAAGGGAGTGGATGCAAAGGATGAGCCAGGCTGGGACAAGACCTGTTGGATGGTCTGGAGGAAGCAAGAGTGTAGAGGTTGGAGATGGACTAGGCTTTTGAGATTAAATACACTGACTCTGGCTAATGCACACCAAAAAATGGTTCATTAGACAGACAGCTACGAGGGCGTTTCAGAGGATCAAAGTGAGCCCTGGAGGGCATATTTAGAAATGACAGGAATAACAATAGCCTTGGGATCTGGTGAATAGGAACCTGTGAACTAGTGTTTTGGGCATGATCGGTGGAGTTGAGAATGGAGGTAGAGGCTGGGATATGGCTGGATAGCTCCCCTAATGGTAAAGGGAAAGGATACAGTGATAAGACATGAGAAGTTCAGCCTGGGACTCCACAGGAGAGGGCTAGAGCCCAGGAGTGACTTAGGCAAAGTTGATATTTAAATGTAAAGGATACTGGGGCTTCTATTAGTTTCCTAGGGCCACCGGACCAAATTACCACAAGAGAAGTTTATTTTCTCACAGTTCAGGAGGCCAGAAGTCTGAAATTTGTTTGACCTCTTGCACCAGGTATTAGTAGAATTGGTTCCTTCTGGAGGCTTTGAAGGAGAATGTACTGCATGCCTTCCTCCCAGCTTCCAGGGGCTGCCAACAATTTTTGGCATTCCTTATCTTGTAGACATATCATTCTAGTCTCTGCCTTCATCTTCACATCAGCTTCTTCTCTGTGCACCCTCTTCTTTCTCTTTTAAGGACACTCTCATTGGATTTAGGGTCCACTCTAGTCCAGTCCAGTATGATCTGATCTTAATCTTTAATTGCATATGCAAAGACCCTATTTCCAAATAAGGTCACATTCAGAGGTTCCAACTGACATGAATTTTTCGAGGGGACACTATTCAACAACAGAGCTATTGGAAGCAAATATCAGGTGGCAATTTTGTAAGGGTCAGGCCCGTGGAAATCATCCTAGAGTGCATATTTCAAAAATGTTTCTCTTTAGAAGCTCGTTGCCCTTAAAAAAAAAAAAATTATATTTATAAAAATATATCCACAATAGTCACATTTAACACAGCAAAATCCTTGCCTCCTCCTCCTCCTCTTAATGTTTTTTTGCAATCCATTGTGAAAAGGAAGGTTGGTGGATAAGTGGGCTTACTTTGGGCATCATCAGAGGGCTAAAGACACTCTTTGTCAACTACTTCCTTGTGACTCTTAGGACGTTCTCTGTGTGAACATCCAGAACACTCCCCTGCCCCCCAGACCAAACTTCCCAAGGACAGGTTCCACAGTAGGAACTTTTTTCTGATCCTGGCACCTAGTATAGTGTCTGTCAGAAGGGGTGCTTACTAAATATTTCCAGAACCAAATTTATTTGACCTCTTGCACCAGGCATCTCAATAAGTGAATCATATGTCTTCCACATCCCTAAGGTATTGGTAACTTTACCCACGTCTACAGAGTAGAATTAATATTAGTTGAGCACTTTGTGGCCCATATTGAAGAGTTTTAATTACTGATGATTTTTCATTTAGTTAATATTTAAGTAGCTTCTTGCCAGGGACTGTCTCTTGTAAAATTAACAATACACATCCCAGTCAGTCCATATTTCTGTCGAAACTGAAACTGTGTAAACCTTTTTAAGCCTTTGTAAACTGAAACTTGTAAACCTTTATAAAGGGGAAAAGAGTCAGAATTTTTAGCCCTCATGATTGATGTATCTTCCACAGCTCATAGAGTCATGTGAGTTGGGACTGGAAAGGTTCTGAGAGTCAGCTAGCCTCAGGAGGGTGGCACGTCAGAGGTCTATGGCAACTGGATGGTAACAGGAGGGTGGCACGTCAGAGGTCTATGGCAAGTGGATGGTGACAGGGTGGCATGTCAGAGGTCTGTGGCAACTGGATGGTAACGGGGGTGGCACATCAGAAGTCTATGGCAACTGGATGGTAACAGGAGGGTGGCATGTCAGAGGTCTATGGCAAGTGGGTGGTAACAGGAGGGTGGTATGTCAGAGGTCTATGGCAACTGGATGGTAACAGGAGGGTGGCATGTCAGAGGTCTATGGCAACTGGATGGTAACAGGAGGGTGGCATGTCAGAGGTCTGTGGCAACTGGATGGTAACAGGAGGGTGGCATGTCAGAGGTCTATGGCAACTGGATGGTAACAGGAGGATGGCACGTCAAAGGTCTGTGGCAACTGGGTGGTAATAGGAGGGTGGCACGTCAGAGGTCTATGGCAAGTGGATGGTAACAGAAGGGTGACATGTCAGGTCTATGGCAACTGGATGGTAACAGGAGGGTGGCATGTCAGAGGTCTATGGCAATTGGATGGTAACAGGAGGGTGGCATGGCAGAGGTCTGTGGCAATTGGGTGGTAACAGGAGGGTGGCATGTCAGAGGTCTGTGGCAACTGGATGGTAAGGCATGTCAGAGGTCTATGGCAACTGGATGGTAACAGGAGGGCGGCATGTCAGAGGTCTGTGGCAACTGGATGGTAACAGAAGGGTGGCATGTCAAAGGTCCCTGGCAACTGGACAGTAATGGCTGCAGGGAATGTTAGAACAGAAGGATTCTAGGGCTTCCTGGGAAAGTGCAACCAGTCAGCAGTGTCGGTGTGGGTAGGCCTAGTGGCAGAAAGCAGGCAATATGTTAGTCATCCTGAATTCACCCCTCTGTGCAGGTGAAGGAACTTAGGTCCAGAGGAGGGAAGGGACTTATCCGAGGTCACCTTGCTCCTCAGTGACAAAGGTGACTCTGCCTTAGAAGTCAGACATAAACCCCAGAGGAAGAATGGGTCAAAACAGATGCATCTTCAGTTCTTCTAAAGGATATTCTGCTCAAAGCTGCCGCTGGAATCTGTGTTGCACCCTTGCGCTTTTCTGGGCCTGATTTGGCACTCTCAGGAGGAAAACACGCTGCATCCTTCTGCAAATGTGTGTAGATAACAAACATGCCTGTTATATACTAGGCAGACTCATTGTCCGCACATCAGGGCAGGTGCAAAATGCAGTCATGCAGCCGGAATGAAAAGTGTTTTACGTTTAGTCGCTTATGACAAATTCAGTGTTAGAGTTAAAATGCCTTCCTGACCCAGCTGTAGTGTAACTGTTCTGTTTCTCGTAATAAAACTTGGCTTAGATAAAAATGCTTAGATTTCTGAGATATTGATTCTAATCTCTGTTTTCCCCTTTCTTTTCCCCCTTTGTTTCTTTTCACAGGAAAAAGTAGAATATGCCTTCCTGATTATTTTTACAGTCGAGACATTTTTGAAGATTATAGCTTATGGATTATTGCTACATCCTAATGCTTATGTTAGGAATGGATGGAATTTATTGGATTTTGTTATAGTAATAGTAGGGTAAGTCTTTTTTATTTTGGGGGAAATGCTTATTTGGAAAATGGGAGGGGGTAACAGAGAACATAGTCTTTTGAGGGACTGTGGCTGCTCTTTTATGCCAGTGATGGTAGCCAAAACCTGTCAGTTCTTTTAAGACTGGTGATGCAGCTGTCAATCTCTGGGCAAAGACTGGTTTGAAATTCTCTCATTATTGTTACTCCCCTTTCCAGTAACATGCTACAGAAGGGAGCCTAAGCCCCAGATGTAAGAGGATTCATCTTGCAAGGCCTTAGATCTCCACAAATAGGCCAGTCCTGCAGATGATTAAAGTCAAATGCTCTTAATACTTTGCGCCCTGTTCAGTTAAATAAATAAATAAATGTAATAAAGCGTTCATAGCAGTGAGGTACTTTGCTATTTAACATCCTTCGAGCAAGGATAGAAATTTTTCTGCTGACTTGTGGGGAAAAATTCTGGCATGCTACTCTCCTATTTTAAATAACAAAAACAGTATCTAAATAATGTCAGATATATGGCATGAAACCGAATAAGGCAGAAAATGCAGAGAAGCCAGCTGTCTCCCTAAATCCTGTTATGGGAGAAGACACCGGTAGTTTTTAGTTAAAGGAGAACATTAGCATCAAGCATAGTGGCCTGCGTTCTTCCGGTTCTTCCACACGTGGAAATGCTGCCAGCAAGAGAAAAATGAATCAGTGTTAGAAGAATGCTGGGCATTTGGGCCAAATGCCCACTTAGGAAGATAAGGTATATCGCTTTGTTGAGTCTTAGTTATCCTAGCTGTAAAGTGGGTTACTCCTAAATTTATGCTCCTTCCTGGAGAGAGAGAGATTGTTAAATGGCCTCTTTTTTTCATCTCCATGGCTTTGTTCAACTGCTTTTTGCAGTTGAGCAAGGTTTTTTTTTCCTTTGGATTATTTTTTTATTATGAATCCTTTGGGTTTATGGGAGACTGATCCTGCTAGATGTTGAGAGAATAGGATAAATTTTGGACTTGTCCTTTCAACCTAGGAAGTTAAAATGGGATCCAAAGTGATAGCCCAGACAGTGGGATAGTTACACTTATAGGAAAAAAGATTAGCTTTGCAAAAGCTACCACGGTACTTTGACATCTAAGATGTTACTGCAGAGGTAGTATGTGCCACATTCCTATATTTGATGGGTTCTCAAAAAAAAAAAAAAATTTTTTTTTTTTTTCTCTTAGAATGGCAAGCAAGCCTGGCAGGTCTCTTGGCTTTGTAATAAATAACCTTGCTGTACCTCTCCTGCCTCCTGGAGCTTCTAGTCAGCTAGAGCACGGAAATGCTTAGCTCCATTTCTTTTGCCCCCACCCCACGATTGTCTTCGCTTTCTGCCTGGAATTCTTTACAGAGTACAACACAGCACAAGAACAGAGAACCAAGCCACCTTAGTGGCATAACTGAGTTGACCAGACAGAGACAAGAGTTCAGGAAGGCTGAGATTGCTGACATTTGAGAGGGAGAATTGGGAGAGGAAGGAGCTATGCAGAGAAAGGGATTCATAAATATACCTTGGGGTCCCTTTGAATTTAAGCTGAAGACTAAGCAACACTTACATAGGGTTAAAGTCTCTGAGGCTAGGCAACTAACACTACTAGGCAAAATAGAAAAACTGGGGATCTTAATAATAACCAGAGCTCATACAGGGCTAAAAGGTGTTCAAGTTCTAACCAGTAAGAGTGGAAAAACTTCGCTGAACATTCAGCTTTCAGTAGAGACTGAAAAAGGGCCTTGTCTTACTAAATTAGCTCTAGAGCAGGGGTCAGGAAACTATAGCTGAACTGTAGCTGTTGGGCCAAATCCAGCCTGCCACCTACATTTATAAATAAAGTTTTGTTGGAACACAGATTCACTCAGTTGTTACATATTGTCTATGACTGTCTTTGTGCTGCACTGGCAGAATTGAGTAGTTTAGGCCCACAAAGCCTAAAGTATTTACTATCTGGCCTTTTACAGAAAAAGTTTGTTGACCCCCTACTCTAGAGTAAAAAAAAAACAAAAAACCTTAAATCCTTGCTAACAATGCTTGCAAACAAGCCTGAAAAGTATCAAACTGATACACAAGTATTTTAACTACCTACCAAAACAAAACTCAACACCTCATTAAAGGAAGACAACAAAATCCAGACACTGAACAGAGTAACATTTACAGTATCCAGCATCCACTCAGAAATTACTAGACATGTGAAGAAATGTGATCCATACTCAGGAGGAAATTACTTCAATAGAAACAGATTGAAAAATGACAGAGATGATGGAATTAGCAAAAACTTCACACTACTTTAAAACAACTGTTATAAATAATGGTTTATGGATTTAAAGGAAAACATGACTATAATGAGGAGAGATGGTATTATATAGAAAAGAATCAAATGGAATTTTGAGAATTGAAAAATATCAGAAAGGAGACATTCCCTGGATTGGCATAACAGCAGATTAAACACTATAAGAAACTCAGGGAACTTGAAGACAAGGGATGACAATAACAGGAAGAGTAATGATTGAGAAAAAATGAACAACAGTGACCTGTGGTACAATACCAAGTGACCTAACAGATGTGTATTTGGAGTCTCAGAAGGCGAGGAGAGAGGGGAGACAGAAACAAATATTTGAAGAAATCACGACTCCACATTTTTTAAGTGTGATGAGAAATGTAAATTCACAAATTCAAGAAGCTCAACAAAGCCCAAGCAAAATAAACACGAAGAAACCACACCAAGGTACATCATAATCAAATTGCTAAAAGCCAAAGATAAAGAGAAAATCTTAGAAGCAGTCAGAAAAAAAACACGTCACAGTCTTTTTGTCAGCAACTACGCAAGCCAGAAGACAGTAGAGATACATCTTAAAGTACTGGGGGAAAGTGTCAACATAGAATTCTTATTCAGTGAAAATATTTTTCAAAATTGAAGTCACAATAAAAACTTTTTCAGACAAACAAAGCTGAGAGAATTCATCACCAGTAGACCTGCACCTCAAGAAATGTTTAAGGAAGCTCTTCAGGCTGTAGGAAAATGATCCCAGATAGAAATTTGGATCTACACAAAAGGAATGAAGAATACCTGAAAGGATAAGTCTATGGGTAAATATAAAGACTTTTTTTTCTCTTTCAAAAATCTCTTTGAAGATACTTGATTGTTTAAAGCAAAAATAAAAATACTGTATCCTGAGATTTATAGTCTCTGTAGAAGTAAAATATATGACAATAATAGCACAAGAGATAGGAGTAAAGAAATAGCCATATAGTATTGAAAAGTTATTATACAGTAGGTAGAATGACAAAATAGTATTTGAAGGTAGACTGTGATAAGTTAAAAAAATGTATTGGAAACCCTAGAGCCATGGGCCAGTGAATTATGGCCGGTAGACCAAATCTGTTTTACTACCTGTCTCCCCCTCCTCCGCACATTGACAAATTAGTTCATTTGCTGTTTGTTTTGTATATAAAGTTTTGTTATAACACAACCACACATATCTGTGGCTACTTTTATGCTATAATGGTAGAGTTGAATACTTGTGACAGTGACCCTATGGCCTGCAAAGCCTAAAATATTTACTATATGGCACTTTATAGAAAATTTTTGCTGATCCTTGCCTAGAGGAGCCACCAGAAAAATAAAGATAGCTAATAATCCTGTAAAAAAACAAACCCTTTTCCACTGAGTTGATTCCAACTAATAGTGACCCTATAGGACAGAGTAGAACTGCCCTATAGGGTTTCTAAGGAGTGGCTGATGGATTCAAACTGCTAACCTTTTGGTCAGCAACCTGAACTCTTAACCACTGAGCTACCTGGAAAAAAAAAAAAAACCTGTTGCTGTTGAGTCCATTCTGACTCATAGTAATCCTATAAACCAAAAACCAAACCCATTGCCATCGAGTCAGTTCCAACTAATAGCTACCCTAGAGGACAGAGTAGAACTGCCCCATAGGATTTCCAAGGAGCACTTGGTGGATTCGAACTGCCAACCTTTTGGTTAGCAACTGAACTCTTAACCACTACGACACCAGGGTTTCTAGTAATCCTATATAAAAAAAAAATATAGCGCAGATTAAATGGAATCGTTAAAGCAAAACAAAACAAAACAAAAAACCAGCTTAATTTAAAAAAGGTAGAGAAGAGAAAAGCAACAATGGACAGGATAAATAAAAAACAAATAGCAAGATGGTAGAATTAAACCCAGCTATTGGAAACCCTGGTAGCATAGTGGTTAAGTGCTATGGCTGCTAACCAAGAGATCAGCAGTTCAAATCCGCCAGGCGCTCCTTGGAAACTTAATGAGGGCAGTTCTACTCTGTCCTATAGGGTCGCTCTGAGTCGGAATCAACTTGACAGCAGTGGGTTTGGTTTTGGTTTTTTAAACCTCAATTAAAATCCAGAGATTATCAGGTTATATATATTTTAAAAGAGCCAGCTCTATACTATCTACAAAAAATCTACTTTAAATATAAATATGCAAATAATTTTAAAGTAAAAGGACAGAAGATTTACCACGTAAAAACTAATGAAACCTAGAGTGGCTGTATTAGTACCAACAAAGTAGATGTCAGAAAAAGGAATATTTTTAGGATTAAAGAGAAACATTTCATAATGATAAAGGAGTCATTTCAGCAAAATGTAACAAACATAAATATATATATTTGCATAGTAAAAGAGCTTCAAAATACATGAAGCAAAAACTGATAGAAATGAGAGGAATAGACGAATCACAATTTTAAATGTACAGTTTGATTTCTTTCTGTAATTGATAGAATGTGCAGACAAAAAAATCACTAAGGGTATAGGAGACTTGAACAATACCATCAACCAACTTGACCTAACATTTTTAGAACACTGACATTTTTAGAACACATTCTCTTCACATGCACATGGATTATTCACCAAGAGAGCTAGTATCATTCTGGGCCATAAAATAAGTCTCAGTGAATTTAGGAGGACTGAAGTCGTGCAAAGTTATGTTTTCTGAATGAATTTAGCCATGTTCATGGATAAAAGGTCAGTATAAAAAAAAAAAATTATGTGGATTTACATATACTAGTCATGAACAATTAGTAAATGAAATTTTATAAATATTGCCATTATGACATCAAAAAACATTATTTAGAGATTACTTTAACAAAATATTGCAATGAAAATTACAAAACCTTGCTGAGAAAAAATTAAAGAAGACCTAAATAAGTAGAGTGATCTACCATGTTCATGGATTGGAAGGCTCAATATTGTTATGATGTCAGTGTTCACCTAGATCAATCCATCAGTTGAACAAAATTCCCATCTAAATCCCAGAGGATTTTTGTAGAAATTGACAAGCATATTCTTAAGTTTGTATGAAATTTAGAGAGGATCTAGTCTAACCAAGGAAATCTTTAAGAACAAAGCTTGAGGAATTATCCTACCTGATTTTAAGGCTTACTATAAAGCCACAGTAGTCAACATAGTGTGATTTTGACGTAAGGAGTAGACGTAAAGATCAGTGGAAGAGACTAGGGAGCCCAAAAATAGACCCATGCATATATGATCAATTTATTTTAGACAAAGGTACCTTTATAATTCAATGTGTTGAGGAAGTGTAATAACTATCCATATGGAAAAAAAAGAACCATTATTCTTACCTTATACCATATACAAATAAAAAAAAATTTTTTTTTTTTTTGCCTTGAAATGGGTCATAGACCTAAATTAAAAGCTAAAATTAAAAAACCTCTAGGAGAAAACATAGAAGAAAATCTTTATGATCTTGGAGTAGGCGAAGAGTTGTTTGGACACAAAAAGTACCAGCCATAAGAGAAATAAACTGGGCTTTATCAAGATTTAACTTTTTTTTTTTTTTTAAAGACCATGAAGAAAATGAAAAGGCAATCCCACAGATTAGAAGAAAAATATTCTTTATACGTACATCTGACAAAGGACTTGTATTCAGAATATTTGAAGAACATTTATAACTCAGTAATAAGACAGACAACCCAATAAGTAAATGGGCAAAAGATTTGAACAGATCTTTACAAAAGAAGATATATGAATGGCCAAGAAGCACCTGAAAAGATGCTCAACATCATTAGTAATTAGAGAAATGCAAATTAAAACCGTAATGACACACCTATTCATCTTCCTCAAGGTAAAAAGACTGATAATACCAAATGTTATCCAGAATATGGAGTCGCTCTTGTACATTTCCTTGTAGAAATGGAAACTGGCATAAACACTTTGGAAAACAGTTTGCCAGTTTCTTCAAATGTTAAATATACACTTACCATATGATCATATTACTAATTCTATTCTTAGGTGTTTAGCTAAGAGAAGTGAATACACATGACCACAAACACACTTGTACGTTAATGTTAGTGGCAGCTTTATTTGTAATGGAGAAAAACTGGAAACAAGCATCCATCAGCAGTTGGGTGGATAAACTCACTGTGGCACATTCATACAATGGAACATTACTCAAATAATAAAAACAAATGAACTGCTGACAAATGCAACAACATGGATATATCAGAAACATGCTGAACAAAAGAAGATAAAGAGAACATACTGTATGATTCCATTTATATAAAATTCTAGAAAAGGAAAAGCTAACCTACAGCGATAAACAGTGGTTGCCTAGGACTGAGCACAGGGGGAAGATGGCGAAGGAGCATGAGAGAAGTTTCTGAGACGTTGCAAATGCTCTGTACCTTGATTGTGGTGTTTGTTACTTGTTCTTTGGTGCTTTTGAGTCGATTCTCACTGATAGCAAACCCATGTGACAGAGTAGAACTGCTCCATAGGGTTTTCTTGGCTGTTATCTTTATGGAAGTAGATTCCTCGGTCTTTCTCCCATGGAGCCACTGGGTGGGCTTGAACCGCCAACCTTTTGGTTAGCAGCCAAGTGCTTAACTGATTTAGGCTTATACATTTATCAAAACTCATCTCCTGGTACACTTAAAATGGGTGCATTTTATTATATATAAATTAAACTGCATTAAAGTTGATTTAAAATGTAAAAAATATCATCTAGTAAACTAGTTTAAAGAAAACTGGAATCATTGGCCTTTTTTTCCTCATTAAATATGGAAACCTTTAGAACATCAGGCTATTTATGTAAAATATGCATTAAATTGTAGCCAAAGAAAGAGCAGAAGAAAAGTTTTAAAAAAGGAAAGTTATTACTTGTCTTCATTTGAGTCAAGTTCCTACTCACTAAAGGTTCCAACAGCAGTCTGTAGCTCAATCCAGTGGACTTTCTGTTCCAAGTCCACAGTGACTTGTTGCTTTTGTAAAGATTCCTGTAATAGATACATTAAGAAAGTGACTGATACTTCTAAAATGTTAACTGTTAGCAGTGTGGCCACAAGAGGACTCAATGTATCTACCAGAGCCATTCCCTTTACAGAAAACGTTGGTGTGAACTAACTTTTACCCTACTCCTCTAATTTTTCGATAAACATCTATTTCAAGCATTCAAGCTCATTACTTCAGCTTTTGCACAGATGAACACGGGGTGCTCATTCTGGTGCTTCTGGCTTTTGTCAGTTTAGGCAGCTTCTCGCCTTCATCTCCTGTCTTAAGGTCAAACTTTTAATAAGAGCCTAGGACCAAATACTGCTTTCTCCTCATGATTTCATCTCTTCAGGCCTCCGGAGCTGGGTGGGGGTGGGAGTGGAGGGGAGTAGCATCACAGAATGGGCTCTGGATCATTTAATCCAGTTTCCTCATTTTACAGAGGGGGAGCCTGAGGCCCAGAGAAAAAGAGGGGCTCTCCTAATGCCTCAGAACTCTTAGGAATGGAAACCAGCCCCAGCCCTTACATCCTGTGTTCTCCGGAAACAGCAGCCAGCCTATCTCTGACTCAGGTGCCCCTGTAATGAGAGAGAGAGATCATTCGCTTGTTTTCAAGGGCATTCCTGAAGAACAGGGTATAAAAGGACCGCAAAGCGCACATTGCAAAACAGAGACTTGAGAGCAGCCTTAAGTCACCACCTGCATAAATTACTCTCCTAACTTCCTGAACGTCATCCTTTGGGATGAAAATTCCTGTGGCGGCCACATTTCAGAAGAGTGTGATGTTTCCTTTCTTCCTCTTGCTTTGTTTTTGTGACACTAGGAACGTCTTTTGGAGGGATGACTTTTAACTTTAGCCTTGCTGCAGGGGGTTACAGTAATTAAAACACTATGCTAATGAGAGAGAAACCTGCCATAAATGTAATATATCTCTCCAGTCATAACTCCGGAGAGCCCACCATCTGAAGCTTTGGAAAGGTAGAGACCTAGCTTACTCCTCCCCCCCACACCCCCAAATGTCTGGTCTGTAAATGTCCCAGAATGACATTACTGCACTTGATCAGGACTGCAGTCAGACCACCCTGTGTTTTATGGAGGCAGTGTCTTGGTGATCCAGAGGCATGCCAGTGGCGGCAGTTTCTGCTTTGGCTGCTAATTAAACTTCAGAAACCTTTTCTTTGTTGCTCGGCCAATAATACCCACAATCTGATTGGCTAGAGATGATTCTATTTGAAATGGGCAAATTTATATTTATTCTGAAAAACAAGCAACAATTCCAAAGAATAAATATTTATTTGAAAGAGCAAAAGTAACTGTCAAATGAGCAGATTGCCTGAAAATAGCTTTATCCGTAAAACCTCCTGAGAGAAGGAAAAGATTTACCGTGGCTGCCAGATACAATATTATTCACATTTCGGAAGAGAGAATAAGGACATTAATGCTTCACCTTAGGTTATTGCTTTTAGCCTTTTCTAAGCTCCTTAGCATCTGTGATTTACATTATTCCCCTCATGTCCCTTTAAGTTTAAAAGTGGGGAGTGGAGAGAGGCTTCAGCATTGCCAAAATAATAGCAAGTTGGTGACTGTTGGAAGTGGTATTACATACTGATTTAAGATTTGGGACTTTGAAGTCAATAATTCTTCATTGATTTATTTATCAGGTATTTTTAGAGCACTCTTTATGTGTTGGGAACTGCTGCAGCACCGGGGATAACAGACTACATGCCCCTGCTGTCAGATAGCCCTCATTCTAGTGGGGGCAGCAAACCTGGGTTCATATGCTAGCTTGCCACTAGTTGTATAACCTTGGGCAACTTATTTCATCTCATTGAGTTTGTTCTGTCTTCTGTAAATGGTGTTAATAATCATTTCTGCTGCGTAGGGTTTTGTGAGGATCAATGAGATAATGTATATCAAGTGCTCAGCACATAGTGAGCTCTCAAGAAATGGTAGCTGCTATGAATATTGTCATTATTTCTGTTTGGGCAGTTCCCCTGTTCACCAATGGATTCCGAGTGAGTCCCCTCTTACATGGAAAGTGACTTGCTCTAGCTGCTCTGTTGGCATGAAAACAAAAGATTAATCCCTCTCCTAACTAATTTCAGATGTAGGGGTCATGCTCACATTTTATAGCCTCGCTCCTGCCTTTACCTTGCCTGTCTTTTTTTAAGCAGCTGCTGCGTAGAATTAGCCCTTGTTTAGAAATAACTACTATTACCGTTGTGTTTTGCTTGCCGGGGTGACAGACTAACGTTTCTTCCTCTCTTGTTCTTTCAGATTGTTTAGTGTAATTTTGGAACAATTAACCAAAGAAACAGAAGGCGGTAACCACTCTGGTGGCAAATCAGGAGGCTTTGATGTCAAAGCCCTCCGCGCCTTTCGAGTGTTACGACCACTTCGACTAGTATCAGGAGTGCCCAGTAAGCACTTTTTGTTTCCTAGAGTCAGGAGTTTGCTGATTGTTTCTTCTGGGTGGGTCTCAGAATTAGGAAACAGAGTGCTACAAGGTGAGTTGCTGTGTACCATTCAGGGGCTCAGCAGATGACCATATTGGCCTTCACAGTTTACAAAACGCTTTTGCTTGCATTGTCACTTTGGATGCCCATGACAACTCCAAGAGGAGGGCAGGTACTGATTGTTGTCATTTTGATTTTGTAGAAGAAAGGATTTTCTCTTGCAGAAGGAATAAGTAAGTGGTGGCATAATGCTTTGAGTTCAAGTCTGCTGATTGCAGCCTAATTCTCCTTCTATGACAGTATGTTGCCATCATTTCCTCTTCATTCCCTGGCTTGCCTCTCTGAAAGTGGTGGGTTATGTGTGTGAGAAATATTGGAGGGTTCAGTTACAAGGTGGGAAGCAGTAGAGGACTGGATTCCTGAAAACTCTGCTGAGCACATACTTCACGAATTGTGACTAACCAGCTCTGGGGGAAAGGGATGAATGCCCCAGTTCCCTCATCCATACACAGGGCACAGTAGTACCTGCCTTGAAGGTTGTTGTGACGACTGAATGAGATAATGTAGGGAGAGCCCCTAGCGCAATGTCTGGAACTCAGAGGAGGCTCTCAGTGAGTGATAGATGCTATTATTATCCGCTGGGAGCTATCATACCAGTCACTGCCAGGCCTGAATTTACTCCTTGGCTCCTTGCTTCAGACTTCCAGGCTGTGTTGAGCATCATCTGAGTTGGAACACATGCCTTGTCTATGCCCTGGACAGGAGCCTCAGGGCTCTTATCCTTCTGTAAGAAGCACGGGCTTTGCTTTGCTTCACCGGGGCCTGCCTTCTATAGATTAACTCCCACTGGGGCCTTCAGAGAGTAGAAGTCCTAACACCTTTCTAAAGAATGGTGGTTCTGAGATGGTTGCCTAGTCACAGCTAGAGGAAGGATACAGGACTGCAGGGTGTTCCTGGGGTTTTTTTTTTTTTTTTTTAACAACTCAAAGCCATAAGAAAAGCACGGATTTTTTTTTTTTTTTTGCCTTTCCGGAAGTTCTACATGAAAATTTATTAAACTCATTGCTGCTCACAATGCGACAAAAGTTCTCTGGAGGAAAAAAAAAAAGAAAAAACAACTATTTCCAAAAGTAACGTTTTAAAGTGTAGGAAGTGGTGTTTTGTTTTTCCAGGTGCTTCATTTATTTTCATTGAAAAAGATCAGCACAAGTCAAAACCACAGAACTGTCTGGAAACAATTGAGAGAAATACAAATACCTTGAAAATGACTGGCTTTGTTAAGTGTAACATGATTAAGTAGAAGTTCAGTGAGCAAACATGTTCTTCAGATTTGGTTGTTATAGCTTAATCTAACTTCAAACTAACCATGACAACTTTTTCCCCCCAAAGAGCAAATGACAGGACAGCTTGCTCTTGGCATATGCTGTGAGCAAGACACCCTGGTGCTTCATGTGTGTTAAGACTCTGGCCAGTGAAAACTCTCAGAACTCACATAGCATAGTTTTGGCTCCATTGGCTAATGACGTTTTTACTAATTGGCTAGTGTAGCACCCCCAGATACTCCTGAGAATCGGTTATAAACTATATTTTTTCCTTTTCTCCAAAACATCACTGTTTGAAATTTGGCAGAGATCTGTATCTCACTCTTCTGCAGGTCGGCGGGGAGAAGTGGTGCTCTGAGTCTTATGTAAGGACTTTTAAGCCCATATTTTGACTGCCATGGTGGAGAATATCCAAGTTTCTCTTCAAACTCAAGTGAGCTTTTGAGGGAGGGAGTTGAGGGCTCTGGACCATTCTATCTCCAATGCTGGTGGGCAGCTGTGGCCTAGTGATTTCTTCTCAAGTACTTAAATTGTTAAAAGTACCTAGACATGTGTACACTTATCTAGGAATCATCTAGTCTCTTCTGAAGAGAATTGTCCTGTAAGACATGGTTTTGTATATGCATGCAAGTATGTATGTATATGTGAATATATAGTCATTCAGTGAAAGATAAATATATTTCAGAAATCTGTGGAGTTCTTAACCTACTGCACTCAGTTAGCTGGTAAGTGTTTATCAGAATCCTAGACCACCAAGCAGGAAAAAGCCCTAAAGATCACCTGGTCCATCTGCATCATCTTTTAAATGAGGAAACTGAGGCTGTTTAGTTGAGAAAGCTGTTGCACAAGTTCTCATAGCTAGTGGGTGGTCAACAGGACCAGACCCGTGTCTCCTCATTCCTGGCCCCATGTTCTTTCTGCTACGTCCCACTGCCTCCTGGACTAGAGTCCTGTGGCATATACATCAGCCTGTGTACACACTGATTATGTTCAAAGGAGCTTAATGTAAGGAAAGTATACACATTTACATTACAGTACAGCTCTGTTACCTCGTAAATTTGACCAATCTGAAATCAAGTTATTCCAAACATAACAATATTCGTTAAAATGTAGAAGAGCTAACTGCTGGATGATGGTTTTGGATGGCCCATCCATGTGTTAAAAAAAAAAAAAAAAAAAAAGAACCTGTCCAAGCACATTAGAGCAGATGTTTGCGTTTCCCCTTCATTTATTCCTTAAAGGAGGCAAAAACACTGCAAATCGTCCTGTTGATCATTCTTTTCTAAAGAAGCGATTTGAACATTTAAATATCCGAAGGCAGCATTTTAGTTGTATTGAAGATCTTGCAAAGACAGGGTCTTTGAGTCAGAAATCCTCTTACAGCCTTTCCTCCTCTTCCTCCCCCACCTCTTCCGACATGGTTCCTGTCACGGTGAACTTTGTTAGTATTGCTGAAAAGTATTCTCTTTGTTTGGTGTATACTGATTTCTAATTTATTTAACTCTCAGCGTCTTGCCTTCTTATATTCTTTCTCCCTTTGACTATGTTCAGGAAGGGAAAGTGAGAAGATACTAGAAAAGGGGCAGTTTGAAGGAGGGAGAGACAATGGGGAGGGAAAGTAAAAGAGAAAGAAAAAAGAAGAAACAAGCTATACAGAGCAGAAATAGTGGAAAAAGTGTGGATCAGGAAGCAGTTTCTTGTGTGGTTCTGGTCTGTTGCTTACCAGTTTCCCTCAGTCCCCTGCTTCCCTCCATCTAATCCCAGCATCCACTTAGTTTAGTGCTGTCCCAGCATCTACTTCCTGTTAGTGCTTTTTCTCTTCTTTGTCAGCCTTACCCACACCATGGCTCTGAGTATTAGTCTGTGGATAGCCTTTCCACATGTCCCTGCCTCATCTCTCCAGGCCCTTATTTCACAGGTGGACGCTTCCATTTCAGTGTTATGCTGGTATTCAAAATGCAGCAGGTCCAGAGTTGCCCCCGACTCCTTTCTCTGCCCTCCCTCTCCCACGTCCTCATTCCAGGGAATCCTTCGTTGTACTTGGTTGTTTTTTGTTCAGGGCATTACAGTTTGCCTCATGACCCTAGCTCAAGTAATTGGAGCACTCTATAGGCATCTGGTGGCACAGTGGTTAAGTGCTACAGCTGCTAACCAAGTGATCGGCAGTTCCTATCCGCCATGTGTTCCTTGGAAACTCTATGGGGCAGTTCTACTGTGTTCTACAGGGTCACTGTGAGTCGGAATCTACTTGTCAGCAGTGGGGTGGGTTATAGGCATCTGCCTGCCCCTGAACTCAGTTTTTAAGTTCTGATCTCCTGATTTTCTTCCGACCTAACTGGAGGGACCCAGGACTCTCAACCCAGGACTCTCAAACTACTTCTCCATCTGTCTTGCCTACCATACCACTGTCCCGTTGGTCTTTCTAAAGCTGCTGTTTTTTTGCTGATGTACTATAAATCTGGCTCTGTAATTCCAATTCAAACCCTTAACTACCTAAAAAAAAAAGCTGGTAGTTATTTTGGTTTTTTTCCTCCTGATACTCTTTCCCTCTATATGACTTCTAGTCAAGACTCACCACTCCCAAATCCATGTTGTGCTTGCTCACTTCTGTGCCTTGGGTACCCGTTTCTCTCTGCCTGGAGTAGCCGCTCTCCTGTGCCCACCTGTGGAAACCCATCCTCCGAGCCATCAGGACTTGCGTGGAGGGAAGCTCTTCAGAGCCCTCTTTTTTCATACCATCCAGAAGCCATGCCTTTCTTCCCACTTTAGTTTTAACAGTTTGATGTTACTTGTGTAGAATCTGATATGCGCTACCTTAGAGAACAGTTATTTGTGTTTAATTCTTAACGTCTCCTTCTAGAATATAATTTCTTTGAAAAAAGGTCCTTTATGTAATACATCTTCATATCCCCAAAAGCACTAAGCCTTAAGCTTTCCCCATAGTAGATGTTCAAGGGATTTTGTTAAATGGATGAGAGAATGTATAAATGAATGACTAACTTTGATATTAGTCTCTTCTCTAGGCCTTTGTTTTTCTATCTGCTAGGGGAGGGAGTTTGAGTAGTTATCTTGAAGTTTCCTTTTTAGCTCATCTCACATCAGGCTTAACGTTGATTAACATTTTTGAAGCACCTCTTTGAGTTTTATTACTGTGTTTGATAAATGGAGCAAGCATCATTCAGAATTGTATACGTGTATCATTGAAGTGTCTTCCTGGCTCACAAACTTATTTCTGTCTTTCCTAGGTTTACAAGTTGTCCTGAACTCCATTATAAAAGCCATGGTTCCCCTCCTTCACATAGCCCTTTTGGTATTATTTGTAATCATAATCTATGCTATTATAGGATTGGAACTTTTTATTGGAAAAATGCACAAAACATGCTTTTTTGCTGACTCAGGTAAGTAATGAAAATGGTAGCTAACCTGACTTTAAAAAAATTTGGTTTTCCTGAAAATAATTTCTGTGGTTTTAGGGTATCTAAAACAAAATGAGAGGGGGAAAATCCCAAATACACTAGCAAATCTACTGAGCCAGTTCTTACGGTGCATTATGTTCAGAATAGATGAGTTTCCTCATCCTGATTTCTTCTTCAATATGTCCTGTCAAATAAGACGAGGGACCACCCCCCAAACTAGAATATGAGACAAAACAATAGCATTGTTCTGTTTAGGCTTAAGAAACGTGATATAAGAGTGAGTACAGAAGAAAGCACTGGCTTCTGACTAAAGGAAACAAGGGAAATTCCACCAAGGAGGGAGTATTTGAACTGGACCTTCAAGGAAAAGTAGGATTCTGAGACAGCATCGAGGGGAGCTAGGGTGTTCCCTCTGTCCTCTGGCAAGGATCCGTCAGTGTCTGCTGGCTTGGGTTTCCTGATGTTCCTCTCCCAAGTGGTGAAGCCTTCTTGCTCTGTTTGCAGATATCGTAGCTGAAGAGGACCCAGCGCCATGTGCGTTCTCAGGGAATGGACGCCAGTGTACCGCCAATGACACAGAGTGTAAGAGTGGCTGGGTTGGCCCAAATGGAGGCATCACAAACTTTGATAACTTTGCCTTTGCCATGCTCACCGTGTTTCAGTGTATCACCATGGAGGGCTGGACAGACGTGCTCTACTGGGTAAGGAGCTCGAGGAGAGAGTTTATGGAGTGTTCTTTCATTGATTAAAAGTGTTTCAGCACCTAGAGCCTCACTGTAGACTTGACTGAAAAAGAGACCCCAAAAGTCAGCTCTTGAGAAGCAAAGCAGACCCTCTCTTCACTCAGCAGGCCTTGTCATCCTGCTTCCTCAGAGCCTTAATTTCAGTTCTAGAAAGCTGCTGTATGATGTTGGCTTCTGGCTTTTTAGTTCCCTACTCCTCAGTGCAGCCTGGGGATTATTGCAGAGTGTGCCCAGTGGTCTCTTTGGAGGAATGATAGAAGGCCAGGGTATGCCTTGATTAAACTCTAAGAGATCCAGAGGGTCATTTCCCAGTTAATAAGCTCCTGGACTTCCATAGGCTAAACTTGATCTTTTATAAATAAAGGCAAGGTTACTGTACTAGATCCTAAAGTTAGAGGGATGATAAGTTGGATCCTCATCATGTCTTCCATAACTTAGTACAACTGTAAACCCAAAATGAGTTTTTTCCCCTGTTATAATATTTCTCTTTTGCATATTCAGCATTACTATAAATCAGTCCGCAACAAGCCCTTATCCTTCTTCCTTTCTCTTTGAAGTTATAGAACTCTGGCAGAGAAGGTAGATACTGCACTCCAAACTTCCAGGGCTGGCGGACCGATCCAACCCACCATGAAAACAGTTGGACATTCTTCCACTGGCTTTTGAAGGGTCTCATTCCTCTTGTTCCTGACAGAGCCAGAAGGATTTTCTCTAAATAAAGTACAAAAACAAACAAAAAACTCAGAACCCATTGCTGTTGAGTCGATTGCGACTCATAGCGACCCTATAGGACAGAGTAGAGCTGCCCCAAGGAGCAGCTGGTGGATTCGAACTACCAGCCTTTTGGTTAGCAGCCACGCTCTTAACCACTGTGCTACCAGGGCTCCAAATAAAGTACCAAAAAACTCCAAAACCTGTTGCCATTGAGTCAATTCTGACTCATAGCGACCCCACAGGACAGAGTAGAACTGCTCCATAGGGTTTCAAAGGAGCGTCTGGTGGATTTGTACTGCTGACCTTTTGGTTAGCAGCCGTAGCTCTTAACCACCACGCCACCAGGGTTTCCAAATAAAGTACAGTAGTATTTTAATTGCCATTTTTCCAGAGCTGAGTTTATTTGGTAGAATTCGAAAAAGCTCAGAGAACTTTAGAAATGGTTTTCTAAACAGTTGCTGTGAAAGAGATGCAGCAAGAAACAATTAACATGTAGATTTTGAGCCTCTGAATCCAAGTCCAGATGGAATTAGCCCTCATTCCAATACGAGTTGTTAGAAGGCAGTTAGTAGTAAAGTACTTCTGGAATGGGCACTCTAGTTAGAAGGCCTGCAAATTGAGAAGGAGCTCTGACAGCCTCCAAATTGTAGACACTTTCCAGGATGTCATTTTGCTCCATAACTTAAGAGAACAGGGTATATAATGTCCATAAATAGGTTGTTGCTTCCCTTCACCGGTGAAAACCATGCTTGCAGCGCTGTAGAAGTCCTTACATATTCAATGGTAGGCAAAGAAGGGGTATTTTATCTTTAGTCCCCAAGGTGTGAGTCTGTTTTGATAATGTGGTTTAAACGTCACCAGCACGTTATTGCTTGTCTCCCTCTTTACGCCCTCCTGATTGTCATAGAAGTGTGTGTGCTTGTGTGTGAGTGTCTGTGGGTCTGCATATCTGTTATTTATATTCATAAGGCAACCCCTTTTCATGAAGAGGAAAGAGGAGGGAGATTATATTACATGAGCTAAGACCACGGCTTGCAAGGAGACCCTCAAATTTATGTGAAGTGTTCATTTTCACTATTATCATCTAAATTTCAGCTCCCAGTCAGCTTAATTGAGGTCTCAATCCCAATCTGCCCTTGAAATTTTTGATAAATAGTAGTAAAAGCATCCTCCAAATAGTCCAAACTCTGATCCTTCCCCCAAAACAGTGCAGAATACAGCATTTTAATTTTTTTAAATAAAAATCTGTGACACCTCTCAGTTTGTTTTTCTGTCTGTGGTCACAGTGAATTGTTAACTGCTGATCCAACATGCCTTGACTAATGGACAGTTTTATACTTTATGTTACAGTTCTACACATTGATTCTTTTGTGGCAGTTTTTCTATTGTTAAGCAAGTGAAAACTCTGGGAATGTGTGATTAAGAAGGGAAAACCCCATGCCCTTGGAAACAAAAGTTTTCATTTGCTCTGCTAAGAACTTTTAAGTATTCCTAACCAAAAACAAACCAAACTCACTGCCATCCAGTCAATTTCAACTCCTAGTGACCTTATAGGACAAAGTAGAACTGCCCCATAGGGTTTCTAAGACTGTGGCCTTTAAGGAGGCAGACTGTGACATCTTTCTTCCACAGAGCAGTTGGTGCATTTGAACTGCTGACCTTTTCATTAGCAGCCCAGCGCTTAGCCACTGTACCACCAGGGCTCCTTAAGTGTGTTACCTAGGGTGATATAGTTATCTTTATTGTTCATGTAAAAATCACAGTTAATTATTTGACAGTATAATAATTAAATTCTTTAAGAATTATGTAGCATTTTATATTCTGATGAGAAACCGGAAGTAATTTATAGACAGTATCCTAGTACCTATCCCTTTATAGAAGGTATGAGATTTTGAAGATAGAGACAGTGGGCTAATAGAGAGACCATAGCAAGTGGTTGATCTAGAATAGGGGTCATCAAACTTCCTCTGTAAAGGGCCAGATAGAAAATATCTTTGCCCTTGTGAGCCATGAAGTCTTAGTAGTAACTGCTCCACTGTGCTGTTGGAGCACAAAAACAGCCACAGACAATACATAAATGACGAGTGTGGCTCTATTCCATAAAACTTTATGAACACTGAAATTTGAATTTCATATAATTTTCCTGTGTCATGAAATATTCTTCTTTCTTTTAAATTATTTAAAATGTAACAATTTTTAGCTCGAGGGCTGACAAAAGCAGATGGTGGGCCAGATTTGGCCTGCGGGTCATAGTTTGGCAACCCAGAACCCAGTCCTTTTTCCTTGGCATTCTACTTGTCAGAGGTTTGTAAACACTCCCAGAACACTAGGGGGCAGCTAAGTAATGTCTTCCAGAGTGTTCACTAACATCTTACACTCTGAAAGTCGTCAGGATTGTTTTTATTACTTGCCGATTGCATTTATTAACCTATCATAGAGATAGGCAGAAGCTGAGGCGCCAAGTCTTTGTAATATTTTATAGACCTTGGTTAGCTGGAAGCCACATAGCTGTGTTCCAGAACAGACCATCCATGCCTGGCACAACACCTGGCACAGAGCAAGTGCTCAAAATGCCAGGTGCTATTATCATCCCTCAAGTGTACCAGTCCCATTTTCTCAGAAGTGTCATCTCTCAAGTGTACCAGTCCCATTGCCTCAGAAGTGTAGATGGGCCATGCTTGAATATCTATTTTTATCCACAACTAGAGCATAAAGGGAACATCTTGAGAGATAAAGAAGGAGATTAAATCTGAAATACTGATTGCAAGCCAATTTCTAAATCCTGAAGGCATTCGTATATGGTGGATAAAGCCTTTGCTGGGGGTTGTTTGACATCTAGTCATGTGTGTGTTCAGTGAGTGTCTTCAAGCTGCTTTATGCCTTCATTCTCAGGCATGTCTGGGAAAGGGCTGGCATAGTCTTGAGAAGGGAAGACCAGGTGGTCCCAGGATGCAGAAAGACACACTTAGGACCATTTGGATGTGTTGGGGTTGGGATTATTAATTTCTGGTTAATTAAAAAAAAAAAATTACTCTAGTGCTCTTTGATAAAGCGAGTTTTGTTAAAATAATTGAACTGTCATTTGTCTCACATATTTGGTGTCCACAGAGGCCATTGGGTGCAAAGGAAGAGCATGAAGGCTGGATAGGGCTGGTTGTGTGACCTTGCATAGGTCACCAGACCTCTTGGGGCTTTCATTTTCATGTCTGCAGGATGTAGAATTAGACTAGGTGATATAACTTTTTTTTTTCCTTTCAACACAGAGGAAATGTTTTTAAATGTAGGAAATTAAAATATGGTTGGTTTCAGGAGAGAGCTATTCATGCAGATCACTTCTGGCCTCTTGAGCACCAGTCTCTTTTCTCAGTGAACTCTGATAGGACATACTCATGGTCAAACTGGCAATCTGCTTCACTCACGGCACCTGGGGAATTCCTCTACAGTTAATCAGCCTTTTGTGCCTTTTTGTGTCTATTATTCTCTGCTCAGAGGAACTACAACCAGTATACCCATTTTCCTGTAGTGTATCAACAATTAGAAAAAAACAAAAAACGTAGGTTGGTCTTTGAGACAAGAATGTGCAATCCAGCCTTTAAAGTGAGAAAAAATGGAAGCTAAGTAGAATATGATTTCCTGAGCACTAGGTATCACCACATGATGGCTTTGATATAAATATTTAAAAAATTAGTCTAAACTGAAATGCTTCAGCTCGTGCTGATTTCTCCACTAAAGACCATGCAGGCAAGATCCCAAGCAGAGTCCCTGTTTTCCTGTGGGAATATTTTGTAACGGTTTGCCAGTACTGACTTTTCCCTATATGTGTGGTAAACTCTAAGAAAGACTAGACTCTGAAAAGAAACCGGGCTGAGAAGGTTTAGTTGGGAGAAAGACTGGCCCTTAAAGCTTGAGTTGTGTTTCTCTTCCCCACCTTCTGGCATAGCGGCTGAGAGTCTCCTGTTGGCTTAGTTTAGCCTCCCCGGCCCCCACCGGTCATTCCAGGTGATACTTCTGATTTTTGAATGTGTATCTGCTGAACACCTACTCCTAAGAAATTAAAAACTTTTTTTTTTTTTAAATAAAATTTTCTCTCAAGTGGCACAGACAGCTTCTACTACAACTACTCTCCAGGAGAGTGAGGCCAACAGATGGCTTAGCCAGCCGACCTTCCCAGAGTTGTAGAGCAGTGAGATTTCAGGGTGGGAGCCCTGGATGCACCCTTCCTCAGCCTACACTCATCTTCTAGCAGAAAAGAAGACAGGTCTGTAGAGTTCTCCGTGCAGCTTCTGGCTGGGTTCTGGCCGCTACACCGGGCTGCTTGCTTCCTCTCCACACATGGGTTTTTAAATAAGTTTAGTGGTGTAGTTGCTTGGAAGAATTAGCCTCTGCCTTCCTGCTCAAATTAGTTTATCCAACTTAATTAGATCAACAATTGCAGCCACGGCCTGGCTCATTCATTACTCTAATTGCCAATGTAAGATGTGCAGACTGATATGAGTTCTATTAAGCACATCAATTTTCATGTGACCAAACAGGTGTTTCATAAGGGATTTAATGCCCTCTCCCTAGACTTCAGCAACAGATGTTAGATAATTTTTTTTTTTTTAGGTTCTCTTTTCCTGCTTGGCTGCTGCGTGCGGCAAACATCACTAGTGAAATCCACAAGCTTATTCTATAAGGTGAAACCCTGCAGCCAGATACTGTGCAGGAAAGCATATGCTTAAGGCAGGGCTTTGGAAAGGCCTGAGGGCTTGCACCTGCAAGGCGGGGGTCAAGATGGCCCAGACTGTACGTGGTTCTTGTTGGCTGAAGATTCTGGGCGTTTTGGGAGAGTCAGGCCTGGGGTCATCCATTCTGTCATCTGACTGGCTGTTAACACCTCCCTCCTAGGAGAGGGGTTTGCCCAGTTTAGCACTGACTCTGTTGCTGGAAACTTCCACCCAGCTGTGAGCCTTAAAGCCCCTGTTGGCTCCAGCATGAAAGCTGCTCACTGCTAACCTCTCCTGGGAGGGCCTATCAGGGAGGCCAGGTCTGACTGTGCTGCTTGAGCTGTCTCAGCAGTAAGGGCACTGGGTTCCTCTGGCCAGTCCCTCTGTCACCTGTGATCCAGTCGGCCCACTGTGGGAGCCAGCTCTCCCAGGTTGAGTCAGCTCAGTCAAAGTTAGGTGTAGGGGATAAGGACTTCTTTCCTTTTCCTGAGTCCTTCCTGGTAGACTTAGGAAAAATCCCATTTCCAGAAGCACCCCTGAATATGTGTCAGCTAGTTGACCTCTGAAAATATTTCTTTTTTTATGTTAATTTAGCTTTGCTTGCACTCACTGATTGCACATAATACAGATTTCAGGGAGCTAGGTTTCCTTGGATGGTTGGCTTCAGGTTGAAGGTCATTGTTTTAGGAGTTTTTTTAAAGAAAAGAATTTATAGAGTCAAATGTTGCCAGTTTGCCTCTATAATTAAGGCTTTTCCACCATCACAAATTTTAAAAGCAAAGAAAGTACTAACAACTTGGGCAGAATGGAAAGTAGGTTCCAGCTCAGCACTATAGTTTTCTCCCTCTGCCATGATCTTTTCTGAAAATCACTTATCAAGGCAGTTTCCCATTAGAGAGAGCAAGATCCCAGCCTGTTTGTGACCTGTGGCCCAAATCTGCTGTTATTTGGCTTGTGTGTGGGCTTGTACGTGGGTGTGTGTGCGTGTGTGTGGGTGTGGGGAGTGTGTAATGAATGTCCATTGGCTACTGTTGTCTCTGATTTGGCTGCTTTTGTCTCTGATTTGAATCTAAGTAAATGTTTAATTAAATGTATAGAATGCTGTCTCTAATGTGAACCTCTCTCTCTTTATTAGATTCTCTTATTAACCCGCTCCTATGAGACCATCTTATTTCTTACAGATGAATGATGCTATGGGATTTGAATTGCCCTGGGTGTATTTTGTCAGTCTCGTCATCTTTGGGTCATTTTTCGTACTAAATCTTGTACTTGGTGTATTGAGCGGGTAAGCTACACCTCTTTCATCTCAAAAGCAGAGTCCTAAGGACAGTTGCCAAGACCACACAGGCTTTTTGCTAGATGGGGGCCGCCGGGCGGGTGCCAAATGCTATGTATGTCCTCCGAGATGCTTTCTCTTCTGCTAAGGCTTCCCAAATCAAGCTGTTTCCTGGAACCTCACCAGCCTTCATGAGAGAAAGCTATAGAACTAGCTTATTGACCAGAAATTAATCAGCTTTGTTGCATGGGATTTAAATACTTCCCATTGCTTGCCCTTTTGTCTGTCCTAAAATGAGATACATTTATAATTGCTCTATTGGTCTGGATCCAAATATAATGCAGATTAATTGGTACAAATCAGTAGCTAAATGAGTTGGTCCGGCCTGACTTTTGGTAGGCCAGATTTCAGCAGCAGAACCTTCTTTGTCTGAAGAACAAAATGGAACGACCTAGGCTCAGTCCCTGTCCCAGGAGCACTAACCTTCAGCCAAAGCTCTGAGTGGTCTGGCAGCTGCAACTGGGGCTCTGCTCTTTAGTAAATGGATAACTGATGACTGATCTCCTTACATTTTACAGGTAAATGATGCAATAGGATGGGAATGGCCATGGGTATATTTTGTTAGTCTGATCATCCTGGGCTCATTTTTCGTCCTTAACCTGGTTCTTGGTGTCCTTAGTGGGTAAGCAGCTGGATCCGTGTTGCACATCCCCCCGCAGCCACGTGGGAGGCGGCTCTGCGTGTCTCTCGGCTGCACCCTGGTGGCTTTCCTGCATGCGTTTGGGCTCCGATGTCCCCTCAGTGTGTCGCTTTGGGATTGAAATGTGACTCTTTCTGCCTGTATCTGTCTGTGAGATTATATGTTTCCGATGCTCCCAAACACTGTTAATAAAATGGAAGTGCTCCCCTGATGCTGGCCGTGTTCGCATGTGGATACGCGGAGGTGGCTCACAAGTGATGCCCTACCTTGGCCTTCCGTAGGAGGAGGCCTTTTGTCTTTGGTGATTTCCTTTCCCTTCATATATAGCCTGGCCCTGTTAAGCCCTTTGTAAAGTATCAAAAATATTTCCAGTGGTGTTACAGATTTTATTGTGAAGGAGAAATAAACCAATACTGAAAAATTTCAAAATCTTACATCCTTCAGATTAGGATCATTTATTAGTTTGGTAGGTGCTATCGTCATCAACAATTTTCCCTCTAATTCAGTTTGAATCTTAACTTAGAATCTGTCTTCAATGCAAGATGACGGCGAGCTTTTTAGCATACATTTCCTATGACCTTATCATAGTTCTCGTCAGTCAGTCCCCATTTTTGGAATCTCATCGATGGTATTTTGGAGCACCTCATCTCTGTGGCTTGACCCTCCACAAAGTGGGTTCAGTGAAGACTGTCCCAGGAAGGAGACACCCTGTGCTGCAGGGCTTTGCACTGTCTGTGGTTGGAGGTGCCATCCCAGTGTCCTTTAGGGCAGCCCTGCATTCTCCTCATCCCTTAGACACCCCAGGAAGGAAAGTACCCAAGAGAAGGAACCATTGCCAGGGATGGGGGAGCAGCTGCAGGCTCAGGAGGTAACCCTCTCCACCAGAGGAGCCTCTGTCACTGCACTGAGCCCAGACATCCTCAGGAAATACCTGTTGATGGACTTGATTCCAAATGAGTTTGTCTACTCCTCACTTACTTTATCTTACTCTCCTTGAGTTTGTATCTCAGGGAAGTGATGTTTTTATGTGTGCTAAGTGAGTCAATGGAGAGACCTTTATCTCATTTTTCTGAAATGCTGCCTTTTCTGGGGCCAAAAGCAGAGCTAGTAATCCATCTCTGCTTCCTTTCTTAATCTCCCCTCAAATCTGCCCTGCCTGTTTTCAGGGGAGAACACATTTTGCATTCTCCTTGATGTGGTTGGTGTTATACCATATGAAGCCCCTGCCCCAGTGAGGGGGCAGCAGGGCTGAGGCTGAGCTAGTTGTGTGGCAGCTCACCTCACCTCTTGCCAGTGCTGCCTTCTTCAGATAGCCGGCTCCCCAGGCTGCATGTCCTTTACTTAAAATGTCAAAAGTGCCTTCCTCCTCATGAAACTCCGTGGCCTTAGGTTAGTGTTGGGTAGAATTTATCCATGGAGAAACAACATTGTGTTTGATTTTGCCACAGGAACTGCCCATACAAGGTTAACGGCAATTCTGTTTTGAATTCCTTGGCATCTCCTGTCTCCTAAACCCAACTAAACTGACGGAGGCCATGGAAACCACTTATTTAAACAGCGCCAGTGACATGCCTTATCTTTTAGCTTTCTTGCACAGGAGCCACCGCCCTGGCACGATGAAGAGGTAGGGGCCAGATCATGTGGTCCTTTAAAAAAGAAAGATAGGAGTAGTGGCTCTTCATGAGAATGGTGGGGGCTGAGTATGCAACCTTGTGGGGGTCCCCAAAGCTGGAGGATGAAAAAGGGCATGCAACCTCATGGAACAACCAGTTTAATGACATACCTTTTAGGGGAAACAAACTTAATTAATAAGTAATTTTAAAGCATTATTTTTAGTATCGAAACAAATCTAGATTCCCTTGTGAAAGGGAATGCAAATGTCCCATGGATTTCTAAACTAAAACACGAGGCTTCCCAGGCATTTTGACAGTTGGCTGATGCTGTGCCCCTGCTCTAAGAGCTGCACACAGACTCTTCTCCACCGGTGAGTCCATTTCGGTAGGAAATGCTGAGAGGGGTTTTGTGTAAAGTAAAAACCACGTCTGCAGAGCAGAGCCTCTCAACCGTGTTCATTTATATGGCCAACATTTCCTGAGTTCATACTGAGTGCCCGGCTCTGGGCCAGAGGCCAGGGATGCCAAAATGGCTAAGATGCAGACCTTAGATCTTGTGCTCAGGCATTCTTTGTCTGGTGGGAGAAACTGTTGTTTGAGCATTGTGCCATGGCAGGTGCAGGAGTGGAGGTGCGGACCAGGGGGTGGTGAAAGCTGCAGGTCTGTGGGATCTTGAAAGATGAGGAGGCACCTGCCAGGGGAAACTGATAAGGGGCTGGCAGGCTTCTGCCTTCCCTGACGATTCCCTTCCTTCTTGGTCCTGCACTCTTCCCTTCCCCCAAAGCAACAAAAAATCAAAAGACAGGTCATTTGTATTTGTTTTCTTGTTAAGGCAGATTAAATAAAATAAAAAAAAAATAAATCTTAAGATTTTTCCCCATTTTTTTCAGGGAACAGTAGAGGTGTTGCAAAAACAGAAGGGCATAAATGTTAAAAGGATAACGACTTAAGTTTCATAACCCCTTAGGGACCATCAGACCAACACAAACGTAATCCCACAAGCACTGATTCAAAAGGCTCACAGTTCAGAAATGGAAACCAAGACCATGTTTTCACATTCTAATGAAGAAACTTTAGATGATGCTGCATGTCCTTAAATCCGTTAACCATTTGGAAATATTTGTTTATGCTTTTTGGACTCTTCCTTTTCCGTATGGCCATGCCATCCTATTGTGGTCTTGGATCGACTTTAACCTGCACATTTGACTTGGTGTTTATACATTTTTAAAACTTTGTGAGATTGATGCTTTAGAAAAATTTTTGATTATATAACACAGCCTTTTTTCTTAAGGTGAGTATGAAATTTATGATCTGTATACCCTGAGCAGTCGAGCATGAACACAGATGAACATTTTTCTCTCTGGTGACAGTGAAGTGTTCTGTGGGAGGAGCTGAGCATGTCTGTAACTAAAGCTGCAGTTTTACATTAAGTTATCATGGAGTAGATGGGCCCATTATGTCTGGAAATCAGAAAGAATGTCTCCTTTAAGGCTACAGTTTACATTATGTCTCATCTTTTCATGTGGGCTTTTTTTCTCTTTTAACGTTGTTCCTTTACCTCCTTATGCCTTTCGAGGGTTTCTCAGTAAACAGACATAATAAGAAGACATGTTGGTTCATTATTTTAGCATCACAGCTGGACTCCCAGGGGTAAGAAGGCCCTCGAGGGAGGTGGGCTGGTTGGATCTGTGCCTGCTGCTTCCAGCAGCAGTGATCTCCGATCTCCTGAAATAGAGGACTCCCTGGGTTCCCTAGATGTGCTTCAGACCCTTGAGTAAGGGTCTGGTATATTGGAAAGGCCCCTAAAGACCTGAGTTCGGGTTCTGCCAGTGTCACGCATTAACTCTAGGACTTCGCCTATGTAATCACCCTGAACCTCAGTTTCCTTGTTCTTAAAACAGGAATAAGTCTGTCATGTAATCTCCCTCTCAGGGTGGTTCACTTCAGATCTGCTACTGAGTATGGAAGTGCTTTGAAAAATATATAAAGGGTTTTTACTGTTTTAACACATCCTTTCAACATATTCTTATCCTAAATCCATAGACCTCCCTCACTGCCCTCCCTGGGTGAAGTGGGAACAGCTGAGGGGGCTGTTTGGAAATGCTGACATGTAGTGTAGCATCTTCTGAATTTCTCAGGAAGTGACCGAGAGAAACCGGATTTGTACACACATTGATAGTGCACTCTGTGCTGCGGGGGCCATGAAGTTCTTTGTCAGCTACGATGTATTATGCAGATCTAAGTCGCTGTTACTGAAGTTATATTTGACAGTGCTTTTTGTACAAACAGAGGAGAATGGCATCCTGTAACACAGTGGTTAAGCACATTGGCTTTAGAGCTGGACAACCATGACTTGAATCCTTGCTGTACTTCTTACCACTTGTAAGATTTGGGGCAAATTAATTATCTCTTTGAACCTTACTTTTTTCATCTGTGAAATGGAGCTATTATAGTACCAATCCCTGGAGTTGTATGAGGATCCACTAAGCTGAAGAATGTAGAATGCATTGTCACTGTTCTTAAGAAAGAGTATATAAAATGGGATTTGATGCAAGAAAACAAAATCTAACCAATTTATCCTTTTAAACTAATTAATAATAATTGACCAAGGTATACCTGAATTAGTGGAAAGTAAGAGATATTGCAGAAATATTTTACAGTTTCGTTTTTATGGATACAGTGCTGGAAGTGCTAACAACAACAATAACAACAAAAGATATTTACTATTTTAAAGTGTGTTATTACATATATATGTGTACATATATCAATTGTATATGTGTATCTATCTACACAAGCCAATGATTTCTAAAGTATATTACTATATAAATCACCTCTGGGCCTGCTTTAAAGAATAGATTAAAATAATTTGTAATTATCCTATAAATCCAAAGGTTTGGTTTTGCCAAAATGTTGTGAAAAAATCTTTGAAGCAGGCCTTGTGTGTTGTTAGAAGATATGTTCTTAGTAAGCCAGCTTTTGTGATAGAAAATGGAAAGTAAATCCAGCCAATGTCTGTAAGTTCAGAATCATTCAGCTCCAGATGAATTTGTATTCTCTCTGTCCTAGTAAGTTCCAGATTGGTCAGGTCACAGATACCTTTTTAAATCGTGAATCCGATTTTATCTTATTAGAGGCCTGTTAATCTTAGAGGTTTTGAAGGAACATGGATGAGGTGAAGCATTATAGAAGAGCAAGCCCGTTTTCACACAAGTTCAGCTTTCTGAATCTCACTGTTGGCACCCCACCCTGCGTACATCAAAACCAGGGCCTAGACAAAGACATAGGCGTGGCTGCTTTTATAAAACTTTTGGGAATTCTGGCGTTGAGAGTGGGGAGAGGGAAGGTGGTCATGGTGGTGGCGAGACTTATGTCCCTGTACTTTATTGGAATTTCAAAGAATGGAATCAGGTTTGGGGCATCGTGGTTTGCATCCTGGTCCATCTGAATCCACACTGTAATGAGCTGTTGTAAATCAGAGGTTGTCTGTGATTTCCTCTCCTTGAATGTTGGCCCAGTGGGCAAAATACAACAGGTAGATGGTTGTATTTCTTGTGGATATTTTCTAAGTGGAGACATACCCTCTGGGAATAGGAATTCTTAGAAATTATTCATGACTGGGATTAGATTTCTCTCTCATTGAACACCTTACCAGCATCTGCAGATAGAAAATGAACAACAGAATTTTCTCTCACACCACTAGCATATCTGCATCTTAGAAGGGTAGTTGAATTGCTTACAGAATTGAAAGGGATATTGTTGTGATCATAGGATATCCAGTGTTATTTGTTACCACTATATCCCAGAATCTGGGTTTTTTTTTTTTTTTGGGTAATATCACAGAATAAAATTGTACTGAGCTAAGGAGCTAATTCCACATCTTGGCCAACAGAGAATTTTTAGCAAAAGGCTAAGAAGGCACATAGAAGTCTAGTCTAAAAACCAAAGGACAGTGGAGGGCTTTTTGTAGATAGTTATTATGGTTAAAAAGAAAATATTTTCCGTTGTGTAGTTAGGGATGATCAAACTACTAGAATGTCAAAGACATACTTAATGATCACTTGTAGCAAAACATTTCCTCACATTTAGCAGGGTCTGTCTTTGATCTGACTATGGGTTGGGGTCTTTGATCTGACTAGGCTAATACATGAAAGATATGTTCACACAATTGGGTGTCCATTTTCCCGAAGTTTGGAGTAATGTGAATGGAGTTGAATAGTGAGGTCAGGGTGCTGGAGAGAACCTAGGATACTTGAGTAATGTCGCATGGTTTGGCTTTAGTAGAGCAAGAAATTAAACCCCAATCTGGCTTTAAATGAAAGAATGTTAAATTTCCTTTTACCAATAAACAACCAAGCTAAACATTTATATATACTTTTAAACACTGAACTTTCTTGTTGCAGAGTTAAAAGGCTGTCGGGGGTAGCTGGCAGCTGGATCCTGGTGCAGTTGGTACCATGGTACCTGAAGTGCATAGGCTGGTAGCCACACCTGACATTAACAAGTGAGTGATAACCTCTCAGCCGCTGGCTCCCAGCTACTGTTTCCATAGAAATGGCTGTCGGGATCAGTGGAAACGAGGTAAGTGAAAGTTTTCCGCTGATCCTTGTTTCCATCAAACTGACGTCTGTTTCCCTGGCAACAGCAGTGGCCAGCAGCCAGGCACTAGCAATGATTCAGTATTGCTCTCTCACTTGTCAGCTGTGGCTATCATCTGTTCCTGACCAAGTTCTTTTTTATAGAGCATAGCAAAGACTGCTGAGGACCCAGAAGGCACCTCTGGCCACATGTGCCCTCCTGGGTGCCTATCTTGCTAATGGAGAGCCATGTACTAAGTAGACTGCTCTGTCAGCAGTCCGTCCTCCACCCGTGCTCTGGTTTGCCGATGTGCAGGTTAGGAGAAGGGGAGAGGTGGTTGAGGGCATCAGTGTTGCAGGGCAGGCTGATGAGTCTGTTGATCCCGAATCCTGCGGGGAGAGAATTCATTGCAGTGCCTCCGTGTACAGACCCGGCTCTCTGTAAAGCTGCTGGCACCTCAGTGGTCAAAATTAAAGCCATAATTTTCCTGTGTTGCCAATTTCAATTGGTGGCATTAACAATTGCCATCACTTCTACAATGAGAAAGATGTTTATGAACTTAATAATTTAACTTCTTTTGAGAAACAAATTGACAACTTCCTCTAAGATGCTGCTGTCAGCCTTGTGTGGTATTCCTTTACAGCCTGTGAAACCACTTCCAGAGATGAAATCTTGGTAAAGCAGGGCAGCTTAGTGTGCAAAGGCCAGTGTGTCTACAGCACAGGAAACTCTCCTTTAAGTTCAGCAGTTGTTCCTTCCCTGGATTTTCATTTTATTATTTCTTCACATGTGTACCCAAGGTATAAATATCCTCCTCCCCATGTAAGACAGTGCTCACAGGCCCCAGAGCACAAAGGAGCAGTCATTATTGCCTGTGTGCGAGGTAGGGAGCACAGGAAGGAGCCACAGAGTGACTTGTTGGGCACTTCTTGCTTAAAACCTTCCAAGATACCTTTTTTTAAGGTGTTTTCTCTGAAAACAAAAGAAAACTCTGTGTCTGAGAATAGAATGAAGACATAGGGCCACAGTATTATGAGAATTTAGATTGCCTCTGTAGAAGAGAACTGGGAACTGTGGATTCTCTGTCTTTGGGAGGCTTTGCAAATGATTTGTTCCTGACTCTCTGGGACAGGGCATCAGTGCTTGGCTTGGGAGCAGTAGGCAGGGCTGACACTGAAATACTTCTGCACTACCTGATTGGGTTCAGTACAGAACACTGGTAAAACTCAGGTAGATGCTTTTTAAATCTCCCTTAGACTTCTTAAAAAAGATTGACCATACATTTAATGAATATCTTTGAGTGCCTACACAGTAGTAGAAGTATTTGCCAAGCATGTTACTAGGCACTGGGGATGCAGTGATGAGACAAAACAGACAGCATTCCTGTCTTCACAAAGCTTGTATCTAATTGGGGGAGACAAAGGCTATGATTACAAACTTTTATAAATGCTTTGAAAGAAAGGTACATGGTGTGGTGAGAGTGTTTAGCAGGCACAACTGATGCCTAGGGGTGAGGGGAGGCGTCCTAGAAAATGTGAAGAATGACTGAACAGCCATTATATCCAGGCAAGCTAGGAGAAGGGACTGAGGAAGAGCATCCCAGTCAAAAGAAAAACTTAGGCAAAAACGCTGAAATAGGAAAGAATACAGGAGCCCCATGGTGCAGTGGTTAAAGCTATCACCTGCTAACTGAAAGGTAAGGGTTCGAAATCCACTAGTGGCTCCATGGGAGAAAGATTCGGCAGTCTGCTTCCGTAGAGGTCTACAATGTTGGAAACCCTATGTGGTTGCTATGAGTCAGAATTGGCAGCAGTGGGTTTGAGTTTGGCTTTGGGTTAGAAGACATTAGAGGAGTAAAGCCAGTGTGGTAGGAACATAAGGAGCTGGGAGAGGAGGGTGCAGAGGGGTCAGCAGAGTCCAGATCACAGGGCTTTTAGACCATGTTTTAGATTTTGGTCATTAGTTGAAAGGTAAGGGAAACCAAAGGAGCCCCAATGGCACAACAGTTAAGTGCTGGACTGTTGACCACAGGTTGGTGGTTAAAAGCTACCTAGCTGCTCCACAGGAGAAACATCTGGCAGTCTGCTGCCATGAAGATTATAGCCTACGAAAATTGTATGGGGGCAGTTCTACTCTGTCACACGAGGTTGCCGTGAGTCAAAATTGACTCAACAGCACCTAACAACAACAAGGGGCGCCACTAATGAATTTTAAGCAGAAGATGATATGATTTAAATTTGTGTTTCATAAAAATTATTTTGTGTAGTAATGTCTACAGCTTACCTTAAAATGCTTCAAAAATTATTTTGTGTAGTATGTCTATAACTTACTTACCTTAAAATGCATCCACAAATTGGTGGGTGGATAGAGGAATGTATAGATATGTGATAAAGAATATATAGCGGATGTCAGTTGTGGGGTCTAGGTGATAAGAATATGGGCATTCACTGTATAATTCTTCCTACTTTTATGAATGTTCAAAATTTTCTTACTAAAACCTTGGAAAATCTACATACAGAAATCACTCTGGACAGATAACAAGACTGGATTTACAGAGACCAATTTAACATTATTGTAACCTGCTTCCAGCCACAACATAGTAACATTGCCAGACTGGACCTTTCACATAAAAAAAACTGGACAAAATATACGAAATGACTTTTCAGAAGATGGGAATAGGCAGCACAGGACTCGGATCCTTAAGAGGAGGGGAACACATGAAGTAAACCCCACAGTTGTCCTGGTTTTCTGCCTGGAGACACTTTTAAAATTGTGGCACGGGAGGCAGAGCCCAGGAGTGCATGGTGGTCTCTCTGCTGAGGAGGCAAAAAGCAGAGTTCAAGGCTGCTGAGACAGAAAAATTCCAAGATGGAGTACTGGAGAAAGGTGTGCAGAGAAGGGACTCCAGAAGTATGTAAAGGAGACCTCTTACATCTTTGACCATACACTAAGCTGCTTAGGTGCCAGGTAAGACTTAGATGAGACCTAGTAGAGAACAGCTACTAGAAATCTGTGAGCCGCCAGAGGGTCTTACAGCTGGGAGACTTAAGGGATCTGACCAGTTGGAGTGAATTGACCTTGATGAATATGTTGGGCATTCAGTTGAGACCTCAGGAAAGCCAGGCCTTAGGGGCTACTCTAGCCCAAAAATAAGAGCTACTCTGTACCTGCCCCAACAAAGCTTAAAGACAAGCTTCAAAAGAATCAGGTCAAATGGCCAATAAATGAAACACATGCCAGAACAAAATTCAACACCCTTTAAAAGAAGACACCAAAATTCAGACTTTACGAGATGTTTCCCCCACGTGATCAAAAATTACAAGATATGAAAAGAAGTGAGAAAACATGGTTCATAATCAAAGGGAAAGAGTCAATGGAAACAAATCAAGATATGACAGAGTTGTTGCCATCAGACTTGGAAATTACTGTTATAAACCTGTTTATAGACTTACAGGAAAAGATGGACATAATAAAAGAACAGATGGTAAATCTCAGTAGAGAAATAGAAACAATACCATAGCTGAATAAAAACAGATTAGACATTGAAGAAAGAAAAAGGTCAGTGAAGATTCAGTGATCTCTAGGACAATAATAAACAGTCTGTTATACATGAAATTGGAGTTCCAGAAGGAGAAGAAAGAGATATTGGGGAAGAAAATATTCAGGAAATTGTAGCTGAAAATGTTGCAAATTTTATGAAAACTGTAAATTCACACATCCGAGAAGTTCAACAAATCCCAAGCAGTGTAAACACAAAGAAAACCACATATAGGCACATTGAATTAAAATTGTTTTAAAACAAAGATAAAGAGAATTTTTAAAAATAAATCAGAAGAGAAAAGACATTACATTCTGGGGAAAATAATAAGAGTGTCCACTGACTTATTTTCAGAAACAGTGCAAGCTAAAAGACAATGGAATGGCATCTTTAAAGGGCTGAAAGAAAAAAAAAATCTAGAATTCTGTATTCAGTGAAAATATTCTTCAAAAATTGAAGTGAAATAAATCTTCAGATAAACAAAAGATTTGAATTTGTCACCACCAAATCTGTACTACAAAAAATGTCAAACGAAGTTCTTCAGGCTAAGGAAAAACAAAAAACGAAAAACACCAAGTGGAATGTTGTTGTTGTTGTTGTTGTTAGGTGCAATTGAGTCAGTTCTGACTCACAGCAACCCTGTGCACAACAGAACCAAACACTGCCCGGTGTTGCACCATCCTCAGAATTGTTGCTATGCTTGAACCCATTGTTGCAGCCACTGTGTCAGTCTATCTCATTGAAGGTCTTCCTCTTTTTCACTGACTCTGTACTTTACCAAGCATGATGCCCTTCTCTAGGGACCGGTCCCTCCAAATAACATCCAAAGTACATAAGATGAAGCTTCGCCATCCCTGCTTCTAAGGAGCATTCTGGCTGTATTTCTTTCAAGACAGGTTTGTTTGTTCTTTTAGCAGTCAAAGGTATATTTGATATTCTTTGCCAACACCACAATCCAAAGGTGTCAGTTCTTCTTTGGTCTTCCTTGTTCATTGTCCAGCTTTTGCGTGCATATGAGGTGATTGAAAACACCATGGCTTGGGTCAGGTGTACCTTAGTCCTCAAGATAACATCTTTGCTTTTCAACTCTTTAAAGAGGTCTTTTGCAGCAGATTTGCCCAGTGCAATGGGTCTTTTGAATTCTTGACTGCTGCTTTCATGGGTGTTGGTTTTGGATCCAAGTAAAATGAAGTCCTTGACAACCCAGTCTTTTCTCCATTTATTATGATGTTACTTATTGGTCCAGTTATGTGGATTTTTGTTTTCTTTATGTTGAGGTATAATCCATACTGAAGGCTATGGTCTTTAATCGTCATTGGTAAGTGCTTCAAGTCCTCTTCACTTTCAGCAAGCCAGGTTGTGTCATTTGCATGTCTCAAGTTGTTAATGAGTCTTCCTCTAATCCTGATGTCCCATTCTTCTTTGTATAGTCCAGCTTCTCGTATTATTTGTTCAGCATACAGATTGAATAAGTATGGTGAAAGGATACAACCCTGAAGCACACCTTTTCTAACTTTAAACCATGTGGTATCCCCTTGTTCTGTTCGAATAACTGCATCTTGATCCATGTACAGTAAGTTATTTACATAATCTTCCGAATATTTTGAAAATTAAATAATACATTGCTAACCTATAATTCAAGGAGCCCTGGTGGCACAGTGGTCAAATGCTCACCTGCAAACCAAAGGTCAGCAGCTCAAACTCACCAGCCACTCCATGGGAGAAAGATGTAGCAGTGTGTTTCCATAACGATTGCAGCCTTCGAAACCCCATGGGGAGTTCTGCTGTGTTCTGTAGGGTCATTATGAGATGGAACTGACTCAATGGCAATGGTTTTTTTAGGCTAACCTATAATCCAAAGAAATTCTAATAAAAAATTAGAAAATATTTTAAACTGAATGATAATGAAAATATAAAATCTTAGAATTTGCATGCTTTCTCTAAAGTAGTGCTTAGAGGACAATTTATAGCTTTAAACACCTCTACTAGAAAAGAAAAAGGGTTTAAAACCAATCATTTATGTTTCCATAAGCAGAAAAATAATAGAGAGCAGAAATCAATAAAAAAGAGAGAAGTAATAAAGTTAACAAAACCAAGAATTATTTTTTTAAAAGCTTGATTGACAAACCTTTAGCAAGACTAATCATAAAAAAGGCAGATTCCAAAATATCAATATTAGAAATGAGAGGCCATTACTACAGCTGTTATAGACAGTAAAATGATAATAAGAGAATAGAATAAACAATTGATGACAATAAATTCAATAACATAGGAGAAATGGGCAAGTTCTTTAAAAATACATGTTGTTTGAGCTTAATAAAAAAGAAATAAAAATCTGAAGAGCCCTATATCTACCTTTTAAATGGAATTCAAAATCACAAACTTCAGAGAAGACTAGAAGCCTAGATGGGATAAAAAGCAAATTCCATCAAACATTTTAGAAAGAAAGAATAGCATTCCTAGAAAAACTTTTTCAGCTAGAGGAGGAAGGAATACTCCCCAACTCATTTTATGAGGCTAGGATAATCTTGATATCAGTACCTAACAAAGAAATTACAGAACAATATCCTTTATTGATATTCACAAAAACTTTCGATTAAGCGTTAGCAAATGTAGCAATATGGAAAAAAAAAAACCTCATGACCAAGTGGAGTTTATATAGGAAATACAAGGTTAGTTCACCATTGAAAATCAGAGAGAGTAATTTATCATATTAACAGAAAAAAGGAAAAAAATTATATCTCAATAAATGCAAAAAAAAGAAAAATGGACAGTATTCTCTAATCATTCATGATAAGAACTCCTAGCAGACTAGGACTATAAGGGAATTTCCTTAATCTAAAAGAGGCCGTCTACAGAAAAACTACAGCCGACATTGTACTTAGTGGTGAAAGACTGCGTGCTTTCCCCCTATGATTGGGATCAAGGTAAGCATTCTGTTCTCACCCTCTTATTCACCATTATACTGAAGGTATTGGCTAGTGCATTAAGGCAAGAAAAGAATATAAAAGGCTTAAAGATTGTGAGGAAAGAAGTAAAAAACTGTTCCTATTCACAGACATGATTGCTTACGTAGAAAATCCCACTGAATCAAGCAAAAACTTACTTGAGTTAATAAGAGAATTTAGCAAGATCACATGATACAGGGTCAGAATACAAAAATCAATTTTATTCAGTACAAAAGTTGCATTTGGAAAATGAAACTTCTAAAAATATGATATACAGAAGCATAAAAAACATAATATAATATATATTATAAGAAATCTGAGAAAAGATATGTTAGATCTCTACACTGAAAACCACAGAACACTGATGAATAAAATTAAAAATGATATAAATAAATGAAGATATACCATGCTCATGGGTTGAAAGACAATATTGTTAAGATATCCATTTTTCTCAAATTGTATGTATTCAGTGCTATCCTATTAAGAAATATCAACAGGCATTTTTTTTTTTTAAGAAACGGACACACTAACACTAAAATTTGTATGTAATTGTAACCAGAAGTCAAAACCAAACCCATTGCCTTCAAGTCAATTTCGACTCCTAGCAACCCTTTAGGATGGAGTAGAACTGCCCCATAGAGTTTCCAAGCAGTGCCTGGTGAATTCAAACTGCTAACCTTTTGGTTAGCAGCCGAGTTCTTAACCACTGTGCCACCAGGGCTCCATGTCATTGTAAAGGACCTATAATAGTCAAAACAGTCTTGACAAGAACAAAGTTGGAAGACTCACATAGCTGGATTTTGAGACTTACTGTAAAGCTACAGTAAATACAGTGTGGTTTTGGCATAAAGATACATATATGGTCAATTGCTTTTCAACAAGAGTGCTAAAATAATTCAATGGAGAAAGGATAATCTTTTCAGCAAAACAGTGCTAGAACAACTGGATATTTGGAGGGGGGACCCTTGACTCTTAGGTCATTGTAGACAGAAACGTTAACTTGAAATTGATCATAGATCTAATTCAAAAGCTAAAAATATATTTTCTGAAAAGATTTTTGCTCTTCAAAAGAACACCATAAGAAACGGAAAGGGGAAGCCATGTTCTGGGAGAAAATATGCACAATACGTATATCTGATATATTTCTTGTATCCAGGATATAAAAAGAACTCTTAAAACTAAATATAATAAGACAAACAGCCCAATTTAAAACTGGCAAAAGGCCCAAACAGATACTTCACAAAGCAATATATATAAATAGCCAATAATTACATGTAAAGATGTTTTTAGTCATCAGAGAAACGCAAGTTAAGACCACAGTGAGATACCGCTACACATGCAGTAAACCAAACCAAAAACCAAATCCATTGCTGTCGAGTCGATTCCTACTCATAGCGACCTATAGGACCGAGTAGAACTGCCCCATAGAGTTTCTAAGGAGCGCCTGGTGGATTCGAACTGCTGATATTTTGGTTAGCAGCCATTAACACTTAACCACTATGCCACCAGGGTTTCTGATACATGTGCAGTAGAATAGTTAAAATGAAAACTGACAGTGTCAAGTTTTGACAAGGGTATAAAAAACTAAAATGACCTGTAGAAATATAAAGTGGTGTAATCACTTTGGAAAATAGTTTGGAAGTTTCTCATAAAGTTAAACATATACTTATCATATAATCCCAGTAGTTCCTTTCCTAGCTATCTATTTACCCAAGAGAAACGAAAACGTGTGTTCACAAAAAGAATTATACATGGACATTCATAGAGCTTTATTTATAATAGCTCCAAACTGGAAAAACCCAAATGTCTGGTATAGGTAAACAAATTACAGTATATTCAGACATTGGAATACTATTCAGCAGTAAAAAGGAATGAAGTATTGATACAACATTATCAGCTCAAACATACAGCTGAAAAACCTTTTGCTGAGGGAAAGAAGCCAAACACAAAAGAAAATGTATGGTGAAATTCTATTTATATGAAGTTCTGGAACAGGCAAAACTAATCTATAGTGATAGAAATCAGATCATTGGCTTTCTGGGTTGGAAAAGGGGGTGACTGGGAAGAGTAATGAGAAAACTTTCAGGGGGTGATAGAAATATTCTGTATCTTGATTGAGGTGTTTTTTACATGGATGTCAATATCAGTCCAACTATATATTTAAATTTTGTGCATTTTATTGTTCATGTCTTGTATCTCAGTGAAGTTGACCTTAAAATCCCAAACTCATAGTGATGTCAGTCAGTCCCACCATGTGACTTTTCTATAGCTATGCCTGGCTGCTCTTGTTCAGGCATGGCAAAGGGGAATATTTGAGCTCTTCCAAACTGAGGTTTTGCTAGCTGTGTATTGTAAAAGATGAAAGGGCGTTTAGAGCATCATTGAGATGATGGATCATGAAATCTAAGGTGGATAAGGAAGAAAGTAGAGGCCTGATAGATTGGGAGAAAAAAGAGGGATCAATACACTGGCAATCTCAGGCGATAAAAATATTTATAGTGGGAGTAAGCAAAAAGGTCAGCTGGAATGAGAGGAGGTGTGCTCAGAGCAGAAAGCTTGAATTCATGATTTGGAGTGATAAAATTTAGGATGTGACAGTGGGATTGGGTGGCTGAGGTGGCAGGGAAGAGATGGTCATTGGAGATTAACACATTAAGGAATTGAGAAGCCAGGAGTTGGTAGGGTCACCCGAGAGATATTGGAGTCCCCCAGGATGATGGTAGAACTTGAGATGGAACCAAGATTATTGTTTGTTTGATTTTTATAGCAGGACGAGGGGATTTTGGTCTTGATGTGGAGAAACAGAGAAGCAAGGAGATCATCAACTCTATGTTGAGAACCTGAGGTAGGTGGGGTCTGAAAGGACTACAAGGGAAGCAAAGCAATGAGCGCTGGGATAACCTAGGTTTCAGTTACAGCAGGGAGACTGTGGGGTCCCTTTGAGGAGATTGTGGGTAAAAGAGAAATTGATGTCTGTGGAGCAACAATTCCAGAGGACTCAGGGAAGGATAGAAAAGTGAGGGAAAGCTTGAGGGGAAGGCCCAGTCAATGGCAAGAAAGTTCATGGTAATGTGGGGATGATGGTGTACTAGGTGATGGGAGATGCAGGGCTGGGCATGTGACACACTTTGGACAGCGACCCAAAGGCATTAGTGAAGAGAGGAGAGGCTTGGTGTAGTGAAGTTTGCTCATAAGGGAGGGCCCTTGGCTAACAGATGTGCCAGCTCACTTGGTCTGAAGTGATGTTGTCCGGCAGCTGTGGTCTAAGCTTACCCAACTTGAGATGTGTGAGGATGCCAGAAGTTTCAGTCTCCACAGAGACAGTCTGAGGTGTTGATTATTTCAGCAGGTGTATCCTCACCACCTGGGCAGCCAAGGGTTATGGCAGTGCTTGTGGCCGTGATCTCTGTGTGTTGTCCCAGCCTGAGATGGCTGTTTTGGCCAAGGGAATTGCTAGTTGCTGTGGTTATTGATTTGTTACATGTTGTGGTAGAAAGAATACAAATTGAGAGGTCAGAAATCCTGACTCTGGTTCTGGCTTCATGCATACTAGCTAAGGTTTTCTTGTCCCTAAAATTGGAGAGTCTCATCTGCTGTGTATTTTTCCTCCCTAGGAGCCAAGGAGAGAGATCAGTGGAAAGGGACTTACCTCGTAAACTGAAGAGACCTTTTCAAACGTGAGGTGTGCCCAACATTAGGCTGGTTGTAGTCATCTTCTAGGTGAGAGTTTCTGCGAGTCTGAAAAGGCTTCTGACTTGCAGTCTGAACATTCACTTGCTGGCAGTTTACTCCAGGGCCCCACATCTTTCCAGGACCTAAAGTGGCACTTGAAGAATTAATCTTACGTCTTAAAGTCTGATTGTCATAAGAGCTTGGCTTGGTTTCAGGGATAAAATGTTAATCAGCTCAGAACTAGAACATTCTCTTGAAACTCTGCTTTAAAATGAATCCTGGTTTTTCTGTTGGCATCTTCAGAACCTCCAAGTGTTCGGGGCTTTTTTGCTTTTGAGTCAGGAATTGTTTGCTGCACCTGAGGCTTAGAACTCATTGGGTGATGGTATACCATGTGCTCCAAGGTGTGCTGCCCCCAGAGGCCCACCTGTCCTGTAATTATCAACTGTTTCTTATGAACAGGCCTACTGAGCCATGCCATATGAAGAACTCCAGGGCCCTGTGTAAATTCTGACACCTGCGCCTTCTCCCTCCTTAGCTTTGTCAAGTGTATTTTAGCATCAGATCTGTACTTTGGAGATTTGGCAAGTCAGAGAGGGCTCTCTTGAGAAAGCCAAACTCAGATTGGGCATTGAAGGATGGACAGGATTTGTAAGGATGGTAGAAAGGAGAGGATATTCCCGATACCAGCAACTTGTGGGGAAAGCAGGGCCTGGTGCACCATGGTCATCAGGAACTAGCGAGCGTCCTGCTGGTAAGCAGTGGGAGAGAAAGCGGGGCTTTAGTTGGGAATGCCCAGTGAGAGAAACAGGGGTTTTTAATTTAAGTTGTGGGGAGCAGTTTAAGGTGTTTGAGAAATAAGGTGATTGATGAGAGCTGGGCCTAGAAGATAAAGCTGATGCCTCACAGGGTAGAGTGGAGTGAGGAGAGCCCTGTGGAAGGGTCAGGTGTGAGGTGATGGGAGTTTGGTCTAGGGTATGGTGGTGGACATGGCAGTGAAGGAGTAGATAGGAAGGTAGTTGTGGACCAGTGCCTCTCAGATGAGGAGAGATCTATGAATTTGATTGTCAAGTCCGTGGAATGCATTGTGTGTATTTTTCTTTATCACTTATAATTGTTAATACAGCAGCTAGGATATATGCCAGGCACTGGACTAGGTGCTCTATATGGATTAGTTCATTCAGTCTTCTCTACTACATTAGTGAAGTGTCCTTTGCCTCAGTTTTACAGACGAGGAGAGCAAGGCTCAAAAAGATTTATCAATTTTCTCAAACTCACATGGCTAGTAAGTAGTAAAACAAGGAGTTAAATCTAGATCTGTCTGTCTCTGGAGACCATGCTGCTTTTTTCATCAGTTGGAAGCCCTTTCTGTGTCTGGTGAGCGGGAACCCCCAGGCTCTGTGGGATGCCATCCACCCAGACTGAATCTGCGCTGATACATCTCAAGCTGCTCTGTTCATGCTTTGTCAGTTTCTTTTTCTTCCCGAAATTAATTACCCAAAGCAAAGAGGAAGAGAAGAACATGGAGGCTTCAGAGAATTTGATTTCTTTTTCCTTGCAAGGCTACTTGTGAACAATTCCAATCCTAAGTCAAGAGGCCCTTCTGGACCCTGTTGCTGGAAGGTGGCTCTCTCTGAATCCCTGAGCCTCTCCCTGTAACATGATGTTAGGTCCCCTGTCCCCGTGACCTTTCTTAACTGAGTCTCGTAGCTCAGAGAGGCCACTTCCCACCTATCCTATCCTTTGGGGAGGAACTCTTACTGAGAGCAAGGACTCCATCCTTCCTGAGTGCCTCTTACCAGGTAGTTTGCATTTCATGTGGTCCATAAGCAGGATGTTGGCTGAAACTCCTAAAGGTATTGCTTTGGGGACACTCCAGCAGGTGAGCTCAGTTCCAGCTTTTCCCATGGGCCCACACTGCTGATCTACATCCCGAACATGCCAGCAGCTCTTTGGACAGGCAGATTCATCTGTCAGTTCATTTCAGGCACTTTTGCCAGGCCCTTAACACAGAAAGCTGTGTTGGTGCATAAGTAGGACGTGTCCTGGGGTTGCTCTGCCTTCAAACGTGTTTATATTTAATGGCTCTGCAGACCTCCCAAGTCAGACTGCTGGTACACGTTTTCCTTATTTTCCTCTAAAAGCTGAAATCTGAGATGTCTAGCAAGGCGTGGACTTCTTAAGTAGCAGACAATATTTGAAGCCTGCCGTGAAAAGGTGTGATGATGGTGATTTGGCTTATTTGATTGAGTGATCTGTTTCATTCAGAGAAAGTGATATCAGGCAAGAGAGCACATGTTTTTGAAGGATACCTCTTAAAATGTGTTTTTTTTTTTAAAAAAAGAATTGAAACAAGAACTTTGTAACTTTTAGCATGCAACCTGTCTGGATTCTTACTATTGGAGGAAATTTTCTGCAAGAGGCATTGGAATGTCTTTGGTAGCCATGGAAACTAACCCTTCAAAGAGAGAAGCTCTTCTCTCCTCAAGTAAGAAAATGTAGTTGAGGGAAAGTACATCTCATTCTGAGATACCTGAGATACTTTATTTCTGTGTTTAATTTTTTTAAGCCTGTATAGGACTCCTGTGTTTTTTTTTTTTAATTGTGCTTTAAGTGAAAGTTTACAAATCAAGTCAGTCTCTCATACACAAACTTATGTACACCTTGCTATGTACTCCTAGCTGCTCTCCCCCTAATGAGACTATGCACTCCTCCTCTCCACCCTGTATTCCCGGTGTCAGTTCAACCAGCTCCTGTCCCCCTCTGCTTTCTCATCTTGCCTGCAGACAGGAGCTGCTCACATAGCCTCTCATGTGTCTACTTGACCCAAGAAGCTCACGCCTCACCAGTATCATTTTATGTCTTATAGTCCAGTCCAATCCCTGTCTGAGACTTGGCTTTGGGAATGGTTCCAGTCTTGGGCTAATAGAAGGTCTGGGGACCATGACCTCCGGCATCACTCTAGTCTCAGTCAGACCATTAAGTCTGGTCTTTTTAGAGAATTTGAGGTCTGCATCCCACTCTTCTAGGACTCCAGTGTTTTTTGTTTTTGTTTTGCTTTTAATGGCACAATGGGTACAGTTTAGGTGATAGAAAGTTACATGGGCATTTGCATCCAGATACATCCAATGCAGAACCCACATTTCTGTGTCTTTGACATGACCATTATTATAAAATCCTATGAAAGTGTACTCATTCATTCATTTAACTGATTTTTATCAAGTAACTACTATGGGTCAGAGTTTGTAATAAGGACTCCGTATAAAAAAAGAAGACAGACATAGCTGCTCTCTCACAGAGTTTACAGTCTAATATGTACAAGAGGATAATAAATAACCAATTCCAGGGCTCTGAAATACGTGCTACAAAAGTGGGACTCTAGTTCAGGAAACTATTAGAACTTCAACAAATGTCCTTGTGTGCTGACCCAGTGGAGCAAGATGGTAACTGGAAGCGTGGTTGAGGGTTACTTAGGGAATACCTTGTGCAGTGACCTAGAGCAGAAAGAGAGTCTGTGCCTTGGAGAAAATGAGTGATCTTGGGGATGGCTGGAGTGCTGAGTTCAAGGAGGAGGTGGTCAGAAAAGAAGCAGGAGAGAGAAGAGAAGACCAACCAGATCATGCATTTGCCCACTCCATCCCCATCCCCGTTCCCCGTGTCCAGGGTCAGTTCGCCAAGTAAACAGTTCCTTAGGTGCAGTCTATATAGACATGCTCGGCTGCTTAGTCCTGCATTCCGTTCTTGGCAGATAACTCAGCCTAGTCAGTAAAGGCTAGGAAACACCTACTTTGAATATGGTTGTCTCCCCAAAAGGTGGAAACTTTTCTATTCAAAGTATCTTTACAGATTTTCATGTCAACAAAAGCAGTCAAGGACGTGAAGAGGGGAGAATCGCTTTGAGTAAGTATCATAATTCACCAAAACCTTAGCAAAGAGAAGGATTAGGAGGCACTGAACCCCTTTGTAAAAGGATTTACCATGGGGTTTCTTTTAGTAATGAGTTGCCAAAGAATTGTTATAATGTGGTTTAATGATTAAAATGTGGGTGCTTAACTTTTTCCTTAACATATTTACTGTTTAAAGCAAGGACCCTCCCTTTTCTCTTGTCCTCTTTGCCAGCAAGTGGTTCCCATTCACTCTTTGGCATCCCCGCCACTGCCACTGAAGAACACTGTTTCAGGTTAGCTTTCTTCTTCCCCTTCACAAACGTGTCTGCAAAAGAGTAGAACTTAATGATGGAGTGCTGCCGTCCCAAGGCTCCTCATCCCCACCCCCGCCCCACCCCCCAAGCCTATTTGCCTTATGCAGAGAGAACATCCTTTGGCAATTACTGGTTTATTGTGGTTGAGGTAAAACCAGCACAAAGCCAGTGATTACATTACAACCCAAGAAAAGCCCTGTCTCTAAATCAGGACATTTCCAGTGGCCCATTTATTTTAAGGGGCATTTGAGAAATAAAACATTCCAGGGCAAACTGTGGGTCATCTGTCTGCATATCTGGTGGTCACGTTTGATTTGCTCTTCCATTTGTGTGTGATGAGTGCTCTATACCCAGTAGTGCTGGCTGACTCAGGGCTCCCAGAGCTCAGGATATCAGGACCTGTAAATTCTGGGGAGCGTCAGGGTTTGGGGGCTCTCTGCAGAGTATGGGGCATTGCCCAGGCCCTGGGTGTCTCCATGAAGGGCTTGTCAGGAAGGGGCTGGCTGGTCCAGGCTGGGCTCCTTTCCCTGGAGTGTTGCCTCCTGAGAGGAGTGAGGGGTAAAAAAATTGTAGCAGGTGGGAAAACGAGCAGAAAGGATGCTGTCACCCCTTTTCTCCTCCTGGGTGTGTGCTATGCAGGAAAATCAGAAGGGGGTGGTAAGTGAGTACTTTCTCTCTCCTCCCTCCCTGATCCTGGCTACACGTCTCCTTAGTCCATTGGAAAGAACCATTGGTTTGGAGCCTGGCTCATAGCCCAGTGGTATCATTTATTGGGCGTATGGCCTGGGGCTGGTAACTTTATTTTGTCGAGTCTTAATTTTGGCCTTTGTGAAATGGGTGTGAAAATACTTGTCCTGTCTAGACAATGGATATAAAAATGCTCTGAGGACTCTAAATAAAAATCCAAATAAGAGGTTTATTTCTGTTATCGCAGAAGAAGGGAGCTGGCATAGACTCAGGCTGTCCAGCAGGAAACAAAGCCTGTGCCCCTAGCTATGCAGGCTCAGAGTTTGCCGAAGCTGCTGTTGGTTATGGGAGGGACCTGGGGCTGGTGCAGTCATGGGTGAAGGACTGCTCAAGGTAGACAGCAGGCTCAGGCTGTGCTTGTTTCAGAGGCTACAGCTTGTTCTGTTCTATGAATCCTTCCCATGTAAAGGCCTTCACTGGGGCTGTGTGAGCATAGTGTGGGAATGACCACCCCCATTGCTCTGTACTCAGAACCCCTTCACAGCATTTCTTCTGACCCTCTCAACCCTGATGCTTCTTGAGTGTTGATACCACCTAAGCCTCTTGGCTGCAAGGTGTGAGAGAGGGTGCCAGACTGCTGCCCAGGGGAGGGAACAGCAAATGAGGAAGGGGGTAGTCCTGTCAGTCAGGTTTGCTGCTTTTCCTTTGAGCCAGAGGCAGCAGGGAGGCCAGAGCTACAGCAATGGTTGAATATGACGCAGGGCAGTGTGTTGCCAGGTGCTATCCTGAGTGGTCCAGAGGGGATGCTGTGGGACATGGTCCATACAGACTGAAAAGACCCTTAGCATATCTGGGCTCCAGCTTCCCTGCCGGAGCTGCACTCCACTCGTTTCCACCAAAGGTTCTTATGTGCATCCCTTCCAGAAACTTGCTGCTTCCCAATGCAGCCTATTTCATCCTTGGTGAACTTGGACTAGTAGAAATTTCTTCGTTATATTGTGCTGAAATTATCTTCTTAGAAGACCCCCACACTCCCAGGGGCCACACAGCAAGTCTGACCCTCTTTAGCCTTTAGGGACTTGAGGACAGGAGTGTGGACCTGCTGCAGCATCCCTTCTCCACCTACCCTCCTGTTAGTCCTTCCTCCACACACTGGCTGGTCACCATGGTCATTCTCCCCTGACACGTAGGCAAGGAATGTTTACATGGCAGGAAGGCATCATCTGACCCTGAGAAGGAAGGTCCATGTTAGCAGAGAAGAAGACACTGGTGTACCAGACCTGGGGACCAGCATGAATAGGGCAGAAGTGAAAGTGACCCCGTAGAGCGGGGAAAGCCTGAAGGTCAGAATACAGGCTCCACAGGTGCTTTTCTGAATAGTAGTGTAAGACAGTTGGGAATTTTATTAGAATCATGTTATTTTTAACCCATATTTTTACTGATGTTAAATCTAACCCATTACCTAGTGTTTACTGAATGCCTTCTAGCCTCTCCACCACCAGTTTCTCCTTATTTTGACCTAATCTTCACACGTAACTCCTATAAACCAAAGCTGGTAATGACTGTCTCCTATCAGACTTCTGTGAGTTCCCCATTGCCTACAAGGAATCAATCCAAGTGCCCTAGTTTTGTATTTAAAGCCCTTCACAGATTGACTGTGCTCTCTTTTTGGACCCTTGTCTCTTCAAGCTTCTAATTTCTTCTTCCTCTGCTTCCTGCCTCTGTCTCCTGAGTGCACATGTTGAGGCACTTAAGAGTGTAGATTCAGGAGTTAGATGGGCTTGTGTGACCCACCTGCCTGAGCCTCAGATACCTCAGTTTCTGTGTAATAGGGGTAATAACAAGCCCTGCTTCTCAAATCAGCATTCACCAGTGATGGAAGGAGTAAGACATTGCACTAGACTCAGTCAAGGATACAATGTTGAGGAGGCTAGCTGGAGTGGGGGGCACACTTGTATTCATGTCTTGGTGCTCAGCGAGGAGAGTGCACTGGCAATTCAGAGGAGGGCAGAACTCCTTTGGACAGAGTAGCCAAGGAAAGTGTCACCAGGAACATGAGACCTGAGCTGGAATTTGAAGGTGGGAGAAAGCTGTCCAGGTGGATGGAATTCTGTGGACAAAGGGTCAGAGTGTTGAGGAATTGAGAGGAATGTGATCAAAGTACAAGGTGCACATTCCTGAGAAGGGGGAAATAAAATTGGAAGAGCAGGTGGGAGAAGGCTGGGAGGGCTTGAGTGCTAGGTGGAGGGATTTGACCTTGATTCTCGAGGGCAGCAGTGAGAAGCCATGAGGCATTTTAAGTAGGACCCCATGATGAAGTCCAGGTCTGTGATAGTATCCTGAAGCAGAGAGAGAGGCAAACTGATAAAACGCTCTGGCTGCAGCTCCTTCAGCTTCTTCAGTGGGTGAGGTGTATGCAGATGGGCCAGTGTAAGACACTTGGTTGTTGTCATGCTGGGCTGTCAAGGAGATCCCTCACTGAGATTGACCTGCAGAGAAGACTTTCTAACAACCTGGAGACAGAAAGTCCACCTGATGAGACCTGTAAATGGTAGGCTGGTGATGGAGGCTGCTCCAGATGGTATGTCTGTGCTTAGACCTACTTGTTTCAGGCTTCTCAGTGATCCTGGGAGCATTTGCTTCCTGTCTATAGCAGTGCATGCTGGCCTTTTAAGCAGTAGGGCTTGTCGTGTGCATTTGTGAAAGCTGGAACCTGTGTAAGGCGGAAACCCATTAGAGAAGGAAAACTCTGATATTTTCCACTAAAACGAGAGATAGAAAATTGTTAAGACTGCACCCTGTCAAAGGCGGAAAACTCATGAGACCCAGAAATACAAGGCAGCCCTGTTGAGTTCAGGCTCTTACAGAGTTCACTGTATAACAGCATACAATACTTTGATCTACTGTCCATATTCCAATTTTATTAATTGATCCAGTGATGTCCATTATAACATTAATTTTCCTTTAGTACAGGATCTGGTCTAGGATCAGGTATTATAAATGTAGTTTTCATTTCGCTTTGGACTCATTTAACCTGGTATATTTCCACAGCCTTTCTTTATCTTTTCTGACGTTGAAATTTTTAAAGAATGCAGTCTCCCCTCTTTTGGGGAGGCTTGGCAGGTGTTTCTGCATGATTAGATTCAGGTTATGCGTTCCCAAATGGAACACTGTGTGAGTGATACAGTGTTTCTCAGGGCGTCATGTCTTAAGGCACATGCCGTCCATCTGCCCCTCATGGGTGATGTTGACTTTGATTATCCTTTGTGTAGATATGATTTTTTACGTTGTACCTAATAAGCAGTCTGTGGAGAAACTTTTAAATGCAGATATTCTGTTGTCCATCAGAATTTCTCCCTAGATTTAGCAACCATTGATGATTCTTTGCCTGAACAAATCTTTACTGTGATGGCTTCAAAATGTTTATTTTTTTTAAACCCAGTATTCCACATTCTACTATAAACGAGAACCACCCTTTCCCATCTATCCTCCATCTCTCAGGGGGTGTGGACAGATTTTTTAAAAAATAGTTTACATTTCATTACTGTCCTTGCTTGTTTTGGTGCTCAGATTATCACATATTTGGCCAATGAGAGATGCTTCCCTGACTCCTTGACCTTGTGACATGCCCTCATCTTTTTTCTTTTCTTTTGGAGAACTTCCCTACTTTCTTCATCTTGTACCATCGCCCAGCTGTGGCATCAGCCATTTCTGCAAAGATTCCTGGTTAAAAAGTGGGAAGTAATATTAGAAACCAAGATCTGGGCACCAAGTGTGCTCATAGTTACTGGGGTGTCTTTGCCTCTAGGTCCTTTCATCAGACAGAGCTAGGAAATACATGCATGTGTATACACATACACACACTTACATTTGTATATGCATACATATACTTCTTTTAAAATCATGAGTTCACACCAATATCTCCAATTTCAAACCATCTCCAGAGAGTTTTTTTCTAGTTTTCTACAATTTAATATTTTTATGTCTTTCCTAACACACTGAGAGCCCCAATTCCCAACAACATTAGCATATTTACTCATTTGTTAAATCCTGTAGTACATCTAAAGTAGTTTCAGAATTGTTTCATCCTTATCACTACAAAACACAAACTTACTAAAAAAGAGTTCAGCATTTATTTGCACTTCCTCCCTTAACTCCAGCTCTGCTCAAGACAGAGTAAACGGTCAAATATTCATAAACTACTTGAATTAGTTTTTTGTCTTTCCCCTTCAGTATGGTTATGGTAGTCATCTGAAATCCAGTCAGATTTATTTGCTTCAGTTCACTCTCAGTTTTAGGGTTTTATTTTTTCTTCATCCCATCCTTGTTGATTGAATAAAAAATTTTTAATGTGTAAAACTTTAACGTGGTCCCAAAAGTCAAAACTATAGAAAAAGGTACACTTAGAAGAGTCACTCCTTTCTTTATCCCTTCTGCCTCTTCGTCCCCCTACCCCTTGTTTTCTTCAGATACATTCAGATACGTTCTGCAGAAATATACACATTTTTTATTTCCTCTTTTATACACAAATATACATACACATACACACATATGTATGTGCGTATATATATACACACATATATATATACACACACATATACAAATATGTGTGTGCGTGTATATATACACACATTATTATTATTATTTTGTCCAAACACTTTTTATATCTTTCTTTTTTTGGTTGGACACACCCAAAACAAAGTTCTGATCTGGAACAAGTAGGCCTCTATCACCTAACAGTTGTTGGATTTTTAGTCACTTTCAAAAGTCTGATTGTTTCTACAAATAGCTTTTGTTAAAAGAACTTTGTAATAAAAAACTGTTATTTAATGTCTTAGGAATAGACTTCTAGAATATCATGAATTCTTATGCAAAATGAAATAACTCTTCAACCCCACAATAGTAGTTGGGGGACTTCAATGCACCACTTTCAGTTCTGGATAAAAAAAAAAAAGAATGTCTAAAAATAAGATCAGTAAGGATGTAGAGGACTTAATACCATAAGCCACTAGACCTAATGGAAGTATATAGGACACTCCAGCCATCATCAGAACAATACACATTTTTCTCCTGTGCACTTGGATCATTTTCCAGAACAGACCATATGCTAGGCCACAAAATAAGTCTCAACAAATTTTTAAAAAAATTTAAATTATACATAGTATATTTTCTGACCGCAAAGAAGTAATATCAGAAATTAACAGCAGAAGCAAAAATAGAAAGCACACAAATTTATGGAAATTAAATAACACACTATTAAATAATTATTGGGTCAAGGAAGGAACCAAGAGTGAAATTAAAAAATTCGTGGAGATAAATGAAAATAATAACACATCACACTAAAACTTCCAGGATGCAATGAAGGCGGTTTTCAGAGGGAAATTTATAGCAATAAATGCCCACATTAAAACAGAAGAAAGATCTCAGATAGTCTTAACTCTACAGCTTGAGGAACTGGACAAAGAAGAGCAAACTAAATCTAAAGCTACTGAAAAAAAAGAAATAATAAACATCAGAGCAGAAATAAATGAAACAGAGAACAGGAAAACAGAATCAACAAATCCAGAAATTAGTTCTTTGAAAAGATCAGTAAAATTGACCAATTGCTTGCTAGACTGACAAAGAGAGAAGATGCAAATAACCAAGATAAGAAATGAAAGTGGAGATATTACAACTGACCTAATTGAAGTAAAAAGGATCATAACAGAATACTATGAACAACTGTACTCCAGCAAAATTGGTAACTGTGATGAAGTGGACAAATTCCCAGAGGCATGTTACCTACCTAAACTGACTTAAAAGGACACAGAAAACCTCAACAAACTTGTAACAAGTGAATAAATTGAATCAGTAATAAAAAACCTCCCAACAAAGGTTCAAGATCAGACAGCTTTACTGGGGAATTCTGTCAAACATTTAGAGTAGAACTGGTACCAGTCCTATTCTAATTCTTCTAAAAAGTAGAGGAGGAGGGAATTCTCCCTAACTCTTTCTACGAAGCCAGCATTACCGTGGTACCAAAGCCAGGTGAAAGCACCACAAGAAAACTATAGATCAATGTCCGTTACGAATATAGAAGCCAAAATTCTCAACAAAATACTAGCAAATAGAATCCAACAACATATTAAAAGAATTAGACATCATGATCAAGTAGGATTTTATTCCAGGAATGCAGAGTTGGTTCAACATTAGAAAACCAGTCAATGTAATATACCACATAAATTGAGCAAAGGAAAAGAACCACATGATCATCTTAGGCTGGAGAAAAGGCATTCAATAAAATTGAATATCCTTTTTTGATAAAAACTCTTAACAAGATAGAAATAAAAGGAAAGTTCTTCAACATGATTAAGGGCATTTTTGAAAAACCAACAGCCAACATTATACCCAGTGGAGAAAGATTGAGAATTTTCCCCTTGGAAAATGGGTACACGACAAGGATGTCTACTCTCACCATTATTATTCAGTATTATACTGGAAGTAGTAGACAAGCAGTAAAATCAAAAACCAAACCTGTTGCCCTCAAGTGAGTTCCACCTCATAGCCACCCTATAGGACAGAATAGAACTGCACCATGGGGTTTCCAAGGAACGCCTGGTGGATTCGAACTCCCAACCTTTTGGTTAGCAGCCATAGCTCTTAACCACTCTACCATCAGGTTTCCAGACTAGCAATAAGGCAAGAAAAAGCAATATAAGTTATCCAAATTGGAAAAGAAGAAGCAAAACTATATTCACAAATGAGATGGTCCTATATATACAAAACCCCAAAGGATCTACTAAAAAGCTTCTAGAATTAATAGAGGAATTTAGCAAAGTTGCAGGATACAAGGTTAACATAAAAAAATTAATTGGGTTTCTATATACCAACAATGAGAAATATAAAAAGGAGATTAAGAAAACAACTCCATTTACGATAGCATCTAAGAGAATAAAATATCCAGGAATAAATTTACTCAGAGATGTGAAAGGCTTATACAATGAAAATTATAAAACACTGCTGAAAGAGACTAAAACCAAAAAACCAAACCCAGTGCTGTCAAGTTGATTCCGACTCATAGCGACCCTATAGGACAGAGTAGAACTGCCCCATAGAGTTTCCAAGGAGCGCCTGGCAGATTCGAACTGCCAGCCCTTTGGTTAGCAGCCATAGTACTTAACCACTATTCCACCGGGGTTTCCAAAAGAGACTAAAGAAGACCTAAATGGATGGAAAGACGTTCTGTGCCCATAGATTGGAAGACTTAATACAGTCAAGATGTCAGTACTACCCAAAGCAGTCTACAGATAAAACATGATCCTAATCAAAATTCCAACAGTGTTCTTTACAGAAATGGAAAAACTAATGCTCAATTTTTTATGGAAAGACAAGAGACCTCTAATAGCCAAAGCAATTTTGAAGATGAAGATCAAGTAGAAGGCCTCATGCTTCGTGAGTTCAAAACATGTTATACAGCTACAGTAATCAAAACAGCGTGGTACTGGCTTAATGACAGACACATTGCTGATGGAATAGAATTGAAAATTCAGATATAAATCCAAGCATCATGGTTAATTGATTTTTGACAGGAGAACCAAATCCATTCAACGGGGAAAAGAATACTGTCTTCAACAAATGGTGCTGGTAGAACTGGATTTCCACATGCAGAAAAATGAAACAAGATCCATACCTCACACCATACACAAAAACTAATTCAAAATGGATCAAGGCCCTAAATGTTAAATTTAATACCATAAAGTTCTTTGAAGAAAATACAGAAGCAGAGCTTTTGGACCTAATTTTTTTTTCAGTGATAGATTAACAACCACAGCAACAAATGTCAAGCAACAAACTGGAACCTCATAAGAGTTAAATTCTGAAACATCTTGGAACACGGGTGAACCTGGAGGATATTAAGTTGAGCGAAATAAGTCAATCACCAAAAAAAAAAAAAAAAAAAAAACTGTTATGACACGAACAGGTAAATATACAAAAATTGATGTTCATTAGTGGTTACCACAGATGGGGATTCACTCTCTACCAAAAAATGATGTTCATTAGTGGTTACCACAGATGAGGGTTCACTCCCTAGATAGTAAAAACCAAACCAAAGCCAGTGCTGTCGAGTCGATTCCGACTCGTAGCGACCCTATAGACACTTGTTATTTTTGGTGAGGGAAAGGTGACACTGAATGAGGGTGAAGTGTATACAGCTTGATGAAGGTAAATGATGTTACTAAAATGTACACAAGAAAAAAGGACCTATTGGTAATTGCTATGGCATGTATAATTGTGAAACAACAGCAGCAACCAAAAAAATACGCGAATATATATGTATGTATGTATGTAAGCATAAATTTATGCTTTATAAAAAATTAGGTATCTAAATATTCATGTATATATAGGTGTATGCATAAGTATATGTATATGCATTTATATGATATGATTTATATGCACATATATTCATATATAAAATAAAGCACATGGGGGCACAGTTACAGATACCCCTTAGACGTAACCAGTCACCTTGTGGGATTGATTTTCTAGGTTTGAAGGATTAGGACCATAGACTTGTGGGACAGCTCGGTCAATAGGCATAATATAGTTCATATAGTTATGTTCTACATCCCAGTTTGGTGAGTAGTGTCTGGGGTCTTAAAAACTTGTGATCAGACATCTGAAAAACAGTTATTGGTCTCTACTCGTTCAGAGCAAAAGAGAAAGAAGGAAACCAAAGACTCCAAGAAGAAACTAGTCTACAGGACTAATAGGTTGCACAAATCACGGCCTCACCTAGCCTGAGACTGGAAGCTAGATGGTAGGTACCCTACTACCACCACCGACTGTTCTACTCAGGGCCACAATAGATGGACCCTGATAAAATGGGAGAAAAATGGGAACAGAACCTCAAATTCTTAAACAAACCAGAAACAGACTTACTGGTCTGGTTGAGACTTGAGGACTCCCTGAGACTGTTACCCCAAGATACTCTTTAAACCTTGAACTGAAACTAACCCCTGAGGTCACCTTTTAGCTAAATAAGATACTAAAAAAAAAAACCCATTGCTGTCGAATAAGAGACTGGCTCACGAAATAATAAATATCACCCGTAAGTACTGTGCTTCTTTAAAAAAATCTGTATGAGACCAAATGGTCAACAGTTAACTTCAAAACAATTTGATGAGAATGTAAGGGGGCAGGGAAAGTAGATTAATGGAAACGGAACAACTAGAACGGAAATGATGAGGATGTGAAGAATGTAACCAATGTCACTGAATAATTTGTGTAGAAATTGTTGAATGGGAACCTAAACTGCTGTGTAAATGTTCGCCAAAAACACAGTAAAATATTATTTTAAGAAAAGTGAAATAACTATTTTTTTTACCACCCACTGAGGTTAATAACAAGATGCAGTGGACAGAGTGAGATTTTCTGGAACTGAAGGTTTATTGAAATGGGGATGAGTTACTTTTCACTGAGTAGATAGTGGTACAGGATTGAAAGGGAACTTGCAGTCTCCTCATGATGACTTTTAGCCCTAGGATCCTTCTGTATGTCTCCCAGTTCTGATGGGATCATGGCAGCTTAAAGTCCATTCGGAGTTCTTCTCAATTTTTCTCTGCTGGATATTTGAGAAAGCTTCTCCAGTTGCTTTACATCTCTCTCATGGCTAGGTTCAACAATGAAGTATTATTTATACATTTGAATTTTACATTTGTGCAGTGCTTGGTGATTTTCACAGTATCATATTTAATGTTTTATTTAATTCCTATGAAACAGTAGAACAGATATTATTGTGTCTGTTTTGCAGGTGAGGGAACTGAAGCTCAGAAGAGAAAAGTGACAGATCGAGCTGGGACTAGAATCCAGGTGTTCAGACTTAGAGTCCAGTGTGGCTTAGGGAGGATCAAGGGGCAAATGGTTGTATCACAAAGACCCTACTCCTTGTGCGCTTTCCCTCCCTTGCCTGGTAGCTGACAGAAGACTCATGCCTTGTACATCTCAGCTCTGTCCAAGTCAGTAAATGTTATGTGCCTGCTAAGTATTAGGTCACTCAGAACTATCTAAAGTCAATTCTGAGGGTGTGTATTAACAGCTTTGTTATATGAACTTCTGTAGTAGTGACTATTATTTAAAATAAATGGGCCATAAACCAGGACTTGGCAGTGTTTTCGATTCTCAGGAATTTTAGTCGTAGTAGGATTTTACCTATTCCTGCTTTACTGTGTCCCAGCAACCAAGAATGTGCAACAGTAATGCAATCTGCTATAGAGGGAGTGTTTACATTTTTTTTTTAATGTAAAAGGGCTGCATAAAGTATGATATTAAAGCAGAATCTTTCTTGTACAAAGCCCTTAAGCTTTGCAGGATAACTCTTACTATCTTTGTTTTTTTTTTTGTTTGTTTGTTTATTTTAAGAAATCAGATCATGATTTTCAGATCATGAATCCAAAATAAGAATACCCTGTTTAAATGTAGTCATCCTAATTTAGCACTGATTCAGAATCAAAACATACAAAAAAAAAAAACAAAACGCATTTTACTAGGTTACTTTTTGGTAAATAATAGAATTGAAGACTCATTTACTTGTTGTTTACACTGTATTTAAGAAAACATTATGTAGTACATTTTCATTTTGACACTTCACACTCAGAGGCGTCCTGTTGTTCCTCAGGGATGTGATACTGTAAAGTGTGACTTTTTCAATGTTCAGGCTAATTTGGTGAATTTACCAGGGCCAGGTTATACGTTTCCTACATCTCAGGAAATAGGTGAATTTACCAGGGCCAGGTTATACGTTTCCTACATCTCAGGAAACCTAAGAGGTCTAAAAAAAAAAAAAAAAGAGGTCTAGAAGCCCCAAATCATTCTCAGGGTGTGGTTTGCTTGGGTAGGAAGACGCTGCTTGCTAAGCCCCTTATTTTTTGAGACAGGAAGGTATTCTCCCTGCGAGGAAAGGCGTTGGGGCTGGGCGTGCAGAGTACGTATCCGGGTCTTGGTCAGCGTCGGCCCCTCTTCAGAGCCCCTGAGACTGACTCCTCTGCGAGCTGGACTCAAGATGCCCCGCAGCCTGGCCTCACTCCTCACTTTCATAGGGTAAAGATGGAGACAAATCAGCCCTCCCAGAGCCAATGGATGCGTGCTGGGGGTCTGGAAAAAGTGGGGCAATTTAGGAGCAAAGAGTGTGGTCTTTTCTAAATTTGGGCAGAGCGTGGCACTTGGCAGGGATTCCAGTTTCTTATTTGAAATATCAGCATCACTGGGTGTTCAAGCGACTGTTCAGCCCTTTGGCAGCCAGGAGCTGAGGGAGGGGAGGGCTGGGAGAGTGAGTAGGCCATTTCCCCGTTTGCCGGTTGGGCTGGGTTAATGAGGTCCCTGAAAGGGGGATGTGCTGATTGGATTGGATTGGAAGCAAGACGAGAGGGAAGATAGAGGTCACCTGCGTAAGAATCTAGGCGTACGTGTGTGGAAGCTGCACGGCCTGCACCCTCACCTGCTTTCTTAGCACTTGCTGATTGTACTTATTAAAACCACAACTCACTTACCTTGGCTCCTGTAACAGTTCACTGTTGGAAATGCAGATGGTTCCTTGTATATGAAAATTGGGTAATCATCCACCTGACTCTCAGACTTGCCTGAGCAAATGTGGGTATTGCATATATGCATCGATAGAGGATTGCAGACATGAAAGGTAGGGTAAACAACGAACAGTTGGGAACATTTACACGTCTGCCAGACTTTCTGTGGCAGGTGTTCCCATAAATGGGCAAGAAACTGTACTGCCTTTTCACCTCCTACAGGGAAGACTGTGAGAAAGATCATGGCAAGAAGCAAGGGTTAAGAAAAATAGTAGTACTTTACCATGCTTGATTTTCTGTCTGGGAGAGGAGAACTGGGGCTTGAGGGGGCGATATTCTATGACCTTGTCTAATTCTCTGGCCTGGACCTGCAGGTGGTGGGAGGGGAGCCCAGTGTGGACAGTGGGAAGGATCACTTTCCACTTAGTACTCTTGGCTTAAACAAGGGGTCAGTCAGCATGCAATATGAATAAAGAGTTTTGCCCAAAAGTATCAAACGTGTTCTAAACTCAGTGCTCTTTTTGACCCCAGCTTAGGCCTCTTGGGCTGTTTCTCTTTGAAATGTGATGCCGGGTATTTGAGGAGGCTCAGGAGGAGGTGGGATATTTGTGAGTTCAGGTTGCTGGTGGAAGGTGTCAAGAGCCCCTCCATGACTCCACAGTCTTTGGCCTAGACTCCTTGAGATTGCTGTCACACTAAAAGGAGCTCATTTTCTAAGACATGATGCATGTGTGTTGGTTGACACCCACAGTCTTGCTTAGGAAGACACTGTCATATGTTCTGTACACGTGTGTGGCTCCTGTTGCTGTGCTAATGTGGCTGTACTCTATGCTGTGTGTCCTGCCACAAGTCTGTTGTGCAGCAGGGCAGATGGCTCATGATGCAGGTCCCCAAGGATGCCCTGACATGTGCTTGTTCTCTTTGCCTCCCTCAGAGAATTTTCAAAGGAAAGAGAGAAGGCTAAAGCACGGGGAGATTTCCAGAAGCTCCGGGAGAAGCAGCAGCTAGAAGAGGATCTTAAGGGCTACTTGGATTGGATTACCCAAGCAGAAGACATCGATCCTGAGAATGAGGAAGAAGGAGGAGAGGAAGGCAAACGAAATAGTATGTAGTACCTTTCCTACTCTTGACTAGACAGGCCTTGTGTGCAACTCAGACGCCCAACAGCAGGCACTTACCGCCTTTGACTCAGTCTGTGAGACAGACGGCCTCCTCTCAGCCATCCGGTTCCTTCTGTCTGAGTGTATGACAGAGAACGAGTGTATTTACCCTGACTGAGGGTTGGGGTTTAGGATCACATTTACTAACGTGGCTTTGTAGTTGAGGATGATCAGATAGACTCACTCTTCGCCCTGGTGATTTAGTAACCCCGTTTATGTGTGGACAGAGGGGATGGTTAAGATAAGTATTCATCTGGCATCACAGGAGAGGAAGTTGTGGTTTCCTTTGCCTCAGAGTGAACGGTGTCATTGGGCACACATTTGAAGACCAGGGTCCTTCTCGACCCCTATGCTACCTGAAGTGGTTCCCGCCTGTGCTATCCATAGGAAGCCAATGCTTAGCCCATGAGGGGCTGGGAAAAAACCAGTTCACCCTTCCGGGCAATTATTAAGAGGCATGAGATTCCGTGATGGCCACTTTGGAGCCCACCAACCCATTCAGTACCCCCACACTGGGTACCCTAGAACACTGTCTGTAGCAAGCAGGGCCTAATGCTTACTCAGCCATGGAAATTGATTGCCATTGTCAAACAAAGATTCTCTTCTTATCATGTACTTTTCCTGCAGACTTACTCTTCTGGGGGCCATGTGTGCTTCAGGTAAAAGTGGAGATTGAAATGCTATAGTGGACTTGACTAAGATGTTTCTGATTTGAAACAATCTCAAGCAGCTCATAGCAAGGGCAGAGAACAGATTTCCTCTCCATTGGGAGGCCTGGGAAACGAGTTAGCCCTACTTTGTAGAAGAAGGCTGACCAAGTCCCCACTTGAGCAGGGCACCTCTGATGCCATGCATTCATTTAGCAAGGCCTGGTGCTGGCTACCAGGAGAAACTCTGAGGTGGGGAGGATGTGGTTTGTTCCCTTGGGAGACTTGCGCCCTTCTAGGGAAGGTCAGGCCTGTACACAGATAAATGCAGGACAAAGAGGCAGACACGGGTCATAAGAGGAGGCAGACAGTAGGCCGCAAGAGCTGAGAGGGGGAGTTGCTGGCTGCAGGACCTAGGATAGAGTATGGGGGGCATTTGACCTAGGCATTGAAAGATGGATGGGGCTGAGATATGTTACAGTGCAATGGCAGGAAAAACATTCTGATCTAAGAGAATGGCATGAGCGAGCACGTGGAGGTGAACCGAGACAGGCCCAGGAAGGGAAACAGTGGGTCGTTCCATTTGGCTGGAGCACAGAGAACCTGCACGTTGGAATGAGATGAAGCAGGAAGGGTGGGTCAGGTGAATCTGTGCTTCCTATAGACAGTGGAGTGTGGAAGCTGAGGCTGAGAGACCCATGGTGGAGGGATTCCTGATTGAGGTAGCCTTTATGTTTCTTCTAGCCTGGGACTCTGCGCTTGTGCTTCCATGGGGAGTGTTTTCTGTCATTGCTGATTCATGAAGTGGACTCAAACCTGTGTGCAAATGGTGTGCTAGCTGCTGTGGAGAAACCAGCAGAGCATAGGCTCTCTCTTCTCCTCTGCCTCCCTGCTTCTTCTCAAGCCCACGGCCATTGCTGGTTCAGGGAAGAGGTCCTGAGTTGGCCCGGGGCTCATCAGCTGAGGATGAGGAAGTCTGCTGGTAGAAAACTATGGGAGGATTTCTAGAGTTGACTGTGTTTGTTGAATATGAGATTGGAATTTATAAATGGATGTTCATTTGAATTCCAAACTCAGTGATGTGCCCTCTGGGTGATTAGACAGGAGGAGAAACGTGTCTCTGCACTTCCTCCTCAGCACAGCTCTGACTTGGGCGTTTGAGCCAACCTGAATCCCCATGACCTTCCCAGGGCTCTGCACCTACAATATTGTCAGCAATGAACCATGCAGGTACAGCTTGTTCCTTCTTTACTTCCAAACTGCAGCTTTGATGCTAACCTTTGGAGGTCCACTAGCCGTCTGCCTCACCTCTCCTAAGCTTGGCATGTAACATATGTTATGTACACCCGTGAAAGTACTGTTCCTTCTTTCTTGGCTCGTTTCGAAAGGGAGCTGATACCCTCTTGCAGACTGATATCCTTTCATCTCCTTATTGCTCCACCTGTAGAAATAAGCAGGGATCCGAGGAGGGTGCAGTCGATGCTGGAGGGTGAGAGTGAGCAGGTGGATGGGTGGGAAAGCAAGGAAGGCTCTGCAGCAGAGGTGGTGTTCCCACTGAGCTCAGAGGAATGAGCAGCCTTCGACACAGAGGTGGTGAGGGCTTTTCAGGCCGAGGAAATGGCATGAACGAGGTGCGGAGCATTACAAGATGTTATAAGCTTTAAAGTGCCTTATTTGGTAGGATAATCAAGGGAGGAAGGCCCCTTTAAAAGTCTAGATTTTCAGAATGAGCTTTTTACTGGGCCTGCAACCCCACAAAAAAACCGAAAGCTGCCCCGTATCTTTGGAACATCAGCATTATGGTTTCTGCTCCACACGGTGATATGTGACCCGGAACCATTAGCTAGCTTAGCTTTGATCCAGGATAACAAGTGTCTTTGTGGTGCACCTTGTTGTTTACTGAGCTCGTTTTTCCTGGTGCTGGAGTTTCTGTGGAGCCAGGCTCACAGTATTTCCCAAGTCATCAGATTTCCAGAGCCTCGATGATTACGGTTTTAAGTAAAGACAGCATTCTTAGCCTGGGCAAATCACATTGAGATCTAACTGACCTCCTGATGAGGAGGTGGTGAACCTCCTGAATACAGACCTCAGTATCCCAGGCCTTCTGGAGATGGCAGTGGTATTGGAATTTCCCTGGAACCTCCCGCGGGTGACAGCCGTTTTCTTGTCACAGCCAGAAAGCCAGAGGAGAGGTGTCAGTGAGGGCCTACGTGGTCTTCCTAACCACACAAACTGTAGTTGGTTTGCCACCTGCACCTTCCAAGTCACTTAGGTGCTCTCAGGTGTTGATTGTCTGTTGCTCTCTGGGACCGGGCGCAGTGCAACTGGACCAGCAGGAAATGGAAGTATGATCTTGGCATCATCCCTGGGTGTGTGAGATCCATCCCCACATCTTACACCCTGGCCCTGCTCTTGTGTCATCTACAGGGAATGGGGTGGCGCACTGCCTTGGGCTCCTGACTTTATCCACACCTGCTTAGGATGCCAACTGGACTAGTTGTCTTTTTTACCTGGGTCCTAGATGTGCAGCGTCCTCCCAGATACTGAGGAATTAAGTGCCATTGTGAGAGGAAGCCTTTTGTGATGGCTGAGCTTCAGCCTAGATGAGCAAAGGGGGTATAGGAAGTCATTAACAACAGCAGCTGTCCCTGAGTCCACAGGAGGCAAGGGCTTGTGCTGAATGGGATGTTGATGCCCCTTCTCTGGAGTTGGTTTTAGTTGAGTTTTGTGATTTGGAATTTGAACTTTAGTGTTAGGCAAATTAACCAACATCTCTGAGCCACGGTCTTCTTGTCTTCAAGGAGGGGATGAAAATATCTACTCATGGGGTAGTCGTGAGGGGTCAGTGTTCAGTAACTCGTAGAAATTATTGTAGCGGTAGTAGCACCTGCTGTTGTTATCAGAAATGAGTAACATTTGACCTAAACAGAACATTTTTTACAGATTCTACTAGATCCCTAACCAATCTCAGGGTGAGACCTCTTTTAGGGCCGCTTCCCTACATTTTTTTCTGCTCAGAATCTGGAAGATTCTCAAATATTGTTGGAAAACACACCTGGCCATTTTTGGGATATGGCTGCACAGCTTTCTGGCACTCGAAGTCCATTTCTAGTTTGTGCTTGGTGTTGGAGAACAGATGTCAAATCAAGTACTTGGAGATTCCTTCACATTATCTTTTCTCTCTGATTTACTAAATGTCACTGCCTGCATCTGTGGTTCCCAATGCTGACTGTCCATTAGACTCACCTGGAGAGCTCGAGCTTATTGGTGCCCTACCCCTACCTGATTTAGTTGCCCTAGGGTGGACCAACGTGTGGCCATTTTTTTTTAAGCACCCCAGAGGTTCTAATGAGAAGCTAGGGTTGGGAACTCCTGAGTCTCAAATGCTCTCAGTAGCTGAATATCACACTGTTTCAGGCATTGACATCAAAGAAGAAAAAAGGGATGATCAGGTCACTAACTGAGCTGTCTGGTGGCCACGGTGACAGGTAGCTCTAGCTTGTGCGTTCATGGACTATTTGAAATGTCAGTTCCATAAATTTTCTGGTAGAAAGCTGGTGTTACCCAAGTGAGTGGACAAAATTCCCTTAGAATTTGGGAAATTTTCAAGGATAATTTATTTAACATTTTGCTGAGCTTCAAGTTTCTTCAGAAACTCTGCCAAATCTCCAAGTGATTTTTTTAGACGTATGCAGCTGTTTCTGAATTAACAGTGGAGTTTTTCTAGGACCATTAAAATCTGGAAGCCTAAAATTCTATTTTAAACTCTTCTCATTGTCAGTGATTAGCCCAAAAAAAAAAAAAAAAAAAAAAAAAGCTCTGAAAATAATGAAATCGTTTTACAAGGGAGCTGATTCTAAAATTCTGGCCAGAAAAGCAGGGAAATTTCACTTGGGGAACCATTAAAGATCAATAATCCCTGTAAGTGAGGGTATTTGAGGGAAAGCATACCCGAAACGCCAGCTCTGCTACTCCCCGGCAGCTTCAGTGGTCCTAGAGGTTTGTGGGCATTGCCCCTGCCAGGTACCCCCTGGGACTCAGCCCAGCCTAGGTCTCCATGCGCGAGGCTGCCGTAGTCACCACCTCCCACCCTTCTACACATGCCACCTGGATGACCTTTACTGGGGTGTTTGATTTGGGATGGGTAGAAAACTTGTGATGGGAGAGTTGTTTGGAAGCATAAGGCAGGGCAGTGTCCTATTTCAGAAGGTTCTGTTTTTAAAATCTGACTTAAAACTGCTCTCCTCACAATTAGACTACCTCAGTATATGAGTTCAAAATTGGAAGTGATCAATTACAAGGTATAAAGCAAACAGCGGTTAACGGTGGCACATAGTAAACATATGTCCAGGCCAACTGCCCTCTCTGAGGAGGCTGCTGGAGGCGCTATGACGGGGGAGGGCTCAGCGCTGGAGCCAGCTGCTGGACACTGTCTCCACTGGGGGAGTACTGGGAACGATTGTTTGCCCTGGTTGTTAACAGGGGCACTGTCCCCGCTAGGGTAGTACGGGGAACGATTGTTTGCCCTGGTGGTTTACAGAGGCACTGTCCCCACGGGGGTAGTACTGGGGACGATTGGTTGCCCTGGTGGTTTACAGGGGCACCGTCCCCACTGGGGTAGTACTAGGAACGATTGCTTGCCCTGGGTGGTTTACAGAGGCACTGTCCCCACTGGGGTAGTACTGGGAACAATTGTTTGCCCTGGTGGTTTACAGAGGCACTGTCCCCACGGGGGTAGTACTGGGGACGATTGGTTGCCCTGGTGGTTTACAGGGGCACCGTCCCCACTGGGGTAGTACTAGGAACGATTGCTTGCCCTGGGTGGTTTACAGAGGCACTGTCCCCACTGGGGTAGTACTGGGAACAATTGTTTGCCCTGGTGGTTTACAGAGGCACTGTCCCCACGGGGGTAGTACTGGGGACGATTGGTTGCCCTGGTGGTTTACAGAGGCACTGTCCCCACGGGGGTAGTACTGGGGACGATTGGTTGCCCTGGTGGTTTACAGGGGCACCGTCCCCACTGGGGTAGTACTAGGAACGATTGCTTGCCCTGGGTGGTTTACAGAGGCACTGTCCCCACTGGGGTAGTACTGGGAACAATTGTTTGCCTTGGTGGTTTACAGAGGCACTGTCCCCACGGGGGTAGTACTGGGGACGATTGTTTGCCCTGGTGATTTACAGAGGCATTGTCTCCACTGGGGTAGTACTGGGAACGATTGTTTGCCCTGGTGGTTTACAGAGGCACTGTCCCCACGGGGGTAGTACTGGGAACGATTGTTTGCCCTGGGTGGTTTACAGAGGCACGGTCCCCACTGGGGTAGTACTGGGAACGATTGTTTGCCCTGGTGGTTTACAGAGGCACCGTCCCCACAGGGGTAGTACTGGGAACGATTGTTTGCCCTGGTGGTTTACAGACGCACTTGCACATCTTCCATCACCATAAGCCTGGGTCATAAGAGCTGTGAGGACGTGGATTTAGGGATTATTGCCCCACCATTGAGTCGAAGAGGAGCAGATATACCAGCCGGATTGGAGGATTCCCAAGTCAGAATCTTGTTTTTTAAAATATATTTTAATTCTAAAAGTAATACTTGCTGCTGTAAACAATTCACAGAATATTTAAGTACATAAGATAAAAATAAAATAAAATTCCTTCTCCTTAGAGGGAACCAGACTTAGCAGTTTGAGGCATATTCTTTCATTCCGTGCACGTGAGAACATAGGGTTTTGCATAGGTTCCTTATAGGTTCCCACCATAAGATCATCCAGCTGAAATGGCTCTGCAATTTACATTTTTCACTTAACTGTGTGCCATAGACATCTTTCCATGTTTTTGACAATATTTTGGCTATTTTCAAGTAATCGCCACGATAAAAAAAAAAAAAGCTACACTGAACTATATACTCTCTAGCACCTGGACTTCTATCAGTTGTCAGAGTTGTGGGTTTACACTCCTTTGTGTGGTTATCTGGTTAATGTCTTTCTCTGCCACCAGCTCCATGGGGGCAGAAACAGGGTCTGCTCCCCTCTGTTGTGTCTCTGGTACCTAGCACAGTGTTTGTCACACATGTGGGCACTCAGTGACTATTTGTTGGATAAAAGACCATAGAATAATAATACCTATGACTATTAAGGACTTATTTTTATGTGTCAGACACTGTTCTAAGGGCTGTGGATGCATTATCATTCTTCATAAATCTCTGTGTGACCAAAACTTGACAGATGAAGAGATTAAAGAACAAAGAGGTTAAGTACCTTCCCAAGGCTGTGTGACTGTTAAATAGCAAAACCAAAAAAAAAACAAAAACAAAAACTTGTTACCATCAAGTCGATTCTGACTCATAGCAACCCTATAGGTCAGAGTAGAGGTGTCCCATAGGATTTCCAAGGAGCAGCTGGTGGATTCAAACTGTCGACGTTTTGGTTAGCAGCCAGGCTTTTAAGTAGTGCACCACCAGGGCTCCATTAAATGGCAAAGCTGGGATTTGATCCAGGTTCTGCCAGAGTCTGCACATTCACCACCATGCTGTAATGCCTCCCTACAAACACACACACCTGTGTCTGCACGCTTATGTTCCTGTAGGAGAGGCTACAAGAAAGCATTTTGGTGGTCAAAGAGGATGCCCGTTTTAGCAATCTGAGCGTGACTGCCCAGTGAATCTAGTTGACATTCCTAGCGGTAGTGTGCGTAAGCGCTCATTTCCTAATGCCCTTGCCAGCTCCTTCGTTCCTTCCGCTGCCTCACACTGCCTCAGCAGCTCCCTTCCCTGTAGTGTGTGGCTTTTACTCCAGAGATTAGCCAGCTTGGAGTGATCGTGGGATCACAGAGCTGGAAGGGGGTTAGAGACCCTAGCTTTGTTTTGCTTCTGGCCTAGTGGTCGGAAAGTCATAGTGTAATGTTAATAGTTAACAGCTGATACATGTGCAGACCTCATGCCCTCCAAAGCTGAGCATGTTGCTATTGGGTTATTTATCTCTTAAAATAGCCCTATGAAGGGTAGATCCAACTAAAGGTAAGGTTTAACAAAGTCTGCTAACCTGTCCGAGGTCATCTGGCCGGTAAGTGGCAGGCCTGGAATTAGAACCTGGTCTGTCAGAGTCCAGAGCCCACCTTGTTAACCTCCACATGTCTTGCCACATGTAGCTATCAGTATCCAGGCCCCTGACTCTGCCTAAAGTACCTTCTCCCTAACTCCCTTCTTCAGTGGAAGGCATTCACTGAAAACCTTTGTCTAGGGTGAGTTAGTTGGTTCCTTATTTAGGAAAGGTTTTTAAAGACAGGCATTTTGTATAATAGCTGTAGAGAGTACATTTCCCTCTACCATTCAGATCCGGAATTGTAGGTTTCTACTTAGGAGGAGGACAGTTCCAAGTTTTGTGTCATGGAGCCCGTTCCTCTGGCAGCCTCACTTGTACAATGGGGCTGCACCTAGCCAGCTGAACTTGCCTTGCTTGGCCCCTTGTTTTGCATTGCTCTTGCTGCCCTCTACCGTATCATAATGAAATTGCCTGTGTTCAACCTAAAGGAGTTACATTGGCGGACTTGCTCCAAGAGGATAAGAAGAAAAGGAAGTTTTGCTGCTTTCGGCAACGCAGGGGTAAAGATCACGGTAAATTACTGAGATGGAACTTTCTCTTCAGAAGACTCTTTTCCGAAGATCTCTGTTGCCTTTTCCTTACACGTAGGCGTCGTGTGAAATGCATGTGCCCGTGTGATGTGCTTGTCAAGGTGCCTGTGTTTTCATTGCTTGATTTCTTTGAAACTTGGTCGTGTTTTCTCCTTGTCTTTCCTCAGAGTGTGTGTCTTTACCGAAACAGCATTGAATTCTCCTTTTTGTTTGAACTGTACTTTTTAAAGAAGCAGATGAACTGCCTCAGAAACTTTGATTCAGGCATGAATATTCTTAGACTGGAAGACAGATTTTTTAAACACTTTTCCCCAAATGATCCTTTTAAATCTAAACTGTTTATAAATTCCAATAATGTTATTTGATTGATTTTTTTTTCCAGGTTAACATTTTTCAAGTGGCCTCTTGATCTTTTTTTTTTTTCTTGGTCTTCTGGGCTTTGGCTGGTTTGCCAGGACCATGCTACAGCTAGTAATGACGGTTTCAAGAATGAAGTTAAAAATATACTTCTAGGATGCAAAGATTTTTGAGCACTTGCCTTTGTGAGTGGACTGAGGGAAGAGCTCATTTAAGCTTTAAGCTATGCTCTATCAGAAACTCTGGGGTTAGCAACCCTGCCCTGTCAAAGTCATTGTGATTCAGCAGCAGCTCAAAGCTTTGCCTGTGCACACTGGCACAGTCGTCCTAGTTACTGCCACCAAGATCAGCCCTGATTGGATGACTCCGGATGGAGACTATTTGAGAAGATTCAAACCGAAAGGGTGCAAAGCCAACTTCTGAGAGATCAGAGTGGACATGTGGCACTGTTTTCTTTGAAATGGCCTCTGCCACCTATGGGAATGCTGAGCTCAGGGGTTATGGGAATTGGGCTTGGACAACCTACAGATGATATGACTGATGGTGGTTTTAGGACCTACTGTCACAGAAGGCCTGAGCTGAAAAGAATAGAGATGTTGTCAGACATACACCGCTCGTCATTCAGAGAGGACAGCATGGCCCCAAGAGAAAGAAGACCTTGCCTGAGGTTGGGCAGTGAGTTGGGAAAAGAGGCAGGGATAACCTCTTTAGCCTTAATGTTTACAGAGGGTTTATGAAGAAGGGCCTGGGCTTGATGCATTTCCTGAAGGCTTCCTCAAGAAGAGTGGCCTTCAACTAATTAGGAAATACTGTCAGATATAAGGAAAGATTTTTTAAAGACTAACTTAAGAATATACCTGTGGGTAAGGAATATAGTATAGCTGTTGGAAGATGAGTAGTTCCTGTCCCCAGAAGAGAAGAGACCCACCCACAGGCACATGAATGCTCACCCTACTGATGGGGGCTTGGACCTTGTGACTTTTCAAGGATTCTTGTGCGCTTATAAGATCTACAGGGAGAGCTAGCAGCCGCTATTTTCAGGAGATTTCTTTATTTTGAGTAGGGGTGGCGTTTTATTAACTGAAATACCCAGTGACCTTTAGGAAGGACCCTCCTGGCAAGGATGGGGCTTGGGCCCTTGTTTGGATGCTGTGCCACCCATGCCACCAGGTCATATAGAAATCATTATTGTGTGAGTGTAATTTTTACTTTAGACCTAGAAACTTTGGTTTGGCCTTGACCTGTATCTCCAAAAAGGATCTGGCCACTTTACAACAATGGTAGTCTGTGCTGGCGAAGCATAGCATGAGTAGCAAACACATGAAAATTCCTTCAGGGGACGGATAGGGTCCTTTTGGATTTGGCAGGCATACCACATCGTGACACTGCTCATGCTTATCGTGAAAATAAGATACAAACACAAAATCTTGGCTTCAAAGCCCTTCCCCTATGAAAGCAGCTGTGAGTCTGCCACTGCTCACTTGTCCCACCTCATACCCCCACCCCTTTGAAAAGGGAGAGTGAGAAGCTTTAGGCTGCCGGGACATGGAGGCAAGGGCTGAAAGAAATTCCTGAGTGTACAAGAAAGCCTGCCCTTTGGAGAAGAACAGAGGAGTGAGGCTCACAGATGTGACATTTTCCAGAAGGAAGCTGGGGAGCCTCTGAGCTCAGTTTGGCGTATAGCAGGTCTTCCCTTTGCACTACCTTGACTAGAAGGCATGAGTCTTCTGTGGCTGGCTGAGAAATCTCAGGAACTTCTCAGGCAGTAGGGAACAAGCCTGCCTGGAGGTGACTTGAAAGTAGTTCTCCCGGGCAGGCTGCTGGACTCCTGGCTAACCCTCTTAAGGAATGGCGGGCAGGGGCTTTCCAATACTTCTTGCTCCCTGCTCTCCTTTCAGAGCTGGGGGAACATTGGGAAACCCCCTTGATGTTGATAGTAAAACCAGACAACTTGTAGGTGTTTCCTCTCTGCCGTTATTACAGTAGGTCAGAGGTAAATGGATCTTAGATGTGATATTGCCCAACAGCTCATTTTAAAAGACTAGGTAACCAAGCCTAGGGAGAAAAGGGGATGTGTCCACCACGTCACCTGACGATGAGGACCAGGCTTTTCTGACATCTCGTTTTCTTTTAGCGTCTTTGACCTTATTAGCCTCCATCAGTGAATGAAGTTGGTCTGCAATTTTCACATGCCTGTTAGTGGTGAAAATAATTGTGTATGTGTGTATTGATTTTCCTCTCAGTTTACTGTCTAGCCATATGTAGTTGAATAGTGTGTTGTTATTCAGAATAGGAGTAGATAGAGAAATCTTTGCATGTTGGTGAATAACCACTAGTAATCATGTCGGCCTGAGAAACAAGTGTAAACTTCTTGTTTGTTTTGTGTGGCATTGCCCATGATGGCATCCAGGACCGGGACAAGATCTTAAAGAGAAAGAATGTGACCTGCCATCCATGAGTGTTCCAAGTTGGGGCCTGGCCCAGGCTGCCTGGGCAGGCCTTAGCCCCTCTTGTCTGCAGTCCAGGATGTGCTGGGCCGCTGATAGACAGCACCCAGGACCTCTTGTCAGCACACCCACACCCTAAGCCTAAGTGTCTACCCTGGAGCTCTCCCCAGAGATCCCAGTACTTAGACTAGATTGCAAAGCACAGGCCGTGAGTGTCCCCAGATTTTCAGCAGGCGAGTTGCAGTGGAAGTCAGCATCCCATTACAGAGGACAGGCCGTTCCTAATGTCATATCTCACCCAGAGTCACTGAAAATAGTTTTCAGATTTACAAAATAATACTTCCCCAACAAAGCCCTGAGGTTCCCTGGAATGTGTCAGGGACGAGAATTTATGGCTTCTGCACATGCAAGTGGCCCTGGCTCAGTTCTGCAGAAGGGACTTGGTGCCTGCAGGTGACACGGTAGAATCTGAGGGGGTCTCTCAGCCTGTGCCCCTCGTGAAGTCTCTCTTGCCACTTATCAGCAAATAACACCAAATCCCTGTTGAAGGATAAAGCGTCCACCCTCCACGGGGCAGTCATGGTGCTATGGCAGCCACCTAGGAGAAGGGTGCACACTTCAGTAACTTGCCCATCAGTAATTCTTCCTCTTTGGATTTCTGTGCACTCCCAGTAGTCACCATAGCAGCTTGATTTTTGTGCTAATCTTCTTTTTTTTTTTTTTTCTAGCAGTAGTCTGGCTATGTCAGGTTTCCAGGGGTTAATGAAGGTCATCGCTATAGCATATTCACACTGATGGATAATATACCTATGGAACTTTTTGATTGTGGGGTTTTAAGTGGGGTGTACCAAAAACACAAGGGCGGTAGAGCATGGTGGAAAGAACACTAGATGGAAATCAGGACAGCTGGGTTCTCGTCTCAGCTTTGTCACCTCCAAGCTGTGTGTCCTGAGACAGGTCGGTCGGTCCTGGCGTCTGTGAAGTCGCAGAGCTTGTTCATATACTCTCAGAAGGCCTTCCAGTTGTAGCAGCCTATGGGCCTACGAGTCTCCCGCCTTCATTTTTTAAAACATAGGTGAGATCGTATTGGGTTAAGTGAAGTGAAACTCATATCCATTTATGAAAATTTAAAAAAAGAGAAAAAGAAATGCCTAGTGCAAGTGAAGGGTAAGATGTTTAAATGACCAAATGAGCTCTTTGGTTATGCCTGCTGGGCCTGATTTTTCCTACAGTGCTGGAAAAGGCAGTGCTGTCCCAGGGTAGAGAGGGTTGAGGCTGGAGCAGGTAGAGAGGCTGCCGGGGCCTGTCAGAGCTTAGTTCCTCTGCTGAGTTTTAGGGACCAGACCAAGGTCTATTCCCCAGATGAAATGAGGTCACCGTGTTCTAGCGTAGTCACTGTCCCCTTCCTCCTCCTTCCCCCTCCCTTCCTTCTCCTCAGCCCAGGTGCCATCATTCTGGAATAGATTATTTTGTGCCTGTGGCTGTGTAGTGTCAAATAACTATGATAGAAAAAGTTGCTCTCCCCAGAACAAACCGAATTAGACAATAATAACTCAAGGCAGAAAAGATACATCCAAGAGTGGTGGCCAAAATTGACTGAGAAGCATGGATTACTCACAATAGATGCCTCTGTGGGGTGATAGTTTTAAGGGCCAAGTGAGGCTGGATTTGAACCCTCCAGGGAGGGCTGCTTTTTCTCCCAGGGGCTCCAGGAGAGCTTTTCTGGGGCGTAGTGAGAGTTAACGTTTAGCTTCACTTACCGCCTATGTGCCTTCTCTCGTTTATTTCTGCCAACAGACCACCTCATGAGGTAGGTACTCCCGTTTCACAGATGAGAAAAGGGAGGCTTGGAAAGGTCAGATCACTTGCCCAGAGGTACATAGCTTGTAAGTGGCAAACAAGGGGTTAAACTTAAGTCTGGCCAGCCCACTGCCCCACCCTCAAGGATGGCTCAGCTCAGAGAGCAGGCATAAACGTCCCCTGCTTCAGTGCAGTCCTGACGTTGTCCCACGCAATTACTTGCCTCCCAGGTGCTCTTTGGGGAGCTCGGTTTTATTGCTGATCTTTCCCTGCACTTGGCTGGGAGCATTCACAGTAGTTGGCACAGAGCCAGAAATGCAAACCACTGTCCCGTTTTTCCCACAGGCAATTTGTAATCTATCGGTTTCAATCGCATCATTTGAAAAACAGCCTAGGAATGAAATGCAACAACTATACTGACACCAGTGTGAGATGTGGCCCCAGCGAGTAAAAAGCCGCAAAGGTTTAGTCTGTTCAGGGGAAGCTTGCTATTTTTAAAGTATTGACTAATGTTTCTATGTGATTAATATTAGAGCTATAAAATATTAAACTGTTAGAATGGGAAATGACCCTCGAGATTGTGGAGTTAGTGTCATCATTTGATAGGAAACTGAGGCCTGGAGAGGTGGAACTTTGCCCAGGGGAGAGTTGGAACAGAAGCAAGGCCCGTGGATTCCCCCAGACAGTTTTCTTGCCATATCATTCTGCCCTCAACTTCTGGTTCCTTTAGTAATCGTAATAACCACCGAGAAGAATGTTTTAAAAAGAGATGACTCTCAGGTTTAAAACCAGTTCTGGTGGTTACTTGCTACCATAGTTGGGGATCTGCACTGTCCAACATGGCAGCCACCAGCCACATGTGGCTCTCAAGCATCTGACGTGGACGTTCCCACTGAGGAAGTAAATAATTTTATTCTAATTAATTTAAATTAAAATGAAAATGGATAGTCAAATTCATTATTGGAAAACTTTTAAGAATGTTTGGAACAACTTGAATGTGTGAATATTTTTCAGCTGTAAATTTTATGAAATCTAACCACAGATCATGTATTTCCGATGAAAATATAGCATTCAAATTGAGATGTGTTGTTAGTATAAAATACATACTGGATTTTGAAGATTTAGCGTGAAAACGTGAAATGTTTCATTAGTAATTTTTATACTGGTCACACATTAGAATTGTGTTAAATAAAAAATATATAACATAAAATATATTAAAATAAAAAAAAGACGACTCATGGTCATATATGTAAAAGGTCTCCTGCTGTGATTTTCTTTGACCTGTATCTATATGTGAGAGAAACGTCCTAACAGTGAACTTCATTGAGTTTTACAATCTTTTAGTCTTTCTGCTGAGATCTGAGCACAGAGCAACTTCCTGTTTGTGTGTGTGTGTGTGGGTGTCTCTTAATGGGTTTTTTGTTAAAGCTCTTTCCAGGGTTGGATTGTGAATTTTATTTGCTTTTGTCTGTTTTTTTGCATGGAGTGGTGAAAAAGTGAATCAACGTTTGGTGTTGGTTTCTTTTGATTTAACTAAGGAAGGAAGAAAAGGGTTGTTCTATGAGAATACCGCTAGTGTAATATGATTCTATAATTTTACTCATTTGTTCTTTGCTTTTGAAAGCTTTGCATAAACATTTCTGGACACGACAATTGCTCCCAGCCAGGCAGGCTCAGTTCCTTGGGTGCTCACTAAAGAAAAGAGATCTTCTCCTTTGGTACCCTCAGAAAAGATGATTCTCAGATATATTGGCTCCTTGAGTCATTTTGGGCTTCATCCTTGTCATTAACTTTATTACGTCTCTCGCCTAAGTGGGGTCAGCAGCCATGTGGTCCTAGCACCTGTTCCCTCCGAGCCCAGGCTTGGCCTCGGGATTTTCGCCACAGCACTTCAGGTGCCACCACCAGCTTCTTGCAGATGAAACCGGAGGCCTCGTTTTTAAGAGAGGTCACACAGGCAGAGTCCCAGGGGGAAGGTCTTCCAGTTAACACCATGAAGCTTATACAGCCGCTACGATTCAAAATTATGCATCAGGGAAGAAATACATGTGTTTGGGTGACTCTCCCACATTTCGATCCTTGGTGACCTCTTCTCCTATACTCAGAGCAAAATTAATCATTCCTGACTCTGTGCCTATAGAACTCCTTGCACAGGGTCTTTTTCACAGTTAGTTGAAATCTGTCGGGGGATTGCCTCTCCTGTGTCCTCCTGGGTAGGTGTAGCACCTTGTTCCTTTTTGTGTCCCCTCAACTCCCTCACTACCTGGTCTCAAGCACATGTTTGTCGTCTTTATAGAGTTGAGTCAAATGGATAAGAAAAAATGCCCATGTGTCACATGGAGGTTCTGGGTGGGACCCTGGGCCTCCAGGCACTGGTGGGTGTATTTCCATATTTCCTCTACTTCTGCTGAAGATCCACTGTGGAGGAGTGAGATGTGCTCAGGTGTCCTGGTGGCACTGGAACCATAGTCAGCTCTGCCCTCTGGTATCAGATTGGGAGAAAACCTTCCCTTGACCCTTCCCCTTCTCCTGCCCCTAAGACTATACTTTCTCAGGGCTCTAGTGCCAGCTTATTTGGTTAAGAGCCTTCTCCCTGTTGAATTAACACCTGCAGCAGAACTTAGACATCAGATCAATTAGCTAAAAATGAGTAGAGTTCTTAGATTTTTTAAAAGATTTTGTGCACAGTACCTTCATGCACTACCTCCTTCTCCCCCATCCACAATACCTCTTCTCCTTCAAATAGGAATTTATTTATAAATGATGGAAATATCTTAATGTAAACCTGGAAATCAGGAGAATAAGAAGGTTCAGGCATAGTGGCAGGATTCAGTTTGGCCCCTAGGCTTCTTTTCTTGGGAAGTGTCTGGAGGGACAGAATTTTCTTCTGGTGGAGAATTCCGTGGGCGTCCTTGGCAGGTGTCATGGAAGCAAAGGCTCTGCTGCATGGAGCTGCCTGATTTCCCGTCCTTCTGCTGGCCAAGCCCTGGAGGGGCCCTTCATCACCCCTCCAAGGTTCCCAGAGAGGCTGCCTGGTGGCAGAGACCTGCATCTGGCCCGCTTCCAGGTGCCAGTGCCTCTACACAGTGTCTGAAGTGTTTCCTTCTCCCCACAGCTAGCATGCCCACCAGTGAGACCGAGTCTGTGAACACGGAGAACGTAAGCGGCGAAGGCGAGAACCAAGGCTGCTGTGCAAGTCTCTGGTGAGTGAGGGACCATTTGCCCTCATTTCTCTTTATATCTCCTAGAGAAGCAGACAGTGGGGGAGACACCCAAGATTTTAAGGGGGAAACCTAGAGCCATTAGCTTTAGGTGCAAGAGGGGAGAGTGGGCTCACCCTGGAGCCCTCAGCATTCTTATCTCAAACCACTCCAGACACCCCAGCATTTCACATGCCTTCCCTAAAAAGGAATCCCTCCTGCTGAGGGAGAGCCTGCTAAAGAACGTGCCATTTAACCCAGCAATTCCACTGTGTTCACTAGGTGCTGGTGGAAGAGAAGAGGCGCGGCCAAGGCTGGGCCTTCAGGGTGTCGGCGGTGGGGGTAAAAGGCCTGATTCTTCATAAAGTGTGGTTTTGGCATCAGTGCTTTGGAAGAAAAGCTTGTAAAACAGAGCTGCTGACTAGAATGTGCTACACATTCAAGTTTTTCTTCACTCATGGGGTTTTCCCAGCCTCATGCGTACTGGCTGGATAAACGAGGCCCTGTCCTCCTCTACTAACTGCCCTGTTTCTTTGGAGCACTGCACCTCTCTTCCTAACAATGGAGGACACCGTCACATTAACACACAGTTGGCTTCTTTCTGGAGCCCTGATGGCACAGCTGTTAAGTGTTCAGGTGTTAACCAAAAGGTTGGCAGTTTGAATCCACCAGCCGCTCCTGAGAAACCCTATGGGGCAGTTCTACTCTGTCCTATAGGGTCACTATGAGTCAGAACTGACTTGACCGCAATGGGTTTTGGTTTTTGGTTTGGTGTTTTTCCAGATGATTTGGGCTGCGGCAGTAGGGGAACCAGCAGCGTGGAATGTGCCTAATACTGCCTGCTTTGGGGGAGCCCTTGTGCAGTTCTGTTGATTGATTTATTTTGCTTCCTGCTGATATCCTTTAGGTCTTATCTCACAGTTACGGTTGTCAAGAGAATTTGATCTTCTTGGCAGAGTTTTAAAAAAAATGTGTTACTGGCAGAGTGTTCAACAGTTTACAGAGTGATCCTGCTCATCCTTCCCTACAACATCATGAAGTAGTCAGGGAGTCAATTTGTCTTCCCCATTTTACAAATGAGAACACTGAGGCTCAGAATGGTGTGCTGCTTATCCACGATCGGCCAGTTAGTGAATAGCAGAGCTAGGATTTTAACTGGGCTCTCAATTTCTAGCCCAGGACACCTTTTGCTATAGTAGTAACAGATGCTATTGTTGAGATGAGTGACTGATTTATAATCAGAAGCCCAGCTGATTTTAGTTTGGAGAATATGGGGTGGGGAAGAAGAATCCCTGGCATCACCTCCTGTTGCCAGGGCCCCCAGGGAATCTTGCTAAGAGCCTTCTCTTGTCTGGGTCCACTGGGGTGCTCAGCCTGGCCCGTCTTGCACTGACAGCACCTCGCCTTCTGCTCCATTCTTAATCCAGCTGATGTGCTGCAATGACCAGGGATGCTAAGTCCAGGCTTCTGTGCATGGCTTCTGTGATAGCTCAGCTGAAATATTGGGGGAGATTATGCTCCAGGATTCCTAATGGGAAACTTACTCTTTTTGTCTTTCTTTCCAGTCAAGCCATCTCAAAATCCAAACTCAGGTCAGTATTGTCTTTCTACTTTTGTTTTTTTTTAACCCTGCGTATTGGTTCGTTCCCTTCTGAGTTCTGAATTTTACATAGAATTGCTCTAGGTTTGGTTTTTACTATATGGGTTATAACATTGATATCAAAGATCAATCTGTCCATTAAACATTAAGCACCTATGTTAGGTGAGAAGTCTATTAGATGCTGAAGATCTCCCCCCGCATAAACAAATCTGTGAAATGCAATAGAAAACAATTTTCCACCTACCAATTAGCCCTTCATATTCCCTCCCAGAGTAATTTCTCTGAGAGAGAGATTTCCTGTTGCTTTTCTGCTGAATAGCTTTCCATAGACAGAGATTCAAGAGATCTTTCTGAGGTGCTGAGAATGTTCTGGTTCTTGATCTGGGTGCAGGTTACATGTTCACCTGGTAAAAACTCATTGAGCCATCTGCCTGGGTCATGTGCTTTTCCACATAAATGCGATTTTTTAATTAAAATCATCATTTCACCACCATATATAAAAATTAACTTGGCATGAACATAGACATAAATGTAAAACTATAAAAATTCTAGAAGAAGACAGAAAAATCTTCATGACCTTGAGTTAGGCAAAAATTTCTTAGGTACAACACCAAAACCACTCTTCAGAACAGAAAAATTGACAAATTGGACTTCATCAGAATTGAAACATCTGCTCTTTGAAAGATACTGTTAAGAAAATAAAAAGCAAGGAGTCTTGGTGGTGCAGTGATTAAGAGCTTGGCTGCTAACCGAAAGGTTGGTGGTTTGAACCTGCCCAGCCACTCCATGGGAGATTACAGCCTCGAAAGCCCTGCGGGGGAGTTCTACTCTGTCACATGGGGCTCCTGTAAGTCAAAATCAACTTGAGGGCACCCAACAACAACAACAACAACAACCTCTTGTAATCAGGAAAAACACAATAAATGTTTTTTTTTTTTTTTTAAAGAAAGTAAAAAGACAAGCCACAGATTGAAAAAAAAATATTTGCAGAGCACGTTCTTAATAAAGGTCTGGTATCCAAAATATATAAAGAATAGTGTCAGTAATAAGAAAGCAACCCAATACAAAAATGTGCAAAAGATTTGAACAAGCATATCACCATAGAAAAGATATGGATGGCAAATAAGCACACATGTTACATGTGAGAATTTTAAGATGCTCAGTACCATTAGTCATTAGAAAAATGTTAATTAAAATCACAGGGAGCTACTACTACAAGCCTATTAACTGAAAATCAAACCCATTGCTGTCAAGTTAATTCTGACTCATAGCGACCGTATAGGACAGAGTAGAACTGCCCCATAGAGTTTCCAGAGAGTGCCTGGTGGATTTGAACTGCTGATATTTTGGTTAGTAGCCGTAGCACTTAACCACTATACCACCAGGATTTCACAAGCCTATTAGAATGGGTCAAATTGTTAAAAAAAATCCGACGGTACCAAGTTTCTCAGGACAGTAGGAATTCTCAGATCTGCTTATGGAAAAGTAAAACAATTCAGCCATTTTAAAAAATAGTTTGGCAGTTTTACAGGAAGTTAAACATGTATTTACCATATGACCCAGCAATTCCACTTCTAAGGTATTTTATCTAAGAGAAATGAAGACAGATGCCTTCACAAAAACCTTTTACATGAATGTGCCTAGCAGCTTTATTCATAATTGCCCAAAACTGGAAATAACTCACATTTCCACTAAATGGTATGTATCTCACAAATGAGTAGAGTTCTTAGATTTTTAGGTAAACAAATTGTGGTTTATTTGTATGATGGAATACCACTCAGCAGTAAAACGGAGCAACTTCTGCTTCTGATACATGCAACAACACGGGTGCATCTCAAAAATATTTTTGCTAAGTGAAAGAAGCCAGTCTCTCAAAAGGCTACATGTTATATCATTCTGTTCGTATGATATTCTGAGTGATGAAAAACTATAGGGACAGAAGATACATCAGTAGTTGCCAGAGACTGGGGCTGGGAAGATTGGATTTATAACAAACATTTTTTAGTGGTGGAAGTACTCTATGACTTGATTATGGTGGTGGTTATAAACTGTCTACCTAAAGATCGTACATTTTACTGAATGTAAATTGTACCTCAATAAACCTGACTTAAAAAAAAAAAAAAGAAGAAGGCCCTTCTGTGATTCCTTGTTCCCCAAGCACATGTAAACTCCTCATCATTCCGCCCTTGCCTCACCCTCCGGCCTCACCTCTGACACCCTCCCACACTACCCATGTCGTAGCTGGAGTGGGCTGCTCTCAGGCTTCAGATGTATCACACACTCTGTTTCTTCCCACCTCAGAACCTTGGGGCGGAGTGCCTCAGAACTCCTTGGGGTGGAGTGCCCTTCTCTCTGTCCGCTGGCTAACTCTTACTCAACTCTCAAGATGTAGCCCAAATGCCAGCTTTTTGGAGAAGCCTTCCCTGACTTTTCCAAAGAGCATTTGTGGCTTCCTTCTTTTTGCTCTTGTACCCTGCATCCTGGGGATAGCTCTTGGTGTGTATTTAAAATTGTTGATTTGCCATGACCCTGTATGTCTTTCAGATGGTCTTATGAAAGTGCTGTGGGCTTTCAGGGGATGGGCCAATGAGGTTATGTGGATTTGGGAGACACGTGTGACTCTCACGGCAGCATAATTGTTGCTCCAGCACCCCACCCTACCCCACCCCTATGGCTAGGTCCACCTCAGGCCACCTTGCTTGTGTGTGCTGGATTATGCATCACAGGAGAAGCCCAACCTTGAGGGAGGCAGTCTTCTCTGTCCTTGTTAGAATTTTTCAAGGCTGGTCATTGTGTTTCTAGGTGTTCTTACCACTGGAACCACATAACAGAAGCAATAACAAAATGCACCTTGCTTTTTCCAGGTCTCGGTGAAGACTCTTTCTTTGCACAGTCCTAGGTTACGTATTTTAACATAGCCACTCAGCTGAGTCAGCCAGGGCTGCAGCTTGGAGACAGCCTGGAGATGCCCCTCCACCCAGGCCCCTTGGGGACGTGCCACCCCACTGCTGTCAGTGAGCACGGCCTGGAGAGCACTGACATCATCACTTAGCAGGCCATTCCCTAGGACCCAGGGCACCAAGCAGCAGCCCATGGCACAGTTCATCAAAGCAGCCCCTTGTGGCAGGGAGCGTTTTCCACAGGGAGGCAGGCAAAGGGAGAGAATATGTTCCCTAATTACAAACAGGCACTGGAAGTGGGTGGAGGGTGTGCTACTTGTCTGTTTGGCTCAGCTCATTTTATTTTTATGAAAACATGATTCAATATTGGCTCTTCCCTAAAGGTATATTTTGAGCATTATTAGTTAGAAAGGGCACCTGATGACTCAGTATGAAGCCTCATGTCCTACTCAGTCTTGACAACTCTGCCAGGCGCCGGAGGAACCTCACAGATTTAAGAAAGGATTGAAGGTGCCCTAAAAAGAAAACTCTGGTTTTGGAGCACTTTGCTGCCTGATAAATTCGATGTGATGATTGGGATGCTGGGAGAGATGTGTATAATAAGCTAAATGACTCTTCGCACTGATAGCTCACACAGATCCATGTACCGCATGGTGGGTATATGAAACATACATGTGTACCAGTGCAGTTTTGCATCTGCATATGAATTGATGAATACCTAGATTTTATAACCCATTTGAGGGTTGCATATGACAGTTCTGCAGTTATCTAAAACCATAGAAAAGAAACTGATAGAACAATCAAGTCAAGATTTTACTTTTACAAGTTGTTTATTTTAAGCCCGATACCTTTTTCAGTATGAGATCTGTTGATTTCTATGCCATTTGTTCTCTTCTCTCCTTCCTGCACCGCCCCCCTCCCCACCCCAATCTAGGCCTCCAGAGTGAAAGCCAAATTATTTCTCAGTAACATTTCTAGGACACTCAGGTGCTGGCAGCTGTCATCCAGGGAGAATAACATTTGCTTTTCTTGCAGCCGACGCTGGCGTCGCTGGAATCGATTCAGTCGAAGAAGATGTAGGGCTGCCGTGAAGTCTGTCACGTTTTACTGGCTGGTTATTGTCCTGGTGTTTCTCAACACCTTAACCATTTCCTCTGAGCACTACAACCAGCCTGACTGGTTGACACAGATTCAAGGTACAAGCAGAGGCCCTGCTTTTTTTGTTCTGAATTAGAGATTCCTAAGGCTGTCCAGCTACAGTTCAGTCTTACCTGAGCAATATTTAATAATGTATAGGGACATTTCCAGGGAGAACTGGAAACCTGGAAGGTGGTAGGATCCGTCTAAACACAGGTGGCTTTCCTCTCTGCACGCCTGGAATGGGTGTGTGGTCTGTGCCTTGTACCGAAGTCCCCTTGAAACTCATTAACGCCAGAACATCTCATCGTCCTAACCCTGTGACAATCTAAGATCAAGGAATCTTGGCGTTAGAAGAGACCTCATATCCCTTCTCCCTGCCCCCACCAGAAGCCGATTTTCCTACATAGTACTTTGGACAAGTGATTGTTGTTCCCCAGCAATGGGGTAGAAGAGAGCTTGTCCATGGACACAGTCCCCTCTGCATTTGACAGTTTCTAGTTATTGAAAATTCCTTCTTTACATTGAGTCAGATCTGCTTCCATCTAACTTTCCAACCTGCTTGCTGGTGTTTTCTGCTAATAGAAATGACACTGATATGCGACTGCTTCTCATTTCATGGTACTAGGAGCAAGGCCCAGGCAGGTCTTTTTTCATGTGATTGATACAAAAAACAGCATGATGATCTAAATGCAGAATCGTAGAGTTTTAGGGCTAGAAAGCTTCAGAAGTTATGTGATAAACTGCCCCTCCCTGTTGATTCAGAATCTACTCAATGGCAACTAGCACCAACAACCCCATTTTACACTCAGTGACACTGAGACCCAGAGATACCAATGAACTTGTCCAGGATCACACATCTAGGTAGCAGCAGAAGCAGGACTAACCCTGGCAGACCAACAGACCATACGCATTAGTACCACACTGTTGCCCAGGCCTAAGATACTGTAATGGGTGAGGTAGAAGAGAGAGGGGCAGAGGCACTGGAGGAGATCGTGTTTCCTGTAGGGACAGGTGGGGAGCCAGTTGTGAGGACAGACAAGTCTGAGCATCCCCACAAGGAGATCGCAAGGACATCGTGTCCCTTTGTCTTTGCAGATATCGCTAACAAAGTCCTCTTGGCTCTGTTCACCTGTGAGATGTTGGTAAAAATGTACAGCTTGGGACTCCAGGCGTATTTCGTCTCTCTTTTCAATCGGTTTGATTGCTTCGTGGTGTGTGGTGGAATTACCGAAACTATTTTAGTGGAACTGGAAATCATGTCTCCCCTGGGAATCTCCGTGTTTCGGTGTGTGCGCCTTTTAAGAATTTTCAAAGTGACCAGGTAAGGAAACCTATATCTTGCTGCCAGTGTTTCTGAATATGAAGTGGAGACCAGTTCCATCCCCTGGTCATGTGATGTTCTGCTCTGTCCTGCTCGAGGTGTTGGCACTCACGCCCTTGTCTTGACTTATAGGCACTGGACTTCCCTCAGCAACCTCGTGGCGTCCTTGTTAAACTCCATGAAGTCCATCGCTTCACTGCTGCTTCTGCTCTTTCTCTTCATCATCATCTTTTCCTTACTTGGGATGCAGCTGTTTGGCGGCAAGTTTAATTTTGATGAAACGCAAACCAAGCGGAGTACTTTTGACAATTTCCCTCAAGCGCTTTTAACAGTGTTCCAGGTAAGCCCTCCCTTCGCCCTCTCCCTGAAAAGCACATCGTGAGCAGTACCCAGAGCTGCCTTACTTCCTGTCTGTTCACAGCTCAGTGAAAAGACCTGGTGGCATCTCATTTGTAATCTCTGCCTAGTCATACTCTGGTACATTTTGTGCCGTTGAAGTCATTCGTTCTGTATTGTATCCCAGCCATCTGTGTGATGTGATCTCCTTGAATTGTCTCTTTTTCTGTATTTTTAAGTCTACAAGATTTATCACAAAGCAGTTAACTAAAACTTCTTGTTTGATTTGGTGAGGTTTCTGAGATTTCTGTGGGACAGGCTCTAAAATACTCTTCTTTGCTAATTTCTAACTGAAAGCAAGTTTTGTAATCCTTGGTATGGCTGCTTTATGTAAAGAAGTGAATCCCGAATCCCTGATGCTTTGGTGTATAGTCAGAGGAATTGGGGTGATCAAAGAGCAGTGAGAGCCTCCCGCCCCCTTTTGTCCTCCCTCCTGCGATGCAACAGGGACACGCACAGAACCCAATGATGCCTATGCTGTTGGACCTTTACTGGCACTGGGCTGGGAAAGGCGTGGTAGTGTCTTAGGGGCGCACAGACGGCTGTGCCTCTCAGAGCAGTGTTTTGCTCTCCGCCCCACCTGACTAGAAGCTTAGGTGTTCTCGACCCCCTCTTTGTATGGTGCGAGCTGAACCCCTTGACAGATGAGTTCAGAAGATGCCTCTGCTCTCATTGCTTTTCACATGCAATGTCTGTGAGCATTAGAGCTGTGCCAGAGAGGCAGGGTGGTGTGAAGGGAAGGATTGTGGGCACCTGGCTTCCGTGGGGGCTCTGACTGTACCCAGTTCTATGATCTCAGACAAGTCACTTATCCATTTCTGAAACAGTGAGAGACTGACTAGAGGGAATGATCTCTAAGATTCTTTCCCACTTGGTCATTTTGAGGTATATGGAATTACTGTCACTGCTATGGGTCATGGTTTTAGTTTTTGAATTATTGTTAGTGTTTGGCCACTGATCACTTGTTGTTGCTGTTGTTTTTGGTTTCATTTCTCTCAGAGAAATCTTTCTCCCACTTTCTCTCTGTAATGCATGTGTATGGTAGAAAATTCAGGTATTACAAAAGTTGACAAGTCTCCCTCCCACCTAGCCCCCAATTTCCTTTTCTAGGAGGCAACTGCCATCAAACAGTTTCTTTTGTATTATTTTGTATTTGTTCATAGATATAAATCTGTCTACGCCTGTCTGTCTGCCTGTGTACCTACCTGCCTAACCACCTGCCCACCTATCCACCTACAGATGAATTTACATAAGTGGTGGTCACTTTACATACTGTTCTCCACCTTGCTTTTACCACTTAAAGTGTCCCGAAGAGCCCTCCTTATTGGCCTCTAAATGTTTGACCGCTCCTTTTAAAGCCTGCATAGATTTTGTGGTGTGGATGTGCCGTAATTTGTAACCCATCCCCTTATTTAGGTTGTGTCCAGTCTTGTGCTTTTATAAAGGGGGCTGCAGGAGGTGACCTTGAAGGTACCGCATGTGGCACTTGTGTGAGAGTGAGTCTATAGGATAAGTTCCCGGAAGTAGAACTGCTGGTTTCAGGGGTATGTCCATTTTAAACATGGAGACTGTTGCTGGAGCACTCTTCTGAAGGGTGTATTTATTTACAGTCACACCACCAGCCGTGTGGAAACTACCTGTTCTGGCTACCTTTCCACCACAGTGGCTTTTAACTTTTTGATTGTTGTCTGTCTGATAAGTGAAAATGGTACCTCGTTATAGTTTTAATTGGTATTCCTGTTATCAGGAGTGAAGTTAGATGTCTTTTCATACGGCTTAGAGCCATTTCTAGATCCTTTGCTGTGAGTTGAGTTACCTTTTCAAGTCCTTTGCTCATTTTTCTGATTGTGATCCATGACACTTTAAAAATTGAGAGTATCTAGTCCAGATAGAAGATAAAGTAGCTCTCTTTCTCTGGAAGATAGCATTTTTAAAATTGTTATGCATGCTTATTTGTAAATCCCCTGCTTCTAAAGTGTCATAGATATAATTCTGTATTCCCACAGCTCATTAACTTTGTGGAATATTATGTAGCAGTTAAAAAGAATTAGATGAACCAACGGACATAGCCCTGATGGTACACTGGTTAAATGCTTGGCTGCAAACTTAAAGGTTGGCAGTTCAAACCCACCTAGTAACTCCATGGACAAAAGGCCCGATGACTGCTTCTGTAAATATTACAGCCGAGAAAACCCTTTGGGGCAGTTCTGTTCTGTCACATAGCGGTCTCTATGAATTGAAAATCAACTCGACGACACCCCACAACAGCTGACATAGAGGGCTTCCAGAGTAAATTATTGAGTGGAAACAAAAGGCAAGTTGCAGAAAACTTTACATAGTACGATATTCTTCTATTTAAAAAGCCAGAGAAGACACCAACTGCCTGTTTGCTCTGGGTGCATCTATGTGTATGTAAGTGCATAAACCAAGGTCTGGAGAGAGACACATCAACTGTGTACTCTCTGGGTCGGGGACAAAAAATGTGGGTGGTGACTCCCTGCCTGGCGATAGCAGCTTTGGCTTCTTAGATCCTGACAGGTGAAGACTGGAATGCTGTGATGTATGACGGCATTATGGCGTATGGGGGCCCGTCCTCTTCAGGGATGGTCGTCTGCATCTACTTCATCATCCTCTTCATTTGCGGTAACTGTATCCTTCAACTCGCCAGGGCTTTGTTGTTTTGTTTTTCTCTCTCTGAATTTCCCTGTGGTGGTGGTGGTAGCAGTTGTGCTGGGGACGTGGACGCCCTTACCTTGTTAGCTCAACACCTGCTTTTTCTTCATTACTGCTACGGGGACAGTGTGGTGTAAGCAGAGCTCTAGTTAGGTTTTGAGGGATGAAAGCTGGCTAAGTGAGAGCAAGTCAGGGGAAGGGCAGAGAAAGCTTATGTGCTGGGTGAGCATCCAACTCAGTGTCCAGTCTCCTGTGTGGGCCTCAAGGGATGGCTTAAGGCAAAACTAAATGACTTGTTCTCCATATCATCATCTCAGGAGGTTAGGGCTACATCTATGTCTTCTTAAGACCCTTCATAGCTGATGGGCACCATCTTTGGTGGAGTAACCTGAGCTGCCTTGAGCCTGTTTTTGCTTCAATGATCTGTATGTCTTTTGGGGTCAAGTGCCCACTGGCTAGCTGCTATACCATGCTGGGTAACTTTTTGGGTAACTTTTCTGTGACTCCTTTTCCCTGCCCAGAGACTCCCTCTGATTCTAGACTTCTGAAATCTGTTTCAGATCTCTGCTTGCCCTGATCCAGACCTTTCATTACCCTGTAACCTTCAGTTGTATCTGTTTTATATCTTAGTTTGCCATGTCTAGCACAAGACCAGGCATACAGAGGCCCTCAATAAATTTTTGGTGAATGAGTAATTGTACAAACATAAATACCACCTCTTGATCTTCATCCTTTCACTTTAAAGAGTCCTAATTTGGATTCTCCAAAAGAGTCCCAGTGATGGCGTAGTGGTTAAGTGCTACAGCTGCTAACCAAAAGGTCAGCAGTTTGAATCCTCCAGACGCTCCTCGTAGAAATTCTATGGGGCGGTTCTACTCTGTCCTATAGGGTGGCTATGAGTTGGGATCAACTTGACGACAGTGGGTTTGGTTTTGTTTTTTTTTAAAAGTCCCACATTTCTGTAGGTGTTTTCCCCCTTAATCTTCTTTTACTTGTTAATGAATTTTCTTTGGTGTGGAAACCATAGTGCAAACCCGCCCTGATTTTCTTCAAGGACAGTGCAGTGTGCTAAAGATATTCTTTGGAAACTCCCATCTCAACACATGCAAATCCTATAATTCTGTCTTAGTTGTCTAGTGTTGTTATAACAGAAATACCACAAGTGGATGGCTTTAACAAAGAGAAATTAGACGTTTATTCTTTCACAGTTTAGGAGGCTAGAAGTTTGAATTCAGGGTGGCAACTCCAGGGGAAGGCTTTCTCTGTCCATCAACTCTGGGGGAAGGTCCTTGTCGTCAACCTTCCCCAGTCAAGGAACTTCTCAGCGGAGGGACCCTGGGTCCAAAGGACATGCTATTCTCCTGGTTCCTGTCTCTCTGCTGGCTTTTCTCTTTTATATCGCAAAAGAGATTGACTTAAGATAAAACCCAGTCTTGTAGATTGAGTCCTGCCTCATTAACATAACTGCCTCTAATCCTGTCTCATTAACATCACAGAGGCAGGATTTGCAACACATAGAAAAATCACATCAATTGACAAAATGGTGGACAACCACACAATACTGGGAATGATGGCCTAGCCAAGTTGACGCATATTTTGGGGGACACAGTTCAATCCATGACAGCGTCATTTGGCTCAGCTCTAGTGCTTGCTCCTCCAGGAAGCCGCCTCTGTGCTGTCTCCTGCCCAGCAATGAGCTCTCCCCACACTGAGTTCCCATCAGACTTTACCCAAAAACCTCTCAGCGCACGTAGGTTCTGCCCTGTATTGGCGTTTGGGGTGGGTGCTTCTCTGTCCCCCTAACTAGATGATAAGTGTCTTGAGTCAGGAATCTTCTCTTTTTCACGTCACTCATGGCTTACAGTACAGGATCATGCACATAGTTGGCCCCTAGTAATGTTTGCTAATTGAATGATTTAAGTATTTTCTTTTTCTGCTTTCCCTATGATTAACTCTTTTGACCAAGCAACATACTGGACTTAAGTCTGCAGAGAAGTATTCCCTGGCTGCTCTATCCTGTTACGTGTTGTGTTTTCTTTGTAGCACCTATCACTATCTGAAATGTTTAGTTGTTAATGTTCTGTTTCCATCAACTTGAATGAGCACTCCTTGGGCGCTGGGACTCCAGTCCTCCGTGTTTCCTCCTGTCTCTCCAGCAGAACCTGGCCCATCAGAAGGGCTTGGTAGATCTCTTTGAATGAATTCCAGAGCACAGCATTGTTTAGGAGAATCTGCATGGTGTCTCTAAATGCAGATGATGGGTATTTGTTCATCTTGGAAACCATCTGTTGCAAGCTTAAAAGATTTTCCTGTAGTTTATTACTATTCGGAAGAGTTTAATGTCATTGTAAGGCTAGAGATAACATTATCTCTTCATTGATGGGAATACTCAGTAAAGTTCCAGCCCTAGTTTCTATCTAAGTCACAATTACCACGTGTCCATCCAGCAGAGCCTCATGTTACCAGCCCGCTTCCCAGCCCAGGGCAGATTGCTTCCCTAGGCTCATTGCAGCTTCATTAAAAAAATAGTGTATCAAAGGCATTTCAAAAGTCTAAATATAATTCTCTCACATTTTTATCCTCTTTAAAGACTTGAATAGATTAGTCAAGCATGACATCCACTCTCAGCTGTCTCATCAGTCTGTTGTTCAGTTATGTTTGTTTATGCATTCAGCAACTCCTCCTGAGACTTCAGAGTGCACAGGTCTTGTGCAACAGTGGTGCACCTCTCCTGTCTTGGGGCCCCTGGGCTCCTGGCGGTCTTGCTTGCAGGTGGCACTGGAGCCTTCTGAGAGAAGCCTTAGAGAAAGGGACCATCTTGACTTACTGCCCTCTGATCCCTGCAGTTCTCAAAAGGGTACTTAACTGCTGCTGAGTCAGAAGCAGGCTTCTTTTGATTTGAACACCTTGCTCAGGATACTTTTTTAAACATTCAAGGGAACCAAGCATACAACTTTATAGTAAGAGCTAAAGACCTGAAAATCAGCTGTTCAATCACCTAACTTTTTACTGTTTGGACAAATCAAATTCAACCACCATAGTCAAAGATTTAGCCCCAGTGGGAATACTCAAAAGAAGAGTCTAAGCATCATCTGGCAGTAAGTCAAGCATGTTATAGTCAGTAGCCGACTCTGAAGGGCACTTCCAACAAGCAAGTCTCAGGCTGTCTTGTGCAATGGGATCATCGTTTAAATAATGTACAGCCTTTGAGGAGTCTATTTTGAAAGAAAAGGGGCCATGGTGGCAGTGGTTAAGCACTCGGCCGCTAACTGAAAGGTCAGTGGTACGAACCCACCAGCTGCTCTGCAGGAGAAAGATGTGGCATTCTGTTTCGATAAAGGTTTACAGCCTTGGAAACCCTGTGGGGCAGTTCTGTTCTGTCCTCTAGGGTCGCTATGAGTCGGAATCAACTCAACAGCAATGGGTTTTGGTCTTATACACCTTGTTTATGTTATAGATAGCTAACTGAAAGGTTGGTGGTTCAAAACCATCAGCAGCTCTTCAGGAGAAAGATGTGGCGGCGTGCTTCCGTGAGATTTACACCTCTGAAATGCTATGGGGTCACTATGAGTTGGGATTGATTTGATGGCAGTAGGTCAACAATGTATATCATAGCTATACACACATGTATGAATGTAAATACATACACACATAAAGGCAAATGTAGGTTTTCATGGGCTTTAGTGAATCTTAATTTTGCTTCTTTACAGACTGTCTTCTACAGGTTTCTAGTTTTCTTGACAAAAACTGTTTCTCATAGCTCTGACTCTGTGGTTTTACCAAGAGAATAGAACTAGGGACAGTCACCTGCTACTGGCACCTCACAGAATGTATGTAGAGGGATTGGCATTGTTGGCCATAATGCAAAATTTGAGAGAATTATATTTAGACTATCAAAACTCATTTGATACACTATTTTTTAAATGGAGCGGCAATGGGCCTAGGGGAGCAATCAGCCCTGGGCTGGGAAGCATTTGAAAATGTGTTGTACCCTTAAAATTTTCAAATTAGATATTCTGTTGAATGTCTTCTTGGCCATCGCCGTGGACAATTTGGCTGACGCTGAAAGTTTGAACACTGCTCAGAAAGAGGAAGCAGAAGAAAAAGAGCGGAAAAAGATTGCCAGGTAACCCCATTTTCACCTCAGGTGTTTGCTGATGGGCTGTACTTGGCAGCTCCCTCAGGGAGCCCACCACAGGTAAGGCCTGGTGTTTTTGGCGGAGTTGCTCTTACTCCTTAATAGCTCAGTCCCCATGTTGGTGTTTTGCGGTGATTGTGTGGACCATGTTGGGCAGACGGAAAAGGATGGATGGAAGCCAGACCCTTGGCTCTCATTCCCTCAGAGCTGAGAGCAGGAGCACACATCACCACGCCTAAAGAAATGCTGCAGTTAATTTGGCATCATAAAATAAATGATGCATTCAGTGCTGATTAGCTCTTGGGGGAGAGTTCTAATAAGATGGTCTGTGTAGTGAATCCAGCACGTGGAGATTAACAGGAAGCTCTGAGTTCAGGTCATGCTGTGTTCTTACTGTTAATGTTGTTTTCAATTAAGTTCTGTCCTTCACCGGGGCACTGTTGACTCAGAATCTTGATTAGTATTTTTATACATAGCAATATGGTTCTTTGGTTCCTTGTGTTCTTTTCTCTGTAGAAAAGAGAGCCTGGAAAATAAAAAGAACAACAAACCAGAAGTCAACCAGATAGCCAACAGTGACAACAAGGTATTTATTCTGAAATACTTCTCTCCCTTTTGATTCTCAGTGATTCAGTCCAGTGGGTATCTCCATAAATGCTTCATTTGGACCATGAACATGTCTTATGTGATGCCTTGTTATGAGCATATGAAACACCACATAGACAAGTCCTGGAGGATTATGGTTGAATTTATGCAGTCAGCTGGTTGTTGAACCAACATTTTGCCAGAAAAACAGTATGATTAATACTTGACTGATCTGATGACTTATTTTTCCTTATTGGAATTGTGTGGTCAGGATGATGTTAGCATCTTCCAGTACAAATTAAAATCAGGGATTATTAATAGATGTCTGTTCCCAGGGGTAGTCTCAGAATCAGGTGGTCTGGGTGCCCTCAGGACTATACTGAGGAACTGTATCCCACGAAGGACAGCTCTAGATTTTTCATTCATTTGTTCACTGAGTCAGCAGCTGCTGTAAGTCAGGCACTGGGAATTCAGGAATGTACAAGACTGACGAGGTCCCTGCCTTCATGGAGCTTTTAGTCTCATAGGGAGACAGGAAACTGAAAAGCAGTTATTGTGTGGTGTGTGTGACAAGTGCTGAGACAGGAAAAGGACCGGGTGCTTCTTGGGGTGGGTTAACCTGACTGAGTAGGGGTTATACCAGTTTTCCTCATCTGTCCTCTTCCCCTAGACCTTCTGTCTTAAGCAGAATCACCATCTTGGGGACATCTGCCTGTCCCTTCACATGTGCACACAGACACACACTTTGGAGGGAACTTTTCTGCCCTGTGCTGAATGACAGATTTGATTCTTCACTTTGCGTCTCTGACGTGCATTGATTCAGAGCCTCCCCTTCCCTCAAGACACCTCTTTCACCCTAGGTTACAATTGATGACTACCGAGAAGAGGATGAGGACAAGGACCCCTACCCACCTTGTGATGTGCCAGGTATGGTAGTGGAGACCAGAGATGGCTATCAGCTCGCGAATGATGTGGCTTTACCACGACACTGTGATCAGCTGCTGTGTCTGAGGCTGGCTAGCCAAGCTGGGTACACACTGGGCAGCTGAGGTGACTGAGGTCATGGATCCAGTCCCCCAGGGGACCAGCTAACTCCATTTTTCCCTCCGTCACAGGCAGCATATGTAACACACGTTCCAGGTGATGAGGAGAGAAAGTGTGAGTAGATTAGGGCAAGCCTAACCTCTGCTGGGAAAAGTCGGCAGGAGGCAGCCGAGAGTCTAGGAGGTTCTTAGTCAGCTGGCACTTTCACTGAGTTGGCTGATTTAGGTGGGACTGGGGAGTCTGGGGAACTGATCATAAGTGACCTTGAAGTCCCATACAAAGTTTTTCAGGCAAAACTGAGCAAGAAGGCTACTGGTGAAATAGCCAGCTCTGGGAGGATGGCAGTGAGACTCCCACTGCTGCCACCTTTTATCTGTGGTCGCATCTTAAACCAGTTGGTAGCCTCATTCCCACAACTAAGCACACACCAGATGGGGACACTTCTCAGCCCCCTGTGCACACTCAGTTCATGTTCTGAGGAACCAGGACGGCTTTGATTAATGTATACTGGTAAATACTGTTAAAGTTTAAGCTGAATTTTAATGTCAAATTGAGAAAAGTAATCCCATATGCGATCATTGTTTATTTTATGCCTATTAAAAAAATGTTTCATTTAAAGTAGGGGAAGAGGAAGAGGAGGAGGAAGAGGATGAACCCGAGGTCCCTGCTGGTCCCCGTCCTCGCAGAATCTCAGAGTTAAACATGAAGGAGAAAATCATTCCCATCCCTGAAGGAAGCGCTTTCTTCATTCTTAGCAAGACCAACCCGTAAATACACCCTTTTCAGCCCCATCACTGGCGCATCTCACCGTGACCCTACGTAGTTGCTTAAGGGTGGCTGGGGCTGACATTGAGGGAAAGCAGCTCTCTCAGCCCCTTCAGAACCTGAGCATCTCTGGTGCCCCTCAAGTCAGCTTCTGGCACCATCTCTGGTGCCCCCCAGCCCTCTCCTGCTCCAGTCTTGCCTTTCCCCTCTGTTCATCTCTTCCTAGCCTTCTCTTTCCTGGACAAAGGGGCTGAGGTGTGACAGGGTTCTGGGAGGAGCAAGATTCCCCTCCTCGCTTAACCCCCACACTGGTGAAAGCAGTGGTGAAATGCTTTGTGCTCATCAAGATGTTCTAGCTGGAGCCCACTGCTCTGGTGGTCCATGTGTTGTCACCTGTGAAATGCTTTCCATTCCATAAGACCCTGTTCTAATGAGTGAATCTTCCGCTCAGATGCTTTGTGGATGAGAATTTTGTGACCAAGTTCTGCACAGCATCTTCCTCCTGAGACCCAGTTGGTTGATTGTTTTTTCCCTATTGAGTTTTCTAACAATAAAGTAATATTGCTCAATAATGTTTTATAGGTTGTAGCTATTCGAGTTAGCTCTATGACACTCTGCTTGAAATAGCATTTTTCATACTAAAATGATGAGGTGTTCACCAGGAACATGGTAGTTATTCATAAATACTGTAAGAGGGAGAAGTTTATTTACTAGCTGGTTTCTAGGTTTTAAATCATCTGGGATAAAGTGAAATGCCAGAGGGAATATATGGCTCCTGGGAAGGTGTCTAGAATTGCAGAAGTAGTTCTTGTCAGAGAGAAGAGCTTTGTATAATTCACAGGCCCTAGGGAGGGAGACCCAGGTGCGGGAAGCAGGGCATGCCGGAGCCTTTAGAGACTTGAAGATTTGATGGTAGTTTTTCACAGCTCATCACTGCTAAGAATTTGGGTATCCCTTTAAAATAGGTTATTAAACCGATGTTGCTGACACCTGTAGCTCACCGTGTAATCCGTATGTTAAAGGAATGGACTAATTTTCCTCTAAAGCTGTGAGCACTCCTGCCCTCATTGCCTCAGAAGGGTTCCCCAGGCTTGGCTGCTAATTAGCTGGCAAGCATCCCGGGGGTCCATCTCAGCATTAAGCAGCCCTGAAACGGAGGATTTCAAGTGAGGAGTCATCTTCATATCAAGTTGACTCCGAGTTCTTTTTTTTTGGTTTGTGGTAAATATATATGTAACACATATTTTGCCATTTCCGCATTCTTCGCGTGAACAGTTCAGTAGTTCAGTGACGTTAGTTATGTTTATCATGTTGTTCCACCATTGATTCCAGTTTTGAAGATGAAAAAACATTTTCAAAGAAAAGCCTACGTGTATTCTATAGGTAATAACAGTCTATAAATTCTAAAGTCAGGTGTTGAGGTTAGGGATCGTCTAGCACTAACTCCCCCGCAGGACACCAGGGGCCATAGCAATTCGGGTGGCACACAGAGCCCTCACTGGATGTTGGGGTCTGTGGTGCTGGGCACACACACTGCCCTCCCTTGCCTTCTGGGGCCGAGGACTCTGTGAGGATTCTAGGACACAGTGCAGTAAGATCCTTGCATGTTAGTAAATGACATTGTAACTTTCACTTAACTTTCTAAGGAGTACTTTCTGGAGGTCAACTCCAAAATAAAAAATAAAATAACATTTATGACAAAATGTCCACATAACATGAGATTTCACCAAATCTTACTTATTGTAGATCATATATTAACAAAGCCAGACCACAGTACAAGCAAGGAAATGGTCTCATTCTTTGTGAACCGTTGAGATGAGGTCTAACCTTGGTCTCCTTTCTAGAAGTAGGAAAAATAAGTGGTTGGGCTTCATATTATAGTGGAAAAAACATTAGAGTCAGACAGAACTGGATTGGAAATCTTCCCATGGTCCTTAGTAGTTGTGTCACCTTGAAAGTTTTTTCACCTCCTTAAGCCTCAGTTTTCCCATCTTTAGGAGGGTGGTATCCCCACTTTTAAGGCCTAAATGGTCTCTGAGGAAACCTCAGCAGAGAGCCATTTGTACCACCTACTCCCAGGAGCTATGTCTTTGGGTTTCATAGGGCTGATGGTCAGGTTGTTCAGGTTTGCACGGGTAGCATAGCAGACAGCTCTCATCTGCCTTGATCTTTCACCACAGAGTGGCCACATAGCCTTAAGGGTCCCCAGAGGCTGGAGTTGCTTGCCGGTCTGCTCGGACCCTGTCTGGTACTGTGTCCAGTCCATGCAATGGCTTTTCCCCTGCAGGATCCGCGTGGGCTGCCACAAGCTCATCAACCACCACATCTTCACTAACCTTATCCTGGTCTTCATCATGCTGAGCAGCGCTGCCCTCGCGGCCGAGGACCCCATCCGCAGCCACTCCTTCCGGAACACTGTAAGCTGTGAGGGGACAGGTGGGCGGGGTGGGGGGCTCTCTCTGGGATCTGTGCTGGCCTTCACCTAAGCAGAGACTGTCATCAGGATAGGACCTTGAGAGGCCCATGAAGCTGAAACCTACAGTAGGCATCTCGTTCACCTCAAGACATTCTGTGTTTGAGTCTGTAAGTGCCAGGGAGGTTTCATTTCATCTGCATGAATCTTTATGGAATTATTTATTTTAAACTTTGTTTTAAATACTCTGTGGTAATTTCTGGTATACTCAGGGCCCCTGCTTCTCTTCTTCTTTACCCCGAGTTGCCAATATTTTGGCCCTTCTTTCCCCTCCCCAGTCAAATTCATACCTAGGTTTATTTTGAGATTTCTTCCCCGTGGAAGCATACAGCAGGGAGAGAAAGTAAAATTGAACCAGGTATGTCACGTGCCCAGGAACTCTTATTGAGGAGTGGCGGGGGCTTAAAGGACAAAAGGTTATTAATAAAGCACTTTCAGCTCCATTACTGAGGAGAGAATAGGATGTTGAGTTGAGTGGTTCCATGGAGAGGAAGAACTGTAGGTTGTGATGGGACAAGAGGTGGTAGAGGCTTATTATTATTGTTATTTAGTTTTATAATTTAGGAATAGTGCCCTTTTACTGCATCCATGTTGGAAAGAAACTTGTATGCACATTAGTTCTTGCTTAAGCAGTCCCGTCTTAGTAGTTGAGCGATAAAGTACTGAGAGAAATCCAAAGGAGAGACAGCTTCAGAAGGCCTGTTGACTCTCTGGGCTAGATATTATAGTGCAACTTCAGGTTGTTATGGAGAAAACCTCCATAATCAGATGTTTAGAGATTTGAGGGTTAAAACAAACGATTAGACCAGAGCCCCCAGGATTTCTGTCTTGAGATCGAAGCCTCGTGTCTGTGTTTCTAGCGCTCTTGATTTGGAAGCCTGGCAAATCTAATCTATCTGACTGAGAAAACACGCACTCTGACATAAAGAAGATTAAAAGAACTTCCCCCTGAGGTGGCTTGTTAGTATAGATATGAAGATGAAGGCCCCTGAGCCTTAGACTGTACTTCACAGATTAGGACTTTTGATAGAGGCTCCAGAGGCCATCTCTGAACATTCAGATGGAATGGAGAGCTCTGCGTCCTGGAGTCGCATCCTGAAAATGAGACACAAAGGGGAAAAACTGTTAGGGGAAAGATATCCTTAAGTGACAGCCTGGGTCAGGAGCTAATGTAGACCACACATTGACAAGGAGTTAATTTACATTGGGACCTTGTGGTCTTAATATTTCTATTATAGTAACTTCTTAGTGAGTTGATATCCCTGCTACTTTTCCCCAAGAATGTTGTTGTTCCTTTTGAATAGATGCACATGTGTGTACACGTATTGTTTTTAAAGCACGGTACTGTTGGGTTTTTTTTTTTTAACGTTGGTGCATTCTTAGTGTAAAAGAGAATGAAACTGAGGGGGAAGAACTACTTAAATCTAAGAACCATGACTCCCAGACATCAGGTTGTTGACTTGTAGGTAGTAGTGTTTTTCTCGGCTGCCCAAGTGCTTTAACAGTGATAGCCTTGCTGTGACCCAGGAGGGAATAGGAGGAAATGGCAGGATCCTGACCGTGTACTGGAAAATACCTTCCATTGCCTGGCCAGGAACACAAATACCCAGAAGTGCTCAAACAAAACTTATAAACCCAAAAGCAGAAACCTTTGGGAAAATGAATACCCTCTGAAGAGAACTTCCTTTGAGGAAAGCTGGGCTTTGAAGCAGAGGTCCTTACCTTACTGTAAAAGAAGCAGTAAAGGACTACCCTGAGGCGGATCACATACTTAAAACAGGGGGCCCTGTGGTTCTAGAGTGGCATTTGGGAGTCGTAGCTCCTCACTCAGCAATGCCTATAACTGGCTGTGCTGCGTGAGCAGGTGCCCCCCTGCCTTGTCCCCACAGCTTACATCTGTTCAATGAAAGGAGTTGGCTTGGGTGGTCTCCGTGGTTCCTTCTTGCTTTGATCTCTTCAGCTGTCTCAGAACCTTAGAGCAAGAAACCATGGAGCATACTTGTCATGAAGATAAGCAGCTAAGATGGTTTCTCTAATTGACAGAGCCTTGGCTACCATTTTTGTGGTTGACAATGTTGTGCTCAGCAGTTCCCTGATAGCAGCCTTATGTGAGCGGTCAGACTTCTGGCTGCTGGCCCACTTGCTGCTCCTCATGGCTCTGAGGAGGATCAGGGACCCTAGAAGGGTTAACAGGCCTCAGTTGGTGGGATAGTAGATAGTATCTTCAGAAATGCTCTGAGAGTAGCCTGGACTGATTATTCAAATGCCATGTCAGCCTGCTCTCCAAGTGGGCCCAGTGAGGTAAAAACCTGTGTCTGGGAAGAGCTGTGTTAGATGGCAGAGCAACGAGCAGAAGGAAGGTGGTAAGTACAGCTTTGCCTTGCAGACCTAGCCAGCCCAGCACATGGGTGGGGGGAGAGCATTTACTCCTCAATTACATGGAACTGAGGGGACACGTGGAAACTTCTGGCTCAGCTTGATGCCACTAGCATCTTTATTTACATCTCTCCACCAATCTGAATCTCATCTGGAAGGCAGCGTACTTCATTCAGCCAAAGATGCAGTTACAAACCCAAAATATGTTTTAGTCTCTCATTTATGTGGTGCCACAAGGAATTTGTAGATATAGTGTTCTGAGGAGAAAAGATTATTAATAAAGTACTTTCAGAAATGAGCCTCTGTCTGTCCAAGACATGAGCCTGGGAAGTGAGTGTGGGTGGCTAAAGGAGGTAGGGATTCCAAAATGTTCTTTTTTGGTCAAAAAGAGGAGCTATGGTTGGATCAGCGTGGGGCATTTATAAGCATCTCTGCACTTAACTCCAGGGTGGCAGGGTTTTCCTGGGCGAACGGGTCTCTGACTGCTCGTGGGGGTCTGTGCATGTGCCTGTAGCTGTCAAGGCTTATCCAGATGCCTTTTTCTCATTTCCACATGTTGTGCCTTGCAGATACTGGGTTACTTTGACTATGCTTTCACAGCCATCTTTACTGTTGAAATCCTGTTGAAGGTAATGGATTTTTCTTTGATCCTCACGTTTTCTAAAGCAGCTCTAGTAGTAATAGTTGCAATTCTTTGTTTACCTTCCAGATGCTAGGTTATGCAGATTATGTCTTCACTGGTACTTTTGCATTTGAGATCATTTTGAAGGTAACAGGCTACACAGCAGTGTGTCTAAGGGACTCTTCCTGTGTGTGATACACAGGAACGAAGCTTGAAGTGCTTTTGACTTTTTATTTTTTTATGTCTCCTGTGATTAAGATAAACTTTTCCTTAACCAAAGGATTTTTTTCTGTAACTATTCCAGCTAATTTTTGCTGTTTCTTTTTAACTTTTGAATGCATGTAGGAGCTGATTTTGCTTCATGAAACTGATTGGCAATTATATTTTGCTCCTTTTAAAAAATGTATATATGTATATATATGTATCCTTTGACATTTGTCAGTGGGTAATTGATACATCACTATGTGTGAACTTCTGCCCACCCTTCCTTGTGTCAGTCTGCCAGAGGCAAGGCATTCACCCTGTGAAGGGAGCTATACCTTTTCTCCTTTTCTCTGCCTGAATTCTGTTTTCAGTGGTCTAAAATAGTGACACGCTGTTTTCTTGCAACAGGATTTACAAGATAACTTGAGTCTTTGTGTTAAGATATTTGATATCTTTTTTTGATGGATGGGCTTACATTTACACAACAGAAACAGTAGAGGTGTAGCTAGAGTAATGAGCGCCCAGGGGAGTCTCTAAATTTGCCACCTCCTTGTTGAGGGGGGTGATTAGCCAGGGGGCCTTGTCTGGAGCCCCCTTGGACTTGCACTTGAGGATCAAATGCCACCCCCTAACTCCCACCTTGGAAACCCTGGTGGCGTAGTGGTTAAGCGCTACAGCTGCTAACCAAATGGTCGGCAGTTCGAATCCGCCAGGTGCTCCTTGGAAACTCTGGGGGGCAGTTCTACTCTGTCCTATAGGGTCGCTATAAGTCGGAATGGACTCGATGGCACTGGGCACTGGGTAACCCCCACCTTGATGCACCTCTGAAAAAGAGTAACTTTTGTACCCAAAAAATACCCATTGCCGCCAAGTCAATTCTGACTCGTAGTAGAACTGCCCCATAGGGTTTCCACGGTGCACCTGGTGGATTTGAACTGCCAACCTTTTGGTTAGCAGCCTGAGCTCTTAACCACTACGCCACCAGGGTTTCCAACTTCTGAACAGGGAGACCTAAATGTACTGCCCATGCATGAGCTGACAGTTGCCATTTGCTGCATGTAGTGTGTGTCCTGATTGTGAAGGCTCCTCTACAGGGGAGCTCATTTCCTACGTGCTTAGCGGTCTGGAAACAAGAGCTGAGGACTTGGACCCTCCTGAGACTTGCTGAGCACCATGAGGCATGAGCCTTTGCAGTCCTGTGAGAACATGGCCTGTGAGAGCAATCGCAGCTCCTAGCAGAGACATGAGCTGCAGAATTTACACTTCTCACCATGATTTTCTTTAAACCACTTTGGTTTTTGTGTGTGTGCATCTCGGGAAAAAGTGTGTTTTATGTTAGACCACTGTGGAACTTGGGTTCTTTACAAAATCATCTATAAAATGAAACCTCGTTTAACATTACCAGGGAATTGGGCATTTATTTCTTTTCTCTTTTTTTTTTTGTTCTTGGTAATGAAAACATTAGTATCAAACCAACCAACCAGCCAACCTCTGTATAAACCTTTGTTTAAAAGTCTTCTGAAATTTCAAGTTCATTTTTTTTGCCTTTAACCCGGTGAATGTGGATGACAGTTCTCCCCAAGCGAGAATGGCACCCTGGGCTGGTGACCACATTCTAACAGTGGTCTCAGTAAGGGGAACAGTTGTAGAATGCCAAGGGCCAGGTGTGCTCCCACACCCAGCCTTTGCTGGTTCCTCAGACCAGCTGCTGCTTTTTTTGTAACTTGCCTCCTTCTCTACAGACTGAATGGATAAGTACTCTACTTAGTTAGCCTGCCTTCTGGGGGTTTTATTTTACTTTCCACAGTCAGTTGCTAAGTGAATGTAGTTAAGCTTTGGAGCAGTTGAGACACAGGGCTATTAAAAAAAAAAAAAAGAGTTGCTTTTTAATTTTGGTATATTTGCTTCAGTGACTTAATTATTGTGAGCCATTCTCCATTTGAAAGGTATTTTCAGAGAGTGGAAAATAAGCTAGAACAAGAAGGATTCGGAAAATGGAGATTCAACAAGAAACATCTAACATCTGAAATGGTGGTTCCTGGTGACCTGGGGAGGATTCCAAGAGCTATTTGGTTATTTGGTTAAATCATACAAACAGCCATTCATGTAGATCAAAAAGGATTGAATATTGGCAGTTTTCTGTGGTTCAGTGTAATTATTTCTCATCTTGGCCTCTCCTCTCCTATACTTACCTGAACCTCTCCATCCCCCCCCCCCTTTTTTTTTTATAAACAGTGAACTCTGGATATTTTGCTGTTTTTATTCTGGGGAAATTCCTCACTAAGCTCTTCTTTTGTAGCCAGTAGAAACCTCACTGGAGCACCCATCCCATTGCTCTAGTTACCTACTTGGCATGCCACTGGAAAGCAAGAGACTGACTTAGGTGAGACTCCATGTGATGGCTTCCAAGTCACACCTTGCACTCCAGCAGTGACTAGGCTGGAGGTGCTCTTTAAAAGGGGTCTGTCGCTAAGGACTGGATATGCAACAAGGCATCTGTGTGGGGAAGATGACATATGTGTCTGTATAAATAGAACCAGTGAGCACTCCAGACTCCAGTGCTCTTTCTAGCCCCCACTGGGAAGGCTGAATTGGATCAATGTAGGCTCTACAAGGGTCTCAAAGAGGACAGGAGCCAGCATTTTGCAGGGGAAGCTGCGTTATCTGGGTAACAATTACATTCTAACAAATATTCTCATGGGCATTCTCTCCTGAGACAGGGCTCTTTGGACATGCCAATAATGCATTCATATTTGAAATCTGCCGTCACTGTAATAAACCCTAAATTGGTCTCTTCTTTAAAAATGTATCTGAAATAAGCTGCTGTTTTTCCGTTTTTGTTTGAACAAATTATTCTGCAGCTCAGCCCTGTTGGTTTACATTTCTGGCTTCCTAACACACACTTGTTAATAAAGTCATACTTTCCTTAAGGTTTTGTAAAGAACTCTGGTTTCTTTTCTTCTGGAGGGAAAAAACAGTAAATTACCCATGATTCTGCTTTTAGATGACGACTTTTGGAGCTTTCCTCCACAAAGGGGCTTTCTGCAGGAACTACTTCAATTTGCTGGATATGCTGGTTGTTGGGGTGTCTCTGGTGTCATTTGGGATTCAGTAAGTAATTGTGTGTGTGTGTGTGTGTGTGTGCATGCACATGCCTATACCTAGGACTGTTGGGTCAGATGGTTTATGTAGAAATTTCAACATAATTCTTAAAGTCTGGGCATCGTTTTGATGACCGCATTTAGTTATCCAGGGGCTGCTTAAATTGCTCTCGTGCCAGAAAGCATTTGGACAGTTCATATTTTCTTGTGTTTCTTTTTCTTTCTTTTATGTGTGTGTGTATGTATGTGTGTGTGCGTGCATGCATGTGCTCATGCTAGGTTATGTTTATTACTATCTATGAAATTTGTTATCAGAGGATGAAAGAGTTCTTGACTAGAAGGAAGGAAAGCCAGGTCCTAGTCCCACTTCCTTCAGGACTGGCTGCAGGACCTTTAGGGCATCCCTTACTCTTAGGACCTTGGTTCCCCATCTCTAAGGAGGGGCTGGGACCAGGGGGCTCTCAGGGCCCTTTTAGCTTAGACATTGAAAACTTTCCTTCATCTCCAGGATGCAGCATTTACGATGACCTTTTTCCTTAGGACTTTACAATATTTAAGCTAGGAAGGGACCAAGGCTGCAAGTCAGGGCCTCAGCTCCTTTTCATGGCATTTAGGGATTTTTGGTGGGGAATAGCCAGGGCTGACCACTGTCTGCCTGCCATACCCGCGTTTCTGGGGTAGAGGCACCAGTGGGAGCATCCACGTGTGGCCTTGCTTTCCTGCTCAGGTGCTGACATCAGTATCCCCATATGCATGCAAGCACGCATGCGTGCAACCTCTAAGTTAAAGGTAAATGGAGAGGGTCTTTCCCCCTCAGAAGATGAGAACCCCTGCCTGAAACAACCCCCTATTTTAGTTTTCCTCACTCCCACTCCTACCCAGGCGTAGGGAGTCATGCAGTCATAGCTTGGAAGTATCTTTTCACTAGTATCTTTCCAGCTCCCATAAACTCCCAGGCTGCACCTGCCCTCTGGAACTGCAGCCCTTGCCCACTTGCTCTGATCATGTGCTCCGGCCACCCTGAGCCATTAGTGGTGCTGCACATGAGCTGTATTTGCTCTCATTGAGGCCCTTTGTACATGCTGCTCCCTTGGCCTGGGACCTTTCTCCTTTGTCTTAGCTAACTCTTCCTCTGCCTTTGAGACTCACCTGAGCGTTATCCTCCCTAGAGGCCTTCCCAGGCCACCCCCCCAAGGTTGTGCTCCCCTAGGAGAGCACTCTGCATTCACTTACCCCTACCATCATACATACCACACTGGATCACAAATGCCTGTCTCTTCTACCAGATTGTGAACTCCTCGATGGCCAGAGAAGCCCAACGCTAAAGCACTGTGGCAGCCTAAAGCCTAAAAGCCAAGTACTGCCTAGTGTTTACATTGAGTAAAAAGAACAAAGACAATTCATAAATTGGTCTCTGCCAAGGTTAGCTGCACTAAGTTGTCATCTGTGAGGGTCCATGGGCTTGGCTTAGACGGCACTGTGTGTTGGGGAGAAGGAGAAGATTGGTAATGGTATGTAAGTCACAGACAGAGGGTAGTTCAGTCCACAGAGATCTCACACAAGTTCTGTAGTGGTATCAATGTGAAGATCAAGTGGAATAATTAATCTCAAAGTATTTTATCCAGTCATCACTCATTGTGCTTTCTCCCTTGTCTCTTCTTTTCCTTAGATCCAGCGCTATCTCCGTTGTGAAGATTCTGAGGGTCCTAAGGGTCCTCAGGCCCCTCAGGGCAATCAACAGAGCAAAAGGACTTAAGGTTTTGACCCTCTCCTGGGCTTTCTTGGATCAGGGCTAGCTGTAATTAGTAGATTTTCTGGGCCAGAGCTGAGCTGAGGCTCTGTGGGTTATACATGTGAAAAGGAAATTTCTAACCGACTAACCTCTGTACAGAGAACATTTTTAAAATTATTGTTTATTTTCTTTATTTTTAGTAATTAATTTTTTTGCTTTATCTAATTACTGTTAATCTTTTTCTTTATCTAATTACTGTTTATTTTTTCCTTATTAATATTTCTTTGCCTTTATTTTAGTCTTTGAATTTATTCTCATGCACGTGGTATAAAAGGCCAGAGGATTTTCCTAAGTCTTCTTTGGGGTGGAGAGCAGCTTTTCGGCCCATGTGCCGGACAGTACTGCACATGTAGCATGTCTTTGGAAACCAAGGAGGGCCCCACATACACTTCCCATAGGTAACTCCCTGAAAAGCAAAGCAAAACGGGCCGAAAAGTTGGAAAGTCATATAAAAATGACCATAAACATAGACACTCTTGGAGGTGTTCATGAACCTTCCCTCACCTATGAGTAAAATAACAAAGGAAAGTTATGCTCCTCCCTGCCACCCTTGCTCTTCTCTCCCCAGCATGTTGTCCAGTGTGTCTTTGTGGCCATCCGGACAATCGGCAACATCATGATCGTCACCACCCTTCTCCAGTTCATGTTTGCCTGTATTGGGGTCCAGTTGTTCAAGGTAGAGGGCAGTGCCTTCAAGCTTAAACTCTGCAGCTAATTTCTTTAGGGAGAAACCTATTGAGCATTTATCTGTCTGTTTCGTATCCAGGGAAAGTTCTATCGCTGCACAGATGAAGCCAAAAGTAACCCTGAAGAATGCAGGTGAGTGCCCTGGAAGTGAGAATGGGAAATTTGGAAAAACAAATAGAAAACTTCAAAGATTTGCTTGTGCTAGATTTTCAGAAGTTTTTGTCATGAAAGAAAAGAGGCTTATATACTCAGTTCATGACTTTTGATGTTCAGTACGGAACCTGTATCCTGAAAGAAGGGGATACTGCATGGTTTAAAGTCAGGAAGGGTGTGCGCCATGGTTGTATTCTTTCACCATACCTATTCAATCTGTATGCTGAGGAAATAATCCAAGAAGCTGGACTATATGAAGAAGAACGCATCAGGATTGGAGAAGACTCATTAACAACCTGCGTTATGCAGATGACACAACCTTGCGTGCTGAAAGTGAAGAGGACTTGAAGCACTTACTAATGAAGATCAAAGACCACAGCCTTCAGTATGGATTGCACCTCAACATAAAGAAAACAAAAATCCTCACACCTGGACCCATGAGCAACATCATGATAAATGGAGAAAAAATCGAAGTCATCAAGGATTTCGTTTTACTTGGATCCACAATCAACAGCCATGGAAGCAGCAGTCAAGAAATCAAAAGATGCATTGCATTGGGTAGATCTGCTGCAAAGGACCTCTTTAAAGTGTTGAAGAGCAAAGATGTCACCTTGAAGACTAAGGTGTGCCTGACCCAAGCCATGGTATTTTCAATCGCATCATATGCACGTGAAAGCTGGACAATGAATAAGGAAGACCGAAGAAGAATTGATGCCTTTGAATTGTGGTGTTGGTGAAGAATATTGAATATACCATGGACTGCCAGAAGAACGAACAAATCTGTCTTGGAGGAAGTACAACCAGAATGCTCCTTAGGAGCAAGGATGGCAAGACTGCATCTTACATACTTTGGACATGTTGTCAGGAGGGATCAGTCTCTGGAGAAGGATATCATGCTTGGCAAAGTACAGGGTGAGCGGAAAAGAGGAAGACCTTCAGCAAGGTGGATTGACACAGTGGCTGCAACAATGGGCTCAAGTATAACAATGATTGTAAGGATGGCGAAGGACTGGGCAGTGTTTTGTTCTGTTGTTCATAGGGTCACCGTGAGTTGGAACCGACTCAACGGCGCCTAACAACAACAACAATGGAACATGTAAACTAGAGGAGAGAAAAACGGATGTAATAATTATTAAATGCCCCAACAAGCTCCGCCTGTAGCCATGGGGAGGATGTCTTCACAAATCAGACTTGAAGCTTGACTCTCATTTGTTCAGGAGCTGGCTACCTTCTTCTGGCAGATTGTCTAGGCTTCCTCTTGTCTTGCTCCTGCCAACCACATTTTGGCCATATTTCCACTCACAAGAATGGGCAGAGGAGAAGAAAGGTGGTAAATATCCACACTTCTTGTTAACAGATGTCCAGAAGAATATTAAGGCAGAGGTGGAAACCATCACTTCAGGTTTTGAAACTGTATGGAAGCACACTTTCCTTGTCCTCTAAAGATGTAACTGACAGGTTCAGCTGCTTGCATCACTGTGTTGGTTCCAGGGTTCTTTGTAAGCGTGAGGTGTGGTGCAAGGAACACCAGTTGCAAAGCTGACTGTGGGCTGTGCAACTCCAGAGGCACCATTCCCACAGGCGGTGGGGGGGAATGGCGCCCCCTGGAGTCAAGCGGTGCCTAAGCAGTGCGGAGAGACTCTCCTTCCCCTCTCCAACCTCTGCTTCCTCTTCTATAAAATAAAGATATTGGACTTTATCTCTTGGGTTTCTTCCACACGTGAAATTCTGTGAGGAATGTTGTGTGCCAGAAAGTATGGAATTTTCTTGGAAAAGAAAATCAGAAATACTGTTAGTTTGAAGAGGAAGACTTTGATTAGAACTAAAATGCAGATAAGAGTATACCTGGACTCATTCCCCAGAGCTTATGGAATTCTCCACTGCTGAAGCTTTTCACTCTTTGGAGTGCACTTTTACGCCATTGTGTATGAGTACTATTTCTCCTCAGCAGTTTTCACTTGCTAACAGACATACACTGGGTGTCTACCTTGTTGCTCTGGAGAATACACCTTTATACTAGTAGTGACTGGATGGTTAGTTGAACTCCAAAAAAAAAAAAAAACTAGAGCAGATTAAATGCAGGGAGAGAAAAAAGAAATTCAGACTGTGTGAAGCTTGGGTCTGGGGCCTGACTGGCAGGCTGAGTGTGGTGGCTGAGTGTGGTGGGGCCTCGAGCTGGAGATAGGGCAGATGTGACTGACGTACTGCTGTGTTCACTTTCCACATGTGAAGCCAGAACGAACCACACTTCTTTTTCCTCTCTAGGGGGCTTTTCATTCTCTACAAGGATGGGGAGGTCGATAACCCTGTGGTGCGTGAGAGGATCTGGCAGAACAGTGATTTCAATTTTGACAACGTCCTATCTGCTATGATGGCACTTTTCACAGTCTCCACATTTGAGGGCTGGCCTGCGTAAGTATAGAGAATGTAGTCTTACATTCAGGGTAGGGTCCTCTCTGCTTCTCTGCCCTCCTTGCTTCTTGGGTGGCTCTGGGCTGAGCCATCTCTTCTGGAATGGGTCCCATTTCTGCTGCTCTCCACAATCACAGGCTTTCCCTGTGATTTTTTAAATTTTAAGCTGCTTATCAATCACTTCTTAGCCCATAAACCAAAAACCAAACCCATTGCCATTGAATTGATTCAGACTTTAGCCACCCTGTAGGATGGAGTAGAGAACTGCCTCGTAGGGCTTCCAATCCTGCAGTCTTTACAGAAGCGGACTGCCACATTTTTTCCCACAGAGCAGCTGGTGAGTTCAAACCACCGACCTTTTGGTTAGCAGCTGGGTGCTTAACCACTGTACCACAGGGCTCCTTCTTGGCCCATAGGACTCCTCTTACGATTAGGTAAATGACTAACCTTTGTGATCAACTAATAGGACTCTTTGGATTTGTGAAACAGCAATGGTATAGGTCCCAGGCCTCTCAGTTAGCTCCTCAGGAGCTTCTCTGGATGGAATGGGGAATCCCCATTTGCCACAGGAACTCTTATGTCTGTAAAGCTGCCATCCCACTGTTCCTAAAGAAGGTCTTGATAGCATTCCAAACCATTCATTCATCCATTCATTCCTTCAGTCAGCAGGTCCTTACTGAGTAGTAGTATATGGTAGACATGGACTCTTGCCATTGTGCCATTTCTTTCACTGACATACTCATTCACTCATCCATAAAACATGCTCTTGATATCTGCTCCATGCTATGTTGTGAAGTTCTGTGAGGAATGTTGTGTGAAAGAAACAGTTATATAGACATGGTTCCTCCATTAAAGAGTCCAAATCTAGTCAGGGTATCAAGTGGTCCTACCAGACAGGAGGTTGTGGTATATCATAGATAGCATAAAGTGGCTGGGAATTTGATGGGTAAAGGAAGAAAAGTGGAAAGAAGGGGAAGGTAGAATACACAAGGGAGCATCTCTCATACTCTTATGTTACCCTCTGCCCTCTAAGTCTCCCAGACACCCCCAGCTCCTGCCGTCAGAACGTGTATATACATCAGGGCCTCTCAGGCTGGCAGAGCTCTCTGGATGCATGTGAGAGTCAGGGCTATTTGCAGGTGTTCCAGTGGAGTAAAGCGGGGGCTTGTTCATTAGGGAATTGGTCCTAGCAAGAAGAGATGCATAGAGTTAGACCCTTCATTCTGTAGAGGCACTGGCTGCAGCCTCAGGTTTTGAACACTGTGTTTTAGCAAATCAGGGTGGCAGCTGAGGGCTAACGGAACAAGCCTGGGACTTGGGATTCAGAAGAACTTGGCTCATCTCCTGACTGCCACTGAGGACGTGTGACCCTGCACACTTAGTTCCCTCTCTTAACTTCCATAACATGAGGATTATAGTAATGCCTGCCTTCCCAGATGAACGTGAGGATTAAGTGAGAGGACATGAGAGTGCCTAGCACAGTGCCACCCGTGGGGTGGAGGCCCCAGAAGTGTTGAGTTTACATCAGAATGAAATTTGGGGTGTTACAATAATTTCCGCCTCCTGTTAAGAGTTCTGCTGTACATATATTTAACTTCAGTGCATATTTCAGTTTGGAGAACCTCTCTTAGTTCTTTGGAGATAACCTGGTTGATTGCTTGTTGTCTTTGCCCGCGTGTACATAGTTTTCAGTTCTACCAATGTCTTACATGAGCTGCTCTTCCTCTCTTCTACCTGTGAATAGAAAGGAATGCTACTGGATATTTGTGAAGTCTTTTGGTTTTCATCCCTCAAGACAGTCAAATAACACACCCCAGGTGCTCTCTCCTCTAGATGCCGGGCTAACTGGGATGCTAAGGGGGAAGCCCCAGAGACTTGGCTTGTGTCCAGGGGCCTCGGAGTGGGCTCCCAGCAAGGAGTTCGACAGTCATCGGTCACAGAAAGAGTACAGAAGAGGACGATGCCTGGGAAGGCAGCAGGGCTGGGCCATTGGGCTGAGTGGGGTTGGCAGGTGCTCACTGGGTTTCTTTGCTCTCCAGATTGCTGTATAAAGCTATTGACTCAAACGGTGAGAACGTCGGCCCGATCTACAACTACCGCGTGGAGATCTCCATCTTCTTCATCATCTACATCATCATTGTGGCTTTCTTCATGATGAACATCTTTGTGGGTTTCGTCATCGTTACGTTTCAGGAGCAGGGAGAAAAAGAGTATAAGAACTGTGAGCTGGACAAAAATCAGGTTAAAGTCACACACTGTTTGGGCTTCTGTCCCTTGAGCAAGAAAACAGCACCTTCTGTTTTGGCTGTTTTCCCCATGCACAGAGAGGGGTGCCCACCTACTCTCTGTCCCTGGTGCTTGGGGCCTGTTCAGAGCACATTCTGAGTCAGTTTGAGTCATCACTGCTGAGAGATAGGTTTCTAGGTACATATTAGACTTTGTAATTATGAAATCTATTCCCAGACCTGTGGATGAAAAATCATAGAAGGCTTAGGTCACCTTTTGTGGTCATGACCTACCAGTGACAGCCTAGAAACTTACTGAGTGGTATGCCCAAGGGCAAGGAAGCACCTGCCCAAACTTCCACAGTCCCTACTAGGAGAAAATCTTTTATATCCACTTTGGGCAGGGTTTCTCGGCCTTGGCAGGATTGAGACTCTGGGCTGAATAGTTTCCTCTTGTGCATCCTGTGCATCGTAGGCTGTTCAGCAGCATCCCTGGTCTCTGCCTACTAAATGCTGGCAGCATTCCCACCAGTTGTGACAACCAAAAGCAACTCCAGACATTTCCAGATGCCCCTGGGGAGCAAAATTGCCCCTGATTAAGAACCACTGAATTGGGGGAAGTACCCTATAACAGCACAGGAAAAGTCACTCCCTTTGAACTTGGGACTAAGGTAGCTGTGGTATCTTTCACTCTTTACCCATCTTGTCTTTACCAGTCTGATAGAGGTAGGGGTGCTTGGCTCTGATTACATGATAATACGAGGGAGTCAGGAGACCTGAGTTCTAGTCCTGCTCTACCTGGGCCTTCACTATAACTTTGGGTGGATCTGGGGCTTGCTCCCTTATTTCTAAGTTGAGGGCATTAAGGAGTTTCTCTTCAGAGGTTCATTTCAGCCCTAAAAAAAGAGTCTGTAAGATCTAGATTCTGTTCTGGGAGTCCCCCCAGCTGCCCGCCAGGTTCTCTATCTTTGTTCTGATAATGACTTTAGTGGGCAAGAATGATCTGCCTGCCAGGACTCCTGAGGGGAAGTGACCATGGTATGATGAGGCGGTCTGTCCTGTGATGCACTTGTGCCCACTCGGGGAGATGTGAGGGCAGTGCTTGCTTGGCTTATAGGAAGATATTACTTTGAGTTGTCCAGGTGTCCCTTCAGATTCCACCAGTGACAGTCAGAGAAAGGACTGGACCAGCTCTTTGGCTACTCAAGGAAAAAGAGTGTCAGGGCAAGACTCAGGCCCAGGCCAGCAGGCCTGGCCAGAGGTATAAGCGTTGACGTCCAGAACAGGCTCTAGTAGGGGATTCCTGGAGTCAGAATGCGAGGCCAGAGCAGGGCCAGATTCCCATCTGAAGTCAGAACTGAGAATCAAAGCAGGAGGGTAGGTAGCAGGCCTAGAATCTAGGAACAAGTAGGACCTTGATTCTGAGCGGGAGACACCCTCTGACCTTGCTAAAAGAATAGACCAGCCTCAGCCCCCAGGGTGGGTGGGAAAGAGAGTGCTCTGGCTAGATCCCCATCTGCATTCAGTTCAGCTATTGTTCCTGGCAGAATCTGGGGGATTCTAAGATGAGCATGACAAGGACCCTAGCCTCAAAATCTCCTGGATGGACACATAGTGCATCATAAGACAATTATGGTTAACTCGTTCCAGCTCCTGAGAGGTGCTCCCTGTAGGTTCATCCTGCGGAAGTTGTGGGCCGACAGCCTCAGGCAGTGATCCCAGCCCGTCTGGTTCTTGAGGATTTCTGTGTCTCTCATTATTGGGCTTCCTGTCTTGGATAACAGCATAGGCATGAGAGCTAGAGATGTAATCCACCAGTTGAGGAGAAAGGAAATCCTAAGGCCTGGCTTAAGTCCTTACTTCTCTGTATATTCACTGAAGGATTTCAGGCAAGACAGGTAAAAGCTCTGGGCCTCAATTTTTAGTCAGTGAAATGGGGGCCAAATGGGTGTTCTGCTTACCCCCAAGGTGGCTACGAGGATCAGATGGGGTAAAGGAGGAGGGACCCTCTCCAGTGACTCTGAGCAGTGCCAGTGGGAAGAACGGTGGTTGCTCATAGCAGTTTGCACCAACATCCATGGGCACTTCTGAGTAGGTGTTGAGTCGGCTCTTTCAGAGAAGATGTGAACTGTGTTCTCTTTCCGTAGAAACGCGCAAAACTCTATTTTTGCTCTTTTCTGCCGTTGCAGCGTCAGTGCGTTGAATATGCCTTGAAAGCTCGTCCTTTGCGGAGATACATCCCGAAAAACCCCTACCAGTACAAGTTCTGGTACGTGGTGAACTCCTCGCCTTTCGAATACATGATGTTTGTCCTCATCATGCTCAACACACTCTGCTTGGCCATGCAGGTAAAAATGGAGACAACTGTAGGGATCAAGTCTGGGGCCTTCTGCACAGCCCCATGCCTCAGTCCTGAGGATAGAATGCAACCCTGCTTGCAGAACAATGGGGTTGATTTTCTGATGAGTCTGGGCTACATACAGTCTGTCCAGAGCTCTATGCTAGTTAACAGTTGTTGTGGTAGGAGTTTAAGATTGCTTTTTGTTTACAAGGTAAACAGCATGATGGCAGGTTATATTTTTATGGAGGCTGAGTGTGGCATTCAAGTCTATAAACATGTATTATGGACCTCCTGTGGCCAGGTACTGTTGGGGACTCAAGCTCTGGAAGTAGATAGGAGTTTCAGTTCTAACTTTACTCCTTACCAGCTGGATGGCCTTGGGAAAGTTATTTAAATTCCTTGGACCTTGCTTTCTTTATTGGTAAAATGGGGGTGTCCATTGTATACCTCAGAGATGAGGGTCAAGCTAGATAATTTGTGTTAGTCACTTAATTCTGGGACTGACATAGAGTGAACACACCAAGAATAAGTCACGTTTCGGTCCTTAAGGAGCTCTCAGAACGGTGGTGGAGAATTTCCCAGTTTATGAAGAATCCATACTTGACCTGACCTGCATTACAGTTAACTTCTTGCTCACAATGGGGTCCAACAATGCAACCCACTTTAACTGGCTGAGTTGAAATACAGCGTGATATTAACAGTGAACATTTCCAGAAGTTACGTTGTCCAGTAGATACTGCATTAGGACAGAAGGCAGAGGCCAAGGTCTCTATCTAGTTTTCTAGCCAACTTTAAGAACTTGGGTAAAACAAATTACCCCTCAGTTCTGTCTGAAAAATGAGTCTAAGGATATTGTTATTGTTATTAGCTGCCATTGAGTTGGCCCCCGACTCATGGTGACCCCCCTGACTCATGGTGACCCCATAAACAACAGAAAGAAGTGCTGCCTAGTCCTGCACCACCTGCATGATAGGTTGTGGATCAGACCACTATGATCCATAGAGTTTTCATCGGTTGATTTTTGGGAGTAGATAGCCAGGCCTTTCTTCCTAATTTGCCTTAGATGGACGCTCTGCTGAAACCTGTTCAGCCTCATACCAAAACACAGCCTCCGCTGAAAGACAGGTGGTGGCTGCAGTTGAGGTACGTTGGCCGGGAATTGGACCCAGCTCTCCTGCATGGAAGGCAAAGAAGGATTCTGCCACTGAACCCCCACACCGTTAGGTCTAAGGATAGTCAAGGAGAAAATTGGGGGCACTTTTCTTAAATTTAAGAATTCTTTATGAATGAGAGGGACCATATGCTGATAGTGTTTTGTGCTGAGGGAAAATGTGAATTCAAGGTAATACCGCCTTTTGTTAAGCATAAACTAGCGCTTCTGTTAAAGCCATTAATGTGAATGGCATAAAATTTATCCGTAACCAAATTCTACCTTTATTCACAGACGTTTTGGTGGTTTTTGTATAGTGTCTTGATCTAGCCCTGACATATAAACGCTACCTGAAGAGAGGGTGACTTCTCTTTTTCCTGAACAGAGAAAACGGATGTATTTTCCCCCTTTATTATTAGATCGTAATCTCCCCATTCACCTTTGTCTCATCAGTGAATTTTTGCACTTTGTGGGGAGTTAGCCACGGGACTTGGACCTCTCAGTGCCCATCAGATCAAATCATTGAGAGAGGCTTGGAGAGGTTGCCTCCGTATCTGAGCACAAGACACCTGCAGGGACTTAGAGGGCTGGGGAGCTTTCGTCTAGAAATCTCTGGAATGGGCATCCGAGAACCATGCCTCTGTTTTCCTCCACAGCACTATGAGCAGTCTAAGATGTTTAATGACGCCATGGACATCCTGAACATGGTCTTCACTGGGGTGTTCACCGTTGAGATGGTTTTAAAAGTCATTGCATTTAAACCTAAGGTGAGTTGCTGAGCCCTCTTCCCAAAGGCTGTTGCTGAATCCTCAGAGAAGCACCCACTTCCTGTTAGTCTTGTGTTACTGCGTTGTGCTGAATTGCTCTAGTTGCTAATTGGGTTATCACCTTAGAACATTAAAATCTGATTAGGGCATCTGTATACATGTGGGAAAATAAATCTGCAAAAACAATTCTGAGAAAAAGGAGGGAGGAGAGAATTGGGAATTTGTAAAAGGGAGATTGTTTCAAAACCTGATTTTCTGTTTCTAGAACAGCATGATCATGCTGTCTCAGAGAAAATTGCCTCATTACTTGAGTCCTGGAAGAAGTAAATTTTTAACATACTCCATCAGAAAGAATAGAATTGGGCCCTGATTTCACTTTCAGATTTTGAGCATAAAGACTGGTTGTATTCGTTCTTCTTGGTCTACGGCATTCTTTACACCTTTTAGGGACACACACCTTTTTAGGGAAGTTGTAATACCAGCTGCAGACCTCTCGTCCATACCAAGTGAGAAACCAGGATCCCCTAGACTGCTTCAGGGTCTTTTGTTTAATTCAGAAAAATTTTCACTTTAAAACAAAGCAAGACATGAAATTTGTTAAATTTTGTTAGACTACTTAGCATACTGTGTCTCTGCAAAATGAGGATGCCAGCAGCCGTATTTCATAGGGTTGTGGTGAGAAGCAGAGAATTATTCCATGTGCAGTGCTTAGGAGACTGCCTGGCACGTAGCGCGGTGCTATCCAAGTGTCAGTTACTGCTGCTGTCACCCTCACCATCAAGCAGCGACATTCCCTCATTCTAAAACCCGAAGCAGAGGAGCAAATCCTGGCTGAGCTGTGGGACTCCTGACCCTCAGTTTCTTATAAAGCAGAGCCCCAGACTGTCCGAGTTAGAGAATGACAGAGTTCAGTGACCCGGTTATTTGTTTAACTGTGCGTAAGGCAGCCAATAAGACTAAGCAATACGTAGGTTACACAACGGATGGGTTCACATACTCCGTAGTTACCTGGAATTCTGATTCAAAACTGTTCCTTTCTTTAATTTGAATTAACTTCTGTGCGATCTATATCAGATCTTTGTGGACCAAAAAGAAAGGACACTAGTAAGTGATGAATTGGGGTGATTGCAGTGGGGTCACATTCGGCACTTCATGCATGGCCGGACGTTATTTACTGTGACTTGTCCAAATCTACGTACATAAAGATTTCCTCCTTCTCCCAATTCATTTTAACTTCCTTTGGGATTTTGGTTTGCTTCCCTCTCACCTTTGCTCCTTTGAACAATATTTGTCTCTACTGATGGAAAGGTTGTAAGTCAGAGTATTGAAAGTACTTGAGAAATGCAATCAGAACGTTTCCTAGACGCCCTGTGCTGTGTCTTCCCTCGCCTAGGGATTGAGCTCCAACGTTTTTGGAAGCTTGTTCCAGGCCGAGAAGAAAGCATGCTCACCCACAGCGTGCGTGCGTGTGTGTGGGTGTGGGTGTGGGTGTGCACGCGCACGCGTGTACGCGTATGCTTCTAGCAGGCCATTGCATTGGTTATCCTGTAGCACACTGCTTTTCCCAGTAAATTGCTGACACCAAACCAAGGAGAGCCCAGTGACGTGAGAGCAGATCAGTGATACCAAGGAGGAAATGAGTTGCTAATTTATAATCAGCTCTGCTAGATCAGAATTGTAAAATGGGTGATTTCCACTAGAAATTGTGCTGCTTTGTCATTTTACTGAGCAGGATATTTTGGTAGCATAAGATAACCACAGATTACAATTGATAGAAGTTTTGAAACAACAATAACGGCATCTCTATGCCTGAAGAGATTGTTGCTATGTTTGCTGAAGCCAGGGCAGATAGCTTTTCTACAGTTATGTGCCTGGAGGAGTGGGAGAGTATCAATTCACCGAGAAGTAAAGCTCTTTGTAAAACCCTCCCTGATATTGTTTCTTGTTCGTCTCTTCAGTATTAACAGACCAAACCTAAGTGAAGAAACAGCCTTTCACGTAGAAGTCGGTGAGGCCTCGCTCCTTCCTAATTGATGGGATAGTCAGGCTGAAGAATGGTGTTGTAAAAGTTAGAGAGGGAAGAATCTTCCAAGAAGAAGGCCACATGGACCAAAGGGTTGGGTAACTCTGGCACTTCATTTTCTTCTCAGGAAACACTGAAAGGTGTTGTGAAGAGTTTTTGTACAAGGGGCCTTATTTCCAGGCTCCCTTGGGGCATCTTGTCCGTATCTCTGTTAGGAGAAACAGGGGTTGTAGTATAATTTGTTTTGTAATACGAATACAGAAAGTGAAGCTAGACAAAATTCTTACTGGTAGGTGAGAAGGAATTTGGCGGAACAAGGGCTAGAAATGAGAAACTTGACCCTGAGGGCTACTTTTAATTAGCAGAGAACACGCGGGACGAAAAGAACGAGGTGAGATGGCCCAGCACCTACAGGCTAGGAGGGAGGGGGATGGAGGTAGGAAGCAGAGCTGGCATGGTAGAGGAGGCAGTGTCATTTCATGGGAGTTGTTGTCTGTGAGCACTGGTCAGGCAAGGGTGGAAGGTGGTGAGAAGCTGAAGAGAAAAGGAATGAGGGAAAAGCAAGCAGGTTATTTATTGTATCTGCTCCCCAAGGGAAGATCCACCAGTTGGAAACTGACCTCACGTACTTTAGATTGTGCTTTCTATTTGGAGCTGACTACGCCCCCACAGGGCTTTAAAAGTAGGCCAAAATTTAGGAATAGACAAGCCCATCCCCCCTCGCCTTTCCCTCTAGTACCCCAGGGGAAGCCACTGGAACTCTCCAGTGAATTCTTTTGCTCCAAGGAGGGAGATTCAGGAGGAAAGGCCTTTGTCAAAGTAGCAGCTCCAGTGGGTATAAAGAGCAGTTCTGTGGAGTCAGAGAAGGTCCTGGTTTGTCTCAAGTTCTCTCCTCAGGCTTCCAGATGTCATCTTCCTGGTGTTCCGTCCAACATGTGTTCTGGGCCAGGCTACCTGCCTTGGTTGTGGGCTTTTCTCCATCAAGCCACACTTTGTTCCCGAGTCTTAGTCTTTAAAGCATTTTGATCTTGATTCGACCTTGAAAAAGTCTTATTTATGCTCCTAGCCACTTGAGCTTGGAGAAAGTAAGAACAGTGGGGATTGTGTGAAAAAGAGAGTATTCTGGTGCTGTCCTTGTGCTTCTGGGCAGAGCTGCTGGTTAGTTTCACTGGGTCATCTGGTCCTGTCTGCTCCCAGGGCAGTGCTCTCTGTTACAGGTCCCTGAGAGGAACAAGGCTCCGTAATAAAGCCCCAGCAGTCTTCCTAGCATACATTGTCCACCTCCTGTGTCCTCTCACTTCTTCAGTGGTCATACGTTTTCTAGGTGATGTGTTTTAAAGCCAAGTAACACTTGAGACCAAATATTCCTGCCCATAACTAGAACTTTATGTTGGGTTTCTTCATAGGCTCCAGCCCCTCAGCCTGTGCCTTCCCTTCTCACCTTGCAAAATGCCCACATGCCCAGGGCCTCAGTGGTCACCTCCAAGTCCTCCAAACCTATACTGCTCTTCTCTCCCTCGAGACTGGCTGCTTTCTGGATGATCTCCCTGCCTCTGGCCTCGGCCCCTTTCCCTTTATCTTCTACACATTCCCTTTGTAAACCTAAAGCTGAACATACTACTCTTCTGATGAAATTCTGCCACTGGCCACCTATTGCTTACTCTAATTTTCAAAGCCCTCCACCAAACTCTGTTTGGCCCCTTTTACATTTCTGCCTCGTTTCCTGCCATTCCCTCTTCCTTACCTCTCATTCCCAACTATTATTGAACATGCTAGACCTTGGTATGCCCACATGCTTCTGCCTGGAAGCCCTCCTCTCACCCTCATCATCCTTTAAGGCCTGCCTGAGATATCCCCTCCTCTGTGATGCATCCCTCCCATCCCAGCCAGAGGCAGCCCTTCCCTCTGCGTGCACACCTATTAGGTGCTCACCATGGAGTGTCGTTATCAATACTTCTCCATTTCTGTCTCTGCATTAGCTAATGAGCAGCTATGTGAGTTTATGGGCTAAGTCATCTTCATCTTTGGGTCCCCAGTGCTTAATAAGATGCCTGATGCATGACAGTTAGTAAATATTGGTAGAATGAAGAAAATAATAAATGGCTGAGCCTGTAGGTGTAGCTTCTTGAGTTGGCTTGAGACAGTGCCTGTTTTTCTGTCATAGAACATTTGGACATAGGGACAGCGAAGAGTAGCCAAAATTGAATACGTTTTACTTTGTCCCCATTTGACCTTTGGAAAGGCTTATGCTAGTTAGAAAGCTGCCAGTTACAGTTTCTGCCAAGAGTTGGCACCATGAATCATCACGTGGGTGAAGTACTCCCTGAAGAATCCCTGGCAGAATTGGTAAGTGATCTGGTTGCTGTGGTAAACAGCAAAAGAGGCAGGTCACTTGTGTGGGCTTCTTCAGATCTGTAAATGCGAATCAGGCATCAAAAACCTGGGCTTGGGCTGCTTTTCTTGCTTCCCATTTCCAGCCATTCCACAAACGTTGTCCTACTACCACATGCCAAGCCTGTGCTATGTCCTGGGGGCCTAGGAACAATCAGAACCCAGAATCTACCCTCCAGAACCACAGTCTAGCAGAAGACAGACATTGACAATTGGAATAGGGTTCTTAAAGATAGAGCTTCCTGACCCTAATGCCCACATTAGCCTGGTTTATGATTTTAAATTTCCAGAGTCAGACATGTTTCTGAGTAATAGATATTTTTGCATGTGGTTGACTTGTTTGCTCTTTTCAGGCAGGTGGAGCTGGACAGAAGATAATAAAAATTTGACTGAAGGGACCCTGGCCTCAGAATTCAGCTGTAGGAGGACATGCGGTCATTGGCCAAGAGAAGAGAGCATAGAAATGGGCCCTCTGCCAGGCGCCCGTGTCTTATCTTCTAGTTATTTTCTATCTTATGGTGACTTTGGTAGGAACTGAGTCATGTTCACTTGACAGTGATTTTACTAAATAGGAGACTACTAAACAGGGAAACAGCATGTGGGAAGAAAGGGAGGGCTGGCATTTCCTGCCTCCCCTGGGCCCCTCACAGAGCCACCTGGTCAGAGCCTGTGATTCAAGCCACCTGCACCAACTCAAGCTTCTTTTCACTTAGGAGTGTCAGCCTTTGGTCCATGAGCTCTCTAGAATTTACAGAATTTTGTGAGTGTGAGGGATTTTCTAGATAGTTGATGAGATTGCCAAAAGGTTCCATGACCCAGAAGAGGTGTTAGCCCACGTCGTGGCGGTGTAAAGTGGTTTTTATACCACAGTGGGCCAGAATCGCCTCAGTGGAGAATAGTTTGTAGGCTGACAGGAAAAAGTAAGAACATTGATCATTGTGGAGAAGGGAGCTGTTCAGGAATAAAGTCTCAGAGTAGATGAGTGGAGATGATGTTCAGTGCAGAAGCGGTGGATTTGCTCTCTAGGAGGATCATGTACCACGGATGAGAAGCAGAGCATCTGGCACAGATGTGGGCAGGGGGGGTCACAGATGAGAAGCAGAGCATCTGGCACAGATGTGGGCGGGGGGGTCACGAATGTAACAGGAGGGAAGCTGAATAGACGGTACAGATGCAGGCAAGGGAGGTACATGTAACTAATAACCAAGTATATAATTAAGGCATGAATTCCTCCCTAGAGGAGAGGAGGGGATCACCACACACTTTTTAGCTTTTGAGTTGCTATTAAATCCATGAAGAAAAGGGCAGGCCTTGTCCCTCAAAGCATAATCTATGGCATAGCTGCCAGTTAGTGAACTGTTTCTGACGTGTTCAAGACTATGTAAATAATATAAAAGAGGGCACGGCATGCTTATGACCCAGGTACGTCAACTACAACGCTAAGCATACTGTTTGATTCAGCTGACTTTTTGTTACAAGACTTCCTCAGTGAAGGAAGCAGCATATTCTTTTATGTCCTGGTACAGGCTCTTTATCTCATCTCTGTCCAGAATGTTGAGACGCACTAGTCTAGACCTCAAAGATGGCCCATCTTTCATCACTTTTTGCAGCCAAGAGTCATGAATTCATGAGAAGAAAAGCTAAAAGATGTAAGATGGGGTATTTTTTGAATAGGCCTTCCGATTAGACTTTTACACACAAATCTTCAGAGGTAGTGCAGGCTAACTCTTTTTGTATAGCTGTGAGATGGCTGAGACAGGAGTCTGAAAGGGTAGTGGTCAGTGTGGTAAAGTGTGAAAGAGGCGTGATGGTTGTAAGAGGGGAAGACAGAGCAGATCAGAAATCAGGGTAGTTGGGTGAGAAAGTCTTGTATTATTTAAAATCGAATTAGAAAAATCAGTCACAGTGTCATAACTCCCCTGTAAATGCACCTGGAGTGATTAACAGTAACTAGAAAAACATTCCTATTCCAGTTATAAGGCCAGCCAACGTGTGCGCATTTTCTGTGGTGTCACAAAAGGCAGGCCCCTTCAGTGACTTCCTCTGGGCCTGCATTCAATCCCAAGTTCATGGGACCTGGCACTTCAAAGTACCTTCTGTGCTGGTTTTCTTTAAACAGCACTGAATGTACGAGGTTGTAAGCATGCTGGGCCCCTTTTTATATAATTCGGACCTGAATTTTTATTTCCAAAACATGTTACAGCTTTTTGAAAAGACACAGTTGGTTTACAGACAGAGTTGTTGACCTTGACAGTCTTTCTCTTGAAACCAGAAGCCTCCGGCTCTGTGTACTGTACTTCCCTGTCACTCCCTCTGATGAAGGACTTCCCGGGGGTGTTGGGAGTCAGCAGGCACTGACTTCACGCCTGACGTGCTAAGCCCGGAAGATGTAATTTGTATGACATGCGTTTATAGATTTTTAAGTCACAATAATAGAGTCGTTGTGCCTTCAGACTTCCTATAAGATATGAGGACCTGAAAAAACAAGACCCAGGCAAAGTAGGGTACATGTTAATTGAAAAAAAGAGACAGCTCAGTGTGCCCAGTACTAACGGGGCTCAAGGCCCTGGGCTAGGTAGTGGGCTTGGAGGTGGGACAGAATAAATATATGCAATCCTCACCCCTGAGGGCTGTCGTTGTAGTAGACCTGTAGACAAAGACCCAAAGTTCAGCAGTGAGTACATGAGAGAGGTACAGAGTCAACGCAGTGGTGGATAGGGGCAAGTCGGGAGGGTCTGAAAAGGTTCCATCAAGGAGTTGGCACTTGATCTGGCCTCAAAGGAGGGAGAGAAATTGGACATGTAGATTTGGGTTGAGGAGGTTAGGATTACAGAGGCATCAGGAGGTGGGGAAGAACCTGGTGGTATTTTTGAGGGAAAGAAAGGAGTCCTTTATGGCTGGATGGTTAAGGAGGAGGGGAAAAGAACAAGAGTTGAGGTGGCAGAAGGAGCCTGTTGGCAATTTGGGGGTTCTCTCAAGGGCGCGCTCTTCATCCTTCAGTACTCCTTTCCTCTATGAAACCTGCCTTGACTTCCCTACACCGAGCCGTCCATCCTCACATCCAGAGCACATTTCTCTGCCCTAATTCTGTATCTCTGACCAGTGAACATGACTGTGAATCTCCCTGTAAGCTGTGTCTGTGTCCTTGTTAGGCCCAGAGCTCTTTGAAGACAGGGACTTGGCTCTGTCAACCTGCCACAGGGTAGGTACATACTTTGTAGTACCTGTTGGACTGGCAATGAAGGGGAAGCATTGTTGGTTTGTTTGAAGGGTGACACATCTGCTTATTTGTAGAAATAAGAAGCTGTGAAATGCCTGGTTACAGTCCTCTGAAAGTTGGAGAAGATAAAGAAGTGGAGTGACTGTATGTCCTGTGGAAGGAGTGGGAGAACCTTACTCTTTGGCAGCTCATGAGGGCTTGAGGTCATCACTGTAGGTGCCAGAATAGGGTTGCCCAAATGTTCCTTCAGCCCCGCAGACATTCCACTTGGTTTGGTGCTTCTCTGAATCATGAGGCTATGGGCGTGAGTGTGTGGGTGTGTGTGTGTATGCATGTATGTGTATGCTCCCTGTCACACATACAGGTGCACAGCTACCCTTCTGTGCCCCTTTCCACCAGTGGGCAGTATTGTTGCCTCTCCTTTGGCTTTCCCACCCCGCCTGATTGCCATGGGTGCTACAGGGACTTGGCTGTGTCCCCATATGGTCCATGTGGCGTTTCATACGTACATGCTCATAAACGTCTGCCCCCTGCCTGCTCTGTCCAGGGGTATTTTAGTGATGCCTGGAACACGTTTGACTCCCTCATCGTAATCGGCAGCATTATAGACGTGGCCCTCAGCGAAGCGGACGTGAGTATGCATGGCCCTGGCCACCCACTGCCTCTGTGTCCACTTGTCTCTGTCTCTGCACATTCTGCTCCCTGCCCTGTCGTGTCGTCACCTGGACAAGTCACAGGTCCCAATCTTACTTGGTCTAAAACTAGGAATGTCCTAACAAAAGGTGGATAAGAGACAAGTTGAAAGAAGCATTTTAGGGTAGAGCCTTACCCTACAACCTTTTTAGGAGTCCTGACCTTTTGCAGCATTTACCCAGGTCCCTGGCAGGCAAGGTGAGATAGGGTATCTCTAATTGTTTTTTTATCTGCTGTGTCAGAAGCAATACCCAAATTGACATATCTGTAACATGTTTGTGTTAAGGCACATTTTTCAAGTAGCTAGGTGGTGTAATTTTAGAGTGTTCCCCTTTGATAACACTGTCCTTTTCTTCTTTTTCCCTGTTGTGCTTCCTCTCCCCTGTGTCTTCTGAATGCTTGCCCTAACAGCACTATTTCACTGATGCATGGAACACTTTTGATGCCTTAATTGTTGTTGGTAGCGTCGTTGATATTGCTATAACTGAAGTGAATGTAAGTAGCAAACTTCGTGTCCTATAATGTAATTGTTTTCATTCAGTCTAACATTCAGGAGCAGAGGTCTTACCTGTGAATCTCTATACACATCAGAAATTCAGATGTAGATTTTTTTCTGGAAGATTAAGAACAATTTGTAGTGCCTCCTCCCCCATGCCCCGCCCCGGCCCCTTCACCATATCCCCAAAAGAAAGTGGGGAAGTAAAAATCATGTTCAAAGTGCCATTTCAGAACTAAAACGGTATTTTAAAAGGTGATCTTATTGAAGTTTGAATTGTGTGAGTTTGAAGACGTTCTCACTCAGTAGCTGTGTGACCTTGGCAGGTCGCCTGAGTGCTTTGTGCCTCAGTTTTTCCAGCTGAAAATTGAGTTAATGATGTGTGCCTTGTGTGCTCACCATGGTGCCATGAAGCCATGGGAGAGAGACCCTGCAGCTGCGCCCTGAGCACGTGGTCACTGTTGGTAGTCCTCACCTGAATCCTGTGTCTCCTCTGAGTCCAACTGATGACACTGGGGAAAACCCACCTTCCAGCTTCCCAGAGGGTGTGCAGATTAGACGGCTGCCTGGACTGCCGCATGCTCAGGACCAGAGGAGGGAGGGCCTAGTGCATATCAGGAGGGGGTGTCAGCACTCCTTTGTCATATTCAGTTGAACCATTTGATGTGGGGGGAGGCACAGTAGCAGCATGGAAGGGGGAGGGACCTCCCACAGGAAGCGTCCTGAGTACCCCATTCACAACTAAGAGGCTCAAGAAAGGAAAGCACCCCACCCCCTGTTCCCCCCACCTCCTCCATCCTGCCAAGGCTCCTCTGGGATCTGGCAGATGACTGGACTGGAAGGGCCTGGGGCAAGGAGAAATGGTCCTGTCCACATGGTCTGTCACCAGTTCATCAGCGAGTCTTAATGGGTGTCCAGTGTATGCCAGGTGGCACAGGACCCTTCCCAGGGATGAGCAGTGCATGATGAGGCTGTTGTGCAGTGTCAGCTTTCTGTTCCACGTTGCCAGTCCAGCACCCCTCCTCCCATGCCTGGCCAGGAAGGGGCCGCCACGCCATACCTGCTGACCTCTGCGGGACTATGAAGTCCATCCTGGTGCCCAGACACCCTGTATCAAATAAGGACAGCAAAACTCTTTATGCCTCTGGTTTGGGGGACAGTCTGACTCTAGAGCATAGACTGGTGGGGCAATCCTAGCCCTAGTCCAGAACTCACTTGTTGGAACTGGGCCTCAAGTTTCCTCATGCGTCAAATGGGATGAATAATATCTGCCCTCCCTGCCTCATAGGTATTTTGTGATGATAAAATGATGTGAGTGTTGGTGAAAATTTATGCTAAGAACTCAAAAGTGTTACGCATTATCGCAAGTGTAGGTTTTCCACGTTGTGATAAGTGAATGAACTAAGACATTATGCATGCCCAAGAGTGTGATGTAAGCCGCATTGCACTCAAATTCATGCCACAACTAGAACGGGGCGTTTTACTAGACCTAGATACACACATCCCCAACCTCCATAAGACCAGATTTATGTAAACTCTGCTTTCTATGAGGTATTCCTTAAGTCAGCTATAAAATTGCCATAGTTCAAAAAGTATATGTGATGTGTGTTCTAAAGCAATCTGATGCTAATGGGAGACCAGCAGGACCCTAACTGGCTTCCGTGGACTCTATCCTGAGTGTTCATGATCAGGCATCTGCCTGCTCAGTTATCTCACAATGGAAAGTGCTGTGCTTGCCATCTACATAAGAGTATATATACTTACATGAAAATTCTGGAACAGACCTATATAAGTCAGAGTGGGGTGGAAATGCTTAGTTTCTGGGCACCAGGATGTGGCCAAGGTTTGTCCACCAAATGGACAGCCCAGCTTTCGAATGCCTGACGCACCTGCTGGCTGGTGGTGTGTGGCTGCTGCGGGAGGTGCTCACTGTACCTGTTCCCTCTGGCCCAGCCTTGCTCCTCAGCATGTCTGTGTTGTCCGTCTTCATCTTCCATCAGTCAGGAAGTGCCAGGTCCACAAAAGTCCATGCGAATCAGCATTCGACATTGGGGCATCTATACAAAGCAGGCACTCAATTAGACTTTAAAATTACACTGGTAAACATTCCCATATGGTTCTTCCAGTCAGTGACCTTCCCCCTGGTTAGATGTAGCCTGAGACCAAACTCTCCCCAGCTGGTAACAATGCCAGTTCTCCACCCTGGGCCAGTAGAGTACCGCCTTAGGAGACTGCAGTATTTCTGCACCGGGGCCCTGTGAACTTTGACACAGAGGGAATTCTCAAGGCTGCCTTGTCATGTATTCATTTTTTTCAACACACATGTATTGGACATCTACCATTTGTAGGCCCTGGACTAGGCTTTGGGGAGGTACAAAGGTAAAAAGACCAAATACCCTTAACCTCTGATGATAATACATATAAGAGTGAGACTTGATTCCTGTGCCTCTCCCCCTCCTCACTGCACACACAGACAGCTCCCAGGTCACCTGAACATGAACACCCTCGGCTCATTGTTGGCTGTTTTTAGCTGCCATAAGTCATCATTATCACAATATTTCCCCTGCTGTGCTCTCTCCCCCATCTCTGTTGATCTTTCTTTTTTGTTGCCTAATTGATTTTCATGTTGGTTTTATTTTTAGAAAATTGTAGCGGCAAGTATATATAAACATATATACAGTGGAGTCGTTGCCAAAGCCAAACCACTTCTAAAGACTGTATACTTGTTTTTTGGCTTACCTACCTTTGTTTTTCACCGAGTTTCACGGGACATGCCAAGAATTGGTCGTGGTCATCTAAATTGTTTCACGCTCCTTATTTTGTTTTCTCCAGCCTCAGGCCTGATCTGGGGCCATCTTGGTCAGCCACACTTGGCTCTGTGACTTGCCAGCATAGTCTCTAAGAATGAATTATCTGGCCTGAAAATGAGGGGGGAGCTGACATTTGTATTCTTTGCAGAAACATTTTGGATGGCCCTTTCTGCTGTCCTCCTTGCATGCTCACCCAGCCCTCTCCTTGCGGCTCCCCCCCCACGCCCCACCCTGCTCTGCTCATGGTGTGATAGCTCTCATGGACTTGTCTTCACCACAGTTGGTCATAACATCACAAAGCTGCTAAAATGTCAGGATGACTGGCGGGCTCACTTTTGCTCCCTCTTTAATGCCTGTTTGCTCCTTGAATGGTGAAATGACCCAGCAACATACTCTCCCTAATGTGGGAGGTGGCTGTCTGCCACGTAGACTTTGCCCATTATCATTATTGCTCGAGAGGCAAAATACTTGTTTAGAAACCATGTCTGCCTTGTTATTATTTATTGAAAAGAATGTGAAAAGTCTGTAGGGAGCTCACTCCCAGGGATTGTCAAATTTTCCCTGACTTGTCAAATACCTGGTTTGGACCAGGTGCCCAATGGAGTCATTTGGCATCTTGCCTTGAACCTGTGGTCAGCTTCTTTAGACTTCTCCGCCCCCATTCCTTATCTAACCCTTTTCCACAAACTGGGTCATCAAGGTACTGATTTGTGGGCACAGATATAGAAATCCTCGCCCGCAGAGGTATTACATTCCAGGTCAGAAGCAGTCACGGGAGGCTCTGTCAGAGTCTTCCCCCAGGAGACTGGCTTCTCCAGGATGCATCAGGGGAACTGGCCTACAAGTTCTGTCATGCTGATTTGCTTCCTGTGTGGTTTGGAAAACTGCATATGCTTAGCTCTTTCAGGCTAAGATGGGAATTATTACAGAAAGTGCAGACTGATCCCTTTGATTTCACTTGGGAAATTCAGGGCTGATTTGGCTTCCACAGCTGCAGTGGGATGGCCCAGAGTCTGTCCCTAAAGATCTTGCTTGAGACTCCGAGAGAAGGGATGGAGAGGAACATCAGGAGAGTCCCAGGGTTCTCAGGAGCTTTCTAGGCCCAGCCATGTAGCCTGACCTACTGAGGCTGGGGGGCCTTCTTCCTGCAGGTGTGCCCACCTGGAGATTGTGGCATCTCAGAGTTGGAAGGAGCTACTAAGGCCATGTGGTCTAGTCCCTGAGATGACCTGGAATTCTCTATTGAGAACTGATCACTCAGTCCCTAGTGGATGTCTTTGGAAAGCTACCTGGGGTGTGAACTCTTCCACAATCTCGTGTCCTCTAGGGGTGTCCTGTGGTTAGAAATGGGCTGCCATTGATCCCAGGAGTCCAGTTGAGCATCACCTCACCAATGCTCCATTTCCACTCTTTACCAGTTCCCTTTGTTCCCAACCTACCTCCATCCCTTGTAAGGAAAGTAAGGATGGAGCCTAATCTCTTTACAGGGCTGCAAAGCCCATCTGAGTACAGAACCTTCATCAACTCCACAAGACCCCAATTCTCAGCTGTCACAACCTGAGTGGGGTTTTCTGATGGTCTCATTCTGAAGGGCCACACCAGACCTAAAGGGAATTAGCTGCCATGGTCAACCAGCTGAAGACTGGCCCAGCTTAACCTTGGCCTGGGATGATGGTTTTCAGCTCTGGTGGCACATTAGAAGCACTTGGGAGGTTTTAAAATTTCCAGTGCCCGGGCACACCCAGCTCAATTAAATAAGACATTTTGGGATGAGACCTAGGCATCATTTTGTTAAAAGATCCCTGTGGTCTCAACGTGCAGCCCAGGCTGAGAGCTACTGGGCAGCACTTTTTGTCTGGCTGGCATTTGTAGCTTGGGCAAAACCATCCTCAGGGCACTTCCAGTTTGTAAGATATTTTGGCATCTTATGCTGTCCCCCAATGCTGCCAGCCACGTCCTCCCTGAGCCGTCCTCCCTGCCCAGAGTGGTGGGGAGGAGGGAGGTGCCGCAGGTGCACTGGGGGTGCATGCAGTTTGGCGTGCTGTCTCCTCTCTCCTTCCTTTCCTGCATGGTGTGCTGCCTTGTTCCTCCTCAAATTGCTCTCTCCCCCTCCTTTTTGCTTTTTAAAGAAAAGAATACCATGGTTTGACATTCAGAGCCCACGATTTGTCATACTTCAGAGATATCAGTTGAAAAACAGATGTTCACTTCAGGAGTCAGTTTGGCTACTAGCTTTCCCATACCACGAGGACAGGTTGGTGAATGGGCTCTCAGGCTTGGAGCAGGACAGAAAGGGGCGAGCAGAAGGAGCGGGGGGCCAGATCATGGTCAGCAAGAGTGTCATCCCCAAGCAGCAGTCCTCCTTATTCTCTGATCAGGTCCAACAAGTCAGGCACATTTTCAAAGTATCACTGTGGAGCACTCTATCTTAGGTACACTCTCTGGTCCCTGCGCATAGGCAGGCAAGGGCACGTGTGTGTTTGTGAGCACATGCGCACACCCGCATACTCTACCCATGTGGGCAAGAGTGAAGCCTCCCTGTGCAAACTCCTTAGGGAGATGGTACAGGAGACAGAGGGGACTTTGGAAAACTAGTTCCTTCATTTGTTAAAGCTCTTAAAAAAAAAAAAAAAAAGTCCCTTTAAAAAGATGTCTTTTGTTTAGAGGTAAGGTAATAGAAGAGGAAAATAGAAATAGCAAGCCAGGGCTTTGACAAGCCCATGGTGGACTTCACCTTCTAAGCATCCCAGGTGAAGTAGAGACCCCCTTTAACTCTCCCAGAATCTGTTTGTCTTGGGTTCCTAGTGACATTGCTGTGTTTCAGTTGTTCTGTGCCAGGGAAGGCATCATCAGGCACACTTGGTCCGATGAGAACAGAGAGCGGTCCTGGAGGTTTGTGGGCTGCAGGCAGGTGTAGCTCTGTTTGCCTCGTCTCCTAGAGCCATTCTGCTCCTCAGGATCGGGAGTGGCCGGTGCAGAGCCAGTTACCTTCAGAGACCTAAGCCTGACTAAGAGAAGAAAGCTGATCCCCCTAGAATACACGGAGTTGCACTCTGCATTTCTGCCTTTAGGGAAAACTAAGACCTTGCAGCATTATTTTTTACTGGTGTCTGTCAGCCTTGGACCATCATGTCCTTGGATGTGATTAGACAGTAGTGTGTCTGTGCCTGTGCCAATGGCTGCCTACTCTCAGACCTAGTGCTCCACGTAGTGCCACTGGCATCTTCTCAGGGAGAGGACAGGTGCCTTGCCCTCAGACATTAACCACAAATTTTTTTAAATGGGGAGAATGTCCTCCTGAACCACTGCTTCCTTCCCAGTTCATTAATACATTTTCAATCTCTGATTTCTTAAAGCCAACTGAAAGTGAAAATGTCCCTGTCCCAACTGCTGCACCTGGGGTAAGATCAGTAACTAGTTCCCAGGGGCTGGGCCTTTTCCTTGAGTTTATTATTTGGCCATGTCGAGTTTCCCATGGGTTTTTCTGTATTCTCCATGATTGTCCTTCCAGAACAGTGTCTGCAGTGGTTTGCATTCATCATCAGTGTCCAGTACTCTTGACCAACCCAGCGTTCTCCTCTTAACACAGTAGAACACGTGGACGTGCATGTGCTGTGTGGACACAGTTTTCCAAGCCCTGTATTGTTAGCATGTGACTTTCCCTTCATATCGTGCTTTTTAAGGTGAAAAGGCCCTAGAAACACATCTTCAGTTCTTACCTCTGTCACCTTTGCATCCGTTGCTGTTTTTCTGAAAGTGTTGCATGTTCTACTTCCCGTTGGGTTTGACCTCTCCATGATAACCCTTCAGAACTCTGAAGAGAGCAATAGAATCTCCATCACCTTTTTCCGTCTTTTCCGAGTGATGCGACTGGTGAAGCTTCTCAGCAGGGGAGAAGGCATCCGGACATTGCTGTGGACTTTTATTAAATCCTTTCAGGTAAGAGCCATGCCAAGGGCCTCTGTCTTTGTCTCTGAAGATCATTTTTAAGTGAGTGGTTGTCCCCTGTTCTAGAAAATCCGGACTTCCTCCCGTGTCCCTTCCTAGGACACTATGTAGACTTAGGTCAATAGAGAATATGGAATGCTGGAGAGACCTGACCTAACACTACTTGGGCAAATCCAAGAGGGTTACTTGCCTAAAGGAAACAGAAGAGAAAGCAGTAAGGACACATAGCTGAGAGATCTGCAACATTTTCCAGTAGAGATGTGGAGCCTTCAAGCTCATCCTTCCCAGGGTGCCAGTGGGGAATGACGATGTCTGAGAGAGTGAGGGTCGTAGCAGACTCCCTGGCAGCCTAACAGCCTCTCTCTGGGGTGGCATCTCCTCACAAGGCTGGGGCAATCCTGTCTGTCAGCTAGTCTGTATAAGAATCAGAGACCACTTCACCTGGGCCAGCATATACCCATCATCAGCCTCTGGGTTGTCTGAGGCCTGGAAGGATTACAGAGTTCAGGACATTTAAGTATAAGCCAGGTCTCTTTTGTCACCTTTGATTCTACAAGCTGATGTAGCCAGGCTCTACTCTGCTCCTGAACAGAACCCAGCTTCTCCTGTACCTTCCAGCCTGAAGCCGCTGTGGGGAGGGGTACAGATTCTTGTTAGAAGGTACACTGGATATGTGCAAACGTTAGAAAGTGAATCATGAATCTTCTGTTCTTTATTATTTGACTTTTTTTAATTCAAAAGTCATCAGTGCTCATATAAGCAAAGCTATCTAAAGATCTAGGAAAGGAAAGCTCAAACTTGCCCCTTCCCAACTTCTGAGGTGACCAGTGTTCATATCCCAATACGTATTTTTCTACAGTGGGTGGGATTGTAACAGGTAGAGAAGAAAAGGAATGGAATCTGGGGGAAAGGGATACATGCACGAGCCCAAAGAAGGGAAGTCAGAAGCCCTGTTAGAGGAGAATGAGGTAGAGGAGCCAGGCCTGCAGCTCTGAGAAAGGCAGGGCAGAGTAAGGCCCTCAGCCAGTGAGTCTGGTCAGCTGGAAGGGATGAAAGCACAGTCTTTGTTATCAGTAATAAAGTACCAAAGCTGGTTAATTAACTGCTGTAAGGTACAATGAAATCGTGCCTGTATCTATAATGTCACTATAGGTAAGATGTTCGTCTCGCAGAATAGCACCTTATAAAAACCGAGAAATGATCCCCCCAAAAGTCTTAAGTACTCATTAACCTAGGAAGAAAGTGCATGTGGTTAGGATGAGGAATGGATGAAACTAACCCTGTGGGAGTCCGTTAACCAGTCCAGCTGTCGGGGATGGTGCCTACTACACTGGCCCAGGCTGGCAGTCCCAGATCCACAGCTAGCCCAAGTTGGGATGTGGCATAACTTGTTAGCTGCTGAGTTCCTGATAACCTTCTCAGATAGGAGAGAAAGTAGATGCTTTAAGAGTATGTGCTAGAAATTAAGCATCCCCGTGCATACAGATATCTTCCACCACGTGGTGAGATAGAAAAGAAGTTGAGGAGCATTGGATTAAAGGATCAGGGTCTGATCAGACACAGTCACTTGTATTTGATGTTATTGAGGAGAAAGAACCCAAGCTTGGTGCCCACCCAGCTAGCTCCTTTTCTTCCTTGGTCCAGCCCCTCGCTTTGTGGTTCTTCCAGAAAGCGTGCATTTTAAGAAAGGTGTATTGCATTTTAAGAAAGTTGTGTGGCATTCTACAGCAACAGCCAGAAGGTGGTTCTTTGCCTCTGACCCAGTAGTTCCACCTCTGAGACTTCACCCTAATTAAATCCCTTGGTTAGAAGCAAGGGGATTTTGCATAAAGATGCTCCTTTACAGCATTATCTACAATATCCCCCTGCCCCCACAAACATGCCCATATAAGAAAGAAGTAATCTAAATATGCAGTGTTTTCGAATGGTTTGATAAATTATGATAATTTCACAAAGGAATACAGTGGTGACTTTAAAAATCATTAAGTCTCTGTTGGAAATGCTCAGGGATACAGTGTTAGTGACTGTGGTAAGCATGTCCTGACTGTGGCTTCTTGACACTAGGTGTGCATATGGATGGTATACCCCGGGCTGAAAATAGTTGTGCTACGATAGGTAGTAAGATACAGGATTTAAAAAGTTCTTTCTCATTAATGGTGTCTTTTCAATATAACACATGAAAAGAAAAGAAATGCCTAGCACACGTGAGATCTTCGCCATCTGCTCCCGAGGATTCACAGGGGCAGGAGGCAGCACTGAGCCAAGTGTTTCTCCCTTCCAGGCCCTCCCATATGTCGCCCTTCTCATAGCCATGCTTTTCTTCATCTATGCTGTCATCGGAATGCAGGTAAGCTCCAGCCACCTTCAGGCCCCCCTGTGCTGAGTAGCCCCAGTCTGCAGCAAGGTGCACCTCTGCAGAGTGAGGTGGGAAGATGAGGTCATGAGTTTTCTACCAAACCCATTGGCTGTTGAGGAGATAGGGAGATGAGAAAGATGTGAAAGTGCCTATGCCAGGAGAGACCCAGGCCCAGAACAGCACTCTAAGATGGGCAGGTGGAGGGGAGCAGCTTTGTGGAATGAATGAAGTGCCAGGTACCCTGGGAAAGCCCTAGTTTTAAATGTACATGTGGGGTCTCTGTGTGTATAACAAAATCTATTAATTTTTCCTAATAACTTCTCCCCCCACAGATGTTTGGGAAAGTTGCCCTGAGAGATAACAACCAGATCAATAGGAATAATAACTTCCAAACCTTTCCCCAGGCGGTACTGCTGCTCTTCAGGTGAGGGAGCCCAGCACGGGTGGTACTGCTGGGGCGGGGCTGGGTGGGATCTAGCTGTGGGCCCTGGAGCCACCTGACCTGTCTAGAGTGACGGAAGCTGCATGTTACTAAAGTAATGTGGCCTCTTCCAGTTGATCATGGTGGCTTTTTGTTTCTGTATGTTTTTGTATTTTTAAACAGACTAATATTTCAGTCACACAGGAATTTCGCTGGATTGTTGAAACTGCTGAGGTTGTTCTGATTGTGGCTGGCTTAAAGTTTATATTTTCCCCTTTTGAGAGTTAGCAGATGGATTTAAAGGCCCTCAGGAAAATTGTAGGATTTACGCGTCTGCGTGGGAGCATGCCCTTAAATACACCCAGGAAAATGGAAATTTACTAGAGACCTTTTGCACAGTCAGTGGGGAACATCCTAATATGAGCAATTTCAGATTCCACAGGATGGTTTTTAACCCGTTTGTTAGCTCTGTAAGCAAGTTGCCTCCTAGTAAGAGAACTGCTGAGAAATTGTGAAAGTCATTTCTAATATCTCTAGTAACTGAGTAACAAATCATTCGCAAGTTAGGTGGTTTCCAATCCTTGCTTTAAAGAAAATTGAACGGGCATCTAATCATGTTTTCAGATACAGATCATTCAAAATAATTAGTAGTAGTTAAAAAATTGTAATATAAGTGTTTATAACACAAAGCAAATATGCATTTATGTGAAAAGAATTGGCATGCTTGCTTCCAAGTATTGTTGTAAATCAAGGAGACTAATAGCAGCATCATCAGTTATTGACATAAACGTTGCATTTGAAAATCAGTAGGAATTACAGATTTTCGCTAATTCAGACTGGCTGTTCCCAAAATTAGCTAGGTTTTGCTCTAAGATTTTTTTCCCCATAGGTCTAAACCTTAAAATCCTTCCTTCCCATATTAAAGTCCATTCTTTTTTAAATCTAAAAAAGGTGTGCCACTGGGGAGGCCTGGCAGGAAATCATGCTGGCCTGCCTCCCTGGGAAGCTGTGTGACCCAGAGTCAGATTACAACCCCGGGGAGGAGTACACGTGCGGGAGCAATTTTGCCATCGTTTATTTCATCAGTTTTTACATGCTCTGTGCATTTCTGGTAAGTGACAAGACTAGCTCCCCGTGTCAACTTAGAGATGTTCATACAGCATTTGGGGTTCAGACCAGTGATGTTGCCTTGTCAGTCACTGTGGAATATTCCATGTTGCTGAGCACTCTAGGTTCTACCTTGTTGCCCATGAGTTTTGTTCAATCACACAGGTGTCGCTACTGCCTTCGATATAAGCAGAGGTTGGGGTAAACCAGCTCGGGTAACCACCACTACAGCTTCTTACGGCTGCTGGCTCCTTTTTTTTTTTTTTAATGTCAATGCTACTACACATAGCACACTGTTAAGACTGTAAGTTATTTGGCAGCAAATGAAATGGTAAAACTGTATTGTCTTCAGGGCCGGCAAATGCATCCTCCTGCCCTCCCTGGAACTGTACCAAAGCCATTTTGGAAAGCTAGAAGCTGCTCCTTTTCTTAAACGTTCTCCAGTAGGAAAAAATTGACAACCTCTCTTGAGGAAATGGGTTCAAAGGTTTTGTGGCCCACATAGTTCGGAAGCAATTACTAGGGCCTAACCCCGTTTTTTTTTAACCCCGTTCTTCCCTCTGCAGCTGAAGCTCCCTCCTTCTTGTTTGCTTTTTCAGATCATCAATCTGTTTGTGGCCGTCATCATGGACAACTTTGATTATCTGACCCGGGACTGGTCTATTTTGGGACCTCACCATTTAGATGAATTCAAACGAATATGGTCAGAATATGACCCTGAAGCAAAGTAGGTTGACAAGGATTCCATCTGGCTTGCATGGGCTGTTCTGGAATGTTGGCTACAGTTTCTGTGGAAGGTGGATGGGCCGAAAGCTTAGTCTAGCCAGTGCCATCCTGGACCTCATGCTGTGCTTTGCTTCCAGGGGAAGGATAAAACACCTGGACGTGGTCACTCTGCTTCGACGTATCCAGCCACCCCTGGGGTTTGGGAAATTATGCCCACACAGAGTAGCATGCAAGGTGAGTGTCCCATTGGCATGCCTGACAGCCTGTCTTGGGGGTTCACTGCTTCATTCAACATTTACTAAGAGGAGCTCTTTGAAGCCTCTGCTAGGTGCTGGGGATACAGAAATGAGTGATAATGTGGTTCCTGCCTTTTGGAACTTTCAGATTTGTTGCTCTTAGATTACCCCGTCAACCAACAGTACGAATAGGAAGGGAATTATTTAATCTTTCATCGAGTGGATGGTTGGGAAGGTGACAGTTGAGTCAGGTCCAGAAGGGGAAGTGGGAATTTATCAGAGAAGAGGGCATTCCAAGAAGGCAGCACAGAGAGCCCAGCAATGGAGGCTGAGGATAGACATCATAGCAGCAAATGGTGAGTCGTTTCTGTGGCTAGAACTCAAGAGGAAGTAGCAGATAGCCACAAGCACAGGCTGAGCCTAGCTGTAAGGAATCTTCTATTCTGGGCTGAGTCCCATGGAAAATGGGGAGGAACATGGGTAGATTTCCAAATTAGAAAGCTGACCCTGTTGACAATGTAGAAGTAGACTGGAATCAGTGGAGCCAACCAGGTTATCTGAGTCTGAAATAACAAGAGCCCGCCTGAGGGCCATGGAAGCAGGACTAGAGAGGAGGGCGTGCTTCAAAGATACACTTAGGGAGGAGAATGGAAAAGACTTGGTGACCTGGATGAGGAGAGGGAAGGGTGAGAAGGGGCAGTATTTCCCTGCTTGGGTGGTGGTGTACTCGTGTTGCTGTGGTTCTCATGACCCCCTTGCTTCCAGACCCCCTGTGGCCATTGGATACAGGGGACCTCCTTTCCTGATGATCCCTGCATCAGGCTGGGGCCTCACGGAGCAATCCAAACCTCCCAGCAGCCCATTTCTGTAATTTGGCTGCTTTTTTTTTCTCTGGGAGCCCTTTTTGAGGTTTGTTTTCCCTCCATAGAGCTCACCGTGAACTATCTTGTGTTATTTGTAGCAACAGAAAAGAATTCCCTTTTTCAAAGGTGAAATGTAAGATTTGCTGGTTGAAACTCTACCTTTTAGAAATGCAGCCAGTCTGCACAGCTGCACAGGGGCATCTCAGAGCCTGGAGTTTTATGACCAGCTGTTGACAGAGCTGAAGGTAGCAGAACAAAGTCTAAAATGTATTTTGGACTTTCAATGAAATCTGAGCCAAACTGATTGTTCCCTGCCCAGAAAACCCAGAAAGCCTCATTAGCAAGTCCTCAGGGTCCTTGCCCTCATCTTTGCCTCTCCGCAGGCTGGACACTGGACATAGGAACAAGCCACAGAAGTTTACTTTTCCATAAATTGCCCAATATCAGCCTCTTTTCTCTTTTCAGTACAACCCGGCTTCCAATCTTGTATTCAGTCTGATGTCTTCTTGTGCTTGGATTTCCAGGCTCTTACATAAAGGGTCTAAGTGTTCTTAAGGCAAAAGTGGTCCGTTTTGCTGACCACTGGAACTTGCTGGGGAAAGTAAATGAAGAGCCAGGGCATTCTGGCTGCCTGAGCTGGCTCTGTAGACAGGGTTGCCTCATAACAGGACTAGGAATTTAAATGGGATAGGAATTGAGAACACAAGGTTCTAGCCTGGCCCATAAATAAGGAGAAGAAGAATAAGACCTCTTTTTCTTGGGACACCCTGACAGCCAACAATAAGAAATTTTAAAATACTGATAATGCACTGGGCTAAAATAATCGTGATCATCTTTAATCCTCGTGAGGCCCATTTGACGTGGGTACAGCCATCTGCATTTATAGATGAGGCAACTGGGGCCCGAGAATGTGAGTCACTCCCCAAAGTTCTCTCTGCCTTTCATTGCTGCTGTTAGAGGGACAAAAGAGATGTAAAAGAAGCAGGAAATATGGATCCTTCTCTGAAAGACTAACTACTTGAAGAAGACACGTAGATTCATACAAAATACTATACAGTGGTCTTACCAGAGGGAAGGTACCTTGAGGGACATCCCTGTGTTAGAGTAGTGGACACTGCTGGGTGAGAACCAAAGTTCTAGGTCTTGTGCCTGGCCCTCTGTACTTGTTAAGCCGTTTAACCCTTAAGGATATGCCCAGGATGGAGTTCTGACCCCAAGAGATTTGGTTAATGTAAAAGGGGAAAGAATGATTGAACAGTGAGGGTTAACTATTTAAAATACAAAAAGAGCACACAGAGTGCCAGCATTTATGTTTCCTGACTAAAGCTTTGATCTTTGTTGTCCTAGAGCCCCCTAGATGGTCCAGCTCCCCAGATGACTATTGAATTGAATTGAGGGTGGGCTAGAAAAGAGCTGAGGGATAAATAGAGAATAAATATCAGAAAGAGATATGCCTGCCAACAGTCATTCCCATTCTATTAAAATTTTTTTCTTTCTGTTTACAGAGATTAGTTGCTATGAACATGCCTCTCAACAGTGATGGGACAGTCATGTTCAATGCAACCCTGTTTGCCTTGGTTCGAACTGCTCTTAAAATCAAGACTGAAGGTAAGCATTCCCTGGCAGAAGGACAAGTAGTAGAAGAGGGAGGAGATGGCGTATCCCACCCTGCATTCTCCCATCTCAGCCTTTTCTTGTCAAACAGGAAGCCCTGGGGAAGGGGGCAGTGAGTGTGATGAGAATGTCTGCCTGGCTGTCTGGTTGTCCCCTGCCTCCCTCATTCCTTCTTTCTTGCCTTTGTGATTCACCTTGTCCTGAAAAGTTTTGAGGTAACTTGTCCCACCACTTACTACATAGCAGGAGAAACAAGTGAGAGGTCAGGACAGGCATAACCACCATAACTGAGTTCATTCCAGCTGCCACTTACTAGTTGTGTGACCTTCGGCAAGGTATTTCACTGTTCTGAACGGTAGCTTCTTTCTCTATAAAAAAGGAGATGAATATGCCCACATCAGGGCAAGTCCTGAGAATTAAATGAGGTGGTTTGCAAAAGCATCTATACAGTGTCTGGCACATGGTTGGCACTTGGGAAATACTGTTAGGATGAGTGTCTTCTCAGGTGAAAGCCCAACCAGAGTGGCTTTCATGGCCATGCTTATTTAAAAAAAAAAAAAAAAAAACGCCAAACCTGTTGCGGTCCAGTGGACCCTGACTCATAGCAATCCCACAGGACTGAGTAGAACTGCCCCATAAGATTTCCAAGGAGCAGCTGGTGGATTCAAACTGCTGACGTTTTGGTTAGCAGCCGTAGCTCCTAACTACCATGCCACCAAGGTTTCCCTGGTATAATCCTGGTGAAACAAGCGTGGCCACTGAATTTGGCTCAGCAGTGACTTTAGAGGTGAGATGGAAAGCATGTTGAGCAGGTTGAGGAGCGACTAGCAGGTGAGGGAGGGGAGACCACAAGGAGAGCTAAGTCTGTGAGACACTTGGCTGAAGAGAAGGAGAGGCGGCCTCAAGGCGTGAATGTGGAGTCAGCGGGCAGCTGTTTTCTCGAAGCACCAGGCCTCAGGGTTAATCTATTCAGAAGTTATCTTCAAGCCTCATTAACATGGACTCCTTGTGGCATGCTCAGCTGTACCTGGTTTATCTGTGAGTTGAGAAGACAAAGCACATGCCTATGAAACATCAACCCATAGAATAAATGATCAGCTGAGTATATGCAGTAGGAATTCAGAGAAGTCTCATTTGACTGAAATTTAGGTTGGAACTTTAAGGTTAGAGGCAGGGTTTAGAACAGCCAGAGAAGGAGAGGGCATTCTAGGCTGGGATCCAGTGGGAAACAAGTAGGTCTTGGCTGTGGGAGGGTAGGGTGGGACCAGATTGTGGTAGACCTTGAATTCCAGGGTGAAGAGTGGTAGTTTCTATAGTGGAATGAGTGGCCCATCGGAAGGGCTTGAATATAGCAAGTATGTATGACCTTGAGTGGGGAGCCTGGTGGAGAGGGATGCCCCATCAGAGGCCAGTGCACTAATCCAGGCCAGGCTAGGGCAGAGCGGCTGTACTAAGAACAGGGAGGGAAAGCTACGTAGAAGAAACAAAGCTTGTCTTTCCTTTTTTGCTTTTTGAATTCAGGAAACCTGGAACAAGCTAATGAAGAGCTCCGAGCTGTGATAAAGAAAATATGGAAGAAAACCAGCATGAAACTGCTTGACCAAGTTGTCCCTCCAGCTGGTGGTCAGTGCAGTGTGTTTCCTAAGTAGTTCTTGGCCAGTGCTTTGGTTTCCATGATAGTGTTTCCAGACAGTCCAGAGAGCATTTGTGGAATGCTTTATGATCAGCCAGGGCATTATGGCAAACAACTAGGGAGAGCCCTTTGGTGATTTGGTATATTTATTTGAGGCCATATGAAGAGCATTCCAGACAAAGGAAAGGCTTCATGTGGGAAGGAAACCCAGACCCAGATAGCTTGAGCGGGGTTTTCTTGTAGGTGGCGGCATTAATGTTAGAGAACAAGCTTGCTGTCTCAAAACAAAACACCTGCCTTTTTTTTGGTCCTAATGAAATGTTTAAAATCAGTTTCCAATTATCCTTCAACCTATTGTTGAAAACTTTTTACAAAAAATAGATCACTTTCAGGAAATCATATTTTTGAAACGGTCTTATGAGGCTAAATTTACTACCATATATATATATACACACACACACACACACACACATATATGTATATATCTAATATGTATACATATATACACACACACACATATATATGTATATATCTATACATATGTATACATATATATATATACACACACACACACCCCCAAAACGTCCCTTTAACTAGAATTTAGAGTAGGGACAGAACTAACAAGCATGTCTAGTTCCTCTTGTTACTTATTATAAAATAACTGACTAAACTATTTTCAGACTTTATATATATATAATATATATATATATATATATAATATTTTTCCATTTTTGTTTAAATACGCGTGGACTTAGAAGTTGAGGTGGTTGTTTTGACTGTTTTATTTTCAAGTTTTAAAGGTGCAGGATCCATTTACTCGGTGCCACCACAACAGCGTTTTTAGCCACCCCAGCCCTGGGCTCACTCTAAGCATTCAGTGTGTTTTGTAACCGACCGAATTTTATAGTGTCACTGGCCCTGCAGCTTTCGAGATTGGTCTGGTTCAGGTCTGGAAGTCATCTCCGGAACCCCTGGGCAAGGACGGTGGCCAAAGCTGCTCCCTCTGAGAAGGTGACAACCTCTGGCTCTTGGAGGGCAGAGAGAGCAGCATGCTGGCCGCCAGCTCTGTTCCTCAGCATGAAGCAAGAAGCAGTATGAGCTTTTGTCGCTGGGGGGAGCCACTTTTAGCTGGCATGGCCACCAGCTCAAAGCTGGGGCAGATGGCCCAGAAGGAAACCATAGAAGGAAAACAAAACGGGGGGAAATTCCGCCTAAAGCACCTGGCTCTCCATGGGAGAACTGATCCTGCACATTTAAAACCACTTTTTGGTTTTAGTTCTTTTCCTTTTAGCCTCACATCCAAGTGTTCGCATGGCTTAGATGAACTGCTTTTTTAAATTGTTTTAACGATCTGCTTGAGCTTTTTCTGCAGCCTCCATTCCTTTCAGCTCTCAGTCTTTCAGAATATTCTGAAGCAATTCTGTTTTAGGGTGGTGGCATGGAATCAGAGTTATCTCTTGCCAACTGTATTCCCCTACGATGTTTCTTGAAATATGGATGCATGCTTCAGAATAGCAGGCTGTGCCTGTCTGTGTAAACCTTCCTCCCGCCGTCGGAGGACCCTGCTCCTCCCTTGCTAACCCTCAGTTCTCTCTTGAAATGCCACCTTCATTCCCACCAATCTAACTCACACGCTAATGCCCGTCCTCCTGGGACTCACTGGGAGACCATCACCCTCATTATTGTGAAACTTCATGTCTCGTAACTTTACCAGAAAAAAAGTCCAGAATTTGGCTCATCATCTGAACTCCCGTCCTTCAAAAAGCTGCTCAGCTTTTAGTTCTAATAAAAGATAAATATTCTTCACCTTTCCTGGTTCAACAGCTGGGCCTGGATTTTCCTCTGTATTTCTTAAGATGAATTGGGGTTTAGAATGAGAAGTGTTCATCTGTTCCAAAAAGACAGCAAGAGACATTGTGACACCCAAGAAGAAAGAAACAGGGCCTTAGTGGGAGGTAGAGTGCTCCAGAATGTCACTCTTATTGTTTATTTACATGCCTAGTAGAGAGCTGATCCAGGTTGAAGCTCAAATAAGCACTTTTATCGCTGAAGAAGTTCAAAAGGCAGTGACTTCCAGGCATCGCTGAACAGACTCAAACAGTTGCTGGGGAAGGTTTTAGAATCTGGCATTTGTTGCTTGTCTCTTTGTCCCCTTGCATCTTTTGGTAGACGAGTGGTTCCCAATCTTTCCAGCATCATGGTACACTTAGAACACTGGGCAAACACGCGTAGCCCCCCGAGGCCAAAGGCTAAAGTGTCCCACACACTGTAAGCTGGTTAGAGCAGCAGGCTAAGTATGGCCAGCCTCCCCTGCTGCCCGGGACTGGCAGATGTGAGGTCTCAGGGATCCCTTTATAACCCTGGAGACAGAGCAGATTAGGATGCTTGTATTAGGAGGCTTTGCTGGTGTGGATGTGGTCTGAGGCGCTACCCGGGTCATCATGAGCTTGATAACAAGGCATTGTTTAGCAGTGGACTGTGGGCTACAAGTCCGGAGTTTCCCTTCTCCACCTACAGGAGCCCAGGGGCCTTTGGCCTCAGGAACAGTCTGACCACTCTCTCTGTCATCAGTGCTGAGCTGTCTCATTTCGCAGCTCTGCACCTCAGCTTGTGTTCTCACCTCCATTCTTGAGGGATCCTTCCCTTTAGAAATCCCCTCTGCTCCCCCAAGACCCGCTGTGCCTTCGGATCTGCATTTCTTGACTTGAATCATTTACTCCTTTTCCTTAGGAGCACACAGAGCTGATTGTCTCTCTCTCTCCAGCCCTGAGCCTAGATGCCTCACAGTATTCATTCCTTCTCTTCCTTCCTTTTCTGTCCTGCTATATCTTTGACTGTTCTTTTTCTCAGAAACACTTCCTAGGGCCTAGTCTCCTAATTAGCTCAGCATCTCAGTGGATTTAAGACCAAGTGGTCTTTGAATCCTGGCTGCAGAGCCCTGAGCGGGCCTGCCTCTGCTCTGGAGCCACCCCTCGGGCAGAAACACGGTGAACCCTCTGTAGTGAGTACACCGCCATGCCAGGGAGAGCTAAGACCCTCCTGCAGGGGACTAGCATGATTCAGGCTGAAGGGAGGTGAGTCTTAGGCCAATGTTTGCTGGAAGCATCTTAGGGTCTTCTGCAGATAGAGCCAGTGCCCTTTCTGGGGGCCTGTGGAGAAAATTTGGAGCCCTGGACTTCAGGCCAAGGCAGTAACAGGTGAAGAATCTCCCTGGGTTCCTTGGAGTCCACCAGTCAGTCAGTAGGCGGCCCACATCCTGTGTGCAGCCAGTAGAGAGATACTTGTACTCTGGCAGAGCCAGTTCCAAAGCAGGTGGCTATCGTGGCCAGAGTTCAGCTGTCCCTTAGGGCAGCGGTGTGGAGGAGAAGAGCCTGGGCTCAGGAAGGCACAAGCCTGGGGTCAGACCCCAGCTCTGCTGACTTTGGGCAAGTCACTAAACCTCTCTCTATCTGTTAAAGGGGTGAACAGATCCACCATCTCTGAGTCCTTGTGAAGAGGCCATGGAGTACACATTGAATTCCTCCCACACAGGGCCTGGCACCTGTACGTGCCTAGCAGTAGATAGTACCAGACTGTCCAAAGGCACCCTGGTCAAAGTGGAGAGAGGCTCGAGAGTGAAGCAAGCGCGGAGATGTCAAGACCTGAATGCTCCTTGTTCATCTTTCACCTTCTAGCCTATGGACAGGGCATCTTTAGGTGTGTTTTGACAAGCCTGAGACTGATTAGGGACTAGGCTTTTGCATGCCCCACAAAGCCTTAAGTTTACATTGGTGGCCCCAATACCACTCCAGGACTTGCCCAATTTGGGTTTAGGCAACATAACACACTTCTCGAGGCCAGACCACCCCCAGCCGTCCTCAGTGAGTAGCTTCAGACAAGGAAGCTTGGAGAGGCAGCCCTGAGTGGCCCAGCAGTCTCCAGACAGGGACCATGAATGGGAGGCACCTGGGCACTAAATGAAGCCCACGCAGGGTTCCGTTAGTGCATTCAGTGGGCCCTAGTGTCCCCTCAGCCTGTTGTGCTCCAGGGTCCGTTTCAGTAGATGCCGCTGTTGGTACGTTGTAAATAAAGTGACTGTGGTGGCTCTCGGTTCTCAGGCCCCAGCACTTAGGATGACCCAGGCCATGGCTGAGTGCTTCATGTGCCTTGTCTCACGTAATCCTCCTAGCTGCTCTGAGAGGCTAGTGCTCCTATTATCCCCATTTGACATCCAAGAACATAGGCTCAGAGAGGTTGAAACCCTGCCCGAGGTCAGCCTGTAGCTGGCAGGGCAGCCTGGCCAAAGTTTCGCTGTCCTAAAGCCTGAGGACCAGTAGCTATTCCTCCTTCCAGCTTTTGCAGGTTGGGCCTCATGGTAGGTGGGCTAGTAAGGTGGCCTTAAGCTTTCACCCAGGAGACCTGAGCACACTATGGGTGCCCTTGGGAGAGCAGGGCTTTTGGAGACCCCCGGGGCAGGTTTACACTTCCATGGTGGTTTACCATGAGACAGCCAGAGCCTCTATTCTGCCTCGTGCATCACCTCTGAAACCGCCAGTCAGGTTCTGATTCCCTAACAACACATATGCATACTGAGGGTTGTTTCTGAACAAAGCAAAACTAAGCCCAGCTCGATGTTGAGGTTAGCTCGAACCATCTCTGCAATACAGAAAACAAGCAGTTCTGAATTACAACCAAGAAATGGTATACGGAGGGTATTGGCAGAGAATAAAGGGGACAGATGAAAATCCGGACTTTTCTGAACCTTCCTGTCCTCAGTGAGCTCGTATGTAACCTTTCTGAGATCTCTGTCTCAAGGCATCGGGATTTGGATGGTTAATTGTTCTTGATGATGTTCACAGTAATTACACATGCAAATCCCTGTGGGTGAAAATATAGTCCATGAAGCCTTTTTTGCTTTGTAATTTTTATTTTGAGTAAATAACCAAGACAGCATTTTGGAGTTTTACTAATATGCTGCTGAATTAAAACGCATTACAAATATATTATTTTCTGCAATTCTGAGTATCAGTTCATTTAACTGACCCTATTTTGGAGCCTTAATGCTTTGCAAAACCCTGCTTTTTGCTAGGTTTAGTCTCCTGTATTGTGAGCTGAGAGCTTAGTGCCTTCTGCACTGTCCCACCCTGCCCCTGCTCCCGGCCAGAGGCGAGTGTTTAGGCTCTTGGTCCAAATATGCTGATTCAGGAGAGCTCTGTCTGGTCTCTCCGTTTAGATGATGAGGTAACCGTGGGGAAGTTCTATGCCACTTTCCTGATACAGGACTACTTTAGGAAATTCAAGAAACGGAAAGAACAAGGACTGGTGGGAAAACACCCAGCGAAGAACACCACAATTGCCCTACAGGTGAATTATCGTTTGTTTGTTTTTCTCTCTTTCCACTAACAATTTTGCAAGCTTATTTGAAATACTAGAGAGCTGACTATTCATGGTTGAGCAGTACCACAAGGATTTTGTTAAACTGAGATACTACACACTCCCCAAAATGTGGACTGGTCATTTCTGGGCCACAAGGTAAGTGCCTGCATCTCCTTGCTTCCTCAGTGGTGTCCCACATCTGCTGCTGGCCTCGCCCTGTGGGGCAGGACCCCAGAACAGCCCTGCAGGCACATCCCTGGGGGGAGGGAAGTCAGTGCTTGCACCCTCTCCTCCAGGCTTCCCCAAGGCAGTGTCTTCTAGGCAGGCAAGTCCAGCTGCTGCAGAGAGGTCCCAGGGTTTCCCCACAGCCCTAGCTGCCCAGTGAACAGCTTTCCATCCAAACGCAAGTGCTTCGTTTTGTTTCTGTTTGTTTCTTACCCCACTGCTTGTTGGTTTTCGGTCCATTTCAGTAACATCCATCACCTCCTAGTGTGTACAGTGTGCGTGCATGTGCGTGCGTGTGTGTGTGTTTGGTGTGTCTTGTCTGCGTGTTGTCGCCTGATGGCCTTGAGGCTTGCTGTGCAAGTGCTTCTCTCTTAGGAACCAGGCCAGCCTCTGGCCCCTCACCTCCACTCCAGCCCTGCCCCCGCCCCCGGCTCCTAGAGTGTGGGTGTGGCTTCAGGAACCTCTGGTACCAGCCAGAGTTAGTACAGTCAAGGGAGATAGAACCCCAGGTAAGCCCATGAGGATAGTAAGCACAGACTTTGAGATGGGAAGCAGGTGTGTGTAGAAGAAAGGGAATCACAGTAGAGAACTGCAGATATTGGGGCTGGGAAGCTGGTTTGTGAGTGCCATGATGGAGAGAGCAGGCTGAAGGAAGAATGGAAAAAAGGCACTAAGAGCCTGAAGAAGGGAACTACAGAGGTTGGCAAGCTGTCAGAAACAACTGTCCAAACCTTTTGAAAACCCTGTCATCCCTTCTACCCAAAGTGCCTTAAATCCATTGTGAGTAAGATAAAGAATCTTTTTCCTTTTTTATTCATTTACTCTAAAATCACTTTTATGTCCCTCTTGTCACCATGTGTCTTATATTTGGCCTCGTAGGTATTGATGAGGTTCAATGTGGAGCAGGCATTCTGTTTTTTTTTTTTTCTGGAGAAAAATGCCCAGCATTGTTGTGTGTTCAAAGTGGTGGTAACTACCAAAGCGGAAGCTTGTCCATGATCTTGCTGAGAGAATATGAGTATGAATATGGATGACAATGAGTGAGCGAATGAATCAGTGTGGAGTTCGTATATATGAGTGTGGAGTTCGTATATATATATATATATATATGGTGGGTTAGTGGATGTTAATTCAAGGTGAAACCTCTGCTGTGCCCAGAAAGCCGCAGGGGTTGGGGGAGGAGGTGTACGTGGAGGGAAGGAAAGCCACTGAATCGGAAGACAGTCTCTAGTTTGTTTCTCTCTGATCACCTAGCCTAAAGGAGCTCAGTGAATCCCAGGCCCAGTTAAATAGCTCAGGTCATAGAATTTGTGCGTAAAGCTCTTTTGCCTCTGGTCGATCCAGTTTGCAAACTGACAGTCTTCCTGGACCCCTGTGCACAACTAGCCTTAGAGGAAGCAAACTGAAAAGATGTGTGTAAATTTGAACAGGCCTCTGGTCCATATGTTCTTGAGGGAAGCAAGGCCAAGTTGGGTGCAAGGAGAGGGTATGATTGATGTGTTTTTGAAGGCTCTTCTCTAAAGTAGCCCTGAGCTTGGAGGTCTAGGGCTGGCCAGATTTCAGTTATGTGGTGCCCTCTATTTATAGGGAACTGCTTGCATTCTGGAAATCTAGTTAGTGGGGTTGAAACGTGTTGAATTTTCTGGCGGGGGAAAAGACTGTTTCATCGACGCCTTGTGTCTTAATTTAGCTCTGTGTAATGAGATTTCTGTTTTCTGTGGAAAGCATGTATGATAACCAACTAGGTCCGATTATACCTTTCTTCGGGCCCCTGATACTTCTCAATTAGATGGCTTCAGTATTTGCTGTGGTGGCTGGATCTAGTTTTTTGATATTTTAAAACATGCAGAAACAACACATGATTAAATAATATTCATGTACGGGGTTCACTGAGTCTTAAGTCAAATGATGCTAAAACTGCATTGATAGATCACGGGTTAAAAGACTCTATTACACGGTGTTAAAATAACATCAAGGGTTTTTTTCATCTAAACATTTTTCATTCTGTTGTTTATGGAAAGAGTTTTATTTCCGTGGTAAAATTCAAATATTTCCACTTAGATGATAATATCAATACACTTTGACATAGTTCCCGTGGGAGTTGAGGCTATGTCTATATTTTATGTTGAGTACACAGCATAGAAAATTAAGTCGTGTTCATAATCTTGACAGATAAATTCTATAAATGCATTTGATTCTGAAACAAACATTAAAAATAGAAAATTCCTGTCTCTTTGAAGGATAATTCTCATTACATTTTTGGCTTCCTCTGCTGTAGAAATGGCTTTAGATGTGATTTGTTACTCTACGTTAATTAGCATGAAAAGGTTCTTCTCTCTGCATGATGAAGTAGTACATGGTGATAAGGCGGTTAGGGGAATCGGGTCCACAGCAATGGGAGGAGTGTACCAACACTGTATCTAGGACAAGCACACGTGTTCACAAGGAAGCCCCTGAAAGTGGGCATAGCATGTTGAGAAGTGGGGTGACTCACTTCTCCCCTGACAGGGTACCACATGGCGAACGGACTGATTGCTGCTGGAAAATGGAGTGTGGGCATCCTAGTGTGAGCACAGGAGCAGAGACGTAGGCATGTGTGTGCTTGTGCTGCGTAGAGTGCAGTCTGTCGGAACGGGTTTTACAACTGGTCCAAATTGTCTGCGTCCCCCTCCGGAATGGTTTTTAGGAGCACACAGATGTACTACGGTTTTCAACCTGCAGGCACCGTCTGATTGCTCTATTCAGACCAACTGCAGTGTTGCCTTCTACGTGAAGGAGAAGGGCCTGAGGAACTCCTGGATCCGAGTGTGGTCAGGAGCTCGGCATCTGGGGCCCTCTGACCAATGTGATCTGGATGAGTGTGTAGTTTTCATCTGTCCATTCATTTTCATCATTAAAACCAACCTTCTCTCAAGTCCCTCTCCAAAGAGGGAAATAGAGAAGCTGCATCTGGCCTTGCTTTCTTTCTCCATCCATCTCTGACATGCCATATTCACTTTAGTTTGACTCAGCATTTGCTCTTCATCCATTGTTGGCTGCCTCCAAGTGACCTGCAAGTTTCCACGAGGAGCAAATTAAAACAAACAGCTAAGCAGCCATGAAAACAGTCCCCTTTCCAGCAAGTAGTAATGCCCATTGAATGTCCCAGCATTCCCTCCAGACACAGACACGAATTAGTCCAGTATATGATGGATAAGAATAAGAAAAGATCCCAAAGTGGGAAAAGTTTTGTTCATTTCTCTTTCTTTCAACACTTAAGAATTTCCCTTAGGCAAAAGACATGGGCTCTGATGGAATCCGAGGAGATGCCTGTTCTCCACTCATCCCAGATGGGAGCCTGTCCATCCAGTGACAGTAAAATTTTATAGGGATAGTCTCTTTTACCTGTTTGGAAGTTGTGTTTAGGGAGGAGGCCATTATTTCCAGCTATAAAGAATTAGGTTGTTAAACCATGTCATTTTAAAGCCTGTGCCACTGCCAACAGATGGTGATGTAGGCGGTCCAGTGGAAATGTGGGTGGTATACCAGAAACAAATGACTCTTTGTTCCTGATGTGCCTTGATGTTGCCTTCTCAGGGAGGTGTAAAAACAGAGAACAGGCCATTCCACAGACATTTAACTGACAGCGTCAGACTCCTGTTGTCAATCCACTTTAGCCTAAAATGTAGTGAGATTTTTTTGTTTTGTTTTGTTTTTTAAAGCATGATTCCATCTAAAGCCATAAAAAGGCTTTTTTTAATTTAAGAGGAGAACAGATGCTAACAGATAAGATTTCACCGGCTGATTCATTTGTTTCAGATGCTTGAACGGATGCTTTAGAATTTTCTGCCTGAGCTACGGCACCAAGCTGGTTAGTCGGAAGGCGTTTGTGGCTAAGGCCTTGAAAGGGAAAAGTCTCAAGTGGGCTTATTTCTACTGAAACAGCATTTCAGGAGAAATGCAGGAAAAAGCAAACCCAAGGCCCCGGGGAGACCCCTTCCAAGCAAAGCACTCCTCCAGAGGTGGAAGCGGGCTGTGGCCCATCTGCGGAGCCACGGCCGCCTGTCACGGATGCTGCTCACAGTGGCTCTTTTCCATGAAAGGGAACATACAAGGCTTAACAGCTTTGGCTTCCAAAGCAGAGACTCAGAAAGGGAAAGAGAGAGAGAGAGCAAAGGAGGGGGGCAGCCGCCCCACAGAGAAATGAAATGAACACAACTTCCTGATGCTGGCCAGTAAAAAAAAAAATAAATTTTTAAATAATAAAAAGAATAAGCAGACCTGCTTAAGATGGGCAGCTGACTCCGTTCCAAAGTCCTGCATCCCTAGTTTGCCTGAACGCCCAAAGACTGGCAGGCCCCTTGGCACTGAGCTGACAGAGTTCCTTTTATATCCCAGTACGTCATGACCTCCTGACCAGCCAGCTCCTGCTCTCTGCAGTCTCCCAGTTCAGATCGCAGTGAGAAATGGACAGGACAGGAAGCTCAGATACACCCATTTAAACTAACACATAACACCTGCATGCCAGCCAATCCAGGCAACACCTCAGGTTCCATCTTAACGTGTCCACGGGAAGTACCACCACACCCAAACCTCATTTACCATTGTCCGTCTTTAATTTGTGCTCAGAGCCAGTCTGGGGATGCCTCTTTGGAAACTGTGTGGTCTAGTTTCAAGGACACTGGGAGTCAGGAAACTTGGGTTCTAGTCCCAGCTCCAGCGTTCACTTGCTGCGTGACTTTGGGCAAGACACTTAACCTCTCTGTGCCTCAGTTTCCCCGTCTGTAAAATGGGGGTAATAATGTCGACCTACCTCACAGGGCTGTTGTGAGGAATAGCTAAGTGATTGTAAAGCACTTTGAACGTATAAATGCTTATTATTAAGACTACAACAATAATATCATATGCCTGTTTACTATCAGAACTTTAAGAAATTCTTGTTTTTCTTTTACCTCTTTTCTGTTCTGTAACTCTAGTTACCCATTGAAAAAGAGAACTTTCTCCATTTTAAGATATCTAGGAAATGCATAAAGATGTAAACAGAGGTAACAGTACAGATTGCATTTTCAAATCTCAAGAACTGTAGGTTTTTGCCCAAGAAATCACTTGATGAGCTTAGTTCTGTGCCTGCAAGTGTCAAGGCGTCTGATCTGAAAGTCTCAGCCAATTCTAAGCGGTGGTGCAAGAAGTCTGCACAACCGATGCTGAGCCAGGATACTCAAAATGGCCAATTGGAGTTTTAGAATGAATATTCAAAAGTAATCTTAGTGCAAAAACAATGGGGAAGAATCTAAAAACTTGAAATCTCTCAACCATCTAGAAGAAGGAAGGGCACGTTAGCCCCTTTCATCTGCTGGTCTATGCAGACTGGAGGCTGTGTGTGTGTGAGTGTGTGTGTGTGAGAGAGAGAGAGATGGGCAGTGGAGAATGTGGTGGAGAGAGCCAGCAGAACCTGGGGGAGTGCTGTTCCTGAGTGAGGTGAAAGCTCTTCCAGTGCCCTGGGAATGCAGGGAGCCCTGGAAAGCAGCCAAGGATGAGCAGTGGCACCTGTGGGAAGGACACTCCTACAGGCCCATCCTGTGCATTACTGACAGCAGAATGACTCCCAGCCTGGAGGTCTCTTCCAATGAGGTCTTTTGTGCCTGTGGGCATTTGGCCTATGCCTCTCGTGGCTCACCATACCAGGCGATCTGACCCACTTGGGTTCAGGTGGACCTTGTGGCCTCAGTGTTGAACTCGCCCAGCCCCAGGTTCTGTTCCCACATGTGCAGAACATAGTAAGCCTAGGCACCCTCAGTGGCTGTGTGGATTCTCATGCAGAATCCATAGGGCCTGAGAGCAGGTTTGATATCTCCATAGTGCTCCATGTGTGGTGGTGTGGAGAATCGGGTTGAAAGTCAGCCAAACAGACTCTAATATGGCTGGACCACTTGTTAAGATGTTGAAACATGTCAGTACCTGGTAGTTGACAGCCTTGCCCCTAGCACCTTGAGTCTCCTCAGCCTTGCCAACATCCCAGCCCCTATCCCAGACCCCTCTGTGATCCAACAGCTAAAGGGCTAATGCCTGGAACAGCAGGGGGCCTCAGGGACCCGGGTATGGCTGAAGGCCTGCGTCTGCTCTGATTGGTCACTGCCAGAGATATACCAGTTATTAAGAATTTGGTGTATTGTCTCTGAAAGGGAGCTGGTCATCCCTGTGGTAACAGGGAAGGAGCTGATCTCCATCTGAGTAATGGTCCCTCTGTTTGTCTCAAGTTTATGAAGCACTAAGGAACAATATACACCACTCCACAGCCTATATCACCCCAGTCTTGCAGGGCCAGTGTGACCAGTTGTCTTCTAGATCCAAGTCTTCACACACAAAACCTCAACAGAAAAGCCTTGAACAATTCACATGGGCAGTGTTTTGACTTGGCTTTCTCCACAGTCCTTCCAAATAAGTAGCTGGAAAGTGGCAGCTTTCTAGGTGGGACTTATAGGAAACAAAAGAGACTCTTGCCCCACTTGGGCTTGCTCTGTTGCTAAGTAACAGCATTGGCTGTGGTTGGTAGCTAGGGCCAGTTTATGAAAAAGACAGCTAGAAATAGTGAAGGCTACCACCCTGGCTTTGACTTGAAAGGGAAATAAGGCTTCCTGGAAACTTGGTTTAGAGTCAGACTGTGGAGATGCCTTTGTCATTTCTCTTGGACCTTGGCAGAATATAGCTTCAAATGTAGAAAGAGTTGTAAGAGACTAGTTAAGTCAGTTATCTCAGAATCTTCATAGACACACACAACAAACTAGGTGTTAAACTCCTGAATTTAAAAAACAAAAAGTTTCAGGCCAATGTCCCATCTACGGGAAGCAAACGACAAGACGGCCTCATCTCAAACAGCCTGTACTATGGCATAGCCCCCTCCGGATAATCCGTAAGATTGTCGGGTATTGTGTTTTATACACTTTCTGAAGAGGGGTGATTTTTTCCCTCTTAGAATAGTAATGATTTTCAAAAGTGTTTGAGAAGATAGAATTGCTGAAAATAAAGGCAAGTTATATTATGCAGTAGTAAAAAGATCTTAAATATTGTAGAACGTTATTTAATAATATCTACCTAGTATCTCTGCCTAGCCCAAATGTGTCACAATCCAATTATCCACAGGAAGGAGCTTGCCAAAACTTGGTGACGGTTCCATGGTACCTGGGTGAATTCATTCTTTCTGGAATGTCTTAGACCTAAAAAAGATGTCTGTATGGGGAAATGGGCGGGCATATCACTCTAAGGCAGTAGCAAAGGCAACCCATTAAAGAATGCCAAAGGCTAGCTCAGAGAACCCACATGAAGGACATTTCTTCTGGACGTGGAGAAAGCTCAGCAGAATCAGAGGAATCCTAGACAGGGTGAGGAGTCGTGTGCTTGAGGAGAAGATAGTGTTGTCTCTCTGAGGGCAGGTTGGTCTAGAGCAGCAGTTCTCAAGCTTTGTGGTCTTCGGACCCTTTTGTACTCTGAAAAATTATTGCAGACTCTTGTGTATCCATGTTTACTGTATTGTAAACTAAAACTGCTTTGGTCTGTAGGTCTGCTTCTGTTCTCCATCTGCCTGAAGGAGCTAGGTTAGGGAGAAGAGAAATTCTTAAAACACAGGAGTATGCAAGCACAGATGCCAGAACGATGCTGTCAGCACACATCGTGTGGCCTTTGGAAAATGCTGCAGTGTGCTCATGACAGAACAAGGGTGTAAGAGGCAAAGAGCGTCCTAGTATCATTATAAAAATCACATTGACCTCATGGACCCCTGAAGATGTCTTGGGGATCCCCAAGGTTCCTAAACCACACTTTGAGAGCTGCCGTTACAAAAGAACAAGCTAAAATCGCCCTTAAAGCAAGAGGGCGTTTGGGGTCTTTTTATGATTTCCCTTGTTAAAGGGCCTCCTGTGTAGTAGCACTGCCCCTAACCTGACCCTTTCCCTTCTGCATCTCTCTCCAACCCCAACCCATTTATGTAGACAGAAGCTGCCCGTGCCCCATGTTATCCTCCTAAGTTTAGGCTGAGGGTCCTATCACACTTGCTCAGGTCTTACTACCTGTGCTGATCTGGGGAGTGATGGTCTGGATTAGTGCATGACAGAGCTTTTTTTAAAAATCTCAGCTCCTTAGGGTACAACTGAGGCTAAGAATGTGTACCAACATAGGATTAGTTTTAATGACAACTCATGATAATATAGTTATAAATGTTGATTTAGTTATAAATGAGTTCTGCTAAGTTACTTGAAAGAAGATGAACTTTGATTAAGTGGTACCCCCCAGTCAGGTTCATAGGTGAGTGAGGGCATGGCAGACTCGATTCCAGCCTCTTTCCCAGCAGATGCAATGACTTTCTCATGGTGGTGGTTGAGGTGGGAGCTTGGGAGAGGAGAGCCCAGCATAGTGTCATGGGAAGAGAAGGCCTAGGAGTCAAGAGTCCTAGCTGAGCCTCTGCCTAGTTTGGGCAGATAATTTAACCAAATGAGAATTACCTCGGTCTTCCCTCCCTCCCAGGATGTAGTGAAATAACATCTGTGAGACCGCAATGACAGGTGTAAAAGATGTTATCAGAATAGAAGTTGTGATTTGTAGCTTCTGCTGAGCCAACTTTTATGTAATACTCTTGCCATTACCAGGAAACTGGCAAGAATTTGTGATTCTTGTGTTAAAACTACAGCCAAGAATCAAGATAGAGCAGGGAAAGGTCCTGTATCACTTTAGGTAATTTTGGCAAAGTTTTCTTTATCTTTCAAAGTGATGGTTAAAAAAAACCTCAATATATCCAGCTGAGCCCAACCCTGGCGGAAGGCCTGGCAGAGTAACTTAGGGGGTAATGCCACAGCTGGCTTCAGTAAGTGTCGGAATCACCACGGATAGCTAATAGAGTGTTGTGCTCATGATTCGCAGCCAGTATATTTAACGGAGACCTGTTCACAATTTTTTTTTTTGTTGACAATTTTTTTTGTTGTTCACAATGGACAAAAAGGCCACACCGTCACATTTTCCCTGGAGGAAAACAATAACAAAATAAGGGGCGTGTCAGTGTGTGATGTGATGTGTGGATGTGAGTGCGCCTGTGTTTGTGTGTGTGGAGGAGGCGGAAGACAGCTTGTAGCTGAACAGGTTTGTTCTGTAAGAATTTAATCTCTCATTCTTCCTTCTCACAGAGCTAGCCTAAAAGTATCCCCTCTAATTTGGTATGGGCCGAAACCTACTAAAGGGTTAATCAGAACCAAGATGACTGTGTGGGGGGCCAGCCTTGGCTGAGTGAAACCTGCCAGTGATGGAGAACAGACTCTGCCACTGTAGGGCTCTTGGGCTGGAGACAGAAGGCCTGGTGCTCACGTCCCGAAGATGAATGGCCTGGCCCAGTCCAGACTCGAGAGCTGCATCTCCTATCTTCACTGTTACAGTGTAGGTCCAGGAGGGTGCCTTGGGGGTTTAGCTTGCTGTAGTGGTGTGAGAGGTGGTGGACGTGTGTATCTGATGGAGCTATCTTTCCAGGACAGGCTGTGGAACCATTTTAAATGCATCCAGGTAGGCAAAGTTTAAAATAACCCTAAAAGTCATCAAAAGAAAGGGAGATAATGAATGTTCATATTTGATGTTAAAATATCATAATGGTATGCTATTGCTTCAGAAATGTTTAGAGAGATTTCATGGTTTGTTGCTTTTTTTGTGTGTGACTTAATCATTCATTACAGTAAGTATCTATAAAATTCCAATTAAATGGTGTCTAAAATTTAAAGCAGCAGTCTACAGGCAAAGCGCCAACATTTCTTTTTTAAAGAAATATTTATTATAACATCTAGCATTTTAAAATCAACCAGAAATGAGGCTTGATTCCGTTTAATATTTTATAAGATTGGACATCTTAAAACAAGTCAATAATGTTTATATTTTATAGCAATTCTGTGTTTATTCAAAACCATAATACTACTGTGATGTTAATGGAATGACTTTATATGGCTTTAATTGTGTTGGTTTAAGTGCTAATGACCACATTTCAAATTAAAATAGTATTTTCTGATAGAGGTAGACAGAGATACGAAATATGAAAGACTAGACAGTTTTACTGACTGTAAAGTATTTATTTCAAGGGAAATGTTCTTTTTTTTTAGAGCTGTGGGGAAAAAGTACATTTTTCAAGAGTTTAAGGTAGTTTTCTGCGTTTTTTGGAATTGGACCTTGTGCCTATGGAATTTTTGGAGCAGTTTAAGCTACCTTGAAGCTCGATACATGTGCTAGAAAAACTTCATTTTCATGTTTTATGATATGTAATAAATTCAGGGTGCTGCCCTTAAGCTTCATTTCAACTCAAGTTTGGGAACATCTGTTTCCCTGACTCCCAGCCATGGCAGACACCCCGCCCTAGTTGCACCCCACCCTTGTCGTCCTTCCTGAGTTCACCCGTGGAAGAGTAAAGGCTCTCCCTGACTCTTAAAAGGGGTGTGTTTGCCTGTGTGGGGCAAGCAAAATATAACCATGATTACTGAACCTCCGCTTTCGTGTCTGGGAAGAGTGCTGCCCCCCTCCCATGTCTCTTTAATAAATATGTTGTCATTTTTTTTCCTTTGGAAGTGGCATCTGGGGCCACCTCTCAACTTTCTCCATGATTATGTTGCAAACAAATGATCTGTCCTGTGTCTGTTCACTGCATTACCCTGTCATCCAACCCTGACCTTGTGTATCAGTGAAGACGTGCTGGAGACAGTTTTTGTTTTTATTATGCAATTATATGTGTATTTCAATGAAATGTCAACAAGTCAACAAAGGATGATGTTAAAAATTATCCAAATAAATAGTTTTCTATTTCTTTTAATTGGACCTAGTCCAGTCAGTTGAATGATGGTAAAGAGGATTATCTGTTTTTGTTTAAAATCAAGAGGGTACCTGGCCCGTACTGCCTTGTAACATGGATTAATGTACATGATTTATTTGGGGGTACTGACTTAGTATGTCGTTACTATGCTAATTTTGTGGAGACAGCGGCAGGTGTCTCAAACTCTGTCCCTTCTTGTTTGTGGGCCTCAGATCTGAAACAGACCTTTCTTCCTAGTTAATTCAAGATCAGACTCTACCAAACCCTTGCTTAGCTTAGCTTGTCTTGGTATTTGTACCCTAGAAAAGTCTGAATGAACTGCAGGCCATTTAATACTGTTGAGTACCACCTTTCTTCACAGGCCTGCAGCTCTGCTGTGTAAGCTGTTACCAACATGACATTAGACTTGGCTTCTTGATGTTGTAAGTGGATCCACCTCAGAACCAGTGCAGCCCCAAGCTCAGATGTGCCGGACTTGGGAGTCCTAAGGAGAGGGGTGTGTGTGTGCGTGCACGTGTATGTCTCATGCCTGTGATCAGAGGGACAGGAGGGTGAGAGGCAGCCTCGCAGACCCGAGAACTGCCCTGGGTTTGGCCCTGAAACATGACTTCCTTTTCCCTACAAAACCACAGCATCCCTAGTCAGGAACCTTAAAGCTTTGACTCCTGGCAATTCTTTCACTCCCACAATTTGCGAACTAGAAAGATCTGCTGCTCCTGTACTCAAAGAGTGGTTTAAACCAGACCCATTTTTAACAGCAGCATCTTACGGGCTTGGTGCTTTTACAAAGTAGGCCATTTTTCTAAGATCCTCTTGGGAAGTTCCTGTGCAACTTTACATTTTAAATTTACCTCACCAGTGACCATGGCATCTGCAGAAGACCAGTTCTGAGAATCCTTACAACAGCAGAGCCCAGACCTGCTGACACCTCTCCCCACTGTTCGGTTTTGTTTCCACTGTGTGTCTCATGACTCAAGCATAGTCCTGATGTTTTGTCTGTGTCCTTGCCACAGCTGCCCACTCACCACTGGTGTTGTGGAGGAAGGACAGGGCAGTGGGCTCCTCCCCTGTGACCTGCCACTTGGCCTAGTTCTCCTGTGGAGACCTGCACAACCCATGTCTCAGACATTCTCTAAGACTTTTTCAGCTGCTAAGTAGCTTTTTTTTTTTTAAGTAGCAGGCAACTGACAGCATGAGGAGGCTCCTGCCTGGATACAGGATGGGTGGCCGTAGACCTAGGGGCCAAAAAGGAAATGCCTTTCAGATGCAAGTCTGTCTTTTTGTGCAAAAGGATAAAGCAGCTGTATAGTCCCTATTAGTCTTTCAGTTAGCATGCTATTTCTCTTCAAATTGGTGGTCAAAACATAATTTCACCTCAGCCAGCTACCTCACCTTCCCCCACATATAGTCCGTAACCATCTTAGAATGCTTCCCTAACAAAGTTGTAAACAGTGGAAAGGCTTCTCCCAGGCCTCCGGCAGGGGAAGGTTCTTTCCCGATAGAGCAGGGACCCAGGGTGGAGAAGGCTGGCTGGGAGGGCCCTGGGGAAATGCAGAATGTCTGTGAGGGGCCTGGAGGAAATCACCTGGTGGCTTCTCAAACTGACTGCAGGGGGTGGTGAGCCACTTTAAATCTGTTGTAGTCTTCAGGAGGATACTGAGTGGTTTATGAGTTCTCAGCCTGCACTCAGGCTGCAAGCCAGGGCACGTGGGTGGTCGTGGAGGCTGGGCACTGCACAGCAGCCCAGGTCTGTATGCATGTCGATCGTTGTGTCGTGGTCCTGAGTGTGCGGGCGGCTGTGGTTGTCGTGTCACTCCCTCGTTCCCATGGCTTTTCAGCAGAACCAGGGCCCTGATGGCTACTTGGTCTGCCTGCTTCTCTGGCACCTGCCTCTAGGCTTCCTCATCCTGGAGAACCAGGGAGTCCTAGTACCCTCTCTAGAATGTCCTGGCTGTGCTCTGTAGTATGTGGGCTCAGGGAGATGCTGCTCTGCAGGCGATCCCTCTGAAGAGTGTCATTTAGACAAGGGTGCGGGCCCTTGGCCCTGGTGAGCCCCAGTACTCCCCCTGGGGCCTTGATGCCCAGATACAGCCAGGCAGGTGGAGGCAATTGAAAAGGAAGTTACTGGCTTGAAGGCCTCAAGCATTCCAGCCTGGGACCATCCTGACCATCTCGAACTCCTGACCATGCCCAGCAATGCTTAGTCTGCAGGGATACCTTCAGTTACATTGAACCAAGTAGTGGGTTCCCTGGATTTTCCTTTGGAGAATTCTTCCCCTCCCACAGCTGATTCAGGCAGGAGCAGAGCCGAGACCCAGGTCAGATCCAGGCACACGTGTCGTCTAACCTGTTCTGCCATTTTCATTGATCTAGGCGGGATTAAGGACACTACACGACATTGGGCCAGAAATCCGGCGGGCTATATCCTGTGATTTGCAAGATGATGAGCCAGAAGAAGCAAACCGAGAAGAAGAAGATTTGTTCAAAGTAATTATTCCACGCCTAGCTACACACTGGCCACCTGGAAGTACCAGGGCAGGACTCCGATTTGGGCAGTTAATGATCTACAGAAGAGTCTGGAGAATACAAGCCAGCCCCGGGGCCTAGAGGGACTTGCAGACCACGCCCCCATAGGCCCTCCCACTCACTGGCACCTCTTCGAGGGCCAGGCCTGCTCATTCTCTGATCTTGCCCCCCTTCCCCACACTGTCAGCTTCTGGGGAGTTTGGCCACAGCCACTGACCAGTTGTGGGTGAGCATCTTGGGTCCTTCTAGAAGCTGCCTCTATCACCCCCCTTCTTCCTTGGGCTAACTATTCGATCTGCCAGCTGGGCCTCAGCCCTGCAACCCAGAGAGCATACCCATTGCCCAACCTCTGGGGCTGCCAACCAGCCCAGATGGTTATAAAAGTTACTTCAACTTGGAGAGACTGGAAGAGTACACTAGAGTGGCAGCTAAGAGATTGCTCCCCTGCTCAGGAATCAGTAACCGTCCTCATTTCAGGGGGGACCAACTGCTACATGAACTCGTTCACCCTGATGATTCAGACACCCAGATTGTTTTACAGGGATCCTATGGAGCTTACCTAGAATTTATTTTTCATGTAGAAAATAATTACCTAACTTAGCTAGCCTGCGTCAAATACTTGTTAAATTACCTGGTGTTGTCTCCCATTATTTTGCAGAGAAATGGTGCCCTGCTTGGAAACCATGTCAATCATGTTAATAGTGATAGGAGAGATTCCCTTCAGCAGACCAATACCACCCACCGTCCCCTGCATGTCCAAAGGCCTTCAATTCCACCTGCAAGTGATACTGAGAAACCGCTGTTTCCTCCAGCAGGAAATTCGGTGTGTCATAACCATCATAACCATAATTCCATAGGAAAGCAAATTCCCAACTCAACAAATGCCAATCTCAATAATGCCAATATGTCCAAAGCTGCCCATGGCAAGCGGCCCAGCATTGCGAACCTTGAGCATGTGTCTGACAATGGGCATCATTCCTCCCACAAGCATGACCGTGAGCCTCAAAGAAGGTCCAGTTTTAAAAGGTAACATTTAAAATGTGTTTGCGCTTGGTAATGTGGCATCTGCCTATGTCTCCTCTGGCCCCAAGGAGTGAGGTGGTCCTTTCTCCTCTGAGCTCTGGAACGTGGAGGAGAGTCTCCATAGCACCTGTGAGTGCTCCTGAGTTCTCAGCCTCTTCAGGCACTAGCCACATGATGAGCCTCATGGATAAAAGGCCCTCTGCCCTTCCATCTCCTGCTGTATATGGTACCCCTGAAACAGCAGCTGCAAAACCTACTGTCCCCAGTTTTGTTGACATAATCTGGGTCAGAGGTTGGCAAACTTTTTCTGTGAAGAGCCAGATGGTAAATATTTTAGGCTTTGCCATATGGCCTCTATTGCCATTGCTCAGCTCTGTCAGCATCGCTAGAACGCAGCCATAGATGATATGGAAATGAATGGGTGTGGCTGTGTTATAATAAACTTTATCTGTGGACACTGAAATTTGAATGTCCTATATTCACACGTGATGAAGTATTTTTATTTTGATTTCTCTTCAGTCATTTAAAAATGTGAAAACTGTACAAAAACAGGTGGCAGCCCGTATTGTGGCTTGTGAAACAGTTTGCCAACCCCTACCCTAGGAGGTGGCCTGATAACTGCATATTATATTTGGTTGGAAATATTTAACTTTTGTCTTCTGCCTCCCTCCCATTTTATGCCGTTCCTGGATAGAACCCGCTATTATGAAACTTACGTTAGGTATGTGCTGGTTGCCTCTGTTTATGCGGTAAATACAATGGCGTTACGGGTGTTGCCAACTGGCCTCCTCGACTGCTGAGGAAGGAGAAAAATTCCTTGAGCCATCTAGCGTAATGGGTTATAATAGGGCTGCAGACTCAGGGGTCAGAGGTAGTTGGCTTCTTTCTAAGCAAGAGAGCTTTCAGATCCTGTCTGCTAGACTGTTAGTATCCAAGGACTGATAGTCGTGGGCCAGGCATGCCCCATGGTCTAACTCCTGCAGCCTCACAACAGTGCTGGGAGGGCCCGCTGTGCGCCGATGGAGTGCCCAGGCTTGTGAAGCTGGGCAACTCTTGCCTGCTCTTCCGGTTCAAGTTTCTTGGGGTAGGCAGGGGTGGTTAGTAAATGTAAGACCCAAACCTCCTGAAGACCAGGACCAGGACTTCTCCATTGTCCCCTTACAGTCCTCCGCATAAACCCACTCCGCATATACACGGTATAATCTGCTGTACATGTATCAAACTGAGTTGCATTGTGGGCAGAGTGATCATTTCATTGGGGGCAGGGGAACTAGGTCTTCTAGTTTAATTTTATCGAGAGAAATCAGAAGCAACTTGATCCAAAGAAGGGTGGTGAGAGAGTGGAGAACTTTGAGGACATACAGTCCTTTCTTTGGGGAGAGTTGATGTCATTGGGCCCAGGGCAGGCTGAGTTTCGGGAAGACGTTATACCAGGCCTCCAACAGAGTAGTCTTTGAAAACTTGGCAAACATTTCCCATGGATGTTTCCCCTGTGACACTGTACTCAGCAGTCCTTCTCCTTGGGTTTAATAGAGCGGGAAGTCAGTGGTAAAGAAGCCTCTGCGCTCCATGTTCTGAAGCCACACTGGGTTGGGGCTGGGCTGGGCAGGAGAGGGAATTGGAGTAGATGGCAGGGTCCTCCCCGTACCACCATCACTGTTTGCAGCCCTCTGGGTCCATTTTCCTGGCTCAGTTCCCCCAATTACATTTACTCCTTTGGCTCCCTGGCCTCTGGCACAGGGGTTTGGTACCCGCATTGGGCAGGGTGCTGAGGGAGAGTCCTCTCTCTTCCCCTGTCCAGATACAGCACCGCTGCCAGAGGCCTTAGCAGCTCAGTCCAACCTGAAGAGGTGCATGTGGGTGTGGGGGGGCGGGGGGAGCCAAGCACGTGGGCGGGGATGCTGGCCTTGTGCTGAGGGCATGGCTGCATGAGCTGTCACCTCCCCAGGCTCTCAGATCCCCTCTCCCTATTGCAGGTCCGACTCTGGAGATGAACAGCTCCCGACTATTTGCTGGGAAGATTCAGAGATACATGGCTACTTCCAGGACCCCCGCTGCTTAGGGGAGCAGGAGTATTTCAGCAGTGAGGAATACTACGAGGATGACAGCTCGCCGACCAGAAGCAGGTAACTGGGAGCAGGTAACCAGGGGCAGGTAACTGGGAGCAGGCAGCTGGGAGCAGACAACCGGGAACAGGTAACTGCGGGCAGGCAGCCGGGAGCAGGTAACCAGGGGCAGGCAGCCAGGAACGGGCAGCCGGGGGCAGGTAACTGGGAGCAGACAGCCAGTAGCTCTGTGCTTGGGCTCACAGTAAGTGCACCCTCTCCCCCTCCACTACATGTTTTCTGCCCCTGGTGTTCTGCCTAGCCATGAAGCCAAAGGGCTACCTACAGCTGACTCTGGATTCCCCAGAAAAGCAAAATGGAGTCCAAATTCCAGGCCAGGGGAAAAGTCAGAGTAGGAAAAATAAGGCCAAAAAGAGGCAGAGCAGAGTTGACTTATTTCCACCAGGGGCGTCTGAGGCCTCTCTGTAAAGGCTTGGGCCTGCTTTGTGGCTGGGTTAGGCCCTTTCCCTCAGTTCTTCAGAGATCAGTCTTTATGTAATTAACACTGGGAACTCTGGCCTGGGGACTGTTTGCAGAGCAGCTTGTCCAGCCATAGCCGTAGGTGGGGTATTCGTGGGCAGCATCCCCTTCCTGCCCCAGTCAAGGGGTCTCTCCTGGAGCTGGAAGAGACAAGAGGTAACAGTGGCACTGTCTCAGCAGAGGTGCCTCTCCCAGCTCCGTCCTGTACAGACTGCTGGTGGTTACAACAGACACTTGCTTTAGGACATACAGGGAGCAATGTGGGGCCACGCAGGTTACTGCCACCCTTTCCCTGTAACCGCATCTCATCATGACCAGGCAGCCCACTGACAGTGAGGTGGCACTGCAGTGAGGTCACTTCCAGCATCTAAGCCGTTTGGAAATGCCAGCCGTGTATTCCAGGCGTTCCACTGCCTGACCCTCATCTGCCTCTCCAGCTGTTCCTTCATCAGCCGCCCTCAAATGCCCTGCTTCTGGTCAGATAGCCACTGATTCTGAGCCATGTGTGCTCTGTGTTTCCGTCTGTAGGGCTTCGCTCTCACCAAGTCCACCACTTGGATGCCCTTAGCCCATCTTTGCATGGCCTAATGCCCCCCTCTTCGAGGGCCTGTCCCAGTGCCTTACTTTCCCATTCCTCTGACTACAGTCCCTCCCCCTACCCCACTCCCAAAACACACCCAGAAGCCATCGTGAACACTTCTTGTCTAACACTGACCTTTTCTAGCTAGTACTGGACACCTGTGTGTGTGTGGTGTTTTCTAAGCTCCTGGGGGACCACGTTTTGTACCTTGTTGTGTCCCTGGCACCGGCCTAGCACCTGGCAAGAGCAGGCACTCGGAAGAGGGTTCTCAATGAGGAAGTGAGTGGATGATAGGCTTCTGTGGCATCTGAAATCCACATTTGACCCTGGTCTGAGGCTGCCTCTGGGATGGAAACTCCCAGCACATCACTTGTCACGGGCCTCCAGTCCTGAGCCTTCCTGTGATGGCCCTTGCTCTCCGTTTAGAATCTTCTGTGAAGCCGAGGATTGTGTTGTTCTCAGCCAATCCAGCTGTGTCCCAGGCAGGTAGGAGAGGACTATAGATGTGGGTCAGCCAGAGCCCTCAGACAAGGCTTGTTGACTAGAATCATGCATGCCCCTTACTCTCTCTTCTGGCCTTTCTGACTGTTAGGCATAACAATGGCTACTACAACAGATACCCAGGCAGCAGCTTGGACTTCGAAAGGCCCCGAGGCTACCACCACCCCCAAGGCTTCTTAGAGGACGATGACTCACCCGTTTGCTACGATCGGAGATCTCCAAGGAGACGCCTACTACCTCCAACCCCAACATGTGAGGCCAGATTTTTTGCTTTGGGTGAAGCCTCCTAGAGAGTAGTGTGCTGCTTCCTCTTCCCCGCCCCAGGGGATGTCGGCCCATGTGATCCCGCCATGGCAGGGACCGCCAGCTGCTCCCCCAGGGCTCCAGTTGGGAGGTGGCATCGGCCTTCCTTCCCTTCTCATCCATATTGCACATGATGGACTTTCAACCACTTCAGCACTGTTTTTGACTCTTTGAGAATAGAGAGAGGTAGTACCTGGCTCTAAAATTAGTGGACACCGTTACTGCCTCCGAGCCTCTGCTCCATCTGAAAAGTAAGCAAGATGTTCACTTTTGTTGTTAACTCCACGGACAGGGCACCTTAGAGAGGGGAAAGGTGGCTCAAGTGCAGAGTGGACTTGGAGCAGGCCTATTTCACAAAGCCCCATGGGCCTGAGGGCCCCCAGGAATTCTTGGTGTCCATCTCTCCGGAGTTACTTGCCAGGGTTAATCTCGTTCTTCCTCATCTCTCCATCCTCCTTTTCTCTCTTTTCCTCCTCTTCTCTCATTTTTCCCTCCTCTTCTCTCATCTTTCCCTCAGGTCTCCCAGTGCCCTCTGCTCATGGGACAGGTTTTGCCCTCTTAGGTGGCCCTCAAAACTCCATTGAGGTTGCTTCTAGGATAGGTGGCTCCCATTCCAGGGCCAGGGGAGCCCCAGACTGCTGAGAAGGGGCAGGGGCTGGCTGCTCCCCCACCCAGTTTTCTTCTGCAGCTATGCTGTAACCGGCGCCATCAGGAGACCTGAGTCAGCTGAGCACCTGGGAACAGACCACAGCTAGCAGTAGAGAAAGAAATGCGGGGGCTCCTGCCTGCTCCCAGCTGGGCACTTTGACTTGGAGCATGTGGGCATTTTGTGATGGTTAAAGAATATCCATTTTTGGTATTTTTGAAGAATGAAGCGTATCTTTGTGCAGGACTCTAGTCAGTAACCAAAAATAGCCGAGACTCTGGCTCCTGAGTCTGCCAAGCTACATACACAATAAAGAGTTGGGTTGGGTGGTGCCCGGGGCCCTGTGCCTCACCCCAGCTGTCACAGCTCTGGTGGGAAGTATAGTCAGGCCCATTTCCATGGTTAATATTTAATTGCTTAGTCCCAAACACATGCTGGAGGCAGGATTCCTTTCTCCATTAATACTGGATAAAGCACTTGCAGGTGAGGCTTTTTTTTGGGGGGGTTTGGTGAGGCCAGTCGGAAGCCTCTCACCTGTGGGATTTCCATTGCCTTCCTTGGATCTTGCTTGCCTTTGCTTATGCAGCTGTCCAGCACACTCAGTGCCCTCAGCAATGCCAGCCATTCCCAGGTGCTGTCCTCAGTGATGGCGAGGAGCCGAGGCAAGCAGGAGCAACTGCCCTCTGTATTCGTAGGCGGTGTGCATTGCTGCCCATCAGCTCAGACCTTGGGCAGGGAGAACATTAAGCTCCACAACTCCACTGGCATTACTTCCTCTTTCAGAGATTGTCCTGCAGAGTAAATAAGGTGATGGGTATACGTGGATCCATTTCAAAAACTGAAAAGCACTATGCAGATGAGAGGGACTGCTGTTTTACTTTCCCATCTCTGAGCCTCTGGCCTCTGCCATCTGATCTTGGAGCTTAGGGGTTGTGTGGTGCTCAGATGGAAGGCTTTCTGATGAAGACCGTGTTTGTTGCACAGCTGTCTGTGCCCACGTAGCCAACTCAACAAGGACTCCTCAGCACGTGCCACGGTACGCACTGGGCTGTCTGTCCTGTCTTTTTGGGAAGTGGCCAACTAAAGACTCAGCCTGGTCTTCATGTGCTCCCCGTTTCTGGAGCGTTGTGTAGAGTTCCCCAATGCCTGGGACGCTTCCCAAGGCTAGTCCTTGAGGGTTTCCAATACAGTTTTACTGGGGCACGGGCAATGTAAGCCTAGAAAGCAGAGGTCAAGTAAGGTCAAATAAGCAGAGGTCAAGTAAGGAAATGACTCAGTCACTGTCTTGCAAACTATAGGCAAGGCTCCCCCGAAGCAGCTTCTGCAGTGCCAGACCCCTGCTAGGATGGAGGAGTTCCCAGGAGGAGGCCTATCACTGTGAGTGTAGGGGTCTAGAATTCAGATTTACCTCCTGGGTTGGTGCACTATCATATCAAACTAAGAGCTAAGGATCATCTTGGTGTCACTGAACCTGTGTATTAGCCTCTTCAGAATGACTATTAATAGGACAACTGTTTTCTTTAGTTTGAGGTGTTCTTTTTTTTGACTTCAGTGCTAAAGAAGTTGGGTTTTCCTGACAAAAATACTTATTACCTGGTTGAACTGATGAGGGCAGGCAGCAGGTCACTCCCTTTAAAATAAAGGTGGAAACACGGAAGTCCTAGGAAGATACTGCAGCCTTCAGAGACTTGTAGGATAGCCAGGTGAGAGAGGGGTAGTCAGGAAATGCTTGTGGGATTCTAGAATGACATCATGCTTCGGAACTGAAATGTTGGTTTCCCAGGGGCTTCTGGAAAAAGAAAAAAATTTTTTTTTTTCTGAGTCAGAAAGCTTTGCCTTCTGGGCTGCCTTTAGCTTCTCCTGAGAAGGCACAGACAGCATTTAAAAGTGGAAAAAAAAAAAAAAAAAGAAAGAAAGAAAAAATTGCATGTTTTAAAACCATCCCTCAGTTGGGCCTTTTCTCCTTTCGCCTCCTGAAGTTTTGAGGCCTAAGAGTTCTTTCTTTTGGACATACTGCTTGCTTCTTCACGAGGTCACTGTTGAAGGTCCAGTACCTTCACTCCAATTCCTGAAAGCCCCAGTGTCCTGACAGAGGACTTGTTCCACAACTGAATGCTCTGCTTTGACTTCTCAGCCCACCGGAGATCCTCCTTCAACTTTGAGTGCCTGCGGAGGCAGGGCAGCCAGGAAGAGGTCCCGCCGTCGCCGGCTTTTCCCCACCGCACAGCGCTGCCTCTGCACCTCATGCAGCAACAGGTAAGTCGGCCCACCTTGCCTCCCTCCCATGTGCCTGGGCCAGGCTCGGCAGATGGGTGCCTGCCTAGCCCTCACCCACAGGACAGCCCTGCCCCTTGGCTGCTAGCTTCAGGAGGGAAGGTGGGACTTTCACACAGTCTGGTTTAATCCTTGTGACGGCTGTGCCACAGAGATACTATTACAAGCCTGTTATACAGATGAACTCATCAGGGAGGGTATGCAGTGTGCCCGAGCTCACACAGGAGGGAGTGACCAGGTCACTCCGTGTCTTACACATCCCTCCTCAGCACTAAAGACACAGCCCGGTACAGTCCCTGACTCAGTGGCAGCGCTTGGCTGAGTCTTCACGATCCACGCGGCCCTCTACTTGCTCCAAGAGGTTGCTTCTTCAATGATGCGCATTTGCTGCACCTCTGTGAGCAATGTGTTGTGGTCACTGGGGGAGTGGCCCCCCGACCCTGCCTGTAGTGAGAGCGTGGTCTAGGGAAGAAGTCCTCCCAACGGTGAAGGCTGGGCAGGACCAGGGCCCACTGGCCAAGGCTTGGCCTCAAGGGCAGGAAAACAGGACAGCAGAGATGCTGTCCGTGTGCATGTGTGGTGTGGGGCACTCCGGGAATACATGGTGGAACGAGCACCCAGTCTGCCAGCGCTGCAGAGCCAGGCCTCCTGAGCACACGAGCACTCAGTGCCATCTCAGGTTTTCTGTCCATGTCTCTGCCAACTTTTTACTGGTCTGCCTTTAATTTTTTTTTCTTTTTTTGTGGTAAAGTATACTTAAAACTTACCATTTTAACCACTTCCCAGTGTCCGTTTCAGTGGCATTAAGCATACCCACCATGTTGTCCAGCCATCACCCCAGACAGAACTCAGTGCTCCTCTAGACAGGAACTCCCCACCCTGCCCCAGCCCCAGATAACCTCTGCTCTACTTTCTTTCTCTGTAATTTGCCTATTCTAGATACCTGATTTACAACTGGAGTCATACAACATTTGTCCTCTTGTGACTGACTTCACTCAGCCTGATGCTGTCAAGGCTCAGCCATGTCATAGCGTGTATCAGGACTTATTTCTCTTTATGGCTGAATAACGTTCCATTCTATGTGTGTGCCACATTTTGCTTATCCATGATACCTATGGTTGGAATTGCTGAGTCATATGGTAATTCTGTGCTTAACATTTGTGCAGCTGCCGAAGTGTCTTCCACAGTGGCCGCACCATGTTATATTCCCACCAGCAGTGTATGAGGGTTGCAGTTTCTCGACATCCTCCCCAACATTTATATGCCTTTTTTTTTATCATAGCCATCTTCATGGGGATGAAACGATCACTGTGGTTTTGCTTTCCATAATGACTAATGGGAGCCCTGGTAACGCAGTGGCTAAGCATTCGGCAGCTAGCCAGAAGGCTGGCAGTTCAAATCCACCAGCCACTCTTTGGGAACCCTACGGGGCAGCTCCACTCTGTACTATTGGGTGGCTATGAGTCGGAATCGACGCAACGGCAATGAGTTTGGTTTTGGGGTTTTTTTTTAACGATGTTGCTGAGCATCTTTTCATTTACTTACTGTCTGGGTTTTTTTTAACGATGTTGCTGAGCATCTTTTCACTTACTTACTGTCTTCAGTTTTTATGTTATTTCTGTCCTGTGTTATCATGGAAGGATAAACCTTTGGAAGGCCCAGACCATCAAAGGCTATGAGCCAAGTAGGCCTGGAGAAAGAGAAGATGCCTGACCAGGCCACATCTTGTTTGTGTGAACTGCCTCCGTGGGGCCATAGGCCTCTGTTGCTGACTCAGACAGGACCTGAGTGCCCCTCTGCCAAGTGGGAATCCTAGGCAGGTCTGTGGGCATGAGCAGCAGGACCTGTACCCAGTGCGTTAGAATGAGCAAATGTTGCCTACACAATGAGTTACGATAGAGCAAAAGGAATCAACTGTGTTTTCCTGTGAGTTCTTAGAACTGTTAGTTTTTCCTGAATGTACTTAAAAATTTAAACTGGGTAGTATATTCATACATCACAGCTTGCATGTCTTCCCTGATTCTTCATCATTCTGAAGCAATTTCATGAATTTAGCAACTGATTCCTACTGGGGAACAGGCGTAGAATATGTAGTATGGATTTCAGGAAAAAGAAAACAGTCTGCTAGAAGGCCAGATTTTTCCTACCCATTAATTTAACTTATTGCAGCCTGCTCACGTTCTTCTAAATTCTTCTCTGCGCTGCCCCATAAAACAGGACCTCGTGCTTGGGCCCATTTGAAGGAAGCATGAGGGCTAGATATGTGAGGCACTCCGTCTCTCCACCTTCTCTTCTCTCCTCAGATCATGGCAGTTGCAGGCCTAGATTCGAGCAAAGTCCAGAAGTACTCACCGAGTCACTCGACCCGGTCATGGGCCACCCCCCCAGCGACGCCCCCCTACCAGGACTGGACGCCCTGCTACACCCCCCTGATCCAGGTAGAGCGGTCAGAGTCCCTGGACCAGGTCAATGGCAGCCTGCCGTCCCTGCACCGCAGTTCCTGGTACACAGATGAACCTGGTATCGCCTATCGGACTTTCACGCCAGCCAGCCTGACTGTCCCCAGCAGCTTCCGGAACAAAAACAGCGACAAGCAGAGGAGTGCGGACAGCTTGGTGGAGGCAGTGAGTATGGCTCTTGGCCCCAGGAGGACAGGCTCTGTGGAACAGCAGAGGTGGCACCATGGCGAACTGTATACTGCAGGAGGGGGTAGCGGTTAGAGCATGGTGGGCGCTGGACCTAGGCTGTCTGGTTTGGGTTTTGACACCTTCCACTTCTTAGTAGCGTGCACTTGGGTTAAAGAGAAAGAGGAAAAGCTGTGCAGTTGAATGTTCCTTATAACATGCATTTAAAAATGGGCCATTACTGCCAATTCTCATAAATTCTCTGTACTAGCATCATGTGAAGGAGCCCTGGTGGCACAACAATTAAGCACTCAGCTGCTAACCCAAACGTCAGCAGTTTGAACCCACCAGCTGCTCCAAAGGAGAAAGATGTGGCAGCCTGCTTCTGTAAAGGTTTACCACTGAGGAAACCCTATGGGGCAGTTCTACTCTGTTCTATAGGGTTGCTGTGAGTAGCACTTCCCCATAGTGTTATCTAGTCTGTAATCTTCACAATAGCAGATTGCTGGGTCTTTTCTCCCATGGAGCCACCGGGTGGGTTCGAACTGCCAACCTTTGGGTTAGCAGCTGAGCGCTTAACTGTTGCACCACTAGGGCAGATATTACTAGTTTATACTGCTTTCCACAGTGGGGCTCATTCTTCTTGGGCCATGTGTGGAGCCCTGGTGGCACAGTGGTTAAATGCTCGGCTGCTAACCCAAAGGTCGGCGGTTTGAATCCACTAGCCATTCCTTGGGAACCCGATGGGGCAGTTCTGCTTTGTCCTACAGGGTTGCTATGAGTCGGAATCTACCTGACGGCAACGGCTTTGGTTTGGTTTTGGGGCCACATGTAGTTTTGAGCTCTATGACATCTCTAAAGTCAAACCCACTCACATTCATACGCACTTACCACATATGAGATCTAGTAAACACGGTCGGGCCGAGTCCCGGAAGCACAGCATGCAGTTAGTGCTTGAGTTGTTGTTCTCTCCTGTGTTCTCAAACCCTTATCATGCATTCTTGTCATTGATCCTCTTGCCTTTAAAACAGGTCCTCATATCTGAAGGCTTAGGACGGTATGCAAGGGACCCGAAATTTGTATCAGCAACAAAACATGAGATTGCCGATGCCTGTGACCTAACCATTGACGAGATGGAGAGTGCAGCCAGCCACCTGCTCAACGGGAACGTGAGTCCCCGAGCCAATGGGGACGTGGGCCCCGTCTCACACCAGCAGGACTATGAGCTACAAGACTTTGGTTCTGGCTACAGCGATGAAGAGCCAGACCCTGGGAGATATGAGGAGGACCTGGCAGATGAAATGATATGCATCACTACCTTGTAGCACCTAGCAAGGGGGCAGACTGGCTCTAGCCACAGGTGGGGCAGAGGAGGGCCAGGGGAAAAAAAGTGCCTCGTAGTTAGGAAAGCTTAGGCACTAGTTTGGAGTACATATTCAATTAGACTTTTGTACAAGTGATGTCACGTCTCAAGGAAGCCATAAACCTGGTAGGGAACAGGTGCCGAGTGGTCGAGCACAGTGCACCACGTGCTCAGCCCCTGCTGCGGCTGCCCCTCATGGGACCCCTGTGGGAAACAGCAGGCCCAGCCCCAAAAGAGAGGTTGGGTGAGGAGGCACACCAGGCGGATGAGTGAGGAGGCAGACGGGACAGGTGAGGAGGCAAACAGGATGAGTGAGGAGGCAGGTGGGGCAGGTGAGGAGGCACACAGCGGGGACTGGGATGGGTGAGGAGGCAGACGGGATGAGTGAGGAGGCAGATGGGGGGACGGGTGAGGAGGCAGACAGAGAGACATAGGGAATGGGTGAGGAGGCACACGGGGGATGGGTGAGGCAGAGGATGGGTGAGGAGGCACACAAAGGGGATGGATGAAGAGGCAGACGGGGATGGGTGAGGAGGCAGATAGGGTGGGGGAATGGTTGAGGAGGCAGACGGGGGACTGGTGAGGCAGACGGGGGATGGGTGAGGAGGCACACGGGGGTGGGGGGGACGAGTGAAGAGGCAGACACACATTCTTGTTTGTTCAGATGTACAGTGCTGTGGAGTGTGTCACAGTGTGCACACGGAGCACCCACCACACGCCCACCCACCCACCCACGGGCACAGTGGGGAAGGATAAAGGTGATGACCATCACCACACCTGTGTCATTACCTCAGCTACCAGTCTAGCATATCAGACATTCACTGGGCCCAGCATATCCATTTTTAAACCCTTCCCCCAAATACACTGCTTCCTGGTTACTGTTTGGCTCTTCTGAAATACAGTGTGTATGTCAGAATCTACCTACCAGCGGTCATTACAAGAGGGGAGGAGGACCTTACAAACCAGGTGTTGTGTTCTGTGACACCAGTTTACATAAGAGAATATCACTCAGACGGTCCGTTTCTGAGTTACGTTAAGGGCAACTGTAAACTGGAATAGCAATGCACTGGCAACCAGGTAAACTTAGATATACTAGTTTGTTTCAAAATTCTAGATTTCCTGTACATGACTTGTAATATACTATAATTTGTATTTGTAAAGAGATGGTCTATATTTTGTAATTATTGTACCGTATTTGAACTGCAGCAATATCCATGGGTCTTAATCACTATAGTTCCCCACTGACATCCAGAAATCATTAGTATTTTTACTTGGACTATACAGAAGTAGAGGAAATAGAGCCAGTGCTCATTTATCCAGTGAAAACCTTTTGGGGGTAAAATTTTGAGTTCAAGAGAACTTGACACTACAGAGATTTTTCTAAAATATTTTGAGTCACTATCAATCTTTACACAAGGTATACCAGATGACTATTTGTAGTCTTTTATTTGGGCAAGAGTTCTATATTGTACTTTTTGATCCACTGTGGGTTGCAACTGTTTTGTTTTTGTTGTTTTTTTTCACTTTAACGCTTTGATAAGAGTAGGTCAGACTGGTTCCTTTGACCCTGTGGCATTCACAGTGCTGGTTTCTCAGCTGCCCATACAGGACACTTCTGAATCTCTGGTGCAGAAATAACTGCACAGGTGAATGAAACGAGTCTGCTCGAGTCCCCTGGGAACCAGTGATGCTGCTTGTCTTAGTAAGGGGTGGAAGAAGGACTGTGCAGACATGAGCCACAGGATTAGGGTGTCCGGGTCTGTACAGATCGTACTGTTGCCTTTCTACAAAATGTTGCTGTACTGTGTTCTCTTTGAGGGCTTTATATGCAAATGATGAGGGCTGCTATTTCCATTAGAATGCACTCGCTCTGATCGTCTCTCCTGATGAAAACCCACTTCTGGAGGATTAGAACTGTCAAGGCCTCCTTTTCTGTTAACAGGATCTTGCTGACTTTGTCAGGTTACCTTGCAGGGATTCCCTGCAGTCAAAAAGACAGGTAGCAATTTTTGGTTCCAATTTTTAAATATTACATAGACAACCTGTTCATTGATGTCTTTTTGTAAATACTTTGCTATGAAGACCTTACAAACCTCTTCTTAAGACATTCTTACTCTAGATCCAGGCAAAAACACTTCAAGGTTTGTAAATGACTGTTTCCTGACGTAAATCCTTTTTTTATTAAAATGCAAAATGTTCTTCAGAATAAAACCGTGTAACAACTTTATTATGCTGGGGAGCTCTCCTTGCAAGGAGCTGGCTTTTGCTAGCCAGAGCTTCCGAAGGGGTTCTCTGTGAGGGCGGCTCTGTAAGGATGTCAGTGTTTCCCCATCCTCAGGGCTCCTCTGATGCCAGTCACTTAACACCAGCTGCAGAGAGCACTGATTCTCCTAAAGGGCTAGCCCCCCGTCAGCCATGCCAGGACTGTTTTCTGGTATTGGTGATCATTTGGCAATTTTATGGGCAGCACCACTCCCACTATGTCCCCTTTGAGCCTGGTTCAGCCTCTCATCTAATACTAAATTTTTCTTTGTTTCAGGAAAGTTTCAAGATTAACTCTCTCCCTTTTGGTTTCCCTTCCTTCACCCGCCTCCCAAAAAAATCATTTTGATGTGTCCACAGGAACAGTAGTTATTTAATCTATCTTGTGCTTTTCATAATATCACAAAATGGAAACACAGCCATGATTTGACTAGGAACCAACAGTGAGCACCCTCCTTAAGAACCGTCTTTGACCAGCGTGTTGACCCCGATTTCTATCAGACCACTGGACTCTGCTGGGTCAGGCAGTGTAGTCCTGCTTTATTCCAAGATGTTCCAGAACCAGCCGCAGCCCAGGGACGGTGGGCTGTGAAGGCACCGGAAGCCTCTCCTTGGGGTGTGGGCTGTACCTGCTGGCGAGTCTGACGAGGTGACTGCAGATGCATGGGCCCCTACCTTGTGAAAGAAACCAGAGCAGCTGCCAAGAAATTTATTTCATGTTTTAAGTGTCTTCGCCAATTGCCTGTTTTTCCTATGAAGTGTTTTAATGTTATGATGGGCCGTTGATTTATTTTAAATACTGCTTAGCAGTAGAACTGATGGCAGGCACAGCGCCTCCATACTAGCCTCCCCCCATCGTCAACACAGACTCCAGCCATCCATGCTTTTATCGAAAAATTTTGTATTCATGTAAAACGATGTTTCTTCTTTCCCTTCTCTGCTGGTGATTAGGAGACAGGAGAGCGAAGAGCAGGCCTGGGCACTAGCTTCAAACACCGGAACAAGAGTGAGAGGAAGACCTGAGGATGTCCTGTGGGGAACTGGCAGGAAACGGTAACTGCCTGTATCACATGGCAGGGCCGATAGGGAGGGTGGGTATGCTTTTCTAAATTTTTTTTTAAAGAATGTGTTATTAGATCTGATGTTCAGTTGGCTTATCAGTGCAAATACGACTACATTAGCCTTTGGGATGAGGAACATGGTTTTGCTAAAGAAAAGAATCCATTGGAATTTATGGAAAAAGTCCTCCAGCTTTTTTTTTTTTTGTACTGGAAGCAAAAAGGCCGTAAGCTAAGGCACTGGAACTTCCACTTATAGGAGCTGCCACTTCCTGGTCACCTGGTGGATGCTCTTGGCCCAACCATGCAGCCTGCTCCCACGGATTTGCGGGTTCCATCCCTTATTCCATCAGGAAGAACGTTCTACTGACAAAGCTTAAATGCAGGCTTCAGAGGAGTCAGATGCTCCCCAAGGTGCTGTGAGCACTAGGCACACAGGTTTCTGTCAGCTTCTTGCAGTCATCCTGTGGAAAGTACATTCCTCCACTTCTAGGCCCAGCAGGCAGGCTTCTTCTAAGTGGCTTACCTAACGAGGTCAGCCTAGTTCCTTGAGAACTGGGGTGCGGCAGGCCTCACATGCTCTGCTGGCCCCTGGCTTTGCAGTCCTGCTCCCACACCGTCCTCCTCCTTCCCCACCTGCATCAGCACGTCTCCCCCACGTGAGCTTCTTCAGTCAATAGCCTTTTTTTCTGAGGTCAAAGGTCCCCACCCCCCGCCACCCGGCAGTGGAGCTTTCCAGCAGCTCTGTCCTTAGGACGTGAGCCACTGCTCTACGGTGCTGAGCGCCCACTTGTGTGATACCCAGTCTCATAACAGCGGCTGTGCTAACTTGCAGGGACTCATGTGAAGAACTGTCAAATCAGAACTCTGTTCTGTGTCTGAACCCCAACAGCCCAGTGTCCACTTTGACTTTTGCAGCTCTGGGTATATGACACGCACAGTCTTTTGGGAGGTATTTGCATCTCTGGTTAAATCATGTGATCACGTAGATGGAACAAGCCTCAGTTAGCGAGAGCGTTAAGAGGGGCCTGGAGGTAAGCAAGTGATACACTGGACAGGCTCATTTCATCAAGTTTATTTTACTTATCTTAAAATACAGCCACTGTACCTAATCAGCCATTGTCTCAGAGGCTGAGTCCAGCAAGGAGCCCAGAGATGGTAAGATTACATCACAGTATCACTTGTCATGTTTGCACCAGAGAAGGTGGTGGGCGATCAGAGTCAGGCTTGGACACACCCCCTTTACAGACACATAACTTTTCACTTCTGACCCAAATCAACAGGCCTTCCAGGAGAGGCGCACCTGGCCCTGAGCTGTGGAGCAGGTACCTCACTCCTCTGCTGTTGATCGCCACAGGCAGCCCACGCCCAAGAGGTCTGACCACTGCTAGCAGGAAGAGGGGGAACCTCTCCAGGAGAAAGAAATCTTTTGGCAAATTTAGAATTTTTTTTCTTGACCCTCCCCTGGAACAGAAAATAAAGCAAGATACAGATAAGATTAAAAAAGAGCTGCTTAAAATTTCAAATGGAAGGAGCTATGTGATGGTTTTCTTTTCTCCACTCTTCTAGAAGGAGTTTTTTCAGAAACCTAAGTTGTGGCTGTCAGGCCTCCATGGCATTTGCAAGCCACCTCATTCCACTCTGATCCCAGTGAATCCTGAAATCCCTCATCTCTCCTTCCTTTATTCCAAGCCCAGGATAAGTTGCCAGATGGCAGCTCTCTCCTTCCCATCCATAGCTGGTGGATTTGGATATCTTGAGAAAAAAATTGATCTAAAATGCATTTAGTTTTCCTTACCTTTTGTAAGAACAGTCTGGATAAGGCATCTTAGTTAAAAAATAAGTAACTCGATTACATTATTGAATTTTAAGAAGTCAAAAGATCAAAGAGCTATTTTAAATGCTATTTGTGTGTTTTTTCTTCAAAAACTCAACTTTTTGCTCATTTATTTTTCTTTCAATTGTATTTTTACAGGATCAGGGTGCCTGGTTTCACTTAACTGCTTTTCATACCAGTCTCAGCACCAGCCTGGTCTGTTCCCATGCGTGTCCAGAGAATAAGGATGCCCCCGCCCCCTGCCTCTGAGAGGGTGCTCCTGCTGCTGGGTCATTTCCAAAGGCTGGTAGGAAAGAGTCCTCTCTTGGGCTCAAGGGTGAGGGCGGCTGCTTCAGAATGGAGGTGTGGGGTCAACTCTGGGTTTCTGTGTTTCCTGGTAACAAGAAGATCTTTTAAAACCCTAAATCATGAAACTTAACAGTAGTGAAACCAATGTGGCATTCCCTCCAGACTCTTCTCTCCTTGGACCAGGTCCAGAAATCCTTGCACTGGGGCTGTTCGTGTTGAATGAGAACAAGAGCACCTGACAGCCAGGTGGAAAGCTCCTCTGGGTGACATGACCCAGCACGAGTTCCACCTCACTCAGAGAGTGAAGCCAGGAAGTGAAGAGGAAAGGAAGGCCTGTTCTTCCAGCAGGCACGTTTCCCCTCTGAACAGGGACTCCAAGGACTTACATGCAATCCCAGCCTACAACTGTGTGACCCCTGGCCTCAGCTTCCCTCCCTTCTGTAAAACAAAATGCTTACAGCCTGATGTTAGTTATGCCCCTTCTTGGTGGCATCCGGCCTATGCAATAGCACCTTGCTCTTAGGGGCTCACCTTAAGAAGAAGGCCTGGGAAGGAAGTCAGCAGGCAGCCAGACCCTGGGTTAGAGAATGCCATGTGACTAGGAGACAGGGACATTGCAGGAGTTCACTGTCCTCTTAGAATACCCCCTCCCCTCTGCTGTCCCCCCTGGAGGTGGGGAGGGAGCCCTGCCTGACCACCGCCTTCCCCCAAAGGGCCCACAGGGAAGTGACACGGGGAAACTTGATTCACTGACCAGTACTGGTCTCAGATCCTAAGAAATTATCCAACTGTCCATCCCTGAGTGGGACACCACCAGGGTCCTAATGTTCTAGATGGTTACAGGAAACAGCATTTGGAGGAAGGGCTGTGGTAGCCTTCTTGACTTGTCCTTTGGCAGGGGGCTTCTCCGGTCATCCTCCAGGCAGGGACTGCCTTAACGCTGGGTGGCCAGGGTCTTGGGCTTGTAGACAGGGACATCCTTGTCCCAGAGTGCAGGCTGCCCCTTAATAATGTCAGCTGCTTTCTCTGCAATCATGACTGTGGGGGCGTTCAGGTTGCCGCTGACCATGCTGGGCATGATGGAGGCATCGACGACTCTCAGGTTTTCCACCCCGAGGACCCTGGTCTGTGGATCCACCACAGCCGAGGAGTCGGAGGGCTGGCCCATCTTACAGGTGCAGGAGGGGTGGTAAGCGCTGTCTGCTTTTGCCCGCACAAAGGCATCTATCTCTTTATCTGACTGCACGTGGCTCCCTGGCTGGAGCTCTTTCCCCCGGAATGGATCCAGGGCTTTCTGTGCAAAAATCTCTCTGGACAACTTCACGCACAGACGGAAGTCCTTAATGTCGGTTTCTGTCGAGGACAGAAGACACAGGTAAGACGCCTCCTTTCACCATGCTGGGTTCATGGGAAGACTCGCGGCAGGGGAGGCTTAGGAAGCTGCCCAGGAGGCCACAGTTAAGGGACAAAGAGGACAGAGCTGCCAGGGTGCTTGTTACCTACCTGTGGGCGGTTAGACTGCTACTAAGCAGAGCCCCATGATTCTCAAGCAGGCGGCATGCTAGATGGCCACAAGCCTGCCCCAGAGGCCCCGGTGTAAACCAGGGCCTGACTTCTCATCTGTATAACAGCATGGCTGCGAGTGCTGGGGAGTCATACTGGGTCTGAAGGTGCCAGGTCAACTGGCCAAAACTGCCCAATGCAGCGCTCTTGTTTTTGCTGCACGCAAAGAGGCAAGCCAGGGACATAATTCCCTCTTAAAGGATGCTCAGAACCATGGTGGGAAAAGACATAACATGAACTAGACGCAGAGCTGGTACGCACACAGCCAAACCTCCCTGTGCCTTCAGTAGATCGTTCTGAAAACTGCAGCTCTCTCCTGTGTAAAGTGATACTCTGCAGTCACCCCTGTGAGCAGGACACCACTTAGCAGCATGTGGAAGTTTACAGCTAAGGATGATGGGGCAGGAGCGACTTGTGTCTCAGAAAATGTGGGCCAGGAACCAATATGAGCCCCATAGAAGGATCCATTTACTCAGTGAATGGCAAGCCCAGGCCGGGAGAGATGGAGGAGGCTGGTGAATTACCTGTGGACAAGTAGTTGGGTTGGATCACAGGGTGGTCCCGGGGGTTGGCACTTCTCAGTTTGAGCCAGCCCACACTCGTGCCCCGCATGGTCCCCACATGCACCTGGAGGAACCAAAGACGACCGCAGTGGCCCCATCAGCCCCACTGACTAAGGAGCTTAGAGAGGCCTGGGTTTCCTGTAGGGTGGGACTCTACATCCCCAATCAGTTAAGAGCAGATAATGACTGTTTTAGCATCTGCAACTTACCCACCCTTCTTGTGGTTAAGAGCCACCTCCATGATTGCCCGGAGAGAAGGAATTATTCCTTCTACCTTGGCTTTATACCGGATCATCTAAAACTTTCAGGTCCTGGCAGTCTGGGGGCAGTCTGTCTATTTCTGTTGCTCAAGCCCTTGAACGTCTGACCTGGGCCAGGCCAGGGTCTTACCTTCCAATGTGCCATGCAGACTCACGCTTTCCTCTCCCGGCACTGCCTGGGGAGATTCTGCCTCCCCCTCTACCGCCCCCCTCCCCACACAGACACACTGAGCAGCTGGAGGGCAGGTGATAGGCTGCTGTGCCCACCACCCTGAGGGCCCTGTGCAGTGAGAGAACATCTTCCCTTAAGGGAAAGAAGGGCCCCATGGAGCTGAGACACCTTCTCACCTGGTAAGCCTCCTGCTGGGTGGGGACCCGCCCATGGTCAATCACTTGGGATGGTAGGAAATGGAACTGGATGTCTGGATGGGGGACCCCAGGCTGGCTCCGGATGAACCCACCTGTTTCTAGGTGGGCGGTGGCACCATCCCCTGAGGACCAAAAGAGGAAAGAGGACAAGTATGATGGTTAATTTTATGTGTCAACTTGGTTCCCACTGTTTGGCCAACACTAGTCTAGATGATGTTCCACAGTGCAATCTAATGTAAACTGTAATATAATTACTTTCCATAATGTAATCTAATGTGATATAATCAACCAATTGAAAGGGAAATCCCTTAGGGTGTGGTCTGTCTCCAGACACAGTAGATATTTTGGCAGAACTTGATCTCTCTCTCCACTCTGCACTCTTCTGCTACCTCATCTGTAGACCTTGGATGCAAGCCTGCAGGGGTCTCCAACCCCAACTCCTCCCTCCTCCTCTTCACCTACGCCCCACCATCTGACCTATCAGAAAGTCTCATCAGCTGCAGTCTAAAAATCTCCCTTGAATCCATCTACTCATCATTACCATCTGTCTTAGTCCTCTAGTGCTGCTATAACAAATACCACAAATAGATGGCTTTAACAAAGAGAAATTTATTCTCTCAGTCTAGGAGGCTAAAAGTCTAAATTCAGGGTGCCAGCTCCGGGGGAAGGCTTTCTCTCTCTGCTGGCTCTGGGGCAACGTCCTGGTCATCAATCTTCCCCTGATCTAGGAGTGTCTCAGCACAGGGACCAGGGGTCCAAAGGACACGCTCACTCCCAGCTCTTGTTTCTTGGTGGTATAAGGTCCCCATGTCTCTGCTCGCTTCTCTCTTTTATATCTAAAAAGAGATTGACTTAAGACCCAATCTTGTAGATTGAGTCCTGCCCCATTAACATAACTTCCACCTATCCCACCTCATTAACATCACAGGGGTAGTATTTATAACACAAGAAAATCACATCAGATGACAAAATGGTGGATAATCACACAATACTGGGAATCATGGCCTAGCCAAGATGACACACATTTTGGGGGGCCACAATTCAATCCATAACACCATCTCCCCCCTACCTTGGTCCACACCCAGGTCATCTCTTAGTTGGTGACTCCAGTCACCTCCTTGTTGGTCTCCAGCCCATCTCTGGTCCCTCCTGGAGCCCACTCTTCACACACAGCTAGTCCTGCACCATCGGGCTCACAGCCTCCCTCCACTGCTTGCTTCAGCCTCCCTGGACCAACAAACCAGCTCCTCAAATATGCCTACCTCCAGGGCTTTTTTACATAGTCTTCCTCCTGCTCAGATCCCCTTCCCTCTGATTTAGATAGCATTCTGGATTTCAATGAACTTAAAACATAGCAAGTTTTAAATTGTGTTCATGTCCTTGGTTTCTCTTTTTCCCACTAAAAAATAAACTCCCTCCTATGGATTGAATTGTGTCTCCCAAAAAGATATGCTCAAGTCCTAACCCCTGGTGCACGTGAACATGACCTTGTTTGGAAATGGTGTCTCTGCAGACATAATTAGTTAAGTTAGCATGAAGTAGGTCCTAATCCAATCTGAGTGGTGTCCTTTTATAGGAAGAAGGAGAAGACACACAGAGAAATGGAGACAGGGGAAGAACAGCACCTGAAGGTGTATCTACAAACCGAGAAATGCCCGTGGCTACCAGAAGCTGGGAGGGAAGAAGAGAGTCTTCTCTGGAGACTTCAGAGAGCGTGGCCCTGCTGACACTCTAAATTTGGACTTCTGGCCTCCAGGACTGTGACACAATCAATTTCTGTTCTTAAAGTTCTTGTAAGGTGCTGTGTTAAGGCAGCCCTAGGGAATTTACTTTGTTGGCTCTTCCCATCCCTAACACAGTGCACAGCACATGGTAGGTGTGCAAGAAATACATGGTGAATCTGAACAGTATTTCAAAGCTCCATTTCCCGACCAAGGCAGTGCTCAGAGATTCAGCTAGACAACAAGCTGAAAATGCTGAATAGTGGATCCTGATTCTGTAATCCAACACCAAGAACATTCCCTCTGTGTCCCTTTTCCTGGCTCTTTGGACCCCAGATGGTTTCTAGGCACAAGGCCATCCCGTCCATCTGTAAGGAAGAATACACCTAAGCCCTGAGGAGCCGGGCCCTGGGCAGCGTGTTATCATGTGTAGTCCTCACGCCAACCCAGTGGACAGGACCTATGCGTCCCCATTTTGCAGAAGGGAAAACTGAGGCTGAGAGAACAGTGGTAAATGGCATAGGCTCAGCTTAGAACCCAGCAACCTGAAGACTGAGTCCTTGCTCGGCACCTCAGGAAGAAGACTGTGCCACTCACAGACTCTCTACCACGCTCACTAGGCGCTTGCATACCTGTGAACTTCCAGAGCCACTCCAGGCCAATCTGGACCTTCCGCAAGGGCTTCTGTGCTGAGTGGAGGGTGATGGGGCGGGTACACGCCTGCTGAATATATATTTCCAGGTGGTCTTGGAGGTTCTGGCCAACTCCTGAAAGGGGAGGGGGTGGTTAGGAAACATGGCTACCCTGGGGGGCTTAGCTGGCTTTTTAATATTCCCCTGGTTTTGAAAAACTCTCCCCCACACTTATCTAGCCAGCTCCTGCTTACTCCCTGGGCCTCAGCTCCTGTGCTTCCTGATCTGGCCCTGTCTCAGATGCTGCCAAAGTCCCTGCCCTTGCTACTCACTCCCGGGGCAGCACCTGTAAGCATCCTGGTGTCCTCTGTTGACCCCTGCTGTGAAGGCAAGGCCACCCCTGCAGTAGGTCCCACTCTGTGAGCAGTCCTTAGCTGGCTGGTTGGCAGATGGACAGCAGCCCTCCCCACCCCCTGGTCTGGGGAAGGGGGTGCAGGCTCTACCATGCTGTGAGCACCCTGCGTGAGCTCATCTAAGCTTGGGGCACTGGGTTGGTCACCATCACTGACTAGCATAGACCTCTGATGATGGAGCCCACAAGCAAAAAGGCCCAGCCCTCAAGAGGGCCAGAGCCACACCCTCAAGGGCATCAGAGACAGTTTATAAATTGACTGTTGCCTGGAAGAATTGTCTCAACATGAAAACCAGACTCTGGAGCATTGAGATGGCCTCTTTAATGCTCAGGGCTGCTGGTGAGTCCTATGGAGAGGGGGTATGGACCCCCCTCACCACAAAGCAGCCCTGGGGACACGCCCAAGCCAGACTGGGGGTCCTCTGTTCCAAGTGGGTATGATGGCTGGGGAGGGGAGGACAGAAACAACACGAAGACTCGGGTCCCCAGGGGCACAGTGTCTAGGGAGGCTCTTGGGGAAAATTTAACAGTCCCAGGGAGAACGCTTGTCTGCTCCTCACCCCACGCTAACAAAATAAAAGCAAACACTTCACTTAGCAGGCCCAACTAAGTCTCTTAAGCAGAGGTGCTCTGTGGAGCAGTGAGGAAGGGAGCTCACCTGGAAGGTGGCACACCACAGGGAGGCTCAGTTTCTTCAGGTCATCAGCGTTCCCGACGCCTGACAGCATGAGCAGCTGCGGTGAGTTGATGGCGCCTCCACTCAGAATCACCTCCTTGCTGGCATAAGCCTGGGAGGGTAGAGTAGGTGGCCAGGTCACAGGGTGCAGAGGGGGACACACATGTTCACACTGCCCTTCCCAAAACAAGGCATGCACCAGTTCACAAACCAGTGACAAACTCTAGCCAGACAGACAGAACCACAAGAAGGCAGTCTTGTGATGCAGGACAGTGACAGCACGTACCCCGAGTGGTGATCAGGAATGCCACCACTGGTGCTGAGATCCTGGCTCCCAAGTCCCAGGGCTGAGGCCGCGGACACTCACTGTACAGCTATTTGAGAGCAACCCACCCATGCAGCTGTGGAGTGTGATCCTAAGTAAGGTGTGGTGCATATTTTAATATATCCTGCCACAGCCGAGACAGTAAAGCTGGTCTTCAGAACACGATTACAGAGCCTAAATGAGACCAATGAAAACGGGCATGAAAGTGAGCGGTTTCAATAAGGCAGAGCCCGATCTACCTGTGGTGATGTAGAACTGTCCCTGCGTACTGTTCAGCAGAAAACAGCATAACACAGACTATGCTTTCTGTAGGCCAAGGCCCTGACGAGGTATGGATGGGCACTGGGGAACTGCCCTAGGGTGGGGAGTGGCAGACAAAGACTCACAAGGTCACTATGGGCAGGTGTCTGGACCAGGGGCATCCTGACCTCTAGCAGCCCACTGCCTCCTACTAGGCCCTGGGACAGCTCAGCACCACTGCTGCCAGCTGCTCACTCCTCATCATGGGGACAAGACGCAGGGCTGACGGGGACGAAAGCCTGCAGCTGGGGAGGAGGATGGGGCTTCTGCCCACACCAAGCATGACCACTGGGGCAGCCGCCCACTGCTTTCTTGGTGTCTGAGCTGCCACCCCCCACCCCCCGAGCTGTCACTTGCTTACCCTGTGGTTCTGGCCGTTCTTGACATACTCCACACCCACTGCACGGGTGCCTTCAAACAGCACTCTATTCACAAGCGTCTGGACCTCCGCCTTCAGGTTGGGGCGGCTCAGTGCTGGGTGCAGGTAGGCGCAGGCCGTACTCCAGCGCTTGCCTGCAGGACAGAGCAAAGAGATTAGGCGCAGCCCACTCCCTGTTCCCCTGATATCTGGGGCAGAAGGAGAAAGGGGGCTGGAAAAAGAGGGAGCTTGACTTTCCCCAACCATGCAAACCCTGGCTTCAAAGTGAGACTGAAAGACCCTGCCCAACTGCAATCCATATCTGTCTGGGGTCACCTGGATGCAAGTAGGAAAACATACTTCATCCTCGACAGGATCACATGGAGGAGGCCAGAAGCAGCTGATAAAAGGGGGTGAAAACCTGGAGGAGGCAGCAAGAGTCCTGAGTTGACCCTGGCCTTGCCTCTGTCCTGCTGGGAGCATGGCCCTTCACTGCTCTGTGCCTCAGTTTCCCCATCTGTAACAGGGACAGGTCTCGAGTAAGGAAAAGAGAAACCAGGGACCTGGAGAAAGAGGGCTATGTGGTCCTTGCTACTGCTCTGTGCCTCATTTTCCCCATCTACAGGCCTCTGGAGGACTTTGGGCTCTTTGGCCACAAAGTGGACTCTGTATTATCCACACCAGCAGGGGCCGGGGGCTCCAAGGTGTCACCACCCCAAGGCATTCTCGTTGACTTGGGGTTGTGTTCTGTGGCCTGTGGGGTACAATACATCACGTCCCTTCCACCTGATACCAGTACCGTTTTGTCCACACCTACTGACTGTGAGGGATGAAACCAGGGAGATCTGGGCGGGAAGGGGAGGGGGCATACGCTACCTTCATGGATGGTCATGTCCATCCAGCCGAAGCCTTCCTGCTGGAAGCCGTTCATGTCCTCAGTGAATGGGTAGCCGGCCTGCTGTGCCGCCTCCAGGAAGGCCTGGTGCAGTGGGTGGTTGCTCCTGCCCCGGGTCACACGCAGGGGGCCTTCACCGCCACGGTACCTGCTGGCACCCAGCTCGTGGCCCTGTGCCTTGCGGAAGTAGGGCAGGCAGTGCGCGTAGTCCCAGTCCACAGCGCCTTGGCGGTGCCAGCGGTTGTAGTCCTCAGCATGCCCACGGATGTAGACCATGGCATTGAGTGATGAGGAGCCGCCCCAGACTCGGCCACGTGGCCAGTATAGCACACGGCTGTCCAGGCCCGGCTGTGGCTCTGTGTGGTAGCACCAGTTGTACCTGTCGTCGCACAGGTTGGCCACAAGGGCTGCGGGCATGTGTATCTTCCACAGGAGCCGCTTGCTACCTGCGTACACGTCCTTGGGCCCTGCCTCCAGCAGCAGCACACGCTCCTTTGGGTCCTCTGAGAGCCGTCCAGCCAGCACACAGCCTGCCGAGCCAGCACCCACCACCACATAGCTGTACTCATCCCTACTCCTGGAGCCCACACTGGCCAGAGTCCGGACTCCCTGTGCCAGGGCTTGATGTGGGCATCCTCGCCTCCAGCCTTGCAGGACACACCACATGTTTCCAGCCCCAAGTCCTCTTATGTCCAATGAGGGTAATGGAATGATAACACTTTTCCTAAAACAGGAAAAAGGGCTTTAAAAACCTGAACTCAGCATAACATACAGAATCAGCCCAGAGCTAGGGCAGTCCTGCTGGTGCAACAAAGGTCTGCTGCAGGCTTGCAAGCGCCAACCAAGGGCTGCCTGTGTGCTCCCTGCCCTGGGGAACTAGAAGGAGGCAGAGTTATTAAGCAGGAGTTTCAGTAATGTAAGATCTTCACCAGACAGATAAGCCCAGGGCAGGGGAAGTAGGAAAGAGGCTCCTCCTCAAACTTGAGGGTCCCTGAAAAGGCTTCCCTATGACATCTATGCGTCAACCTGGGCAAGAGTCAACCTACAGGGAGGGCAGGGCAGGGCTTTCCAGGCAGAGAAAGAAGGCAGGGCATTTGCACTCACTCACCCACTTATCCATTCAAGGCAGTTGCTGAGCACCTACCATGTGTTGTTTTCATCTCTGGCAACACAGAGAACAAGACATCTGCCCTGGAGGAACTGATGGGCTAGGGGCAGGGAAGATGGATAGGACTTGAATAAGGAACTGAAGGAATGTTGGGGTAAGAGACAGGAGACTGCAGAAATCAAAGGCTTTGACCTGAGGGCTATGGGAGTACTAGAGAAATTTTAAGGAATGGGGTCAGAGCTACAATCTTCAAAGCACACTCTGTAAAATGCTACGGTTTAACAAAATACGCCAAGAGCTTTTGGAGGGTCCTTTCCCAATAAGGTTCAAATGAATCCCAATATGCTCAGTGCACAGAAGTGGAAAAGAACCAGGGAATCCCACCAAGACCCCACTGATACAAGAACATCTGGAAAAGCCCCACTCATGACGCTTAGACACATGGGGCCTAAGACTGAGGCCAAAACAGAACTGAGAATCCCCAAGAAAACTCTGATAAATCTCATGTCTGCATGAGTCCTGTACAAATTAACAAGGAACAGCAGCAGCCTACTACTTGAGGCAGGGTGAGAGTGGGGAGGAAGAACCCCTTCCCTATGGCACAAGCACAGGAGAAAGAGGTGGCAGAGCCTTCTGAAACCGAGTCTGGTGGAGGAACACTGAGAAAAGCCGTTCATCACTCCAGGCCCTAAACTAAGCACAGGTTACAGCAGCACACCACTGGGGAATTTAAAGCCTGTGGTGCACTAAAGAAACCGTACCAACAGCAAAACTCAAACTCCACTGAACTCCTGAATAGACTGACTCAATGCCCCACAACAATGCCCCAGCAGGATAAAAGACATGCCCTTTCCCAGGCATAAAAACTATTCACCTCAGTCTCTACTATCTTGTTACACTCAAGATCCAGCATTCAATAAAAAATTAGAAGACACACAAAAACAAGAAAAATAAATGAATCACTGTCAACAGATAAATCAGCCAAGAGAACCAGACCAAGAGATAACCTACCCATGTATAGTACAGAACCACATATAGAACCAGCAAATACTTTAACATAATCAAGATTAATATTTCAAAAGATCTAGTGGAACTGGCAGACAACATGTTGAACAGATAGGCAATTTTGGCAAAAAGCTGGGAACAAAAAAACTCAAACAGAAATGCAAGATTAAATTCAATATTGGAGATGAATAATTCATTTCACTAACCTATCAGCAGATGGGATACAGCAGAGAAAAGAATCAGTGAAACTGACCATTAGGTCAACAGAAATGCAGTGCAACTGATTACTTTTGTGTGGCCTTTCTAGCCATGGTCTTGTAACTCCCAGCCAGGTGACTGGGCAGGGCTGTATGACAGGGTCACTCCAGGGGATTGGTCAGTTTTGCCTTAAAAGAGAGCCAATTCCAGAGCAGAGGAGGAAGAGCCCACCACCACCAAGGAAGGAGAGACCAGCAGGAGAAGGCACAGTAGGCTTCCTGGCCGACAGAGAGAGAAAGCTGAGTGCATTTGAGCAGAGCCTGAGGGACCAGGAGAGGCATGCTTGTGAGCACAGTGTGGGGAGCCTATCCTGATGGAAGGACTGTATCCTGAGTGTTCTTGAGCCCGAACTGTAACTATTACTTCCCTAATAAACCCCATAAGTGTATGGTCTGTGAGTTCTGTGTAGCCATTGCAGTGAATTATTGAACCCAGTAGAGAGTGCTGTGGGAGGGATGGTTGGTGTCAGAATTGGTAGAGAAAGCCGAGAAAGCAGGCTTGTCTGACCTCAACCTCATGGGAGTCAGCCTTGTGGTGTTGATCTTGGTTCTCCTTCCCCCTTGTGAAGTTGGAGGAGTCAGACCTTGCTCCCAAGCCATTTTTACAGAAATTATCCAAACTGAAATATAAAGAGAAAAAAGAGAGGGAGGAGATGATAGAGATGCACCAAGAACACAGATCAGTCAACCAGAAGCTATGGGACAATATCAAACTATTTAAAGTATACATAATTGGAGTCCCAGTGGAAGAAAGAACAGGGGAGAAGACAATTTTAAGAGAGAATTGCTGAGAATTTTCCAGTGTGATGCAAGATAAAACATCACAGATTCAAGAAGCATGGAGCATCTCAGGCTGGATTAATACAAAGAGAAGTACATCTTGGTACACATAGTCAAAGTGCTAAAACCCCAAGATAAAGAGAAAATCATGATGGCAGCCAGACAAAAAAAAGAAATACAGACACATATAAGTGATAGCAAACTTCCTGTCAGGAAGCATGCAATCCAGAAGATAACGGTCTGCTGACGTTAAAGTACTGAAAGGAGGAAAAAACAAAAAAACAAAAACCTGTAAGCCTAGAATTCTCTGTACTCAGTGAATATATCTTTCAAAAATGAAGGAGAAGTAAAGACGTTTTCACAGAAAAGTTAAGAGAATTTATTGCCAACAGATCTGCACTGAAAATAAAGTTGTTCAGACAAAAGAATGTAATACCAGATGGAAACTTCAATCTATACAAAGAAATGAGAAGCAATGGAAACAGTAAAAGTTGTAGGTATATTAGTTTCCTCTGGCTGCTGTAACAGATTTCACAAACTTGGTGGCTTAAAACAACACAAATCTATTCTTTTAGTTCTGGAGACCAGAAGTCCAAAATCACTTTCACTGAGCTAACGTTAAGGCATCAGCAGGGCTGGTGCCTTCTGGGGGTCTAGTTTCCTTGCCTTCTCTAGCTTTTGTAGGCTCCCTGCATTCCTTGGCTCATGACCTTTTCCTTGCATCACTCCAACCTCTTGCTCTGTCATCACATCTCCTACTTCTGCCATAGTGTCTCCCTCTACCTCCCTCTTATAAGGACATTTGTGATTACATCATTGGGTCCACCCGGATAAACCAGGATATTCTCCCCATCTCAAGATCCTTAACTTTATTACATCTGCAAAATCTTTATTTTCCATATAATGTAACGTATTCATAGGGTCTGGGGATTAGGACATGGACATTACGGGGAGTCATTATTTAGCTTACCACTGTAGGTAAACATAAGACTTTTTTTTTTCCCTATTTTTTATTTCTTTATAATTGATAGTCTAAAGTAAAATACATTATAGGCTTTAAATATATGTAACATTAAAATGTATAACAATAGCACAAAAGTTGGAAATAGAAGTATACTTTAAGATTTTGCACACAATACATGAAGTGGTATATTACTCAAAGGTATACTGTGAAAAAATCAAAGATCTATATTGTAAGCCCTCGTAAAACCAAACCCACTGCCTTCGAGTCCATTCCAACTCATAGTGACCCTACAGGACAGAGTAGAACTGCCCCATGGAGTTCCCAAGGAGCACCTGGTGGATTTGAACTGCTGACTGGTTAGCAGACATAGCTCTTAAGCACTATGCAAAATAAAACAAATGGTTGTAGCTAATAAGCCAATAGATAGAAAATAATCAAAAGAGGTAGAAGAAACTAAGAAGAGATGACATAGAGAACATATAGCAGGTTGGCAGATTTAAATCCAATTGTATCAATAAATACACTAAATGTAAATAGTCTAAATACTCATTAAAAGACAGAGATTGTCAGATGAGATTTGAAAAAGCAAGACTTACATATATGTTGGCTACCAAAAAAAAAAAAAAAGGTAAAAGTAAGAGAATGGAAAAAAATGCACCACATAAACGCTAAACAAAAGAGAGTTGGGGTGTTTATATTAATATCAGACATCTAAGACTTCAGAACAAGGGATGTTATCAATTTTGAGAGACAATTCAAAATGACAAAGGGGTTAATTTATCATGAAGACATAATTCTAAATATGTCTGTGCCTAATAACAGAGCTTGAGAATTCATGAAGCAAAAATTGATAGAAGTGAAAGGAGAAATGCAGGAGTCCTCCCTTATCTGTGGGAGATATGTTCCAAGACCCCCCGTGGATGCCTGAAACTGTGGATAATATCAAACCCTATATAAATTATGTTTTGTCCTATACATACATATGTATAATAAAGCTTAATTTATAAATTAGGCGCAGTAAGATTAACAACAATAATAATAAAATACAACAATTATACCAATATACTGTAATAAAAGTTATGTGAATATGGTTGACAGAGTGTCAAAGTGTGAGATTTCATCACGCTACTCAGTTAACATTTTCGGACTGCAGTTGACTGCGTGTAACTGAAACCACAGATGGAGCAGGGGGAGCTACTGCAGATAAGTGGAGCCCTGGTGGCATAGTGGTTAAGAGCACAGCTGTTAACCAAAAGGTCGGCAGTTCATATCTACCAGCTGCTCCTTGGAAAGCCTATGGGGCAGTTTTACTCTGTCCCGTAGGGTCATTATGAGTCAGAATTGACAGCAATGGGTTTGATTTTTTGTTTTGGTTACTGTAGATAAATCTACAATTACACTTGGAGACTTCAACACTCCCCTCTCAGTAACCGATGAATAAGTATGCAAAAAATCACTAAGGATACTGAATACCTGAACAACATTATGAGCTAACTGACCTAATTAACACTTATTGAACACTCCACCCAAACAACAGGATAAATGCTCTTTGCAAGTGCACATACATCATTCACCAAGACAGGCCTTATTCTAGGCCTTAATACAAATGTAAGCAAATATGAAAGGAATAAAATGATACCAAGTATGTTCTCTTACCACAAAATAACTGACTTAGAAATTAATACTAAAAAGATATCTCCTAGCTAGAGCAATTAGGCAAGAAATAAAATGTATCCAAATTGTAAGGGAGGGAGTAAAACTATTTACAGATGACATTATCCTGTATATATAGAAAATTCCAAAGAATCCACAAAAAAGCTTCTAAAGCTAATATATGAATTTGGCTACATTGCAGAGTACAAGATAACAACAACAACAACAACAAAAACAGTTGTGTTTGTAGACACTAGCAATGTACAATCTGAAAGGGAAATTATTAAAACAGCTTCATTTACAATAGCACCTAAAGAATAAAATACCCAGGAATAAATTTAATCAGGTAGGTTAAAGACTTGTAACTGAAAACTAAAACCCACTGCCGTTGAGTCAATTCTGACTCATAGCGACCCTATAGGAAAGAGTAGAACTGCCCCATAGAGTTCCCAAGGAGCGCCTGGCGGATTTGAACTACCGAACTCTTGGTTTGCAGTCATAGCACTTAACCACTATGCCACCGAAAGAAACTAAAGAAGACCTAAAAAAATGAAAAGACCCTTCTCTCTTCCTCGGCGCTGCCTACGGAGGTGGCAGCCATCTCCTGCCGGCATCATGGCTGCCCTCAGACCCCTGGTGAAGCCCAAGATCGTCAAAAAGAGAACGAAGAAGTTCATCCAGCACCAGTCAGACCGTTATGTCAAAATTAAGCGTAACTGGCGCAAGCCCAGAGGCATCGACAACAGGGTGCGGAGAAGATTTAAGGGCCAGATCTTGATGCCCAACATTGGTTATGGGAGCAACAAGAAAACAAAGCACATGCTGCCCAGCGGCTTCCGGAAGTTCCTGGTCCACAATGTCAAGGAGCTGGAAGTGCTGCTGATGTGCAACAAATCTTACTGTGCTGAGATTGCGCACAATGTTTCCTCCAAGAACCGCAAAGCCATCGTGGAAAGAGCAGCCCAGCTGGCCATCAGAGTCACCAATCCCAACGCCAGGCTGCACAGCGAAGAAAATGAATAGACAGCTCATTTGCAAGTTTTATTTGTGCTAAATGAAACCATAAAAACCCTGCAAAAAAAAAAAATGAAAAGACATCCTATGTTCATGGATCAGAAGACTTAATACTGTTAAGACGGCAATACTACCTAAAGCAATGTATAGATTCAATGCAATACCAGTCAAAATTCCAACAGCCGTCTTTACAGAAATAGAAAAAACCAATCCTCAACTTTATGTGGCATGGCAAGAGGCCCCAAATAGCTAAAGCATTGTTGAAAGAGAAGAACAAAGTAGGAGGGCTCACACGTACTGACTTTAAAACAGACTATACAGCTACAGTAATCAGAACAGCTTGTTACTGGTATAATAGTAGGTACACAGACCAATGGAATAGAATTGAGAATCCAGAAATAAATTCATACATCTATGGTCAATTAGGAGCCCTGGTGGCATGGTGGTTAAGAGCTCAGGCTGCTAACCAAAAAGTCACAGTTCGAATCCACCAGCTGCTCCTTGGAAACCTTGTGGGGCAGTTCTAATCTGTCCTATAGGGTTGCTATGAGTCAGAATCGACTCAACAGCACACAACAACAACATGGTCAATTGATATTTGACAACAGTATCAAGTCTATTCAATAGGGAAAGAATAGTCTTTTCAACAAATGCTATGGGACAACTGGATTTCCACAAGCAAGACAATGAATTTGGGCCCATACTCACACCATATACAAACATTGACTCAAAATGGATCAATACCCTAAATGTAAGAACTAAAAGCATAAAATTCTTAGAAGAAAACATACGAGTAAGCTTTAGGACCTTGTTTTATACAATAGATTCTTAGATACAACACCAAAAATACCAGCAACAAAAGACAAAATAGACTGCATCAAAGTTAAAAACTTGCATGCATCAAAGGGCTTTATCAAGAAAGTGAAGAGACAACCTACACGATGGGAGAAATTGTGGGGGAACTATATATCTGATAAAGGTTTAATATCCAGAATATATAAAGAATTCCTACAACTCGAACAAGAAAAGCACAAATAACCCAATCAAAAAATGGGCAAAGGAATTGAATGCACATGTCTCCAAAGAAGATATACAAATGGCCGATAAATGCATGAAAAGATGATCGATGTCATTAGCCATTACTCACTGCTGCTAAGTCAATTCCGTCTCATAACAACCCTCTAGGACAGAGGAGAACTTCACCCATAAGGTTCCCAAGGGTGTAATCTTTATGGAAGGGAGTGGACTGCCACATTTTTCTCCCAAGGAGTGGCTGTTGGGTTTGAACTGCTGACCTTTCATTAGAGGCAAAGCACTTAATCCCTGCACCAAGGGAAATGCAAATCAAAACTACAATGAGCTACCACTTCACCGCCACTAGGATGGCTATTATGAGAAAAACAGACAATAACAATAATGCAGAGAAATTGGAAGCCTCATCCTTTGCTCATGGAAAGGTAAAATGGTGTACCCATGTGAAAACAATTTAACGATGGTTCCTCAAACTATCATATGAACCAGCAATTCCACTCCTAGGTATATGCCCAAAAGAACTGAAAGCAGGGACTCAAAGAGATACTTGTACATCAGTGTTCATTTATGCATTACTCACCATAGCCAAAAGGTGGAAACAACCCAAGTGTCCAACAGATGAATGGGTAAGCAAAATGTGGTATATACCTACAAGGGAATATTAAGCCATAAAGAGAAATGGAGTTCTGATGCAAGCTCTAATATGGATGAACTTAGACAACATTCTAAGTGAAATAAGTCAGACACAAAAAGACAAACACTGTATTATTCCACTTATATGAAATATCTAGAATAGGCAAATGAACAGACATGAAATGAAAGTTTACTACTGTTACCAGGGGCTGAACTGGGGGAGATTACCACTTAATGAGTATTGAGTTTCAGTTCAGGGTCAGCAAGCTTAGCTCCACCAAGTGCCTGGAGGCGCCCTACTCTGCCAGCAAGCCTCCTACCCAAAGGTATTCAGCTTTCTCGTTCCATGGTCAAGGAAGCCCACCACACAGTCGCGTGCCAGTCTTCTGGTTCTACTGCCTCTGCTGCTGCCGTTTCTCCGCCGCTGCTTCTCGCTGTCTTGCTGTCTCCAGTGTTACAGCTTTCTCTCTGTCTCTCAGGTCTAGGAGGGTCTCAGCCCAGGGATCCCAGGTCCAAAGGACATGTTCCGCTCCTGGCTCTTGTTCTTTGGTGATGGTGAGATCCTCTTTTCCTGCCTAGGTATGGCTCATTTTAAGCCCAACAGAATGGCAAAACTGACCAATCCCCACTGTGGGCCACAGTTACCTTATTTGCACAGTCCCACCCAGTCACTTGGGTGGGACTTACAAGACCAGGGTGAGAAGGGCCATCCAAAAGCGATCTATCGCACTACAAAACCAAAATCACAACAAGATACCACCTCACCCCCACTAGGATGGCTATGATCCAAAACAAAGAGAAAAGAACACAAGTATTGGTGAGGATATGGAACAACCAGAATCCTTATCCATTGTTGATGGGAATGCAAAATGATACGGCTGCTATGTAAGTTTGGTGGTTCCTCAAAAGCAAAACATAGAACTACCATATACCAGCAATTCTATTCCTAGGTATATGACCAAAAGAATTGAAAGCTGGAACAGATACATGTACACCAGTGTTCACTGCAAAACTATTCACAATAGCCAAAAGGTGGAAACAGCCTAAAAGTTCATCAATAGACTAAAGAATAAGGAAAATGTGCTCTATACATACAATGAAATATTACTCAGCCATTGTTATGAATTAAATTGTATCCTCCAAAAATGTATATTGACTTGGCTAGGCCATGATTCCTAATATTGTATGATTGTCCACCATTTTGTCACCTGATGTGATTTTCCTATTTGATGTTAATGAGGCAGGATTAGAAGCAGTTATGTTAAGGAGGCAGGATTCGATCTACAAAATTAGGCTGTATCTTGAGTCAATTTCTTTTGAGATATAAAAGACAGAAGCGAGCAGAGACACAGGGGGACCTCCTCAAGAAAGAAGCACTCGGAGCATAGCGTAAACTTTGGACCCGGGGTCCCTGTGCTGAGAAGCTCCTCGACCAGGGGAAGATTGATAACAAAGACCTTCCCCCAAAGCCGATGATAGAGAGAGAAAGCCTTCCCTGGAGCTGGTGCCCTGAATTTGGACTTCTAGCTTCCTAGGCTGTTAGAGAATAAATTTCTTTTTGTTAAAGCCATCCACTTATGGTATTTCTGTTACAGCAGCCCTAGATGACTAAGACAGCCATAACCAGAAATTAAGTCTTACTACTATGCCGCAACATGGATGCTCTTGAAAACATTATGCTAAGTGAATCCAGTCACAAAAGGACACGTATTGTATGATTCCAGTTATATGAAATATCTAGAACAGGCAAATGTATAGAGACCAAAGTTCATTAATGATTACCAGGGGCAAGAGGGAGGGGGGAAGGGAATGATGGAGTCACTGCTTGGGGGGCACTGAGTTTCTGTTAATGGTGATGGAAAATTCTAGAAACAGTGGTGATGGTGTACAACATGATGAACATAATAATGTCACTGAATCGTGCATGTAAAAAATGTTGAATGGCAAATGTTTTTTTTTTTACAATTAAAAAAAAAAAAGAACCAGGTAACCGAAATAGCTATGTATTTACTTAAAAAGTAAATTCATAGTTAAAATTCTTCCTACAAAGAAAATTCTAGGCTTCGCAGGTAGAATCTACCAAACATTTACGATTAAACAGTACCAAGTCCATAGAAAATAGAAGAGTAGACAACACTCGTCAACTCGTTTTATAAAGCCAGCACTACTCTCTTTATAAGGAGTCCTTGGGTGGTGCAAACAGTTAAGCGCTCAACTACTAGCAGAAATGGCGGTGCGAACCCACCCACGGGCATTTCAGAAGACAGGCCTGGTGATCTGTTTCCGAGAGGTCGTAGCCTTGAATACCATATGGAGCAGTTCTACTCTGCACAGGAGGTTACTGTGACTCAGAATCAAACAAAGGAAACTAATAACAACCTTGTTTATAAAGCCAAAGACATCACAAGGAAGGAAAACCACAGACCAATATCCCTCATGGACAAAAATGAAAAAATCCTTAACAAAATTTTGGCAAAGAGAATCCAGCAACGTACAAAAAGGGTAATACATCATAACCAACTAAGATGTACTCCAGAGATGCAGCTGTCTCAACGTCTGAAAATCAATTGTTTAATCATATTAACAGACCAGAAAAGAATGATCATCTCAATAAATGCAGAAAGTATTTGACAATATTCAACACCCATTAATGATAACATCTCTGTCTAAATAACGAGTGGAACGGAACTTCCTGATAAACAGCATCTGTGTAATACCTACAGCTAACTTCATCCTTAAGGGTGAAAGACAGAAAGCTTTCCAGAACAAGGCAAGGATGTTCACCTTTACCACTTTTATTCCACATTGTACTTGGGGCTCTATCCAGTGAAATAGGTTAATTAATTAATTTGTTTAAAAATTAAAAAGCATACAGATTGGAAATGAAGAGTTATAAATGTCTTTATTTGCAGATGACATGAGCATCTACATAAAAAACCCCAAAGGAATTTACCAAAAAAATGCTGCTAGAATTGACAAGTGAGCTTGGCAAGGTCACAGGAGTCCCTGGGTGGTACAAACAGCTAAGCACTTGGCTGCTAACCAAAAGGTTGGTGACTCACACCCACCCAGAGGTGCCTTGGCAGACAGGCCTGGTGATCTACTTCTGAAAGGTCACAGCCACTGAAAACACTATGGGGCACAGTTCTGTCAGAATCAACAGGATAGCAACAGGTTTGGTTTGGGATTTAGCAAGGTCACAAGATACAAGGTTGATACACAAAACTCAATTGTATTTTTCTACACCAGTAATGAACAATTGAAAATTTAAATTTAGATAATATAATAAAGAGTATGACTCCATTTTTGACAGGTGACGGCTTTCAAGCCCTACCTTTCCCTCTTCCCACATATGGGCAAGCTCCTAAGAAACCCTGGCATTTCTGACGCTTTCCTTTCCCTCCATTCAAGCCATTTCAGACCAGCCTGGGGGCCTACCCTGCTCTCTCCCCAGAGAGCCCCAGTATGTGAGCAGTCCCTCCTGGTGTGTGTAAAGTCATCAGTCTCAACATTCAAACCAGTTTTGGGCGGTGGGGGGGTTGATCCCCGCTCTGTGAGGCAACCACAAGACAGAACAATACCACTCATGATACCAAGAAATATGAACTACTTAGGAGTAAATTAAGCAAAAGCTGTAAAGACCTGTATGCTGAAAACTACAGAACACTGTTGAGAGAAAGATGGCCTAAATAAATGGAGAGAGCTACCATGTTCATGAATACCATATCCACTGCCGTGCAGTCAATTCCTACTCATAGTGACCTTATAGGACAGAGAAGAACTGCCCCCTAGGGTTTCCAAGGCTGTAATCTTTACAGAAGCAGACTGCCACATCTTTCTCCGGCAGCTGGTGGGTTTGAACCACTGACCTTTCAGTTAGCAGCCAAGCACTTAACTGCCGTGCCACCAGGGCCCAATATTGTTGTGATGTGAGTTCTCTCCAAACTGATGTATAGATTCAGTGCAATCCCAATAAAATCTCAGCAGGATTTTCTATAGAAAGACATGCTGATCCAGAAATTTATAGGAAGATAAAAAGGAGTTAGAATAAGTTGTGGTCCAGTCATAAAAAGGAATCCCACCTAGTAGTGAAAATCAAAGAGCCACAGCACCTCACCTTAATACCAGCAAATCCTAAAAAGCAAACTATGGAAGGTTTTGGCCTGAAGGACACTGTTTATATTTAAAATTTAAAACTGAGGTATTCAATTCTGGATATCGTTAAGTGAATCAAACCTAAGTTTACGAAAAGTATAAAGAAATCCCAGATAGCTGTTACCTCAGAGTGGGGAGGGTACTCAGGGGGCTTCATCTGCACCTGTCTCCAGCTAGGTGACAGGCACAAGTGTTTGTTGTACAGTTTTATTGCAGGTCTGACTGATAATACGATTAACAGACGACACAGCAGCTTCATCAGGAGGCACCGAGACTAGTGGGGAAAGCTGAGACAGACCCCCTTCTTCTCAGGGTGGCAGCGGGTCTTTTACCCTTCTTGGCCCCAGTCACCCCCACATCCCACCTCCTATCACAGCTCTGCCTCCTCCCCCAACACGGACGAAATCTTTAATAATTCTGAAAAGTTCTGGGTCTGGCCCTGAACTAGGCACACATCTCTCTGGCACAGTGGGGGCTAGCAAGGTGGGGCTAAATGAGGGCATTTCTGCCCTCCCCTCACCCTGCTGAGGGGAAACTCCCTCAGATGCCTCTGCCTCCCCCTACAAATCTCCACACAGGGATCTGCTGAATAAAAAAGGAGTGAGTGCACTACCTACCTAAACTAACACAAACAGAGGTAGAACAACTAAATAGACCCATAATAAAAGAAGAGATTGAAATGTTAATCAAAAAACTCCCAACAAAAAAAAAGCCCTGGTCCACACAGCTTCACTGCAGAGTTCTACCAAACTTTCAGAGAAGAGTTAACACCACTACTACTGAAGGTATTTCAGAGCATAGAAAAGGACGGAATACTACCAAACTCATTCCATGAAGCCACCATATCCCTGATACCAAAACCAGGTAAAGACACCACAAGAAAAGAAAATTATAGACCTATATCCCTCATGAATGTAGATGCAAAAATCCTCAACAAAATTCTAGCCAATAGAATTCAACAACATATCAAAAAAATAATTCACCACAACCAAGTGGGATTCATACCAGCTATGCAGGGATGGTTCAACATTAGAAAAACAATTAATGTAATCTACCACATAAATAAAAGACAAGAATCACATGATTTTATCAATTGATGCAGAAAAGGCATTTGACAAAGTTCAACACTCATTCGTGATAAAAACTCTCAGCAAAATAGGAATAGAAGGAAAATTTCTCAACATAATAAAGGGCATTTATATAAAGCCAACAGCCAACATAGCCCTAAATGGAGAGAGCCTGAAAACATTCCCATTGAGATCGGGAACCAGACAAGGATGCCCTTTATCACCGCTCTTATTCAACATTGTGCTGGAAGTCCTAGCCAGAGCAATTAGGCTAGATAAAGAAATAAAGCGCATCCAGATTGGCAAGGAACAAGTCAAAGTATCTCTATTTGCAGATGACATGAACTTATACACAGAAAACCCTAAGGGATCCTCCAGAAAACTACTGAAACTAATAGAAGAGTTCAGCAGAGTATCGGGATGCAAGATAAACATACAAAAATCAGTTGGATTCCTGTACATCAACAAAAAGAACATCAAAGAGGAAATCACCAAATCAATGCCATTTACAGTAGCCCTCAAGAAGATAAAATACTTGGGAATAAATCTTACCAGAGATGTAAAAGACTTAACACAAAGAAAACTACAGTACACTTCTGCAAGAAACCAAAAGAGACTTGGCATAAGCGGAAGAACATACCTTGCTCGTGGATAGGAAGACTTAACATTATAAAAATGTCTATTCTACCAAAAGCAATCTATACATTTAATGCAGTTCCAATCCAAATCCCAAGGACATTCGTTAATGAGATGGAGAAAGAAATCAGCAATTTCATATGGAAGGGAAAGAGGTCCCAGATAAATAAGGCATTACTGAAAAAGAAGAACAAAGTGGGAGGCCTTACTTTACCTGATTTTAGAACCTATTATACCACCACAGTAGTCAAAACTGCCTGGTACTGGTACAACAACAGATACATAGACCAATGGAACAGAATCGAGAATCCAGACATAAATCCATCCACATATGAGCAGTTGATATTTGACAAAGGCCCCAAAACAGTTAAATGGGGAAAAGACAGTCTTTTTAATAAATGGTGCTGGCATAACTGGATATCCATCTGCAAAAAAATGAAACAAGACCCATACCTCACTCCATGCACAAAAACTAACTCAAAATGGATCAGAGACCTAAATATAAAATCTAAAACGATAAAGATCATGGAAGAAAAAATAGGAACAATGTTAGGAGCCCTAATATATGGCATAAACAGTATACAAAACATTATAAACAATGTAGAAGAAAAACTAGATAACTGGGAGCTCCTAAAAATGAAACACCTATGCTCATCCAAAGACTTCACCAAAACAGTAAAAAAACTACCTACAGACTGGGAAAAAGTTTTTAGCTATGACGTTTCTGATCAGCACCTGATCTCTAAAATCTACATGATACTGCAAAAACTCAACTGCAAAAAGACAACCCAATTAAAAAATGGTCAAAAGATATGAATAGACACTTCACTAAAGAAGACATTCAGGTAGCTAACAGATATATGAGGAAATGTTCACGATCATTAGCGATTAGAGAAATGCAGATCAAAACTACAATGAGATTTCATCTCACTCCAACAAGGCTGGCATTAATCCAAAAAACACAAAATAATAAATGTTGGAGAGGCTGTGGAGAGACTGGAACACTTCTATACTGCTGGTGGGAATGTCAAATGGTACAACCACTTTGGAAATCAATTTGGTGCTTCCTGAAAAAGCTAGAACTAGAACTACCATATGATCCAGCAATCCCACTCCTTGGAATATATCCTAGAGAAATAAGAGCCTTTACACAAACAGATATATGCACACCCATGTTTATTGCAGCACTGTTCACAATAGCAAAAACATGGATGCAACCAAGGTACCCATCAACGGATGAATGGATAAATAAATTATGGTATATTCACACAATGGAATACTACGCATCCATAAAGAACAGTGAGGAATCTGTGAAACATTTCATAACATGGAGGAACCTGGAAGGCATTATGCTCAGTGAAATTAGTCAGTTGCAAAAGGACAAATATTGTATTAGACCACTATTATAAGAACTTGAGAAACAGTTTAAACTGAGAAGAAAACATCCTTTCGTGGTTACGAGAGGGGGGAGGGAGGGAGGGTGCGAGAGGGGTATTCACTAATTAGATAGTAGATAAAAACTACTTTAGGTGAAGGGAAAGACAGCACACAATACAGGGGAGGTCAGCACAATTGGACTAAACCAAAAGCAAAGAAGTTTCCTGAATAAACTGAATGCTTTGAAGGCCAGCGTAGCAGGGGCAGGGGTCTGGGGATCATGGTTTGAGGAGACATGGAAGTCAACTGGCATATTAAAATCTATTAAGAAAACATTCTGCATCCCACTTTGAAGAGTGGCATCTGGGGTCTTAAACAGTAGCAAGCAGCCATGTAAGATGCATCAATTGGTCTCAACCCATCTGGATCAAAGGAGAGTGAAGAACACCAAGGACACAAGGAAATTACGAGCCCAAGAGACAGAAAGGGCCACAGGAACCAGCGACTACATCATCCTGAGACCAGAAGAACTAGATGGTGCCCGGCTACAACCGATGACTGTCCTGACAGGGAACACAACAGAGAACCCCTGAGGGAGCAGGAGAGCAGTGGGATGCAGACCCCAAATTCTCATAAGACCAGACTTAATGGTCTGAGACTAGAAGGACCCTGGTGGTCATGGCCCCCAGACCTTCTGTTGGCCCAGGATAGGAACCATTCCCGAAGCCAACTCTTCCGACATGGATTGGACTGGACAACGGGTTGGAGAGGGATGCTGGTGAGGTGGACGCTTGAGACTATGTTGGCATCTCCTGCCTGGAGGGGAGATGAGAGGGTGGAGGGGGTTAGAAGCTGGTGAAATGGACATGAGAAGAGAGAGTGGAGGGAGAAAGCGGGCTGTCTTATTAGGGGGAGAGTAATTGGGAGTGTGTAGCGGGGTGTATATGGGTTTTTGTGTGAGAGACTGACTTGATTTGTAAACTTTCACTTAAAGCACAATAAAAAGTACTGGAAAAAAAATTAAAAAAAAAAAAAGGAGTGAGTGCCCAGTCTCACTTCACCTTCTCTAAAGCACCTGTGTCTAGGCCTCCATTCTAGCTTTCCAACTCCCACCATAGCGGGGCGGGGGGGGTGCGGGGGTGCGGGGGCTCTCCCCTTCTCCCCAGCAATCCCAGCACCCAGGCCCAGGGGAAGCTTCCATCTCTGGGCAACATTTCTCTGCACTCAGACCCATCTGAGCACCTGAGGGGCCGCCTTCCCTTCCCTTCCCTTCCCTTCCCTTCCCTCAGACCCATCTGAGCACCTGAGGGGCCGCCTTCCTTTCCCTCAGCCTGGGCTGGGATGTGAGTCAGTTGAGAGCCCAGCTCTCAAGGGCTATGGGTCTGTGGAAGGTGGGAGGATAGGAATAACAAGAAGATGGACGGGGCCACTACCCAAAGGGAAATCTTTCCAGGAGCAGCCCCCTGAGTCCCTAGTGCACTGCCCTCCCAGACTGGGTGGGTGGACAGACTGACTGACAGGTAGGGCATCCCTGGGCTGCCTGTGGAGGGAAGGGGCCTCTGGCACTGGCAGAATGGAAGGAGGGATGGGGTAATGGGACCAGAGGAGGACAGGATAGCATGTGTGTTCATTTGGGTAGGGGGCAGAGTTCCCACCATGGTGTGGGGGTTGAACTGGGTGGGGTGGCATTCAAGGCCCCCTTCTGACCGGGTGCCCGTACCCCCAACCCACCCTGGTTCCTGAACCAAACTTGCTGGCCCCCGTTTAGGGCTCTGTCTGTGCCTGGGCTCTGGGCAGTAGGAGAGTGTGGGCATGGCCAACCACCTGCAGGTGGGAGAGACCTTCATGCCACACACGTCTTCCTAGGACATGGGTAGCCCCAACAAGCTCCACCTGCCACCCGGCCAGCCAGCAGCAGCAATGCCATGCTCTCTGCTGAGCACCTGGTCCTGGCCCCTGTGGCACCTCAGTCTGGGATGCCAGGCTTTGGCCAATTTAGACCCCTACCCCGCTGCCAGTGATGGGCACGTGGATGAGCCGAATACAGAGACAACATTAAATGCAGAGTAACAAACACGGGAACCTCAACCACCAGGTTACTGCATGCCGTCTTTATCACCACAGTCCTCTGGTGCATCAGCTAGCCAAATGCAAATTAGTACTTGAAAATCAAAAAAGTTGCCTAATAACATTTTGTGGTCAAGAGAACTGATGGCCCTAGATGATAGGATAGATGACAAGTAATTCTCAGCCCTTGACCAACTGCACAACACCTCTATAATTGTGGTCAAGCTAAACTGCAAAAGAATTGTTACCAGAATAAAATGCTTCCCACCATTTCATGAGTGCCAGTACTGGGGTTACAGTCTGTCTCTTGAGTTGAACAGCTGGAGAGCTGGCGAGACTTTCCAAAAGGACTCTCTGAACACAGTTTATAACTCAACTCTTTCTTCCTCACAGCATCCTTGGTGTGTGTGTGTGTTTCCTTTCTGGCCTTTAGCTGGTGCAGTACACTCTGCTGGCGTTAGATCCTCTGAGCCAGCAAAGTCCTGGCTGTAGTGGGTCATCGAAGAAGACACAGAGGCACCTGGTGGGGGGGACTGGACAATCCGCACCAGGCCCTGCGCACGAACAGGTAAGTGAGACCTGCTTCAGCCTCTGAAAGTTCAGGTGGGAGCAAAGCCAAAGACAAACACCGATTCTGCTTCAGGCACTGCTGGTGAGCGTGTGAATCTTCGCAGAGGGCAATGGCTGCATTACAAGTTTAAATGTCTTGGTAACCTCACTTCTAGGAATTTAACTCAGCACAACTGTGAAAAAACAAGCATGAGAGGTCCGTCCCCATGGTGTTTACACTGGTGAAACATAAACAACCTAACTGTCCACCGGTGGGGGACTGCTTAGTAACATGTCAGTCTATCCACACAAAAGGAACCTGTTAGCCCATTTAAAAAGTGACCATGTAGCCCTGTCATTACAAACAACAATGCCGACAACCTTCTGCTGAGTGGAAAAGCAGGTTAAACAACCGTTTATATAACGGTGCAAACAGTGTGTGCTCAACTACTAACCTAAAAGCTGGCAGTTCAAACCTGCCCTCTGGTGCTGTGGAAGAAAGGCCTGGCGACCCAAATCCTCAAATACTACAGCCAAGAAGACCCTACGGAGCAGTTCTACTCTGAAACACATGGGGTCACCACGAGTCGGAGCTGACTGGACAGGAAAGGGCTTGGGTTTTTGTTTTATATTCCTTCATCGTATACATCTTTGGTAGGGAGTTCTCCAAAACACGTGTGTTTATTTCCAGGCTGGATTTTTAACTCTTCAGTGTATCTGTATTGTCTGAATTTTTTATTAGGTTGAGCTATATGGAATCGCCATTTTCTGTTCCTCAAACATGGTGACGTATCAGCAACCTGATAAGGCTCAACCTAACGCAGTGAGCATGCAAATGTTATGTGTCACGTGAGGAGCGTGGCCACCGGAGATCCACATGCAGACGTTACGGGAAACAAACCTCGGACTGAGTCCCCCTTGACCAGGCAGCAAAAGGAGAAGGGGGACCCAGACTGCAGAGGAAGCCTGGGCTCTGCCTCTGTTTCACAGCCAAACACAGAGAGAAAAGGGGCTGATGGGTGGCCTGGCCTGAGTTCCAGGTTGGGGGGCAAAACATTTTGCAGGGGCCCCTGGAAGAGTCCCACCCACCCCATGAATTGGGCTCCCACACTCTTTCCCTCCCACCCTGCCCAGCCCTGGCTGCCTGAGCCTGGCACTGCCCACTCTATCACCTGGGGAATGGCCCCCCCAGCTCTGCACCCCCTTCCTGCCTCCGCCCACCCACCACACGTGGTGCCCACAGGGATCCTTCCCTGTGTCATCATCGCCATTGCTGTCAGCCTCATGTCATGGGGTAGGGGGTGAAGATGAGCTCCGAGAGGTCAAACCCCTGCCACCCCTTACAGGCCTGACCAGAGCCTGACCAACAAAATCATGTCACACCACAAGAAAAAGTGCCCACACCAGGGCTCTGGAGGCCGTGACAGGAATGAAGGTCTGGCTGCTTACCCGCAGCCTGGCAAAGCTGTCTAACTGCAGGGTTCTGTGGTGGGCACAGGTGAGCGCAGGGTGGTGGGCCCAGTGGGGAAGGGTCTCAGTCAGGATGAGACCTGCCAGGCTGAGAGGTGGTGCCAATCCAGTGTGTGACCTTGGGCAGCTGCTTCTTCCTCCCACAGGAAACTCAAGGCCACCCATCCCCAGCTCCTCCTGGCCCCCATGGCCCCTCATGTCCCTAGAACCCACTTGGCCTGGCCCTGCCCCACCTACCCTGTCATCCCACCTCAGTCTCCTTCTCTGGGCTCCAGGTACACAGACCACCTTCTGTTCCCACCTGGACCCTTGTATGTGCTACTCGCCCTCCAGGTACCTTCCCCAATCTCTTTACTCAGCTGACACCTCACCTTCCAAGGCCCAGCTCAGGCTTTGCTTCCCTGAGAAGCCTTCCTCAGCCCCTGGCCCCATCCCTCCTGGGACTTCTCCTTTGCACCATGTACCAAGACCTCAACAAACCAACAGAGAGATAAGCTGCTGAAGGCTCATCTCCCCAGCCCCAGCCAAGGGGCTCCTGAACCCCCGCCATGTGCCCAGTGCCCGGCCTGATTCTGGCCTGATGTGGTCAACTGGATAAGCGAGGGGCCCAGGCCTGTGACTCTGAGCCCTGGGCTGTCTGAGATGTGAGATGCTGAGCTCACGCGTGTGTGCCAGGACAGACACCTCACAGGAGGGCACAGGGACACTCTGGGTCCTGACCTGTGGCAACCTGGGGGTGGCCCCAGGACAAACTCCACCATGCAGCAGGGCACTCTGTACGCTGTGCCTCAATAAAAAAGTTTAGAAATTAAAAAAGAAAGCATTTTCTTTAAAAGTCAAGTTTCTCCTCGTAGAAATCTCATCTCCCACATATCAATGCACAAAAAACAACAGAAAACAAATTTTCTTCTTTTCTCCTGAAGTAACTAACCTTTGACACCATCAACCCCAACTATGCCGACTCCTGGGCAGCGTGACAAGGCCATGCTGGCAGATCTGCACCCTGGCTTCCTGTCCCTGCCAGGGCTGGGCCTATGTCCCTCTGCGTGCTCCTGGGAAGTAGCTTAGGGTCAATGCACTACAGGCCGCCAAGAAAACCCCACATCTGACACTGCACCAAAGGCTGGCTTTTGTCCCCCATCCTGCCCAACTCACCGTGTAACCCTGGGCAGGTTTTCTGTTGGTAGTACATGGGCTCTGGCCTGAGGACACCTCTGGCTTTGGCAGGTCCTCAGGAGCCAGTCTGCTCTCCTCCCTCCCTCTGTCTCCATGGCACCTCTGGGAGGCCCACAGGCAGCAGGGCCCCTTCTCAGACCCACAAGACTGGGGCCCTGAATTCCAGGCCACTGCTATAGGGTTGCTATGAGTTGGAACTGACTCAATGGCAACAGGTTCCCCCACGCCCCAGCCAGCCTCCCTCCCCTCTAAGACCCCCATGGTGATATGGTGATGTCCACCAAAAGTGAAGAACAAGGCAGGGAAACCAAGTCCTAACACCTGCTGGGCTGCAGCACTTGCAGGGGCAGCTCCATGGGGTCACCTGCCACTCCACCCCTCGGAGGTGTGCCTGTGGATCAATCAGAAGGGCGGGGTACACACGGGGTATTTAGGAAGGAATCCTGGGAAGCAGGCATGGGGGAACAGAGAGAGCCAGGCTGGGAGGAACAGCCAGCGACATCGAGGTGGCTGCTGTGGCGGGGGGCGGGGTACTATTTCCCTGGGCCATGATGTGAGGGTGGGCAGGGAGATGGAGCATCTGGGGCCATTCCCTGTGGAGAGGGCACCCTCAGACATGACTCCAACACTCCCTGCTGCGCTCCACCTGCCGAGCAGAAAGTGGAGACCTGGGAGCACCCACTGAAGGCAGCACCAGGCAAGACTCAGCCGAAATCAGAGGTAGGCCAGGGACGCAAGCCCTCCTGTCTTGGCTCGTGAGCCTCAAGGACAGAAAGAAGAATGGAACTGTTGCTTCCTTTTCATGAGTGTTGAAGGCCCTCCTCAGGGGGCCAAGCAAAGTGGGAAGTTCACTGGCCACCTGGCCTGTCCTAAGCCCAGAAGACTGGAGGCCTGGTGGCCCCGAGTCACCACAGAGCTGGAATTCTGCCCACGTTCATTTCACATACAGTCAGCAATGGGGCAGCTCATGGCTCCCAGAGCCAGGCACACAACAGGCGCTCAATAAAAGTTCGATATGTGCCTGTTGCTGTTAGGTGCCATCAAGTTGGTTCCGACTCATAGTGACCCCATGTACAACAGAAAAAAAAACACTGCTGGTCCTGTGCCATCCTCAAAATCATTGTTATGCTTGAGCCCATTGTTGCAGCCACTATGTCAATTCATAAATCATTGAGGGTCTTCTTCTTTTTCGCTGACCCTCTACTTTACCAAGCACGATGTCCTTCTTCAGGGACTGATCTCTCCTGACGACATGTCCAAAGTATGTGAGATGTAGTCTCACCATCCTTGCTTCTAAGGAACATTCTGGTTGTACTTCTTTCAAGACAGATTTGTTCATTCTTTTGGCAGCCTATGGTATATTCAATATTCTTTGCCAGCACCACAATTCAAAGGCCTCAGCTCTTCTTTGGGCTTTTTTATTATCATTCAGCTTTGGCATGCATATGAGGCAACTGAATACACCATAGCTTAGGTCAGGGGCACCTTAGTCTTCAAGGTGACATCTTTGTTTTCAACCCTTTAAAAGGTCTTTTGCAGCAGATTTGCCTAATGCAATGTATCTTTTGATTTCTTGACTGCTGCTTCCATCGGTGTTGATTGTGGATCCAAGTAAAATGAAATCCTTGACAACTTCAATCTTTTCTCCGTTTATCATGATGTTGCTTATTGATCCAGTTGTGAGGATTTTTGTTTTATGTTGAGGTGTAATCCATAGTGAAGGCTGTGGTGTTCAGTCATCAGTAACTGCTTCAAGTCCTTTTCACTTTCAGTAAGCAAGGTTATGTCATCTGCATAATGCAGTTGTTGATAAGTCTTCCTCCAATCCTGATGCCCGTTCTTCATAGAGTCCAGCTTCTCGGATTATTTGCTGAGCATACAGACTGAATAGGGATGGCAAAAGGATATATAATCCTAATGCACACTTTTTCTGACTTCAAACCACACAGTATCCCATTGTTCTGCTCGAACAACTTTCTCTACAGAAATACCACAAATGGATGGCTTTAACAAAGAGAAATTTATTTTCTCACAGTCTAGTAGGTTACAAGTCCAAATTCAGGGTGTCGGCTCCAGGGGAAGGCTTTCTCTCTCCGTCGGCTCTGGAGGAAGGCTTCCCCTGGTCCAGAAGCTCCTCAGGCGCAGGGACCCCAGGTCCAAAGGATGCACTCTGCTCCTGGTGCTGCTTTCCTGGTGGCATGAGGTCCCCTGTCTCTCTACTTCCTTCTTTTATATCTCAAGAGATTGCCCCAAAACACAGTCCAATCATGTAGGTTAAGTCCTGCCTCACTAACACAACTGCTGCCCATCCTCCCTCATTAACATCAGAGAGGCAAGATTTACAACATACCAGAAAATCATACAATACTGGGAATCATGGCCCGGCCAAATTGATATGCACATTTTGGGGGGAACGTAATCCAATCCATGACAATCCACATTCGCTCTCATACCACCACACAAGCCACATCACAGCAGTATAAGAGGACCACACTCCGCCATACCCCAGCAAGGCCCAGGCACGTGTGCCAAGTGCCCAGCTGATCAGTGGCCCTGCAACAACTCATGCTGGAGTGGCCGGCTGGGTAGTAGGGGCTTCTCTGCCTGGCATTTTCGTTTACCAACAACTGGAGCAGTAGTGAGGTATTGGTTAGCCAGTTCTTTCACAAACGTGCCCACTTCTGTTTCCCTTTCCAACTTCTGGAACACTAACTGCAGAAGGCCCTAAGGCAGCAAGACGAGACATTTAAAAAACTCCTACCACTTCTTTGTGTGAACAGGAAATTCATCTATCACTGATGTGGGGAAATAAACCAGGAGCTGGGAAACCCTGGTGGTGTAGTGGTTAAGTGCTACGGCTGATAACCAAAAGGTCGGCAGTTTGAATCCGCCAGGCACTCCTTGGAAACTCTATGGGGCAGTTCTACTCTCTATAGAGTCGCTATGAGTCGGAATTTGCTCGATGGCAGTGGGTTTGGTGGGGGCTAGCGTAAGATGTAAGACATTGACCAGCACCATGGCCCCTGGTTTTAAGGCTGTACTCAGGAAAATAGCATCACTGTTCTCATACACACAAAAAAATTGCAAATACGAACTTAAACACACTTGTGGATTAAATTATCCAAATATGTCCCCCCAAAAATGTATGTATCAACTTGGTTAGGCCATGATTCCCACTATTGTGTGGTTGCCCGCCATTTTGTGATTGTAATCTTATGTTAAAAGGATTAGGGTAGGATTGTAACACCACCCTTACCCAGGTCACCTCCCTGATCCAAGGTAAAGGGAGTTACCCTGGGGTGTGGCTTGCACAACCTTTTATCTCTCAGGAGATAAAAGCAAGCAGGAAGTTGGGAACCTCATACCACAAAGAAAGAAGCACCAGGAGCAGAGCAAGTCTCTTAGACCTGGGGTTCCTGTGCCTGAGAACAGAGGAAGATTGAGGACAAAGACCTTCCTCCAGAATCAACAAAGAGAGAAAGCTTTCCCCTGGGGCTGACCCCTGAATTTGGACTTGTAGCCTACTATACTGTGAGAAAATAAATCTCTCTTTGTTAAAGCCATCCACTTGTGGTATTTCTGTTATGGCAGCACTAGATGACTAAAAAAAAAGACAACACTAATATGCAATATTTTAGCTATTCTACATATTGGGGATCCATGTTCAAGGTTCACTACTCTAAAAAAGAAGGGAAAAGAGCTGGTGGCTAAGATCCTTGAGTGAAGCCCCAACTCTGTCATTGCCCACACTGTGACCCACAGCAGTCACTCAGCACTTCTGGGCCTCAGTTTCCTTGTTGATAAAATGGGGATTCAGATGTCCATTTGACAGGCTTGTTGTGAGGGCAAGGGGAAACAAGAGCTAAAAACACACTTCAAAGCCAAAAGCATGTGGTGACTGTATGAAGCTCACAGCCCGGCCTGACTGCAAGCCATGCTTATTCATTCCCTGCAAAGCCTCATTGTCCCCTCATCCATAACGCATAACGCTGCAACTACCAGTAATACTAATAACGGAGTAATTAAAATACTGTAGATCAAAATAATATACCACTGACCGTTTCCAGAGTCCTGCTGCATGTGCCCACCCTGTGCGAACTGCTTTGTCCCTGAAATTTTGAGTAACCCACCAAAGAACCCATGAGGCCGATTCTATCAGTCCCATTTCCAGATAAGGCTTTCAGAAAACAACAGCAGTACCTGCCTTCTCTGCATTCTGGATTTTCTGTAAGGCCCCAATGTGATAACACACTTGAAAGCCAACAGCAAAGTCCTGGGGACTGAGCAGGCCCAGGGACTAGAGCCACCACCAAGATGCTCAGGTTGTCACCTCACTGGTTTCTGCCCTCGGAACTGGCAGGTGAAGTCCTAACACTGGGTTAACACAGTGGCCAATGTCTGTGGACTTTCCTGGGCCAGCCCCTGCTCACTGGAGCAGAGTCAATGTCTGCAGTGTTGTGGCCTTGCTGGGACAGTGATGCACAAGCTCCCGTCCTGGGTGTGGCTTCAGGGTCTCTGGCTCAGAGTTGGCATTAAAGTTGACTCTGCCAAGCCCAGCCAGCTGGAGCAGAACCTGGGGGCTGGGGGGAGCACAAAGGGTGGTGGTGATGGTAGGGTGGCCCTAGGAGGCAGCCAGGATTTGCCAGAAACGGCTTGCTGCTCACGAGACAATGAGTCCACTGTTGACTGGCCAGGGCCTTAGATTAATATTTATTTGCAAGAGGAATGAAGTGGAAAATTCCACCTGTGTGGGTGGAGGCCTGCTTTGCCCAGGATAGGTCTACGACCCCGATTGCCTTGTTCTGTCAGAGATAGATGGGGCAGAGACATAAAGGCCTGAATAGACAGAACCTGGGTGTGGGCATTGCTCTGGGGTCCAAGGGAACCTGCCTATTTGGGTCACAGAGATGTTAGTTTGTCGGTTTTTATATTGTCCTGTCTACCACCCCAACCCCTCAATCTACACAGCGTGTTTAAACCTTCACCTTACTTTCCTATTTCCTGTCTCTTCTGAGTCTCCCAACAGACCTGCCAAGCAGTTACAAATGGGGAAACTGAGGCTCCAAGAGATTCACCCAAGGGCGTCAGCTGGTGAGTGAGTAGCAGAGCTAGGCAGTCTGGAACCCAGGTGTTGCACCCCCAGCCAATGCCCAGAGCCTGTCCTAGGGAGTCTGGGGTCAGGGGTCTTGGTTACTGGACAGAGGAGCCCTCCAGGCTCCGGCAGAGGCCCTGCCCATCGCCCATCCAGCTCTCCAGGGTAGGTGGGCTTTAGAAGCGGCCTTGGAGGGGACGATCTGAATGCATTCATTCATCACTCAGGAAGGCCGATGCGCCTTTCACCAGCCCAGGCCTTGCAGGATTCCTGACTGAAGGGGAGGTTAGAGCAAACCCAAAGGCCACTTCCCTCACAGACTCAAGTCACCTCACTTAGCCATCGCCACTACCCTGTCTCACCAGCTCCATCTTACAGGAAAGGAAACTGAGGCTCTGAGAAGGGCAGTGACTTGCCCAAGGTCCCAGAAGGAGGGCTGAGACCTCTGACCCATGGTGGTCCTGCCTCCAGTTTACAAAGCTACAAAGTTACTGGGCTTAAGCATTTAAACAAATCACACCCCTTCCTGCAGGCCATCGCAGGAGGCTGCGTGTTTAATTCAACAAGTGGCTCTCTTGGAGGAACACTTTTGAAATGACCACCCAAGCCAAGGCAGAAACCCTGAGAAGACAGATAGGCACATCTTGTTTGCCCACTGAGATCAGCAGCTGGGTCTGCAGAGCCCTCCTCACACCCTCTCCCCTGCAGCCCTGTCTGCGGAGCTGGCTGTGGGCAGCACTCGGGCCAGGGCTAGGTGGTGTCACCTCTGTGCCTGCACACCCCCAGTCCTGTGTGCCGGGTACCACCCAGGCCATGTCCTGACTCAGTGTCCAGTGCCCCTTGCCCATGTTACCCCCCACCCTTCTGCTCCTCCTAGCCACATGCTCAGCTACTTCCACACCACACATGCCTTACCCTTCCTCTCTCCTCCGCCCACCAGCTTCTTCTCCTGGAGAACAAACCTCAGTCTCTCCCTTTCTTAAAACAACCCCCCACTCCCATCTCTGAGCTCACTTCCTCCTATGCCCACCCTGTCGCCTCTTGCCAAGGCCACCCCGACTGCCATCTACCTAATCCAGGGACCCACCTCAGGCCAGGCCACCCCTGGTCAGCCCTGCCTGACCCCACAGGCTGTGCCCTCACCCCTGGTTTTCCCAGCAGAGCCCCTGCTAATCCTCACCTCCGAGAAGCTCTCATTCCCCAGGGCCCTGTCCTCTTCTCTCCACCACCATGGGGATTTAACCGACCTCCACAAATGGCTGGGAGTCCCTGGGTGGTGCAAACAGTGAAGACCTCGGCTGCTGACTGAAAGGTTGGAGGTTTGAATCTACCCAGAAGAGCCTCAGAAGAAAAATCAGCCACTGGAAAGTCCATGTGGAGCAGTTCTGACGTTCACGGGGTCGCTCACCACACTTGGAATGGACTCCACAGCAACTGGTTTGGTTCTTTTTGTTTGGTTTTGGTCATAAATGGCTGACTCAGAAACCCCGTCTCCAGGCCTAAACTCTGTGTCCCTGATTGTCCGCAAAGCTCTCACTCAACAGCCCCAAGCTCACCAGGGCAGGGTCTGGTCTGGCACAGGGCTGTAAAGCCAGCACACGACGGACTTGGACATCCATGCAGCAAACACATTTTGGTTACAGCTGCCTCCTCACTGGTCTCAGAGGAGCTACCCCCGCTCCCCCACAGCCACCCAGGCTGCCATTCTAAAACTGAAAACTGACCATGGCTTAAAACCCTCGTGTGGCTCCTCAGCTTCAGGGGACAAAGTTCACAATCTCGAGCTAGCAGCCGAGGCTATTTCCACCTGCGCATCCGTGACCGGGCGCATGAACCTTTGCTGTGCTCACCCTGAGTGCAAGAGCACGTTCTGTGTCATTCACCTTTGCACCCCCAGTACCTGGCAGGATGCCTGGCACTCAGCAGGTGTTCGCTGAGCAGAAAGACAGACTTTTAGAGCCAAAACTCACCCTGCGACTACAGGACCCAAAGCCACTCAGAGAGGAAGAGTAAGGGGCCCAGGGTGGCCCGGCTACAGGCAGTAAGTAGTGAGTGGCCAAACTGTCACTTGAGTGACCCTTCTCCGTCAGGGACCAGACCAATCCACCCACAACCCCACATGCACACTATGTGCTGGAGCCCCAGGGCATGCCTTGAGGCTGGGGGCTGGGCACTGCTCCACGCACACAGTAGGGCCTCAGGAAACACAGGACAACCTCTCCAGAGCTGACGACTCCATCCAGAAGTCCCACATCCCTCTCTAGGCCTCGGTCTTCTCATCTGTAGAACAGGGCTACCCCAGCCTACAGGTTTGGGAGACCCTGAGTGGTCACCTCCAAGCCTGTGGTTTGTTAATGGAAGGAGCTGAAGCAGCCGCGTTCCAGCCTCTGTGACTTCACTATTATTAGTCCACCTAGCTCTTTAACCTTCCCTCAAGCCCTTTCTCACGGGGTAGTCTCTGGACCACCTACACCAGGATGACCAGGGGGGCTTGTTAAAATGCAGATCCCAGGCCACCCTAGACCAGCGGAGTCCGGCCCACAATTTGCATTTTAGGCAGCGCCCTGAGATCTGGGCACAGTGAAATTTGAGAGGCGAAGCTCCAAACGACAGTGCCCAGGCTTCCGCCTTGGAGACCAAAGCGTTACAGTCAGACCTCATTTTGTAGAACTAGCATTTACCAGTACACCGGGGGGTGGAGTGGGGTATTTCTATTACTCCAATAACGCCTAACTTAGTTCCTGCGAGGAACTAGTTCTCTCAAAGAACTCAGTAAGGTTTCAACTGCCCGGCCTCATCCCTTTGGTCTCCAGGGGCTCGGCCATTGCGTAAAGCGGGTCCCCAGTTCGGCCCGGGTCCTCCCGACCCACCAAACCCTCGGCCCGTTGCCGCCCGGGGCTCCGCGTCTGCGGCCCTCGGGCCGTGCAGGGAGGGACGGCGGGCTGCGGGACAGGTCGGCCCGGGGGGTCTGGGCGCGTCCCCCACTACTCACCTCGGAGCTCGGCCAGAGTGCTGCGAGTGCCTGCTGGTGCGGAGGAGGAGCGCGAGGGGGCGGCGGCCGCTGCACTTCAACCGGCGGCGCCGGCGCACCGCGCTCTCTGCGGGCAGGAGGGGACCCGCGGGCCGCTGGGCTTGGGGTCGCGGCTGGGACGGGGACTGGAGCGGGGCGGAACAGCGTGCGCCGGGCCCGAGGGCGTGGGCGCAAACGGCACACCTGGCTCCCTGCACGCACGTGCCCTGCCCACCCAGGGCCCCGCGCCACTCGGACCCGCCCATCCCTCGGCGTCCCGGAAGGCTAGGGGCGTTGTGACTCCCACCCACCCGGGAGGGTGCGCGGGCCCCGGCGGGGTCGTGGGAGGTGGAGCCCGGAGGGGGCGGTCCGGGGCGCCGGGATAAGAGCGTGGCAGGTTGCGGGATGCGGCCCGCGCAGTGGCCCGCCGTTACCCCGCGATGTCGCTCGCGCTGCTGAGCCTGGCCGCGCTGTGCTGGGGTGCCGCGTCCCCGGAACCGGTAAGCCCCCGCCGCGCCCCTCTCCCATGTTCTGGCCTCTGCAGCCCGAATCTGATGGCGCTCGACCCGCCTGCCCATGCCGTTCCAGGGCGTCTGTGGACGGCCACCTGGAGAAGGCAGGTCTGCACCTCCGGTGCAGCTTCGATAGGCTTCAGACCTCCATCGGCCGGGTGCTCCCAGCCGAGCAGGCTTAGGCGCTGAGGCTGCTTGAGTCAGAGGCGTGGGAATCAGAAAGGCCTGGGCTCAAGTGCCACCGAGTGCTTTTGATTCAGTCATTTGTATTCACCGAACCTCGGTGTCCTCATCTGTAAGAGGAGGGGTAATAACCTAACTCACCTGCAGAACAACCACAACGCCTGCAACGCGGTGCACAGAGCCTAGCATATCCTACGTGCTCGATATTCTTCCTGCTTGGGTCTTGGGGTCTGTTCACCTATGGGGCAGAAGAACTGCCTCTCCATCGCCACCCACCTTTTCTGCCATGTTGATTTATGAACTCACAGACAGGTTTCCTTTCTTTCCCAGTGCCTTGAAGGGTTGGGGGAACCTTCTGGGTCTCAAAACCAAAAAGCTTATCCCCAAAATAGCATTCGAAATTAATCTCTCTGCCTTTAACTCTGGTGGTAGTGGTTAAGTGCTACAGCTGCTAACCAAAAGGTATGCAGTTCGAATCCACCAGGCCCTCCTTGGAAACCCTATGGGACAGTTCTACTTTGCCCTACATAGGGTTGCTAATGAGTCAAAATTGACTGTACGGCAGTGTTTTTTTTTTTAAATAGCATACAGCATAAAAGCATGATGGTACTTGTTGATGGTTATGAAAAGACAAACCTCATTCACTACCCAGAGGTCTTCGCTTCCTTCTTTGCCATTTGCCTCAGTTTGGGGGCCCCTTTGGCCTTTTCCACCAGAGGAAGATATCACTTCCTTTGCCTTAGTTGCTGTAAGGCCAACAATTGAACTCTGTAAAGTTTAGAGCCCTTGCTTTGCTTAAAATTTGCCTCATCAGCCCTTTGACAAGAACTCAGCTAGTTTGCTGGTTTATTGTTTAAAAATATTTCTGAGGATAACTCTTGGAATTCAGCTTTAAAAAAGACAAAGATGACAAAGATGAGTGACTGGTGACCTCGCCCAATTCCAGCTTACCCAAACCGTCAAGTCTTGTCCTCTGTACGAATGGCCTGCAGGCAGCAGCAAACCTCCTCTTCAGGCTCACGGGGTGGTGGGGGGCGGGGGGCGGGGGGGGGGTGGGCACGGAGAATCATTGTCAGCATCCACGGGCCAAAGCTGACCACCCTGAGGTGGAGGTCAGACTTACCTCCACCCTCTGTTTTCACCAGTTCGGACACCAGCTGTCCCTCTCTACTTCTCTGCTGGGTTCAGTAACTCGTTGCAATGGCCACCCAGACAACACAGTTATGGAGTTTATTAGGGAAGTGGTCAGGATCAGGAACAACTGTGCATACAGCTCTCTGATCAGAACAGCTTCTTCTCAGCTGTGCCTGCACGCAGGTCTCTCTTTGGCCCTCAGCCTGGCCTCTGCTGGGGCAAGTGTTAGAAAGCTCTTTAGCTCCACCAAGAAGCGCTGGGGGCACCCCCCTGCACCAGTAAGCCTTGGCCCCAAGGCAATAGCACACCCACCGTAACCACCTTGCTCCATGAGCCAGGAAGCCCACTGCACCATCTCACACCAGTCTCCTGGTTCAGCTGCCCATTTCTCTGCTGCCACTTCTCACCATCATTCTGTCTCTGTCTCCTGGGTCTAGGAGGTTCTCAGCACAGGGATCCCAGGTCCGAAGAATGTGCTCTGCTTCTGTCTCTTCTGCTCTGGGATTGGCTGTCTTTTAAGCCTAGTGTGATGCCAAAACCGACCAATTCCCTAGGCAGGGTTCCATACACCTTATTTGCATGGTCCCGCTCCCACATTATCCCATGTTATTAGAATAGTCCCACCGAATCACTGTATGGGAGTCACAAAAACTATGGCTAGGAGGGCCATATTAAGTAATTCACTGAACCACATCCTTTTTATCTTGCCAGGCATATGGAAACCCCGAGGCAGAGAGGAGTCAGGTCCCAGACTGGTGGAATTACCACAATGAGTCTTGTCATTGGAACTTAGTGCTGCCTAAATTTATAGCTTTTAGGTTCAGTATTTTATTCCAAAATAATGAAAAAGTACTCGTTATTTTTTCTTATGACAAGATAAGGAGCCACGGAGGTGCAGGGGTTAAAGTGCTTGGCTGCTAACCAAAAGGTAGGCAGTTCAAACCCACCAGCCATTCTGCGGGAGAAAGATGTGGCAGTCTGCTTCCGTATAGATTTGCGGCCTTGGAAACCCTATGGGACAGCTCTACTCTGTCCTACAGAGTTGCTACAAGTCAGAATCGACTTGTCGGCAGTGAGTATGGTTTTTGGTTTACGACAAGAAATGTGGTTACGTCCAAAGGGTTTACTACTGGCCTTTCTTGGATACTGATATTTAATTTTTTGAAAGGTCTTTAAAAAAGGTAACATGCTGAAATCACAACTACATGTGGTTTTCTAAATAGCTAAGGCAAGTCCTTTTGTATCAGATAAGGACTATTTTAAAGAGCTCAAGGAGGCTCCATGGGCTGAATTCTTAGATTTCTTCTGTTAATCTTCTGAGCACTGCCAGTCCTTAACCTGAGCAAACTCAGCTAATACGTCAGACTGTCCTGAAAACCTAGAGCTAAACATGGGAATGTGAGGGTCCTTCATGGTGGTCTGGAGTCATCCCTGCTTATAGTGGAGAAGGCCAAGGCCCTGAGAGTTGGAATCCACCTCTGGCGGTTAAGTGAGGTGAATGGCAGGCCTCAGGGCTGGGTGTACTGCAGGTTAATCTCTGGTCCCTCACAGTTTGCCTACCATGGGGAAACTTAGTTGATTCCACACTGTGAACTGGAAGCAGCTCATCTTTTCTTTGAAAGTTTGTCACTTGTGTATTTAAGGTAAAAAGAAGCTTGTGGTTTTTTAGCACTCAACATGACCCTTGTTTTCTTTCTCTCTTGCAGACTATTCAGTGTAGCTCTGAAAATGGTAGGTGTGTTAGGGAACAGGTAATTGGGGTTCTTACACTGAAGGTACAGTTCGACTCTTAGGGGGCCGAATCCAGGCAATAATAGGTCCTCGGCAGCCAGGCGCAGGGTGAGCCGTAGCTTAGTTAGCTGATGTGGATGGAGCCTCTGTCCACACAAGGCAGAACCCCTGGGGAACAAAGAGGTGGTTCAGATGGGCCGGCTTCTGGCAGGAACGGAGGCATTGGCAGGGTGGGAATCCTCCTGCCAGGTGAGAAGGATGCCTGCCCCGCCGCAGAAGGAAAGCAAGTGCTGTGGGAGGGAGACCGCTTAGAGGTGAGGACAGGAAGAAAAGGTTATAGAAGGTGGGGTGTTTGAGATGGCAGTGTGTGAAGAATGGGTGGGCTTCTGCCTAGGAAATGTGGGCGGGAAGAGTGAGCTGGAGGAGATGGCACATACGTACATACGTGTGCATACACATACCCACCTGCACACACAGGCACTTAGAATGGCCCTGCAGGGCTGGGCCGGGAGGTTGGGAGTATTTCTCTCAGGTCAGCAGTCACCTCAACTGTGAGCTCAGAGAGAAGGAGGAGTGGTGCCCTGGGGGTGGAGTTGGATGGGGCGGGTCACCTGGAGGAGATGGCACTAGCCAGGCCGGGAAGGGGAGTGTTATGGGGAGTCTGGCCTTTCCCAGGGCCGTCACCAGAGTGGAAGGTCCATCACGCTTTGACCCCAGGAGACTTGCGGGAGCTCCGAGTGGAACCTGTTAAAACCCGTGTTGCCCCAGAGGAGCATTCACTTTTGATGAACATAAGCTGGATACTCCGGGCAGATGGTAAGTTTGCGTCAAAGATGAGGCCCAAGGGGTCTTCTCAAGCTGAACATGTGCAGACTACAAAAAAAAAAAAAAAAAGGCAGACCCGCAAACCCACTGCTGTCGAGTCGATTCTGACTCACAGTGACCCTATAGCACAGAGCAGAACTGCCCCACAGGGTTTCCAAGGAGCGCCTGGTGGATTAGAACTGCCAGCCTTTTGGTTAGCAGCCGTAGACTTAACCACTGCACCACCAGGGTTTCCTGTGCAGACTGCATGACCCGCTGATCGCATTCCTAGGCATATGCTGTTGCTGGGTACCATCGAGCTGATTCTGACTCACGGTGACCCCATGTGACACAGCAGACTGCCTCACAGGCTTTCTTGGCTGTAATCTTTACAGAAGCAGATTGCCAGGTCTTTCTGCTGTGGAGCCAATGGGTGGGTTCAAATCATCAACCTTTTGGTTGGCAGCCAAGCCTTTAACCTTTGGCACCACTGGGGCTTCTTCCTAGGTGTATACCCAAGAGAAATATGTACATACATGCACCAAAAGCCACATACCAGAAGGCTCATAATAGCACTATTCATAGTAGTCAAAAACTGGAAGGCACTCATATGCCCACCAACAATAGAATAGAATCCAACACAGCAACGAGAATGAACAACCCGTACTACACACAGCAATATGAATGAGTCTCAAAAACATAAGAGGCCAGACTCAAGAGTTCATATATACATACTTAGCATATGTACTTAAATTCAGATATATCATTATGATTCCATTTACAAAAAGCTCCAAAACAGGCAAAATTAATCTAAGCAATTACAAGTCAGGATAGAATTACTCTTGGGTGTGGAGGAGGGGCGGAATGGAAGCACAAAGGGGAACCTGGGGGTGTTGGAATGTGCTGTTTCTTAACCTGGTTACCGATTATGTGGGTGTGAAAATTCATCTGGTGGGCCATTTGTATCTGTGTACTTTCCTGTATGTATGTTACACTTCATGGAAGAAAAAAGTTATGACCAAAGATGATTCCCCCAAGCTAGGAAAAGCAGCTGCTCAGGTAGTGGGTTACTTTCCACTTCCTGAAGGACGTCGTGAAAGTCTTAGCATTTCCCCAAGATTACACGGCAAGGCAACTTGTGGTTTCTCTCGAGGAGCCCATCCTGCATCAGCTGGGTCTTGAAGGAGTAAGCCCTGGAGAGGTAGGGAGTGGGAGGAAAGGGCATTCCAGGGAGAGGGATCAACAAGGACAAAGGTACAGTCAGTACTGGCATGGTTTGGTGAGGACACCCGGAGGGGGGGGTGGTCTCTGCAGGGTTCCCCAAGGCAGGCCTCTTCCTGTTAAAAGGCCCAGGACATTGCAGGGCTAGAGTCTCCTTTGCAGGTGTCCTGTGAAGTCCAGGCTCATCTGTGATGGGGAAAGACTTTGTGCTTTGGAATTGGCAGCCATATTCGCCAGTGACAAGCTTTGTAGGCAGACTTTGGCAAAGTTCCTTGACACCGCCCAAGTGTTACTTTCCCCAACTGTAAATCGGGGACAGTAATAGTGCCTACGTTTTAGAACCGCCATGACTATGAACTGAGATGAGGCATACAGAGTGTGTAGCATCAAGTCTGCCACATATCAAGTGCTAAATAAACCACTGCCCTCTCGCCTGTCTTGGCAGCCAGCATCCTCATGTTGAAGGCCACCAAGATCTGTGTGACCAGCAAGAACAACTTCCAGACCTACAGCTGCGTGAGGTGTAATTACACAGAGGCCTTCCAGAGTCAGACCAGACCCTCAGGTGGCAAAGTAAGCACTTGCAGGCACTTGGCTAGACCCTTTGCGGGGGGAGCATGGGTGATGGCCTGTACAAACAGGCTGGGGGCAGCTACGACACAGAGCTCGGACCAGGATTCCTGGGTTCGAATACCACTTTGCTACTTCTCTGCTGTGTGCCCCAGGCAAGTCAGTATTCTGGGCCTCAGCAAAGCGAGGAAAGTTGGATTTTATACTTCTCTGATTCTAGGGGTTTCACTGGCAAATCGTATGGGGTCCATTCCCTAAACAGATGTAACAAGTTTCAGCAGTGGGTTAAGGAGATAAAGTATAAATGAGAAGGGAACACACAAAGGGACTGCTGCTGCGCTGCACAGCGTTTCAGAAATTCAGGGGTTCCTTGCTTTGCCTTTCAGTGGATGTTTTCCTACATAGGCTTTCCCGTAGAGCTGAACACAGTCTATTTCGTTGGGGCCCATAATATCCCCAGTGCAAATATAAATGAAGATGGCCCTTCCTGGTCTGCGAATTTCACCTCACCAGGTAAACATCCTCAATTCTTGTCATTCACTGTCTTGCTGGGATGCTTGCTATGTGGTTTGGTACAGAGCTCCTGGGGGCTCTGTATACAGTGTTTGGCCTTGCCAGTCTCAGCTTGCTCATCTATAATATGGACACAATAGTACCCCCCCCCCCACCTTGCTCACAGAGTGGGGGTGAGGATTAACTCAGGACGGATAAAGGAAAAAGCCTGCTCTCCGTTCCTGCATGCCTGGCACTGTGAAGTACTTGATATGTGTCATCCTGGTTAAGCCTCCCGACACCCCAGAGGTTGGGAAAGACCCCTTTTACAAAGGCAGAAATTATGAGGTTATGTACCTTGCCCTGGGTTCACGCACAGTAAAAGTGAGGCTGCCACTCAAACTCGTGTCCTTCTTGATCAGTGCACTTCAGCTCCTCTTCATGCCATTTCGCGCAGTCTGCTCCAGGCCTGGCTCTCTGGTCTGCTGTTTAACAGCATGTGGCTGGTTCTTTGAAGACCTGTGGCCTCCACCAGGCTCTTCCCCTGAGCTGTCCATGAGTGGGAGCGTGGGACTGAGTTGAATGCTGGGGTTTTTTACCTGTTCTATGATACAGGAGGAAACCCTGGTGGCATGGTGGTTATGTACTACAGCTGCTAACCGAAACGTTGGCAGTTCAAATCCACCAGGCACTCCTTGGAAACTCTATGGTGCATTTCTACTCTGTCCTATAGGGTCACTATGAATCGGAATCTCCTCGATGGCAGCGGGTTTTTTTTTAATGATACAGGATCACTTCGTTACTGTCACACCTGAAGTGTCACACACAGGACTGCCGTGAGGATGAGCCAGGATAATGCATGTGAAGGGCCCAGCACAGAGCCAGGCACAGCAGCTCTCCCTCCACCCTATCTGGATCTCCTGCTTGCACCCTAGTCCCTCTTGTCTCTCTCAGGTGAAGCACTGAAGCATCAAAGCCAAATGGCAAAGTGCCACTTGGTTGTTCACTGAGATTGTGACTCAGGGAATTCTTGGTGCCATACAACTTAGTAGACAAGTTCCCAGCTTTCTGGATGACACCATTTTTTTTTTTTAAATAAACTTTTTATTTTGGAATAATTTTAGATTTACAGACAAGTTGCAAAACTAACACAGAGTTCCCATATAGCGCTTACCCAGTTTCTCCTGTCGTTAACATCTTACATTACCATGGTACTAAGAAGTCAAAACTAAGAAAACACACTGGTACATTACTATTAACTCCAGACTTTATTTAGGTTGTATCTGTTTTCCCATTGACATCCTCTTTCTGTTCCAGGATCCGGTCCAAGGAACTGCTTTGCACGTAGTCGTATCTCCCTAGTCTCCTTGGTGACAGTTCCTCAGTCTTTTCCTTGTTTTTCATAACCTTGTCTACAGGTCAGCCAGCCATCCTGTAGAATGTCCCCCAGCCTGGGTTTGTCTGATGTTTGTCTCATGACTAGACTGGGGTTGCGGGTTTGGGGAAAGAACAGCACAGAACTGAAGTGCCCTTCTCATCACATTCTATTGGGAGGCACATGACATCACTGGTGATGTCAACCTTCATCACTCCATCGAGGCAGCGCTTGCCAGGCTTTTCCACTGTGAAGTTACCATGTTTCCCTTCCCTGGCTCTGTTCTTTGAAAGCCAGTCACTAGTGCTACCTGACCCTGGATGGGGGCGGGGGGGGGGTGTTGTAGAGGAATAAGCTCCACCTCCAGGAGTGGGGAGTATCTGAATATATTACCAAACCCCACTTGTAAAGGATGGCCGGGTTCTATTCAGTCTCTCGAGTCTTCACCTGGGGGCCATAGATGCTGTTTGGATAGAAAAAAAAAAAAAAAAATTTTTTTTTTTTTTTTATAGAGGCTGTATTTAAATTAGACTCTGGTTATCACTTCATGGGCAGGTGACTGTTTGATAGTAAAATGTTGGCATCCCACATAAATGCGTTATCTCACATCTGGAATGTTTTGCTAGTTCATTACAGGTGTGTAAGCATATATGTGTGCACACTTGTTGCCAAGGTATGGAGGTGGAGAAGACATCCCTTTCTCTAAAACATAAAAACTTTCATTCAAATTTCCAGGCTGCCTAGACCACATAATGAAATACAAAAAGAAGTGCATCGAGGCAGGTGAGTAAACAGGGCATTTGCTCTGTTATTAGAAGGAAGCCATAGCTTGAGCCAGGACAGCTGAATCCGTCACGTTACATGTGAGGACACAGGGGCCCAGTTATTTATCCAAGGCACTCAGGGAAGGCAGAAGCTCCTGGGGTGCCCGACTCCCCGAGTGTTCTTCCCAGTGAATTCAGCAGCCTGTCTGGAGAAGGACAGACTCTTAGTAGGCTTATGGAGTGGAGCAAGGTGACATGAAACTGCCTTTTCAGGATACTAAGTCCCAAGGGTTCAATTTCCAAGGAGTTGTATAAATTTCTGGGTGATATAGAGGGTCACTGAGGCTAGTGGTATTTAGGGGGATCAGCACCCATCTTATAGGCACCCACCCACAGGCCCCTCTTTGCACTGTGCCCCACTGAGCTGCAGCATGTGTTCTACTTGTGGCAAGTGGACTTGGAGCTCTGTGCTTCCTCTCCTGCCTCCTACCCACCGAGAGAGATCTGTAGTGATGTGAGAGTTCTGAGGGCCTTGATCAATCCTAGCCCCGAACTCCTAAAGACATTTCTGAGCGACAGCCTGAAATGATCTCCTCGGTGAGCAAAACTATTATTCATCACGTTCCTGGAAACTAACCCAGTCCTTATTTGCAAGTCATATGAATGAAACAACTGACTTTTTCGGGCAGAGTCAACCTATCGGAGCAGCCTCTAAGCCATGAGGCCGTCCCTTATTTCTTCACGTCCAGTAAAGCTGGCAGAATGGTCTGATGGATGAAGCTCCAGAATGTTCTAGTAGTTGTAGTGCTGATCCTGAATTCATTTGCTCTATGATCTTAGACATAAATGCCCCCTAACTTGTGAGTCCTTCTCCCCAGCCTGGCAAAGAGAAAGTACTGACCCCAGCCTTTGACTCAAAACAGATGTCAAGAATAGAAGTGAGTAGTAGAATCTAATCCATGGTTCCTACCACCCTCAGCCCAGGGAAGCTACTTTTAGCTAAGCAGTGACTTGGGGCTCCCAAACTTTCTCAGGCAGCAGGTACTTTGAGATTCCTGAAGCAATGATAAAAGTGTGCCGTGTAGTCAGGTCCCTATCTCTTGGATGTGTGACTGAGAACTTAGATTTGATGTCGTAAAGTCCTTTGGGGATTTAAAGAAAGATTAAAAGAGTCAGCAACTCATCTATGGGATTATCTCTTGACTCATAGGAAGTCTGTGGGATCCAAACATCACTGCTTGTAAGAAAAACGAGAAGATGGTAGAAGTGAATTTTACAACCAGTCCCCTTGGAGACAGATACATGGCTCTTATTCAAAGTAACGCTGTTCTTGGATTTTCGACTGTGTGGAAGGTATCTTCCCCCTCATTTCCTTAGCATCAAACTCCAGCCTTCCTCACCTTATTGAAGAAAAACTTGGACACTCCAGGGGAGTGCAGATTTTCCTCACTTACTCTTGAGAGAACAGAGGATTGTCCTTTGACAGATTAGAGAAGTCCCTGTGGGCATCTTTGGAAATGTCACTGTGAATCTAATATCAACCAAAGGTAGCAGTTTCGGAAGTACGAAATGAGTCCTTATTCACACGTGGTCTAATGAATTAAAAGTTGGTTTGGGAAGAATGGCTCCTTCATTGGCAGTCCCTGATCTGTTCCCTCATTTGGCTCTTAACTCTTTTGTCTTGCTAATCTGCACAGAACAAGCTAACCCGGACTTCTGTGGTGATCCCAGTCACTGGGGAAAGTGAAGGTGCTGTGGTACAGGTAGTTTAATGAGGTTCTTTGTGGAGGGGAGGGCACAGGAAGACTGGTCCACCATTAATTGCTTTTGATGAGTTCTTTTAAGTTGGAAATTTCTCTAATTTGCCTCTGCCAGCAGTCCCACACTGAGGGACGTTGATAGGGAAATCCTTTGTCGCAATCTTCACAGGAAGCTGACCTTGCAGTTATGGTCCCTTTCACTTATATCAGCGACTGCTGACTTCCCAAAGTGCTTTAATATCCATTTTCTGTCACAGAGCCTCAGAGTTTTTCTGAGATAGAGTACCATTTTATTTCCCCAAGTGAAATAACGTGACAAAGGATTTGAAATCAGGTCTAGGTCCCAGATCAGTCTGTGAACTCTGAAGAGCAACTGCCTGTCCTCTCAGGCCTCAATTCACTCAGCTGGAGAACAGGAAGTCAGACCAGTAAATGCTCTCGGGTCTCCTTCAGCCGTTGAGTTTACAATAGGGGGACACAGAGGAGGGTCCCACTGAGACACAGCCACACCCAAACCCAAAGGAGTCAAGGGCCTTTGTTTCATTCCCTGGAACACGAAGACCACAGCAGAGGGAGCAGGCACCTGTCAGCACATTAGGACTGCTCCCTTTGCCAGGAACCTGAGACATTCCTAGACCTAGGGGACCTGCAAGTTTTAAGATGCTGACTCATGTTCTGCTGTTTTAGAGGAAGTATTTGTGTATGTATTAGCACATGTCCTAATCCTTTTGGATAAGGGAACCAACAAGTTAGTACAGAGCACAAAGTTTAGGTTCGGAACGCGGGAGTCTTAGGTGTTTCTGCCTCGGTTCACGGGTTTGGAATCTAGGGCTTTGTTACAGACTTTGACCATGGAAAAAATGTCCTTTTAGAATGCCAGCAGTGGGGTTGAAACCAGAAAAAAAGGGAAGACAAATTTTGGTGGAAGTAAGAATAATATTGCCATTTTCCTCTGAAGCATGATGTGAACTGAGTCTTTTTTACCTCAGTTGGTTCCATACTTCCGTACTTGTGGCCACGACTGCATCCGACACAAAGGAACTGTTATGCTGTGCCCCAAAACAGGTTTCCACAACACTCTGGATAACAGTAAGTACCAACCATTGGTGTCCCCATTCAGTCTGCGGCAGGAGTGTATGTCTGTGGGGGTGTAAGGGAGAGAGTTCCTGCTATGTCTGCTGAGCTGGGTGCAGAGGAAGATGTCTCTGCCATCCCAGAGAGCCTATGGTCTGAGTGACCACGACCCTTTACAATGTAGGATATACACAAGGGGCCGGAGGGCGGGGGTAAAGTACAAAATGGCTGTTCAGAGTGCCACAGAATCTTCTGGAAAAAAGGACTGGGTTTATACAGGAACATGCAGTTCACTGCATTTTAATTTGATTCTCTTATCAGTCTCAGTGGTCTAGGCCTGCCTGTTACTGTGACGTGATGTGGTCACACGGCGAACATTTGGGTAACAAATCAGTAACAATGGCATCAGAAGACACACCTCAATGGTGCCTGAGAGCGGCACGTTCTGGGAAACGTCTCTCTGGATTAAGATATGTTTCAGTTAGTTTTTTCGTTACAGGTGGACAAATATTTCTGAACTAGCCCAGGTGTGGGTCAAAAGTTGGCAGGTGTTATTTTCAAAAATCTCAGCCAAACAAACTAAAGGCAATCCAGGGGCCTAATGATCCTGGTTATGGCTTCCTGAGCACTTCTGTGTGTGTGAGCCTGCCTGACCGTCAACATTCTTGGAAAGAAATGGCATTAGGCCCCCGGACCTGTCAGTCCAACAAGACAGCCTTTAATAAATGCCAAATATATGTACTGTGTATGTAGGAAATTGCACCAAGAATAACATCAGTTCATCAAAGAACAAAAAACTGAACGTAAACTCTGGTTACCACACTTTGCGAGTGCCTGTGCGTTTGTGGAATAAGAAATCCCAATGATTTTTGAGGACTGCTTCTTAATCTCCTGAGTCCCACATGTCTTTTGAGAATCTAATGAAAGATCTGGACAGTCTATAGAAAAACACCCAATAAAAAAGACCCCCCTAGGGATCTACTGGCCTCTGGTTTTAAAGGGATCTAAACTTCTACAAGGTAGAGTAAAAATCTCAGTTTTCAAGTGGGAGATAAATTTGCTTTTCACCTGCTAAACTTTGTTTTCTCCAGACAGAAGGGTGTTGGGAGGCTGGCTGCCTCTCCTCCTGGCGGCTCTGCTGGTGGCCACATGGGTGCTCATGGTTGGAATCTATCTACTGTGGAGGCATGGTAGGGTTATAATTCAATTCTTAAAGAGACTTTAATGAGGAAATAATGCAAAGAGTGTTTTAAAGACAATTCCTGCAGAAGCAGTCACATTATGGCATTTCCCAGAGTCAGACTGCATTTATTTCATGCCTTAAACAAACCAAAACCAACCTTGTTGCTATCAGTTCAACTCATAGCAACCCCACAGGACAGAGCAGAACTGCGCCGTACGGTTTCCAGGGAGTGGCTGGTGGATTTGAACTGCCGACCTTTTGGTTAGCAACTATAGCTCTTGACCACTGTGCCAGTGGGGCTCCTATTTAATGTCTTAGAGCTCCCCTAAAAAGATTGATAATAACTAAGTTGCAACTGCCAAGTACACCAAGTTCAGTGAGGGATCAGGACTGCCAGGTCTGGTGAGTGGCACCTGTCACATTTTTACCACTGAGGCAACTACACAAAGTACTGGAAAGGGCAAAAAGTGACTAATAATTGAATTTTACCTGTGATAGGTAGTCTATGCTAGTTCCTACTTTTTAAGAATAGTTCTTTTGGTTTCATATGCTCTGTAAGGTCCTTGTAAACTCTAACACATTGAATATACGAATACAAAAATCAGGGCATTTATATAGACACATGGCCAGAGGCTGACCCATTAAAAATGTAACTCTCCTTCACATGTACAAAATCCAATATAAACCCACCCTTTGAGTTGTTTGTGATGCTGTAGATAGAAAACGATTAACCCAGCGTTCTAATGTAAGAAAGCCATATGGAAGCTTTATCTCAGGAGTACTTATGTCCAGCTGATGTTGTCTGACCTGTATTAGTTACAGTACTTTCATAGTTTCTGCTTTATAAGACAGTCTAGGGCAGAATTCCACAGGTAAGTCCCAGAGGTTGACATGGGACACCACTCAACTTTATGGAACTATAAGAAAACTCTGCCCCCTGCAGGCAGAAGATGGCACAAACAACTGAGTGTACCCAACTCAACACATGATGTGAAGGGCAGAGGTCACATCTCCCTGTTTACACGTAAAACTAAGAGTACTGAAGTTACAACAACCTACCTAAAACTAAGTATTTTAAGCCTAAAGTTTCTATGAATTTGAGAAGATACAGCTTGACCAAAAGGACCACGTTAGTGATAGGGATTTAGAAAACACATCTCTCAAAACATTTTTAAGTTTGAAGCATCTGTATTTCAGGCTATGTGTTCAAAAGGACTATCCGGGATACTTTCCTCCCTGTTTGCTGTAACAACGTCCCTGGTGCTCTGCCATCAGTCTCTAGCGAGGGACCGTTTATCAGCAATGGTTTGTGTACTAGAGTGACAGCCTGATGCTTACTGTGCACAGGTAACAAATGTCCTTGTCCCCCACAGAGAGGATCAAGAAGACTTCCTTTCCTGATACCACCCTACTGCCTCCCATTAAGGTTCTTGTGGTTTACCCATCTGAAATATGTTTCCAACACACAGTTTGTTACTTCACCGAATTTCTTCAAAACCACTGCAGAAGTGAAGTCATCCTAGAAAAGTGGCAGAAAAAGAAAATAGCTGAGATGGGCCCAGTGCAGTGGCTCACCACTCAGAAGAAAGCAGCAGATAAAGTAATCTTCCTTCTTTCCAATGATGTCAACACCACGTGTGACGGTACCTGTGGCAGGAGCAAGGGCAGCCCCAGGGAGAACTCCCAAGACCTGTTCCCCCTTGCCTTCAACCTCTTCTGCAGTGATCTAAGAAGCCAGACTCGTCTGCACAAATACATGGTGGTCTGTTTTAAAGATGCTGATACCAAAGACGATTACAGCGCTCTCAATGCCTGCCCCAAGTACCACCTCATGAAAGACACTACTGCTTTCTGCAAAGAACTTCTCCACATCAAGGAGAATGTGTCATCAGAGAAAAGGTCATAAGCCTGCCATAACTGCTGACTCTGCGTGTAGCACACCCATGAGGAACAAGAGATGTTGAAGCCTTCCTACGCTACCACGTTTCCCTCTGTAAGGAAAAAAGCATTTGTGATAATCTTGAAGCTTACCGTATAGGCTACTTGGACGGAAGATTATGTAGACTGCTTTATTTATTGTTTTCACAATAAGACTACAGAGGACTCATACTGGAAGTATATGCCTTAGTTTATATAATTTTTTTTTTTAGTAATTATATTAACTCAATTTTTTATGGAAAAATAAAGATTAGCTATGATGGAAACCACGACCATTCTGACAATACAGTAATAAAGCATCTTCCAGCCAAACGCCCAGTCTTGAATAGTCCATGCACTGCACTGTAAGTAGAACTGGTTAGTTTGGTAACAGTCTAAGTTTAATTAATGAATACCAAGTTCCAGAAGCCTCTGGTCATTCACGCAATAGCTTATTGTCTTTAGGTGCCACCGAGTTGGTTCTGACTCATAGCGACCCTATGTACAAGAGAATGAAACACTGCTGGGTCCTGCGCCATCCTCACCATTGTTGGTAGTTTGAGCCCACTGTTGCAGCCACGGTGTCAGTCCATCTCAGGTCTTCATCTCTTTCGCTGACCCTCTACTTTATCAAGCATGATGTCCTTCTCCAGGGACTGGTCCCTTCTGATAGCATGTCCAAAGTAAGTGAGACGAAGTCTCACTGTCCTTGCTTCTAAGGAACACTCTAGCTGTACTTCTTCCGAGACAGATTTGTTCTTCTGGCAGTCCACAGTGTATTTAATAAACTTCAACAACACCCTAATTCAAACGTGTCAGTTTTACTTCAGTCTTCCTTTTTCATTTTCCAGCTTTCACATGCAAATAAGGCAACTGAAAATACCACGGCTTGGGTCAGGCACACCTTAGTCTTCAAAGTGACTTTGCTTAACACTTTAAAGAAGTCTTTTGCAGCAGATCTGCCCAAGGCAACACGTCATTTGATTTCTTGACTGCTGCTTCCACGGGTGTTGATTGTGGATCCAAGTAAAATGAAATCCCTGACAACTTCGCAATCAACTCTATGGCAAGGGGTTTGGTGTTCTGGTTTGCTTGACAACTTCAATAATTTGTTTATCTTGATGTCCCTTATTGGTCCAGTTGTGAGGATTTTTGTTTTATGTTGAAATGCAGTCCATAATGAAGGCTGTGGTCTTTGATCTTTGTCAGTAAGCGCTTTACATCCTCTATGTTTTCAGCAAGAAAGGCTGTGTCATCTACATATCACAGGCTGTATAGGAGTCTCTGCAATCCCAATGCCATGTTCATCACATGGTTCAACTTCTCAGATTATTTACGCAGCATACAGATTGAGTAAGCATGCTGAAAGGATACAGCCCTGACACACACCGTTCCTGATTTTAAACCACACAATATCCTCTTGTTCTGTTTGAACTGCTGCCTCTTGATCTATGTAAGGTTCCTCACGAGCAAGAGTAAGTGTTCTGGAGTTCCCATTCTTCACAATGTTATCCATAACTTGTTATGATGCACACAATCAAATGCTTTTGCATGGTCAATAAAACACAGGTAAACATCCTTCTAGTATTCTCTGCCTTCAGCCAAGATCTATCTGACATCAGAAATGGTATCACTCGTTCCACACCCTCTTCTGAATCTATTATCAACACGGTTGAATGTCAACCAGTTCTTTTTGGTACAGTGACTCTGTATTCCTTCCATCTTTTGATGCTTCCTGTGACGTTCAATATTTTCCCCACAGAATCTTTCAATATTGTAATTTGAGGCTTGAATTTTTTTCTTCAGTTCTTTCAGCTTGAGAAAGGTTGAGCATGCTCTTCTTCCCTTTTGGTTTTCTATCTCCAGGACTTTGCACATTTCATTATAATACTTTACTTTGTCTTCTGGAGCTGTCCTTCGAAATCCTCTGTTTAGCTCTTTTACTTCATCATTTCTTCCACTCATTTTAGCTATTTGACGCTCAAGAGCAACTTTCAGCATCTCTTCTGCCATCCATTTTGGTCTTTTTTTTTTTTTTTTTAATGACCTTTTGCTTTCTTCATGTATAATGTCCTTGATGTCATCCCACAACTCATCTGTTCTTCAGTCACTGGTGTTCACTGTCAAATCTATTCTTAAGATGGTCTCTAAATTCAGGTGGATTGTACTCTGGCTCTCATTCACTTGTTTTAATTTTCATCAGCTTCAATTTGAACTCGTATATGAGCAAGCAAGTGATGGTCTGTCTGCATTCAGCCCCGGCCTTGTTCTGACTGATAATACTGAGCTTCTCCAAAGTCTCTTTCCACAGATGTAGTTGATTTGATTCCTGTGTATTCCAACTGGAAAGGTACATGAGTACAGTTACTGTTTGTTGTTGAAAAAGAGTTATTTCCAACAAATAGGTCCGCCATCTTGCAAAATTCTATCATGTGATCTCTGGCATCGTTTCTATCACCAAGGCCATAATTTCCAACTACTTATCCTTCTTCATTTCCAACTTTTGTATTCCAATTACCAGTAATTATCAATGAATCTTGTTTGCATGTTTGATCAATTTCACACTGCAGAAGTTGGTAAAAACCTTCAATTTCTTCATCTTTGGCCTTAATGGCTGGTGGGTAAATTTGAATAGTCATATTAACTGGTCTTCCTTGTTAGGTATATGGATATTGTCCTGTAACTGACAGCGCTGTTCTTCAGGATAGTGAAATATTCTTTTTGACAACTTCTCATTTTCCTACATTCATACTTCATATATTCCACATTCCAATTATTAATGGATGTTTGCAGCTGTTCTCATTTTGAATCAAGCCACATCAGCAAATGAAAGTCCCGAAAGCTTTATTCTATCCATGTCATTAAGGTCTACTCTACTTTCAGGAGGTAGATCTTCTCCAGTCATCTTCTGAGTGCCTTCCAACCTGACTTAGAGCTCATCTTCCCACACTGTATCAGACAATGTTCTTCTGCTACCAATAGGTTTCCACTGGCCAATATTTTTTTAGAAGTAGATCACCAGGTCCTTTTTTTCAGGTCCCTCTATTCCACGTAAAAATCTTCATTCTTCTAAGCTAACCAAAGTAGGGAATAAGCTGAACCCACATTTGCTGACCAGATGGCGTAGTGTACAGGTAATCACTTGCACTATATCGTATTTGCATAGGATGCCCCCTCTCAGACGTAGATTCATGTCCTATCTGACCCTCATTGCAAGTGACTTTTAACGCGAACAGCAAATACATTACCTGGAGACTGGATGTGTACGTTTGATCTAAACTACCTAAGAGAGGACACTGTCAGAGTCCTTAGGGTTTCTCAGTTATGATATAATTTTTCATGTTCAACCAAAAATAATTCTTGTTAAACTGAAAATTAGCCCCCTTCAGGTGATTCATCTTTTTATAAATCAGGTATCATAATGGTTTACGTAAACGAAAGACAGAAGCTATCACTGAGTTACAGAACATAGAGGTACTTTTTATTTTTCTAAAAGCATCTTTTTCTTAATGCAAAGGTCACAAAAATGTACTTATTTCTATTAGCATACATACTTTTCTATTTTGTCTATTTTTCTACATTGTCTCTCTCATACAGTGCAATACTGACTCTGCTCTGGAATGTGGATCAGTTACAGGTGGCTAACTGTTAAAATGTATTATATTTGCAGATTAGCCTTAAAGGACCATGGCACTCCTTCTAATATATATCTTATACATAAAATACTCAAATAAAGAAGCACAGGGTGAAAACTTACCGTGTCCAGCTTCACAAGTGGATACTTAGTGAAGGCTGACGCAATGTGTTTAATGTGGTAAAGCTCACTTATCTGTCATGATCAGTTTTCACAGTGCTATGAGCGCTGGTAAAAGACGGACATGGCTTATGTCAAAACTTAGACTGGAAACCAACTTCCTGTGAATCAACATCTACCAGTTATAAGGGCAATATGCTGTTATGTGAAAAGCTATTAGAAATATACTTTTGAACATAGGTAGCCAATAGCAAATTATGTTGAAACAGCCCAGAAACATAAATAAAATCAACATTGTATAAATTTATTTTGCTAAGAAATTAAAAAACATAAAACATAACAGTTTTTAAATTGAAGGCACATATCCCAAATGGCATTAGCAAGTTGAAATTATTTTGTTATACTGGTGAACTCTTCTTTGTTCCTGACCTACCGAGCAGACATGTAGGGCACTGTCATGTACGTAAAATGCCCTAGTGCCGGCATTTCTCCTTGTCCTGGGATTTCTGGCCATCTTTCTTATTTCTATGTTCCATTCTTATCTCCAGCTCTTCTCAGTTCCTGCTTTCGTCCTTCCCCGGGAGACGGTGGAGGCAGATGCCTAGTGGTGTGGCAAGCATCAGACATTCGCCCATGCCTCCCCTCTGACTGGCTCCTGATTCAGGACAGTGCCTTCTCCTCCTTCTGTTGGGGGCTCAAAGGCCTTGCTAAGGCTTGGGCCAAGGTAGTAGCAGCTGTTATTTAGATTTTGTTTCATTTTGCTCAGTTTAAGGTCAACTGAATGATCATACTAAACACAAGGAATTCTAAAAGCATCTACCTGGTTCTTCAGGTAAAGGAAAATTTGGGGGCTTAATGATTACGTCAGTACTAATTACAGCTTAGTCAATTTGTTTAACTTGTATAATACAAGTTAATTCTGTAAATTATACCTAAATCATTTCTATTAGGGTTTAGGAAAGAAACAAGACTTTCTTTTCAGCTTTTACCCTGTGTTGGTCAAATAATAAATTGTTTTCTTTCCCTAAGCAAAGCCTAGAGCTTGTCAGGTGACAAAAATCTGCCCAGTCTTAAATCTTTGCTTCAGGAAATCTAGACATGAATGGGTCCAATCTTTTTTGTTCTCCAACAGAATGAAAATAAAAAAGGAAATTTTCTTCCTACTTGGAATTCCAAGGGGCCACGAGTCAAGTTACGGGTACAAGTAACTCCAATGACCTTAGAATCTCACTCCCATATTAGGCAAGGGGGGAAATGGCATAGCCAGACAGTTCTTTTCTTGATCCAGGTACACAAGTCACACACCTTCTGCTGCATGAGACTGCCTAATGACACTTAGAAGTCAACTTACAAAATGACTTCAACATGTTAAGACCTCTTCAACAGCAACATTTTACATCATTGGAGTGTTTATGAGATCCTGAGAAAGGGGCAGGAGGGTGGAAAGTTTGCATTTCTCAATTGTCCTGAGTACAAAAGCAGCTTATTACAAACCAACGTCATGTCCTCAAAATAAAGTTGAACTTCATTTCTTTTCCATAAAACTTAAGCATCTAGGCTAATAAATTAACATATGCATATTCCATAAGAGTCTTTTATACCATGAGGCTTATTTTTGGTTTTCGGCAGTGACTTTTTCTCCCCGTCTCACCACACAAAAGCAGCCCGCTCTCGTAACATGCGGACACCAAAGCGTTGCCATTCTCGCTGATAAATCCACAGTTCCTGTGTCGTATCCAAACAAGCCAACACTGCCCCTCCTTTCCATGCAATCAGCCGGGGATCCATGTCCTAAAGAGGAGGTAAGGATATTTGCGGCATAAGCAGACCATACAAGGTGTATATGTAATCATTTACTTGAAATGGGGGGGGGGAGGGGACCTGCCATGTCAATAGACAATAAGCTGGATCTTCAACCTGCATGAGATAGGACCCATGAAGCTACACACATCTCTGTTTCAAATCACAATAAATTTTTACATTATTACTGAAGATGCTGCTCTGACAATTATTCCATGAACAGTCAGGACCTAGAGACAGGAACATATGTAAGGAAATAGCTTATTCTGAAGTTTGAGTGGCACAGATATAGTCCCACGATCCCTCCATCAAGAAAGAACGTTCCTCTAGAATCCCCACTGAGATTTCATAAAATATAGACAATCTGTTTCTAAATTCCTGAGTTTAAATTTCTTTTCAAAAGCCATAAAGATAGTTCAAGTCAAAAAAGTCCTTAAAGACCATCTGGTCCAGGGACCAGCAGTACATCCTTAATATAAAGAGAGAAAAATGGAGCTGTTGTGATTGACAGTGCATGAGGCCATCTTCTGCCTGCCCCACCTGGTCCTTTTACAAAGGCAGAAGTTAGGTGTGCTTGCCTGGAGAGCACAACAGGGGCTACAATGCCTGGTCCACAGTTCCTCCACCACATCTCCCATATCTATGACCTGCTAAAAGTTATTTTTCCACTTGCCTCAATCTCTTTAAGAATTCCCTAGACACAAGCCCACGCATCCCCGAATTTTCTGTTCACATACATTACAATTAGAAATAATTCAAGCTGGTTTCATTTGCATGCAGTCTAATTTGCAGTGTGAAACAACACACCTTAGGCCTTGTAATCACGTCCACATTTTCAATAATTCTCCTGAATGAAGGTGGCATTTTGTTGAGTATTCTGTGCTGCAGGAATTCTTGAGCTTTATGAAACATCAAGCCACCTCCTACCACCAGGATGGAGCTGTACATCTTCTTTTTGGTATCATCAGATGCTGAAAAGACGATGACGATCCAGTTTTTCTCCATATCCATCACCACCCTAAGCTAAGTCATCACCACCTCTTGCTTGGACAACTACAACAGCCTTCTCAAGGATCCCCTTCCAACCCTTCCTCCACAAGCAGCCAGAATAACCTTGCAAAAGAGAAATGTGAGCAGGTCGCTACCCTAACTCCCCCTACCCTGCCCACATTCTCACTGCTCGTAGGATTAAGACCCAAGTCTCCAAGGGGCCTGCCAAGTCCAATGTGGAGTAACACTCACCGACTTCTCAAGCCTCATTCTCATATCAGTGTCCTTCAGCTCTCTGCAACCAGCCCATCTGGCCTTTGCCCCTCCTACCACACTGCCCTTCACAGGCTCCTTCCTCTACTTGGAAGGCTACACCATCTGTGGCTGGCTGGGCCCAATTAATCCCTTTAAATTTCTCTCAAGTGGCTCTTCCTCAAGGAAGCCTTCCCTGCCTCCCACCTGCCGTGCCTCTCCCTAGTTAGTAAAAATCCCTTATTAAATCTCTCAAGTAGAAGCTCTCACAGTCCATACCCTTTAGATTTGCTTTGTAGCACCTGCCATAGTTTTAATTTCACATGTGTGTGATTACTGGACTTAGTTTGGTCTCTTCCACTAGGTTATATGTATAACGAGCCCAGGAACCCATGTGATTTCCTCAATACTGTATTCCCAACACCTGGCAATGAAAGCACAAAAGTTAAGTGCTGATAGTTTTTGAATGGCTATGCTACAGTGCACAACTATAACCTAGTCTGAAGCAATTCGCTTAGGTTCTAATGCCTGGTCTCTCAAAATGCACTTACAACAGCAGTCTATGCTATGAAGGATGGCTTTATCCAGGCCCAGGGCTTTCCCTTCAAACAGTGAGATGGCAGTCTTCCTGGACATCAGTGCAGTGAGGGCCTCCTCAGAATCATTGCCCGCCATCAGGCAGTCTCCCTGGGAGGATCCCAAATCCACCTCCTGGGAATGGAGTCTTTCTGGAAGATCAGAGGACTGGCCACGAAGATCCCCTTCAAATCCAATGGGTTTGGATGCAGACTTTCGGTCAGCAGTAGCTTTTGCAGACTGTAAATGATCAAAAGGATGATCGAGTAAATGATGTGACTATGACAGAACAAAGCTAATATTCTCTAGCGAGATCCCACCCCCATGCCACCCTACCATTATAAAAGAAAGCCTATTACTGTGGTGCAGAGAGGAAATACACCACAGTATGTAAACCACCATCCAGTACTCACTCCCAGATGTCTCAGGAAAGGTGGTATACAGAAGGTTAAGGGTGCTCTGACAATCCCAAAGCCAGCACGGGCAGGCAGGGTAGGCCTCAAAACCTTACTATCATTGGCTGCATTTTAAATTGGAGTGTGAGTGTAGAAGGACTTTTTTCCCCCTTGAGTTTTTAAGTGGAATACTTCACCGGGATTCATGGGCCAGTGGCTGTTATGGAATCCTCATCTTGAGATCTTACCTAACCACCTTGTGTTTGCCTCTGGGATAGGAAAAAAAAGACTAGAAAGAGTTAACAGCCCTCTTTTACTCTCTCATGAGCTGCTGCTGTTTCATTAGCTGCTAAGAACTTTAATTTGTACCCCATGCATCAAACATCCTATTACTGGGACCGTTTCTGAAAAAGGAGTTCAGCTCTTTGCCTCAGCCACAACCCTTTCACATTAAAAAACAGGTGAGATTTTACTAATTTACTTATTACTGGATATTCAGAATTATAGAATGTAAGTAAATAATGGAAACCCTGGTGGCATAGGGATCAAGTGCTACAGCTGCTAACCAAAAGGTCAGCACTTCAAATCCACCAGGCGCTCCTTTGAAACTCTACCAGGCAGTTCTACTCTGTCCTATAGGTACGTAAATAATACGCATTAAACGGAAGTGTCTCCGTTAAATTATGTTTTAAATGTGTGGAGTAATATTCTGAAAAATGGATTAATGTCTGCTGAATAAATAAATCTGTAACCTAGACTTTAAATTTAGACTCCATTTCATCTACAGTTCTAAAAATAGCATCACCGTTAGTACGGAGTAAGATTACAATGACAGCAATAATCGGTGAATTCTGAGCAAACTCCTCCCTCAGGGCACACCCCAGGATTACTGCACACCTGTTCCTGCTTGCTCTGAGTGGCCAGGAGATAATGTTCATCATGAGGGTCCTCAGGATCACCCTGGGACCTGTGCTGCAAACTTGTCATTTTCTGTCCAACAATTCCAAATGTTGCTGGGTAGAACAAAGCCATCGGAGCCTGTGCATGAAAGGACAAGAGCAATGAACAAAAGATACTGCCTCTTGAGATAACGGATCCACTGAATTTTGTTCTTCCAAAAGCAAAACCGGCAGGTCAGATCCTATCAGTAAGATGGGCAGCATTCCCTTTTGGGAGTAACATTTTTTCTTTGGTGCACAATGGGCCATCCAATTAAATGGGTGATAAGACACCATGTGAGAGAACTCTCAAAGCAAATGTAAAACATGTGCCTAGCAATCTATTTTACAATTTCCTAATAAGAATAGTGCAATCACATAGTGGCTGATTAAATATGGTCCTCAGCTCTGTACTAGTTGGTACTCTATGAGTTGCTTAAATGTTGGTTTAGTGGGTCATACACGACCGACCAGTCGACATTCTGACCTCAAGTGGGTTCCAGCAGTGCATATTCTCTCAGAGTGACTGATCCTGGATTGGCTCTTTCTACCCATGAAGTACAGACCCAACATTACCTGGAGTTTCTCATCTCCTAATCGAAACTGGTAAAGCAGGGCTGGGGAATCAGGATGTCGAATCTGAAACTCATGGTCCTGCAGCCCAGAGATGTCCTGATTCCAGGAAAAATGCAGTCGGTAAATCAGTAAAAGTGCACGGAAACACTGCAAATTACTCTTAGTTAAACCTCTCCACCATCTAAATCTCTCCTATGAAGAGGGCACCCTACAACTTTCTACCACTCCCACTGTAACGTAATAAAACAAGAGTGTAGTTATACCTTGATTCCTTTTCTCACTGTTTCTGAAATTTCCGGTATCTGCATTTCTGTTTCCTTCGTTATCAATATACTCTAATACAAACAATAACCCAAATCAATAAGCAAATTCCCTCCTATAACTGGGAAATATTACGTCCTTGAATGCTTCTCATTTTTTTGTATAGAAAATTACATTACTTGAAAAAGATTTTTAAAAGTATAAAAAAGTAGCAATCCATATATGGCATTAATTAAACACTGTTCTATCACAATACTAAGAATGTGCTATGCTCCAAATTTGCCTTTTTATTAAACGTCTGTACCTATATGTTCACCTGTTACCATTCATTATTCCTAAAGATTTATCTTCATCCTTTACCAGAAAGGTCACAAACTCCTAAAGACAGAGAAACCTGCTAAACCCTCTTTCCTAAAATAACAAACTGTTTTCCAGAGTCTGAAACACATCCTCAGTGCTCTGCCCTTAGCACAAACTCCCACTACTCCTTAAGAGGTTCCGCTTACAGCTTTATCAACTTGGCTTGAAATGGTAACATAATATTGTTAAATTTTTAAGTATCTTAAATTTTTCTTGGAAACAAAAATGATCAGCAATATTGACTTTGCTCCCACCTGATCTAAATGACAAAAAGTTTCTTTAAGGTGCTGCAGAAGAAGGCAATCCATTTTGTTTGTTAACTGGCATTCTCTGTATGGGAACCCAGCTCGCTGCATTAGCCAATAGAAACATCTTGACACATCAGATCCGCCATATGCCAGACAGAGCCTGGAGTTAGGAGAAAAGGGTGGACGGTTCATATGTTGGTTAAAAAAAAAAGAGGGTGCAAAAGGTGTTTCAAGAGCTCAGTCAGCCATAAGGAAACACGGTAGGTTTCAACAAATGGTCATTGTAAGAAAAGATTAAGGATAAAAGAGCAGAACTGATGGATGGAAGAAAAGGTACTCTGGCAAAAACCAGTGGTGGGGCATGTTGAATGGATCATGTTGTTTGCAAAAAAGTATCCACGAAACAGAATATTCACAACTGAATCCACATTGTTTCCAAGTCAATACGTTTACCATACAAGAGCTGTCTGACTGTCTTCACTAGCGTCTAATGGTAGCAGACACTGACACCAAAAGACAAACTTATGGGAGAAAAGCTTAAAGAAAATTCTGCTCACTAACTGAACGTGCCCATGACACGGGGAAAACCACTGTTAGACTATCTTATTGGTAGGAGACTATTCTAGTGGTAGAAGAACTAGGCTTAGAGTTTTCTCCACAACTTAAGAACCAATGGCAGCAGATAAATGAAACCATGGATGAATCAAAAAACTCACACGGGGTTTTAGAATGCATTGTAATTAGGGGTGAAAGGTAGAAGACTAGCCTTCCTCATGGACTGCTTGAGTCCTCTTTAAAATGTTTTATACCTGGAGACATACACTATCTAATGTGGGGACAGGAAGGAGACGTCTCAGGGGCACAAAATGCTGCCGATGACCTGGGTGTGCTCCCTTAAGCTGGGCTTGCCTGCTTCTGATAGCTAATTTACTCACCCCTGTATCGGTGATGACATCATTAAAGGACTTGGCCACCATGAAGTTATCTGTCACTCACTGAATGCCACTGTGACAAGAAAAACACTCAAGACACTAACTAGCTAGAGAATTCAGACGTCAGACTTGCCTAAATAAAGCTTTACTTTGTGTGGTTGGTATCTCTATGCCAAATGCAGTAAAAGACATAGAGCACGTATGTGTCCTCTGAGGGAAGCACACAGTACATACCAGGACTTGCAGGATTGCTGATGTGAACTTCTACTGAAGAGTTCCAACGGGAAAGGTAAAAGTCACTTGTTTTGGCTTTGCTAGAATTCACACTCGGACAATCTTGGTGGTTTCCTATGCAATGGTTTCGCACATATAGTTTCTTTCTAACTTGTGACACTTTAAGAGCTGAAGAGCCTGTATGGGGAGAGCGAGTGAGGAATGCCTCCTCCCAAATTCCTCACCGAGTGTTGCGATGAGAGACCCCATCCTCCACACAGCACACGCTTGTCTTCTGGTCCCCAACGTCTACAATACATGTGCTGCTCAAGCCACTTCCAAAGGTGGCACACACAGACTCCTGATGGACCACGATCCCTAGAGAACAAAAGGCAGAGGAACGATGAGCTGGGAGTAGCAAAGATCCTTAAAGAGACGATCAGCTAGTCAGAAGCGTAGGAACTTCTTTCTGGGCAAGGGTCTAAGCGGATTTGACCCTCTCAGAGTAAACATTCAAATACATCAGTGAATTAGTTTAACTCCGTCATCAAAAAGACAAAAACACACTCAAAGTAGGTTTCACTGAAATATCAGACATACCTGAAAAGCCCATTTTCATCAGTATCATATTCACTAATTCTTTCACATGCTGTTTATTATAGATATCAGGAATTAACAAGATACATCTATAATACTAAAAAGTGAGGAAAAAGAAAAAAAAAAGGGTTAATACTCAATTCCATTCAAAACAAATTTTACCACACTTGTCTTCAGAGAAGATTTTCCCCGAGAGTAGCATCTTTGGCTAAAGGCTCAGAATAAAAGCTGATCTCTCTCTGCTACCTTTTGGGTTTTATAAAAGAGAAAATTATGTTTTTTTAGTCCTGAATTATTTAAAACTTGAGAAATGAAAAACAAGACAACTGGTGTCTGGATAAGGACCAGAGAGAAGGCATAAACATAAATAACCTTCTTACACTTTTGCTTTGCCCCCACTTATTACAGAGCAAGAGCGAGACAGAGAGAGAGAAAGAACGAGAGCGAGCGAGAGAGCGAGAGCGGGTGAGAGAGAGCAAGCGAGAGTGAGAGCGAGAGAGAACAAGAGAGGGAGCGAGCGAGGTGAGAGAGCTAGAGAGAGAGAGAGCAGGAGCCAAGAGCGAAAGAGAGAGCCAAAAAGAGTAAGAAAAAGCACCAGAAGGAAATTAAGTGGAAAAAAAAAAAAAGGATATCCTCAACACCTCAAGGCCGTGGATGCTTCAAGAAGGGCACTATGTTATGAAGAACGCACTAATGTGTGCTCTTACTGACCAAGAATCTTAAAGATAATCCAAGTAACTGGGAACTGTAGCTCACCTTTAAATCTTTCAGTGGGATTTCCAAGTATTTTTGTATTGCATGAGACCATATTACTTCGATATCTGCCAGAACAGCCGTAAGGGAGCCCCCAGGTCCTGGGTGAATATTTAACTGACCTCTTCTGATGGGCCAGTGAATATTATAACAGTCCAATGGATTAACATACAAGGCCTAAAAAAGAAGGGGAGGAGGTGTATCGTGAAACCTCTTCTCTTGGAGTTTTCGGAAGATTCACATCCAAAAATCTAAGGCCAGAAATTATCATCAACGTCTGCTGAGTGTTCTAAATGTTCGGAGTGGGGTATCTAACATTTCAGAAGCCAGTGTGAACATGTGCAGCCAGTGTGAACATCTGGTCCTCAAAGGACTAGGGAGAACTGGCAGGCAAAGTAAATGCATTTTAGGACTAGGATCAGGTGTCTCTTCTTCCATTTCGTTGTAAAGAAATTTCCTACCTCTTCTCCTACCAAATACTCAGGGTGATGAGATGTGTTTGTCCACTTATTTCCAGAGCAGTGATCTAAAATTGCAGGTCGCATCTGCTTGTTATAGGATCGTGCCTGAAAATAAAGCATCAGAAAATTCTCTGAATTTATGAAAGAAAAAAAGGGGGGGGAGGGGGTTCAGTCCAGTATAAGAGTCTCTTTTTCTCCTCTAACAGATGAGATACAGTGGCAAATTTTAATCATAAATCTAAGATATTTGGTAAAATGTTAACCAATCTTGATTTTTTCCTGTGATTTTAACACCTAGGCTGTGAGCCAGTCTAAAATTGGTACCATAAGCTGTTTAAAGTTGGATACAAATTTATACACAACATTCATTTCTAAAAGCTTGTACTGTTTATTGTACTGAACTGAAGAACGTGGTAAGAACAGAGATTCCCAGCATGATTCTTGAATTGTATACTTAGCTACATGAGGCTCTCAGGTAAAGTGTAAATTTTCATCAACCTGCCTTAAGAACACCTTATAAATTATCTGGTTTGCAAAAGTACTTGTGACACTGATTTAGGTATTCTGTAGGTGACTAAATGGTTTTTCTTACTTTTTAAAAGAACTTCCATTTTGCATTCCATAATGACATAGGAGATCATGTACATGACATTAGAAGAGAGGCGGTAAAAGAATAAATCTGAAAGGAGCGGACACTGAACCTGTTCCGGGGTCACAGGAATCCGTCTGGTACCATTTGACATCTTTTTAGACCATATGGCTTGATCCACCATTTTAAGACCATTTTGTCTTTGTTCATTACTTTCAGGTTTCTGGGAAGAAAGAAAAAAGGTGACTGGTGTAAAGGATTTAGTAAAAAGAGAAAGCAACTTGGCAAACTACTAATGTAACCCATCAACAGGAAATGCTTCGTCAGTAAGCAGCATTTCCTTATTCTTCTGTCATGTGTATTAAGAATACCATATAATGTTTTTATTCTTTATAAAGAAGTAAAAAAGGAACTCTTGCCATAAACCCAACTATTTGCAAAAATCTATAACCTTTTAGTTGACTAAAAAAAGTCATAGCACTAATCAAAGCTTATGTTATTGTTAGTTGCCACCAAGTCAATTCTGAGTCTTTATATTTTCGAAGTATTTCAGAGACTCTTCCACACATCTATGTAATTGTCATGTTTGTAATTTTGTAAGAGCGTCATTTTTCTTCATAGATTTTATTTTGTTTAATGAACAAGTATTTCAGTTATTGTGATACTGCAAACGCATTCATAAATACCTTTGTAGAAATGTTGATTTGTTTTGAATTTTATTTCTAAGACTTACTCCCTAAAGTAGAATTATAAGACGCAAAGGTATAATGAGTTTTAAACTCTTATACTCTCAAATGGTATTTAAGCTACTGGACTTACATACAAGCAGCCCTGGTGGCACAGCGGTTAAAGGGCTCAGCTGCTAATCGAAAGGTTATGGGTTCAAACTCACAGCTGCTCCATGGGAGAAAGATATAACAGCCAGCTTCCCTAAAGACGTACAGCCTTGCAAACCTCATGGGGCAGTTCTACTCTGTCCTACAGGGTCAAAAAAGAGTCAGAATCAACTCAAGAGCAGCAGGTTTTTGTTTTTCTTTCTTGTTTGGACTTCCATACAGTATGCTAGGCATGGTTAAAAAAAAGGAAACTTAAGGCTTAATATCAGAATTACAGAAACTGCAAGTTCCTGAAATTATCCTTGATTTAAAACTTGAGAGTTAAAAGTGAACTGTGATGCAATCTACACACTTAACACCTTTCATGAAAAATGTTCCTAATAATTACCATCTGTAAACCAGGGTAAAGGAAATGCTTACTCCAAGGAAATACAGGTTTTTGTCTTTAAATTATGGTTTGATATAAGATTGTAATGAGTGCTTATTGTAGTAATTAGATCTGTTAACAGGCTGAAAATGTGAGCTCAATTTAAACTCTAAGTATCTCAAAACAAAAATACAGTGGTCTGTTAATAAAGGCACAAATGTATCATTTTAAATATGTGACAATTCTGTACCTTCCATTAAAGATCACATCCACCATCCCTGAATTCATTTGATGGGTTTAAAAAACTGAATTTACTTTTGTTATAATGAATTCTTTAATCATCCATAATCACTAGCTCAGATTAAAAATGGTATTTTATAATACTGAATGTTATTATTTTAAAACACACTAAAGCTTGAAGATATTTCAAGACTACCAACTATACTTGAGCATCTAAGCCCTCCTAGAGATAAAAACCTTGGGCTTTCTCTCCAGGTCTTCTGTTTTTGACTTACATTTAGTCCCTCCCTTAGTAGCCAGTTGTCCTTGTATAGGGGCTGCCCTTGTTGTTTGTGTCTTCGTGCAATGATGTGAGGAATGCTGGCAGGCAGTGTGTCTGTGGCTCGACCAATTCTCAAAGTTGTTGAACCTGGATGAATGACAACGATGAAGTTGCTCTGGATTTGCTACAAATATAAAACACAGGAGCATGAGTTAGTAAATAATACGCAGATGACAAGTTAAATAACATATAAGTAACAAGCTAAACTAAAAAAAATTAGTTTCCTGTAATGACTGCTGAACTCAAAGGTATCAAAACAATTCAGTAAACGGTATTCTTCGAGAGGTATCTAATCACTGCTTACTACCTGCCTAGACGCTAACTCATTCTGTGTCTCTGTATGACTCAGAGAGCTTGACAAATACTTTAAATGAAAGAGACCAAAATTATCTCATGCAAATCAATATATAATTATTGAGCTTCTGTGTGCTAGGCACTGTGGGTACAGTGGTGACCAGGGCAGATTAAGTCCCTGTCATCAGAGAACTTCCCATTTACCGAGGAAGACAATTAGCAAGTAATCACAGCACGGGGACAACGAGCACTGTGAAATCGTGGGTTCTAAAGGAACACACAGTCCAGGGTGGTAATTGCCAAGCCTATCCTTAAATCTGAACCACCTAAAAACTTAAAACAACAACGACAACAACAAACAGATCCTAGCATCCACTACAAATTTTCCCACTCAGAATCTCCAGGGAGAGGGCCTAAGAATCTGCCATTTCAAAAAGCTCCTGAGGTGACTAGTATGATCACTCTGGTTTGATAATCAGTGGTAGGAGGGGCCATGGAAGAAATTAATGTGAAGACAGAATTACTATTTTATAATGTTGAAAAGTAAGACTTTATATATCAACTACTTTAGAGGGAGTTTATGAAATACATTTTAGTCATTGTTTTTAAAAATACCATTTCCCCTTGTTGGTTCTATGCTACTTAGCTGATCTGGCAAGAGTTTGGGATTAAATAGCCGGAGTTCTAGCCCCTTATGTCAGAAAACTTTGCGGCATTTCACAATCAGCCTTGGGTTGCTATTCTTAAAAAATTCATTCTTGGGAGATGAGTGAGCAAGGACTGATAAAACAGCACAAATTCAGGGGAGTGCAGTGGTAACTGTAAGCTCTCCTATTAGACAATTCTCTTAGCTCTGTAATTCTCAAGGGCATGGAATATTACCTGAAACACTTGAGGAATCTTTACTACATACACCTGTTGAGGAGCTCAGAGTTTTGGGAGGAATGACTGGAGGAAGGGACTTTGACAATCTGACAACAGGAATCCCTCTGCTGAGAACCACAACTCCACCCAGCCCTTGAGCTACAGTTGTGTCTGCTGCCCTGGCCTCCTTTTAAAACATTTCAGTGGCTTCCCAATAACAAGAAGTCCAGAGCCCTCCAAGATCTAGACCCCGCCTTCCTCTCTAGCCTCACTCTAGAACCACTTCCTTTTCAGTCTCTTCAGTCTACCCAATCTGGATTTTTCTTGATTCCTTTTGCCTGCAATGTTCTATCTCCCAGCTAAAATCTTACTCCACCCTTCAGGTCTAAAGTTAAATGTCACTAGAAGAGGTTTGGTGGTCCCCTAGCAATACAATTTTATAGCACCCTTTCTTGTCTTTTCATGATGCTTATCACTCTTACGATGATTTGTCTGCCTTCCCAACAGACAAACTTCACATGAGAAAGGCCCACTTCAGTCTGGCTCACTGCTCATCCCAGTGCATGGCACACGCATTGGCTGAATGATGACATTACACTCCTGTGTCATGGTGTTCAACAGTACTTCCCAACCTTGTTTGTGCTAGAGCAGACAAAGGAAAGAACCTCTGCCCAGCAGATGAGGCTGCCCACCATCAGTGATACCAGCACCTCATTAATGGCACACAGGCTGCAGCACACTGATTCAGAAGCTCTGAGGTAATACATGTGATACGCTAAATAAAGTATGTGAACAAACATTTTAATAATTACCTATTTATTTTAATGTGTGTTAGAAAAAAAAAAAAAAACTAGCCAACAGCCCACATATCATTTCCTGAATATTACTGCTTATGATGAGATTAAGTATTTCTATATAGGATCAAAATGACAACAGCAACTGGAAAGATTACAGAGAAACCTTCGCTGGCAGGGAGTTTATGTTAATGGAGAGGAACAACTCAAAAAAGGAGAGTAATAATGGCTGCACAACTCGAAGAATATAATTGAATTGTACACACAAAACAGGTGAATTGGTGTCCGTTTTGCTGTGTACATTCTCAACAACAAAATACATTAAACAAAAACAAGATTCTGTTAAATAGCTATTAAGCAAATCACAGTACAGCTGCCATTTGAAAAAACCAGTGTTTTAAAGTGTCTGAAGTTAAAAAAACATTGCTCTAGTGGTTAAGGGCCCAGGCTCCACATTCACAGATCTGGCTTCAAATCCAGGCTGCGCCACTTCCTCGATCTGGATGAAGTTCTACCTCATACTTATTGTGAGAATTAAATAAGTTAATCACGTAGCTCAGAGCCTGCCCACAGTAAGCATTCAGTAATGCTAGCCCTTAATATGGTGAAGTCTTCCAAGGGTCTCCACTGCGTTCAGGAGAGTCCAAGCTTTGGCTTATGTGGCCCTCATGATATGATAGGACCCCTGCTAGAATCTCCAGTCTCATCTCCTGCTCGCTCCTCTTCCTCAGTTCCAGAGGTCCTGATACACTGTGTACCTCCAACACTTCACATTCTCTCTTGTTCCCAGGTCTCTTCCACGCTGTTCTTGCTCCCTGAGATTCCCCCCTCTCTCTGGCTAAATCCTAATTATCCTGGTCTCAGTTCAGATATTACAACCTTTGAAAAAACAGTCCCTGACTACTACTAGGGCTTGGAGGGTAACTGCTGTGTGTAACCAGGACCTCTGTACAGCCCTCCGCACAAGCCCATTCCACACCATGGTCTGTATATGTCACCCTATCCCCAACTCTGAGCTCTCCTGGCTATCTGACTTAATCTTATTCTATTTTTTGACACACACGCTCTTAACGTTTATTTAGACAAATGACTGCCTTTTGCTTGTTCTTACACTTGAAATGACTTTTTTTAACAAAGGAAAAACCCGAGTCTCTAAATATCCCTTAACAAGTATCTGCTGATGCCCCCAGTACGTTCCCGAGCAAAACTTTAGCAGCGATCTTCTTTTAATCCTCACAGCACCTTGGGAGGTTAACAACAACAACAAAAACCCGTTGCCGTCGAGTCGATTCCAACTCACAGAGACCCTACAGGGCAGAGCAGAACTGCCCTCCAGGGTTTCCAAGGAGCGCCTGGTAGATTCCAACTGCCGACCTCTTCCTTAGCAGCCGAAGTCTTAGCCATCACGCCACCAGGGCTAAAGTGGGAGGCAGGGGATAGCAATGTCCTCGTTTAATGGAGGCGAAAGGTCCTGCTCAGGGGTGAAGCCCTTGCCGAGCTCACAAGCCAGAGTGGGGACAGGCGGTCGGAGCGCCGCCCGGCGGCGACCTCACCCTCCCCGACGCGCGCCGCGCTTCTTCGCCCTCAGCGCCCCGGCGCGAAACTATCCGGGGGGGAAGGGCCCCTCGCACCACTCGCCAGGGTTGAGGTCAGGAGAACAGGTACCTGAGCCCTTTCCGACGGTCACCACGCCTCCCCCGTCCCCGCCGAGCTCGGCATCCCCCCCCTAGCCCGCCCCCGGCGCCTCACCTCCTGCAGCGACTCCGGCACCAGCGCGGGCACGATGGGCCGCTTCACACCGCGCTGCTCCTTCTCCTTCTCCCCGCCCTTCTCCTTCCCGTTTTCCGTGTCTCCCTTCTCTGCTTGGGTCATTGTGGCCACCAACCTCCTCCCTCAGGGCCGCCGCCGCCGGGACCCCCAGGGCGGAAGGGCTACCGCGCACGCGCAGCCTCCGTGCCGGCCGCCCAAAGTCAAAATGGCCGCTGCTGGAGTTGCCCCAGAGCATTCCGGGAAATTGGGATGGGCGGGGCTGCCAGGGAAAGAGGGGGCGGGGACGGGGTGTCCATTGCGTGGATGTTGGTGCGACACCTGCAACGTGATATACATGTTAACTTTCTTATTTTTGGAGCGGCTTACCGTGGGCCTGCGTTGTCTCATTTGGTTGTCACACCTGTCTCTTCCCCTGGCTTCCCAGACACCATACATACTCCTTATTCTCATGCCTCACTGAGTCGTGCTTCCTCAGTCCAGCCTCTGACGCTGGGATTCTTTTGGGGCTAGGTCTCTTCTCCACACACTTCTTGGGAGACTTTATCCAGTCTCATATAGCTTTAAATATGAAAATGACTCCCAAATATGTATTTCCAGTTTGAACTTCTCCCTGAGATCTCAACTTATAACCAACTGCTGATTTGGTGTCTGCTTGGATTTCTACAAGGCATTGCAATCTTAAATACGTTCGAAATACAACTCTTGATTCCTGCCCTCCCCCATCCAAAAAAAAAAAAAAACACTGCTCCCATTTTCACTATCTCAGTAAAGGTTAATCTGATTCTTCACTTTTCCTCCTTCTCTACCTCCAATCCATCAGCAAGTCCTGTATTGTCTAAAACGCATCTGGATTCATCCACTTCACTGGATGCAAATGTAGCTGGGAGCTCTGGGTTAAGCCTTGAGGGATAAGTCCAGCAGCAGTCACCCTGGGAAGGTGCGGATTGCACAAGGCAGCCATCAATAACACTGAGCCACCATCCACTAAGACTCTGCCATGGTCTCTTACTACAGCATAACGTTGAAGATTTGACAGAATGACTTTGCCATTCACTAGCCATACAATCTAGGTTGTTACTAAGCTTTCCTGAGCCCTTACACTTACCTGTATAACATAGATATCGTCTACCTAACTAGGTGTATCAGAATTAAAAATATACAAAAGATAAAATATCTGACAGAATCATAAACTGTTGCTATTATCATAATCCTTATGTAAAACTTGTGTTATAATTGCTTGTTTCTTAATCTTTGAAGACCAGTGTCTTATGCCATGGCACCCCCATTTTCTGGCAAATAGCAGGTTTGAATAAATGCTGGTAATGGGATATAAAAAGGTTTCTACTTGAAAATTTTGGTTTCAAAGCCTGTTAAACACTAGAAGTAGGACTACTGGTATCATTAATTTTTCCAGTACATATTTCAGTGACTATTATGACTAGATACTATTCAAAGTACCAGGGTAAACAAGACAAAATCCCTAGCCTCATGGAGCTTCCATTCCAGTGGAAGAATATGCAAGTGACTAGCATTCAGATGGGGTTTAACGCTAACAGGCACTATCTTAAGCAATGGTTTAGAATTCATATTTGAAGCCCAGTATTTTATAGTACCTAGCGTATCTTCATTCTGTAGCTTAGTTTGTTGGTTATGGCTCTGTTAATAAATACCCTGATAATTACATCTATATAGCAGATCCAACACATCAGGTTTATGGGACAAAAATGTTTCAAAATAAAAATGATTTCAAGAGCAAATACTATATGCACACAAAAAATAAATACAATGTATTTATAAATGAGAGCAAATTAACAATGAACATTATTTCAGAAACTGAAAAAGGAGACACTAGCAGTACTGAGTACACAGACTTTTATTTTCTTCAGATTCAGATTTTTTGTGTTTTAATTATATAAAGATGAGGAGCCAGTTTACAACCTAAAAATATTTACTTATTAAAACTATATTAATACTTTAATAAACTATACAAAAAGATAATGAGACAAACATGTGCATTTATGGAACTGCATGTCAGCCATGCCAGATCCCTGCAGAGGGAATTCCCAGCACAGCCTCATCCGTCTGTGGGGACACAGAGCAGTCTTTGTTTAGACATACACATTCATCTACTTGTCCAGGGCGATCAGCACTCCACTTCTTGATGGTTTCCTTCTGCTATGAATGTGCACGTCCAGTTGTCTGCTACTTAGAGCAGACGTTTACCTAAAGGAAAAAGTTGTTAGTTATTACTTTGGATCATTTTGAAAAGAATCCAACAATCATTAAATGTTAAAAAGCCATTTTTCAAAAGACATTTTAATAATAAAAGCCAGTAAATTTTACAAGGATTATGATTTAAGAGTTTTTCAAATAATGATGTCTGTGTAATTACAAAATGCTAGGCAACTTCTGACTTCTTAAAGAAAACCTTCCTAAGGAAGCATTTTCAAAACAAAACGCTTGCGAAATAATTTCATATTTTAAGTTACCTTCCTCATCCACCAGCCATTGGAGGAGGGCTAGGGCCACGCAGATGATTGATTCTGCCCATTCTTCGGGGAGGGTTTCCAGGTGGCCTAATAAATGGAAAAGTTAATATCTACTGTTTGGTAGACAAACTTCAATTGGTTCCGTTTAAACACTCATATAGGCCCTTTTCTTTTTCAATACCCAGAACGGCACCCTAAAACATTACTTACAACAGGAACTACTGTTTAGGTTAGAAGTCATAAATTCAAATACTTATAGGGATCAGACCCATAATGTACACGAGGAAAGTGAGTTCAGCAAAGATTGTGATGAATTGAAGAGCACCTCCTGTAAATGTCTAACTGGAACTCAGTTTCAGCTGATTTTTGCCATGTGGAAACACAAGCCTAGCACAGTGTTGCCTGATCTTCCAAGTTTTTCAATAGAAACTAAAAATCTAGGTTCTGAAGAGAAACCTCCAGATTTTAACGTTGGCTACCAGCTTTCATCCTCTCATTTAGACTTTTCCTATAGGATACCTGATGCACATTCGACTTTGCCAGGTTAACTCTGATTATCACATCAGCAGCAACTTGACTTTTAACTTAATGTACTCGTTTTATGAAATAGGATTTAAACTTCTGATTTCCGTAAGACTAACTATATACAATACGTAGTTTAATTAAGGAAACCCTGGTGGTGTAGTGGTTAAGTGTTACGGCTGCTAACCAAAGGGTCAGCAGTTCGAATCCGCCAGGCACAACTTGGAAACTCCATGGGGCAGTTCTACTCTGTCTTATAGGGTCACTATGAGTCAGAATTGACTCAATAGCACTGGGTTTGGTTTTTTTGGTTTAGTTTAATTAAAATATACCACAGAAAGTAAAAATATCTATTAAATAAAAAAAAAAAAAAAAAAAAACAAGCTATACCCTCTTCCATCATCGTATCTGGAATCAGATGAGCTTCCGTAGCCGCCTCTTTTCTTCACATCTTGCTGAAGCAGAGTTTTGAAACTGAAACAAGGGGCAGAAAACAATGGAGGAACCTCCCACTTTCAACAACATAACCACATATATTTCTAAGGCTTCAACTATCCTCTCCGTGAGAGGATGACTCTAAGCCCACATTTCTCACAGCCAGCTGGACACTGCCACCAAGTGCAAGCACATGTCTAAAAGAGGATGTGCTATGTTCTGTGCCAAATTCACCCTTCCTTGCTTTTCTTATTTGCTAATAACTCCTTGACAGAGCCGGAAACCTAAGTCATCTTCAACTTCTTTCCTCCACTCTAAATCAGCTGTCAGGTTCTAAAGGCTGTTTTTGCAGAATCTCACGTTCATGGCCGCCACATTTCCCCTGCCAATACTCTAACCTAACGTTAACTTGGGGACGGAGAGGCCTAGGGTGGTACGCCGGAGGTACGGGACTTCTGGGGATCCATTTAAATAGAATTTTCCTTATTTGTGGAGGGAGAAGGATTTAACTAACATGAAACAGTTTTAATAAACAACATGGAATAGGTAAAATTTCTAAGAGATTTTAAAGAAGTTTTGTACTTGGTAATGAACTTAGGTCCTTTCTTGTCCTCTGCTATATATTTCTATGGAACCATCTCTTCCGTTTTACATTCTACCCCTTCTAATTTATGACATATGCTGTCATCAGATTACTCTTTCTAAACCACAGCTACAATCAAATTAAGTGTAAACATCATAGCCTGACATCTGAAGCCTAATACTACCCATGCACCCCCAGTCCCCACCTTCCTACCTGAAAGTCTAACTTTTATACCGTCCTTCATGTACTTTCTTCCACCTGGAATAACTTCCTCTCATGTCCACCTCCACAGTCATACCCACCCCAATGCCAAATGTAACATGAAGGCATTTACTGATCTTAAAGTCACTGAAGGAAGGGACCGCCCCTCTCAGCTATGCATCCCTGAAGTTCTCTATACATAGGGGACACTCAGCTACATCATTACACTTAGGAGAATTAAGACTTGCTAGTTGATGGAGCCCTGGTAGCACAATGGTTAAAATGGTTAAGCGTTTGGCAGCAAACTGGAAAGGTTGGTGGTTCGAACCCCACCCAGCTGCCCAAAGGGGAAAAGGCCTGGCGATTTGCTTCCGTAAAGATTACAGTCTATAAACTCTGCTTTCTGGTTCTATTCTGTCAAATGGGATCACTGAGTTGAAATCGACTTGATGGCATCCAACAACAGTAGCTGATGAACAATTTTCATAAAACAAACAGCATTTGTGAAAGACCAAAAAAATGCATTAACTAAGAACTATCTGAAATTATGGTCAAGTTTAAATTTCTGTCTCCTCTGTCATCGACTCTAACCTTTGATTTAAAAAAAAGCTCACTATGTAGAAGCTTTGTAAATCAAGGTATAATTCCTCTCCCTTTGTTTACTTGAAACCCATTGCCAGCCAATCCCATGGCCACTCCCTGTGTTTCAGATTAGAGCTGTGCCCAAGGGGGTTTTCAACGGCTGTAATCTTAGGAAAGCAGATCACCAGGCCTTTCTTCCATGGCACCACCAGGTGGATTCAAACCTCCAAACTTTTGGTTAGTGGTCAAGTACAAACAATTTGCACCATCCAGGGACCTTTTATCTACTTCTTGCATAATATGGAATAAAAGCTATATGCACACACACAGGTTAGTGAAAAAAGTAGTTATTTGGCAACAGAATGGGCAGCCTGGTTCCACGGCTGCAGATTGAAATGGTCACCATCAGAGCTAAAGCAAGATCAAGCTACCAACTAACATATAATCATAAGCTTTACCACTATTCAAGTCTTAATTTCCCTTAGTAAAGCTATTAATAAAAACAGAAAGTACTACAAGTGAAAGCGGTCTTAGGAAAGGTGAGACACACGACATAAAGTATCTAATGCACACCTGTCACTTAAATATTAGGGCTATTAAGGGCGCTATTATACTTACAACAAAACCACAAACTCGGCTATTCCCCAGAAGAAATCTGTTATGAAAGATAATCTCCAAGGGGACTGACTTCGGCTATCCAACACTTGTCCTGAAATAAGGAAATTCAGTTAGTGCCACAAACCCCTGCCACAGATGCATTACATTTAATTAGGCAGGTAACAATCACAGACTCAGGTTTCAACTTGTTTCCTGTTCCAAATGGTCAACACAAGGAGAGGCCTACTATGTACACATTCTAAAGAAAGGTTCAGAGAAGTAAAGCTACAGAATCTAGGGGTCATTCCCTTAATATGTCAAATGGCTACTTATAGTTTGTAATTTTGGAGGGTGACTTCAAGTATTCTGAGGAAACAAATGGGATGGGTAAATCTAATGGAATATCCACACCACCTCCACTTTCCTAAATGTGTTCAAAGGATTTCTTTCCACTTGGCAAAGTCTCTTGCCAATATAAAAAAGATTGTTTATACCTACTTTTACAAGCTTTTAGAATCAATTATTACAAAACTTTTGTAAATCAAAGAATCTGTGTACTCTAAGTACTGAGGAGAATTTGGCTTGTTCTTCATAAAATGATCACTGTTTTCTAAAACAGGATTCTCTTAGTTCTAATTACAGACACCAGCTTTACTTTAATCAAACCTGGATCTATTTTTAAAACATCTGCAATCACAGAAACCAAGCAGGAACAGTTAGTACTCTAGAGTTCCAGCCGTGCAAATCAAGAAGTCAGAATACTCTGGGGGAAGAACAGCTGTCTGTCAACTACCTCTCCTTTCTGTTATCTCAAGGACTTCACCATATTCATTTCCACTACCCCCTCCTGTTGAACTTGTTCTCTTTCCTCAGCCAGCTCACTTTCAGGTATCCATTTAGACCTCAGCTCTCACAGAGCTACTGAGAACAAGGGACTACACACTGAAAAGTCAGAAGAACATGGGTGGCAGGCTTGGTTTTGCTACTTGCTAGCTCTGCTTCTTTAGAGTGATGTGACATAATTCCTTCTCTGTGAGAAATGATGCCAGGATTTGCCATCATATAAGATTGTTGAAAAAAAAATCATTTGGACCATAACAGAAATGTTTTGTCAATTATGAAGTGCAAATACAGTTCTTCTATCTAAACAAATGGATATAATCACAAACCATCAATTCTTTGTGACGCTAAAAAAAAAATTTGCCTTTGAATTGACTCGACTCATGTGTGAGAGTAGAACTGTGCTCCACAGGGTTTTCAATGGCTGACTTTTTTGGCTGTAGACAGGTCTTTCTTCTGAGGCACCTCTGCATGGACTCAAACTTCCAACCTTAAGAATCTATTGTATACACTTGCATCATTCTATCCTGCTTTTTGCACTTTCCCCCAGCTCCTGAAGGCAGACCACCACCACCCCCAACGTCTTCGCAACAGCGGATATAGTACTTAATACGATAAACATTTCTGAGCCGTAAAAGTCGAGATAAAAGGTCCTAACAGGACATTTATGTGGAACAAATCCAACAATGGATACATAATAAGACACTACATATGAAAAAAATTACTTCGTAATGGCTAAATACAAGCTGACAGTCAGCCTCCACCACAAAAGCAGCAGCACAATCTGAAGTCTGCAAGTACCCAAAACCACATTAAAACTTTGACACTTTTCTTTAAAGCTTTCTAAGTGTAAGATGACGAGGTGAGAGTGCAAGGAGGTGCTGAAGAGCAAAGAAAAGCAAAGCACTCAAGAGAGAAGTCTCCTTAACTGAATAGCTTACGCAATCATCTTTCTGTTTGAATCATCTCTGGGGATAAAGAGATGATTCAAACAGAACCAGGACCTAGTTCCAGTGACCCAAGAACTACTTGTTAAAACTGAACCAAGGAAATCCACTTGAAACCCTGGTGGCATAATGGTTAAATGCTACGGCTGCTGACCAAAGGGTTGGCAGTTCGAATCCACCAGGCGCTCCTTGGAAACTCAATGGGGCAGTTCTACTCTGTCCTATAGGGTCGCTATGAGTCGAAATCGACCGACTGGACGGCACTGGGTTTGGTTTTTTGGTTTTGAAACAGGTGGTGAGGCAGTTCCGGCATTGGTTTGACCCAGTCATGTTGTGGTATTCGTTTCCAGGCATTTTCCTTGCGAAACAGCAGAATTAACTCTCTCTCCGATTCTCTATGCTGGGAATAATGAGCTTGCTGATAAAAGGAATGATGCTTCTTCCTGTGCCCCTTAAAATTTAGGGCAAAAAGTTGCATACATGTATGACTGACCACCTACCCTCTCCTGGGATAAGCTCCATTTAAATTCTTCCATCTAATTCTCATCCTAGTTCAGCTCTATCTTTGTACACGTTTCAGTATAGTATACAGTACAGTAGATAACAGCAAGGACTCTAAAGCCAGCCTACCTAGGTTTGAATCTCGACTGTGTCATTAACTCCATCTGCGACCCTAGAAAAACTATTTAATCTCTCTGCGCCTCAGTTTCTCAACCCGTAAAACGGGTATAATAAAAATACCAACTGAACGGAGCTGTTGTAACGACTACACGAGTTGGTAAGCAAAGAGCGCCAAAGCTGTGTCCGAACCAGAAGCGCTAGGTAAATGGTGTTAATTTAGTTGTCATTACTAGTTTCGAACGCGGGCGTCCTAGAAGAGCATCAGTTTTCGCTAGACCCTCGCCTGGGTGGCAACGCTCAGCTTTAGGCCGCCGTCATCACTCTGGAGGCCGCTGAACCTACCCGCGGGCTCGCGGACTGCCAGCTGACCGGCCGCAGGCCCAGGTGGCTTCGCATCCGGCCCACCCAGGGCGCAAAGCCCGAGAAAGCCGGAACGGGTGTTGGGCCCAGTGGGCGAGGGTGGAGGGAACCCGGATCCCGGCCTCCCATGTCAACGGTCGCTCCTGCAGCTCCTCGAACTTACCATTCGAGATGTAAACCATCTTTCCTCCGGTTCCCCGCTCCCGGAGCGACTGTGGCTCTAGGCCCCGCTCGGCTTCCGTATCTACCTCCGCGCTCCTCCCCCGGAACGTCACAGGCAACGATTAGACAAAACGCTGACGGAGGCATAAGGCGGGCAGAGCCCATTGGCTGCCGGGAGGGACACGCCCCCTACAGATGTTTCGCCTCGTCACGCCGGCGACTTATGGGAGTGTGGGTTCAGCCGGGCAGGTGTGACCGGATGTGACGGTTGGATGTCGTTTTGTAAGTGCGCCACTTGCTCACTGCTTTTTTTTTTTTTTTTTAACTTGGGGCGCTAGTTTGCACAGCCCTGTGAGGAGAAGCAGCGTTTTAGTTGTTTGATAAGCCCAGAGTCGGAGTCAGGCAAAGCTACCAAGTGTGAACTGGAAAGAATCACTGGCAGGAGGAAACTCCTCAGAATTTTCCAGAAGTGCTGATATTTGAGGGATTTGTTAGGAAGGAATTTCCCTTCCAGCTGAGGCAGTAACCAAACCTTAAGGAACTTTTTAATTTTAACAGAGTATTCATCTCGGCATCTCATAAATGTACTCATTCTTTTTTAAACCAGTACTTTTCTTCTGAGTTCACCTGAAGTGAATGGGGATTTTATCAACTCTTGTGAGGCAACTGTGAAAAAAAAAAAATTGAATGCTGTAGTGCAAGACCTTCCTGTGCTGTTTCTTACCCGTAGCTACTGCGTGCCAGCATTGTTGAGGTGACAGAGACAAATAAGACATCTCTTAGCCTTTCAGTGAATATGGACTACATATCACGTGCTTATGGATATTTACTCTGCTCCAGCTATTGGGCTAGTTTTATTCTCCTGAGGAACAGAGTTTTAATTACCGTGGAATCCAGGTGTCTGGAGCGGTGGGGGTTGAGATAACCCACACAAGCTATCTCCCTGGGATGATCTTTTTAACCTTTAGTCTTGAGAAAGCTAGTTTCATAAAGTCACCTTTAAGTCAAACAGTGTTCTTGTGTGCCCTCGAGTCGATTCTGGTTCAGTGCCCCTAAAGGACAGAATAGAACTTCGCGAAAGGGGTGCATAGGTTGTAATCTTTATGGGAAGAGATAGCCAGGTCTTTTCTCCCTTCGGAGCCTCTAGTGGGTGGAACCGCTGACTTTTCGGGTTAGCTGGCAAGTACTTAGTCTTTGCGCCACCAAGACTCCTTAAAGGTGTAAAACTGTTGTTGGGTGCCATCAAGTCAGTTCGGACTCATACTGACCTTATGTATAATAGAACAGAAAGTTGCCTAGTCTTCTGCTGTTCTCACAATTGTCAACAGTAGCCAAGCTTAATGTGTAAGGAATGTGAAGAATTATATCTATGCGCAAAAAGTTTTGAAAAACAGAAACTCCAAGGTCACACTAAAGCTGTGTTTTAGGGGAAATTTACTATAGAAACACCGTCCTGGCCCTGTTTTCATGGCAGTGTATAATCACTATTGATAAGATGGGATATAAAAATCTGAAAGACGATTCTTTGTTGGAACATTTTTTACTTTTTAGTCATAAGTGTTGCCTGATTTGCAAATTGTATATTAAGTAAACTTCAAATAAATTTTTATTATTGGCTTAATAGTATTTTTGGTTTGACGAAATCTTCTTGGTTCTCCTGGGATTCAGATTTCTGGGTTCATGGGATTGGGGCATTAACTCATCCACACCATCGATCCCTAAGTGTCCTTTTAAACTTTGAAGGAACTGGCTCCGTGGAGTCACCTTCAAGTCAAACGGTAGTTTAGCAGGCAGCTTAGTGAAGAGCATTTTTGCCTTGGGCATTAGGTTCTTTTGGAAAATCATCTATGTGCAGCCAGCCTTGAGAAGCAGAAACTTCAGGGTCTAATTAGAGGCTGGTTTAGGATGCATGGCATGTCCTTGGTGACTTTCTGTAACCTGCCCTGTGCTTCTTCAAATGCGGGTTCCTTTGCTGTCCTATTAGCCAGTGGAAATAAGACAGATGACACACCACCAGTTGCAAAGGAAACAAAGTGGAAATTTATCGTTTCCACAAACAAGGAGCAACCTGGGGCCTAGCAGCCAAAAGACCACGCACTTCCAACCCCAGGGGGGCTTGGGTTGTCCCCAAGGGCCAGGATTGGAGCCCAAAATCTCACACCCCAATCCCTCTCATGTCTGTATTTTCAGGTACTGAGTCATTTGTACAGGAAGGGAACTTTCACTTTACAAATGGGCTCAGGTCCAGCTGTGTGCTGAAGTACATCTTCCTCTTCGGGGGAAGTTCAGGTCAAGGGTCAAGTTCAGGGCCACGGCTCTTCAGGTCCTGCGCTTGGGCCAAGATCTTGGTTTGGGCATGCGCACGGTTTTGGTGCCAAATTCAAACCGTGGTTAGGGCTCAGCAGTGAGGTTGGGCTGGGTTAGAAACCACAGTTTGCCAGGGAGATGGAGAGATGTAGCGGAGCTGGGGGAAGCCTCGGTGGCGGCACCAAGGGTTACAGTGGAGCCCTGGTGATGCAGGAATTAAGCGTTCAGCTGCTAACCAAAATGTCGGCAGTGCCTATCCGCCAGCTACTCCTTGGAAACCCTATGGAGCAGTTCTACTCTGTCTTATTGGGTCGCTGTTAGTTAGAATTGACTGGATGGCAACGGGCTTGGCTTTTTTTTTTTTTTTTTAAGGGTTGCTGTGGCAGTGTCTCACCCAGCTGTTCTGTAGAATTAATCCCATTTTACACACAGAGAAACAGGTTTAGGGAGGAAGCAAGTCTAGCACTCTGTTTTCCTTCCCTGTCCCTCAAATGCAGCCTTGTGCTAGGAAAGACATTTGATGCATTTTGGGGGTTAAATGGGGAAGGGATTTATTTCCTGAGCACAAAATACATCAGAAATTAACCAGTTACTAAAGATTGTCCTATTAAAAGGTATTTAAAAATTTTTATCATCAAGTATCATTTGGATCCTGACTGCTGCTTGATGATTATAACATTAATCTCTTGTTGAATTTTTGGCAGATTCCCCTTGACAACTGTTTCGTACCTTTTTTGTTCTTCTCAAGCCTTCAGCAGATAGGACCTTTTCTCTTGATTTACTGAAATTAGGGTATCCAACAGTGGGTTTCTTCATCTATGTATTTAGACTGTTTCTCCTTTGAGACACAGTCAGGTCTTCCTTTTTTTTTTTTTTTCCTTTTAAGCTTTGGCCTTAGAACATCCTTATTGGACCATGTCATCCCTCCTCTTCCCCCTGCACTTCTGCCCTCATTGGATTTCTACCCACTCACTGTCCTTAATACTTGGTAATCTAGTTTATGATATTACAACCAGAACTTGTGATGCTTTCTACCGCAAAAATCTATTTATATCCCCATCTTCCCCATGTCCATAAATGTTACCACCAGCTACCTGGTTTCTTAAATCAGACACCCGGGATTGATTATCAACTCCCCCCCATTCAATCCATCAATATTCTTCTCAATTTTAGTAATAAAATAATAATAGTCAGTGTTTATACTACATACTAGGCAATGCACTAAGAATTTTGCAAGTATTATTTAAGCCTCGTACCAACTGTATAAAGAGCCCTGGTGGCACAGTCATTAAGTGCTTGGCTGCTAACTGAAAGGTCAGTGGTTCGAACCCATTAGCTACTCTATGGGAGAAAGATGTAGCAGTCTACTTTTTTGAGATTACAACCTCTGGAATCGTTGTACTCTGCCCTGTAGGGTTGATATGAGTCAGAATTGACTCCACAGCAATGGATCAGGTAGTAGTCCAACCCTATATACTTGATTCTGTTATATATATTTTTTCTTTTTAAAGTTGAAGAAATTGAGCCAAGTGAGGTTACAGAGCTAAAGTTACATGGCTAAAAAGAGGTGGAGCCAGAACTTGGATTCAGATACTCTTAGAGTTCAGACTCTCAAATAGTTCACTTTTGCCCATCTCTACTATTACTGCCCTAGACCGTGCCACCATCATAGAGCATAGACAGTGCTGTACTCTGGTTGTCTTCCAACTGAAATCCTAGCTTCTGCCTTTACCTGCCTTTACACTCCAGCAAGAGTGGTCTTAAAATGGAAGTTATCTCATTCCCATGACACTAAAATTTAGGAATTTCCATTGCTTTTAAAATAAAATCCACTTTCTTGTCATGGCCTACAGGCCCATCATGACCTGTCCCCTAATTGCCCCTTTCATTATACTTTATGGCACACATTCCCACCCAAATTATGCTCCAGCAACATTGTTCTTTTAGTTTCTTGAATACCCCAAGCTCTTTCACGCCTCCAGGACTCTGCACATGCTTTCTCTTCTACCTGTAACACTATTGCTCTGACTCCTTGTACATCCAGCTCCTTTCATCCTTTAGAAATCAGCTTAAGTATCACCACTTGAGGGTGCCCTTCCATAACCACTCATACTTGTGATTATTTTCTCTATAGTACTTATCATGATGAGAAATTATTTTGTGTATCTGTTTACTTGATTTTTGTGTCTCTCCCCAAGAAAAGAAAAGATCTAAGAGGTCAGGAACCCTGCCTGCCTTGTTCCTAATTATATTCTCAAAGTCTAGTATAGTTCTTAGTAGGTAGTAGGCACACAGATATTGATTGGTTGGTTGGTTGAATCACACAGACTCCTTTCTAAAAAGTTTCTTTAAAACTCCTGGATCTTTATCAACAAAGTAAAAGGACAACTTACATATTGGGAGAAAATTTTAGGGAACCAGATATCAGATAAAGGCCTAATATCCAATGTGTATATGTATATGTGTGTGTGTATATATATATATATTCATATATGTGGGGGTGTGTGTATGTATATATATATAATATATATATATACACACACATATATGTATATTTTCCACAACTTAACAACAGAAAGACAAGAAACCCAACCAAAAAATGTGTAAAGACTTGAACACCAAAGAAGATAGATTGTCAACAAGCACATGAAAAGATGTTCAACATCATTAGCCATTAGGGAGATGCAAATTAAAACCACAGTGAGAGATCATGTCACCCCCACTAGAACGATGATTAAAAAAAAGGGAAAACAACAGATGCTGGCAAGGTTGTGGAGAAACTGAACCCCTCATCCATTGCTGGTGGGAATGTAAAATGGAAAACAGTTTGGCTGTTCCACCAAAACTTGGACATAGAAGTACCATATGACCTAGCAATCCCAACCCTATGTATATACCTAGAAGAAATGAAGGCTGAAACAGAAACCTGTACACCACTGTTCATTGCAGCACTTTTCACAATAGCCAAAAGGTGGGAACAACTGAAATGTCCATCAGCAGATGGATGGTTAAACATTCCTTTTTTTCATAAAGAGAAATGAAGTTCTCATGCATGCCGCAGCGTGGATGAATCTTGAAAACATGCTAAGTGAAGTCAGTCACAAAAGGACAAATACTATGTGATCTCACTTATATAAAATAAGCAAATGTATAGAAACCAAAGATAGTCTCCAAAAAGGTGGAAGGAGGAGGGAAAGGGGAGTTTTTGTTTGTGGGGCATTGAGTTTATGTTGATGGTGGTGAAATATTTTGGAAAACGTAGCGATAATGGTGGCACAACATGAAAAATGTGATCAATGTCATTGAGCTGTAAATGTGGTAGTTGTATTGGTGAATGTTTTGGTGTGTATATTTTCACCACAATAGAATAAAAAAGGAAACTCCTGGATCATCAAAGGAGGAAGGAAACTAACATTGGGACCCTTTGAGAATAAGACGTTGCTAGGCTTTCTCTTTTTGGTTTTTTTTAGGCTTTCTCTTCCTTTCTGTTTCTTCATGTAGATCATTTCTTCTGAGGTTTAGTGCATGCATGTCCTGACAGACTGCCTGTAGCCTCTCCCTACTCCATTTTATGCTATGTTCGGCTGCCAGTGTAATTTGGTCTTGCCAGTTTCCTGCTCACAAACCTTCAGTTTCACCCCAGCAACTGCCATAAAATACCCAGCCTCCCTGGTCTGGCACTGAAGGCCTCCCTGATATATCATCTTAGGTTTATCTCCCTGACTTCTAATTCCCTAAGAGACCCCCTTGTTATCCTGTTTTGTTACTTTGCCCATATGGTTCCTCTTGATGAGAATTTAGTTCACCTGTTAAATCTAACCTATCTTGCAAGGCAAGACTTGTTCATATAAAATGAAATAATGTAGATGAAAGGACTTCTCAAATTACGTAGGTATGTATATGTATGTGTGTGTGTGTGTGTATAATTAGTAGAAAAGTGGCGTGGGAAGCAAAGCTAATATTCCCCCCTGTGATGGTTAAGATTATGTGTCAACTTTGCTGGGCCACGATTCTCAGTGGTCTGGCAGTGGTATGATGTTGGCATCACCCCCATGATGGGATCTGCTGTGAGTAGCCAGTCAGTTTAAAGAGAGTTTCCTTGGGCATGTGGCCTGAATCGAATATAAGTGGACATTCTGGCAAGGCTCGTGGCTTTTTGCTTGTGGTGGATCCTGCAGCTGGCTTCTGTTTGTCTGACCTCCAGTTCTTGGGACTTGATCTAGCAGCTTACCTGCAATCTTGCCTACCGATCTTGGGATTCATCTATCTTTGCAGCCTGTAGCAAGAGCCCTGCTTTTTGACCTGGCGATCTTGGGTTTGCCAGCCTCTGCAGCTACGTGAATCAGGAGAAGCCCCTATCCTGACCCATGGACTTGGGACATTCCAGCCTCTACAACCATGTGAGCCATTTCCTTGATATAAATTCTCTCTGTATGTATTTATATGCATTACTGGTTTTGCTTCTCTAGAGAACCGAGCCTAAGATACCCCCTCTCTCCAATCTTCTTTTACGTGTAGAGCTTCATGTTAGCCACTAGCCACATGCAGCTGTGGAACACTTGAAATGTGGCTAGTGTGAACTGGGATATCCTGTAAGAGCAGCATACACACTAGGTTTCAAAGACAGAACAAAAAGAGAATGTAAAATAGCTCAATAATTCTTTTTATTGATTACATGTTGAAATGATAATATTTTGGATGTTGGATTAAATATGTTATTAAAAGTAATCTTACTTGTTTCTCTTTTTAATGTGACTACTAGAAAATTTAAAATGACGTACGTTGCTCACACTTATGGTTCACATTACATTTCTGTTGGATAGTACCCGTCTAGAATGTAGACATTATTGGCCTGGCACTGAAAGATAGTTGGTAAATATTTTGTTGAATGGATGAATGAATTAATCATTAGTATTAATAATGGATCATATTTATACAGGATTTATGTCAGACACTATTCTCAGCACTTTCCATTTAGTAATTTATTTAATCCCCACAACGACAGTAATGAGAGCGAACATTTATACAGCACTTACCCTGTGCCAGGCACTGTTCTGATTTTAATGAATTAATTCATTTAAAACTCAAAACTATTAAATGGGATCTATTATTATTCCCATTTTATAGATGAGGAAACTGAGTCATAGAGAGTTGAAATGACTTGCCCGAGGTCACACAACAAGTTACAAACAGAGCTGAGATTAAGTTCAGGAGTCAGTCTAGCTACAGAGTTTGTGCATCTAACTCCTGTGCTATACTGCCCCTTCACAAATAAGCAGAGGTATTGAAAAAGGATATATTCTGACGCGGTACTGCTAGTATAGAATGGGAGGTGATTTCTGGAGGCTGTTAGAATGATCTCAGTTTTCTCAAAGTTGAAAAGTAGCTGCCCATGGTTTCGTTCTTCTCTAGACACCCTGGCAAAATTCCCCTAAGCATCTCTGAGTGGATTACCTTCCTGTCTCATACTGGTCTCTCAGCCAGAGGGATGGGCTATTACTTCTCAAGTTGGAGTCAATCCCACTTGAACCATGTAGCCTGGAATTGGAGAGGGATAGTGTTTACCACAAGATGGTGAAGGAATGCTGAGTTATATCAAAACAATGAGGTACCTTTAATGCTATCTCAGGGAACATGGAGAACAGATGGCCTTTATATTCCTTATTAACCTTTTATGGGTTTGTTCTTACAGTTATTGCCTTTTTATACTTTATTTCATCAGGGTTCAGAAATCTTAGATTTTTAATTGTCTCATTTTTCTACCTTATACTATTTATTGTTGCTTTTCATAGCAACTTCGCTTTTTTCTATTTATTTTAAGTTATGCAGCCTCAAACTGAACACACTGCACAGATGCTTCCTTTTTGAACCAATAAGGATCTTATCCCTTTAGCTGAATTGATGATTGTGTTGTTCTACAAGTCACTTTCTTAAACTACCTGAACTCATTTTTTCTGCTTCAGAATGGAAAAATGTTCATGAAAATTCACAGTGCTATCTTCCTTGGAGAATTTAGTTGATTAAAATGTTTGGGATTTCACATTTAGTCCCTAAAGTATGTCACAAAGTTAATTACATTGTCAGTTTCATTAGCGAGGCTGCGTAGTTAAATTTAAACAGTCTATCTTTCAGTGAATATGGGACATCTAGATCTCAACCTGTGGTTCCGTTACAGGAAGAGAAATGTTATTCCACTTATAATTTCCATGCGTTCAAACACATGAATCGGTTTTAGCAATCATGGTAACTCTAATGGAAACCGGTACGGGGTAGATGGAGGGGAATATTGGTCCAGAGTTTTGAAGGGAAACCATCAGAGATTTAGGAGTTGGTTGCCTAGGGGCATTGACTGAGCATTAAAAGCAAACTTAATATTTTTAGAATTGTATTCTATAGTACCAAAAAATATGTGTTACTTCCTATGCCTTATTGCTATTGTTAGGTGCCATTGAGTCACTTCTAGCTCATAGTCACCCCATGTACAACAGAACAAAACACTGCCCTGTCCTGCACCTTCCTCATGATTGTTGTTATTCTGGAGCCCGTTGTTGCAGCCACTGTGTCAGTCGTTATTGCTAGATCCTTAAATTTGGAGTATAAGAAATATAACAAGTGTATATTTTATCACTATGTCTATTGATCTCAAGATAATTTTGAGCTTTATATTTTGAACAATTATAGATATGTGCCTGTGTGACTCAAAGGAACTTATATTTATTATTCTTATTCACCAAATGGTTTAGAGCAGAGTATTTGGGCGTCCACATTTTTTTCTTTTGCTTTAATGTGGTACTTGTACATAATATAAAAATCAAAAGATACAAATAGATATTCCATGAAGAGTAAGTTTCCTTTCTTCCCCTGTAACCCATGATTCTAAATTTTGATCCCTTAGTGGTGCAGTGGTTAACTGCTTGGCTTTTAGCTGAAAAGTCAGCAGTTCGAACCCGACAGCGACTCAACAGGAAAAAGATGTGACAGTCTGCTTCCGAAAAGATTACAGCCTTGGAAACGCTATGGGGCAATTCTGCTCTGTCCTATAGGGTTGCCAGGAGTTGGAAACGACTAGACGGCAATGTGTTAGCTTAGAGAGACTGTCATAAGTACTGCTTGGCAAATTCCTCTTAGGCACCAACCCTGTGCTGTTGAGTCAGTTCCAGCTTGTGACCACCCCATGTGTTACAGAGGAGAACTGCCCTCTGCGGTTTTCTTGGCCATAATCTTTATGGAAGCAGATTGTCAGGCCTTTGTTCCATGGCACCACTGAGTGGATTCGCATCACCAACTTTTTAGGTTAGTAGTTGAGTGCAAACCGTTTGTGCTACCTAGGGGGCTTTTTCGGGCAACGGTAGCCTCAAATCACAGACTCCATCTTCTGTTGGATGTTGGTCCAGCAGTTCCTCACTCTCTTGTTAGCTTTTACTACTTGTAGAGCTTTTTTCCCATTATTTTGTCCAGATTTTTTTAGTTGTCTCTAGTAGGGGGTTAGTACGAATTATTTAATCCTCCGTAAGAGAAGTGGAAGTTGATACATTTATTTATCCACATCAACACTAAATTTAGATTAAGTCTTAGATTAAGCACCGTTTTGCTTTTAAAACTTCTGTTATTTATGTATATATTTTCCAGAGCAACTGCTGCTTTTCTAATATATACAAGACACAGAAAGATAGCTATAAGTGGTCTACAATGTATGGGTGATTAAAAACATTCATTTTGCAGGTGAACATACCACTTTCAATCTTCCCACATCCAAACCGATGAATAAAATCTTACTTTGTTTTAACCTTTTAAATGGTAGTTTCAATGAAAATATGTTTATTTTATAGTCACTGGGGGAGAAGCTTGTTCTTTATGGCCCAGTGATGACTGTTCATAGAAGGAATTGTTAGCTAGACTTGAAAGGATACTGCCAGGGGATTGCTGTGGCCTGAACAAGGTAGCTGGACAGGCTGTTGGTGATGATACAACATTATCTTTTTCTTACTAAAACAGCTCAATTAATACTGGGGAAAAAACAAACAAAACCCGTTACTGTTGAGTTGATTCTGACTCGTGGAGACTCCGCATATTTCAGAATAGAACTGCTCCATAGGGTCTTCAATGGCTGCGGCCTTTTGGAAGTAGATCACCAGGCCTTTCTTAGGTGTTTCTGAGTAGATTCAAACCACCAGTCTTTCCAGTCCTAGCTGAGCACTTTACTGTCTGCACCACCCAGGGACTCCTCTATTAAAATTACCCAAAGTCAAACATGGTTCTCAACTTCATAACAATCATCTTTTCATGATTATCAGTAACTCATCTCTTGCTGTGAAATTCTAACTTATTTTTAATGGGAAGTGTGGAACAGAAGCTCTGAAAATGGAATCTGGCAACTGAAGAAGTGTTACTTGATATTTTTCCTTCTTCTTGAATGTATTTAGCTACTCCTCAGGGTGCCCAGCCTTTCATGTTCAGATGGAGACATTTTACAAGTGTTTTGGAGACCATATGTGCAGAAAACTGGAGAAGCAAGTGGAAATGGCTGTAGCCATGTAGGGTGCCAACCTGTTCAGTCTCTCTAGTTCCTGTGCCATCCTCAGCTGGCCAGCGGGAGAAGAGGCTGACAGCAGGGCTGGCACACAAGACAGAGAGCTCTTGCTCAGGTTTGCTCTTGTAGCAGTGGGGGCAGCATGAACAGTTCACACTGGGGCTTAGTAAGCTAACCAGGTACTTGGGTGCTCAGCTTTCCCACATGGGAAGGCCACCCAGAATACAACTCTAGCTGTTTAAGGAGTCACTGTTTTTAGAAATGTAAAATCCCAGGGAAACCATGCTAAGTTATATTTTTCATTGTAAGTCTTAAAAATGTTCTTGTCCTTAACCCAGAATTCCTATTTCTAGAATTTATTCTAAAGAAAAAATGAGACATGTTCAAACAGATTTATGTGCAAGGATATTTATCCCAGTGTCACTTGAAAAAAAAAAAAAAAGAGGGAAGCCATTTAACTGTGCAACAATAGGGGATTGACTAAGTTATGGAACATGGTAACACACAGTCCATTAAAATAGAAGGAAATCATTTATGATATGTTAGGTGACAGAAGCAGATTACAAAACAGTATGTACAGTATGATATCACTGTAAAAAAAAAAGTAAATGTATATACATGGAAATATACTAGAAGTTGGGCTATGGGAGCTGTAATTTTTTTCTTTGTTCTTTTCTATAGTTCCCAAGGTCCCTGGGTACAGTTTGCTCTCAGCTACTAACCCAAGGGTTGGAGGTTCAAATCCACCCAGTGGTGCCATGGAAGAAAGGCCTGGCAGTCTGCTTCTGTAAGATCACAGCCATTGAACACCCTATGTGGCACAGTTCTGCTCTGAAATAGATGGAATTGCTGAGTCAGAATTGACTCAATAACAATGGATTTTATTGTTTCCAAATTTTCTACAATAAGCATGCATTCCTTTTGTAATTAGAGTATCAATAACTTTTAAAAGTTACATTTAGCCTTTAACAAGAGTGTCAGCCCATCCGTTGAAGCTTTGAAGCCAGGCATTGATTTCTCCTTAAAACTTTTAGCTATGAAAATTCTCGATGGCACCTTCTTCCAGTATAAGGCTGTTTTGTCCATGTTGAAAATCCGTTCAGAGTGGCCCCCTTCACTGACTGTCTTACGTTGAAAATCCGTTCATAGCGGGCCCCTACGCTGACTGTCTTACGTTGAAAATCCGTTCAGAGCGGGCCCCTTCGCTGACTGTCTTACGTTGAAAATCCGTTCAGAGTGGTCCCTTCGCTGACTGTCTCAGCTAGACCTTCTGGGCAACCTGCTGCAGCTTCTCCGTCAGCACTTGCTGCTTCACCTTGCACTTTGATGTTATGGAGACGGCTTCTTTCCTTAAACCTCATGAATCAACCTATGCTGTCTTCCAGCTTCTCTGCAGCTTCTTCACCTCTCTTAGCCTTCATGGAATTGAAGAAAGTTGAGGCCTTGCTTGGATTAGGTTTTCACTTAAGGATTGTTGTGTCTGGTTTGATCTCCCCAGACCACTGAACTTTCTCCGTATCAGCAATAAGTCTGCTTCGGTTTCTTATCATTCGTGTGTTAGTGGAGTAAGTAGCGCTTTTAATTTCCTTCAAGAGCTTTTCCTTTGTATTCACAACCTGGCTACCTGGCTCAAGAGGCCTGACTTTTGGTCTGTCTTGGCTTTAGACTTGCCTTCCTCACTAAACTTAATCATCTCTGGCTTTTGATTTAAAGTGAGAGACGTGCAATTCTTCCTTTGACTTGAGCACTTAGAGGCCACTGTAGGGTTATTAATTGGCTTAGTTTCAATATTGTGTCTCAAGGGATAAGGAGGCCCAAGGAGAGGGAGAGAGACGGGAACAACTGGTTGGTGAAGCAGTGAGAACACACACAACATTTATCGATTAAGTTCACTGTCTTATGTGGGCACAGTTTGTGGCTCCCCAAAACAATTACAGTGGTAGCAGCAAAGATCACAGATCACCATAACAGATGTAATAATAATGAAACAGTTTGAAATATTGTGAGAATTACCAAAATGTGACAAAGAGACACGAAGCAAGCACATGCTATTGGAAAAATGGCGCCAGTAGACTTGCACGATGCAGGGTTGCTACAAACCTTCAATTTGTAAAAAACACAAATATCTGTGAAGCACGATAAAAAATGAGGCATGCCTGTATTGCCCTGAGATAATCTTTAAACCTCAAATCAAAAATATTCCCTGAAGTCTTAAAACCAAGCAATAGTTTAGCTTAACTAGTAAAAAAAAGATCTGCCTTGAGCATTATGTTGTTTTTACTATATGGGATCAAATCGTCAACAGCAACTCAAAAGATTAGATAGGAACCTTAGGGGCAGGGAGTTTATGTTAATGAGAAAGGAACAACTCAGAAAAGAAGGGTGAGCATGTTGCATAACTCGAATATGATCGGCATCACTACACTGAACGTGTGGAAACAGTTTAAAAATGTGCTGTTTCAAAGAGTCGTGTTATACTACTAAATTAAAAGAGAGAGTTGTGAATTGAGCTACAGACCTTTATAGATCTTTTAGCCCTTCTTTTGGGTAGCAGACTGATTGTTGGTAAACACTGGAATCATCATCTCAGTATTTTGACCATGCTGAAAAAAATGACCTGGGAATCAAGAAAATTTGTGGAATTTGATATATGATAGCAAAAAAAAAAAAAAACCACCTGGGGGAAAAAACAGACCCAAAAGATTGCTGTGTGAGTGTCTGGTCTAACCAGTCTTACTTTAATAGAATTTAGAGGGTATTAAAAAACAAAAAACAAAAAAACACGTTGTGGTCACTGACTCTTATTTTTAAGGGAAGAAATTCAAGTCCAAATCAATGATTTTTGCCTCCTAGCTGGAAAGCACTCTCTGGAAATAGCATGCAGGGAATCAATGCTGGAAATAAGTAATTTCTTTCAAGCACGCACACAGCAAAATACAAGACTCAAGCTGTCTTCTAGAATAGAGTGGAGAGAAGGGCTGCAGAGACCCTGGTTTATGCCTAAGGCTCTGCAAGGGCCAAGGAAGTTTGGGGAGGCTGCCTCACACTGTGCCCACCAAACATGCCCTGAAATACCCTATGGGCGATTTGTTTTCTTTAGCTATCAATTCCAGATAAGCAGGATTTCACCTTTGGGGATAAAGAAACTATTTTTGATATCTAACACCAGTGAAGGAAATGGCTTTCTTTGATTGTCTGGGTGATGAGAGGCCTATTTAAGAGCTTGCCTGCCTTTTATGATATGAAAAAGACTTGTGGATGCTTTAGGGTATTCTCTTTTCTATCCTTTTTGATGAGGTATAGATTTCAGGAGTGAACTTCAAAAAAGTTCTAGGCACTTTACTTTTTACTCGAGATCTTAAAGATCCATTCACGTATTCAATCACCCTTACTATGAATTAGTTTAATTTGACAAAGGTCTACTAGACTTTTACTATATCCAAGAGGAAACCCTAGTGGCGTAGTGGTTAAGTGCTATGGCTGCTAACCAAGAGGTCAGCAATTCGAATCTGCCAGGCACTCCTTGGAAACTCTATGGGGCAGTTCTACTCTGTCCTATAGGGTTGCTCTGAGTCAGAATTGACTCAATGGCAACAGGTTTGATTTTTTTGTTTTTTTTTTTTATATATACAAGTAATTTTGCTAAGCAGTGAGAATGGTAATAATATCTAATATTATTTAGCATTTACTTTGTGTCAGGTGGCACACCGATTCAAGGTCTGGGCTGCTAAAAAAGGGCTGGCAGTTCGAATCCACCACCCGCTTCTTGGAAACCCTATGGGACAGTTCTACTCTGTTCTATAGGGTCACTATGAATCAGAATGGGCTCTGTGGCAAAGGGTTTGTTTTTTTGTTTTTGTTTTTGTACGTGCCAGGTACTGTTCTAAGTACCTGTCCACATGTAACCAGCGTGTTCAACAAGCAAGAGTTGTAGGTTGTGATAAATAATTTTACTTTTGTCTCCTTTACGTTCTATTAATGGCACAAGTTCCTCCATGCTCCTAAGTGAAAACTTAGACAAGCCCCACGAATTCTCTGGTTTCTCTGAGGTTACACTGTCTCAATTTAATAAGTGGAATGTCCAATCTAAGTCATAGTAAAAATTTCTTATCTTAATTTAAAGTTGAGGCTTTTCCCTTCCCCAGCTGAGGCTTTCTGTAGACAGGAAGTGGCTAGATGCTTCTCTCCCCCTCCTGCCCCTGTATTTTTACCCCACCTCCTCAAGCTGGCTTACTATGGCTTCTGCCCCTTCTGCAGGTGGGAGGGGGAGGTAAAGGGACTAGACAAGATCTTACCCCATGTCACCTTTGTAACTTGGATTGGTGCTCTCTGGACCCAGGTTTTGTGGGTTCTTTGGAAATTCCCACAATTGCTGGGAATCTATCACAAATAGAACCCTAAATATGGCCAAAGGCATCTCTATTCCAGCTCTTGGCTTCGTCTTTGGTTACTGGCAATCCATAGTCTACCTCCAGCTTTTTCTGCTGGTGTCCTTTTGCCCTGCCATACAGCCATTGACAGGACCCAGATCCACCCAATGCCAGCTCTCTCCCACATCCTTTGCCCAACAAATGCTAGGATCAGCAATATAGCAGAAATTTCTTCACTCTTATCCTTAAGAGCTTGGCTGCTAACTAAAAAGTCAGTGGTTTGAATCCACCAGCTGCTCCTTGAAAACCCTATGGGGCAGTTCTTCTCTGTGCTGTAGGGGTGCTATGAGTTGAAATAGACTCAACAATGGGTTTGGTTTGGTTTTTTGGTTACCCTTATGGCAGCCATTGTGACCATCACTTAAGTTTTAAGTTTTCCAGGCAGGAGTCTGACCAACGTACTGTGTCTGTGTCATGTGAGAAATTACCTTGATGCCGAGGTAGCCTCTAATACATTACCAGGCAAGCTATCCCAGAGGTCACAGACTAGAATGACTCACAGACCAAATTGAGATGCTCAAAACACATGGCTTATTGAATTAGTTTAAAACACAGTGAAAAACATGGTTAAAGAGATGGGGGAGATTTATCACACTCAGCAGAGTGGAAGGACTACACTATGTGAATCCTTTGTTATTCAATGTTAATTTGTTCATTCATTCCCCTTCATATTCTCTCTCTCTCTCTCTGTCCCTGTCTCTCTCTCCGCTACGTCAGCCTTCCACTGAGAACCAGATTTAAGGATGAGCAAGTGAGCAATGGGGCTCACAGATAGAAGGTCAGAAGACACTGCAGTCAACGTGCACACTCTATAGAAAGGCACATGGGCCTGGCCAATAGCTGTAGCTTGCCAAGTAGCCTGTTGAGCAACAGTGGATTTTATATGAATCTCTTGAGCAGGGCACCAAAAAGCAAACCAAACTCATTGCTGTCAAGTCAGTTTCCATTCATGGCGACCCCACGTGTTACAGAGTAGAGCTGAGTTCCATAGCATTTTCCTGGCTATAATATTCATGGAAGCATATCACCAGGACTTTATTTTGTGTCTCTGATGCGTGAATTCAAACTACCAACTTTTAATAGTTGAAGTTATTAGTTGAGTGCAAACCATTTGTGCTACCCAGGGACTGTGGACAGAGCACAGTGGGTCCGTAGTGGGACCATAACGGTTATCACCAGTGGATAGCCAATTTAGGAATAACATAACTGTCAGTCTGGAGGTGGCATGATCCATTACCTTGTGATTTGGTCTTCCCGTCCTTTTCTATCCATAAGAAATGCTATTACTGTTCTGTTTTTTTTTTTTTAATTTATCACAAATCATTTATTCTCTTTAACATGTCTTATGGTTACTAACTTAATATCTTTTGAACATTCACCCTGTTTGTTTTCCTTGTCTTCTATAGCAGAGTTGAGTAGTCTTAAATAATATAACAAGCACATATTACAGTCTTTCTAAAACTTGTTGTTGTGTGCCATCACATCGATTCTGACTCAGTGATCCTATGGGACACAGTAGAATGGCCCACAGGGTTTCTAAGCCTGTAATCTTTATGGAAGCAGATTATCCCATCTTTCTCCTGTAGAGCGGCTGATGGGTTCGGACCACTAACCTTTCAGTTAACAGCTGAGCACTTAACCACTGCACCACCAGAACTTAGGGGGGCATATTCAGCTCCCTGTGTTGCTTCCTTAAAGCCACTGTCTTGACTTGAGGTGAAAGTGGCGAAACCCTCTATCCATTATCCTTAGAGTTGTGAGAGTCATAGAATAATTGTCTCCAAAGAATTCTCTTTAGAAATTCTCCTTTTTTGCACTCTTGAATCCTTCTGTATCTCCATGTAGGGAGGAGCTTAGGAGTTAAGGAACTGATTTCTAGATGCCTACTTTGTAGTTACATCTTGCTCTAGTTCTCCTTTTGAAATATCGTAGCTATTATATCCAGTTACCTCAGTCAAGACTTCCACTTTAACATCTTATTACACATGCATTCTTCCACTGAATCTTCAGAGCAACCTGTGAAGTTGGTACCATTATCATCTCCATTTTACAGATGAGGAAATTGAGGCATAGACAGCTTTAGTAACTTGTTCACAGCTTGCCAGCGGTGGGACTGGGATTGAAACCCAGGCAGTCTGGCTGCAGAGTTTCTGCCATTAAGGAACTTTCCTTCTGCATAAGAATGAGGGTGGTTGTTAAGTGTACAAATGACTAATATAAGACAGAAGAAGGTCAAGTGCCATAAGGGAATCACACACTCAGTACCAATAGAATATGGAGGGGTTAGAACATATACCACCTGGATGGAATTGGAAACAGATTCCTGAGAAGTGGCAGCTGAAATGTATTTCGTAAGACAGTATTTTGACAGGAGCAATAAGAAGCTAGAAATGAAATGAAGGGTATATGATGAGAGTGCATCTGTCATCTTTCAGAAATCCTTTCACTTTCAGCCATATTTCCAAATCATCACATACCTTCAGCCTAATAAGATTCGTGATGGGATTAATTTGATTTGACTGATTATTTTTGGCATTCTGTTTCAATAGCTCATCTTATGAAAGGCAATTGTCATTGACTGATCCTTGTTGTTTATGTTTTAAACCCTAGCCTATAGACTGTGACCTTAGATTTACATGTTCTAATTGGCATCAAGTCTTGCGTAGGATATTTTTCTGCACAAGATATTTTGAATGCTGTGTAGATGAGTGAAATGTTATATTTTAAATCAGTTTTGTTCTTCAGCAGTTAGCTGCAGCATACATTGGTTAAACTGAAGTAAACTTTTTTATTATCGTTCACTGTCAACTCCTACTGTCAGCAAGTTGTTGAAACACAGTAAGGCAGGAGTGGCACACTTGGGTGCCTGCAAAGGCCAGGCAAGTGGGAACTGGCAAACATGGGTGGGGAAAAAAAAAAAAAAAAAACTGTGGAAAATAAAGAGTGCCTTTTCTCTCAAGGAGGACAGAAACTTTTCTGCTCCAGTCGTTTGTCACCTTGTGAGATGCGGTTCCATTTATAACTAGAGCTTCTGATGATTTCAAGAGAAAACCAAAAGCAGAATGATTTTCTAAAATATCCCTGTTTTTAAATGCTATTGATTAATTCAGATATACTGTGATAGCCAAACAAAACATGCATATGGACTGAATACAACTCATAAGCCACCAGTTTGGAACCTTTCCTCTATGATATGCCCACTAGAAGTTTTTAAAATCCCTCACAGATCCAGGCTTAAAGGAACATAATATTAAAAAAGAAGAAAACAGTATGGGTAGAGATGGTGAGAATGGTGACATAATATGAAGATCGTAACCAATGTCATTGAATTGTACATGTAGAAATTGTTGAATGCGTGTGTGTTTTGTTGTGTATATTTTCACCAACAAATAATAAAAAAATTTTTCAAAGGAAACAAAACAAAAAGCACCCAGTCTTTTATTTATGGAAAATTTCAAACATTAAGAAGTATAATAGTATAATGAATCCCCTTAGACCCATTACCCAGCTTAGACAATTATCACCTCATAGCCAGTCTCGTTCTTCCATACCCCACCCACTTTCCCCCATCTCCTTAGATTATATTGAAGCAAATCCCAGATATAGTTTAATCTGTAAATACACTGGCATACATATCTGAAAGAACTTTTTAAAAAAATATCTCAATGACATTTTTCAACCAACAAAAACATTAATAATAATTCCTTGATATTAAATATCCAATGCTCAAAAATCTCCTGATTATCAGAAAATTTTTTTTTTGTATTTTTCTTTTTTGAAATGAGGATTGAAATTTATTGCAGTTATTTGGTATGTCTTGAAAAATCTTCAAACCTACAGATGAACATAACATTTTAATAAAAGTTAAAAATGTTTGGTAAAGAAGAGAAAACCAACAAAACTTCGTGTCCATGTGAAAAAATTCAGTGTTCTGGTGATTTGGTGAATCATACTGTGATATATTTTCTGAAATACAGGAAAATACTGAATAACAGGTAGGTACTCTTTTCATCACTCTATTACCAGAATACTTTTGAAACAGTAATATTTTTTAATGGAGCCATGGTGGTACAGTGGTTAAGCACTTGGCTACTAACCAAAAGGTTGACAGTTTGAACACACCAGCCACTCCATGGGAGAAAGACGCAGCAGTCGGCTTCCATAAAGATTACAACCTTTTTTATTTTTTTAAATAAAAAAAGTTCATAAAAAAAATTTTTTTTAAGACAGTGGCAAAAATGGCAGAGCAAAGGCATCCAAAAAATTCTTTCCTTCGTAAAAGCAACATGAAAACTGGCAAAAAATGTCAGAATCAACTTTTTCAGAAACCTAGAAATAAACCAGAGACTTGCAGCAATCCGGAGCACGTTTATTCAAGAAAACTGACTGCATCTTGATAAGGACAGTGATTTTGTGGTGTTTTAACTTACCCTGTTCCCATTCCTCCCTCTCTAGGTCTGCAGGAGCCTTGAAACCAACAGCCCTGCAGTCACCAGAGGGGACAGAATGGGGTTGGAGCTACTGCAAAGACTTATTCCCCACCCCCCCCCCCATATTATTATTAGACCTGTGTGGTTATTTCCTGGAAGACTCTACTTGTAGGGCTGTATTTATTTGATTTGTCTTGGAGCTTACCCAGAGTGGGAAAGACTTTTCTCTGGGATGTTTGTAAAAAACAATTGCAGGCAATTGATTAGCTTTTTGGCAGCTTGAGTTGGTGTATAACAGTTGAGACAAACAATAGGCTAACCAAAAAACTTAAAAGAAAAAGCTGGAAATGAGATGTCCATTGGGACTTTGGAAAGCTCCAACATATTCTTCAGAATCTAGAAGACCACCTGCATGAGTAGGGCTGTGTGAATGCCCAGGGCTGTTTGCATGCTCATGAAAGACCTGAGAAGGCCCTAAGCTCTCACCTCTTCTGGATCTCGAGGCTCTGCACAAGCAGGAAGTGAAGGCTAAGACAGAATTGTCAGCTGCCTGACTGAGCATTGAAGGCATGCTGCGACATGCACACAGCCCTTCAGCTAAAACTGGGAGACTTATCGGTTCCATGCGTTAAAGGAAATCCTCTGTCCGGTCATTAGGTGACCAGTAAGCTAAGCAGAGACTTCAGCAGCTACACATGACAAAGATTACAGACTTAACAGAATCAGTTCAGAAAACAAATAACAACCCCAGGTTGGAGGGGAGAATCATATTTCCAGAATTCCACTTTATGTTATTGAAAGTGTTCCATTTCAACAAAAAACTATGACCCATGGAGGGGGAAAAACAACAACAATCAAAAGAAACTGCCCCTGAGGAAGTCCAGCTAGACAAAGACTTTAAATCATATAAAATTAAATATGTTTAAAGACCTAAGAGAAACAATATCTAAATAACTAAAAGTATCAGTATGGTATCTCACCAAATAGAGAATATTAATGAAGAGATAGAAATTATTTTAAAAGAACCAAGTAGAAATTTAGAAGTTGAAAAGTAAAATAACTGAAATGAAAAATTCACCAGAGAGACTCAACAGCAAATTTGAGCAAGCAGAAGAAATAATCAGTAGATTTGAAAATAGATCAGTTGAGATTATCAGCCTGAGGAACAGAAAGTTAAAAGAATGAAGAAAAACTAACAGAGCTTCATAGACATGTGGGACACCATCAAGCATACCAACATACACATAATGAGAGTCCCAGAAAGATTGGCAAGAAAGGCAAAAAAGAATATTTGATGAAATAATGGCACCAAACTCCCCACATTTGAAGAAAACATTTAATCTACACATTCAATGATTAGACAAACTCCAAGAAGGGTAAAATCAAAGAGATCCAAACATAGATACATAGTAATCAAACTCTGTGTTGAAAGACAAAGACAGAATTTTGAAAGCAGCAGAGAGAAGCAACTTATCCTGTACAAGCAATTTTCAACGACATTAACACCTGACTTCTCATGAGAAACCATGGAGACCAGAAGGCAGTGGGATGCCATATTCAAAGTGTTGAAAGAAAAAGATTGAATTATATATCCAGCAAAAACTATCCTTAAAAAAAGAAGAAATAAAGACATTCTTAGGTAAACAAAAACTGAGAGAATTCCTTGCTAGAAAATCTGCCTTACAAGAAATACTGAAGGGAGTTCTTTAGGCTGAAATGAAAGGACACTAGGTAATAATTTGAATCCACATGTAGAAATAAAGAGTACTGGTGTATTTGTTTCCTAGGGCTGCTGTAACAAATTGTCAGAAACTAGGTGACTTAACAGAAATTTACTCTCTCAAAGTTCTGGAGGCTAGAAATACAAAAGGACCACACTACCTCTGGGGGCTTTAGGGGAGAATCAGCTTCTGGTGGCTGCCACAGTGTTCCTGGGCTTGTAGCTGCAACACTTCAAATTCTGCCGTTGTCTTCACATCTCCTTTTCTTCTCTGTCTTCTCTTATAAGGACATTTGTCATTGGATTTGTGGCCCACTCAGATAATCCAAGATGATGTCCTCTTAAGGTCCTTAAGTTACTTACACTTGCAGAGAGTCTTCTTCCAAATATGGTAACATTTATAGGTTCTAGGAATTAGGAAGTGGAGATATATTTTTGGGGGCCACCATTCAGCCATTTATCATTCAGCCAGTCACCATTCAGAAAGTGAAGAGAACTTGAAGAGGACTTGAAGCACTTACTGATGAAGATCAAAGACCACAGCCTTCAGTATGGATTACAACTCAGCATAAAACAAAAATTGGACCAATAAGCAACATCATGATAAACGGAGAAAAGATCGAAGTTGTCAAGGATTTCATTTTACTTGGATCTACAGTCAACACCCATGAAAACAAGAGTCAAGAAATCAAAAGATGCATTGGGCAAATCTGCTGCGAAGAATCTCTTTAAAAGTATTGAAAAGCAAAGATGTCACCTTGAAGACTAAGGTGCGCTTGACCCAAGCCATTGGTATTTTCAATCCCATATGCATGTGAAAGCTGGACAATGAATAAGGAAAACTGAAGAATCTGGATTGTGGTGTTGGTGAAGAATATTGAATGTACCATGGACTGCCAAAAGAATGAACAGATCTGTCTCTGAAGGCGTACAACTGGAATGCTCCTTAGAAGCAAGGATGGCAAGACTGCGTCTTACATACTTTGGACACGTTGTCAGGAGGGATCAGTCCCTGGCAAAGGGCATTGTGCTTGGTAAAGTACAGGGTCAGTGGAAAAGAGGAAGACCCTCAATGAGATAGATTGACACAGTGGCTGCAACAATGGGCTCAAGCATTAAGATTGTGAGCATGGTGCAGGACTGGGCAGTGTTTCATTCTGTCAAACATAGGGTCACTATGAGTCAGAACCAACTCGATGGCACTTAACAACAATAACAGTTCAGCCCAGTATAAATGGTAAAGATAACTGCATGAGTAAATATAAAAGACATTATAAATGTATTTTTGTTTGTAACTCTTTTATCTGATTTAAAAGACAACTGCATTGAGCAATAATTGTAAAATCTGTATTGGTGGGCAAACCATGTATAAAGATATAATTTATATGACAAAACAGCACAAGGAGTGGTGAAACAACTATATAAGCACCATTTTTATATACTATTGAAATTAAGTTGGTATCAATCCAGTCTGTGTTATTAAAAGCTAAAATGTTGCACAGTAGCAAAAAAGTGGAAACAACCTAGATTCCCATCGACAGATGAGTGGATAAACAAACTATGGTACGTACACACAATGGAGTACTATGCAATGATAAAGAACAAGGATGCATCTGCAAAGCATCTTACAACATGGATGAATCTGAAGGGCATTATGCTGAGTGAAATAAGTCAATCACAAAAGGACAAATATTGTATGAGACCACTACTATAAAAACTAATGAAAAGGTTTACATACAAAAAGAAACAATCTTTGGTTACCGGGGGTGGGGGGATGGAAAAACACTAAATAGGCAATAGATAAGTGGTAACTTTGGTCAAGGGTAAGACAGTACACAGTACTGGGGAAGACAGCACAACTTGTACAAGGCAAGGTCATGGACGTTCCTTAGACACATCCCAACTCCCTGAGGGAACAAATTGCTGGGCTGAGGGCTGTGGTGATCATGGTCTCAGGGAATATCTAGCTCAACTGGCATAACATAGTTTATAAAGAAAATGTTCTACAATCTACTTTGGTGAGTAGCATCTGGGGTCTTAAAAGCCTGTGAGTGGCCATCAAGGATACTCCACTGGTCTCGCCCCTTTGGGAGCAAGGAAGAATGAAGAAAGCTAAAGATACAAATGAAAGATTAGTCCAAAAGACTAATGGACTGCATCTACCATAGCCTCCACCAAACTGAGTCCAGTACAACTAGATGTTGCCTGGCTACCACTGCTGAAGGCTCTGACAGGGATCACAATAGAGGGTCCCAGCCAGAGCTGGAGAAAAATGTGGAACAAAATTCCAACTCAGAAAGAAAGACCAGACTTGCTGGCCTGACAGAGACTGGAGAAACCCTGAGAGCATGGGCCCTGGACACCCTATCAACTCAGTAATGAAGTCACTCCTGAGGTTCACTTTTCAGCCTAAGATTGGACAGGCCCATAAAACAAAACAAGACCAAAGGGTCACACTAGTCCAGGGGCAAGGACTACAAGGCAGGAGGAAGTAGGAAAGGTTGTAACAGTAAATCCAATGTGGAGAAGGGAGAGTGTTGACACGTCGTGGGGTTGTTAACCAGTTTCATAAAACAATATATGTAGCATTTAATGAGAAGTTAGTTCTGTAAACCTTCATCTAAAGTACAATAAAACGCTAAAATGTTAATTTTAATCCCAAGAGCAGCCATGAAGAAAATAAGTTTAAAAAAAAAAAGACAAACTAATTTACATAATATACTAAAAAATATCTATTTAACAAAAAGAAGTCAGTAATTGGGGACTACAGGAATAAAAATGACGTAAGACATAGAGAAAACAAATAGGAAAAGTGTCAATATAAATCCTGCTTTTGTAATTACATTAAGTGTAGATGGATAAACACTCCAATTAAAAGGCAGAAATTGGCAGCATGAATAAAAAAACATGGTCCAGTATACGCTGCTGTGACAATTTTAACATATCAGCTTGTCTAGGCTGTGGTTACCAGTGGTTTGGCCAAACACTAGTTGCTGCTCTGTAATGTAGTGTAGGGAACCCTGGCAGTTAGTGGTTAAGTGCTATAGCTGTTAACCAAGAGGTCAGCAGTTCAAATCCACCAGGCGCTCCTTGGAAACTCTACAGGGCAGTTCTACTCTGTCCTATAGGGTCACTATGAGTTGGAATCGACTCGACAGCAGTGGTTTTTTTTTTTTTTTTTTTAATGTAGTGTAGTGTAATATAATATAATCCCTTTCCATAACCTAGTCTAATATAACTCATTGCTGTCAAGTCAATTCTGACTCATAGTGACCCAATAGGACAGAGCAGAACTGCCCCATAGAGTTTCCAAGGAGTGGCCGGTGGATTCGAACTGCTGACCTTTTCATTGGCAGCCATAGCTCTTAACCACTGTACCACCAGGGCGCCAATCTAATATTGTATATTAAATTAATCAGTTGAAAAGGGAGTTTCCTTAGGATGTCTTCTGCCTCCAGAGTTGTTAATGGATATTTTGGCGGAACTATGGCTCTTTTTGCTCTGCACTCTTTCCATCACCTGACCTGTGGATTTTGGGATGCAATCCTGCAAGAGTCTCCAGCCTGCTGCCTGACCGATGGCTTTCGGACTTGCCAGCTCCCAGAATCATGTGAACCAATTAATTCCTTGAAGCAAGTCAATCTCCCTTTCTGTTTCTCTCTACATATATATCTGAAATATATTTTTGTTTTTCTACAGATCCCTAAGACAGCTGCCTATAAGAGATACACTTTAGATTTAAAGATAAATAAGTTTAAAGTAAAAGGATAGAAAAAGATGTACCATACAAACAAAAGAGAGCTGGGGTGGCTATACTAATATCAGACACAATAGAATTTAAAGTAAAAATTTGTTACTAGAGACAAAAAAGGACTTTTTATAATGATAAAAATGTCAACCCACAAAAAGAGATAACAATTATCAACATATCTATGAGTCGGAATCAACTCAGTGGCATACAACAACATGTGTCTAACAACAGATTCCCAAAATATATGAAGTAAAAACTGGCAGAACTGAGCGAAAAATTGGCATTTCAACAATAATAACTGAAGATGCCATTGTCGTTAATGGCTAGAAAAACTAGACAGAAAATCAGCAAGGGAATGGAAGACTTGAATAACACTACAAACCAAATAGACCTAATGGATATCTTTCCTTTTCTTTTTCGTTTTTCTCCAGCTCTGTCCCAGTGCTTCTATTGTGATTCCTGTCAGAGTGGTCAGTGGTGGTAGCCTGGCACCATCTTTTTGTACTGGACTCAGTCTGGTGGAGGCTGTGGTGGTTGTGGTCCATTAGTCCTTTGGACTAATCTTTCCCTGTGTCTTTGGTTTTCTTTATTCTCCCTTGCTCCAGATGGGGTAAGACCAGCGAACTATCTTAGATGGCCGCTCACAGGCTTTTAAGACCACAGACGCTACTCACCAAAGTAGAATGTAGAACATTTTCTTTATAAACTATGTTCTGCCAGTTGAGCTAGATGTTCCCCAAGCTAACGGATATCTAGAACACATCACCCAACAGCAGAATACACATTGTTCTCAAGTGCACGTAGGACATTCTCCCAAAATCCAAACCCATTGCTATCACGTGGGTTCCACATTCTACAGGAAAGATATATATTACATCATAAAATAAGTCTTAATACATTTAAAAGATTGAAATTATACAAAGTATGTTTTCTGACCGCAATGGAACTAGAAATGAATAACAAAGAAATTTGGGAAATTCATAAATACATGGAATTTAAACAACACATTTCTAAATACCAGTAAGTCAAAGAAGATATCACAAAGGAAAAAATATTTTTGAGGTGAGTGAAAGTGAAAACACAACATACCAAAACTTATCAAATTCAGTGAGTGCAATGCTTTGAGGAAAATTTATAGCTCCAATTCCCTGCATTAAAAAATAAGAAAGGTCTCAAATCACCTAACCTTCCACCTTAAGAAACTGTAAAAAGAAGTGCAAACTAAGCTCAAAGCAAGCAGAAAGAAGGAAACAAAATTTATCATGGAAATAAATGAAATAGAGGATACAAAAACAATAGGGAAACTCAATGAAGCCAAAAGCTGGTTCTTTAAAAGATCAACTAAATTGACAAGTCTTTAGCTAGACTAACTACCAACAAAGTAATAGAGAAGACTCAAATTATTAAAATCAGGAATGAAAGAGGAGACGTTAATACCAACCTTACAGAAATAAAAAGGATTATAAGGAGATACTATGAACAATTGTATGCCAACAAATTAAATACCCTAAATAAAATAGACAAGTTCCTAGAAGCACACAAACTACCGAAACTGGCTTAAGAAGAAATAAAAAACCTGAATAGACATATAAAAAGGAGAGACATCAAAATAGTAATAAAATATATTCCCTACAAATAAAGAGTCCAGATCCAGATGACTTCACTGTTGAATTCTACCAAATGTTTAAACAAGATATTCTACCAATCCTTCACAAACTTGTCCAAATAGGAGAGGGGGAATACTTCACAACTCATTATATGAGGCCAATTCTACCCTAATGCCCAAAACTGATTAAGATATCAAAGTAAAATGAAATTAAGGACCAATATTCCTGATAGATTCAGAACACAGATTCAGAAATTCTAAAATAACAACAAAAAACACTAACAAACTGAATCCAGCAGCGTATAAAAAGGATTATAATCCATGACCAATTGAGATTTATCTTAAAATACAAGCCTGGTTTGATATCTAAAATCAATCAACGTAATACACCATATCAATGGGTACAGGACAAAAAAGCATGATTCTGTAAATAGGTACAGAAAATGCATTTGACAAAAGGTGCATCCAAAACCCTTTCTTTTTTAAAAAAAAATAATTTTTATTGTGCTTTAAGTGAAAGTTTACAAATCAAGTCAGTCTGTCACATATAAGCTTATATACACCTTACTCCATACTCCTACTTACTCTCCCCCAAATGAGTCAGCCCGCTCCCTCCTTCCAGTCTCTCCTTTCATGACGATTTTGCCAGTTTCTAACCCTCTCTATCCTCCTATCTCCCCTCCAGACAGGAGATGCCAACACAGTCTCAAGTGTCCACCTGATACAAGTAGGTCACTCTTCATCAGCATCTCTCTCCAATACATTGTCCAGTCCCTTCCATGTCTGAGGAGTTGTCTGTCTTCAGGAATGGTTCCTGTCCTGGGCCAACAGAAGGTTTGGGGACCATGACCGCCGGGATTCTTCTAGTCGCAGTCAGATCATTAAGTCTGGTCTTTTTATGAGAATTTGGGGTCTGAATCCCACTGTTCTGCTCCCTCAGGGGCTCTCTGTTGTGCTCCCTGTCAGGGCAGTCATCGGTTGTGGCCAGGCACCATCTAGTTCTTCTGGTCTCAGGATGATGTAAGTCTCTGGTTCATGTGGCCCTTTCCGTCTCTGGGGCTCTTAGTTATCGTGTGGCCTTGGCCAACACCCTTTCTTGATTAAACAAAAACAAACTAGGAATAGAAGGAAAATTCTGCAACTTGATAAAGGTTAAATACTTAATAGTGAAAGACTGAATGCTTTCCTTCTAAGATCATAAACAAGACAAGGATTAATTTTCACCAACCCTTTTTGGTATCGTGCTGGATGTTCTAGCCAGGGAAGTTAGGAAGAAAAATAAATAAAAACCATACCAAAACCAAACGAAACCCACTGTTGTCGAGCCGATTCCGACTCAAAGCAGTCCTATAGGACAGAGTAGAACTGCCCCATAGAGTTTCCAAGGAGCGCCTGGTGGATTCAAACTGCTGACCTCTTGGTTAGCAGCCACTATGCCACGAGGTTTCCTAAAACCGTACAGATTGTAAAAAAAAATAAAAGATTTAAAACAATATTTGCAGATGACATGATCTTGTATATAGAAAATACTAAGGAGTGCACACACACACACAAAAATATTAGAGCTAATAAATGAGTTCAGCAAGGTTGCAAGATCAATATACAGAAATCTGTTGTAATTGTATACACTAGCAATGAACAATCCAAAAATGAAATTAAGAAAACAATCCTATTTATGATAGCATCAAAAAGAATAAAACATTTAGAAATAAACTTAACAAAAGAAGTACAAGACTTATGCAACAAAAACTGTAAAACATCCTTGAAATAAAGATGTAAACAAATGGAAAGATATCTTGTGTTCATGGATTGGAAGACTTAATACTATTAAGATGGAAATACTATCCACATTGATTTACAGATTCAATACAATTTATAGCAGTTGTTTTTTTTTTTTTTCTGAAGTTGACAAGCTGATCCTAATATATGAAAATTCAAAAGACCCAGAATAGCCAAAACAGTCTTGAAAAAGAAGAATAAATTTGAATGATTCACACTTCCCAATTTAAAAACTTCCTACAAAGCAGCAGTAAACAAGGTAGTGTAGCACTGGCATAAGTATAGACATACAGATCAATGGAATGGAGTTGAGATTCCAGAAATAAACCCATATAACTATGGTCAAGTGACAAGGATGCCACGACAATTCAATGCGGGAAAGAACAGTGTTTTCAACAAATGATGCTGGATATCTTCATGCAAAAGAATGAAGTTTGACCCCTTACCTCACACCACATACAAAAATGAACTTAATGTGGATCAAATACCTAAATATAAGAGATAAAAAAAATATATATAAGAGATAAAAAATATATATATAAGAGATAAAACTATAAAAGTATTAGAAGAAAACGTAGGTTTAAATCTTCATGTCCTTGGTTTTGGCAATGGTTTCTTAGATGTGATACCTGAAGGTAAATTGAAATAGGTGAATTGGACTTTATCAAAATTAAAAACTTTTTACATCAAAGGACACTTAAGACTGTAAAAAGCCAACCCAAGAAATTGGGGAACATTTTTGCAAATCCTATATCTATGTATATCTATATTTGTATGTATACCTCTTTATCTTTCTCTGTAAATAAAGAACTCTTACAATTCAACAATAAGAAAAGTAACCCAATTTAAAAAATCAGCAAAGAATCTAGGCATTTCTCCAAAGAAGATATACAAATGGCTAATAAGCACACAAAAAATGCTGAACATTGTTAGTCATTAGGGGAATTCCACTCAAAACCATAATGAGATACTGCCTCACACCCAGGACATAAGTGTTAACAAGGATGTGGAGAAATTAGAACCCTTATACACTGCTGGTGACAATGTAAAATGGTGCAGCTACTTTGGAAAACAATCTGGAAGTTCTTCAAATGGTTAAACATAAAGTTACCATATGACCCAGCAATTCCACTCCTAGGTATATACCCAAGAGAATTGAAAACACTTGTTCACACAAAAACTTCTATAGAAATATTCATAGCAGCATTATTCAGAATAATAAAAAAGCAGAAACAACACAAATGTTCATCAGCTGATGAATAGATAAAAAAAAAAAATGGGTTTATCCATACAATAGAATGTCATGTGGCCATAAAAGGGAATGAAGTACTCATACATGCTACAACATGCAAACCTTGAAAACATTATGCTAAGTGAAAGAAGCCAGACACAAAAGCCCACTTATTGTAAGATTCCATTAATATGAAATGCCCAGAAAGTAGATTAGTGGTTGCTATGTGCTGGAGGGGAAAGAGGACAGGGAGTGACTTCTAATGAGTACAAGGTTTCTTTATGGGGTGGTGAAAATGTTCTGGAATTCGATAGTAGTGATGGTTGTACAACCTTCTGAATACAGTACACTAAAAACCACTGAATTATACGCTTTTAAAGGGATGAATTTTATGCCACATGACTTATGTCTCAATTTTTTTTTAGGTAATACATTAAAGATGCTATTATACAAGGACACAAAAGTCTTGCCAAGGCAGGGGAATTCCTTCTTGACTCCTTAGGCAGCTTTTGTAGATTATGAATAGGATTTGCCTAATCACATGCAGTGATTAAGAGAACTTGGAGCCCTCGTGGCACAGTGGTTAAGAGCTCAGCTGATAACCAAAAGGTCAACAGTTTGAATCCATCAGCCACTCCTTGGAAACCCTATGGGGCAGTTGTACTCTGTCCTATAGGGTCGCTGTGAGTCGAAATCGACTCGACACAATGGATTTGGTTTGGTAAGAGTACTAAATCGTATGTTGCAGACCTGTATTATTCTGCTTTCATATTAGACTGGGATGCAGAAGAAATTCCAGTTTTTTTTTTTAACAGTAAAGATCATCGAAGAATATTTGTATAAATCTAATGAATCAGGTACACGGATCAGGTTAATTTTCTTGCTGTGATTCAGATGTGTAAAGTAAAGATTCTATGGCTGAAATGCAAAATAAAAAGTAACACATTAACTAGAAATTTTGAAAAGTACAAGAAGTATATGTTATTGCATACCATGGCAACATGGCATGGGCAAGCTTATCGTTTACTATTAAGGCCATGTCTAGTAAACCACTGAATAAAACTCAGTTAAGTAGTCTCTCCCTTCCTCTCTCCTTGCCTCCTTTCTTTTCTTGATGGCTAATGGCCAGAAACTCCTTTGTGACCAATTTTATTGCAGGTTTTTATTTTCTTTGGTAGACCAGCTTCAGTTCGTGGCTTAAGTGGCTCAATGCTTCATCAATGGGGGTTAAGAGAACAAAATGTAGCTCTCATCTGGTCTCATCTGATTGACTTGGTAGAAGAAGTTTTGGTGATTCACGGTCATATTTAACCTTCAAGTGGTGTTGCATTCATCATCAAAAAGAACATTTCAAGATCTATCCTGAAGTACAACGCTGTCAGTGATAGGACAATATCCATATGCCTACAAGGAAGACCGGTTAATAGGACCGTTATTTAAATTTACGCACCAACCACTAAGGCCAAAGATGAAGAAATTGAAGATTTTGATCAGCTTCTGCAGCCTGGAATTGATCGAACATGCAATCAGGGTGCATTGATAATTACTGGTGATTGGAATGCGAAGGTTGGAAAAGAAGAAGGATTGGCAGTTGGAAAATATGGCCTTGGTGATGGAAACAATACCAGAGATCGAATGGTAGAATTTTGCAAGACCAATGACTTCTTCATTGCAAATACCTTTTTTCACCAACATAAATGGCAGCTATACACATAGACCTTGCCAGATGGAATACACAGGAATCAAATCTACATCTGTGGAGAGAGACAATGGAGAAACTCAACATCATCAGTCAGAACAAGCCCAGGGGCCAACTGCAGAACAGACCGTCAATTGCTCATGTACAAGTTCAAGTTGAAACTGAAAAAATCGGAGCAAGTCCATGAGAGCCAAAATATGACCTTAAGTATATCCCACATGAATTTAGAGACCATCTCACGAATAGATTTGACCCGTTGAGCACTAATGACCGAAGGACATCATACAAGAAGAAAGTAAGAGGTCATTGAAAAGACAGGAAAGAAAGAAAAGACTAAAATGGATGTCAGAGGAGACTCTGTAACTTGCTCTAGAACATCAAGCAGCTAAAGCAAAAGGAAGAAATGATGAAGTAAAAGAACTGAACAGAAGATTTCAAAGGGTGGCTCAGGAAGACAAAGTATTGTAATGACATGTGTAGAGAGCTGGAGATAGAAAACCAAAAGGGAAGAACATGCTCAGCGTTTTTCAGGCTAAAAGAACTTAAGAAAAAATTCAAGCCTCGAGTTGCAATAATGAAGGATTCTATGGGGAAAATATTAAGCGACGCAGGAAGCATCAAAAGAAGATGGAAGGAATACACAGACTCATTATATCAAAAGGAATTATTTGACGTTCAACCATTTCAAGACGTAGCATGTGATCAGGAACCGATAGTACTGAAAGAAGAAGTCCAAGCTGCACTGAAGGCATTGGCGAAACACAAGGCTCCAGGAATTGACGGAATACCAATTGAGATGTTTCAACAAATGGATGCAGTACTGGAAATGCTCACTCATCTATGCCAAGAAATTTGGAAGACAGCTACCTGGGCAACTGACTGGAAGAGATCCATATTTATGCCTATTCCCAAGAAAGGTGATCCAACTGAATGTGGAAATTATAGAACAATATCATTAATACCACACACAAGCAAAATTTTGCTGAAGATCAGTCAAAAGCAGCTGCAGGAGTACATTGACAGGACACTGCCAGAAATTCAGGCCGGTTTCAGAAGAGGATGTGGAACCAGGGATATCATTGCTGATGTCAGATGGATCCTGGCTGAAAGCAGAGAATACCAGAAGGATGTTTACCTGTGTTTTATTGACTATGCAAAGGCATTTGACTGTGTGGATCATAACAAATTCTGGATAACATTGTGAAGAATGGGAATTCCAGAACACTTAAGTGTGCTCATGAGGAACCCGTACATAGATCAAGAGGTGGTTGTTTGGACAGAGCAAGTGGATACTGGGTGGTTTAAAGTGAGGAAAGGTGTGTGTCAGGGTTGTATCCTTTCACCATACCTATTCAATCTGTATGCTGAGCAAATAATCCGAGAACTGGACTATATGAAGAAGAACGGGGCACCAGGGTCGGAGGAAGACTCATTCACAACCTGTGTTGTATAGATGACACAACCTTGCTTGCTGAAAATGAAGAGGACTTGAAGCACTTACAGCCTTCAGTATGGATTACACCTCAGCATAAAACAAAAATCCTTACAACTGGACTAATAAGCAACCTCGTGATAAATGGAGAAAAGATTGGAGTTGTCATGGATTTCATTTTACTTGGATCCACAATCAACAGCCACGGAAGCAGCAGTCAAGAAATCAGAAGACGCATTGCGTTGGGCAAATCTGCTGCAAAGGACCTCTTCAAAGTGTTGAAAGCAAAAATGTCACCTTGAAGACTAAGGTGCACCTGACCCAAGCCATGGAGTTTTCAATCGCATCATATGCGTGTGAAAGCTGAACAATGAGTGAGGAAGACTGAAGAATTGGCCCCTTTGAATTGTGTTGGCGAGGAACATTGAATATACTGTGGACTGCCAAAAGAACAAACAAATCTGCCTTGGAAGAAGTACAACCAGAATGCTCCTTAGAAGCAAGGATGGCAAGACAGCGTCTAACATACTTTGGACACTTTATCAGGAGAGACCACTCCCTGGAGAAGGACATCATGTTTGGTAGAGAGTAGTGAAAAAGAGGAAGACCCTCAATGAGATGAATTGACACAGTGGCTGCAACAATGGGCTCAAGCATAACAATGATTGTGAGCATGGCGCAGAATTGGGCCATGTTTCGTTCTGTGGTACGTAGCATCACTATGAGTCAGAACCAACTCGATAGCACCTGAGAACAATAACCTTTAAGCTGTATGGTATAAAGATTAACAGGACACTGCGTTCAGACTATTCATGTTGTGTCCTAACATTTGGAGACATAAAGTATCTTAGAGTCAGGTGGAACCTGCTTGGTTCTGAGGGATCCAATCACTGTTTAGCAGGTTCATTGTTAAGGTTCTGACAGGATTAAATTCCAGTCAGCACATTTCTTGTGCATCTACTGTGTCTGAAGCATTGTGAGCTAGCCCCAGATTGTGATGATATTGAATCTACTGGTAATTATGTTTATAAAGAGGCTCCAAAGGAAAAAGAGTAAAAGGAAAATTTTGAAGGTCTCATCCTGAACCTATCATTTCACTAAAGAATTTCTAAACTACTTTTATGATTTTTTGAAGGCAGCCAACTCTTTAACAAATCTATAGACGGCTGTAGAACTGTGAATATTTTGTCATTTTTAAAGCTTGCAAGAATTTACAGATTAATTCTATGTCATGAATCTTTTCTTAATGGAGTTCTAACTTCATGCAGTGAGGAAATAAATCTTGCCCTTCCCTCATTTCTTTCCATTATTTAAAATGAGTCCTGTGACGTGATGCTATCAGCTGGGTTTGTACTTTCATGTATCACCCTCAAAAGGAAGCTCACTTTTGATGTTATTCTACTTAGGACTCATCAAAGGTTTCAGGGCATCCGTATTTCATGGTTCTTGACAGAACCACCTGCAACATAGCTGAGGTCTGAAAGCCATCTTCTCCACAGTGTCTCGCAGACTGATTTGTAGGTTGCTGAATGTGGCTAAATTGAAAACTGCTGTATTTGAAATGAAATGGATGTCATCCATCCTTTTAGAATATCAAAAGCTACAGGACAGCTCACAATATACAGTGGCTGCCTACAAAGCCACTGGTAGAGCAGCGGCACGTGTAATCTGCTGAATTTTATTCATACACTTGAGGTATTGGCTATAAAATAATTTCATTTTGAATACAAAAAAAAAAAAAAACCCGTTGCCATTGAGCCAATTCCGACTCATAGAGACCCTATAGGACAGAGTAGAACTGCCCCATAGAGTTTCCAAGGAGCACCTAGCAGATTTGAACTGCTGACGTTTAGGTTAGCAGCCTTAGCACTTAACCACTACGCCACCAGGGTTTCCCCATTTTGAATGCCTCTTTCTATATTTCACAGCCTGTGCCATTGTTTACATAGACAGTGAAAGAGAAGCCTCCCATTTTTTATTAAATTGTGGCCCATCTTGTACTAGATCCTTAGGGTAGAATAGACAGACAGCAGGCCTAGAAGAAATTAGCTGGTTCCTAACTGATGGCAAGACACAGTCAGCTGTGGCAGTGAGCTTTCAAGCCCTGTTTCCAGGCTCTTTGATGTTGAGAGACTTGGAGCTGTAAGCAAGTGAAGTGGGCCTCTGGAGTGTTTGGGTCTCTCTAAGCCTTCTGCATTCCTGAATTAACCCAGAGATCTACTCCGCACCTGTGGAGATGGCGGTGGGTGGGCTTGTCAAGTCTTTCACATGTATAGAGATGATTATCAAAGCTGCTGAGAGCACTTTACTTGTGGGACTTAACGTTTTTATGCAGTGATTAAGAGAACTAAATCTTACGTTGAAATGCTGCTGCTGAAACCAAGCTGCAGGGTGGGGGTGTGGAATCTGCACCCATGCTGTTCTGTGTGCACATGAATGAATAGGACGCTACGACAGAGATGGACCTCCCTCTGGGAGGGGAACAGGATTAGGAGGCAAAAAGGCCAGCATTCACATTCTATTCTATATTCTTCAACATAGTTTGAATTTAAAAAAAGAGAATATTTGTATTATGTAATTTAAAAAATCAATAAAGATAAAAGTACTGAGCAGCAAATAAAAACAAACCCCAAAATACTTGGGTTATTATCACCAAATATTTTGGATTTTCTAATGAGTGAGAGTCGACCTATTAACAGACAAAATTTTCTTTTTTCTCTCCTTCCTGACCCTCATGTGATGTGACACTTTTTAAAGTGCTGTCCCCACAATCCATAAAAAATAACAGCAGCCTGCACTTACTGAGCACTTACTTAATGTGTTGGGCACAGTACTAAGTGTGTTGCAAATATCCTCACCTTTAATTCTCCCCAGAATCCTATAGAGGAAAAAAGAATAAATGTTAGAGAGGTAACCACGTAGGTATCAGATGCACTTAGTTACTGCATCAAATGCATTGTCCTTAGGAATGTGTTGTAAATACTGAACTCTACAAAACGTCATTCAGAGACAGCTCCAAATTATTTTTCAACTGTTTGCTCTTGTTGTCTTGTGCCGTTGAGTTGGTTTTGACTCATAGCAACCCTATAGGACAGAGTAGAACCGCCTCACAGGATTTCCTGGGCTGTCTAATCAAGAGGTCAGCAGTTCAAATTCACCAGACGCTCCTTGGAAACTCAATGGGGGCAGTTCTACTCTGTCCTATAGGGTAGCTATGAGTCAAAATCGACTTGACAGCAGTGGGTTTTTTCGTTCTTTTAATCTTTACTGGAGCAGATTGCCAGGTCTTTTCTTCCACAGAGCAGCTGACAGGTTTGAACCACGAACCTTTCAGTTAGCAGCGAGCACTTAACTGTTGTGCTACCAGGTCTCCTATGTTTGCTCTTATTATGTAAGAATGTAACTGATGTTTGTATAGTAATCTATATCTATTGGATTTACTATCAAAATGATGGACTGTTCAAGCAGGAATAAATGTAACTGCCTTAATAATTGCCATAATTTCTCTTTCAGTTATCCTGTTGTGGCTATAAACCTTCGATGGTCATATCATGATGTCTCCCAACATGCCTGCAGAGTTAGCTTATGTTTTGGAGTCTTGACTTGAAGATCATATCCCAGGCTAGAAGGAAGAAAATGTCAAGATGTATCCAGAGGTGAATTTAACAATATATGATACTCTAAGATAGACTTAAGATAGACTGAGCTATCCCACAAAGTAAACTCCTTATATACCTGAAGTCTGAGCATCAAAGTTTGTAAAGATTTGGCCTTTCTAATGGAAGTCTTCCAAAATTACATATTATGCCTTGTGGTAAACAGTATACTACTTGTAATTTAATCTTGATAACACAGACTTAATGTTATACGAACATCCATTATTGTTCTGTGCTAGAATGTGAAACCGTGCAATTAATTTCAAAGGCTCTTGTAACACATACTTCCTATTGGATATGGTGCTTTTCAAAATTGTCATCTTTTGAGGTTTTATGCTATTCTAAGAATGCTATTACTGTGTACAGCATATTTGAGACTCTTTTTTAGGAATGTCCTGCTTAGCCTTAGTCATATTAGTTCAAATTTCCTTAGTGGCAGAATAGTCTCATCTTTTGCGGGTAAATTTGATTTTGGGAAATAATGTGTAGTCACTTGGAACCAAGTCTGGTACACACACACACAGAGTAAACCTGTGAAAGCTGGAACCTGTATAAGGCGGAAACCTGTCAGAGAGGGAGAACTCAAACATTTTCCACTAAATAGAGAGGAATAGAAAAGTGACTGCACACTGTCAAAGGCAGAAAACTTGTAAGTCCTGGAAAAACAAGGCAGTCCTGTTGAATTCTGGATCTCACAGGTTTCACTGTATATAAAATGCATTGGCTACTGTGCTAAGCATGTTACAAATGTCCTCGCCTTTAATCCTGCCAGAATCCTAGGGAGGAAAAAAGGATGAATGTTAGGAGGTAACCACATAGGTATCATTTGTAGGCCAAGGTATCAGTGTGCTCCAAGTGAAAATGAATACATGTATATATATATATAAAAAAAAAATATAGCCCTCTAATTTTCAACTGGGGTCACAACCAACCTGTGATTATTAAGCAAGGAATGTAGTTTGTCACTTGCCCTAGGCCTTTGTATTTGCCCTTGGCTTGCCTTTGATATCTGCAGTTGAGATCACCATTTTTCTTGAAAAAATTAGGTGCATTTCCTTACATTCTAGAACAGAAGAATGATGGATATTCACAATAATAACCTGGGTGTCAGAGCCTTCGTGGCACAGTGGTTAAAAACTCAGCTGCTAACCAAAAGGTCGGTAGTTCAAATCCATCAGCCACCCCTTAGAAACCCTCTGGGGCAGTTCTGTTCTGTCCTATAGGGTCGCCAAGAGTTCAAAGCTGACTTGATGGCACCTAGCAGCAACAACAACAAGCCGGGTGTGGAACTTTGAGGGAATCGGTAAGTAGAGGATTTGTAAGAGTTTTTGCTGTGTGCTGTGTGATATAAGCTGTCCCTCCCAAAAGACCTTTGATGAAACTTATACACGTTCTTTTCCCAACTTTTTATTATGAAAAATTTCAAATGTACAGAAAAGTTGAACGAATTTTATAGAGAACACCCATATATCCAGCACCTAGTTTCTACTGTTAACATTTGATTATTCTTGCTTTATCTCTCCATCAGTCCATCCCTCTATTCACCCATCAATCTTTAATTTTTTGATATATACTATATTAAACGTTCAACTTTGTTCTTTCTTTTTGGAATGTCTTTGGCTATTCTAGGTCCTTTGCATTTCTCTATAAATTTTAGCATCAGTTTATCAATTTTTGTAGAAAATCCTGCCGGGACTGTGATTGAAATTGCTTTGAATTTATAGATCAGTTTGGGGAAAATTCACATCTTAATACTACTGAGTCATCCAATTCATGAACATGGTATATCTCTTCATCTATTTAGGTCATCTTCAGATTCTCTTAGGATGTTTTCTAGTTTTCAGTATAGAGGCCTACCATGTGTTTTGTTAAATTTATTCCTATTTAATTTTTTGTGGTATTGTTTATGGAATTGTTTTAGTTTTTTTTTTTTCTGATTATATTCCAATTCTTATATACTAAGAATACAATTGGTATTTGTATATTAACCTATATTCTTTGACCTTGCTGAATTTACTTAGTTCTAGCAGTTGTTTTTGTAGATTCTTTAGGATTTCCTACACAAACAAGCATACTAAAACCCATTGCTATTTTTCCAAGGGTTTCCAAGGCTGTAATCTTTATGGAAACAGACTGCCACATCTTTCTCCTGCAGCATGGCTGGTGGGTTCAAACTGCTGACCTTTCTATTAGCAGCCAAGCATATCACCTGTAAATAGAGACAGTTTTACTTTTTCTTGCTTCATTGCAGTGACTAGGACCTCCAGTACATTGGTGAATAGATGAGGTGATGGGGGCATCCTTATTTGTTCACACAGTTAGGAGGAAATCATTAGCATTTCACCATTAAGTATGATAGAGAAACTGTTGAGCTGGTGTATGTTTTGCTGTGTATGTTCTCAATAGCAACAACAAAATAAATAAAATTTAGGGGAAAAAAAAAAAAAAAAAGATGTTCCCTATAAATGTTTCATAGATGCCCTTTATCAGATTGAAGAAGTTTCCTTCTACTCCAAATTTTCTGAACTTTTTTTTTTTTTTGAATCATCATTTGGATTTTGCTAAATTTGCTGAATTTGATTTGCTATAATATTTTGTTAAGGATTTTTCTTATCTATGTTCATGAGAAATGTTGGTCTATAGTTTTCTTGTTTTTGTTTGTTTGGTCAGGATTCCAAAAGTTGGGAAGTTTTCCCTCTTCCTCTAGTTTCTTCAAGTTTGTGTAACAACCATGCTATTTCTTCCTGAAATGTTTCACGCAACTCACAAATAAAACCATCGGGGACTGGAATTTTCTATGTGGGGAAGTTTTTGCCAATAAGTTAAACTTCTTTAATAGGTATACCAAAAAACCAAACCAAACCCACTGCCGTCAAGTCAATTCCAACTCATAGCGACCGTATACGACAGAGTAGAACTGCCCCATAGAGTTTCCAAGGAGCGCCTGGCGGATTCAAACTGCCAACCTTTTGGTTAAGAGCTATCATATTTTCCATTTCATCTCTTGACTGTTTTAGTAAGTTGTATTTTTTAAGGACTATTTCATTTCATTTAAGTTGTGAAATTGGCATAAGTTTATTTATTCAATAACATTTTCTTGTTATCCTTTTAATTTCTTCCATTTCTGATATTGATTATTTGAATCCTCTCTTTTTCTCTTGATTAATTTAGCTGTGGGTGTATTCATTTTGTTGATCTTTTCAAAGAACCAGGTTTTACCTTTGTTAATTTTCTCCATTGTTTATCTGTTCTCATTTTATTGATTTCTGCTCTTACCTTTATTGTTTTCTTCTATTTATTTTGCTCCTATTTTCTCAGCTTCTTAAGTTTAAACTTTTGATTTTAGATCTTTTTACTTTCTAATTATAATCGTTTAAAGCTGTAAGTTTCCCTCTAAGCATTGTTTACCTGTATCCCACAACATTGTGTTTAATTCCTGAATATTTGTTTTCTAGTTTTTTTTCTTTTATTATTGATCTCTAATTTAATTCCATTGGAATTAGAGAATTCTGCATGATTTCAATTCTGTTACATTTATTGAGTCTTCTGTTATGGACCTACATATGGGCTATCTTGGTGTACATACTACGTGTACTTATAAAGAATATGTATGCTAAAATTCACTGGTTTATTGTTCTGGAAATATTACTTAGGTCAAAGTGGAAGATAATATTGATGAGCTCTTCCATGCCTTTACTGATTCTTTTTTCCCCAGTTATTTCAGTTGCTGAGATAGAGGTGTTAGATTCTCCAACTATGATTGTGGAATTGTATATTTCCCCCTTTAATTTTGTCAATTTTTGCTTAATGTATTTTGAAACCATTATTATAGGCACATACATATTAATGATTATGTCATCCTGATGAATTGACCATTTAAACATTATGGAATGCCATTTTTTTCTCTCTTAATACTCTTTATCTCAAAGTCCACTTTATCCAATATTTATATATCTAGTCTAGCTTTTTTATGATTACTATTTGTGTGGTATATCTTTTTCCATTTATTTACCCTTCATCTATCTGTATCTTTATATGTAAATACTTCCCGTGTAGACCTTGAGTAGCTGGGAATTGCATTTTTATCCATTCTGAAAATCTTTGCCTTTTAATTGGACTGTTTAGACCAGGGCTGATCAATAGGACTTTCTGCAGTGATGAAAATGTTCTGTACCTGCACTGTGCAACACATGGTAGCCACTAGCCACAGGTGCCGACTGAGCAGTTAAAATGTGGCTATTGCAACTGAGGAAATGAATTGTTAACCTGATTTCATTTTAGTTACTTTAAATAGTCACAAGTGGCTAGTGGCTACCATTTTGAATAGTGCAGGTTTAGTTCATTACCATTTAGTGTAATTTTTAATACGGTTAGATTTAAGTCTACAATTGCATTATTTCTTTTCTTGTTGTCTTCTCTGTTTTTTATTCCTCTGGTCTTCTTTTCTTACTTTTTAAAAAAAAACATTGAGTACTTTTTAGAATCCAAGTTTAATTTCTGTTAACTTTCTAGCTATATCTGTCTTCATTATTATTTTCATATTTGTTCTAGGGGTTACAGCATACACCTCTAACTTTTCAGTCAATTTAGAGTTAATATTTTACCACTTTGCTTAATATGTAGAAACTTTGTACCTGTCTAAATCCACTTAACCCTCCCCACTATCCTTTATGCTATAGTTGTCAGAAGTAGTACATCTATATATGTTAAAACTCCACAGTACGGTTTTATAAGTTTTGCATTAGTCATTTGTGTTTTAAGAAATTAAGAGGGAAAATTGTCTTTTATATTACCTATACATTTACCATATTTGACTCCATTTATTCTTTCTTGGAAATTCACTTTCCCAAATGGCATCATTTCTCTTACTGAAGAATTTCCTTTAACATTTCTTGTAGTACATAGTACAGGTCTTCTAGCAATGAGTCCTCCTAAGTTTCTTTTATCTGAAAATATTTTATCTTTCATTAGACATAGAATTCTCTGTTGACAGTTTTTTTTTCTTTCAGCATTTTAATGATGCTATTTTACTGTTTTCTCACCTCCATTGTTAGTGATGAGAGCTTAGCAATCATTTAAATTGTTTTTGTATTACTGCTTTAAGATTGTCTCTTTACCTTTGATTTTCAGCAGCTTGACTGTTATGTACCTTGGTTTAGTCTTTTCTTAAAATATCAGTCTGCCTTGGAGTTCGTTGAGCTTCTCGAATTTATTTTTTTCACTAAATTTTGGAAATTTTTGGCTATTTCTTACAATTTTTTTTTTTTTTCCCTGCTCCATTATCTCTCCTCCTTGTCTGGTACTTCAATTGTACATATATTAGACCTTCTGATACTGTCACACAGGCCCTTGAGGCTTGGATTTTTTTCCCCCAATCTTGGTTTCTCTGTTCCTTAGGTATTTCTTTTGTACTCTCATCAACTTCATTTAATCTTTCTTTTGTCATCTCCATTTTGCTGTTAAGTTCAGTGAATTTTTTATTTCTGATATACTTTTCACTTGGCTCTTCTTCATAGTTTTTGTTTCTCTGCTGAGATTTCCCTTCTTTTATTTCATTTGAGGCATTTTTTATTTTCCTCACTGAACACAGTTATAATACCAGCTACCAGTTTTTGTCAGTTCAATTCCAACTTATGACAGTCTCATGTGTGCAGAGTAGAACTAAACTCCATAGGATTTTCAAGGCTGTGGCCTTTCAGATACAGATCTCCAGGTCCCTTCTGACGTGCCTATGGGTGGCTTCAAACCACCAACCTTTCGGTTAGTAGTTCAGTGTTTACTCATTCGTGCCACCCAGGTACTCTGTATAATTATAATAAAACCAAACGAAACCCACTATTGTCTAGTTGACTCCAACTCATATTGATTCTATAGGACACAGTAGAACTGCCCCGTAGGGTTTCCGAGGCTGTAAATTTTTACAGAAGCAGACTGTCACATCTTTCTCCCATGGAGTGGCTGGTGGGCTCAAATTGCTGACCTTTTGGTTAGCAGCCAAGCGCTTTAACCACTGCACCAGTAGGGCTCCTATAGTTATAAGAGATGCTTTAAAATCTCTGTTAGTTCCAACATCTGGGTCATATCAAGATTGGTCCTTAAAGCTCTTGGTCTAGCTGGATTTGACTCCTCATTACAGGTTAGCCTCAGATCTGTTCCATGTGTGTTCATTCTGAGGCCTAGTATAAAAGGATGGTTACTACCTAGAAACCAGAAAAAGCTCTTTTCACGGCCATGACAAAGACAAAAGACGGTAAGCCCAAGCATGTAATCACATTTCAAACTCCAGCTGGCTTTAGGTCTGCTAACATTCCATTGTCTAAAGCAAGATACAGGGCTAAGCTCAAATCAGTGGGCAAAAATATATGCCTCTCATAGAGGTTGGCTTGGTGTGGTGGGAGATAGGGAGTGAACTTTTTTGAACAGTGATCTACCACAGGAGTATACCATGGGCTAACAGAGACAAATAGACACAGACTAGTGTGCTTGTCCTATATTGGATAATCTGAAGTTTCCTAGAAGACTTTGACTATCTTTAGGCATAGTGACAAGTGACTTGTTGGTCAGAATATCTGATTTTAAGACCAGCTAACTACTCTTTTATTAAAGCCTCTTCACCTCCACCCTCATAAAATAAAAAAAAATAGACATCACTTATTCTCTCTACAAAGCCTGTTTTCCTGAAAAAGGATCATATTGCCTCAAAGAAACAGAGAAATGCTCAGTTCAAGTTTGTACAGCTCCAGAACACTACACGTCTTGCCCATGGCCTGACTTGGATTTCTATCTCCATCTCATGGACCATCATGATGTGGTAGGTGGATGAGAGAGAAGGAATAAGATCCAGACTTTAGCTGAGTTATTTGGTTCTAAATACCTGACTTCCTCAGTTCAGACTTCCAAGTCATTCATAGTCCCTGAGAGTGTAGCAAAGAGAAATAGATTTAAATTGGTGCATTAGGGAATTTGATTAGACATGTTCTTCTCCAGAGTGTAAATTATTTCCCCCAATTATTCATTTTAACCCCCAGGGTGAGTGTGGTAGTCATTTACCTTATATGAACCCACCTCTCTGGCTGTAGTTGACCTGACCAGAGGTGACCGTCTGACCTAAGTTGAGCCATTTTCTCTCTCAAGCACTAATATCCTATTGGATAAATACTAACCTTCAATCATATTTTCATAAAGCTTTTTGGAACAATAGGCTGGGGTCACTTAAGACTAGAACTGGTTTTGATTGGCCGTCACTTTTCTTGAAACTGGTTTTGGGAAGTCACTGAATTTTTCCCATTTTAACTCTGATTTCCAGATATGTTATTTCAAGTACGTTAAGTACAGATGCTTTTCAGTCCTTGAGTTTTCTGGCTTCCTGTTCAAATACCACCCTAGATATTTCCTCCATGAAGACTGTAAGACGTCTGTTCATGAGGCCATACTGGCTGTTCTTCAGCCTCCCCCTGCAGGTAGTAGGGGACAGATTTTTATGATTATTATAAAAAATTTAGAGGCTCAGTTGAGTAGTTTGACCCTGGCAAGTGTTAGTGAAGGAGGTTAAAAAACAAAACAAAATGAACAAACAAAAAACAACCCTTGGAATTCTTAAAGGCAGAGCCTGAGCAAGACTGTGAGGGTGACAAAGGCTTCTTGGGTTCTTCCTGCTGTTCATTCCATTTCAATTCCCATCTCTCCATTCCAGGGCTTTGTCCTCCCCACGACTTCTTTTGCTTTCTTTTCATCAGAGTCTAGAGCTCAGCTAGTTACCGTAACCAGGCAAAGAACTCTAGAAGTCATTTAGTTTGATCCAATACATAAATTCTCTTTTTAGCTTCTTTAATAATTCCCCTTCCTTCCTCAGAATGTTCTTAGGTCAGGTTAGGTGCCGTCGAGTCAGTTCCGACTCATAGCGACCCTATGCACAACGGAACGAAACACTGCCCAGTCCTGCACCATCCTTACCATCGTTGTTATGCTTGAGCTCATTGTTGCAGCCACTGTGTCAGTCCACCTCGTTGAGGGTCTTCCTCTTTTCCTCTGACCCTGTACTCTGCCAAGCATGGTGTCTTCTCCAGGGACTGATCCCTCCTGACAACATGTCCAAAGTATGTAAGATGCAGTCTCGCCATCCTTTCTTCTAAGGAGCATTCTGGTTGTACTTCTTCTAAGACAGATTTGTTCGTTCTTTTGGCAGTCCATGGTATATTCAAAATTCTTCGCCAACACCACAATTCAAAGGCGTCAACTCTTCTTCAGTCTTCCTTATTCATTGTCCAGCTTTCACATGCATGTGATGCAATTGAAAATACCATGGCTTGGGTCAGGCACACCTTTGTCTCCAAGGTGACATCTTTGCTCTTCAGCACTTTGAAGAGGTCCTTTGCAGCAGATTTACCCAATGCAACGCATCTTCTGATTTCTTGACTGCTGCTTCCATGGCTGTTGATTGTGGATCCAAGTAAAATGAAATCCTTGACAACTTCAATCTTTTCTCCGTATATCATGATGTTGCTCATTGGTCCAGTTGTGAGGATTTTTGTTTTCTTTATGTTGAGGTGCAGTCCATACTGAAGGCTGTGATCTTTGATCTTTATTAGTAAGTGCTTCAAGTCCTTTTCAGTTTCAGAATGTTACCAAGGCTTAAACTGTTACCCATTTCAGATTCATGTGTATTTAGTATATATTATTATAGGCTGCAGAAAGTTTCCAAGTACCAGAAGAATTAGCCACAAAATGGTGGAAATTTGGACCCTGAGATAGATAAGGAAGGAAGCATCTGGGGAACAAAGAAGTCTTTTCAGATTTCCTAGTGTCTCAGGCTGAGTTCACTAGAGAAGCAAAACCAGTGAAGTGCCTCACATAGCCACATGGGCTGTCGAACCCAAGATCCAGACCACGGAGGCTTAACGAATCCAAAGATCGGCAGGTAAGCTGCTAGCTCAAATCCCAAGAACCAGACGTCAGATGAACAGGAGCCAGCTGCAGGATCCAGAGTGAGCAAAAGCCAGCAGCCTTGCCAGAAAGTCCACCTGTGTTGGATGCAGGGCACACTCTGAAGGAAACTGTCTTTCAAGTGATTGGCTACTCAGAGGTGATCACATTATACCAGAGCTCATCGTGGAGGTGACTGCATCCTTATTTGACTGCCACGCTACATCATAACTGCCAAACCACTGAGAATCGTGGCCCAGCCAAGTTGACACGCAGCCTTAATGATCACACCTAGTATCAGACTAAAGTAGGCTGTTTCCTAGTCTGCTCATTCCGAAAACCGGCCTGGTCAGCCATGGAGTAGGCCTACTTAGACAAAATTATCCTCTTGCTGTAAGTGACATAGTCATATTTAAATGGTCATCTTCAAGTTTCTCTCAGGTCTAAAAAAAAAGTGTCATTTTTATGGAAGAAGTTTTGGACAGAGTTTATTAACGTCTTACCTCTCTGCTTTGATCACAAGGTTTTAAAAGGAGTTTAGGCTACACTTGTTCTCAGCAATAGAGGCAAAATTAAGGAGCTTTTAAATTGGAACTTACCTCCCTCCCCACCCAAAAGACAATCTTGCCCACCCAAAGGTGCAGTTTCTATAACCTTCATAGAAACTGAGTCGCTCAGAAGAATTTTTTCAGGTCCTTGTTTGGGTGCTATTCTTCCTTCTACCACTAGGTGTCGCCACACTACACAGTAAGGAAGGGACGTTACCTGCAAGTCGAGTGTGACAGGCTTCTGGACTCTATAGAGAAATAGTTGTGTTTAGGTTAGCGGCAAATTGGGCATAATTAGTTTATTTAATAACCTGCATCTTTAATATATGAAAATCTGACATAATCAGGCGGGAAAGTCTGTTACCTCATTCCTTCAGTCTCTTAAAATGTTTTCAGTCCTGGATACTCAAGCAGAGAGGAGCTTAAAGTCCTTTGCTGTGTCTGTACAAAACTGGGCTGGATTAAATCAGCTGATGACCCTGTGTGGCTGAGTGGATCTCACCCACCCCTCAGGATATTAAACCTCTTTGTTGAGAGGTTGGATTACTGCTGGATCCCTTTATCACCAAAGCTGAGCTCCTGCAGCTGCTAGGGATTAGACATGATCCTTCTCCATCCTCAGAGCTCTCCACCCTTGTTCCTCCTAGTGCCTCCTTTGTGGTCAGTCTTTTGTGAAGGCGAAGATAAGATGCCAGAGATAAGGAGGAGGGAAGGTGGCTGCCTCCATAGCGTTTCATTTCCAGTGCCCTAGTTGCCAAGTAGTCCTGCTGGGAGTATAAAAGGCCCTTCCTATTGACTCTGTGGCACTGGGTTGGGATCCCCTGAACATCCAGCCTCTGGGGCCAGGCCCATGCATATCAGCTTGATCTCAAATCTAATTTAGGATATAGGGATGCTTGGTGGAAAGCAAAACCCATTGCCGTTGAGCCGACTCTGACTCATTGCGACCCTGTAGGACAGAGTAGAACTCCCCCATAGGGTTTCCAAGGCTGTAATCTTTACAGAAGCAGACTGCCACATCTTCCTCCTTGGAACAGCTGGTGGGTTTGAACTTCGGACCTTTCGGTTGGCAGCCGAGCACTTACCCACTGTGTCACCAGGGCTCCCAGTGGTTAGCAAAGCACAGCTAATTCAGCCTATCTCACAGGATGAGTGATACATATTCCTGTTTGGTATCTAAATCTAATGAAGCTCACCTCCCCTAGGCTGACCCCTTTCATCTCCAAGACAGACCCTCCAGGGATATGGATAACAATTTAACGTCCAGGGTTCAGAGAGCTGGTGGTTCAGTGATTTGCCTCTTGAGCTTCTGCTCTTTGACAAAGATAAGGATGCCACTGACACCTGGCCTTCCTTTTTTGTCCCAGGCCTAAAGTTTCATTTCAGGTAGGTCACCTGAGATTGCTTATAAAAATGCCCTGGGAATTTGCAAGCTCTCAGAGAGAGAATTGGGGTTTAGCTACCATCATCAGGGCCAAGGGCCAAGCAGCCATTATAAAGTAACTATCTGTGTCCAAAAGAGCCTGACTGGTGCTGGTGCTTTGCAGTCAGCTGCTAACCTAAAGGTTGGCAGTTTGAACCTACCCAGAGGTTCAGCAGAAGAAAGGCGTGGCAATCTGCTTCCTAAAGATTACAGCCAAGAAAACCTTATGGAGCAGTTCTACTCTGTGCTACATGGGGTCACCATGTATCAGAATCAACTCAGTGGCCATGGGTATCGGTGTCTAACCTAGAGTGGGTGTCAAACACGTTTTAATCTGAGGGGAACACCACGCTGCCACAGGCTTTCCCCCTAAAATGAAATCTTAGGCAAAGCCATGCTGCCGTGGGTAGTTGTGCACAACTCTAGGGGGTGCTGTTTACACTGTTGTCTGCATAACCCTTGGTGGTGGCTGGGAAGCACCTCAGCATATAAAACGGATAAAAGCAGGGTCTTATAAATGTAAAAATTGTACATCCCAATTTTGAACCTTTATTTAATAGACATCAGTAGGAAATACCCTTTTGATGAAAATTAAAAATCAGGAATTATGACTGAAAATTTTCACCAGCTTCAGCATCTCAGATGATGCAGGTAAACAGTTGGACTGTTAAGAACCCTTTAATTAAACAGATCCAGAAGCTCATAACTAAGAGCAGCAGAGATCACACATTTTAAACTAGCTAATCTCTGTGGAGGGGAGAACACAGCAGTATCTATCAAATGCGCATAGTGTTTAACTCTGTAATCCTACTTCTAGGGTGTTATCAGATATACTCTCAAATATGAAAAATGATCTATATACAGTTATTCGTTCCTGCATTGCTTGCAACAGCAAAAGACTAGAAACAACCTGAATGTCCAGCAGAGGACAGATTACACAATGGAATCCTTGGCAGCTATCACAATGAACGAGGAAGCTCTTTATGTACTCGTATGCGATGGTCTCCAGATACAGGGTCCCATGGAAAGAGCAAGGTGCAGAAATGGGTCTACAATATGTTTCCTTTTCTCTGTATGTGTGTTCACTTATTTGCCTGCTTGTGTATGCATAGGAAATCTCTGTCAAGAGACCAATAGCACTGCTTGTCTCCACAGCAAGATATTGACTGGTGTGGCATGGATAGAGGGCATTTACCTTATTGTATAACCTTTTGTGCCTTTTGAATTTAGAATCACATGAATGTATAACTTATTCAAATAATAATGATAATAGTAATATTAATAACAACCATATCCCCCTCATACACCTCAAACTTATGTTTATTATTGTTGTTGTTAGGAACTGTCATGTCAGTTCTGACTCATAGTGACCTGTACAACAGAACGAAACACCTCCTGGTCCTGCATCATCGTCACAGTCTTTGTTATGCTTGAGCCCAATGTTGTAGCTACTGTGTCAATCTATCTTGTTGAGGGTCTTCCTCTTTTTTGCTGACCTTCTACTTTACCAAGCATGATGTCCTTCTCTAGGGACCGACCCCTCCTGATAACGTGTCCAGAGTATGTGAGAGACAGTCTCATCTTCCTAACTTCTAAAGAGCACCCTGGCTATACTTCTAAGACAAATTTGTTCATTCTTCTGACAGTCCACGATATATTCAATATTCCTTGCCTATGCCACAATTCAAAATCATCAATTCTTCTTCGGTCTTCCTTGTTCATTGTACAGCTTTCGCATGTGTAGAAGGCAATTGAAAATACTATGGCTTGGGTCAGGCACACCTTAGTCCTCAAAGTGACATCTTTGCTTTTTAACACTTTAAAGAAGTCTTTTGCAGTAGATTTGCCCAATGCAATGCGTCTTTTGATTTCTTGGCTGCTGTTTCCATAAGCATTGATTGTGGATCTAAGTAAAATGAAATCCTTGACAACTTCAATATTTTCTCTGTTTATCATGATCTTGCTTATCTGCCTAGTTGTGAGGATTTTTGTTTTCTTTATGTTGAGGTGTAATTCGTACCGAAGGCTGTGGTCTTTGATCTTCATCAGTAAGTGCTTCAAGCCTCCTTTTACTTTCAGCAAGCAAGGTTGTATCATCTGCATATTGTAGGTTGTTAATGAGTCTTCCTCTAATCCTGATGCTGCATTCTTCTTCATATAGTCCAGTTTCTGGGATTATTTGCTCAGCACACAGATTGAATAAGTATGGTGAAAGGATACAACCCTAACACACACCTTTCCTGATTTTAAACCACGCAGTATCCCTTTGTTTTCTTCAAACGGCTGCCCCTCTTGGTCTAAGTACAGGTTTCACATGAGCACAATTAAGTGTTCTGGAATTCCCAGTCTTTGCAGTGTTATGCATAATTTGTTATGACCTACACAGCCGAATGCCTTTACATAGTAAAAAAAAAAAAAAAGTAAACATCTTTCTGGTATTCTCTGCTTTCAGCCATGATTCATCTGACATCAGCAATGCTATTCCTCATTCCACGTCCTTTTCTGAATCCAGCTTGAATTTCTGGCAGTTCCCTGTTGATGTACTGGTACATCTATTTTGGGATTATCTTCAGCAAAATTTTACTTGCGTGTGATATTAATGATATTGTTCGATAATTTCTGCATTCTGTTGGATCACTTTTCTTTGGAATGGGCACAGATATGGATCTTTTATAATTGGTTGGCCAGGTAGCTGTCTTCCAAATTTCTTAGCATAGACGAGTGAGCGCGTCCAGTGTTGCATATATTTGTTGAAATATCTCAGTTGACATTCTGTTAATTCCCGGAGCCTTGTTTTTCACTGATGCCTTCAGTGTAGTTTGGACTTCTTCCTTCAGTACCATCAGTTCTTGATCATATGCTACCTCCTAAAATTTTATCACTGTAGTAGTCTAAAATACAATATTCTCAGTGTAGTCAACCTGTCATTAATTCACTTTGGTGAATTAATGAAAATAATTTATACCAGGATCGGCTCACCACAGACAAAACAGTGTAATTTAGTGCCAAGGGATTAAATATTGTCTCTACTACTTATGAGCTGTGTGACCTAGGGCAAATTTAATGAACTTCAGTATGCCTCGGATCCCTTTTTAATAAATGATCATAATTCCTACTTTGAAGGGTTACTGAGGGGACCAGATGAGTTAGTACATGTTAAGTGTTTATAAAACGTTTAAAAAGAACACAGCAGAACAAATCCGCCACAGTGCCTGGTCCTGGTCATGGTGTACACGGGCTACCGTGGTATCATTGCTAAGTAAGAGAATGTAAGTGGAGCCCTTGACACACAGTATTTAATAAACATTGTTCCCCTGCCCACCCACACTTAATGGAGCTGCCCGGGGCTTTACAGACTCTCTGAGCATACTAGAAAGTAGTTTTCTAGTGGACACATTTGTGAACTCTACATTTTAGTCTGCAGATGGACCCTTTGAGCTATCTTACTCTGGGTCAGGGTGCTTTTAAAATGAAGAATCTATTTGGCTCTATTGTTTTCATGTCAGTTTCTTACACTTATCTAAACAAACATTTCCACATGTATTTCTTTGTCTTAAGTTTTACATGGGTTAAATTGTCGCAGTGGAAATGCATCATGCTGTGGAATGGAAAAGAACCGAAATCTGTGGCTGTGACTTCAGGCATAAATTGAAGGAGAGACATAAGGCAATTATATGAATAATTCTTAGAAACATAGGAAACCTCTGAAAATATGCTTAGGAAACTAATAGCACTGCTTATCTCCAGAACAAGATACTGATTGGTGTGGGCACAAATGGAGGGCATTTAGTATATAACATTTTGTACAAAAATAAAAATAAACAGACAATAATTTTGGAATGTTAGGGATCATGCCAGGCACTTTATAAGCTTTATCTTTAACCTCTTTAAGGTAGTTACTTTGCTGAGTTCTAGTTTACAGTTGGGAAAATGGAGGTAACTTGCCCAAGGTTATCCATGATTTCAGGTCCCAAGTTTCGTGTATGCCATCTCCACTGAGATAAATCATCGTGAAGCTGAATTTATAAGCCTTAAACAGAAATTGCAAATTGATTTTAGGATATAGTTTCTAAGTCAGGGACGGACTATCACTCATTTGATCTTACTGTGCGCTGGGCTCCCTATGTGCCTTGTCTTACTGTGTGCTGGGCTCCCTATATGCCTTGTCTTCTGTAATTCTTACATTAACCCTGTGAGTTAGGGGTTGTCCTCATCTTCTAGGTTAGGGCTGAAACTCAGAGAAGCCAGGTAACTTGGGTCACACAGCAAACAGAGGAGAAGGCATTTAAACCAAGGCCTGTCTGTTTGCATAGCCCCTATGCTTGTAGTTCTGTAGGAAATTGTAGTCATATTCACGAACTTGTCTTGTTTTTCTCATGAGTTCAAAGGAAATGCAAGATCCTCAAAACCAGTCTCATGGAGTTCTGTTTTCCCTAGTCTGATACCCGTGTGACTCAAAATAAAAAACAGACTTTCACACTGAGATGAGATACATCTCTGTCTCTCTGTGGCTAAATTCCATGTACCCTGTCTCTGACAAAATATCTCATTAGAATATACACATGTGTCATAATTCCTGTAAGAATAGTTCCTGCAGTTCTTTTTCTGTAGCCTGAGTTGTCAGGGCCTTAATTAGGTGGAACAAAGAATTCCTTTCAGATTAACTATCTGACAGGGTTTGTTTGGATTTCCTTGACCGTGGCTGGTTACAACCAGGATATTCCCCATCTAGGAGTTACTGGGTGGTGCAAAAAGCACACTCAGTTGCTAACCAAAAAGTCAGTGGTTCAAATCCACCCAAAGGTGTCTTAGAAGAAAGGCCAGGTGATCTACTTCCAAAAAATAAGCCATTGAAAACCCTGTGGAGTACAGTTCTGCTCTAACACACATGGGGTTGCCATGAGTCAGAAGTGACTCAGTGAGAATTAGCTTGACTTTGATATATTCCTGGAGTGCACTAACCTGAGGGGACTGACAAATGATGAGGGGAGATCCTGATGCTGACTGAGAATACTGAGAATGCTCCCCTTACTGAAAGTGGGTATGGTCTGGACTAGCTGAGAAATCCTTGGTGAAGAGAGTGCTGGAATGGTTGTTGAGTTCTGGACTGAGCTTTGCTGTTTTCTAGCACTGGATTCTGGGCAAGACCCATCCCTTCTCTCAGCCTCCATGTCCATACCTGTGGTATAAGGGAGGTTGGGCCAGGTGGTCTCTAAAGTAGGCATGAAACCTAGAAACTAGATTATGGCCTATGGCAGAAGGTGGATGTATTCTCTGCATATGATAACTGAGTGTTTACTTTGCCAAGTAATATGCCAGATATGTTTCAGGGACTATTTGGCATAATCCTCACATCCACGCTGAGGTGGGTTCTGTTATTACCCTTATTTCACAGATGAGACATTTGAGATTCTGAGAGTTTCAGTCATTTCACCCAAGGTCCCATAGCTAGTAAGTGGAAGAGCTGAAATTCAAACCCACACCCCCAGCTCAGAAGCTTGCACCTTAGCCACTGAGTTCTAATGCCCTGGTGCAGAAAGTATTACCTGCCATCCCACTGCCCAGAGAGAGACCATTGTCTGTGCAAATATATTCACATGCATACAGTAAGTAAGACTTAGATCCTAGTGCTCCCACTGTTGTATAATATTTTTTCACTTAACAATATACTCTGAAGTTTATCTCCATTTTTAAAGTAACAGCCCTCACTTCCCTCTTGCAGCGTTCTCCCCTAGAGCTTGGCAGAACAAAGGGTGGGATGCTAAGAAAAGCACAAGAGCAGCTTGGGGCTCACTGTTTGGGCTATATACATGCCAGGGCTTTTGCATGACCCCCAAACAGCCAGATCCTATTCAGAAAAAAGGGAGGGGAAAAAAAAAGAGAAAAGAAAAAAGAATTTTCTTGGCTGTGTTTTGTAGCTTCCATTAGCTTAACTGTCATAAAGAACAATGCTGAGTCAGGTCCTGAATTATCTTTTTCTCTGCCTGGGTTCTTGCCTTTGGCTTACTGCCATTCTCTGCGTTCTACAGGGCATGAAGACAGGTCTCCACCTCATCCATCTCTCAAGAAAATGACTCGCATAAGTGATAGATATTATATGTATATTTTAACGGAGAGCAGTATAACATACGGTTTAGGCAAATGCATTCAAGTCCTGGCTCAGATACTATGTCCTTGAGCATGTTACTTAGTTTCGAGCCTTGGTTTCTTCATTTGTAAAGTGCAGTTTCTGAGACTACCTCCCTCCTAGGCTGTCGTCAGGGTGAAATGAGATAGGCACAGAAAGTACTTAGCACAGTATCAAGACATTGGCCCCATGCCAGGCTGGGGGAAATTCCGCTCTGTGCTCTTCAGGGGCGCATAGATCATGTCGCTGCTCCCAAGCCACTTAGTGGGCTGGTTGGGACCTCTCTGCCTAGACCTGTGTCACCATGGAGAGCCTGGGGAACTCTGGGGTTTGCTATCTCCGAGGTTCCCTGGGAACAGGGTCATAGCTCTCCTCTCAAATCCCCCAAATTATCTGTAGGGGATCTGTCCTCCCCTTCACCCAGAACTTGGCCCCCGAAAGGCAGGATGCAGAGCCCCTTCTCAGGGATGCACCAGCATCTATAATTTTTTTTTTTTTTTTTGCTTCTCTTCTTTCTCATTTCTTCCTTCCCAGAAAGCCTATGGAATTTTTATGTAGCTTGGGGCGGAGAAGGGGGAGTTGTTGGCAAGGAAGCCAGCTCCTATCATGCATTCTTTCAAATATTTTAACTAATTTAAGGATAGGCTTTGAAACTCAAAAGCCAAGTGCTGACTTCTGTGTTCATTGTGTTTTACTGTTTCAGAATAGTGTCCTGTCACAGCAGCTGGGCTTTATTTTATGGAGTCTGCTGAAGAATTTAATACCTTTGGTTGTCTGGCTAATATCTATCTATACGTACCGGCTATTTTTTAGACTTCTTGTGGGCACCGTGAGCCTGTGAGCACCTCATTCCTTGGCACCTGAACAGTGTCTGCCTGACACAGAGTAGACACCCCAATCATGTCTGTTGAGTGACAGTCTATTTTATACACAGATGTTCCGCTCAGCTTGTTAAATGTGATTCTTTAAAAGATCCTCAATGGTAGTTCTGCTGCACAAAAGAGATTTTTCAGAAGTTTCTTTGATATTAAATTTGTCTTTGATTTATTAAAGTTAAATTAAAAAATCGCCTGTATTTCTTAAGCTTTTAAGTTTAGATTATAAATCTTTTTATTTTGTTTATAAACCCAGCAAGTTCTAACAGCCACTTTAAGGGACTTTTGATTAATGTTTGGTCCCATTTACAAGCTTAAACTCCTTTTAAACTGCTTTTATAAATTTAATATATTCAATTTCCTTTTAAGTACTGTAATTGTCTGACTTAGCAAAACCTCCCTGAATACTTAAATAACTCTTATAAATCTAATACATTAAACTTATAAATATGGCAAACCTTTATTTCCTTTGAATTGTTCAGCTCTGTACATAAACTTTTTATGATTTCAACTTAAAATCACAAATCTAAATCAATTGAATATCTAAAATTAGAATCATAAGGATGACCTCTTACTCCACTCAGCTAAATTCTCTTTAGTATGATAAGTACATAAAATACCAAAAAAAAAAAAAAACCCACACAGTTTTTAAACTGAAAATACTAATACTATAGGTCTGAGGCACTTAAATATTTCTATACTTATTTTTAAATTGCCCCAGAGTTAAAAGATGCTGATGCACCAAGAAAATAACCCTGCTATCCCAATGACCTTCCTTCTTTTTGTTTGTTTCCTAACCAACCTGACTACATGTCAATGAGGCCTTGCCACCAGCTGGCTCTATGACCTCAGCTAAAGTTACTGCTCTCTTAGGCCTCCATTTTCTTTACCTATAAAAAGATGGATGGCTTAGGTTATATGATCGCCAAGGCCTTGGCCATAAATTCTGGAATTCTGTATTTTCTGTTTACTCACTTTTCACACCACTAGTATGGTTTTCCATTTAGGCTAATGGCAATGAGCAAAATTACTGCAAAACAGCATCCACTGCTCACGGAGAATGCTTACTATTCCACGTGTTATGTTTGCAGCCTCTCCTGTTACAATGTCCCTCATTTGGTTGTGAGGACCCTAATAACGTTCACAAACTACTCCAAGAATCGGCTTTTTTACCTCAGAGCACAGGCAGTCAGGAAATCACACCTGGGAACATCTACAAAGAGCTTTAAAACCAGGAGGCTCCATTTGTAAAGTATATGTTCTAGTTTATTTTGAAAATGTCTCTAATTAATGGCTTATGTCGTTGCTACTCCTTTTGAGAGCTAGACTGAACTAACCTCTTTGTATCTGCCATTTTATGCCTGGTTTCTGAAACGGCATATGAATAATAAATAAGTGAGTGGAGGTGGTATACGTAACAGTAAAGATCGAGGGCTTTGGATTAGGCCCCCTTTTGTTTAAATCCCAGTGCCACTCCTTAAAAACCCATGACTTTGATTAGCAACTTTATGCCAACAAATTTGACAACTTAGATGAACTGGACAGATTCCCAGTCAGACACCACTGAAACTGACTCAAGAAGAAATAGAAAACCTGAATAGACCTATAACAAGTAAAGAAATTGAATTTGTAATTAAAAATCTTCTCACAAAGAAAAGCCCAGCGCCAGGTGGCTTCACTGGTGGATTTTATCAAACATTTAAAGGAGAAATAATACCAGTACTAAAGAAACTTCTCCAGAAAATAGAGGAGGATGGAACATTTCCCAATTCGTTCTGTGAAGCCGGTATCACCCTAATACCAAAGCCAGAAAAAGACCTTACAAGAAGGGAAAGCTACAGACCAATATATCACTTGAATATAGATATAAAATTCTCAGCAAAATATTAGCAAACCAAATCCAACAATATACCAAAGAGATTATATACCATGACCAAGTAGGATTTATTCCAGGAAGATTGCAGGATTGGCTTAACGCTCAAAAATCAACCAATATACTGTATTAACAAAATAAAGAACAAAAACCACATGATCATCGTAATAGATGCAGAAAAAGCACTTGACAAAATCCAATAACCGTTTGTGATAAAAACTGTTGACAGACTTGGAATAGAAAGGAACTTCTTTATCCTGGCAAAAGGCGTCTATGAAAAACCTAAAGAATGTCTTCCCTGACCATTAAAAGCATCTCTTTTAAGAACTATCTATATGGGATCAAATTGGCAACTCAAAAAATTAGATGGGAAACTTAGGGGTCAGTGAGTTTATGTTAATGAGGAAGGAACAATTTGGAAAAGGAGGGTGAGAATGGTTGTACAAATTGAAGAATATAATCAGTGTCACTGAATTATACATGTAGAATTGTTGAATTGGTGTGTATTCTGCTGTATATATTCTCCACAACAACATCAACAAACAACCTACAGTGAACATTATACTGTCATCACCTCTTCTGTTCAATGTTTTACTGGAGGTTTGAGCCAGTGAAATCAGAGTAAAAAAAAAAAAAAGCATCCAGATTGGAAAGGAGGAAGTAAATATATTTTTATTCACAGATGTCATAATACTGTGTAACAAAAATTCTAAGAAATCCACCAAAAACTATTAGAACTGAAAAGTACAGCAAGGTCGTAGGATACATTATCCCATATATAAAAATCAATTATATGTATATATATAAAAAAAAAATTTTTTTTTATACAAGCAATAAACAATCTGAAATGAAATTAAGAATACAATTACATTTACAATAGTATATAAAGTAATATAATATTTAGGAATAAATTTTTAAAAAGAAATGATAGAACTTATACACTGAAAATTACAAAACATTGCTGAGGGAAACTGAAGATTTAAGGAAATGGAAAGACATTTCATCTTTATTATTTGGAAAACTCAATTCTTCCCAAATTGATCTATAGATGCAATGCAATGCCTATTAAAATTCCAGCAGACTTTTTTTTTTTTTTTTGCAGAAATTGACAAGCAGATCCTAAAAATTCATATGGAAATGCAAAACACCTATTATAGCCAAAATAATTTCGAAAAAGAACAACGAAGTTGGAAGATTTTTACCTCCCAATTTAAAAATTTACAGTAAAGCTATAGTTATCAAAACAGCGTGGTAGTGACATAAGGGTAGATACATAAATTGATAGAACAGAATTGAGAGTCTAGAAATAAATGTTGATAGTCAATTGATTTTTGACAAAGGTGCTAAGGGATTTTTGGGGGGGAAAGGATAGTCTGTTTAACAAATGGTTCTGGGACAATTGGATATCCACAGGCATAAACTCATCTTACACCATACACAAAAAACTAACTCAAAATGGGTCATAGACTTAAATTAAGAACTAAAACAACAAAACGTTTAAAAGAAAGATGGATGAGAATCTTTGAGACCATGGGTTAGGCAAAGATTTCTTAGTTATAGCACCAAAAACACAGCCAATAAAATAAAACGTTGATAAATTAGACCTTATCAAAATTCAGAATTTTTGCATTTCAAAAGACACTTTAAGGTAACGAAAAGACAAGAAATAGACTGGGAGAAAATATCTGCAAAACACATAATCAGCGAAGTACTTCTATTTAGAATTTATAAAGAACTCTTATAATTCAATAAGAAGACAAACAGGCAATCAAAAAGTGGACCAAAGATATAAGCATACTGGATTGTTGAGGTTGTGTGTCAGCTTGGCTGGGCCATGATTCTCAGTGGTTTGACAGTTATGAGTCATTTGGCAGTCATATAATGATGTGATCACTTCCATGATGAGATTTGATATAATACGTTTACCTCCATAATGGAATCTGCTGTGAGTAGCCAATGAGTTGAAAGGGAGTTTCCTTGGGGATGTGGCCTGCATTGAATATATAAGCGTACTTTCTGGAAAGACTTGTGGGCTTATGCTCCCTCTGGATCGTGCAGTTGGCTCCTGTTCTTCTGACCTCTGGTTCTTGAGACTTGAGCTAGCAGTTTACCTGCTGTCTTGCTTGCCGATGTTGGGATTCTTCCATCTTCGCAGCCTGTGAGTGCTGTCTAATCTTGGGCTCGCTAGCCCCTGTGTCTACATGAATCAGGAGAAGACTCTATCCTGACCCACGGACTTGGACATTCCAGCCTTTACAACCAAGTGAGCCATTTCCTTGATATAAATCTCTTTCTATATATATTTATACGCTTTACTGGTTTTGCTTCTCTAGAGAACCCAGCCTCAGACACGTACATTTCACTGGAAAAAGATATATGAATGACTAAGAATTGCATGAAAAGATGCTTAATGTCATTAGTGATTAAACCAGAAAAACCCAGTGCCGTCGAGTCCATTCTGACTCATAGCGACCCTATTAGGACAGAGTAGAACTGCCCCATAGAGTTTCCAAGGAGCGCCTGGTGGATTCGAACTGCCGACCCTTTGGTTAGCAGCCATAGCACTTAACCACTACGCCAGCAGGGTTTCCCATCAGCGACTAGGGAAATGCAAATTAAAACCACAATGAGATGCCATTTCACACCCACTAGAATGGCTACAGGAAACCCTCGTGGCGTAGAGGTTAAGTGCTACAGCTGCTAACCAAAGGGTCGGCAGTTCGAATCCTCCAGGCGCTCCTTGAAAACTCTATGGGGCATTTCTACCCTGTCCTATAGGATCGCTATGAGTTGGAATCGACTCGACATAACGGCACTGGGTTTAGAATGGCTACAATAAATAAATCAGATAATAACAAATGTTGGCAAGGATGTGGAAAAATGGGAACCCTCATGCATTACTCTTGGGAATGTACAATGGAGCAGCAACTTTGGAAACATTTTGGTAGTTTCTCAAGAAGTTAAAAATAAAACGATTATAACCATTAAAAACCGTTGCTCTTGAGTTGATTCCAACTCATAGTGACCCTATAGGACAGAGTAGAACTGCCCCATAGGGTTTCTAAGGAGCAGCTTGTAGATTCAAATGGCCAGCCTTTTGGTTAGCAGCCATGGGTGTTAACCACTGCGCCACCAGGGCTCCAAAAAAACCAACTATACAACATTGCAGCTCTATTCTTAGGTATCTACCCAAGAGAAATGAAAACATAAATTCACTTAAAGACTTGCACACAAATGTTCATAGCAGCATTATTCATAATATTCATTCAATAAAGGTCCATCATCTGGTGAATGAATAGACCAAATGTGGTATATCCATACGGTGGAATAGTATCCAGAAGTAAAAAGCAGTGAACCACGGATATATATACTACATCATGGATGAATCGCAAAGACATTATGCCAGCAGAAAGAAGTCAGACACAAGAGACCGCGCATTTTATCATTCAATTTATATAAAACTTCTGGAAGAGGAAAGTTTACAGAAACAGAAAGTGAATTAATGGTTGCCTGGCGCTTGAGGTATGAACAGGGATTAACTATAAATGGGCATGAGGAAATTCACTGGAAGGACAAAAATGTCCTGGACCTGGTTTACGGTGATGGTTGCACTGCTTGATAAAGTTACGAAAAATCACTGAGTTTACATTTGAATTGGTGAATTTTATGATACATGAAGTATACCTCAAAGCTGTTAAAGAAAAAGCAAGCGACTTTGGATAGGCGACTTCTTTGTGCTTTTGTTTTTTCATCTGTAAAATTGGGACACAGTCACTGGCAGATTAGATGAGATAATATATACATAATGTTTAAAATTAGAGTGCCTGACATATAGTAAACATTCATTTAAATATTAGTTTATATGACTATTATGAAACATAGAAAAAAGGTCTGAAAGAACGGAAGAGGCTTGTTTCTTTTATGGAAGATCCTGTAATATATTAAAAGCCCTCTTTTCTAACCCTAAATTCTCTAATGTGGCACTGAAAAACTGAAAGAAAAGAAAAATAAGCTTGTAGGAAACAGTTAAAATTTGGTCAAACAGGCTGAATAGGCAAAGAATTCAGTTTAAGGGATAATGAAACTAGGATTATTTCCATGTAATAACTCCCGATGTCGTAAAAGTGGAACATTTTGTTAGCCAGAGTAAACTTGCAACAAGATGCAGTAAATTTTTTAAAATTTAGAATGTAAATTTGAAATAATATATGTAAAACATTTACACGGTCCTGAAGGCAAAACTACACAACAGGATACCTTCAGAGATGTCTACTTTCCATGTCTATTCCTTCTCCCTTGTCCCTTCCATCCCTCTAACTATAATAATCCATTAGTTTTTGGGTTATCCTTGTCCCCTCCGTCCCTCTAACTGATTGTAATCCATTAGTTTTTGGATTAACCTTCCATTTTTCCTTTTTTGGAAATATAAGCAAATATGTATATTTTTATGTATACTTTATATTTCTCCCCCTTTTCTTTCCCTGGAGCATCATACTATGAACTTTGTCCTCTTGCTCCTTGCTTTTTTTTTTTTTTTTCCAATTAACAATATATCCTGGTGATTGTATCATCACAGTAGAGATCTTCACCATTCCTTTCCTTCAGCTGCATAGTATTCCATTGTGTAGATGCACCATGGTTTATTCAGCCATTTTTTTGGTACTGATCATTTGGATTGTTTCCTGGTCTTTTTCTGTTATACATAATGCTGCAATGCATAGCCTTGAAGTTACAGTACATTTAAGGTGCAACTATGAACATTCCTTGGCATCTGTCTTAGTTATCTAGTGCTGTTGTAACAGAAATACCACAACGTGGATGGCTCTGACAAACAGAAGATTATTCTCTCACAGTTTAAGAGGCTGGAAGCCTGAATTCAGGGTGCCAGCTCCAAGGGAAGGCTTTCTCTGTCTGTTGGCTCTGGAGGAAGGTCCTTGTCATCAATCTTCCCCTGGTCGAGGAGCTTCTCAGAGCAGGGACCCTGGGTCCAAAGGACATACTCCTCTCCTGGTTCTTCATTCTTGGTGGTAGGAGGTCCCCCACCTCTATGCTCGATTCTTTCTTTTATATCTCAAAAGAAATTGACTCAAGATACAACCTAATGCTGTAGATTGAGTCCTGCCTCATTAACATCATAGAGGTTAGGATTCACAACACATAGAGCATTCATGTCAGATCACAAAATGGTGGACAACCACACAATACTGGAAATCATGGCCTAGCCAAGTTGACACACATTTTTGGGGGGATACAGTTCAATCCGTGATAGCATCTGAATAATTTTGTTCTTTGGCGAGCCAAGTTAGCTATTGTTTATATAACTGAGTTAGTACTGTTTGTGAGGAAATTCCATTTGGAACACCCATTAGTTTGAATTACTTTGAAATAATTAATTTTTCTAAGCTAGTGTAGTATTTTGGGAAAAGTCCTTGATAATAAATACTATTTCTTACTATCTTATGTTAATATTGAATTAACAGCTACAGCCAAATTATTTGACCAGTATTGTCTTTACTTAGTATTTCTATGACTTTCCAATTCGTTGTACTAAGAATAAACACTAAATAGTCTTCCACTTATTCAAGGGTGAAAGCTCGGGGTCTAACAAAATTTATGAAGTCAAGGGTCAGGTATTTGGAGTTTGATGGAACCCTAGATATGTTTTGCAAACACATTTAAATGCCCTTACTCTTTTACAAACATTTATATTTTTAACTTAAAAAAAAAATTTCTTTTATACAAGTTATCTGTGCTCACTAGAGGAAAATTAGGAAACATAGAAAAATTAGACAAAAAAGACAAAAGAAAAATACTAATAATCCCAGTCCCCACAGAAAACCAGTTATAAACCAGATTAGCATTTGGATGCATATGCTTCAAGACTTTTTCAGTGAACATAAACACCTTCCACCCCCTACACACAAGCATATACAATTTCTTTGTCTCTTAACCCTTCAAGGGAGATTTAATCTTTTCCACTTATTAGGTCTTATGCCTAACTTCGCTTCTCGTACCATATAGATGGTCTTTTTTTTTTTTTTTCTGTTTCTCCATCAAAATTAGCTTTCTAAAAATTTCTCTCTATGGTATTTACCTTACAAATAGAAAATCAATGTTTATTTTAAATAAAAGAATTGAATAAATGATTTAAAAGACCTCCAAATTTGGTTTTCGTGATCTTCTGAGCCACCGAGCTGCCCTCTGTGTGTTGTTCGCCTGGGGGCAGCTTATTGACTCTTAGAAGGAAATAAGCCTACAAGATCAGGTTTGTAGAGAGATTGGTTTGGCAAAAATGGAAATTAAGCAGGTTCTCTGTGATCCTTTCCTGCTATTCAAAGGGTATATTGGAAAAAAAATAATTCTTGAAAGTGCTTTCTGTGATCATGGCTGCCTATATCTTATTCTATTACCGATACCAACACTGAATAATTAGAAAATGAAAAGTTTAAATAGCTGAATGTTTCAGCATCACATACCAAAACATAATACCTAATAATTAATGGAATATAAAATTTTTTGTGTGGAGGAATTTTGACATTTTTGCATACTAAAGTTGTGTGACTGGGGTGGAAGGGTGGGCATTTTTTCCTGCCATGGGTCACTGAAATCTAGGACCATGTGGAAATAACGTAATTATCTTGTTTTATTTAATTAAATTTATTTAAGAGAAACATATGAAGGATAAAGCTATCTGATTATTAATTTAACGAGTAGAAACAGAAAACTTGATTCATAATAAGTTAAATTTTAAACTATGTTTTTATGTTGTGTTATAGTCAAGTTCAGCTAGGTGGTAAAAGGATCACCTAGTAGTAGTATCACCCACAAGTCTGTCAGTTTGTTGTACTGGGGGAGCTTGGCTGTTGCTGTGACGCTGGAAACTATGTCACGTGTATTCAGATACCAGCAGGGTCACCCATGGAGGGCAGGTTTCAGCTGAGCTTTCAGACTAAGACAGACTAGGAAGAAGGACCCAGCAGTCTACTTCTCAAAAGAATTTCCCAGTGAAAACCTTATGAATAGCAGAGGAACATTGTCTGATATAGTGCTGGAAGATGAGCCTCCCAGGTTGGAAGGCACTCAGAAGACGACTGGAGAAGAGCTGCCTCCTCAAAGTAGAGTTGACCTTAATGATGCGGGTGGAGTAAAGCTTTCGGAACCTTCATTTGTTGATGTGGCATGACTCAACATGAGAAGAAACAGCTGCAAACATCCATTAATAATCAGAACCTGGAATGTATGAAGTATGAATCTAGGAAAATTGGAAATCATCAGAAATGAAATGGAACACATAAACATCGATATCCTAGGCATTAGTGAGCTGAAATGGACTGGTATTGGCCATTTTGAATTGGAAAATCATATCGTCTACTATTCTGGGAGTGACGACTTGAAGAGGAATGGTGTTGCATTTATCGTCAAAAAGAACATTTCAATATCTATCCTGAAGTACAAAGCTGTCAGTGATAGGATAATACCCACACACCTACAAGGAAGACCAGTTAATATGACTATTATTCAAATTTACACACCAACCACTAAAGCCAAAGATGATGAAATTGAAGATCCTTACCAGCTTCTGCAGTATGAAATTGATCGAACATGCAATCAGGATGCATTGATAATTACTGGTGATTGGAACGTGAAAGCTGGAAAGAAAGAAGAAGGGTCAGTAGTTGGAAGATATGGCCTGGGTGATAGAAATGATGCCTGAGATCGCATGACTGACCTTTGCGAGACCAATGACTTCTTCATTGCGAATACCTTTTTGCACTAACGTAAACGGCGACTATACATATGGACCTCACCAGATGAAATACACAGGAATCAAATTGACTACATCTGTGGAAAAAGACGATGGAAAAGCTCAATATCATCAGTCAGAACAAGGCCAGGGGCTGACTGGAACAGACCATCAATTGCTCATATGCAAGTTCAAGTTGAAACTGAAGAACATCAGAGCAAGTCCACGAGAGCCAAAATATGACCTTGGGTATGTCCCACCTGAATTTAGAGTCCATCTCAAGAATAGATTTGATGCGTTGAACACTAATGACCGAAGACCAGATGAGATTTGGACTGACATCAAGGACCTCATAGATGAAGAAAACAAGAGGTCATTGAAAACAAAGAAAAGACCAAGATGGATGTCAGGGGAGACTCTGAAACTTGCTCTCGGACATCGAGCAGCTAAAGCAAAAGGAAGAAATGATGAAGTAAAAGAACTGAAAATTTCAAAGGGTGGCCCGAGAAGACAAAGTAAAGTATTATAATGACATGTGCAAAGGGCTGGAGATAGAAAACCAAAAGGGAAGAAAACTCTCAGTGTTTCTCAAGCTGAAAGAACTGAAGATAAAATTCAAGCCTCGAGTTGCAATAGTGAAGGATTCTATGGGGAAAATATTTAACGACGCAGGAGCATCAAAAGAAGATGGAAGGAATACACAGAGTCATTACACCAAAAAGAATTAGTTGACGTTCAACCATTTCAAGAGGTAGAATGTGATCAGGAACCGATGGTATTGAAGCAAGAAGTCCTAGCTGCACTGAAGGCATTGGTGAAAAACAAGGCTCCAGGAATTGACGAAATATCAATTGAGATGTTTCAACAAACAGATGCAGTGCTGGAAATGCTTACTTACCTATACCAAGAAATTTGGATGACAGTTACCTGGCCAACTGACTGGAAGAGATCCATATTTATGCCAATTCCTGAGAAAGGTGATCCAACAGAATGTGGCAATTATCAAACAATATCATTAATATTATATGCAAGCAAAATTTTGCTGAAGATCATTCAAAAGCAGCTGCAGTAGTATATTGACAGGGAACTGCGAGAAATTCAGACCAGATTCAGAAGAGGATGTGGAAACAGGGATATCATTGCTGATGTCAGATGGATCCTGGCTGAAAGCAGAGAATACCAGAAGGATGTTTACCTGTTTTATTGACTAAGCAAGGGCATTCGACTGTGTGGATCATAACAAATTCTGGATAACATTGTGAAGAATAGGAATTCCAGAACACTTAATTGTGTTCATGAGGAACCTGTACACAGATCAAGAGGCAGTCGTTCTAACAGAATAATGGGGTACCACGTGGTTTAAAGTCAGGAAAGGTGTGCGTCAGGGTTATATCCTTTAAGCATACCTAGTCAGTCTGTATGCTGAGCAAATAATTGAGAAGCTGGACTATATGAAGAAGAACAGGGCATCAGGATTGGAGGAAGATTCATTAACAACCTGCCATACACAGATGACACAACCTTGCTTGCTGAAAGTGAAGAGAGGACTTTGAAGATCAAAGTCCTCTAATGAAGATCAAAGACCACAGCCTTCAGTATGGATCACACCTCAGCATAAAACAAAAATCCTCACAACTGGACCAATAAGCCACATCATGATAAATGGAGAAAAGACTGAAGTTGTCAAGGATTTCATTTTACTTGGATCCACAATCAACACCCATGGAAGCTGCAGTCAAGAAATCATTGCATTGGGCAAATCTGCTACAATGGGCCTTTTTAAAGTGTCGAAAAGCAAAGATGTCACCTTGAAGACTAAGGTGCGCCTGACCCAGTCCATGGTATTTTTAATCTCATCATATGCATGTGAAAGCCGGACAATGAATAAGGAAGACCAAAGAAGAATTGACGCCTTTGAATTATGGTGTTGGCGAAGAATATTGAATATACCATGGACTGCCAAAAGAATGAACAAATCTATCTTGGAAGAAGTACAACCAGAATGCTCCTTAGAAGCAAGAATGGCAAGACTGCATCTTACATACTTTGGACATGTTGTCAGGAGGGATCAGTCCCTGGAGAAGGACATCATGCTTAGCAGAGTACAGGGTCAGCGGAAAAGAGGAATACTCTGAACAAGATGGATTGACACAGTGGCTGCAACAATGGGCTCGAGCATAACAAGGATTGTAAGGATGGCGCAGGACCAGGCAGTGCTTCATTCTGTTATATATAGGGTCACTATGAGTTGGAACCAACTTGATGGAACCTAACAAAAACAACAGTGGTAGTATATTGTAGAGAGAAGTGAATAATAGACCAGGAAGGAGGGAAGGAGACAGAAGTGAAAAGAAGAACGAAAAGTGAAGGAGACAGATGAAAAGGGCAAAAGGTGGGAAGACATAGTTTAAAGACCATCCCCAACAGCGGAAGAGGAACAAGTGTAGAAAAAAAGAGGAAATTAGTTTCCTAGAGCTGCTGTAACAGAAATACCTCTAGTGGGGTGGTTTTAAAGAACAGCATTTTATTCTCTCACAGTTTAGGAGGCTAGAAGTCCGAACTCAGGGTACTGTCTCTATGGAAGCCTCTCTTTATGTTGTCTCTGAGTTTCTATAGACCTGGATTCCTTGTTGATCTCCACATGACCTGTATCCTCCCCTCCATTTATTCTTGCTCTGCTGTGCCTATTCAGCCCTGCTGGCACAATGGTCAAAATGCTCGACTGTTAATCAAAAGGTCGGACAATGGAAACCACCAGTGAAGCAGTCTGCTTCTATATAGATTTACAGCTTTGGAAACCCTGTGGGGTCGCTATGAGTCAGGATGGACTCCACAGCAGTGGGTTTAATCTGGTATTTATATATCTCAAAAGTGAGTAGGTTTAAGACACACCCTGTGCTGATACGGCCTCATTAACATAACGAAGGAAACTCTGTTACAAAATGGGATGATATCCACAGGTATAGAGGTTAGGATTCCAACACGTATTTTCGGGGGACATAGTTCAATCTCTAACAGTTATGAAAATCTTTTAGAGGGCAATTTGACAGTATCATATTAGAGAGCAAATACCTATGAAAAATTTAAGCTGCCTCTTTAACCCAGCAGTAGTACCTCTGGGAATTGATGCTGCAGAAATGCCCACATGGGCATGCAAGGATGTTTGTTGCAGCAAGTTTATATTAGCAAAAATTATAGACAACTTGTACGTCTAACAGTAGAAAAACGATTGAATAAATAAAGGTACATCCATTTGGTGGAATTCTAGGTAGCCATTAGAAAGACTAAGTTTGTTATTTTTCCACATCAGTAAACGTAAGGACAGTTATATTTACTGATGTGGAAAAATATACACCAAAGTGATGGAGTGAAAAAAACACGTGGTAGAACATAATGTATAGTATGATCTGAATTTTGTAAAAAGGTAGAGTGTGTATGTTTATACATGGAAAAACAGTCTGGATGGATACACACTAAACTCTTAATACTTTTGGATGGCAATGCTTGAGTTGTCCCAATGATATTTATTTGTCTTTGACAAGATGAAAATGAGAGAATAAGTAAGGAACTTGAATGTTTTGGAAAGAGATTTCACTATTGAGATTGAATTGTTCTCTAAATTCCAGTAGGAACCCAGACAATTCATTTTAGGGCTGAATCAAGCCTGTAGGTTTCTGTTTCCCATCCTAGTGGCTACCAACAGAGCCCAAACCAAAAACCAAACCCACTGCTGTCAAGCCGATTCCGACTCATAGCGACCCTGTAGGACAGCTCATAGGGTTTCCAAGGCTGTGAATCTTTTCAGAAGTGGACTGCCACACTTTTTCCCACAGAGCGGCTGGTGGGTTCAAACTGTCGATGTTTTGGTTAGCAGCCAAGCACTTTAACCAGTGTACCACCAGGGCTCCTCCAACAGAGTCCATACCCATGTAATTCACTTCTTGGATATTAACAGACAATTTTCCTTAAAATTATGGCATTTTTGGGTGTGCCTCTGAAGGACAGGAAATTTCATCTGTAATTTGAGGATGATAATTTTTGCCTGAAAGGATTATTTTGAGTGTTAAATACAGTGACGTATATAAAAATCCTAGTTCAGTGCCTGGCACAAGGTCAGGATTCCTAAATAGTAGCTATTATTGTTATTAATATTTTGGAGAAGTTCAAGATCAAACTTCCATTTTTCTAGCTCTTTATTTTCTTTATTTATTCTTCCTGCCCTTGCAGCACTGTGAGCAATTTGATATATGGAATTCCTACCCACTACCACTGAGTCGGTTCCAACTCACAGTGACCCTATAGGACAAAGCAGAACTGCCCCATAGGGTTTCCAAGGCTGTAAGTCTTTACAGAAGCAGATTGCCACATATCTCTCCCGTAGAGCGGCTGGTGGGTTCGAACTGCTGACCTTTTGGTTAGCAGCCGAGCACTTAACCACTGTGTCACCAAGTCTCCTTATATGGAACTAGAAGTAGACAAAAATACTTAAGATTTCATGCTAGACCATCAGAGCTCAGGTTCTGTGTCTGTATGGAGAAAAGCCTTTCATTCACTTCAGCTCCTCACCACAGCTCAGTTACTTACCTGACCATTTGTATTGGTCATCAAGGCAGCAAAAAAAAAAAAAAAAAGTGTGTGTTCATTTCCTGAGTATAGACTTTTAATTTTAAAATGCCTTATGTAATTTTTGGACATTTTTATTATTTTTAAATGAAGCAACTTTAGACACATTAACTTTATTCTGAGAGATGGCATTAGGCCACGTTCTTGTGTCTGTTCTCTTGAGTAAATTTAATGTACTTCCACATTCTTAAAATGTCTTTATAATAGCTTCATAATTACAAGTGACGCTTTTTAAATGTGTTGACTTCTCAGGAAAGAGTGACTCCGACTTGCAGTTTTTATGAATTTTGCTGGTTTCTTAATCCTTCAGCTTCACCAGCTTTTAGGGAGAAAAAGGTCGAGCTACACAAACAGCCACTTCAGCTGAAGAAGTTATGCAAGCCAGGCAGCGTTCGCACATGGTTAGCTTTGCATGGCAGGGAAGAGGCTGTTGTGTTCCTTATTGTATTTATTTAATGATTTAATTTAATTATTGAGAAAATGATATACTTAGAAGAAAATTACCGTTCAGTGAAGAAATTGAAATGACACTAAGTCAGGGTTCTCTGGAGAAACAGAACCAGTGAGATGTGTGTGTGTGTGTGTGTGTGTACACACATGTGCTTGTGCATGTATGGAGAGGGAGATGTTGATTGATTTACTTCAAGGGATTGGCTCACATGATTGTGGGGGCTGTCAAGTCCAAAATGCACGGATCAGGTGGCAGACTGGAGGTTTGCATCCATAGGTCAGGCTATGGCAAGAGTGCAGAATATGGAGAGTGAGAGTTCTGCCAAAATATCTGCTTATATTCTGGAGGCAGAGCAAATCCTAAAGAAACCCCCTTTTCAACTGACTGACTGATTACATTGTGTTAGATTAAATTATGGAAGGTGATTACATTGCATTATGAAACAGGAACTGGACTAGTGTTTGCCAACCAACTGGGAACCATAGCATAGCCACGTTAACACATAAAATTAACCATCCCAAGTACATTTGCATTTTTTGAAACTTTTTTTTTTAACAAAGAGCCAAGGATTCCCTTAAATTTAGTAATAATTCAGCCCCTCTGTCCAATATTAGGAACTTCATTTGCCTTGTCATGGTTCGATGCCTGTAATAGGGAAATAGAATACCATATTTGACATAAATGCTGTTCCTCGCCCACACCCTTCCCCCATACCCATGGTGGGCATCATTAATCATTTAGCAAACATTTTTCCACTGAGCCTGGATATGACCTTAGAATTCCTTTAAATACTGAGCTTCAGATAGCCCCTTTGCAGTCAAGGACTACAGAGGAGGAAACCTATCAAACTTCTAAGATTTATCAATTTATTGACAACCTATCTAGCCACTTTAGCCAAATCAGTTGCTAAATCAGCTAGTTCAGTTTTTAAAAATCAGCCAAATTATGTTTGGACACACTGTAAATAAAAATAGTTAAATTTTGGCAAAGATTTTTTTACTTTTCAAACCATTGCTTCAGCACAACATTGGCAAAGTTTGACCACTTTGAACAACTATCTGTATAATTATAGCCAGTGTACGGTACCCTTACATGAAGTAAACTTGTGAAATAGCTGACACTTCCGCAGGATCGTATCAGCCAAGCGTGACTGTGTCCCAAACTTCTCTTCCTTTGGAACAGATTTCTCTGTGACCTTCATTCTTTGCTGTCCTCCCTGCATTATAGTATAGTTGCTGTTTTCCGCTCCATGAAAATTCATCACCATATCCCAGCCTTGTGGCAGATGGAGAGATCTGTGGCCTGGCATCTTTTTGGAGATTTTTTTCCCTGCCCATCACTACTGCTGAGTAGTTTTATAAGTTGGGCTAATTTAGTTTGGAAGGAGGAACAAATCTGACTGATGTCATATACTAATTATAGCCATAAAAATACCTTGGTTCCATCTCTCGCCACATGGTCAAGGTAAAGGGCACGTGGGAGCTATGGAATGTGTGTTCTTCTTTTTTTCCTATATTCTGCTGACATTGAACCAAGGTTCAGGACAACTGGAGGCCTCCTCGTCTGGACACGCAGGGTTATAGGACCCCCTCTGCTATATGTCACTTTAGTCTCCTTTGATAGGTACAGAAACAGAGCTGGGGTGGGGGGCGGGGCGCAGAGCATGAGGCTTGTTTCCCCCAAGCACATGCTCAAAGACTTTTTTTTAATTAAAAGTTTTCATAGTAACAATGCTGACATGGTGCTATTCAGCCTATGAAGAAATGGCATTAAGAGAAACAGTATGAAATCAGCACATGAAATGCAGAGATGGTCAAAAAGAGGTTTCATTTTTAGATGCTTGCTTCCTTCTCTACGACCAAAGCCTTTTTCCTGTCCCTGCCCCTGTTGGACTCCACTTCCAGGCCCAGGCACCATAGTGTTAGCTCCGGGCTAGGCCTCTGGTTGGCCTCTCTGGGTGGGTGTGCGTGCTCTGCCCGCCCATGAGCTTGAGACATGCTGTAGGTATCAGTGTGGCCCAGCAGATGTGTGCACTCAGTGTGCCCTCTGTGTCCTTCGGCAAGAGCTGCCAGCTCCTTCTCTCTTGCTCGTTGCCTGCTAAGGTGCCCTGGCAGCCTGAGCCTTGAAGCAGCACCCCAATTTGCAGTTTCCAGGACAGCTCAACTCTTCAGGCAGTGAAGGTCATGTAGTGACTGACTAATTCATTCCCTTTTATTTTGAAATTTAGAGAAGTTTTTATTAAATTCCTTACAACAGGACTTTTGATCTAAACTCTCTCTTAATCTTGTGTTTGATAAATAATTAATGGCTCAGTGGTCACCGAAAGCGTTGCATGCACTAGTCAATGATTACTAATGCCTCATTTGCATGTGAAATTAATATCCCATATGGTTTGGTCCTATCATTTAGGGCTAAGCCAACAGGAGGAGGCATGTTGATTTGAGCACAAGTTTGAGTTGCAAATGGAATATACTATTTAGCCAGCAAGATACAATAAAAGGAAGACTCTCAGTACTTGGATGCTGTAAAACAGTGGCATCATTAGAGGAGTGCAGAGATAGGGACCGCACTGGGTGGCACTGTCGGGGGGGTGACACCAAAATGAACCCAAGGTTCATGGTGGTGGCGGCAGGTGGGCCACTGCCCCTGGGGGGGGGCCACCAAGGAGATGGTTAACACACTCAACTGTTAACTAAAAGGTTGGAGGTTTGAGTTCACCCAGATGTGCCTCAGAAGAAAGGCCTGGTGATCTACTTCTGAAAAATCAGCCATTGAAAAAATGTGAAATACAACAAGGTTTTTAGTTAGGATAACCAGAGGCAGAATTTGGCTCAGAACCCAAAAGAACTGTTGTCGACTCTGTTTATTGAGGGGCTCCAGAGAAGACCATTGGTAGACATCCCACCAGCCTGGTTGCAACCTCATTTATCTTTTAGCAAATTCCAACAGAGAACATCCTTTTCTGTCCTACTTGCACAGAATTAGAATATACCCCTGAAGATTCTTCCCGTCTGTGCTAACCAACGCCACTGGTCGTTATTCTCTTCACTCCTCCCTATTCCTAATTAGCGCAAGCCATGTTCTCCTTGAAAGTGTTATATATGTAGCTACGTTACAATAACAATGGCAAAAGATAGCTATTAGTTCTATTATTTATTTATTTTCGCTCCCACCTTGTTCCAAAAAGGATTTAAGATGGGTTGCAAAAATACATGTAATGCCACAGATGAAACAAAGTTTAGCAAGTGAGGAAATTGGAGCAAAGGCAAAATCAGGATGGGATAAATGAGAAACTGGGAGTGCAGGATGTACCCAGTAAGGCTCTGAGCCCTTGCCAGGAGTAGACCACAAATTTGGCTCTCAATTTCTAGCACCTAGCTCAAAAGGGGGAAATGATCAATCCCATGTGTCACAAACCAGTTGATCAGAAGTAACACAATAACTCCTGGAACCTCGACCAGAGAGAAATTTCTGCCGTGGGTCTCCAGGGCAAGGATGCATGTGTAATGCAGTCAGCCGTGTCCCCAGTGGCTTCTTCCCAGAAGACATAACAGGTTCTTCAGGGCCGTGTCTTCTCACATCCTTCAGTATTGGCCTGTGGTGTCAGACCCCAGCATACATCAGTGAAATCACTCCGCAGGGAATCAAAAAGGTATATTTCTCGTTCACTATGTGTTGTTGGTTTAACCAAGGAATAGATTAAAAGTAGGGGAATGGATGGACAGGCAGTGTTCCATTAAGCACCGTTTCCTCTCAGCTGAGCAGAGGCAGACATTAAACTTTAGTGTGTTTTTTTTTTTTTCACCCCTACTGTGCTTTAGTGAAAAGGTGCCAGAAAGGTCAAGGACATTTGCAGAGAGCTTTAGGGCCTGGGATAGAGCTTCAGTCTCCCTTGTTATATTTGGGAGCTCTGAAAGGAGAAGCTGGCAGGCTCAGCAGAGACACTGGCAGGAAGGAAAGGGGTTATGGGTATGTGTGACGGTCCTTGGCCTTCTCCAGGGTAGGAAGAGTCCTCTCCCAGCAGCAGGAGCAACTGAGCTCTTTAGTGCTGTTTCCTCCAAGGGTGCCTGGGTCAGGCGGGCCAGTGGGCGCAGGAAGTTCCCCTCCCAGTGCTGAGGGATTCTTGATGGATGCCCCGTGAGCCAGGCTGGCTGGGGCCTCTCAGACATCCAGGAGGATTAGTGGTCTTCATTTTGGGCTCCCATCCACATGCAGGCCTCCTTCAAGGCCCTGGATGACATATTGTAAACAAAGGTCACTGATGCTACCCCCCAGCAAGCCAGCACCTGCTTCTCAAAAAATTCAGAGGCTTCAGATGGGTTTGGGAACCCCTCCAAGCTCCAGCAGTAGTGCTGGTCTCATTTTTTTTAGTGGCATTGTCCTAGTAAAGTTTTGGCAGGAAGAGGAGATAATGAACATTTGTTCTTCCAAGAATTCTCCAGTTCATTCTCTGCATTGCAGTCACAGTGATCTTTCTACACATAAATCCCATTGTGTCACTTCCTGCTGAAATCCCCTCAAAAGCTTCCCAGGCCCCCAGCTTGCCTCTGCAGCCTCAGCAATACCCATAGTGCACTCCCCTCCCGCCCCCCTTGCTGTACCATTGCTCCACACTTTTCAGTTCCTCGAACCTCCCATTTTCTTTCTTTCTTCCTCAGGCCCAGGCATATGCTATTTCTTCCTTTTGGAGGACTATTTTTACCCTCTCATCCATTACACTGCCAATCCAGACTTAAATGCTGTATGTGCCTATATAACTTCAAGTTGTTGTTAGGTGCCATTAAGTCAATTTCAACTCCTAGTGACCCCATGTGACAGAGTAGAACTGCCCCATAGGATTTTCTAGGCTATAATTTCTATGGGAGCAGATCTCCAGGTCTTTCTCCTTCGGAGCTGCTGGGTGAGTTCCAACTGCCAACCTTTCAGTTAGTAGTGAAGCACTTAACCACTGCACCACCAGAGCTCCTTAATTTCAAGTTATAGCCCAGAAATTAATTCCTCCAAGGAGTGGTCCTGGGCCCTCAGACCAGATTAGGTGCCTGTGCTAAGTGCTCCACAGCATCCTATGCGTTCGCCAACAGTAGCATTCCATCAGCTGGGGACACACCAGCTGCAGAGACAGACCCCAACATTTCCATGGCTTAATGCAGTGGAATTTTATTTCTCATTCACCTAACCATCTGATGCATGTGCTACTAGCTGTCAGCCAGTTTTCCCCACAGGGTGGTTCCAAGGCCGAAAGCCCTATCCGTATTGTAGCTCTGCTGTCCTCTGGGGCCTCAGAGCTCTCAGCATCCAGCTGGGACAGAAGGGGAGTGAGGGGCAGGAAGGCACATCGCCTATTCCTTTCTTGACATGGAGGCGTCTTGTGTCTCTTCAACTCCCATTCCATTGGCATGAGTAAGTGCCACCTAGTTGCCTGGTGTTGCAAATGGTTAAGCACTCAACTGCTAAATTGTTCAGACCCATGAAGTGGCTCTGCAGGAGAAAGACCTGGCACTCAGCTCCTGTAAAGATTAAAGCCTAGAAAACTCTGTGGGGCAGTTCTACTCTGTCACATGGGGTCACTGTGAGTTGAAATTGAGTGGACAGCACCCAACAGCAACAACAGTTGCCGGGCAGCCACTCTCCAGTGATAATGATATAATATAAGAAGGGGGAGCTTGAATTTTGGGGAGCCCTTACCTTTTTGTAATTTTTAGTGTAATTGCCTGTCATTCAACTAGACTTAGCTCTGTGAGAGGAAGGACTGCAACAACCTTGCTCACTGTTATAGCCCTTTGCCAGCACTGTCCCTGGCACTTAATAGACACAGGGATTGCCCAATGAGTAAGACCAGTCAGTGCTTGGTTGAGGAGAAATCAGGACCCACAGACAATCCATCTTCTTGAAGCTCCTCCCCACACTGTGTGTGTGCTGTGGAAGAGAAGGAGCCAGCAAGCTGGTTTTTCTTGCTGCTGCTGCCAGGCAAGCCCCTCTAAAACATGCCAGTTCCCTTTACAGAGAGGCATTCATTGTGAGCAGAGAGCTTCCATAATCACAGGTGCCCACAAAGGAGCACGCCTCCTCTGAGATGATGAGGCCTTCTGATTAAAGACTTGTTATTGGTACTTTACGGGGCAGAGAGAAAACGTACTGTTGTTAGTACTGGCATTGCATCTCCACAGCACATCTGGCACCTGTCTCTGAGTCCAAGGAGTTCGGTGGTGAATGCATTTTTTTTCTCTTCATGAGCCAGCTACATCTTTAAAGTGTCTCTTTACAAGTCTTTTTTTGTGTGTAACTTGGTGGAAACATATAATAGTAAGAAGGCAATCACCTCTTAGATTGTCTGGGTAGAAAAGAAGGAATGAATAGACATGATGTATAATAGACTTAGGAAATTGGGGGAATATGATTCACTGTCTCATGCAGTGTGGTTCTGTTTCTGAACATCTCCAGGTGGGATACTAGCACCTTGACTTTGAAATCGCGGCCTTCTCCTTTACCATGTACCGCCTGTTATGCGTTGAGTTGTGTCACCCTAAAAATATATGTTGAAATCCTAACCTCTGTACCTGTAAATATGACCCTGTTTGGAAAGAGGGTTTTTCTTTTGTTATGTTAATAAGTTCATACCAGTGTAGGGTGGATCCTAAACCTAATCACTTCTGAGTTATAAAAAGAGCAGAATAGACACAAAGACATGCACAGGGGAAAGACAGATGATATAGGAGGACCTGTCTACAAAACAAAGGAATGCCAAGGATCACCAGCAGACACCAGAAAGTAGGAGAGGGGCTCACAAAAGAAATTAACAGAGCCAAGACCCTGAATTGGGCTTTTAGCTTCCAGTTCTTTAAATTTCAGTTCTTTAAGCTACCCACTTGTGATATTTCTGTTAAGACAGCACTTGGTAACTAGGAAAAGGCCTAAAAAGTGACCCCAAATAATGTCACGAAGGATAGCATTCAAGCACCCTATCCCTACCATTCTATATTGGGAGGAAGTCTGGTACTTGTTTCCAAGGTCTCTCTCTTCTAACAAGTCTAAGAACCCCAGGACTGACAGAGTCCAAAGAGTCAGTATTCATGACTTCTTCTGTCTGCTGCTGTCACTGCCTTTGGCCTCCCTGCAGAACACAGGGAGTCTGGTAGTCCTGGGCAGCCCCCATTCAGTGCAAGAGATATTTTGAAGGCCAAGGCACAAATCACTGTCTCTAGCCACTGTCTCTAGACCCGTTTTGTCAGGGTTTGAGGGAAAGGAGGAAGCCTCCCTTCTTCCTTCCCAGTGGCCTGTTCAGTGGCCAGATTACAGCTCTCTAGTGAGATAGTCATGCCCAAGGAGGTGAGATTTCCATCTGCAGGAGAGCGAGGTTAGGGCTGCTTCCATGGTCAGCCCTCAAGGGCCCAGAACAGCCTCACTGTATGTCCACTCTGCTCATGGTCTGAGAGCCAGCCCATTGGACCTGGTTCTGTGCACCCTCAAGGTAAAGTTGATTATAATCCCACTGTCAAGGAGCCCTAGTGGTGCAGTGGTTAAGCACTCGGCTGCTAACCGGAAGGTCAGCAGTTCGAACCCACCAGCCGCTCTGCGGGAAAGAGATGTGGCAATCCGCTCCCATATAGATTACAGCCTTGGAAACTCTATGGGGCAGTTCTACTGTCTTACAGAGTCGCTGTGAGTGGAGATCGACTTCACAGCAATGGGTTTGGGGTTTAGTCTTTGCCTCCCCCTCAGCTTTGGTTATGGCCACTCCAGACCTTAACAAGTCCCTGTGACTTTGAAGCTCAGGAAGGTTCTTGGTTCTTTTCCTCTGGGAAGGCCCAGCTTACCTGCCTCTTCCCAGAAACCACCCCTCTCTGAGCAATGAGTTCCTGCATGCTTTACCAGTAATGACAATAATGTTTATGAGTGCTTACTATGTGCCTGTAGAATTGCCGTTTATGTTGTTGAAAAAAGGTATTTGCAATGAGTAAGTTGTTGGTCTTGCAAATTTCTACGATGAGATCTCTGGTATTGTTTCTATCTCCAAGGCCCTATTTTCCAATTGTCGATCCTTCTTTGTTTCCAGTTTTCACATTCCAATCACCACTAATTATCTATGCTTCTTGATTGCATGTTTAATCAATTTCAGATGGCAGAAGTTGGTAAAAATCTTCAATTTCCTGATCTTTAACGTTAGTGTTTGGTGTGGAAATTTTAATAATAATCGTATTAACTGGTCTTCCTTGTAGGCAGACTGATATTATCCTATCATTGGCAGTGTTGTATTAAGGATAGATCTTAAAATGTCCTTTTTGATGATGAACGCGATGCCATTCCTCTTCAATTTGTAATTCCTGGCATAGTAGTCCATATGACTGCCTGATTCAAAATGGCCAATACCAGTCCACTTCAGCTCACTAATGCCTAGAATATCAGTCTTTATGAGGTCCATTTCATTTTTGACGACTGCCAATTTTCCTAGATTCATACTTCAGATATTCCATGATTACAATTATTAATGGATGTTTGCAGCTTTTTCTTGTAATTTTGAGTCATGCCACCTCAGCAAATGAAGGTTCCAAAAGCTTTATGTACCTGGACCTCACTGGATGGAAAGCACAGGAATAAAATCTACACCTGTGAAAAGAGACAGTGGAAAAGCTCAATATCATCTGTCAGAACAAGGCCAGGGGCCAACTGTGCAACAGACCATCAATTGCTCATATGCAAGTTCAAGATGAAGCTGAAGAAAATTAGAACAAGTCCATGAGAGCCAAAGTTTGACCTTGAGTATATCCCATGTGAATTTGGAAACCATCTCAAGAAAAGATTTGACATACTGAACACTAATGACCGAAGACCAGGCAGATTGTGGAATGACATCAAGAACATCATACATGGAGAAAGCAAAAGGTTGTTAAAAAGACAGGGAAGAAAGAAAAGACCAAACTGGATGTCAGAAGAGACCCTGAAACTTGCCCTTGAAGGCAGAGTAGCTAAAGTGAATGAAATGATAAAGTAAAAGAGCTGAACAGAAGATGCCAAAGGGTAGTTCGAGAAGACAAAGTAAAATATTATAATGAAATGTGCACAGACCTAACATTAGAAAACCAAAAGGGAAGGACACTCTTGGCATTTCTCAAACAGAAAGAACTGAAGAAAAAATCAAGCCTGGAGTTGCAATTTTGAAGGATTGTATGGGCAAAATATTGAACAACACAGGAAGCATCAAAAGCAGATGGAAGGAGAGCACAGAGTCACTGTACCAAAAAGAATTAGTCATGTTCAGCCATTTCAAGAGGTAGCTTATGGTCAGGAACCAATGGTATTGAAGAAGTCCAAGCTGCATTGAAAGCATTGGCGAAAAATAAGGCTTCAGGAATTATTGGAATACCAATTGAGATGTTTCAACAAAGGGATACAGCACTGGAGGTGCTCACTTGTCTATGCCAAGAAATTTGAAAGACAGCGACCTGGCCAACCAACTGGAAGAGATCCATATTTGTGCCCATTTCAAAGAAAGGTGATCCAAAAGAATGTGGAAATTATCTAACAATATTATTAATATCACACACAAGTAAAATTTTGCTTAAGATCATTCAAAAGCGGTTGCAGCAGTACCTCTACAGGGAACTGCCAGAAATTCAAGCTAGATTCAGAAGAGGACGTTAAATGAGGGCTATCATTGCTGATGTCAGATGGATCCTGGCTGAAAGCAGAGAATAGCAGAAAAATGCTCAGCTATGATTTATTGACTACGCAAAAACATTTGGCTGTGTGGATCATAACAAATTATGGATAACATTGCAAAGAATGGGAATTCCAGGATACTTAATCGTGTTCATGTGGAATCTGTACATAGATCACGAGGCAGTTGTTCAAACAGAGCAAGGGGATACTGCATGGTTTAAAATCAAGAAAGGTGTGCATCAGAGTTGTATCTTTTCACCATACCTATTCAATCTGTATGCTGAGCAAATAATCTGAGAAGCTGGACTATATGAAGAATGTGGCATCAGGATTGGTGGAAGACTCATTAACAACCTGTAATATACAGATGACACAACCTTGCTTGCTGAAAGAGAACTGGAAGCACTTATTGATGAAGCTCAAAGACTACAGCCTTCAATGTGAATTGCGCTTCAACATAAAGAAAACAAAAATCCTCACAGCTGGACCAATAAGCAACATCATGAAAAGATTGACCAGTGAAGGACTTCATTTTACTTGGGTCTACAATCAACTCCCATGGAAGCAGCAGTCAGGAAATCAAATGACATATTGCTTTGCACAAATCTGCTGCAAAAGATCTCTTTAAAGTGTTAAAAACCAAAGACGTCGCTTTGAGGACTAAGGTCTGCCTGACCCAAGCCATGATATTTTCAATTGCCTCGTATGCATGCGAAAGCTGGACAATGAATAAGGAAGACTTAAGGAAAATTAATGCCTTTGAATTATGGTGTTGGTGAAGAATATCGAATATACCGTGGACTTCCAGAAGAAGGAACATGTCTGTCTTGGAAGAAATACAGGCATAGTGCTCCTTGGAAGTGAGGATGGTGAGACTTTGTCTCATGTACTTTGGACATGTTATCAGGAGGGACTAGTGCCTGGAGAAGGACATCAGGCTTAGTAAAGTAGAGGGTCAGTGAAAAAGAGGGAGAGCCTTGACAAGATGGATTGACACAGTGGCTGCAACAATGGGCTCAAGGATGACAATGATTGTGAGGGTGGTGCAGGACTGGGCAGTGTTTCATTCTGTTGTGCATAGGGTTGCTATGAGTTGGTACTGACTCAAAGGTACCTAACCAAAATAACAAGCTATGTGCCTGACATTGTTTTAAGGATTTTATATGAATTAACTCATTTAATCTTCACGTACGCTCTATAGAGTTGACATTAATATTATCCTTATGTTATGTAGGAGGAAGTTGAGACACAGAGAAGGTAACGGCTCAAGATTGTACAGCAGTAGGATTTGAACCTTTTGCTTTAGCTCCTCGACGTTTGAGAGCAAGTTTCAGAGTCTCCTCTGACATCCATCTTGGTCTTTTCTTTTTTTCCTGTCTCTTTAGTGACCTCTTGCTTTCTTCATGGATGATGTCCTTCATATCATTCCACAACTCGTCTGGTCTTCAGTCACTAGTGTTCAATGCATCAAATCTATTCTTGAGATGGTCTCAAATTCAGGTGGGGTATACTCAAGGTCATATTTTGGCTCTCGTGGACTTGCTCTGATTTTCTTCCGTTTCAGCTTGAACTTGAATATGAGCAATTGATGGTCTGTTCCACAGCTGACCCCTGACTTTGTTCTGACAGATGATATCAAGCTTTTCTATTGTCTCCATAGTCAATTTGATTTCTGTGTGTTCTATCTGGCAAGGTCCATGTGTATAGTCGCCGTTTATGTTGGTGAAAGAAGGTATTTGCAATGAAGAAGTTGTTGGTTTTGCAAAATTCTATCATTTGATCTCTGGCATTGTTTCTATCACCAAGGCCGTATTTTCCAACTACTGATCCTTCTTCTTTGTTTCCAACTTTCCCATTCCAATTGCCAGTAGTTATCAATGCATCTTGATTGCATGTTTGATCAATTTCAGACTGCAGCAGCTGATAAAAATCTTCTATTTCTTCGTCTTTGGCCCTAGTGGTTGGTGCATAAATTTGAATAATAGTCGTACTAACTGGTCTTCCTTGTAGGCATATGGATATTATCCTATCACTGACAGCATTGTACTTCAGGATAGATCTTGAAATGTTCTTTTTGACGATGAATGCAACACCATTCCTCTTCAAGTTGTCATTCCTGCATAGTAGACTATATGATTGTCCGATTCAAAATGGCCAATATCAGTCCATTTCAGCTCACTAATGCCTAGGATGTCCGATTCAAAATGGCCAATATCAGTCCATTTCAGCTCACTAATGCCTAGGACTGAACAGAAGATTTCAAAGGGCATCTCGAGAAGACAAAGGAAAGTATTACAATGACATGTGCAAAGAGCTGGAGATGGAAAGCCAAAAGGGAAGACCATGCTCGGCATTTCTCAAGCTGAAAGAACTGAAGAAAAAATTCAAGCCTCAAGTTTCAATAGTGAAGGATTCTATGGGAAAAATATTAAACGACGCAGGAAGCATCAAAAGAAGATGGAAGGAACACTCATAGTCATTACACCAAAAAGAATTAGCAGATGTTCAACCATTTTAAGAGGTGGCATATGATCAGGAACCGATGGTACTGAAGGAAGAAGTCCAAGCTGCTCTGAAGGCATTGGCTAAAAACAAGGCTCCAGGAATTGATGGAATGTCAATTGAGATGTTTCAACAAACGGATGCAGTGCTGGAGGTGCTCACTTGTCTATGCCAAGAAATATGGAAGACAGCTTCCTGGCCAACTGACTGGAAAAGATCCATATTTATGCCTATTCCCAAGAAAGGTGATCCAACTGACTGTGGAAATTATAGAACAATATCATTAATATCACACGCCAGCAAAATTTTGCTGAAGATCATTCAAAAGTGGCTGCAGCTGTATATCAACAGGGAGCTGCCAGAAATTCAGGCCAGTTTCAGAAGAGGACGTGGAACCAGGGATGTCATTGCTGATGTCAGATGGCTCCTGGCTGAAGGCAGAGAATACCAGAAGGATGTTTACCTGTGTTTTAATGACTAAGCAAAGGCATTCGACTGGGTGGATCATAACAAATTATGGATAACACTGTGAAGAATGGGAATTCCAGAACACTTAATTGTGTTCATGAGGAACCTTTACATAGATCAAGAGGCAGTTGTTCAGACAGAACAAGGAGATACTGATTGGTTTAAAGTCAGGAAAAGTGTGCATCAGGGTTGTATTCTTTTGCTATACCTATTTAATCTGTATGCTGAACAAATAATCCGAGAAGCTGGAGTGTATGGAGAAGAACGGGGCAACAGGATTGGAGGAAGACTCATTAACAACCTGCGCTATCCAGATGACACAACCTAGCTTGCTGAAAGTCAAGAGGACTTAAAGCACTTACTAATGAAGATCAAAGACCACAGCCTTCAGTATGGATTGCACCTCAACATAAAGGAAAAATCCTCACAACTGGACCAATGAGCAACACATGGTAAACGGAGAAAAGACTGAAGTTGTCAAGGATTTCATTTTACTTGGATCCACAATCAACAGCCATGGAAGGAGCAGTCAAGAAATCAACAGACACATTGTATTGGGTAAATCTGCTGCAAAGGATCTCTTTCAAGTGTTGAAGAGCAAAGATGTCACCTTGAAGACTAAGGTGTGCCTGACCCAAGCCATGGTATTTTCAATTGCATCATGTGCACGTGAAAGCTGGACAATGAATAAGGAAGATCGAAGAAGAGTTGACACCTTTGAATTGTGGTGTTGGCGAAGAATATTGAATATACCATGGACTGCCAAAGGAACGAACAAATCTGTCTTAGAAGAAGAACAACCAGAATGCTCCTTAGAATCAAGGATGGTGAGACTATGTCTTACATACTTTGAACATGTTGTCAGGAGGGTTCGGTTCCTGGAGAAGGACATCATGCTTGGCAGAGTAGAAGGTCAGTGGAAAAAGGGGAAGACCCTCAACGAGGTGGATTGACACAGTGGCTGCAACAATGAGCTCAAGCATAACAACGATTGTAAGGATGGCTCAGGACCGGGCAGTGTTTCGTTTTGTTGTGCAAAACGAGTTGGAACTGACGTGACAGCACCTAACAACAACAACAACAGGATTTGAACCTAGGATCTCAGTCTGCTCCATGCTGCTTCACTTACATAACAAGAGTTGATTCCTCATAGCAGATTTTCCTAGGTTCCCAGACTTAACTATTGCTACAAAGAAAAGGGGTTAGGATGATTATTTTAAAAGTAAACAATTAAGTAACATACAAAATAAGGAATTAAACCCTTCCCACATCATCCCTCATCAGTGGTATGTATCCTTCCAAACCTTTTTCTATAACTATACAGGTATACCCATATGCTTCTACAAAATCAGAATCATTTCTACAAAATAAAGAGTGGAATGGCTGGCAGTGTCTTTTGCCGAAAAGTTTTTGCAGGAAAGGTATTCTCACCAGGCTCCTCGCTGTGCTCATAATTCAGAGAGGCCTTCTTTGACCATCTTAGCTAACTGCACCTGCCTCCATCCTTCACTCTCTCTCAAGATCCTGTTTGTTTCTTTCTGTTATGTTAGATCGGTGGTGTTTTGCTTTGAAATGGGTGTGAGGATCAATAAATTAATTCAATTCCACACCCTAGGGGTAGCTAATTAGCATACGAAGAGTCCTAATCTGAATGAACCTCTTGAAAAAAAAAACCAAACCCATTGTAGTGGAGTCGGATTCCAACTCACAGTGACCCTGTAGGACAGAGAAGAGTTGCCCCACAGGGTTTCCAAGGAGCACCTGGTGGATTTGGACTGTTGACCTTTTGGTTTGCAGCCGTTGCTCTTAACCACAATGCCATCAAGGTTTCCCAACCCCTTAGGCCTGGTTAATAAGCATAGGAATATTAGAAGTAATTTTTGACTGGTGAAATTAGTGGTGGTTAGGGTATGCTACATAATTTTCTGAGTTCATTGCAAAATCAAAATGTGGGTCCCCTTGTTCAGAAACAGGAAAAGGCATTAAAGATACTAATATATAATGCCTTTTCCTGTCTTCCTCGTTCTCTCTGTTGAACTGTCAGCATGTTTTTTATTTGATATTTAATGCCATGCTCCCGCAGGCATGGTGATACATGTGGGTAAGTGTAGACCCTCCAAGCACCTGGGGGTCCACCCTGTGATGCCAATGCACCGCATTCCAACGGTGGTAGAAAAATTGAGCCAGGTATCTCCTCTCACTGCCCCACAGCCCCAGCCCATTATGAATGCATAGCCCTCAAGAGCATTGCAACCTCTGTTCCAGAACTCCCTAGGAACTGGATTGGGGGTGGGTGAGAGGCTTGCCCCTGTTGAAAGTCCAGTTGAACCCACTGTGGTGCTGCCAGTTTGGCAGGGACAGCCACCAGCACACCCTGCCCAGAAACGCTGCAAGGTGCTTGCAACAATCTCTGTGCTCACACCCATGTACCTAAATGGGGTATAGGGCAGCAGTGGTCATGGGACTTGGCAGACAGGGGAGGGGGAGGCCAAGTGGAGCCCAGGGGGTGGAGTAGCAGATGGCTGAGAACCTGTCCCAGGGAGACAGCATGACTATGGGTAAGCCAAGGCGCCAACCTCCCGGGGCATGGTCCACTGTCCACTCGTGAAACAGTAATTCAAAGACAAAATAACAAAAGATGGTGGCATTCAACCCTGCACTATTTACATGATGCTGGTCCTGAGGGTATGTGATTACTCGGAAGAGGCACAGCCAGATTCTTACTTGGCAGGTTTAGGTGTAGGAGACGGGTAGCCTGACAGTTGGCATCAGTGCAGGGCTCCAGGCCAGCACTTGTGGCCCTGCTGCATGCTTGATCCTATTGCAAAGTTTGTAGATCTTGTCCTAAGAACACTGGGTGTCTGTCTGTCACTGTGGAGTGCTGGCCTACATACGAGAGGGTAGACAGAGCCCTCTCCCTGGCTATAGACAGGATGGGGACTTGACCTGCTTGCTGTTCACATGTTGGAATTTGGTCTAGATTGGCTCTCCCAGTGACCTGGCAAGAAGGTTGTAGCAGCAGGGGTATGCATAACTCCCACCTCCTTTTAACCGCCAAAAGCCTGCTGATATTCCCAAAGGGAACCTGAAGAAAGAATTGGTGTTACAATCCCACCCTAACCCTCTTTAACATCATTGCAATCACAAAATGGAGGACAACCACAAAATACTGGGAATCATGGCCTAACTAAGTTGATAGGCCACATTTTGGGGGGGATATAATTCAATCCATGACAAGTAACATTTGATTTGAGATTTTCCATTAGATGCTCCCTTGCTTCTTTTTCTTTGATATTAGCACCATAAGCATAGAGTAGACAAAAAAAACCCCAAAATATTAGTGTCTTAAAACAAAATGTTTTTTCTTCCTCGTACTACATGTCCATGGCACAGAGATTGGGTTCTCTGCTCCACATCACTATCATCCAGTGCTTAACCACTTTGCCACAAGGACTCCTAAACAATAATTATGTTTATATAAAATCACATATAGTATACTATATGTTGTATCAATGACATCAGCAATGATATCCCTCATTCAACGTCCTCTTCTGAATCTGGCTTAAATTTCTGACAGTTTCCTGTAGATGTACTGCTGCAATCACTTTTGAATGATCTTCAGCAAAATTTTACTTGAGTGTGAAATTAATGATATTGTTTGATAATTTCCACACTCTGGTGGATTACCTTTCTTTGAGGTGGGCAGAAATATGGATCTCTTCCAGTTGGTCGGCCAGGTAGCTATCTTCCAAATTTCTTGGCATAGACATTTCAGCACTGCATCCCTTTGTTGAGACATCTCAATTGGTATTCCATCAGTTTCTGGAGCCTTATTTTTCGCCAGTGCTTTCAGTGCAACTTGGAGTTCTTCCTTCAGTAGCATCAGTTTGTAATCGTGTGCTACCTCCTGAAATGGTTCAATGTTGACCAATTCTTTTTGATACAGTGACTCTGTGTATTCCTTCTGTATCCTTCCATCTTCTTTTGGTGATTCCTGCATCATTCAATATTTTACCCATAGAATCCTTCAAAATGGCATCTCGAGGCTTGAATGATGTTGCTGATGTCAGATGGATCTTGGGTGACACCAGAGAATACCAGAAAGATGTTTACCTATGTTTTATTGACTGTGCAAAGGCATTCGAGTGTGTGGATCATAACAAATTATGGATAACATTGCAAAGAATGGGAATTCCAGGACACTTAATTGTGCTCATGTGGAACCTGTACAAAAACCAAGAGGCAGCCTTTCTAACAGAACAAGCGGATACTGAATGGTTTAAAGTCAGGAAAGGTGTGTATCAGGTTTGAATCGTTTCACCATACTTATTCAATCTGTATGCTGAGCAAATAATCCAAGAAGCTGGACTATATGAAGAGGAATGGGACATTAGGATTGCATGAAGACTCATTAACAACCTGAGATATGCAGATGACACAACCTTGCTTGCTGAAAGTGAAGAGGACTTGAAGCACTTACTGATGAAGATGAAAGACCACATCTTTCAGTATGGATTACACCTCAACATAAAGGAAGCAAAAGTCCTTACAATTGGACCAATAAGTAACATCATGATAAATGGAGAAAATGAAGTTGTCAAGGATTTCATTTTACTTGGATCCACAACCAATGCCCATGGAAGCAGCAGTCAAGAAATCAAACAACATATTGTATTGGGCAAATTTGCTGCAAAAAACTTCTTTCAATTGTTGAAAAGCAAAGCTATCACTTTGAGAACTAAGGTGTGTCTGACCAAAGCTGTGATATTTTCACTTGTTTCATGTGCATGTGAAAGCTGGACAACTAATAAGGAAGACTGAAGAAAAATTGACATGATTGTATTGTGTTGTTGGCAAAGAATATTGAATGTACCATGAACTGCCAGAAGTATGAACAAGTCTGTCCTGGAAGAGGTACATCCAAGGTGCTCCTTAGAAGTAAGGATAACAAGACCCCATGTGAGGTAACCATGAGTTACTGCACTGGGTGACACCAACCTTAGTGATGCTACTGCATCACTTCTGCTCACAACTCGTTGGCCAAACTAGTCATGTGCTCCTACCTGTTCTAATTTCCTAGAGCTACCGTAACAAAGTACCACTAATGGGGTGGCTTAAAACAACAGAAATTTATTCTCTCACAGTTCTGGAGGATAGAGTCCAAAATCAAGGTGTCATCAAGGTTGGTTCCTTCTGGAGGGCTGTGAGGGAGAGTCTATTCCATGCCTCTCTCCTAGCTTCTGGTGATTTCCTGCAATCGTTGTCATTCCTTGGCTTGTAGATGCATCACTCCTATCTCTGCCTTCATCGTCACATGTGTATGATGTGTATCTGTGTATGTATCTCTTCTCCTCTGCTTATAAGGACACCAGTCATATTGGACTAGGGCCCACCCTACTCTAGTATGACCTCATGTTAACTAATTACATCTACGAAGATGCTATTTCCAAATAAGGTCACATTTAGAGATACTGGGGGATAGAACTTGAACATATCTTTTGGGGGTACACAAATTCACCCATAGCACCATCTGTCTTAGTTATCTAGTGCTGCTATAATAGAAATACCACAAGTGGATGGCATTAACAAAGAAAAATTTATTTTCTCACAGTCTAGTAGGTTGCAAATCCAAATTCAGGGCGTCGACTCCAGGGGAAGACTCCCTCTCTCTTGGCTCTGGAGGAAGGTCCTTGTCCACAATCTTCCCCTGGTCGAGGAGCTTCTCAGGTGCAGGGACCCTGTGTCCAGAGGACGTGCTCTGCTCCTGGTGTTGCTTTCTTGGTGGTATGAGGTCCCCAACTCTCTGCATGCTTCCCTTTCCTTTTATCTCTTGAGAGATAAAAGGTGGTGCAGGCCACACCCCAGGGAAAATCCTTTTACATTGGATCAGGGATGTGGCCTGAGCAAAGGTGTTATATCCCACCCTAACCCTTTTTAGCCACAGGCAGAGATTGTGATTTATAATACATAGAAAAATCACAAAATGGAAGACAACCACACATGGCCTAACAAAGTTGACACATATTTTGGGGGGACCCAATTCAATCCATTATACCACCCAACTGCAGAGGGCCAAGAAGTACAACCTTACCATGCGCTCAGAAGGTAGAGGGCCAGTAATATCCAGTGACCAGTATTAATGACAAGTACATAGTAATCACCACTATTTATTGAGTGCCTACTATGTGCCCGGCACTGTGCTATATACTTTATACACACAGAACCACAGTTACAACAATAGGTTTTATTGTCTTCAAGCTGAGAAAACTGAGATTCAAAGAAGTTAAGTAATTTGGACAAGGTCACACAACTAGTAGGTGTCAGAGCTGGATTTAGAAGCCAGATTTGACTGACTCTAAAACCCATGCTTTTAAAATATTATTCTTTGAGAAATATTAATGAATACCTCCAAGATTTAGGCCAAACTTTATCTTCACAAATACTTTTACAAACTCCAGGGAAGCCAGGAGAAACTGTGGTGGATTTCTCTCTAGGTCTTCTTTTGTACAAACCCTCTGCTGTAGATGGAGTATCTGTGTGGGAGTGCCTGAATGCACGTGGTCCGTCCCCACCTTCACACCAATACTCGTGCCACCGCTGGAGTGGAAAGCACCCCCATTGCACCTCACTACTACTATTAGAATCTTAACTGTGCTTCAAGGCCAAATTCAGGTTTTAGCCCCTTTTCCTGGAACAATCTAGGCCAGAGACATCTCTCCTTCTTCTTGACTCCTGTAACGCTTGTCTTGTCCCCTTTTCAGTAGTTGTCAAATATAGTCTAATTATTAAGATAAGTTCCTGCCAAACATAGATTTTCCTTGGCATTGCAAGGCACACTAATCTTATCCTTGGTGGTTAGGCTGTGCTGTACACAATTTGTGTGAGTGTCCTTTCCATTGAAGCTTTCAATCTAGACCATATGGGACTTGGATTCTGAACTGTGGATTGAGAGACAAGCAATATCTTACAGAAAACACTCCAGACAAACAGTGTAGGCGGTAGGCATGTGACTTAGGAGAAAGGGCATGCAAACAACATTTCTTTCCCAGATTCTTTGTCAACTTGGGAGTTTTAAAATTGCATTTCAAATAAAACCCTGCTGCATAGTTTAGGTGTAAAGTTCAAGGTAGTTATACAGGGAACTAGTCTGGGTAAAGCAAAGGTGTCATTGAACCCATTTTTGGTAAAGACTGACTCAAGGGCAAGTAACTTTGAATAAGTATATTGAGGTTTCTGTGGCCCTGCCTCACTCTAGGTGTGCTCAGAGCTGGTCCCTGTTTCTCAGTGTCATTCAGGAAAGCAGGAGCTTAAGGGTCTGGAGTATACACTGGTAGTCCCTTCCCAGCATCCAGTTCTTCTTTTTGTTCTGGGGCCCACCTGTATCAGATACTTCAGATTGTCCACTTGTGGTATTATGGATCACTTTTATATGGCCTTTCTCACCATGGCCTTGTAACTTTATTTGGTAGAACTATGAAAATAAATGCTTGTGGTCCACCAAGGGGATTGGACAGCTTGTCAATAATACAAATAAGGTGCGTAGCATCCTTCTGGGGATGGGATTATGCAAATGTGCATGGAACCCTAATGAGGGGATCGGTCAGTTATGCCATCCCACTGGGCTTAAAATGAACCATACCAGAGGTGGAAAAGGGGAACCTCACTACTACCAAGAAGAAGAGCCAGGAGTGGAGCTTATCCTTTGGACCTGGGGTCCCTGTGCTGAGGACCTCCTAGACCCAGGAGTCAGAGAGAGCTGTAACACCAGAGACAGTATGAGATAGCGAGAAGCAGTGGCAGAGAGACAACAACAGCAGAACCAGAAGACTGGTGAGAGACTGCTTGGTGGGCTTCCTGGTCCATAGAGCAAGGCGACTAGAGTGGGTGTGCCAATCTATGGAGCGAGAGAGCTGAGCAGTTTCAGGCAGGAGGCTTACTGGTGGAGTGGGGTACCTTCGGGCACTTGACAGAGCTAGGCTTGCCTGACACATGGAGCGAGAGAGAGCTGAGCACCTTTGGGCCAAGGCTTTGTGGTAGACTGGGGTTCCTCCAGGCACTTATTGGTGGAGCTAAAGATCTTTGTAACACTTGCCTGACTAGGGCAAGGGCTGAGGGTTCGAGGGAGGCCTGCCTGCGGGCATGGCTGAGAAGAAGCTGTCCTGACCGAAGAGCTGTATCCTGAGTCATTCCTGATCCTGAATTGTAACCTGTCACTTCCCTAATAAACCCCATAATCGTGAGTATGGTCTGTGAGTTCTATGTGACAATTGTTATGAATTATCAAACCCAGCAGAGAAGTAGAGAGTGCCATGGCAGGGATGGCTCATGTCAATTGACTAAAAGGTTGGAGAGAGGAGGTATGTCTGACCTCCACCTCATAGGAATCCACCTTGGGCTGTTGGTGCTGATGATTCTCCCCCCTTTTTAAGTTAGATGTAGAGGTCAGATGCTGTCACCATACCATTTTTATAGTTGGCACCATTGAATATTCTGTCTTACTTCCTTAGTAACACAGTCCTGCCTTTTATCTGGGCACTTTGCTCCTGGGACAAAAGCTATATTTTCTAGCCTCCCTTGCAGTTAGGAGAGGCCATGTGACTAAGCTTTAGACAAAGATATATAAACAGAAGTATTGGATGACACTCCCAAAGGCAACCTAAAGTAGCTGACTCAGCTGAAAAGCATACATTTTTTTACCCTTTCTCCTTTCCTCTTTCTGCCTGGAAACCAGATGTGATGGCTGGAGCTTTAGTAGCCATTTTGGGTGGATACTACATATTAGAATGATAGAGCAGGAAATTTAAAAGATCCTTTTAACTATGAAGCTGCCATACCAGCCTTGGACTTTCTACCTTTGGACTTCTCTTAAGTGAGAGAAAAATAAACTTTTATTTTGTTTAAGTCTGTTTGTTTGTTTGTTTGTTTTGGACATAAGTAGCTGAACCTATCCTGTTAAAGCTTTCTTTTCGCATTCCCAGTCCATTTTTTGTCTGTTTCCCTCTCTAGAATGTAAGCTCTAGGAGAGAGAGTCTGTGTCTGTCTTCTCTTTCATTCTGTCTCTAGCTCCTAATTTGCAGGGTCTGGCATATAGTAGCTACTCAAATAGGAATGAGTAAATGAATGACTGAGTGGAGTGTCTTTCGTGCCAGGCTGCAGACACTGGAAAGTTAACATGTATTTTCCATTTTTAATGCTGCATACATAGAATTAAAGAGGGTTGCCAGGGCCTGCTGTAAAATGTTGACAATGCTTAATTTTGCCCCAACCCTATGATCCTGGACAACAGCGATGGTTAAGAAACACCCCTATTCTTTGTGTTCTGGAAACCAGCTTATTGCAAAAAACCATCCTTCCTTATATGACTTTGATAAGACTCATGGATGCCCCAAGTTTACCTGTGACAAAGCCACTTCTTGCCACTTGCCACTGCTTTGCCCAAGGAGACTTAACACGTAAGTTCCAGAGCTGGTAGTAAGAAGGCAGGTATTAATGTTGAATTGGCAAATGTTGTGTTGTATATATTTCTGAGTTGTTATTATTTGCTGTTGAACAGATTCTGACCCGTAGTGACCCTATATGACAGAGTAGAACTGCCCCATAAAGTTTCCTAGGCTGTAGTCTTTATGGGAGGAGCACTGGGGGCACAGCAGGGAAGCTCTCAGCTGCTAGCCAAAAGTTTGGCAGTTCGAACTCACCAGCCATTCCACTGAAGGAAGATGTGGCAGTCAGCTTTTGTAAAGATTACAGCCTTGGAAACCCTGTGGGGCAGTTCAGCTCTGTCCTGTAGGGCTGCTATGAGTTGACATCAACTCAATGGCAGTGGGTTTTTGGGTTGGAATTTTTACGAGAGCAGATCACCAGCTACCTTCTCCCACAGAGCTGCTGGTGGGTTCCAACCAGCAACATTTTGGTTAACGGTCAAGTGCTTAACCATTGCTCTACCAGGGCTCCTTCTATATATTTTTAGAACAATTAAAAAAGAGGACAAGTGTTGATGCTTCAGTCTGCTTGCCCTCCTTCCTTCTTCCCCCATACACACACTATACAGTCCCTTCTAATAAGGTATTTTATAAAGCAGATAAGGAAGCCCCAGAGTAAAAACTCATCCCCTTAAAGTTTGCTGTGTTCCCCTGACACATAGCCATTCTGGCTCCTTAGAATGTAATGCAATTGTCATTTGCTTTTCTAAAAAAGATTATTCTATTTAAGTGTCAAATTTACAAAAGAATTACATTAGAAATTGATCTAAAAAAGAGTCACCACAAGGTTTCTGTAAGCAGAGAGGTGCCTTGGAGGCATTTCAAATGATTTGATTTACAAACTCTTAATTTGCATACAACCCTCAGGAAAGTACAATGCATAGAGGAAGGTAGACAGGTGTGATTTGTGTGTGCATAATGGGTGTGCTGCCCCTAAACCTTTTACATATTTCTCTTATTGGGTTTACTGTACTCTGTATGTTGTAATCGTTTGTTTTCATGTCTATTATTACCATTACAGTGTGAGTTCCTTCATGGCAGGGAGCAAACCTTAATCAGGTTTCTATCTCCAATATCTAGCAGGGTCCATGTCTTCTTTTCTTTGTATCCTCAGCACCTGATTTGGAGTATGGCATCTGGGGGCACTCAGAAAATGTTTGTTAAATTGAAATAAGCAACTATAATTTTCCCCCTTTGGAAGTAGTGTGGATTTTTACACTTGTAAAAATCCTTTCATTTGTGTAGCCCTGGTAATATTCCAGACCATATGCCATTTGTAAAAACTCTGGCTTGTAGAGGGTCAGCAAAAAAGAGGAAGACCCTCAACAAGATGAATTGACACAGTGGCTGCAACAGTGGGCTCAAGCATAACAACAATTGTGAGGATGGCATAGGACCAGGCAGTGTTTTGTTCTGTTGTATGCTGGGTTGCTGTGAGTCGGAACCAGCTCGATGGCACCTAACAACAACAGGCTTCCTGGTGATGGGTTCGTGTAGTGAATGCCTGTCCCGTGCCAGGCACTGAGCTAGTAGCTGGGAACGCAGCTGTGACCAAGGCAGATGGAGTTTCTGCCCCTGTGGAGCTTACAGTCAAGGGGCAAGGCAGAGAAATGAGAAATAAACAATAGTGTGGGAAGTGCCACCAGGGGAGAGGGCACAGTAGGAATAGCTACTCCAGTCTGGCCTTTTAGGAAGGCTTCTTTGAGTGGTGGGTCTCTGAGAAAGTGATGCTTAAGCTAAGACCTGCAGGACTTAGAGTTAGCCAGGCAGTGGGGATGGGAAGGAGGTTCTCTGTGTAAAATACTGAAAGACATTTGGCATAGACAGAGCAGAGAGAGAGGGAAGAGATATGCAGAGAGGTTGGCCAGGGCAGGTTGGGAGAGGCTGTAGCCGAACAAGGGTTCTTGTCCTGTCCTATTACCCAATTAAAATAAGAGGCCACATCACCAGTTGCAAGGGAAACAGAAAGTAGAAATTTATTGTTTGCACAAACAAAGAGCGACTTGGGGCCTACTAGATGCAAGACCAAGTACTCCTAGCCCCAGGGGAGCTTGGAGACTTTATGCCCTCCAGTCCCTAGGGGGAGGGATTGGTGCCCAAAATCCAACACCCTAATCCCTCCCATGTCCATATTCGGAGATCCAGGTGCTGAGTAATCTGCAAAGGAAGGGAACTTTCACTTTGCAAATGAACTCGGGTGCAGCTGTGTGCCAGAGAACATCTTCCTCTTCTGTGAAATTCAGGTCCGGGGTCACGTTCAGGGCTGGCTCTTCAGGTCCTGCACGTGTACCCAGATCTTGATTTACGCATGCACAGGATTTCAACGCCAAATTCAAACTGCAGTTGGGGCCCCACCAGCGCGGTTGGGTCAAGCTGCAGTTAGAAACCATGGCTTGGAGGGCTTGGGCAGGGTGGGGGGGAACTGCAATGGAGTTGGGGAAGCTGAAGCTCTTTTCAAGGCCATGTTGCCTTCGTGGAAGAGGTGGGAGTGGATCCCCAGGGTGAGGAGAAAGCATGAAAGGCTTCCGCAGAGGCCAATGCTTGGGTCAGTTTCGATTTTTAATGTCCAAGGGAGCTTTTCATCATCAGGAAAAACTATTTACAGTGGTAGGTATTTAAGTTAGAGTTGCATGTAAGAGCAATCAATCACTTTTATTAATGCATATTAAATTTCCATAAACAATTATCCCTAATTATACAATTGGCCAATTGAATTACCTTAAACATATTGTACTGTGTTTATGAATTTATTTAATATATTTGAATTTTTCCAAGCACTCCAGATCCCTGATAGGGAGAAGACTTAGAAACTTAATAGGCCCACTTCCTAAGCATTGAAGCATTTCTCTTGTAAATGTAATAAATAAAAATTTTAAATGTCACAACCATATTCATTTAAACACTCAGTGACTCTTTACCAATCCTGATCAAATTTTAGTACATCTTTAAAAACTTTTTTTTTAAATCACAAATCGAAAATAAATCGCACAGAGTCACCCATATGCCATGTTAGCCACTACACTTTAAATAACAAGGTACACAGATTGTCCTGAAGGTTACAAAATGCATTCCTCAAATTTGTTGTTGTTTTTAACTGCTGTCCAGTCGGCGCTGACTCATGGCAACCCTTTGTACGACAGAAAGGAAAGGTGTCTGGTTCTGCCTCATCTTCACCACCTGTAGTTGGAATGCGTGAGTCTAGTGCTTCAGCCACTGTGTATTTTGAGTGCCTTCCAGCCCAGGGGCTTATCATCCAGCACTACACTGGACACTACTCTTTTGTGATCCATGGGTTTTTCATTAGCTAATTTTCAGAAGTAGATCACCAGGCCTTTCTTCCTAGCCTGTCTTCGTCTGGAAGCTCTGCTGAAACCTGTCTGCCATGGGTGACCCTGCTGGTGTTTGAAATACTGGTGCTATAGCTTCCAGCATTGTAGCAACATGAAAGCTACCACAGTACAGCAAACTGACAGATGGGTGGTGGATTCCTCAAATTAGCCCTATTAAATTATAGATTTAGTGGACTTATTTTAAAACTGTCTCAATTTGTAAAGTCTCTTAAGTGTGAGGAACAGCTATACCACTTCAGGCAGGCTAAGGGTACTATTCCTGTTGCAGTTAAGTCAATTCCAACTTATAGCAACCCACAGGACAGAGTAGAACTACCCCATAGGATTTCCAAGGAGTGGCTAGCGAATTAGAACTGCTGATCTTTTGGTTAGCAGCTGAACACTTAACCACTGTGGCACCAGGTCTCTAAGGGTACTGTTAGGACCACAATATAGTTACTTATCAATCAGGTATTTGGACCTGGTACTACACACTTCCTGGATGATTGTTCCCAAGACTCTGGGGAACACACTGGGCCCTTTCTTAGAGCCAGGTTCTGTCTTTCATTATTATTAGGTGCCCTACATGCCCATGCCTTCCATTGGGATTTACTGGCAACTCATTGCATTCCATTTCTCTTGGGAGTCTTTCACTATTAATATTTTTTTTCCCTTAACCTCCTACAACTCTTACCACTTGTGTTGTAGCTAATTCCTTCCCCAGTTGATTGAATTTAACTAATCTCTTTACTGTCTAATTTGGGTTCTGAATTCCTTATCTGTCTTTATGGGCAACCTTTTCCAAGAGTCAGATTAGGAGGCCGTTATGTTCTACTCTGACCTATAGGATCACTATGAGTCAGAATTGATTTTTTGGCATGCAACAACAACAATGTCCAGAGGCAGAGGTGCTGGTGGCCTGGGTGTGAGAATGGAGAGGTATGTATAAATCTCAGAGCTACTTAGGACAGAAAACAGACAAGATTCAGTGATTGATTAGGTGCTGAGGAAGAGGGTATTAAGAAAAGAGGAAGGATTCAGTGATGATCCATAGGTTTCTAGCTTGGACAGCTGGGTAGAAATATGTTTACATAAAAATTACTGACCATTTATTGAAAAATAACTCTTTATATGCGACCCATCCAATTAGCTAAAGGCAAAGTGATTTGTAAGCAGACAGAAGCAACCTGCTAGAGGCCACGAGATGGGGTGAAGAGACCCAGAGCTGGGAGCTGGGAAACTAAGCACTTTGCCCAGCTCTGCCACTGTCTTACTAGGTACCCTTTGGGCAGATTCTGTCTCCTCCTTGGGGCCTCCCTTCTTCATTTGTAAATAAAAACATACACAGGAACTCTGAGTCCTATTAGCTCTAAAATGCATCAATTAGTCAAAAGGGAGGGTTGGATTAGATAAAGGTTCATAAGCTTCTGTGATAAGTTGATGAACATCAAGTACCCTCTTGGTGTTCATTTACATACCCTTTCATGGGGTTCACTCCTTCTCCCTCCTACTCCCAACATTCATGGATTCGATGATCTCTAAAGCTCTTTCATGCTCTAAGTTTCTCTGATTATTTGATTCTCTGAACAAAGGCATCCTCTCTTCAGCATTTTTAATCACCTTATGTTTTCTAAAGAAACAAGGATAAAAATGGTTGTGCCCTTCTTAGCTGCTGTGTTTTCTTTACCCTTTGAATGTCCCCACCATCTATTTAAAGTATAGTCCCTCTGGGCCAGGGTGGTCTCTTTCTTTGTATTTTTCCCAGTGGCTAGAATGCAGTTGGGTGCTTAGCAATGCCTAATTATAATAATATGGATTATGGTATAATGCCATCTGTAAACCTTGATAAGCTTAGGGAAGATTCATAATATGTTAAAGACCTGTACAAAATAGTAGATGGACAACATTTAGGTGAATAGACAAGGGATTTTGTGCTTCCATGTTATAATACAGGGTTAACAAAACACCTGCCAGAAATTTATCTCTAAGAACCCATGTCTCACAGATAAAATCCGAACCAAACCCACTGCCGACTCATAGCAACCCTGTAGGAAAGAGTAAAACTGCCCTATGGGATTTCCAAGGCTGTAAATCTTTATGGAAACAGATTGCCACATCTTTCTCTCACAGAGTGACTGGTAGATTTGAACTGCCAACATTTCAGTTAGTAGCCAAGCACTTAACCACTACACCACCATAAAAAAAAAAAAAAAAGAAAACCGTTGCCATTGAGTTGATTCTGAGTCATAGTAAGTCATATAAAAAAAAAGTCATATAAAAAAAATACTGCATGTATATTCATAAATTATTAAAGTTGTCAAGATTGATCATTAAATCTACTGTGTTCCTAGGTGCCTGTCACAGATTGAATTGTGTCCCCCAAAATATGTGTCGACTTGGCTAGGCCATGATTCCTAGTAGTGTGTGGTTGTCTACCCTTTTGTCATCTGATATGATTTTCCTATGTGTTGTAAATCCTGTCTCTATGATGTTAATGAGGTGGGATTAGCAGCAACTATGTTAATGAGGCAGGACTCAATCTACAAGATTAGATTGTGTCTTAAACCAATCTCTTTTGAGATATAAAAGAGAGAAGTGAGCAGAGAGACAGGGAGACCTCATACCACTAAGAAACAAGAGCAAGAGAATAGTGCATCCTTTGGTCTGGGGGTCCCTGTGCTGAGAAGCTCCTCCACCAGGGAAAATTGATGACAAGGACTTTCTGCCAGAGCTGACAGACAGACAAAGCCTTCCCCTGGAGCTGGCACCCTGAATTCAGACTTCTAGCCTCCTAGACTGTGAGAGAATAAATTTCTCTTTGTTAAAGCCATCCACTTGTGGTATTGTTGTTACAGCAGCACTAAATGACTAAAACAGTGCCCATCAATAGATGAACGGACAAACTGTGGTACATACACACAATGGAATACTACGCAACGGTAAAGAACAATGATGAATCTGCGAAGCATCTCACAACATGGATAAATCTGGAGGGCATTACGCTGAGTGAAGTAAGTCAATCACAAAAGGACAAATATTGTATGAGACCACTACTATAAAATCTCATGAAAAGGCTTACATACAAAAAGAAACAATCTTTGATGGTTACAAGGGAGGGGAAGGGTAGGGATGGAAAAACACTAAATAGACAATAGATAAGTAGTAACTTTAGCCAAGGGTAGGACAGTATACGATACTGGGGAAGTCAGCACAACTTGCCCAAGGCAAGGTAATGGAAGCTCCATAGACACATCCAAACTCCCTGTGATAGTTAAGATTGTGTGTCAACTTGACTGGGCGGTGATTCTCAGTGTTTTGGCAATCATATAATGTTGTGATCTCTTCCCTGTTGAGATTTGATATGTGATCACCCACATGGTGGGAGCCGCTGTGAGTGGTACCGGTGTGGGTGGGGCCTGTGGCAGCTCACTGCCCCCTCAGGCTTCATCTCTCTGCCCTCTGCCACCTAGTCCTTCTTGCTCTCCTTGCTGGGGCTTTTGCATGTTCCAGATCCTGTAGCTGGTCTCTGTTCATCTGACCTGCAGTTCTTGGGACTTGAGCTAGCAGCTTACCTGTGGTCATGCCTGCCGATCTTGAAATTCATTAACCTTCGCAGCTTGTGAGCAATAGGCCTGTTCTCCAGCCTGCTGATGGTGGGTTCGGAAGCCCCTGTGGCGGCTACGTGAATTCAGAGAAGCCTCTTTCCTATCCCATGGACGTGGGACATTACAGCCTTTAAAAACCACATGAGCCATTTCCTTGATATAAATCTCTCTCTTTCTATATATATTTATACACTTTACTGGTTTTGCATCTCTAGAGAACCCAGCCTAAGTCACTCCCTGAGGAACCAAATTACTGGGCTAAGGGCTGTGAGGGCCATGGTCTCAGGGAACATCTAGTTCCATTGGCATAACATAGTTTATAAAGAATATGTTCTACATTCTACTTTGATGAGTAGCATCTGTAGTCTTAAAAGCTTGTGAGTGGCCATCTAAGATACTCTCTGGTCCCACCCCTTCTGGAGCAAGGGAAAATGAAGAAAACCAAAGACACAAGGGAAAGATTACCACAGCCCCCACCAGACTGAGTCCAGCACAACTAGGTGGTATCTGGCTACCACCATTGACTGCTCTGACAGAGATCACAATAGAGGGTCCTGGACAGAGCTGGACATAAACGTAGAACAAAATTCCAATTCACAAATAAAATAAAATAAAATAAAATAAAATAAAATAAAATAAAATAAAATAAAATAAAAACCAGACTTACCTGGTCTGACAGAGACTGGAGAAATCCCAAGAGTATGGCCCCCAGACACCCTTTTAGCTGAGTGATGAAGTCACTCCTGAGGTTCACCCTTCAGCCAAACATTAGACAGGCCCATAAAATAAAACAAGACTAAAGGGGCCCACCAGCCCGGGGGCAAGGACGAGAAGGCAGGAGTGGACGGGAAAGCTGGTAATGGAGAACCTAAGGTCAAGAAGGGGAGTGTTGACATATCGTGGGGTTGGCAACCAATGTCACAGAACAATATGTATATTAATTGTTTAATGAGAAGCTAGTTTGCTCTGTAAACCTTCATCTAAAGTGCAATTTAAAAAAATATTGAAGAAAATCTACTGTGTTCCTTATAACCTTTTATTCAGAATAAAAAAAAATAGCAGCCTAATATTCAAGGTTAACTTTCTATATACTACTAGGACCCTGGTGGAATAATTTGGTTTGGGTAACAATATTTTCTAGTTGGCTGAGGATATATTCCTTGAAGTCCTAAATTTTTTTTTCTTTAACCATTTTGGAGAGATCTTTCTGAGATATGCTATGCAATCAACTGCCTTCTTAAACAGAATATCTGGAACATAGCCCTTTATGAGCTTTGATTATCATATCATGTTATACACATAGTCCCCAACTTAGTACTCCATTCCAATGACTCTGTAGTAAGTTGCTTCTGACGTACCTCATTTTTTTTTTCATTATTATTGCCTTTTATTTTCAGTATCTATAAATCCGATCCTTATATGTCTTTGGGGGTTGGCATGAGAATGATAATAACATTAGCAAATTACACGCTGCAACATTGTATGTAGTATGTATTATTCACAATAAAATGTAGTACAAAACACAACAAAAAAATGGTCGTAAGTATGGTTTGTAGTAACTCGAGTAGGTCCTAAGCCGGGGACTGTCTGTATAATAACACAACTTTCAATTTTTTAAATAATCTTTTTAAGAAAACAGTTGACTGACTTATGGCACCTTGTGTGTCAGAGTAAACTACGCTCCATAGGGTTTTCAATGGCTGATTTTTCAGAAGAAAATTGCTAGGCCTTTTTTGAGGTGCCGCTAGGTGGGCTTGAAACTCCAACCTTTCAGTTAGAATGGCTTGTACCACCTAGGTACTCTTATTGCCAAGGAGCTCTGGTGGCACAATGGTTAAAGCACTTGGCTGCTAACCAGAAGATCTGCAGGTTCAAACCCACCAGCCGCTCCACAGGAGAAAGATATAGGAGTCTGCTTCCATAAAGATTTACAGCCTGGGTAACCTTATGGGGCAGTTCTATCCTGTCCTATAGGGTTGCTATGATTCAGAATCGACTCGATGGCAGTGGCTTTTTGGGTTTAATCTTATTGCCAAGGACCCCTGGTGGCTCAGTGGTTAAGTGCTCAGCTGCTAACCAAAAGGTTGGCAGTTTGAACCCACTAGCTGCTTTCCTTCTGAGGGAGATCACCTGGTGATCTGTTCCTGTAAAGATTACAGCCTTCGGAAACCCAGTGGGACAATTCGACTCTGTCCTATACGGTCACTATGAGTCAGAATTGACAAGATACAGCAGCAACAATCTTGCTGCCTTTTGAAGTATTCGGTGTTGTTTGCTCTAATACTAATTGGTCCCAGGCTACAGATTTATATTTTTATTCCAGTTATTCAGGAAGGTAGTTTAAAGAGTGAACAAATTATTCAAGGTTTGTTAAAAACAAATTGGTAGCCTCCAGTCTGCCTTGCTCATGTTTCCCCTTCTCCAGAGCCGACGACTTTTAAATGTTTTAACTGACTTTTCAGATTTACTTCCATAACTGTAAAGAACATGCTTGTATTGCTACTTGGTTATTTTTCCCTTTTAGGCTTTACCTATTGACTTCCCACCATGGAAGGTGAGGGTTTAACTCTTTCCCTTTCTCTACAAGACATGCTCACTTCCCATCCTCCAAAGGGATAATTTACCCTAGTTTCAGTAAAATCAATATGCAGTGTTTACATTATTATGACTCTATATGCTATTCAGAGCTCAACCATGTAGAAAACTGTAATTACTTTTCCTCCCCTGCACACTTTTTTCTCTCAAGTTAATCACTGTCTTGATTTTTCTTTTTTAATTTGTTGTAGTTTTCCATGGATTTGTTTATTTCCTATTCAACCCATTGTCTAAGTCAGTGCTTCTCGAACTGTCTCTGATGAAGTACCAATTGTTTTTTTCAAATCTGTCACAAGTGGATACTTTTATAAAATACAACAAAAATAGATTACCAGAACAAACAGTTCATGGATAGCAATGTCGTGCTGACCATACTTTGTGGCACCTTAGCCGGACTTATTCCGTTTCACTGTCTTGAAGAAACCTCTCTGGGGCCTTCTGACGTGCCCACGTGAATGGGTTGCCTTCTGTACTTGGTGCACAGTTGTTATTCTGGGACTGGATTTCCCTCCTGCCCAGGGCTGCTCTTCATTTCTCCTCTTATTTTGGCTCCCCTATTTCCTGTATCCCATTGCCTCCCACATTCTTGATTTACTCCCATGTGTTAATGGGGTACATCCTCCAATAGCACCCTGAGAAAGGTGTGTGGAAAACACACTTTTTGAGACACTGAATATCAAAAATGACCGTGTTTTTTATGACACTCGCCTGCTTGACTGCTGATTTGGTTGAGTAGAAAATTCTTGGTGGGGACTCGTTTTTCCTCAGAAGGTTCCATTGCTTTTCAGCTTCCAATGATGCTGTCGAGAAGTCTACAGTAATTCTGGTTCTGGAACCTTTATATATGGCCTGTTTTTAAGTCTGGAAGCTTATAAAATTTTCTGTTTGACCCCAATATTCTTATATTCCACATGATGTGGATTTATTTTATCCATTATGCTGGGCACTTGGTTAGTCCTTTTAGTTCTGGGAAATGTTCTTGAGTCATTTCTTTGATTCATACCTCTTTGTTTTCTCTTCCTGAAGGTCCTATTATCTGGACTTTGGAACTGCTAGATTGATCTCCTGTATGAGGATTCTTCTTATAAATTAGTTTGATTTTCTGCTTTTCCCACTGCTGATTTATGAATCAACGTCATTCAGACTGCTAAATCACCGACCCTTCCAGCTTCCAAAATTATCTGTTATTGCTTCCTTTCCTGTTCTCCCCATTCCTGTGGATTTATGACTTGTTATATAATTTTTAGTGGGATTTCAGGAGGGAACAAATATAGCCCTGGTGCCACAGTGGTTAAGAGCTCGGCTGCTAACAAAAAGGTCAGCAGTTCAAATTCACCAGCCACTCCTTGGAAGCCCTATGGGGCAGTTCTGCTCTGTCCTATAGGGTTGCTATGAGTTGGAATCTACTCGATGGCAACAGGTTTTGTTTTGGTGTTCAATCTACCATTTTTACCCAGTACCTGGTGTCTGCTTTCTGTTGTAGTCAGGTTGCCAGCTGTCCCTTCCTCTTAGCTGGGTAATATGGTGGAGGATATAGCTGTTGGCTTCCAAAGGCTTTTTATTCCAGCCCCATTGACTTTTTTTTTTTTTTTTTGACTTAGCTGTGTGACCTTGAGCAAATCACTTCAGCTCTCAGAGATTCAGTTTCCTCTTCTGTCTAATGGGGAGAATAGTAGTACTTACCTCATGTGATTGCAATGAGAAGATAGTACTTAGGACACAGTCCCTGTTCCATAAACTGCAGCTATTATTGCTCCTACTGCTAGAGGCTTGGCCTTTCCCTCTTTTCTCCCCTCTTTGCAGATAGCCTATGGACTAGTAAGTTGATTTACTGTGCAAATTAGGCTGAAGTAAGATCCACAGGGGTGCTCTCCTAAGGGGGAGTGAGTACATATTATTTCATGAACTTTGTGGCATCTGTTTTGGCTGCCCAGAGACTCAATTATTGGTTTTAGCTGTTCTCCCCACTGCAGCTGGCATCCTCGCTCCAAAATGCAGGTCTTATTACTGAATTACATGAGCCTTCATGATGAAGAGCAAGGGCTTAACAAGATGTCAGGGTGTCTTATTATATTCCTGCCCCATCCCCACTTGTGGCTCACAGACCCCAAACTCTCATTTACTGTCTTCTTCCTCAAATTCTACTCTGCTTGCCCTGCAAAGCCGAGAGCCAATCCTGCTCTTCCTTCAGGACTCAGTTAAGCTTTCATCCTTTTCTGGAAGCTTTTCCTGACCTCCCCTTAACCCCCCTGGGTTATTGTGTCTTACCTGTTCCATCATACCCTGTATGTGCACACCATTGTTGCTCTCTGTAGTAGCTATTGACTTGTCTTTCTCATTCACAAAATTGTAAATGCTCTGTGGATAGGCGTGACCTTCTCATTACATTTTTTTAGCACCCAACACAGTTCCTGGTACATGTTAAGTGTGTACAATTTTTGAAATAAAATAATATTTGTTAAGTGAATGAAAAGATCTCAAATAATACTTTGGTTGCACATAATTGAAGAACGAAATCCTCAAATAAAGGAACTTAAAAGAGTAATTCTCATTACAAACCTTAAGAGCTCAACCCCCCCCCCCATAACAATATTTACTTGAGTAGAGAAATTATGACCGATGTGCTATAAATCTTCTGATCCTCTTCATGCTTAGGAGCTGTCCAGTGCATCCAGCATGATGATATTAACCCTATTATAATACCCAAAGCAGGCACAGGGCAGCTTTGTAATTTCTCTAATCAGCTCGGCAGTAATATTTCAGTCACATTTCTGGGTACTCATTGCCCTTCCTAAAATACAAACTATCTGCATGCTGTTTCCGGCTAAATTAAGACAGGGTGAGCTTTACATGTCTAATGAAGGAACAGCTCAAAAAATTAGGAAAAAAGCTTTTGGGTCACACCAACATACACTTCAGACACATGAGGGCAGGGACTTCTGTTCATTCACCAGTAGGCTCCATCAACCCCAGCTTTTATCCTGGTTGCTCCTGAAGGAATCTGGATTAACATAATGAGGGTGCTCAGGAGCCAGCTCATTATCATTTTAGAAAACTGCGGGGCTGAATAAAACACCAGACTTTATGTTCAGGCTGTACAACTGACAGACATTTATTTAATGAACTATTTTCCACTTACAGATGGAGGTTGAAGTTGTATTCACATGCTTGAAATGTCAGCCTGTATCTTTAGACTTATTGGAAGGAAAAAAGGCAAAACATGCCACACCAAATCTTGCTGTGGTATCCAAATCATGGATATCAGCTTCTGGTAGTACACCTTCAGCCATCTCACGGCCTCATTGGTGGGGAAGTAGTTAAGATAAGGATTCAGAACACAGAGGAAGTTACTGAAGCAATTCAGTCATCGGAGTATCTGATTAATGCTATAGTTTTAAATGTAAACCAAAAAAATTCTTCTAGGTTCCAGGTTGGAATTGGACTCTTCAAAGATGGTTTCTATTTGTGGGTACAGTTAGTGTATTGAATACTCTTGGATCGTAGTCAATTTTATATCTATACTTGTTGTTAGGTGCCATTGAGTCGGTTATATCTATACTTAGGGTACTTAATTGGTGTTTAATTTCTCATCTCTCAATATGCAATCATGTTTTACCTGAAGAAAGTGAAGAGCCCTACATAGCAGTCGTTTAGGAAGGTCAGAGAAAACCGACAAAGCGCGATCAAAATTGCAAAATTGACATTGAGGAACAAGTAATGGTGTTAATGGTGTTTATCATTATTAAATAGAATAAAAAAACATTATATGCATATGAACCCAAAGCAAAATTGATCAGAAGGGTTAATCACCTTCATCAAGTCACATTTCTTGAAGTGCCCCCTGGGAGGAAGTTATCACGCTCTTGGACATGGCTTATCATCTCTTCAAGGGCAACAAACTCAGAGCAGAGAGCAGACTTGGTCTTTGGTTGGGCTTGATGGGAAGGAGGATAGAGAGAAAGGGATCCTTGGCCACATAGATTCCATTTATGTTACTCAAGTCATCAGTGATACCACTGACTTCCACCAATTTAGACCCACGGGCATATTTAAAAAATAACCTCTGTATTTAAAGGGCTTTCATTCTTTTCTGGGGGGATGTAGCATTTCTTTATACTCCATGTAAATTCAATTTAGTTGTTTAGCGCTTTGAGCCACGTGACGCTAGGAGCCTTATTAAATAACAGGGTTGATGATTTTTTATAGACCCTTGTCTATAAAAAAGACAAAACGGGAGAGCTAATGGTGTCCATTTCACTCACTGTATTAAGGGCAGAACCCTATGGACTATGAACCTATGTCTCCTTGAGGGATCCAGAGTCCCCAGACTTACCCTGATGTGGCTTTGCTTTGCTCATCATCTATAATTGCATCGAAAGAGGTGTTATGTTTTACACATCAAAAACACAGGCTTCTTCATCTGTTCGTAACACCAAGGAAAGTAGCTACCATTTTCCACTGCTCACTCTGTCCAGGCACGTACTTGTCATTTTCCCCATTTAAACTCAACTCCTCACATCCTCAAGGTAGATTTTATTATTCCCATTTTACAAATGAAGCAGCTGAAGCTCAGAGAGGTGAAATGACTTGTCCAAGATCTAATAAATGGTGGTGTTATTGTTAGGTGCCATTGAGTTGATTCCAACTCATAACAACCCCATGTGACAAAGTAGAACTTATTTCATAGGATTTTCTTGACTGTAATCATTTTTATGGGAACAGATTGCCTGGTCTTTCTCCTGCAGACCACTGGGTGGGTTTGAACTACCAACCTTTTGGTTAGCAGCTGAGCACTTAACCATTGTGCCACCAGAGCTCCTTTCTAGTAAGTGGTGCAGCCAGGAACTAAACCCAGATTTATCTGAATCAAACGACATTCTCTTTCCACTCTGAATCAACAAAAGACTGTGCGTGTGTGTGTAAGATGCGTGTTTAAAATTGTATCTATATGTCCCTGGGTGGGACATGTTTAATGTTCTTGGCTGATAACTAAAAGGTTGGAGGTTCAAGTCCACCCAGAGGCACCTTGGAAGAAAGGTCTGGCAATCTATTTCTGAAAAATCAGCCACTGAAAACCCTACGGAGCACATTTCTATTGTGACACACATGGGGTTGCCATGAGTCAGAATCAACTGGATAGCAACTAGTACCAGTAGATCTGTATAAAATTGGGACCATACTTTGTATATACAGAGTCTGCTGTGATGAAAAGGGGGAAGCAGACAGAGGTGGGAATCTTAACTCTGCCACCTCCCACCTGTATGTTTGGGCATGTGACTTAAGGTCTCTGAATTTCTGAGATCTCATGTTTAAAATGGAAATGATAATGCCTAATTCACTGGGTTGCTGTAGGATGTAAATGATCTAGCCAGTGCCTAGCAGACAGTGTAAGCTCTCCATACGTGGTGGGGGTGGTGGAGAGTAGTAGCAGAGTACAGCAAATTATTATTATTGTCAGATCTGAAGCTCCATACCAGAAAGGTTTCAACACATGGAGAGGGAGTATTTCTCACCACACACACTGAGGAACGGTTAAATGATAACTGAGATTTTGTTCTTGTTTTGGAAGAACTTATTTCAACAGAATGCCAATGAAGAACCAGGTGTTTGAAAAATGTGGCTGTGTTAAGTTAAATGAGCCTTTTTTTGGACTCCAGATGGGAGCATAAAGCTGTTTGAAACCCCAATGGTCTTTTCCTGATTCTCACATGGTTGGAAAATGATTTGACCACAGCACAGAGGAGCTGCTAAAGTGTTCATGCTGCCAGCCCCATTGCTACTATTTGGAAAAGAAGATATGTTAGAGCAAAAACTCATAACCCTTGAAAATAGGAGGCTTGCAATAGAAGCCTCTGAGGAAGCCTTTAATTATGCCAATGCCAAGGTGACATCCTAATCACAGGGTCCCTTGGACAATTCCCTTTAGCTGAGTGGAGTCATCCGTTGCCTCATGTATCAGGGAATTGAGTTCCATGGTGAGAGAAGTGGAAGATACCTACCAAGTAGAAAAAAAAACCCACAGAAACTGTTTAAATCATCCATTAGGCTGTTTAGGGAGCCCTTGTGGCACAGTGGTTAGGCGCTCAGCTGCTAACTGAAAGGTCTGCAGTTCGAACCCACCAGTGACTCTGCAGAAGAAAGATGTGGCAGTTTGCTTCTGTAAAGCTTACAGTCTTGGAAACCCTATAGGGCAGTTTTACTCAGCCCTACAGGTCAGAATCGACTGGACAGCAGCGAGTTTGGTTGTTGTTTGTTTGTTTTGGTATTAGACTGTTTAGGAGTCCCTGGGTCATGCAGATGGTTAAGTGCTCTACTACTAAGCAAAGGGTTGGCGGTTTGAACACACCCAGAGGCACCTCAGAATAAAGGTCTGGTAATCTTTTTTTTTTTTTCTCCAAAAGATCACAGCCATTGGAAACCCTATGGAGTACAGTTCTACTCTGAAACATATGGGGTCTCCATGAGTTGGAATTGACTGGATGGTAACTGGTTTGACTTTTTTTTTTTTTTTTAACTTAGGCTGATTTCTGTGCTCTCTCGAGTGGATGACCAAACCCTCCCCCGCACCCCCCCCATAGATGTTAAATCTGCTTTCAGTGCATGTTAACATTTTCTCCAATAAGTTATGCCAAATTCTTATGATTATTGAATGTAGCCCCCTAATAAACCACAGCTGTAGACCTGGAAACTTGTCCTTTGAACATCTGGAAGCAACTCTGCAGGCTCCTTCCTTTGCTTGAGACACATATGGCCTCCGTAAAATAATGTTCCTTCCTATTTAACCCTTCAGGCCTTTAAAGGAACTGTTTTATGGAGTTGAGCTTTAATTTATTTAATGGCTCCCTAATGATCTGCCAGAGTGAATGTACCTCCTAAAACTTAGCCATGGCTTCCTCCGTGTCCTCCACATGCCGTGTGGCAACACTGCCTTGAGTAATGACAAAATATTACTCTTTTCCCCTTTTCAACTGCAAGTGAATAGGTTTTGAGGTGATAGCCAGTGTCCTACACAGGTCATATGCATAATACATGTTCACGGTATGAAATTAATTACTTTGTATAAAAACATAGACTAATCTCCATACTCCAACGAATATAATTATTATTACATGTTGGTATATAATTCTCCAGCCTTTCTTCAATGCATAAATACGAGTTTTGTTTTTTGCAAAAATGAGATCATACTTTACACATTGTTTTTAAACCTGCCTTTAACAAATACCAACATGTTGTGAACATGTTTCCGTATAATACCATTTTAAATGGCCACTGAAGTTTCACCGTATGGATTTCACATAATTTAACTTGTTTTCTACTGCTGGACTTTTAGTTTGTTAATCTCATGTATTAGCTGAATTAGGTTCACCTGTATAAAAAAAAAAATTAGGTTCACCTGTATAGAGCACTCCAAATAATAGTGGCTTAAACATGATGCATGTTTATCCTTAAGGTAAAGATAGTCCAGAGGTTGGCAGTCCAGGGCTGCTATGGCAGTCATCAGGGACTCAGGCTCCTTCTACTTTTTTGTTCCATTGTTTTTTCTGGATAGCTTCCATCCTCAGGGTCTCCTTTTGGTCCATAATGGCTGCCGGAGCTGTGGACATGACATCCGAGTTCTAGGCAGTGGGAAGGAGAAAGGAAGGAAGGGTTCAGAGGGCCCATCTCCAGCCAGGTAAGTTGCCTTTAAGTAGCCTTACTGGAAATTCCAAACAGTACTTCTGCTTTTGTTTAGCTGGCGATGTTGTTGTTAACTGCCATCGACTCAACCCCTGACTCATGGCAACACCATGTGTTACAGAGAAGAACAGCTTGATAGTTTTCTTGGCTGTTATCTTTATAGAAGCAGTTCCCCAGTTCAGTTGGTCATACTCCTCTGCAAGGAGGCTGGGAAGGGGAGTCAGAAGAGTCCTACTGAGAAGGAAAAAGGGGAGAATAGATATTGTACAGCACAGTATGTTTCTGCCACACCAGGTGTTTGCCATTATAATTGATACTATCATGTATTTCTTCTAGCGAAATATTTTTACACATTCATGATTATTTCCTTAGAATTTATCTTGAGGAAATAATTGTGCCAGGTCAATGGTGAGCACATATAAAAATATTACCTATTTTTTTGTTATTGTGAAAACAATGTATGCTTATTGAAAAAAAAATTCAAACGTCATGGAAATATAAACAGTTCTAATACATATTGCCATTCGGAAATGTGCCAATTCAAATAACCACAGTGTATGAAGTTGTCAGTTTCCCTATGTTCTTACCAGTTCCCTCTTGGTCTGTTGTCTTGTCAGCCAATCTGATAAGTGAAAATGCATTAATTTGTACATCTTTGATTACTCACCAATTGCCTTTTGAGGATTTGCCCATTTTTCTAGTGAGATAGTCATTCAAGAAAAAAATTCAAACAGTCTATTTATATATTAATATATAAGTGATGATTATCATATATTGTAATAGTTCTCTGAGCTTGTCACTTCCCTTTAACTTTATTTACAGTGTTTTTGTGATGCAAAAATTTTATACAGTTTTCCTTCATGGCTCTTCCCTTTGGTGTAAGTGCTAACACTTAAAAGAAAAAACTATATATAAATATATGTATTTATAAATTTATACATATATAAATACATATATATTTTCTAGGGGGAAATTAAAAAGTTTTGTGTTAAATTTGCAATGAAAGTCTTAGTGCTGAGAGCAAACCATCGTAAACAGGGAGTTTGTCGAGTAAGTACACTTCTTCCCTTTCTCTTATGGCAGTTATCAGAGGAGGACAAAAATCTATGTTTCAACAATGGAACAGTACAGGTGAACCTTACTTTATACAATAATTGGGTTTTAAAAAGTATCTAAATGAAATATTTGTCTTACTAGAATCCTATTTTCCCTTAACTTATATGTAATTTTATGAAAAATGTTCACAAACTGAATGTTCACAAATCCTTACATGTTAATTAAATTGAGCCTCTCTGTCCCTGAGAAACTGTGATATTGTAGGAAGAACATGAGCCTTGAAGTCAGAGTTGAAATCTTACCAGCACTTATTATTTAGGAGACTTTAGGCAAGTTCTGTGACCTGGATGAATCTCCATTTATCAGAGTGGTTTAAAGGATTAAAGGGGACAGTGAGTGCGAAAGCACCCAGCACCATAATTAGCTCTTAGTGGTGGAGGCAGTCCGCGGATGTTTCCCCAGTCTGTCCACAAACACAAGAATTTAACTATATTGGTGCTGATACACTCTTTTGTACTAAGAATTCCTTTATACTACAGATGATCAGGTCCTGCTTTTTCTGTTTGGTACTTTGTATTTCAAGTATTTGTTGTTTTTGTTAGCTGCCATCCAGCTGGCTCCTGACTTGTGGTGACCCCATGCACAAAAGAACAAAATGCTGCCTGGTGTGGTACCATCCCCATAATTAGCTGCAGATCAGACCATTGTGGCCCACAGAGTTTTCATTGGCTGATTTTCAGAAGTAGATTGCCAGGCCTTTCTTCCTCACCTGTCTTAATCTGGAAGCTCCGCTGAAACAAGTTCAGCATCATGGCAATACGCAAGCCTCCACTGACAGGTGGGTGGTGGCTACGCATGCGGTGCATCAGTTGGAAGTCTAGCCCAGGTCTCCCCGATTGAAGGGAAGAATTCTGCCACTGAACCACCATTTCCAGTATTAAAAAAGGTAGCCTAAATATAACAGGGCCTCCCTGGCCCTTCCTGCTCTGACACGTCTGCCTTAAGGTCAGTCTTACACATCCTGGGCACCCTCTCTCCACCCCCAAATCAGCTTCAAAACCATTGGTTTTGTTTTTCTTTTTAAGCTGGAATTTTTCAGTTAATCGAGAAAGGGGGGATGATTGGTTAATAAGTGTTCCCAAAGGCCACACAGCTAACAAGTAATTCAACCAATAATCAGCCCCAGGTCAGATTCCCTTTCTTGCCTTTTAAGAATTTAACATTTGTTGTGATCTTGTAGATCACGTTAAAAAACAAAACAAAACAAAAAACAAACCCATTGCCCTCGAGTCAATTCTGACCCACAGCGACCCTATAGCATCTTAATTTCCTCGGGAGGGGGAGGGCAGGAGATTTTGTTTATGCTTTGAGCAGAGCTGGAGAAACTGAGTCCCAGAGGAAGAAAGGACCTGCGTAACATGGTTAGTGGAGAGCTAAAGCCAGTGCTGTGGCTCTCGACAACTCCACCCTTGCTCTAAGTCCTTCACTGTTATGACCTGACGTGGTTCACGGCTCACAAGTTAGAGCTGCGGAGGTCAAGGCATCCGTTATTTGCAGCCTCGAGAACAGCCATTTAGTACCAAAGAGGAATAATACACCAGATGAATAGGAACATTAGTGATTTTCATTTACTATGTGCTAATTTCTCAATTTCTCTTAAGAAAGGTAAGCTGATTTTTTTCTTAAGCTGCAAGCTGGCAGATTTCATTCTGTGCTATTTCTGAGGTCTTGGCAGCAGAGCTGACTCTCCATCCCAGATCTCTGAGAACTCCAAAGAATCTGGTTCAGGGTGTTCCTGTGAATGAAGATTTTGACAAGCATGAACAGAATCTGGGTGATACAGAGTGGAACAGGAACGTGCAGTGCGCTGCTCAGGCCCTAAAACCACTTCCAAGCAAATGGCTATCAACAGCCACACAGCCAAAGACACCCAGGAAAACCGTTCAAGGGGCTCTGACTCCAGAGCTGGGCATGCAGGAAGCGTGCAAGTGGGGCCTGCTACAAGTGGGTGACTCACCATGTGCCAGCCAGGTTCCCCCAGCTGCGGAGAGTATTGTTTATAAATATCAATTACCAATTATCCATCTGGGCCTGGCAGGTTCCGTGAATTTACAAAGCAAAATAGTTTTAATAATTTCATCTCTGGGATTCACTGGTGTAATTCACTTTTGTTTACTCTCCAGGAAGTTCTTATAATGCGCATTTGTATGATAAGTGGGTGGGTTGTGGTGCATGATGGAAAACTGTTATTTGACCCAAAAATGTATTAGTAAATTTAGAATAACAAAAGTTACTCTGGCACTGGCAAAAATTATTCTGGCTCCACCAGCCTTTTGGAATGCCCAAGCAGTTTGGTTGATTGAATTTCTCATGCCTCTAAGCCCCACCACTTCTGGTTCCACTAGCTTCAGGACATAAAGCGTAAAAAGCTGTTGGTAACAGTCCAGAGTTTGTGTTCACTCTTTGCATTTCAGAGATGGCACCCCATCCCATGTTTAACCTGAGTACTTAGGTGTCACAGTAATGGTCAGTAACTCAGGAGAAGTCCTAGGCTGGGCCTGTGGTTGGAATTTGATGGATCAGGGTATGTTTGATGAGTCTGTGGGGCAGGTGGCCAGTCTATTTGCGGGGGTTAATTTACATGGGGAAGAGAGTCTTGGCCAGAGAGGAAGTTGTACACCTGGAACAGGGGAGAACAGGAAAACAGCATGTTGTATGTTTCAATTATGGGGCCTCCCACCGGGCTCCTGGACCTTGTCTAAGCCCTTTGCAGAGGGCTGCTGCAGGCACAAGCAGAGGAGTGGCCTTCGTTAGGGCCTATGGTACGTGGTAATCCAAGCAGTGCCACTCCAGGACCTAGAGATGCAGGGAAACGCAGAGCGGGACAGAAGAGCTGCTTTGATGCCCTGAAGACTCCTGGGAGTCTGGCCCTGCTTTGGCATTAGAGAGGTATCACTCTGAGAATATCTGTAGCCAGCACTCTGACACAGATATCAGCGTTCTTATGTATGACACCAACAGCAATGGTAGGGGTGAGTCTCAGCCTTCACTCGGCTTTGCAGAGCAGACATGAACTAAGGGCTCGAGTTGAAGAACACCAAAGAGCTGTTTGTGATTCAAGCAAGATATTCAGAATCTCTCAGAAGTAACTGAGTAGGACTTTGAGTGGGACAAGAGCCAAAGAAATTGGGGTTTTATTAAGATGACTATACTGTGTTTGGGGAAGCTCAGGTTACTTTGAATTCTCTCTTTGTTTCTTAACTTGGGGAAGGCAACCAGTGGCAATAGTAATAGTCCCTAGCTTTAAGTCCCCACCCGTTATCATCTTTGGAATCCAACATCCTCAAGCCCTGTCCTCCCTTCCCCACCCCTCACCTTCCCTCTTCTCTCTTCCTCTCCTCTCCCCTTCCTTTCTTTTCCTAGGATTCTTGAATTCTCTTCAAGTTGTCATTAGAATTCTCCTGCCACCCCTTCAGGTCTGCTCCCTCTTCCTCATCGCTGTCCCCCCACTCCTTTTGTATGGGCTATTTGTTTCACCATGTTGTTCTTTCCCATTGCACTGACTCCAATCTCTCACATTGGTGCTGGTGCCTCTTCTGCCATTGTAGACCCATCCCTGGCAGCTGGTGAGTCCTCGCTCTGTCAGAGTAAACCTTTATTTGGCTCCTCAAAGTATTGTCTTTTGCCTCCTAATTTCCTTACAGCCTCTCCAGTCAGTGAACTTAAAAGCAAGTTATTGCCAATCGGGGTTGCAAGACATGTGAATGGTTTCAGAGTGTCTCATGGCAAAGTTCTTTTCTTTGAGGGTCATCTCAAATTCCTCCAGCTATGGAAAAATTCTCTGCCCTCTACCCCTCTGCTTATTGTCCAGTTTTCACATTCATTTTAAAATTCCATATTTCTAACTCTTTAGCATTTTTCCCTGCAGACTAGATTGCCATGAAACACTCTAATACTCTCTTTCAGAAGATTTTTTTAATGAAATATCTGGCAGTTACTTCTGTTTGTTTAAACTTAAAAAAAAAAAAAAACAATGATTTCAAATCACAAATTCAGTTAAAATTTACTTTGAGGTAATGTTGTAGAATAATATTGCCTGAGTTTGGAAGCAGAAAGCCAATAGGCAGGAAAAAAAGATAAACGAGGGGATGGTAGGAAGGAATCTCTGATTAGTGAAGCACAATTACACGGAATAAATACAATATTGATTTTTTGTGTAACAATCAACCACTGGAAAAAAAAAAGGATGCTTTGTCATTGTTCTTTTTTGTTTCTATTTTTCAAGATATTTTCAAATTATCTGAACTGTATTAGTTTTTTTTTTTAGTACAATTCTGATTGAGATTATTGAGGTTGCTTTAAATGCCTCTGGTATTTTCTCTTTGGAAATATGTTTCTTCTGAACCGCCCCACCTCTGTGTTAGGCCTGCTTTTTGGCCATTGGTCACTTTCCACATGGTGTTATAGGTATTTGTGTGCATGTCTTCACTCCTTTGCTAGGCAGTGAATTTATTGAGAGTAGATACATACTTCTGTTTTCTCAGCAGTGGATCTCCCATTGGCATGAGTAGGTGGAGTTCTTATTTTAAGGATATGATTTTAAGAGCTGAGTTACAAAATAATTTTATAATGAGAATTTTCACATGCAATGCATGTTTTGGTGACTCTTAGATCGAGAATACATGCTCCATTTATATGTTTAATAATTTGTAGGAGGAAAAAATAGACGTTTCAGTTGTAAAACAGTTGTTTTTCAGTTAATTGTTTTGTTTATGGTTTCCAGGACACATACAAAATTTAAAGAGCCACATTAAAACACACACACACATGCACACACGTACTCACAAACCCTTGAGAGAAGTGGGGATCCCACTGTGCCCTTGTAGAAGTGGAGCAGCTGTAGCCTCGATTCTAGCACTGAGTGGAAGGTTTACAATTCTTAGAGGGCTGGGGATCATGATGGCTCTCAGGGAACCAGTTTGTTGACAGGGGCCTGCAGGTGCTAAGAGGCAGGAACCACTTGGGAGAAGGAAGGGCTGGCTATAGCCCTGGTTGACCAGAAGGCCCTTCCAGCTGCACTTCTCTAAACAAAGAGTACAAGGGAATGCAAAGATGATTCCATTTCCTTTTCACCAAATTTTTTTTTGGTGTTTGATGAATTTGACTTTGTCTGAGGGCTCTTCCTTCACTTGGAATTTAGCTTTGCCCTTTTGGCCCCAAGGGTTCCTTGAAAATTTTATTTATGTATATGTAACTTTACAGAAAGAGCCTAGGGTAATTCCTTTGGAAGACCATTGTTAGAGGAGGGATGCTTACTTTCTTGAGTTGTACACACTGTTTGGTTAATTTCTCAGATAGCCAAAGGTTCGGTGCTCAGGGCTAGAAACCAAACCAATTTTGGATTATAGCTCCATCACACATCACTGTTACCATGAATCTGATGACAATTAAATTGTAGGACCCATCCCTTCCAAGGTGCTGGGAAGGACCCTCCCTATGTGATCAACATGGTCAATCAGGTAAGACTGCTGTCTCTCTTCACACTGACTGCTCTTGATCTCCCTTTTCTTTGTGTAGGGTGGCGCATGAATAGCCAACACCATTTTGGAGATCTGGCCAAGTGGAAGTTTGGGGGTGTTATGTTGTTTTAACTGCAATTTGGAAAGCCATTTTGGAATGTTTCAGTAAACAAGTGAGAAATTGTAGACTCCTGATTTGGATGTATGTGAATGGTACATTTTTGGGGATCATCTTTAAACTAATTAAACAATTGAAAGAAAATCCACATAAAGATAGAAAAGTGAAATAGAAGTGACAAAGATCAGCAATAAAATCAACAGACATTGAGAATCATATTTTGACAAAAATTTTTTGCATCATATCAAACTCATTAACAGAAAGAAAAAATTTATTCATTTATAGCAAGAGAGAAATACTGACTAGAAATAATGAAGAAGCTCTTGGATTTTTGAAAACCCATTTAATGAGGAGAAGTGAATCATATGAGCATATTGGGAAAAGATTTAAATTTCTTGTCGATTTGACACAGAACAAAGATAGCATGAAGGTTAATGAGTGTTGTCAATTCAGTGATGTTGATTCAAGGTTAGTCATTGGCAGGGAAGCTTGAAACGCCCTGAAACTCTGCAGCTCGAATGTGAAAGAAACTTGATAGGGCTTTCCCTAGATTTGACAACCCTAAGAATTCATCCAGTATCATCTATAATGAGTTATGAAGCCAAAAGAAATTTTCTCAACTATCAATAGTAAAAACAACTTTTGATCAAGCACACTAGAAGAAAGATAAATTATCTGTTCTCTTTATAGCAAAAAATATGCAGCCAACAAATGTTACTATATGTCAGGCATATGATAAAATACTGTGTTATTTTTCTGGATTTAATGGTGTTTGTAATAGTTTTTTTTTAAATGTATTTTTTCTCCTTTTTTAATTTAATCTTGTGTTTTTATTGTTGTAAAAATATATGTCACACCACATTTGTCAATTCAACATTTTTCAGGTGTATAATTTAGTGATATCAATTTCATTAATCATGTGCAACCATCGCTCATAATCGCTGGGAAATTTCCCATCACCATAGACAGAAACTCACCACCTCCTAGACAGTGAAATCTCCCTCTCCCTCCAACCCCTGGAAACTACTAATGTAATAAATAAACATTGGTTTCTATATGTTTGCCTATTCTTGTTATTTCATATAAGTAATATCATACAATATTTGTCCTTTTATGATTGACTTATTTCATTCAGCATAACGTTCTTGGGTTCATCCGTGCTGTAGCCTGTATTGAAGGAGTGCTGACGGTGCAATGATCAAGTGCTTGGCTGCCAACTGAAGGGTCGGTGGCTCTAACCCACCAGCCACTCTGTGTATGAAAAGACCTGGCGATCTGTTCCTGTGAAGATTACAGCCTAGGAAACCCTATGGGACAGTTATATTCCGTCCTGTCTGTCACTATGAATTGGAATTGACTCGAAGGCACACAACAACGTAGTATGTATCAGGACTTTATTTGTCTTTATGACTGAGTAGTATTCCATTGTATGTATATGCTATATTTTGTATATCCATTCATTCATTGTTGGGCATTTAGGTTGTTTCCACATTTTGTCTATTGTGAATAGTGCTGCAATGAACATTGATGTACATGTATCTGTTTGGGTTGCCACTTTCAAGTCTCTCGGGTATATACCTAGGAGTGGAATTGCTGAATCATATGGCAGTACTATGTTTAACTTTTTGAAAAACTGCCAAACCGTTTTCCATAACAGCTGTATCATTTTGCATTCCCACCAGCAGTGTATAAAGATTCCAGTTTTTCTGCATCCTCACCAACATTCGTTATGTTCCTTTTTTTTTTTTTTTAATGTTAGCCATCCCAGTGGGAGTCAAGTCATATCTCATTGTGGTTTTCATTTACATCTCAAAAAAAAATTTTTTTTTTATAACTAATGACACTGAGCATCTTTTCATGTGCTTTTTGGCCATCTGAACATCCTTTTTGGTGAAGTACCTATTCAAGTCCTTTGCCCATTTTTGATGGGGTTATTTAGCTTTGTCTTGTTAAGTTGTACTTATATTTTGGATATTAGACCTTTATTGGACATGTTTCCCAAAAATTTACACCCAATCTGTAGGACGGCTTTTTACTTTTTTGATAAAGTCCTTTGATGAACGAAAGTATTTTTGAGGTCCCATTTATCTATTTTGTCCTTTGTTCTAGTGTTTTTGTTATTATATTTGATAATCCATTGTTAAAAACTAGGTCCTGAAGACATACCCCTATATTCTAAGAATTTTATGGTTTCAGTTTTCACGTTTAGGTTCTTGATCCATTTCGAATTGGTTTTAGTGTATGGTGTGAGGCATGGATCTTGATTCATTCTTCTACATGTTGAAATCCAGTTTTCTCACCACCATTTGTTGATGAGACTCTTTATTCCCTATTGAATTGACGTAGCACAGTTGAAAATCAGTTGACCACAGATGTATAGAATTCATTTCTAGACTCTCAATTCTATTCCATTGGTCTAGGTGTCTGTTAGATATTTGTAATAATTTTACATTTATAATTCATTGCAATTTTTTCTTATTATAAATAGGTATTTACTTACATACCTAAATTTACCTTTGTAGTTTTGTATTATTTTCCTTAAAGTGGACATCCTCAAATTGTATAAGTTTAAGATGCCACAAAACCTGGATCTGCCCTGGACTGGGTGACTCTAAGCATATGGTGTACATGTTCTGAATCTCAATTTCACCATGACAAACTGGGTATTGTACAGATTTCTGGTTATTAGGTTGAGAGGTTTAAATGAGACAATGAGGGTGAAGTGTCTGGGATATGGTACTCACTCCTTATTAGTATCATCTATTTATTCATTTAGTGAACATATATTAAGCACCTGAATGTTCAGGCACAGTGGATTCATGATGGTTTCTGCCCTTAAGAAGCTTATGTTCTGTTGTTGCTGCTAGTTGTTGTTGAGTTGGCTCCAACTCATGGTGACCTTATGTATTACAGAACAAAACATTGCATGGCCCCGTACCATATTCATGATCATTAGTATGTTTGAGTTCATTGTCATGGTTGTTGTGTCAATACATTTCACTGAGGTTTTTTTTGCTTTTGCTGATCCTCTACTTAACCAAACACGATGTCCTTTTCTAGTGACTGCTCTTCCTGATGACATGTCTAAAGTAAGTGAGCTATCCTTGCTTCTAAGGAGCACTCTGATATGTTCTAATTGTTTCTAATTATTATTGTTGTTTATTACTCTTATGAACACTTATAGGGTTTATTACTTTTATAGGGTTTCTTCCCTCCTAAAAGGACTTCTTGCTCCTTATTTTTTTTTTCTTCAAATTAAACGAATTAAAGTTAATTTGTTTTGAAATTATGTGCCTCCTTTTACCTACGTGGTCATCCCGGTGATGCTGCAAAATTAGAGTTGGAAACCAATGACTTAATGCCCATTTTAACCTTGTGAAAGGGTAAGGTTGGCATTGTTGATGTTGTTGTTAGGTGCCATTTAGTTGGTTCTGATTCATAGAGACCCTATGTACAACAGAATGAAACACTGCCTGATCCTGCATCATCCTCATGATCATTGTTATGCTTTAGCCCATTCTTGTAGCCACTGTATCAATCCATCTCATTGAGGGTCTTCCTCTTTTTTGCTGACCCTCAATTTTACCAAGCATGATATCCTTTTCTAGGGACTGATCCCTCCTGATAACATGTCCAAAATATATGAGATGAAGTCTCACCATCCTCGTTTCTAAGGAGCATTCTGGTTTTACTTCTAAGGCAGATTTTTTTGTTCTTTTGGCAGTCCATGGTATATTCAATATTCTTCACCAAACCCCGTAATTTAAAGGCGTCAATTCTTCTTTGGTCTTCCTTATTTATTGTCCAGCTTTCACATGTATATGAGGTGATTGAAAACATCAGGGCTTGGGTCAGTCTCACCTTAGTCCTTAAAGTGACATCTTTGCTTTGTAACACTTTAAAGATGTCTTTTTCAGCAGATTTGCCCAGTGCAATGCGTCATTTGATTTCTTGATTTCTGTTTCCAAAGATGTTGATTGTGGATCCAAGTAAAATGAAGTTCTCGGCAACTTCAGTCTTTTCTCTGTTCATCATGATGTTGCTTATTGGTCTAGTTGTGGGGATTTTTGTTTTCTTTATGTTGAGGTGTAATTCATACTGAAGGCTGTGGTCTTTGATCTTCATCAGTAAGTGCTTCAAGTCCTCTTCACTTTCAGCAAGCAAGGTTGTGTCATCTGCATATTGCAGGTTGTTAATGAGTCTTCCTCCAATCCTGGCCCCACTCTTCTTCATATAGTCCAGCTTCTCAGATTATTTACTCAGCATACAGATTGAATAAGTATGGTGAAAGGATGCAACCCTGACGCAGTATCCCCTTGTTCTGTTCAAATGATTGCCTCTTGGTCTCTGTGCAGGTTCCTCATGAGCACAATTAAGTGTTCTGGAGTTCCCATTCTTCACAATGTTATCCATAATTTGTTATGATCCACACAGTCGAATGCCTTTGCATAGTCAATAAGACACAGGTGAACATCTTTCTGGTATTCTCTGCTTTCAGCCAGGATGCATCTTACATAAGCAATGACATTCCTTGTTCCAAGTCCTTTTCTCAGTCTGGCTTGAATTTTTGGTAGTTCCCTGTTGATGTACTACCACAACCACTTTTGAATGATCTTCAGCAAAATTTTACCTGAGTGTGATATTAATGATATTGTTAGATATTTCTGCATTCTGTTGGATCACCTTGGCATTAACAGTTGGTAATTTGGCATTCTGAGGGTCAGTGACAGAGATGGAGCAGCTCAGCAGGGAGCTCACCACAGCGTCTTGAAAGAGGCCTGTCTAGTGGCGCTCTCTCGTTGCTCACTTCCTTGGAACCTCAGAGTAGTAGCAAAGACCTCTTGGAACACAGTGCTTGCTTACTTCTCTGTGGGGCTGCCCATCCTCATAGAGTTTTCTGGGGCAACCCATCATTTTAGAAACATTGTGTTCTGCACTAATGCTTCCCAAAGCACAGCACTCTGAAGCTGGAGAGGAGTCAGGAGAAGGACACACATGTCTCTGAGGGCCAGTGGGTTGATTTTGTGCTTGGGCCCTTTGAGTCCAAGCATCTGCTGAAATTTATTTATAGGTTTACAGAAAGGGTCTTGGTTATTCTACAGCAGTGGCCCAGTGTACTGGCTTTGGTCCAGTTTTGGAAAGTTGAAACGTTTGACTCTTTGTTTTATTTTAGGAGTGTGCTGTACTGATGGGATCAAATGAGAAAGCAGTGAGTTTTGAGCACAATGCTATTTTATTTTATTTTTTGAGTGTGGGTGACTTAGCAGGAGTTCCAGTAATCATTTGATCATTTAGTGACAGCTGCATTTGGTTAAGACCCTGGATCCAGAGATTCTACTTTTTCTTTTCTTGTGCTGTGGGTCTGCTGCTGACACCTAAAAACCCACCAGTAACCTGTAGTTCTGGATGACTCACCCTGAACAACTGCAGATACAGACTGTGAGCCCCTTCAGGGCAGGAACCTCGTCTGCTGCATCTTAGGAGTCAGCATGGTGCCTGGTATTTAGTAGATGCTGACTCAGTATTTGTGGAATGGATTGATGGATGAATGAGTGAATGAAGGGGACAATATAAGTTACCAGGGTTTGCAAGTTGGGGAAGGAGCTCTCCTGTTGCAAAATAAGTTCATGTGGTATTTATTTAAAGCATGCTAAGGAAGACTCTGTTAAATCCAGTTTACTTCAAAAATAAATGTTGTGTCTTGAGAATAAATCATTTCTTGTGTTGATACAGAGTAAAGTTTTTTGCAGCTCTAGATGCATTTCTGTAAATGGGTAACAGTTAAATACGTGTCAAGGGAAGAGCTTAGGCTGAGCTGTTTGTCAGGAGCCAGAATAGGCCCATGGGATTTCAGTCAGTGAGTCTGGGCTCTGAATTCAGCTCTGACGCCTACCAACCAGGTGATCTTGGGCAAGCTACTTAAGCTTTCTGAGCATCAGTTTTTTCATCTATAAAATGGAAACAGTAATAATAATGATGATGATAATGATGACTTCATAGGTTTTTTGGGAAGATTGAATGAGATCATGCTTAACACAAAGTAATCAATATAATTGTACACATAAAAATGTTTAACCGGGAAGTGTTGTATTTTATGTTATATATATATATATATATATATATATATATATGTGTATATATATATATATATGTGTTTTTTTGTTTTTTTTTTACCATCACAGCAAAAAGGTAAGTGCTTGGTAGAAATTTCTCCCCCTCCTCTTTCCCTCCCTTTCCTTCCTCTTTCTTCTTCTTTCCCTTCACATAATTCTAATTAAACTGGATTTAGGGTTTTCTTCTGCTCACTTCCTCAGCTGATCTCCAGGAAGCAAGCTAGAGTGTGGGAATGAATGAGAAAACTCTCCGGGCCACGTTCAGTCCAACCTGGCAGTAACATTCTTGCATAGCGTTTGAATGTTCAGAGAAGGTTCATATCCCCAGATTTTACAAGAGTCCAGCATTTGCAATGTTTGCCCTTTGAATTAGTGAACACCCCTCCTCCCACCACCCTCAACCTAAGCTGAATTTCCCCAGTATTCCAAATCCTTTGTGACACTCTGTGCTCCTTTTCCTTCTTCTAATGTGAACTTAATTTTATTTTCCTTTTCAGAGATTTTACTGGGTGAGAGATTGACACTGAGGACAGCTTCCTAAGGACTGGGGACTTGAAGGAGACTGACTGTTTAAAAAGCTATTAGTGATGTAAAGAAGCCAAGCAAAACCTGCCCTTCTGAAGAGAGCCTACAACTCTCTATAGCAGCCCTCTCTCCTAGCTCCTCCATGATAATTCAAGGTCAAGCTCGTCCATGGTGGTGGCTCGACTTTGCTCATTTTGCACATTATTTATGTAACATGCGGGTTGTGAGGGAGTGTGGATGTAGATGAGTCACAGGCAGAAGCATTGGAAGCAGATGGCAGAGGCCCAGCTCCTCTTTCTTGTGCGGCTTCTGCACACTGAGCTGCTTCATACACTGCTCCCTGGGTGCCCTGCAGAGGCTGCTCCCACTAAATGTAGTCCTTGGCCCCCACAAGGGTGCACTGGCCTTTCAGAGGCCCTAAACCTGCAATGGATTCTGGGGACACACCTACCTCTCAAGATGTAATTCTTGTCTTAAAAAAAAAAAAAACTAAACCATAAAATAACATAAGGAATTCTAAAAAAGTTATGATGACCACTTCATGCTTATTTTTTGAAATATCAAGCTCTTAAAACAGTTTTTCATTTTGGGTTGCTGTGCCTACTTTTCTAGGCTGTGCCTGGCACCTGCACTTGGACTGCCTGTTAAGCAGTGTACTAGTGTCTAGGGCTGCTGTAACAAAGTACCACCAACTGAGTGCCTTATAAGAACAAAAATTTAACCTCTCACAGTTCTGGAGGCTAGAAGTCTGCAGTCAAAGTGTCGGCCACGTTGATCCTGAGGCTCTGAGAGACAGTCTGTTTTGTGCCTCCCTCCTGGTTTCTGGTGACCTTCCTTGGCCTGTAGATGCATCGCTCCGATCTTCTTCACATGGCCCTCTGCCCTCTGTGTGTCTCCCTGTCTCTTATTTTTTGTAAGGATACCTCTCATATTGACTTAGGACCTACCCTACTCCTGTATAAGGAGCCCTGGTGGCACAGTGGTTAAAGTGCTCGGCTGCTAACTGAAAGGCCAGCAGTTGGAACCCACCAGTCGCTCCATAGGAGAAAGAGGTGGCAGTCCGCTTCCATAAAGATTGCAGGCTTTTAAACCTTATGGGGCAGTTCTACTCTGTTCTATACGGGCACTGTGAGTTGGAATCGACTGGACGGCAATGGGTTTACTCCAGTATGACCTCATGTTAAATTAATCGATAACATTCTCAAAGACTCTTATTTCTAAGCGAGATCACATTTACTGGTTGTGGAGGTTGGGACTTTAACATATCTTCTGGGGGATATAATTCAACCCACAATAGGCAGCCTGTGACTGGTAGGCATACACTTCTCTCATAACTCAGCTGTAAAGGATCCTTTTCTCAACTTTGTAAAAGTTTTGCCCCAACCTGGAGGCCTGTCTTCAGATGGCTTCCAAATACTCTCCAATACATTGAGAAAAACACAGCCTATGGAGTTAGAAAGCCTTGGCTAGTGACACATTAGCTCTGCTGATCTTGATATATCTGATGGGTAGTGACTGTCAGCTCATCTAGGATGATCCAGAATGGCCTAGACTGGAGTGACGAGGTGTCTTGGCTCAGTGCCACATTTCTCCCATCTTCCAGCAAGCTTGCCCAGGCACGTTCTCATGGCGATGGTAGAACCAAGAGTGAGAATAGGCCCAGCTCACAGCACTTTTCAAGTCTCCACTTGCATCACGTTTTCTAACATCCCATTGGCCAAGGCAAGTCACGTGACTGAATGCAGAGTTGGAGTTGAGGGACACTACAGAGTTTCATAGCAAAGGGTTTGAAAGCAGCGAGGTGAAGAATTGGTCTTTTTATTGCAGTCTACTTCCATGGGACCTTGGAAAAGTTAACTGACCTCTCTGAAGCTGACTTTCCCCTAGCTGCTAAGGCTGTGTGAGGATTAAATGAGAAGATTTGATTGAGTGGGTGTGACTGATGGCTATTTAAGCCCATAAAAGTGCTGTGAAACTGGTATTAATCATGTTTCTAGGCAAAGGAGAGTAAATGCATACCCTTTTGGCTAGTTTCTCCATTAGCAGATTAGATACTATAAGCTCAGGTCTATAATTAATTATTAATTCAACGAATATTTACTGACCACTAAGGGACTCTATGAATCGACTTGACAGCAACAGATTTGGGTTATTATGGAGTCTGGAGCCTTGGTGACACAGTGGTTAAGTGATACAGCTGCTAACCAAAAAGTCGGCAGTTCAAATCCAACAGCTGATCGTTGGAAACCCTATGGGGGCAGTTCTGCTCTGTCCCATAGGGTCCCTATTGGTCGGAATCAACTAGACAGCAACTGGTCGTTTTTAAGACAAGCTGTAACCCTGTCTTCAAAGCACTTATGGTCCAGTGAGAGAGCATTACAGTTAACAGGCAATGACGACAAAGCAATGCAAACCCTGTGAGAGCTATCACTTGTGTACTTACTTACTGAACTAAACTTTTTGTGTGCATTATCTCATTTAATGCCCACAACAATGATGTTAGGTAAGTGTCATTTTCCCTATTTTATAGATGAGGAAAATGGGTTTGGGGAGGTTAGGTGAGCTATATGGAGGTCAAATAGCTGGTGAGTGGTAGAGCCAGGATAGAGTTCACCTCTACCTAACTCTGAAGCTCAGGCTTTTGTTCCCTTCACTGACTCATTTATGCCCCTGTACTGTGGCACACTGTGGCTTTTCACAGATGGGAGAGAGAGAGGAGGAGGAGGAGTGGGAGCCTGAGGTTGGCCTAGAGGGCAGACTCTCAGGAAAAGTTGAGGAGCACATCTCTGCCGCTTTCTGTGAGACACAAGTGCACCCTCGCCCCTGCCGGCTGGTTTGCTTTGCCAGCTCTGGGATGTGGGCGGCACACAGAGGCCACCAGTATTATCCTGGAGTCTGAAAGTCCATCTTGGGAAACAACTCTGTCAGTATCCTCTTCTTCTGAAGAGACAAACGAGCGTGTGTCTGTGTGTAGGTAGAGAGAGGGAGGACTTGAGCCCTTTCCAGTAAAACCACCTCTTTATCCATTCTGCTCAAAAACATGCTCTGTGTAAGTGTGTAAAGATATATGTATGTAATATTTTCAGACTTTATCATACTTCCAAACTGCTTGTAGCAGGGGTGCAGATGGAACTATATGCTACGGAATGTGGGGAAAGCAAGCTCCCCTCATAAGGATTGCTCCTATGTATGTTTAAAGCGAGTCATCCACTAAGGGACTTCTCTGGCTAGCAGTTAGCTCTGGCATGTACCTTGCTACACCCACATTAGCTGTTGGTCTGGCATATGCTGGCCAAAAAGCATGACCTGGCATGTAGATGAGAAACCTGTAGAGGCGGGAGAGAGAGGGGATGCTTTATGTAAGTGGTTTTTAGACAGATGGAAAATTCATTTTAATTGCATAAGAGGAATTCTTTCTTGAGTAGAGATGTAGGTCCCTTTTAAACCTGTGCTAGACAAATCTTTGCTGCTGCCTCTGTGCTTTTCTAAATGCCCCTCTATTTCCATGATAATTGCTCATCAGTGTATCGAGTTTTATCTGGGCCATTTGCTGCTTATACAAAAGGCTCAGCAGTTCTCAGCATTCCCCTCACTCGGGGCAAGTTCAATCCAGTCTTGATGATGCCACCTGAAAAGCCTGGAGCCAAGAAGTAAGTGAAGCAGTCATTTGGAGAAATGAACAGTTGGATGTTCACAACATGGGACGTTGGAAAGATTGCAGAAAACAAGTTTAGAGCAGTGGCTTTCAAACTGTGTCCTGATGGATGGTCAAACTTCAGGGAAATGAGAGCTCTGAATCTCTGCCATTAGAGTCCACCATTGAGAGAGCCTCCAAGTTCTCCCTGAATAAGCACCCTTGAGACTTAGAGGAACTGGGCGTGCAGCACCACCATCTTCAGAGGTCATGATGGGAACCACCTTTTGAGGGCCTTGGCTCAGGGACCTAGAGGGGAGAGAGGCTGGCTCCCTGGATATGCTCTGGGCTCCGAATTCTGACTATAGCAGAAAAGACCTGTTTGGGTCATCTGGTTCCTGTACAGTTATTACTTACCCTGGCTGTTGATTTTATTAGTGACAAGTGAGTAAAACCTGATTCTCTCCAGCAGGAAGCAGCTTATGGGAGCTCACTTCCCTGTAGGATGAGTTTCCCCCAAGACAGAACAAAGAGTTTTGATGTACCATGTGTGGAGACCCAAGCTAGCTACGTGCTGGGCAGAAGGAAGTTAGCTCACCTCAGGGGTTTTTGTAGGCACTGGGGGAATTTTATTAATACAGTCAGTGCCTGGAGCATGAGAGGCACTCACTAAATATTTGTTAGATAAATAAATGACTATATCTAGGCCAGCCCGATTGGAGGCACTCTCAACCAAAGTACTCATTACCAACATTAAGTTAAACCAAGTTCTTGTGCAGGTTGCTGAGAGGCAGCCATCCCAGGGAACAAGGAGGGGCATAGGAGCTTCCTGGCCTTTGTCACAGTCCCTACCACTCTGCAAGTCACAGGGATTTAAGAATTTGAGATTTCCTTTTCTGGCCCTTCCATCTTCATCTTCCATGGTGTAGGTTTTCCTTGGAACTCTTGTTGTTGTTAGCTGCCATCAGATTGGTCCCTGATTCATGGTGACCCCATGCACAACGGCATGAAGCACTACCAGGTCCTGCACCATCCCCATGATCTGTTGCAGATCAGACTGTTATTCATAGGGTTTCCATTGGCTGATTTTCAAAAGTAGATCACCAGGCCTTTCCTCCTAGTCCGTCTTAGTCTGGAAGCTCCGCTGAAACTTGTTCAGCATCAGAGCAACACACAAGCTTCCAACAACAGATGAGTGGTGGATGCGCATGAGGCGCATGGCCAGGAATCAGACCTTGGGCCTCCTGCATGGAAGGTGAGAATTTTACCTTTTTCCATAAGTAGCACATTTTCACCTCTGTGCCTTTGCACCTTTTATTACCTCTCTACTTTCTACCTCATCCCTCCACTTGGTGAGCTCTCACTTGGTCTAGGGTCACAGGTTTCATTCTTCTGTACAGGCAATCTGGAGTGTGGTTGGCTCTCAGGCTCAGGAGCCAGGCTGCCTGGCTTTCCATCCTGGGGCTGCCACTTATTACTTGTGACTTTGGCGAGTTACTTAAGTCACATAATACTCCTGGACCTTGGTATTTCATCTGGAAAATGGGGATTATAATATAACAATAATATCCAAATCAGAGGATCGTTATGAGGATTCAATTACTGGGTACACATAAAAGACATGGAACAGATCCCAGAGCACAGCCCTCACCTATACTTTGATCCCCTTCTCCTCTGTACCCCCGAAAGGGCTTTTTCTCCTCTGTCTTCCCACTACTTTGTTCTTGTTGCTTTCCAACTTAGCACTTTGGCTGGCCCACTCTCTTACTCAAAACCTTCAAGGGCTCCCCAGTACTCACTCAATCACATTCAAGCTCTTAAGCAGAGTTTGAGGCTTTCTATTTTCTAGGCCAGCCAGTTTTGACCACATATTTTTCTCACTAGTTCCTGGCCCACACCCGGTGTTCCTGTCTCAGTGGCTCTGTCTTCATCCCTAAGCAAGTTCCATGCCCTCTCACCTCTTTGCTCTGGCTGACTCAGACCATTTCTTCTGTGGCCCTGTACTTCCCCCACCTACACCTGCCTGAACCTCTGCACCTGGGGCAGGGAAGAACAGCAGCCTGCATGCCAGGCCTGGCCTTCCTTAACTGATGGCGTCAAGTACTCTTGGCTTGGTTCTGGAGGTCAGATTCTGCACTCACATTTAGAAAGGCAGTACACTCCTCAGATCATGTTCTCAGGTACATTTGTACGTTGCAGCAAAGTGAAACCCATCAGCTTATCAAAGGTTAATGCTCCATCGTCACCCAAAATGCCCTGAGTTGCTTGTCTTCTTGTGACATTGGTTTTCTTACACCAGAGTTTGGTTACTTCAAGGGCCAGCATCAGGCATCTTGAAGGATTTTCATTTATGTGCATGTGAAAATATGAAGGAGACTGCTTACGCTATAGATAGGGTCACTGTATCTTATTGTCCCTGACTACTTATGGCTTTTAAAGTCGCTATTTCATGATTCATATGTAGCAGGAAATGCTTATCATATAATGTTAGAAGAAAAAATTAGAATGCCAGATTGCATCTGCAATATGGTTATAACTGTGGTTTCATGCAGGACTCATGCAGGTCAGGAGTATGGGCAAGGACTGAAGAGGCTGTGGGCAAAGTAAAATAGTTTCATTTCTTGGGGGAAATGGGATTTAGATGATTGTTATTATTTCAGATTCTATTGTTATGTTCATGTTTCTGCCCTTCCACAAAATAAAAGCAATTTAATAATGCTAATGTAGTAGCTACTATTTGTGATACCATATTTATAACATAATAAGCATGTGCTTAATCTGAGCCACTGAGCTCTGCATTATCTCATTTAATCCTCAGAGCACATCTGTGAGGTGGGAATGATTATCCCTGGCTTATGGGTGAGAGAGTAAGGGAGTCGCTCAAAGTCACAGCATTAAGGGGACGAGCCACGTTCCACACTAGGCCTCCTCTGTCTTTAAACCCGTTCTCTTAACCACTGTTTCTTTCTTATTAAAACCGAACGACTTTCTATAAATCAGTAATGCAGGTTTATTAGAGAAAAATTAGACCTTACAGAAAAGCAAACAAACAAACTTTAAAATAAAAAAAAGTCTGTAATGTCAACACCCAGAGAGAAACTTGTCAACTTTTTGGATATATCTTTGAGAACTTTTCCTCTCAGTGCTTTATTTGTGATAACTTTGCATAGTGACTTTGGGTGTTTTCTTAGGCCAGGTTGCTGTTGTTAGGTGCCGTCGAGTCCGTTCCGACTCATAGCAACCCTATGCACAACAGAATGAAACACTGCCCGGTCCTGCACCATCCTGACAATCGTTATGCTCGAGCCCATTGTTGCAGCCACTGTGTTACCCCAGCTCGTTGAGGGTCTTCCTCTTTTCCGCTGACCCTGTACTTTGCCAAGCGTGATGTCCTTCTCCAGAGACTGATCCCTCCTGACAACATGTCCAAAGTATGTAAGACGCAGTCTCGCCCTCCTTTCTTCTAAGGAGCATTCTGGTCGTACTTCTTCCAAGACAGATTTGTTCATTCTTCTGGCAGTTCATGGTATATTCAATATTTTCCGCCAACACCACAATTCAAAGGCATCATTTCTTCTTCAGTCTCCAGCTTTCACATGCATATGATGTGATTGAAAATACCATGGCTTGGGTCAGGCGCACCTTAGTCTCCAAGGTGACATCTTTGCTCTTCCACACCTTAAAGAGGCCAGAAGCAGAGGAAAATGAGGATTATTGTTCTTGAGCCTTCGTCTTGAGGTTATTGCTTAGAAAGATCATGGAACTTCGGTTGGGTAGCAGCATTTCTTCTCTATAAATCTAAGAATGACTGAGGGGTCGGAGTTTTGAATGGACCGAGTTCACTCAGCTGACAGAATCAGGCAGCCTAAAAGGCAGTTGTGTACTTAATTGGCTGCTCCAACTTTCATACTTCTGTAGCCTAGAGACTAGATACATTCCAAGAACACTTGAAAATCTTCTTTAGCTAAAAAGTTGAGCTTTAAACAGTCTCGTGCACATCTAGAATGAAGAATGGAGACCCTTCATCATAAACACTCTTAAAATTATAAAGCAATTAGATAGTAAAAGACTCGTGATTTTCCTGTAAATGTTAGTGCTATCAGGAGATAGTCCAGACTTTCCAAATATTTTCATTTGATTAAAATATTTAATACCTGCCACACATTTTAGGTTTTATTTAAAAAATAATTTCTTTATTAGTTTAGCAGTGAGTGTAATCCACATTGGGTGTTTAGTTTTACGTACTAACTCTAATAACTATGAAAGCTTTGTGTGACGAGAATGCAGCTGAGCTGGTAGGGTTTTATCTCTTATTCATTTACTTATTGTTTCATCTAGTAAATACTGAAAAACTGTATGAAAATCTTTATTGTGAATTTGTTATAAAATTGTAGTCTAGGGCATTGCCTGTTTTGTATATCAATGTTCTATGTATGAAGTTCATGTGAAAAATTTAGAATTAAGTTCCAGAGAAAAAAACTTTAGTTCTCGAGTTATACCACATTTCCTAGTTACCTAGTGCTGTTATAACACAAATACCACAAGTGGGTTGTTTCAAGGAACAGAAATTTATTTTCTCACAGGTTTGGAGGCTAGAAGTCCAAATCAGGGTCTCGGCCTTACTGATTCCTTCTTTGTTGGTAACCCCAGGCGTCCCTTGGTTCCTTAGCATCTGTCTTCCCCTCACGTGTATTTCTGTGTCTATTCTGGTCTTTCAATAACTCAGAAGTGATTAGGTCTCTGATCTAGCCCACACTGGTATGACCTCATTAACATAACAAAAGAAAACCCCTATTTGCAAACAGAACACATCCACAGGTACAAGGGCTGAGAATTCAACACATATTTTAGAAGGACACAAGTCAACCACAATACCGAGCTGTCTCCTTTCTGATAATAGCCATTTACCATTGTGTTTCCTGCTTTGCCCTAGCTGCCAGGAAGCTCAGACACTCTTGATGCTCAGTTGTAAGCATTGTAAAAACCTTTGTGGTTGGTGTATTTATCTCTTTCTCCTTTTGTGGTCCTGATTTTCTGCTTTCTTAACGTCACTGTGCATCTATTCTTTTTAAAAATATAATAGCAAAGAAGCTCATTTCACTGATTAGCCTAGAGTTTTTCAAATGTACCTGAGCATGGAATCCTTATTTTCTATAACTCAAGGGACCAAAGGTTCCACAGAAGCTGAGGAGGCTGAGGAATACTTGTTCTTAAGTCCTAGGTCATATTTAGTCTACACAGTTGTACTACATAGACTGGTTGAATTGGTTCTACAATGTAAATAGCTCTTCCTGTCAGTTCTGTGCTCCTAACACACAATTTTTGGTTGGTGCGTAGAATTCTATTGTATGAATGTTCCATGACCTGCAGAACCAATACCCCGTTGCTGGGAGTTTAGATTTTTCCACCTTTGGCTCTTATAAAGAGTTCCTGCGTGGTGCAAACAGTTAAGCACTTGACTATAACTGAAAAGATGGTAGTTTGAACCCACCCACAAGTACCTCAGAGGAAAGACCTGGCAATCTGCTTCCTAAAGGTCACAGCCTTGAAAACCCTGGGGAGCAATTCTACTCTATTCTGCACACATGTGGTCACCATGAGTCGAATCAACTTGATAGCAACTGGTTTGGTTTTTTTTTTTTTTGGTTTTGGCTCTCGTAATACAATATTTATTATAGCACTGCACACCCACTAAACGATTCCATCCTGTGAAGCTTGGTGTTCCTGAGGAATAGTATCTGCACAGACTCTTCGTGAGTGATTTTCCTCTGGTTTAAGATACCCGGTAGTCAGGAACACTCCAGAGAAGGGGGAAGGACAAACACTTAGTAAGGGTAGGAAAGAGCAATGGTTTTGCAGCTAAATTGGATTTTTTTCCTTTTTTTGATCTGTGCATCTATGGCTAGAATTCTGGCCCAGCTCAGACCTTCTGGAGTTTGTAGGCCTGGAGCCTTGAGCAAGGGTTGGAAAACATGGAATATGCGAGCAATTCCTGAGTAGTTTAGAATCAGAAGTTATGTTGCTTCTGAACAGTCTTTCTATGAGCGTTTAACTTGTTTCTCAAAGTGTGGAGGGATTTTAGGTTCATGAGGTGATTTTTAGATGGTGTTTTATGAGCCTGAGGAGTCCCCTGGGTGGTGCAAATGGTCAACATGCTTGGCTGCCAACTGAAAGGTTGGAGGATGGGGCTAATCCAGAAGCACCTTGAAAGAAAGGGCTGGTGATCTACTTCAGAAAAATCAGCTGTTGAAAACCTTATGGAGCACAGTTCTACTCTGATACACACGGGGTCACCGTGAGTCAGAGCCCACTCGATGACAACTAGTGGTTTTTTACAGTTCTACTCTGATACACACGGGGTCACCGTGAGTCAGAGCCCACTCGATGACAACTAGTGGTTTGTTTTTTTCCCTGTGAGCCCTGGTGGCGCAGTGGTTAAGAGCTTGGATGCTAACCAAAACACCAGCAGTTCAAATCCACCAGTTCCCATGTGGAAACCCTATGGAGCAGTTTCACTCTGTCCCATACAGCCGCCTTGAGTTGGAATTGACTCGATGGCAATGGGTTTTGGTTATGATCATGAATCACTTGATGAGAAAGTGATTTCCTTTTCATTTCTTGTTGAGCCCTCCTGATTTTTTTTTTTTCTTTTTTTAAGAAACCAGTCTTGGTTTAGTGATGGATTATCTTGAATACCTAACAGTGCCTAACTTCCCAGTTTGGCAAGAGGAGAGCAGGCCTCAGGGTGAGAACCCTGGCAGGATAAAAATTCTATCCCATTGTTTTGTTTTCACCATATTTATTTTTAAAATCATCTATTTACCTTCTAGTTATGGAAGGAGACCCTAGTAGTGATAAGATTTCTTTAAAAAATAGATTTAAGTACAGAAAGTGAGAAAACAAGTAGACTAAGAAAAATTCTAAGTAAATAAGAGAACAAGTGATACTCAGATATGGCAAAAAAAAAAAAAAAAGTATATAAGTAAGTGAAATTTGGGGAAAAGTGTAACCCAGGTCTCACTTGTCATTGGCCATGGTGAGCGCTTTACAGCTGTTACCTGCATGAGCTTCAGTCATAGCTCCATTTTGGGTCCTCAGCATGGTTTTCTTCTTTTTCATTTGTTTTCAGCTGCGTGGGGAAGCCAAGGTGGACTTCACACGGTAGGGATATTAAAAGACGAGTGAGCATTTACCACACCTTGTAGAGTGGGAATAGGAGCCCCTCGAGGTGGCTGACACTATTGCAGGGCACTGTCAGATTTTCATCATAAGGGAAGTAGTTTCTTATAAGGGGAAGAAATAACACTTGGAACCAGTGCACAATTTCACTACAGATTAGTAAGTAAATACAATTAAGCCCGTGTGTACCTTGCTTATTGGGTACTCTGTCCCGGCTTGGAACCAATAAATATAGGAGAAATCATTGAAAAACTGTTTGGGCAATGACATTATCTGGAAATTGGAGAGATATTTCTCTTTTCCCTTCTAGTGGCTGGAAGAGCAAATAGCCCTTACAGAGGCCAGCAAATAACAGCAATAAAGACTGAAGGCCATACTCAAGACTGAAAGGAGATGTCAGTGCTGAGAGAGGAAAGAACTGGCAGTGGGGCGGAGCAGAGCTGTGCGGGTTTAAGCCTATGAGGCACAGGTGGCGTTTTTGTATTATGCAAGTCAAAGACTACAGGGGGACAATCAGGCCGTCTTTATTTTTTTATGACAGAATCGATAGAATCTAATCAAGCTTTGAATGCAATCAGGGTAAGATGAGAAATACCAAGTAAGTCCTCGTCGGCAGTAACTACAGCTAGAACATAATTGTGTCCAGAAACGATTACCAGAATGGTGTTCCACGTTTCTCCAAGCCCCACCGGGGACGGAGGCTTTGAAATTAAGGAAGAGTGACATGGCTGTAGGCTCAGGTTCCCAGGGTTTGGATGCCCTGTTTTGTTTTGATGGTTTTCTTCTCTGTAGAGCTCACCTGGGACTGGGCTTTCCACTTAGAAAGGAAATAAGAGGAAGCTGTGCTTGTGGAGGAAGGTGGAGGATGTCACAGGTCACTATGTGGGATCTTATTGGGTTTTCACATAACAGATGCTAGGCTGGGAGGCGATGAGGCCTGGGGCCTCAAAGGGGGCTGAGAGCTAGACTTGTTCGTGGTCTCCACTCACACCCCTCTCAAGTCCCCCCATACAAATATTCCGGACAAAAACAGTGCTTACCGTGCAAACGCAGCTTCAGCTCTGCAAGGCGGACTTACCAGTGCGATCGGCTTAAAACAAGAGTGCTGCTCACCGCGTGCGCCCCAGCCCCCGGCCAGGGACCCCTCTTAGGCACCCCCACAGGGGAATTCTGGAGCCGTCACTGGGAAGTGATTGTGATTTGAGCTCACTGATTGTACTAGGAACATGAGAAAAAATGCAAAGCCACAGAGGACGCTGGCTCTACAGCTACTTTAACTATACAGAACCTGGCTTATGATATGCCTGATTTGGTGCCGGGGTCTGGGGGCAGGGAAGGGGAGGGTATCAGAAGCTGGTCTTTGAGGAGCCTAGTCAGAGCCAAAGTGGCTATACTAGTTTCCTAGGGCTGCCATGACAAAGTGTCACAAATCTAGTGGCATAAAACAACAGAAATTTATTCTCTTATTTTATTTTTATAGTTCTGAAAGCTAGAAGTCCAAATTCAGTGTACGGGCAGGCCATGCTGTCTCCGAAGGCCCTAGGGGAAGAGCCTTCCTTGTCTCTTCCAGCTTCTGGTGGCCCCAGGTATTACTTGGCTTGTGGCAGCATCACTCCAATCTTTGCCTCTGCCTTCTCATAGCATTCTCCTCTGTGTCTCTCCTCTTCTTACAAGGACAGCAATCATAAGGCTAGAGGCCAACCTACTCCAGTGTGACTCATTACATCTGCAGTGACCCTATTTCCAAATAAGGCCACATTCAGAGGCTCAGGGGGTTAGGACACCAACATACTTTTTTTGGGGGAGACACAATTCAACCCATAACAGTGGGTGACACAGACAATCAATAAAGACTTCTAGCACAATCAAATTAGGCTGTGAGGGAGGCCCCCCACCTGGTGCCGCGGGAGGTCAGAGAAAGCTGTTAGCAAACCAAAAAAGCACACTGCTAATTTGCAATAATATTTGTCTTTAAGAAGCAAAACAAAAAAACCATGGTCCTCCACCTTCACTCTTGGATGTCAACGGGTAGCTCAGGTGCTACAATCAGATTTAGCCGTTTAAAAATATTCACATTTCAGCCCACCTTGTTTGGATCTTTGATTTAGAAACAACTAATGAAGTCCATTTGCCATATGGGTAAGTGAACTTTTTTAAGTAGGTGTTTTGTATCCCTGCAGCTCCAGGAGCCGTTGTCATAGTAACGTTTTCCCTCTTGAGTTGCAGACCAAACAGCCCATGGAACCAATGGCAATGTAGGTCACAAGTGAAAAGGGATTTGGTGGCTTCATCTCAGTGCCCAGTTTGGCATAGCTGGGGATTGTTGATGCTGGGGGCTCCTGGGGGGCTCTCATTCCTCGGTTAGAACACTCTGTACCAGGACTGAGTTAGAAGAGGAGGAGACATAGAGGAGGGGGAGGGAGAGATGGGAGGTACAAGAAGGGGAGGCTGGCAGGAGTTGTGCTCCTCCGTGGAGACTCAGAGGCTATGAGAGCTCAGGCTGGCTGGGCCCAGGTTGTGACTGCAGGGAGGTAGGTGTGGCATACTGGAGGCGCAACACTGTCCCTGCTGCTTTCCCTGCTGTGTGGTAGGAATTGGCATGCCTGCAGTCCAGAATCCATTCAGAATTGGTTCATGGAGGCCCACACCGCTTATCAATATGATGAATTTTGATTGCAGGACACCTCAGCTTTATATTCAGCCTAGGACTGTGTTCAAGGAGCTTTCCTTCATTCATTCGTTTGTGTATGAGCCCCTTCCTGAGCAAGGGTCAGCTTAACGTGTGAGTGACCCATGCAGTTGCACAGGCCCATGCTCAGAAGGACCTTGCACTTGGTGTGCTGCTTTGCTGTTGCCACATTTAAATTTTTAATAATTTTTCTTTTTTTTTTTATTATTGTACTTTAGATGAAGGTTTACAGAGAAAACTAGCTTCTCATTAAACAATTAGTACACATATTGTTTTGTGACATTGATTGCCAACACCACAACATGTCAACACCCTCCCTTTGCAACCTTGGGTTCCCTATTATCAGCTTTCCTGTCCCCTCCTGCCTTCTAGTCTTTGCCCCTGGGGCTGGTGTGCCCATTTAGTCTCCGTTTGTTTTATGGTCCTGTCTAATCTTTGGCTGAAGGGTGAACATCAGGGATGACTTCATTACTAAGCTAAAAGCGTGTCTGGGGGCCATACTCTCAGAGTTTCTCCAGTCTCTGTCCGGTCAGTAAGTCTGGTCTTCTTTTGTGAATTAGAATTTTGTTCTACATTTTTCTTCAGCTCTGTCTGGGACCCTCCACTGTGATCCCTGTCAGAGCGGTAGATGGTGGTAGCAGGGCACCATCTAGTTGTGCTGGACTCAGTCTGGTGGAGGCTGTGGTGGTTGTAGTCTATTAGTCCTTTGGATTCATTTTTCCCTTGTGTCTTCGTTCTTCTTAATTCTCCCTTGCTCCCGACAGGGTGAGACCAGTGGAGTTATCTTAGATGGCTGCTCACAGCTTAATTTTTAATATTCTTTCAACAAAAAACCCTACCTGTTCATTTTGCACTGGGTCTCACATAGGGTACAATGCTCAGCAAAGCCAAACACACTCCCTCTCTTCCTGCAGCTTAAGGTGTAGTGGGAGAGACAGACACGAATCCAATCATGACACAAACCCATAAGAAATTATAGCCATGATCTGTGCCATGAAGGAGAGGCAGGCAATGCCAGGAGAGGAGAAGATGGACCATTGTTTCATAGCCACATGGCTGGTCCTGACTGTATCCATAATGGTGGAGATGGGTTCAAATTATAATAGAAAGGATTTAAGTTAGTGTTTATTGAGAGTGAGTGTGGTGGCAAACCAGTGCTAGCTTCCAAGAGAATAAGTCAGGTTTTCCCCTTAATGGTGTAGAGATTAGGAGTTTACCCCGTCAGGGGAAAGTGTTTTGGGAGCAAACCTTTCTCTTTTTTCAAAGAGTGGTTTCTTTTAACTTTTTACTTTGACATAATTTCAAACTTATATGAAAGTTACAAAGTAGTACAAAGTATTCCCATATAATACCAAGATTCCCCAAATGTTACATTTTACCTTATTATTTTATGTATCCCTCTCTCTCTTTAATGTTTGAGCTTAAGTTGCAGCCATGGTGTGATGCTCCTTTGACACTAAATACCTTAGAATCTATATCTAAAAACAAAATTATTCTCTTACATAGTTGTATAGCAGTTATCAATAACAGGAAGTTAACATTTATACCATACTGTCGAATCAAGGACCCCTGGTGGCACTGCTTAAGTGCTCAGTTGCTAACTGAAATGTTGGCGGTTTGAACCCACCAGCCACTCCAAGGGAGAAAAGAGCTGGCAATCTGCTCCCATAAAGATTACAGCCTAGGAATCCCTATGGGGAAGTTCTGCCCTGTCCTATAGGGTCACTGTGAGTCAGAATTGACTTGATGGCACATAACAACAACAAGGTCAACTCTATAGACCTTATTCAGACTTCACTCATTGTCCCAACAATGTCTTTTATGGCAAAGGGAAACCCTGTATCACATGGTGCATTCAGTTGTCATATCTAATTGCCCCTCTAATATGTCTCCTCTAATAAGAAGTTCCTAGTCTTTCTTTGATTTTCATGACATTGATATTTTTGAAGAGTGCAGGCCAGTTATTATTATTATTATTTTAATCAGGTTTATTGAGGTGAAATCTATATCAGTATAATTTGCCCTTTTTAGGGGTACAGTTCTCAGTCCAGTTACTTTGTAGAATGACCCTCGATTTGCATCTGTCTGATATTTCCTCGTGGTTACATTCAGGTTATGCTTCTTTGGCAGGACTATCACAGAAGGGACGTTGTGCTTCTTATCAGGGGGCACGTGATACTGATTTCTCTCATTACTTTTATCTCTTAGGTAAGGTAGTTTCTGCCAGCTTTTTCTCACTGTGATGTCACCTCCCCCCTTGGTAATTTCTTTGTATGTTTTGTGGAGTTACTTTGAGATGGTATAAATGTTCTGTTACTCTTCAAACTTTCACCCATCAGTTTTTTCATCCATTGATGATTCTTGCCTGAAAGTTATCAGTATGGTGGTTGCCAAATGGTGATTTTCTAATTTCATTGTTCTGTTTACATTTGTTAGTGATTTTTCTGTTGTCAGGAGACTTCTCCCTCAACAAATTAATTAATTAGGTAATTAATTTATTAAGTATAGACTTTCTCATTTGATTAAGTAGGTTATATTCGTTTGCTGTCAGTATTTATTTTGATGTTCCAGTTGTCTCATATTTGGCCCCTTCAAGCTGGGCAAAATTTTGATGTGTCCATAACATTCTTTCAGCACTTCCCTACTTTCTGGCACAACAAGATGTTCCAGATTCATCTTGTACTGTCTGTGCCCCAGCCCTGGAGTCAACCATTTCTCCAAAGAAGAGTGCAGTTTTCTGAAGGTGGAGAGTGGACTACATGTCCCCTGAGGTCATTTCATCTTGAGATTCTTTCCAAATTCATGTGGGTGGAACCAGAAAGTAGAGACTTCAGATGTAAAATTTTATTCAGTATATTTATCTAGCTTTTTTTCTGAATTGAATTTGAAGTAATTTACAAAAACAATAAAATTGACGAAATAAGAATTTTTAAACCAAAAAAAAAAAAAGGGGGGGGGGATGTGGACAAAGAGGAGTAAAACTGATTTAGCAGCTATAAAAGTTGCTGGTCTTACCCACATCCTGGAAGCCAAATGAAAGAAGGAACTGCACAGGAAGAAGATGCCCAGACCTTAAAGAGCACCTCAGGAGCCCTCACCTGTGGCAAAGGCAGGCCTGGCAACGAGGGGCAGGGCCAACATTGCATTGTGGGGACAAAGAGCCACTGGGGCATGGCATTGCCACCAGGCAGAAGTGGACTGAGGTGCAGAAGGAATTGGCATGGGGATCGGGATTGTTTTCCTGGCAGCACTTTGGGGTATTATTTAGCTCTTAGATCAGGGTTCAGAGGAGACCCCACAGTTAGAATGGAACTGGTACTTAAGGGCCTCACAGTCATTCCTTAGCTCATTCACTCATTCACTTACCCTCTCACTAGGTGATATTTTATTGAGTGCTAGGAGCAGTGTACCCACCAGGTCCAGGACAGGTAAAGATGATGCAGATGCAGACCCTGACCACCGGGGCCAACAGGGAGGCATGATATGAATAATGGTATACCAGATAAACCACTAAAGGTGCATTGAGAGGTACCGTAGCTTTTGAGAGATGACTGCAAGGCATGTCTTCTACCCAGAGAAGTATTTCATGAAGGAGCTGCTGTTTTATTTAAAAACATGGACTTCAGATCTGCAAAACGGCCTTGAAGGCAATCCTGCCTGAGGCCCTATTAAATTACTGAATCTTTTCTGCCACGCATGGGTGAATTGTCTTCTGATAGAAATAGGGGTCAAGTTAAAATACGAAATGAAGGAAGTTGTCCATACGTGAATAAGCATTTTATGGTTCCTTCATATATTCACTCATTTATACAACAAGTTTATACTGAGGCCCTATTGTGTTCTTTCTGGTGGATGCTGGGTACGCAGTGATGAGTATTCCAGGCATAGGAAACAGTTTGTGCAAAGCATTGAGGTGCATCTGAGGAGAGACAGACCCATGTGGCTAGAGACAGAGAGCAGGGAGAATATGGGTGACACATGATGAAATTGGACAGGTGGGCATGGACCAGATGGTATAAGGCCATGACAAGGGGTCTTGTCTTCTAGATAGGCAGACAGAACTGTAGAAGCAGGGGAGAATGGATCTGACTAGATCAGTAAAGCAATAATTCTAAGAGATGAAGGAGGCAGGAGGTGAGCTGGGGACAAAATAATGAAACAACAGGCATGCTGGCAATAACAGTAAAAATAGCGTTTCTCATTTCTGAGTGCCCCATTTGCCTAAGGAGGAATCTTCGGAGATCTTAGTGATAGAAGACAGAGTAAAGTGATAACGGGCTTAGTGTCTGTTAAACAAAGCTGAAAATACCCTAGGATTTAACAATTTCATTTCTTCTATCTACAAATAGAAACACTCTCTTGTTCATGAGGAGATACATACAAGGATGTTCATTGCAGCAATGCATATAATTGCAAAAAAATTGGGAACAACACAAATGCCTATCCTTACGGGAATAGGTAAATAATCTATGGTATGCCTTTACCATGGGACAGTGTGCAGCAATGGAGGAACAAAATAGATCTCTGTGTGCTGACATGGAAGCTCTCCAAGACATTTGCCTGGGGAGCAAGCACGAGGCAAGGTAATACACACGGAATGGTATCATTACCGCAAATGGGAAAACTCAGTCCTCAAAAAAAAAAAAAATTATCCTGTCCACCCCTTGTGGGTACATATGTAATACTAAAATGCTCCCCCAAAGTATGGAAAGCTTCAGAGAAGCTGAAAACAGTGGTTACCTGGGGGGAAGGGTGGTTCCTGGTGTTAGTACTGGGTGAAGGGGGATTTCCATTTTATCTGTAACACCTTAATTTTATTATGGAAACTTTCTAATCTGTAAAAAGTTAGGACAGTGTAATAAACCCCAGGTACCTGTCACTTGTCCACTCCCTGCTCCTGGATTATTTTAAAGCAAATCCTAGACATTTTATTCCATTCCTAAACAGTTCAGTAAGTGTCTTAAGGAGTCTTAAAACAGCAACAAAAACAACATAACCGCAATACCATAACCACAACTAAAAGTATGAATAATAATTCTTTAGGATAGCAAATACCCAATCAGTGTTCACAGTCCCCTGATTGTTTTCTAAGTTACAATTGATTTGTTCAAATCTAGATCTAAATAAGGTCCATACATTGCAATTGGCTATGTCTCTTATGTAAAAGACATGAGTGTATTTTTGACAGTGTACCTCTGGAATTATTAGAAGTGATTTTGTTGTGTTAGAAGGTAGGGTCATGTGTCATTTTGCTAGATGTTATCAAATTCCCCTCCAAAGGGTTGCATTATTTTGCATTCTCACAACCTTACCGAGGGGTTATAGTGTCAGAGTTTTGAATTTTTGCCAATCTGATAGACGAGAAATGGCATCTCACTGTAATTTTCATTTCTTTAAACCAAGTTTAAAAAAAATAGGGTCAGGGAGAATTCTCAGTCTGTATAAGCAAGAAAAAAAGAAATTTTTTTTTTTTTTAGAAGCAAGAAGCAATTTGCATAGAAATAGTAATATTGCCAGCTAACATTCAACACATATATTACACCCACTCCTCACTTATTGACATGGTTAAGTTCCAAAGACCAGGTCATTATGTAAAAATTGACGTTAGTAAAAAATGGAGGATGACCACATCAGAGCACAAAATGGAGGATGATTATGTCAGATAAAAAATAGAGGATAACTGCATTATTACATAACTGCCAAATTACATCGTTATATAACTGCCAAACCCCTGAGAATTGTGGCCCAGCCAAGTTGACACTTAACCATCACAGCTAGCATTACTCTCACCTTGCACCACGGCATTCATTACTGCCAGATGTATGCTGTTAATGCACAAAATAGCCAGAGAGTAGATTTTCTGCTATTGTTGTAAACCTGAAATGTCATATAACAAGATAAGCGAGGAGTGGGTGTATTTTATTTTACTTAGTTTTCAAACAATTCTGCAAGGAAGGTAGTGTTATATTACCTATTACAGGGAGGAAACGAAGGTACAGAAAGGTTGAGTAAACTTGTGTAGGGTCACACAGCAAGGAAATGGAAGAACCAGGATTTGGACCTCAGTAATCTATGTTCAGAAACTTTCCTTGACAGCAGCTGGTTCCATGACAGCCTGTGCTAGTGGTTGGGAGGGCCCAGGCCAAGGACAATGCATCTTGGGAGATGTAAAACAAAGCCCAGTGTTCCCAAAGCCCCATACTTGTACATGGTTCCTGTGCATAATTTGGAATCCCTATTTTTGTGAAAAAAAAAAATCCTTTTTTAGTTTTTTATTTTTGTGATAGAGGCAGTGGTGGTTCAGTGGTAGAATTCTCGCCTTCCATGTGGGAGACCCGGGTTCGATTCCCCGCCGATGCACCTCATGCACAGCCTCCAGACTGTCAGTGGAGGTTCGCATATTGCTATGATGCTCAACAGGTTTCAGCAGTTTCCAGACTAGATGGTACTAGGATGAAAGGCCTGGTGATCGATCTACTTCTGAAAATCAGCCAATAAAAACCCATGGATCATAACAGTCCAATCCATGGGAATGGTGCAGGACTAGGGGCTGACTCAATGACAGTTGCCAAAACAACATTTTTATGATGTTAGAAAACATGTTTTTCTTCCCTTCCATTTTTTCGAAGAAGAGATGAAATGAGAAACTGACTTTAGAAAAGAGGAACCAACTCAGAAACACACAACTGTCAAATTCAGACTTCTAAATGAGCTTCCTTCTGTCAAACACTTTTGGTGACTGAAATATCATTTTGGACACTTTCTACATACAACATACAGTTTTAGCCTTACACCATTACTCCAAGGAGTGTGGTAGCTCTCATTCTAGCCATTCTTTAGGAGAGGAGATTGAATTACCAGTCATCTTAGCCCCTCTCCAAGGCCCCACGCCTCCTGAGGAATAGCTGGACCGAGGCTGCAGTGTATCCAGTCCCATTAGGGCACGTCAGCCAAGAAATGGATTGTGGGTCTTCCACAAAATGGATTTTGGTCAAAGCTTGGTATTAGAGGAAAAAGGTCCTTAAAGGCTGGCTTCCCATAACACCTTGAGGGCAGGAACTCAGGTTTGTCTTCTGTCCTCCTCTTTCCTCCATACTTGGCTGGATATTGGGGATCCAGTGGGGATCCATGCTCAGGGCCAGCACTTACTCAAAGAGGTTGTTGTTGTTAGGTGCTGTCAAGTAGGTTCCGACTCATAGTGACGAAACGCTGCCTGGTCCTGCTCAACTGTTGTTATGCTTGAGCCCATTGTTGCAGCCATTGTGTCAATCCATCTTATTGAGGGTCTTCCTAAAGGAGGAGAAGCATGTTATTGGGTGACTGAAAATGAACAAAAATCACAAACCAGACTCCCTCCCCATTAACACACACGCCCACACCACATGGTGCAAAAACACTTGGAAGAGGTGGGTCTGAGCTCTGGCACTGTCACTTCACAGCTGTGTAGTTTGGGGCAAGTTACTTTGCCTCTTTAAGTCTCAGCCTCCTCCTCTGAAAAATGGGGCCAATGATCCTTTTGTAAAAGATGCTGTGAGGATTAAATGAAATGAGTATAGAAGTTAGTGCAGTGCTGGTGCATAGGAGGTACTCAGGAAGTGCTGGTAGAATTGGATCCGGTACATTTCATGGTGTGCTAGAGGTGACAGAATCTTGGAGGTCCAGTATTCACTTTGCTCATTGTTCTTGGGACAATGGAGCCCTGGTGGCGCAGTGGTTAAGAGCTCGGCTGCTAACCAAAAGGTCGGCAGTTAAAATCCACCAGCTGCTCCTTGAAGACCCTATGGAGCAGTTCTACTCTATTCTATAAAGTCACTGAGGGTTGGAATTGACTCCATGGCAACAGGTTTGGTTTTAGTTTTTATTGTCCTCGGGAGGAGCGGATGGGGATGAGTATAGTGCTTTGCTATGATTAAGGGCAGGGCTGGCCTGGGAACCCAGCCTTCTGACCCCCATACCAGACCGAAGTAGGCCCAGGTCCTTCAGACACACATGGGCTTTTGTACTTGTGTGTTCTCTGCTCCCATTTCCTTTCCATGAGTGCCCAGCCCCCACCCCCAACACGCAATACACCTTTTAGAAAACAGAACAAAGAACTGCTCCTATTCCTTTGTCTCTGAAATATGTTTTGAATCATTTGCTTTACTTAAGCAGGTGGGTTTTTGGCGTTTTTTCCACTACCACCCCTCTCCCCCGCCACTTTCCACCAATCATGAGTGCCTGTATAAATTCGTTTCAGGGTTACTAAGAAAGAGCTCAGTTTAATAGAGAATCCTCAATCTCTCCACGCATGTCCTCCCACAAAAAGCCAACAGCTACAGCAGGCTTCCTTTTCCAGATCTAACAACCTGGCCTCTTCCCTTTCCAAGGACTTTGGAAGAAAGAGCTGGAGAGTGACTCTGGGCTTTGGCAGAACTTCAGATTCTTTTTTTTTTCCAGTAGAAGCTCAATAATTCTTGAGATCCAAATTTAGAAGCTATATGGAGAGCCATGAGAAATCGGTAGTAAGACAGCCAGGCTTTCTAACTTTTTCCCCCCAAGCAATCTAATAAAGCTATTGCACAGTCATACCCCAAGGTCAAGTTTCAGCTTTTAATAGTTTTAATGAGCTCTTTAAAAGGCTTCTGAATCTGTGCTCATCCAAGCCTGCACACGTTTGGGTGCATGGAGGAAAAGGGAGGAAGCAGAGGGAGGAAGGGGACAGACCAGAGAGATGTCAGTCCCACTAACTTGACCACAGGAAGGCAGCGAGCTCAAGGGTTAGCTTCTCTCCAGAAATGTCCCAGGGATCCTAATGGGAGCACGGTTTCACCCCCTGAGATCAGATCTAAATAATCTCAGAGATCAGACAGTCAGCTACTATTTCTACTTCCAACCAGGACCCATTAAAAAAAAAAAAAAGCCATTCCCGTCGAGTCAATTTGGAGTCATAGCGACTCTATAGGACAGAGCAGAGCTGCCCCATAGAGTTTCCAAGGAACGCCTGGTAGACTTGAACTGCCCACCTTTAAGTTAGCAGCCATAGCACTTAACAACTACACCACCAGGGTTTCTAACCAGGACCCCATAGGTGCCCCCTAAACCTTGGAAGTCTGCAGGATGGTAAAGGAGAAACCAGAGTTAGAGGGTAATGATAAAGAAAGACAATGAGGAGGCGGGACCAAGATAGCTGACTAGACAGAAGCTTCCACTCATCCCCCTTGCAATAAAGACTCGAAAAACAAGTGTATCTATTACATACATAACAATCTATGAACCCTGACCATCAAACACAGAACTAAGGAGTTGACCTGAGTGACAGGGGAGCAAAAAGCCGCATGCTGAAGCAGTGACTGCTTTCGGAGTTGGTGTGCCGCACCGCAGCCTTGAGACCTTGCGGTTCCCTGGTGCTAGAGTGGTGGGGTTGATTGCAGCTTACCGAGATGGGGCAAGCACGGGATGCAGCCCTAACCCTCTGGAGTAATCTTCGTGAGGACCCAGCCAGCGCACACAGGCTACATACCCCTCTGGAATCTCAGATAGAACAGTCCTCATCAAACAAGATAAGTAACTTTGTCTATCTTGCCACGCTACTCTCTCCTACCTATCTGATCCTTCTCCTCCCTGCCCCAGCTGGCTTCATTAACATTGGAATTCCCTGGGCCAGGGAGTGAAGTGCTCTGTGGGTTTTTTTTTTTTTCTTTTCTAACCCATTCTCCTGGCCTGAGAAAATCAGCAATTAACAGTCAGTGGAAAAATCCTTCCCTGACTTCCTTAAATAGGAATAATAATACAGAACCAGCTCCAGCCAGGCATAAAAGATCCACAGTCTTTGGCTTTCACCTTTACAGGGAACCAGGTGGCTATTATAATGCAAAAGCAATTCTGATAGAGATCTGACTGTAGTTCTTTTAGCTGAGCAGTGGAAAGGCAAGTTTTGGGTGTCAGATACCTCTTTACCTGTTAAACAGAGCCCTCACTGATCCACAGCAGGGAACTGAGGGCTGAAGCTCCACCCACATCACCTAGCTAAAGGAGTCTGAGGATAGTGACACCTACAAATCTTTAGAGGTACAAACACTGGATGCCTAAAGTACAGCTGCAGAGCCCACCCATCAGAGTGCTCTAGAGAATAGAGACACTCCTACCTCACTGGCACGTGGGGAAAGGCTGTCAGCATCCTGCCCACCTCAGAGTGTGACCCCCTGCCACATTCTAAAAACTGGTGCATACAACCATCGCCCCTACTCCACTAAGTTAATAGGTGACAGTCTACAACACACACTAGGTGACCCACCATCAGGACACCTAAGCTGATTCTATTCAAGAATAGCAAATGGACTCATAGGCTTATATACCTGGTAACAGGTCAAACCAGCTGGTAACAGGACATAAGTAATTTAAAGGCTACAACAAACAAGATAGTGCAATCTAGTAGCCCATCTGGGTGTACTGAAACAAAACAAAACAAGAAGATAAGACTCAGTGAGAAAATATAAAAGATATCATTACAATATCTTATAGAAGGCTTGGAGACAGCAGTCGATATCAAATCACATAAAGAAGCAGGCCATGATTGCTTCTACAACGCCCCAAATCAAAGAATCAAAATCTTTCCCAGATGAAGATACATTCCTGGAATTGCCAGATGTAGAATATAAAAAGTTAATATACAGAATGCTTCAAGACATCAGGGATGAACTCAGAAATGAAATAAGGCAATCTACAGAAGAAGCCAAGGAACATACTGATAAAGCAGTTGAAGAAATCAAAAAGATTATTCAAGAACATAGTGAAAAATTTAATAAGCTGCAAGGATCCATAGAGAGACAGCATTCAGAAATCCAAGAGATAAACAATAAAATTACAGAATTAGACAACTCATAGGAAGTCAGAGGAGCAGAATTGAGGAATTGGAATGCAGAGTGGGGGAGATGGAGGATAAGGCAATTGACACCAATACAGTTGAAGAAAAATCAAATAAAAGAATTGAAAAAAAATGAAGAAACTCTGAGAATCATGTGGAACTCTATCAAGAAGAATAACTTGCGTGTGATTGGAGTTCCAGAATGGGGAGGGATTACAGAAAATACAGAGAGAATAGTTGAAGATCTGTTGGCAGAAAACTTCCCTGGCATCGTGAAAGATGAAAGGATATCTATCCAAGATGCTCATCAAAGCCCATACAAGATAGATCCCAAAAGAAAATCACCAAGACATATTATCATTAAACTTGCCAAAACCAAAAATAAAGAGAAAAAATTTAAAAGCAGCCAGGGATAAATGAAAAGTCACCTACAAAGGAGAATCAGTAAGTTTGGACTACTCGGCAGAAACCATGCAGGCAAGAAGGCAATGGGATGACATATATAAAGCGCTGGAGGAGAAAAACTGCCAGCCAAGAATTGTATATCCAGCAAAACTCTCTCTCAAACATGAAGGTGAAATTAAGACATTTACAGATAAGCACAAGCTTAGAGAATTTGTAAAAACCAAACCAAAGCTACAAGACTTACTAAAGGAAATTCTTTGGTCAGAAAATCAATAATATCAGATACCAACACAACACAAGGCCACAGAACAGAACATCCTGATATCAACTCAGATACGGAAATCACAAAAACAAAATAACATTAATTAAAAAAAAATTCTCAAAACAGGGAATCATTGATGTCATTATGTAAAAGATTACAATAACCCAAAAAGAGGGACTAAATACAAGAGGCATAGATCTTCCATATGGAGATGAAACCAAGGTGATATAAGGTTATACAAGTTAGGTTTTTACTTAGAAAAATAGGGATAAATATTAAGGCAACCAAAGAGGCCTAACAATTCCATACTTCAAAACAAAAACCAAGATAAACATAATGACTCAGCAAAAATAAATGCAACTACTATGAAAATGAGGAACGCACAATTTACAAAGAAAAACTTCTCAACACAAAAAAGTAAGTAGAAAAATGAAATTGTCAACAACACACCAAAAAAGGCATGAAAATGACAGCACTAAACTCATTCTTATCTATAATTACGCTGAATGTAAATAGACTAAATGCACCAATAAAGAGACAGAGAGTTGCAGACTGGATAAAAAAACACGATCCGTCTATATGCTGCCTACAAGAGACACACCTTAGACATAGAGACACAAATAATCTAAAACTCAAAGGATGGAAAAAAAATATATCAAGCAAACAACAATCAAAAAAGAGTAGGAGTGGCAATATTAATTTCTGAAAAAATAGACTTTAAAGTTAAATCCACCACAAAGGATAAAGAAGCACACTACATAATGATTAAAGGGACAATTTACCAGGAAGATATAACCATATTAAATATTTATGCACCCAATGACAGTACATAAAACAAACTTTAACAGAATTGAAAAGTGAGATAGACACCTCCACAATTATAGTAGGAGACTTCAACACACCACTTTCAGTGAAGGATAGGACATCCAGTAAGAAGTTCAATAAAGACATGGAAGATCTAATTGCTACAACCAACTTGACCTCATAGACTTATACAGAACACTCGACCCAACAGCTGCAAAGTATAATTTTTTTTCTAGTGCACATGGAACATTGTCTAGAATAGATCACATATTAGGTCATAAAACAAGCCTTTGCAGAATCCAAAACATCAAAATATTACAAAACATCTTCTCAGACCATAAGGCCATAAAAGTAGAAATCAATAACAGAAAAACAAGGGAAAAGAAACCAAATACTTGGAAACTGAACAATACCCTGCTCAAAAAAGACTGGGTTATAGAAGACGTTAAGGAGGGAATAAAGAAATTCATAGAATGCAATGAGACTAAAGACACTTCCTATCAAAACCTTTGGGACACAGCGAAAGCAGCACTCAGAGGTCAATTTATACCAATAAATGCACACATACATAAAGAAGAGAGCCAAACTCAGAGAACTGTCCCTACAACTTGAACAAGTAGAAAGAGAGCAATGAAAGAAACCATCAGGCACCAGAAGAAAACAAATAATAAAAATTAGAGCAGGATTAAGTGAATTAGAGAACAGAAAAACAGTTGAAAGAATTAACAAGGCCAAAAGCTGGTTCTTTGAAAATATTAACAAAATTGATAAACCCTTGGCCAGACTGACTAAAGAAGTACAGGAAAGGAAACAACACGAATAAGAAATGTGATGGGTCATATCACAACAGACCCAACTGAAATTAAAAGAATCATGTCAGATTACTACGAAAAATTGTACTCTAACAAATTTGAAAACCTAGAAGAAACGGATGAATTCCTAGAAAGACACTACCTACCTAAACTAACACAAACAGAAGTAGTCAACTAAATAAACCCATAACAAAAAAAGAGATTGAAAAGGTAATCAAAAAACTCCCAACAAAAAAAAGCCCTGGCCCGGACGGCTTCACTGCAGAATTCTATGAAACTTTCAGAGAAGAGTTAATACTACTACTACTAAAGGTATTTCAAAGCATAGAAAAGGACGGAATACTCCCTAACTCCTTCTATGAAGACAGCATATCCCTCATACCAAAATCAGCTAAAAACAGCACACACAAAAAAATTACAGACCTATATCCCTCACGAACATAGATGCAAAAATCCTCAACAAAATTCTAGCCAATAGAATTCAACAACATATCAAAAAATAATCCACCATGACCAAGTGGGATTCATACCAGGTATGCAAGGATGGTTCAATATTAGAAAAACAATGTAATCCACCATATAAATAGAACAAAAGACAAAAACCACACGATCTTATCAATTGATGCAGAAAAGGCCTTTGACAAAGTCCAACACCCATTCATGATAAAAACTCTCAGCAAAATAGGAATAGAAGGTAAATTCCTCAACATAACAAAGGGCATTTATACAAAGCCAACAGCCAACATCATCCTAAATGGAGAGAGCCTGAAAGCATTTCCCTTGAGAACGGGAACCAGACAAGGATGCCCTTTATCACCACTCTTGTTCAACATTGTGCTGGAGGTCCTAGCCAGAGCAATTAGGCTAGACAAAGGAATAAAGGGCATCCAGACTGGCAAGGAAGAAGTAAAATTATCTCTATTTGCAGATGACATGATCTTATACACAGAAACCCTAAGGAATCCTCCAGAAAACTACTGAAACTAATAGAAGAGTTCGGCAGAGTTTCAGGTTACAAGATAAATATGCAAAAATCAGTTGGATTCCTCTACATCAACAAAAAGAACATCGAAGAGGAAATCACCAAATCAATACCATTCACAGTAGCCCTCAAGGAGATGAAATACTTAGGAATAAATCTTACGAGAGATGTAAAAGACCTATACAAAGAAAACTACAAGGCACTACTGCAAGAAACCAAAAGCGACCTACATAAGTGGAAAAACACACCTTGCTCATGGATAGGAAGACTTAACATAGTAAAAATATCTATTCTACCAAAAGCCATCTATATATACAGCGCACTTCCGATCAAACTTCCAATGACATTTTTTAATGTGTTGGAGAAACAAATCAGCAACTTCATATGGAAGGGAAAGAAGCCCAGGATAAGTAAAGCATTACTGAAAAAGAAGAACAAAGTGGGAGGCCTCACTCTACCTGATTTTAGAACCTATTATACCACCACAGTAGTCAAAACAGCCTGGTTGGTACTCTTACAACAACAGACACATAGACCAATGGAACAGAATTGAGAATCCAGATGTAAATCCATCCACATATGAGCAGCTGATATTTGACAAAGGCCCAGTGTCAGTTAATTGGGGAAAAGATAGTCTTTTTAACAAATGGTGCTAGCATAACTGGATATCCATCTGCAAAAAAATGGAAGAGGACCCATACCTCACACCATGCACAAAAACTAACTCAAAATGGATCAAAGACCTAAACATAAAGTCTAAAACTATAAAGATCATGGAAGAAAAAATAGGGACAACGTTAGGATCCCTAACACAAGGCATAAACAGAATACAAAACATTACTAAAAATGCCGAAGAGAAACCAGATAACTGGGAGCTTCTAAAAATCAAACACCTATGTTCATCTAAAGACTTCACCAAAAGACTAAAAAGACTACCTACAGACTTGGAAAAAATTTTCAGCTACGACATCTCTGACCACCGCCTGATCTCTAAAATCTACATGATTCTGCTAAAACTCAGCCACAAAAAGACAAACAACCCAATTATAAAATGGGCAAAGGATATGAACAGGCATTTCACTAAAGAAGACATTCAGGCTGCTAACAGATACATGAGGAAATGCTCTCAATCATTAGCCATTAGAGAAATGCAAGTCAAAACTACAGTAAGATTCCATCTCACTCCAACACAAAATAATAAATGTTGGAGAGGCTGTGGAGAGGCTGGTGGGAATGTAAAATGGTACAACCACTTTGGAAATCGATTTGGCACTTCCTTAAAAAGCTAGAAATAGAACTACCATACCACCCAGCAATCCCACTCCTCGGAATATATCCTAGAGAAATAAGAGCCTTTACACAAACAGATATATGCATGCCCATGTTTATTGCAGCACTGTTTACAATAGCAAAAAGATGGAAGCAACCAAGGTGGCCATCCATGGATGAATGGATAAATAAATTACTGTATATTCACACAATGGAATACTATGCATCTATAAAGAACAGTGATGAATCTGTGAAACATTTCATAACATGGAGGAAACTGGAAGGCATTATGCTGAGTGAAATTAGTTGCAAAAGGACAAATATTGTATTAGACCACTATCATAAGATCTTGAGAAATAGTTTAAACTGAGAAGAACACATTCTTTTGTGGTTATAAAAGGGGGGAGGGAGGGAGAGGGGTATTCACTAATTAGATAGTAGATAAGAACTACTTTAGGTAAAGGGAAGGATCACACTCAGTACAGGGGAGGTCAGCACAACTGGATTAAACCAAAAGCAAATAAGTTTCCTGAATAAATTGAATGCTTCGAAGGTCAGTGAAGTAGAGGCAGGGGTTTGGGGACCATGGTTTCAGGGGAGATCTAAGTCAATTGGCATAACAAAATCTATTAAGAAAACATTCTGCATCCCACTTTGAAGAGTGGCGTCTGGGGTCTTAAACGCTAGCAAGCGGCCATCTAAGATGCATCAATGAGTCTCAACCCACCTGGATCAAAGGAGAATGAAGAACACCAAGAACACAAGGTAATTACAAGCCCAAGAGACAAAAAGGGCCACATGAAACAGAGACTACATCATTCTGAGACCAGAAGAACTAGATGGTGCCCAGCCACAAATGATGACTGCCCTGACAGGGAACACAACAGAGAACCCCTGAGGGAGCAGAACAGTGGGATGCAGGCCCCAAATTCTCATAAAAAGACCAGATTTAATGGTCTGACTGAGACTAGAATGACTCTGGTGGTCCTGGCCCCCAAACCTTCTGTTGGCCCAGGACAGGAACCATTCCCGAAGCCAACTTGTCAGACATGGATTGGATTGGACAATGGGTTGGAGAGGGATGCTGATGAGGAGTGAGCTATTTGAATCAGGTGGACACTTGAGACTATGTTGGCATCTCCTGCCTGTAGGGGAGATGGGAGGGTAGAGGGGGTTAGAAGCTGGCGAAATGGACATGAAAAGAGAGAGTGGATAGAGGAAGTGGGTTGCCTCGTTGGGGGGAGAGTAATTGGGAGTATGTAGTAAGGTGTATATAAGTTTTTATGTGACAGACTGACTTGATTTGTAAACTTAAAGCACAATACAAATAATAAAAAAAAAAAGAAAGACAATGAGAAAATAGAGAGGGCAGTGCCTTGAGTGCTTACTGAATGTCATGGATTGAATTGTGTCCCCCAAAAATATGTGTATCAATTTGGCTTTGCCATGATTCCCAGTATTGTGTGATAGTCCACAATTTTGTCATCTAATGTAATTTTCCCATGTGTTGTAAATCCTATCGCTATGATGTTAATGAGATGGATTAGTGGCAGTTATGTTGATGAGAGCTACAAGATTAGCCAATCTCTTATTTTTTTTTTTTACTGTGCCTTAAGTGAAAGTTTACAACTCAAGTTTAGTTTCTCGTACAAAAATTTATACACACATTGTTACGTGACCCTAGTTGCTATCTGTATAATGTGACAGCACACTCCCTCTTTCTACCCCGGATTTCCCAAGTCCATTCAACCAGCTCCTGTCCTTTTCTGCCTTCTCATCTCACCTCCAGGCAGGAGCTGCCCATTTGGTCTCATGTATCTGCTTCATCAGCATATTCTTCATCAGTGTCACTTTATGTCTTATAGTTCAGTCTAATGCTATTCAGAAGTAGACTCTAGGGTCCTTCTAGCCAGTGAAAATCTTGTGAATAGCAGAGGAACATTATCTGATATAGTGCTGGAAGATGAACCCCCCAGGTTGGAAGGCACTCAAAAGACGACTGGGGAAGAGCTGCCTCCTCAAAGTAGAGTCAACCTTAATGACATGGATGGAGTAAAGCTTTCGGGACCTTCATTTGCTGACGTAACACAACTCAAAATGAGAAGAAACAGCAGCAAACATCCATTAACAATCGGAACCTGGAATGTACAAAGTATGAATCTAGGAAAATTGGAAATCATCAAAAATGAAATGGGACGAATAAACACTGGTATCCTGGGCGTTAGTGAGCTGAAATGGACTGGTATTGGCCATTTTGAATTGGACAATCATATAGTCTACTCTGCTGGGAATGACAACTTGAAGAGGAATGGTGTTGCATTCATCATCAAAAAGAACATTTCAAGATCTATCCTGAAGTACGACGCTGTCAGTGGTAAGATAATAGCCATACGCCTATAAGGAAGACCAGTTAATACAACTATTATTCAAATTTATGCACTAACCACTAAGGCCAAAGACAAAGAAATAGATTTTTATCAGCTGCTGCAGTCTGAAATTGATCAAACATGCAATCAGGATGCATTGATAATTACTGGAATGCAAAAGTTGGAAACCAAGAAGAAGGCTCGGTAGCTGGAAAATACGGCCTTGATGATAGAAACAATGCCGGAGATCGAATGATAGAATTTTGCAAAACCAACGACTTCTTCATTGCAAATACCTTCTTTCAACGACATAAATGGTGACTATACACATGGACCTCGCCAGATGAAACACACAGAAATCAAATTCACTACAACTGTGGAAAGAGACGATGGAAAGCTCAATATCATCGGTCAGAACAAGGCCAGGGGCCGACTGTGCAACAGACCATCAATTGCTCATATGCAAGTTCAAGCTGGAAGAAAATCAGAGCAAGTCCATGAGAGCCAAAATATGACCTTGCATATATTCCACCTGAATTTAGAGACCATCTCAAGAATAGATTTGACGCATTGAACACTAGTGACGGAAGACCAGACGAGTTGTGGAATGACATCAAGGACATCATCCATGAAGAAAGGAAGAAGTCATTGAAAAGATAGGAAAGAAAGAAAAGACCAAGATGGATGTTAGAGGAGAGTCTGAAACTTGCTCATGAATGTTGAACAGCAAAAGCAAAAGGAAGAAATGATGAAGTAAAAGAACTGAACAGAGGATTTCAAAGGGTGGCTCAAGAAGACAAAATAAAGTATTATAATGACATCCGCAAAGAGCTGGAGATAGAAAACCAAAAGAGAAGAACACGCTTGGCATTTCTCAGGCAGAAAGAACTGAGTAAAAAATTCAAGCCTCGAGTTGCAATAGTGAAGGATTCTATGGGGAAAATATTAAACGACACAGGAAGCATCAAAAGAAGATGGAAGGAATACACAGAGTCATTATACCAAAAAGAATTAGTCAATGTTCAACCATTTCAAGAGGTAGCATATGACCAGGAACCAATGGTACTAAAGGAAGAAGTCCAAGCTGCTCTGAAGGCATTGGCAAAAAACAACACTCCAAGAATTGATGGAATATCAATTCAGATGTCTCAACAAAGGGATGCAGCACTGGAGGTGCTCTCTTGCCTATGCCAAGAAACATGGAAGACAGCTTCCTGGCCAACTGACTGGAAGAGATCTATATTTATGCCTATTCCCAAGAAACGTGATCCAACCGAATGTGGAAACTATAGAACAATATCATTAATATCACACGCAAGCAAAATTTTGCTGAAGATCATTCAAAAACGGCTGTAGGAGTATAATGACAGGGAAACACCAGAAATTCAGGCCGGTTTCAGAAGAGGATGTGGAACCAGGGGTATCATTGCTGATGTCAGATGGATCCTGGCTGAAAGCAGAGAATACCAGAAGGATGTTTACCTGTTTTATTGACTATGCAAAGGCATTTGACTGTGTAGATCATAACAAATTATGTATAACATTGCCAAGAATGGGAATTCCAGAACATTTAATTGTGCTCATGAGGAACCTTTACATAGATCAAGAGGCAGTTGTCCGGACAGAACAAGGGGATACCGAGTGGTTTAAAGACAGGAAAGGTGTGCGTCAGGGTTGTATTCTTTCACCACACCTATTTAATCTGTATGCTGAGCAAATAATCCAAGTAGCTGGTCTATATGAAGAAGAACGGGCCATCAGGATCGGACGAAGACTCATTTACAACCTGCGTTATGCAGATGACACAACCTTACTTGCTGAAAGTGAAGAGGACTTGAAGCACTTACTAATGAAGATGAAATACCACAGCCTTCAGTATGGATTGCACCTCAACATAAAGAAGACAAAAATCCTCACAACGGACCAATGAACAGCATCGTGATAAATGGAGAAAAGATTGAAGTTGTCAAGGATTTCATTTTACTTGGATCCACAATCAACAACCATGGAAGCAGCAGTCAAGAAATCAAAAGACATTGCATTGGGCAAATCTGCTGCAAAGGACCTCTTTAAAGTGTTGAAAAGCAAAGATGTCACCTTGAAGACTAAGGTGCGCCTGACCTAAGCAATGGTATTTTCATCCGCGTCATATGCATGTGAAAGCTGGACGATGAATAAGGAAGACCGGAAGAAGAACTGATGCCTTTGAATTGTGGTGTTGGCGAAGAGTATTGAATATACTATGGACTGCCAAAAGAACGAACAAATCTGTCTTGGAAGAAGTGCAACCAGAATGCCCCATAGAAGCAAAGATGGCGAGACTGCGTCTTACATACTTTGGACGTGTTGTCAGGAAGGATCAGTCCCTGGAGAAGGACATCATGCTTGGCAAAATACAGGGTCAGTGGAAAGAGGAAGACCCTCAAAGAGGTGGATTGACACAGTGGCTACAACAATGAGCTCAAACATAACAAGGATTGTAAGGATGGCTCAGGACCAGGCAGAGTTTTATTCTGTTGTGCATAGGCTCGCTATGAGTCAGAACCGACTCAACGGCACCTAAGAACAAGAACAGTCCAGTCTAATCTTTGTCTGAAGAGTTGGCTTTGGGCATGGTTTTAGTTCTGTGTTAATAGAGAGTCTGGGGGCCATGTCTTCTGGGGTTACTGCAGTCTTAGTCAGACCATTAAGCCTGGTCTTTTTAGGTGAATTTGAGTTCTGCGCCACACTTTTCTCGTGCTCCATCAGGGATTCTATTGTGTTCCCTGTCAGGGCGGTTGTTCATGGTAGCCAGGCACCATCTAGTTTTTCTGGTCTCAGGCTGATGGAGCCTCTGGTTTATGTGGACCTTTCTGTCTCTCAGGCTAATATTTTCCTTGTGTCTTTGTTGTTATTCTTCTGCCTTTGTTCCAGGTGGGTTGGAATGAATTGATGTACCTTAGATGGCCACTCGTTGGCTTTTAAGACCCCAGATGTCACTCACCAAAGTGGGATGCAGAACATTTTCTTAGTGAACTTTGTTATGTCAGTTGACCTAGATGTGCCCCGAAAACATGGTTCCCAGACCCCTGCCCCTGCTGCTCTCTCCCTCAAAGTATTTGGTTGTGTTCAGGAAACTTCTTAGCTTTTGGTTTAGTCCAGTTTTGCTGACTTCCCCTGTATTGTGTGTTGTCCTTCCCTTCATCTAAGATAATTCTCATCTACTATCTAGTTAGTGAGTTCCCCTGTCCTTCCCTCCCCACCCTTGTAACCATCAAAGAATGTTTTGTTCTGTGTTTAAACCTTTTCTTGAATTCTTATAATAGTGATCTCATACAATATTTGTCCTATTTTGACTTACTGATTTCACTCAACATAATGCTTTCCAGCTTCATCCATGTTATGAGATGTTTCTTGGATTCATCGTTGGTCTTTGTCACTGTGTAGTATTCCATTGTGTGAATATACCACAATTTGTTTATCCAGTCATCTGTTGATGAACACCCAGGTTGTTTCCAATCTTTTTGCTATTGTGAACAGTGCTACAATGAACATGGGTGTGCATATATCTATTCATGTGACAGCTCTTATTTCTCTAAGATATATTCCAAAGAGTGGGTTGCTGGATCGTATGTTACTTCTATTTCTAGCTTTTTAAGGAAGCACTGAATTGATTTCCAAAGTGGTTGTACCGTTTTACATCCCCATCAGCAGTGTATAAGTGTTCCAGTCTCTCCATACTCCTCCAACATTTATTATTTCATGTTTTTTTGGATTAATGCTAGCCTTGTTGGGGTGAGATGGTATATTATTGTAGTTTTGATTCGTGTTTCTCTAACGTCTAATGATTGTGAGCATTTCCTCATGTATCTGTTAGCTGCCTGAATGTCTTCTTTGGTGAAGTGTCTGTTCATATCCTTTGCTCATTTTTGAACTGGGTCATTTGTCTTTTTGTTGTAGAGGATTTGCAGTATCTGGTAGATTTTTGAGATTAAACCCTGATCAGATATGTCATAGCCAAGATTTTTTTCCTAGTCTGTAGATTGTCCTTTTACTCTTTTGGTGAAGTCTCTTGATAAAAATAAATGTTTGATTTTTAGGAGCTCCCAGTTATCTAGTTTCTCATCTGGTGTTTGTGCATCGTTAGTTACGCGTTGGATTCTGTTTATGCCATGTATTAGGGCTCCTAATGTTGTCCCTATTTTTTCTTCCATGATCTTTATTGTTTTAGATTTTATATCTAGGTCTTTGATTCATTTTGAGTTAGGTTTTTTTTTTTTTTTTTTTTTTGCACGGTGGGAAGTACGGGTCTTCTTTCATTTTTTTTGCAGATGGATATCCAGTTATTCCAGCACCATTTGTTAAAGAGACTGTTTTTTCCTCATTTAACAGACTTTGGGCCTTTGTCAAACATCAGCTGCTCATAGATAGATGAATTTACATCTGGATTCTCAATTCTGTCCCACTGGCCTATGTATCTGTTGCTGTACCAGTACCAGGCTGTTTTGATTACCGTGGCGGTATACTAGGTTCTAAAATCAGGTAGTGTAAAGCCTCTTTGTTCTCCTTCTTCAGTAATGCTTTTCTTATCCAGAGCCTCTTCCCTTTCCATATGAAGTCAGTGATTTGTTTCTCCATCTCATTAAAAAATGTTGTTGGAATTTGGATCAGGATTGCATTGTATCTGTAGATTGCTTTGGGTAGAATTGACATTTTCACAATGTTGAGTCTTCCTATTCATGAGCAAGGTATATTTTTCCATTTATGTAGGGCTTTTTTGGTTTCTTGCAGTAGTGTCTTATCGTTTCCTTTGTATAGGTCTTTCATGTCTCTGGTTAGATTTATTCCTAAGTGTTTATCTTCTTGGGGGCTATTGTAAATGGTATTGATTTGGTGATTTCCTCTTAGATGTTGTCTTTATTGGTGTAGAGGAATCCAACTAATTTTTGTATGTTTATCTTGTATCCCGATACTTTGCTGAAATCTATTAGTTCAAGTAGTTTTTTGTGGATTCTTTGGGGTTTTCTGTATATAAGATCATATCATCTCAAATAGAGATACTTTTACTTCTTCCTTATCAATTTGGATACGCTTTATTTCTTTTTCTTGCCTAATTGCTCTGGCTAGGATCTCCAGAACAATGTTGAATAAGAGCAGTGATAAAGAGCATTCTTGTCTGGTTCCTGTTCTCAAGGGGAATGCTTTCAGACTCTCTCCATTTAGGATGATGTTCCCTGTTGGCTTTGTATAAACGCCCTTTATTATTTTGAGGAATTTCACTTCTATCCCTATTTTGCGGAGAGTTTTTATCATGAATGGGTGTTGGACTTTATCAAATGCCTTTTCTGCACCAATTGATAGGATCATGTGGTTCTTGTCTTTTGTTTTATTTATGTGGTTGATTACATTGATTGTTTTTCTAATATTGAACCATCCCTGCATTAAAAAAAAAAAAAAATACCTGGTATGAATTCCACTTGGTCATGGTGAATTATTTTTTTTTGATGTGTTGTTGAATTCTATTGGCTAGAATTTTGTTAAGAATTTTTGCATCTATGTTCGTGAGGGATATTGGTCTGTAATTTTCTTTTTTTTTTTGGTGTCTTTACTTGGTTTTAGTATCAGGGTTAAGCTAATCTCTTTTGAGATATAAAAGAGAGAAGCAAGCAGAGAGACATGGGGACCTCATACCACCAAGAAAGCAGTGCTGGGAGAAGAGTGCACTCTTTGGATCCGAGGTTCCTGCATGGAGAAGCTCCTAGACCAGGGGAAGATTGATGACAAGCACCTTCCTCCAGAGCCGACAGAGAAAGCCTTCCCATGGAGCTGACGTCCTTAATTTGGACTCGTAACCTACTAGACTATGAGAGAATAAATTTCTCTTTGTTATACCCATCCACTTGTGCTATTTCGGTTATAGCAAGACAATGAATAACTGAATTTGTTGAAGGGACTGATGAAAATGAAGGAGTGAGAAGAAAAAAGGAGACAGGAGCTTATGGGAAGTGGTGGTCCAAACAACCAGGGTCTGTGTGTCAGGTGAGTTTATGCTAATAACCACCATCATAAATATGATGATGTTAAAGATACCCCAATACCGTTCACCATGCAATTACTGTGTACCAGGCTGTATGCTAAGCATGTTGCAAATCTTCATTCCTCCAATTCTCACAACTGCCTGATGGGGTAAGTTCTGTTATTGTTCCTGTTATACAGATGAGGAAAACAGAGAATCAGTGAGGCTAGGCCATTGGTCCAAAGTCACCCAGTTAGTAAGAGTGATTTACATGCAACTTGACTCCAGTAGCTGTAATTATAGTCACCACTGTTATTTTGCACACCGCTTGATGGCAACATGAAAATTTCAGGAAAATCCAGATACCTGTGTAAAGAAGAAAACAGAAATATTCGTGAGCTCACGTCACAGAAATAGCCCGGTGAGCATTTTGGTATATGTGGCAGAAACCACACTGTCCGCCAAAAGCCATTCTTTTCCTTTTCCCATACAAAGAGAATTGTAGCCAGGCCACAGCTGTCCAGCTGGATGGCATTTCCCAGTCCCCCTTGCAGTTAGATGTGAAAGGGTGATGTGGTCCTCACCTGTGGAACTTGAATGGAGCCAATGTGGACCACCTAGGGCCTGGGTCAGAGACAGAAGGGGTGATCCTATACACTCTCTTTCCCCTTCCTGCTAGCTGGAACCTGCTTATGATGGCCATGTCAGAGGTGGTGGAACACATAATGGAAGGGAAGCCCACATGGGACACTCTGGACCACTCACCTTGAAACTGGTATGTGAGAGGAAAATAGAATCCTTTGTTCTTCAGACCACTGTATTGCTGTATCCCTTTGTGGCAGCAGCTTCCCCTAACTGTCTTGGTTACCTAGGGCTGCTATAACAGAAATACCACAAGTGGGTGGCTTTAACAAGGAGAAGTTTATTCTCTCACAGTCCAGTAGGCTGGAAGTTCGAATTCAGGGTGCTGGCTCTAGGGGAAGGCTTTCTCTCTCTGTCAGCTCTGGAGGAAGGTCCTTGTCATCAGTCTTCCCTTGGTCTGGGAGCATCTCAGTGCAGGAACCTCAGGTCCAAGGGACGTGTTGTGCTCTCAGTGCTGCTTTCTTGGTGGTGTGAGGGCCCCACATCTCTCTGCTTGCTTCTCACTTTTATATCTCAAAAGAGATTGGCTTAAGATACCATTAAATCTTTTAGATCTCATCAGTGTAACTGCCACAAATGTATTTCATTACATCATAGAGATAGGATTTACAACAAATAGGGAAATCACATCAGATGTCAAAATAGTAGACAATCATACAATATTGGGAATTATGACCTAGCCAAGTTGACAGATATTTTGGAGGGACACAATTCAACCCATGACACTAACTAAAAGCCATAAAAACTAGTTGCTGCCACATTGATTGTGACTCATGGTGATCCCATGTGTGTCAGAGTAGAACTGTGCCCCGCAGAGTATTCAACGGCTGATTTTTTGGAAGTAGATAACCAGGCCTCTCTTCCAAGGTGCCTCCAATCTTTTGGTTAGCAGCTGAGCATGTTGAGCATTTGCACCATACAGAGACTCCTTTCCCTAACGACAGTATTTCCTTCTAGCTTCCTTCCCTGTGTATGTGTACAGTCATTTTCTCACACATACACTTTCTCAGGTATTTGTGATTTTCTTTATATTTTGTGTTCTTCTTTCAGGATTGGTGAGTCCAGACTCACCTCCTAATGCCAGAGTAATATTAATCAGACATGATGATAAGACACTGCATAGCTCTTCTAGATTGGAGGAGACCTTTGATCACAAGCACTCAACAGGCAGAATCCAGTTCCGATAGCATAATCACATATGTCTGAGGTTCTTAAGATGGTAGGGTAATGCAGCTGTCTCCCCGCTGCCCCCGTGTATAAGCCTTGTCTTTGTATCGTGTGCAAGTCCCAGTCATCTTGGTTTTCTCATTTGGAACCTTCTTTCAGCATTATGTCCTAATTGGGATCAGTATTTCTAATTTATAGGTGAGGGTCTGGTTTTCCAGGCACCACACCTGGCCAAGGACCCACACCTAGTCACGATGGACTGTGAGGCATGGCAAGGGACAGAACTTGCCCTCAATCCCTTTGGTTCCAAGACCAATACCTTTTTATAAATAGCTTTTATTGTTTTTTCTTATGTTTTCAAATGTAATATGTGTCCCTTATACATACTAGCTCAACAGCAGTTAGAATGAGCCTTTTAAAACTTGTCATAAAAAAACAAATAACCCAATTTAAAAATGGGCAAAAGATTTGAATAGATATTCCTGCAAAGAAGGTTAAAAAAATGGCTAATAAGCACATGAAAAGTTGTTCAACATCCATTAATCATTAGAGAAATGCAAATCAAAACCTTAAGGAGATACCACTTTATGCCCACAAAGGATGACTATAACCAAAAAGACAGACAATAACAAGCATTGGTGAGGATGTGGAGAAATCAGAATCCTTGCACATTGTTGGTGGGAATGGTATAACCATTGCGGAAAACAGTTTGGCAGTTCCTTAACATGTTGAAAATAGAGTTACCGTATAACCCAGCAATTCCTCTCCTAGGCATATACCCAAGAGAATTGAAGATATATGTCTGCACAAAAACTTGTACAAGGGTGTTCATAGCAGCATTATAAATAATAGCAAAAAATGGAAACAACTCAAATATCCATCAACTAATGAATAGATAAACAAAAGGTGGTATATCAATACAATGGAATATTTTCAACAATAAGGAGGAATGGACTTTTCATACATGGCATAACTTTGGAAATATTTCATAAGTGAAAGAGTCACAACAGGCCACATATTATAGGGTTCAATTTATATGAAATATCCAGAATAGGCACATCCGTAGAGACAGAAAGTAGATTAATGGTTGCTAGGGACTTGAAGGAAGTAGGGAAGGGGGAGAGACTGCTAATGAATGGGTACAGGGTTTTTTTTTTTTGGTTGGGGAAACAAAATGTTCTAAAATTAGATTGTTGTGTTGGTTGTACAACCCTGTGAATATACTAAAAACCATTGAATTTTGTACTTTAAATGGGTGAATTGTATGGTATGTGTATTATATCTCCATGTTGTTATTGTTAGGTGCCATTGAGTCAATTCTGATGCATAGCGACCCTATGTACAACAGAATGAAACACTGCCTGGTCCTGCGCCATCCTCACAATCATTGTTATTAAAAATAACAAAGTTATTAAACATAACCTGTCAAATCCTGTCACCGCTCTGCTCCGAAATCTCCAGAGGCTACCCGATTTCCTTGGGGTAAAACCCATGTCATCATGATGCCCTATAAGACTCCAGGTAGCCTGATATTCATTGGATTCTCACTCCGCACCAGCCTCCCAGAGAGGCTTTTCACTGGTCTCCAGACATGCCAGGCACACTCCCACTTCAGGGCCTTGGCACTGGCTGTTCGCTTTGTCAGAGAAACTCCTTCCCCAGGTACCCTCCTGGTGTGCTCCCTTACGTCTGTCAAGCCATCTTGCTATGGAGGCCTTCCCTGGTCATTTCATTTAGAATGACAACCCCATCCCCACCTGGCACTCCTCACCACATTTCCCCTTTATCGTTTTACCTATAGTCCTCATTGCCTTCAAACATGCTGTTTGATTTACTGTTTCATTATCTTTATCGTCTAGCCCCTTCTACTAGAAGGAGCCCTGGTTGCGAAGTGGTTAAGTTCTTGGCTGAGTGTGAACTCACCAGCCGATCCTTGGGAGAAGGGTGTGGCATTCTGCTTTCATAATGATTTACCCAGGGCCGTCGAGTTTTACAGCCTTTGAAATCCTATGGAGCAGTTCTACTCTGTCCTGTAGGGTCACTATATAGGATTGCTATGGGTCAGAATCGACTTGATGGCAATGGGTTTGGTCTCTACTAGAATGTAAGCTCCTTGAGGGCAGAATTTTGTCTGTCTTGATCAGTGAAATATCCTTGTCACTCAGAACAGTGCCTGGCACACAGGCGGGGCTCCATAAATATTTGTCGAACACATGACTGAGAATATATGAGACAAACGTTGTTGATTATTCCCAACCACTTTCTCCCTTGTTCACCTTCTGTGATGTTGTGTTGGTAGCTGCCATCAAGTCAGCCCTCAGCTCATGGCAACTCCATGCACAATAGAACAAGATGCCGCACAGTCCTGAGCCATCGCTATGATTGGACTATTGTGATCCATAGGGTTTTCATTGGCTGATCTTTGGAAGTAGATTGCTAGGCATTTCTTCCTAGTTCATTTTAGTCTGAAAGCTCCACTGGAAACTGTCAGCATCATACAGGCAGGCAAGCCTCCACTGACAGACAAGTGGTGGCTATGCTGAGGTGCACAGGCCAGAAATTGAACCTGGGTTTGCTACATGGAAGGCGAGAATTCTACCATTGAACCAGCAGTGCTGTTATACCTCCCGTGATAGAGGCTGAGAATGCCGGGTCTCAATATCTCAGTTTTCCTTGCAGCTATGGATGCCCATAGGACCAATCAGAAGAAGCCTGCCAGGAAGTTTCTGGTAATGCATTTTCTTCCCCAATAAAAAGGAAAGGAATACTCTCACCTAGTAAGAGAGTGAGCCTCTCTCCCATTGTCTTGTCTGTCTCTATCCCCAAATTCCCACCTTTGAATGTTGACGTGTGAGGGCACTGTTCCAGAATTTTTTTTCCTTTCATTAACACATCTTTTTATAAAATTAAAAATTGAATTATCCTCTCTACCCATTGTTTGATAGCCTGCTTTTTCCACTTAATGTGGTATGGAGGTCTTGACATGTTGGAGAGCTCACTTTGCCTGTGTTCATTCATTCATTCAGTGCATATTTATTGATCACCAACTATAGTGTCAGTGTCAGTCAGGCAGGACAGATCAAAGACAGCGGTGTGTCCTGCATCCAGAGGGCTAGGTGGAGAATGCTGAGAGGCTAGGCTTGGCATCTGGGAATCTGAGTACGGAACAAGGAGGGGAAGGGATTTCAGGCTCAGGCAACAGCCTAAAGAAGGAGGGGTGGCTTGATGGCGATGAGGCTGAAGAGACAGGCAGGGGCCCTTTGTGTTTAAAACTCACTGGTTTGATTGCAGACACCAGGTCTAGGTTTGCCTCCACTGGGAGCTGTCTTGCTGGCAACAATATATACCTCTGAATCTGGGAGGAAAAAACCATGGGGTGGTTTCATTTCTGTGCTTTCTGTATAATAAAAATGTAATTAATCATGTCTTCAGTGGTTTATAATTTAGTTTTTTTTTTTTTCATTTTTAGCAGTACAATTAAATTCATTTAAGGTTTATAGGTACTTATTTTAGAATTTTTCTTTGTACCCCCACTGGTATAGTGCTGAAAACTCACAATAAATATGTCTCAAGGTGGCTACTGCTGTTTTCAAAATTAATCTTAAAGGCTATTCAAGTGAAAAGTATTACTGTGTGACTATGGCTTATATTAGCCACAGAGAGAACTGAAGATATGGTCCTTGTTTCTCTCTTTTAAAAAGTTTACAGTGCTTTAAAAAATTAGCATGGTAATTCCTGTGAGCTGGAGAAAAGCAGCTTGATGTGTTTTTCACCCAGGGCTGTGACTGTGGGGATTGACATGCAGGATGATTTTCTGGAGGTCAGTGCCTGCTACTAGCATATAGCTTTGCTTGGGTCTTCAGCTCTTGGATTTGGAAAAAAAGCCATCTTAAACCCTTCTCTGTCTCTTAGACCAAAGCCCATTTCCTGATACACTGTTCAGAGCTCATTTTAATGGTGTAGTAATTAAGTTAGAAATACGTGGTGCTTATTCCCTTCATAAATGCACAGCTCACCAAGTTTACAAATCCTCTGGTAAAGTCAAAGGGAAATTATTTAAAATAAGGATTTTAAAAATTATGTTAATAATCAAAGAAATGCAAATCAAAGCAACAAGAAGATCCAATTTTTCTCCCTTCAGATTGTCATGATTTATATAAATGATTAATAAGTGGTGTTGGCAGAAGTTTGCATCGGTACAGTGTCTCTGGAGAATAACTTAACAGTTGGCACCAAGAATCTGTATTTTGGGTAACTTTTTCATTTTTTTTAAAGGGGATTTTTATATAGCCTTTGAACCAGAAATCCTGCTCTAAGAACTATATCTTAAGGAAGTACAGATCCTAAGTAAATATTTAGATAAGAGGGTTTTAGTTCACAGTTATTGTTTGATGAAAGATTTTAAAAAATAAACTCCTTATAAATTCTTTTCTGCATTGTTTTGCACGTAATAATTCACTTTAATTCCCCAAAAGGAGTCATGTTGGAAATGCCAGACAAGCACCTTCTTTGAGAAGAACAATGTGGGTGCCCAGAGGTTGACCCCTGGAGTCAGAGAGTCTGAGTCCCAGTCCTGGTCCTACCAGATATTGCATGACCTTGGACAAGGTTGGATAAGTCTCCTCCACTTGTTTTCTTCATCCTTCTTATTTGTTCCTGAAATTATCTTATTTATTCTCTTGTTTATTTTTGACACTCCACCCTAGAACATTGGCTTCTCAAGGCTAGGGTCTCAGTCAGGGCTGTTCACCAGTGTGTTTATAGCGCTCAGACTATTGACTTCCTGACCTCCCTGGGCCCCAGTTTTCTCAAATACACCTGAGGATAACAATACCTCCCTCCCTCAGGAAAACGAGTTTAATACAGAGCAATGTCTGTCATGTGATACATGTTTGCTGAACAATGCATAAGGATTTGATTTTGTAGTCTTCCCGAATGACTGAAAATAACCTGGTAGGGAATACAGGTTAATGGAGAGAAAAGAAAGGGGATAAGAGCATCTCTAAGAAGGCAATCATTTCTCAAGACTTTCAATCCTAACAGCCATGTGAAATGGGGAGAGGTGATTTCATTAGTCCAGGAGAGGGCCTTCCATATCAGGCAAGAGTCACTCCTTTTACTGACTGTCTACTGGTTACTCAGGTATTCCACAAATCTGGGTCCATTAACATTTGACTTAATGTAGAATTAGTACTTTATGTAAAGGCTTTGAGAAGCCATCAATGTCTGGTGTGAGTGGTACTGAAGCCTTCACCAGCCTTGCTTAGAAAGATTTTTTCCCCCCAGAGAATCCATTTTGGGGCCTGAATAAGGAAGGTCATTGCTTAAGGCCAAATCTGACTCTTTCCATGATTCAAGCATTAAAGGGCTTCCTGATGTAATGTATAGGGTTAGTCCTTGGCATTGGTGCCCAGAGGAGGAAAGAGAGAGGAGGGGTGCTTGGCAGCTATTTGGCCTTTCATCGAGGCTGCTGGAAGACAATGGTTCTGGACAGGGCCTCAGAGGTCTTGACCAGCCCTCCATTATCACAGCAGGACACTGGCCACAGAGGGCAGTAGCTTGTCCAAGCTCATTTGGCTGGTTTGGGCCAGAGAAGGTACTTGACCCTCAGATACCAAACTAGTCCTCTTCCCATCAAGTATGGCTTCTCCATTTTGTGGGAGAGGGAATGAAAGCAGGTGTAGCAGCCCACTCATACAGTAAGGAGCCTGGCCAGAGAGGAACAGCTAGATTTGGGTTTTTTTTTCACTTGGCATGTACTGCCTGGCCTTGCTTACCTTGTAGCACTAGTGTTGGGAATGTTCTTAGCAATGGAGATCATTTTACAAAAATTCCTGCCTTGTCGTGCACTGGGTTACATTCAGTTTTACCCTCATTTTTAAAATTTAAATTTCTAGTTGTATCTGAGAATAAGAAAATTTCATTTTGATTTCAGGTTCAAGATATGTAAAAAATTAATTCCAGAAATTCAGGGTTACACCTAATGTAGTTGATTCATATTAACTGTTCCATTTTCTTCTTTGGAAAAATATATGTATTCATTCATTTATTCATTCAACAAATCTTTTTTAAACTTAAAAAATTTCCCTTTTCTGCTCCCAGCTGTTCTGATTTCTACCATTCTCATTGATGAAACTATTTGCTCATTTTTTTATTCAGTCAAATATTACTGGAGAACCTCTTGTGTGTCAGGTACTGTGCAAGGTCCTGTTGATACAAGGGTGAAGAAAACACTCATCAATAGGTCTTGTCTTCAAGGAACCTCATTCTAAGGGGAAAGGGGAAGGCAGACATTAAACAAGTAAACAAAAAATGACTTTAAAATACCAAGTACCGTGAAGGAAATGACTACTTCCAACTACCCATAGGACAAGAAGGAGCCCTGGTGGCACAGTGGTTAAGCACTTGGCTGCTAACTGAAAGGTCTGTGGTTCAAACCGACCAGCTGTTCTGCAGGAGAAAGATGTGGCAGTCTGCTTCTATAATGATTACGACCTTGGAAACCATATGGGGCAGTTCTAGTCTGTTCTAAAGGGTCACTATGGGTAGGAATTGACTCAAAAGCAATGGCTTTGGTTTTTTGGATGGGACAAGTCCACCTAGATGGCCCTCTCTAAGACTGTCAGTGAAAAATTAAACTCATTTTTCCTCCTAGTCTGACTTCCCTACCTGACTTCTAGGTCTTTATTAGTAACATAAGCACTTAAGGGTGGTTCTTAGTCTTGCTGGGAGCATGAACTACTTACAGAATAGACTAAAAACTATGGCTGCTCTTTGCTGAGACACACCCTTTCCAGCATACAACTTCAGGGGATTTCATGACCCCTGGTTAAGAATTCCTGTGCTAGAGACATGTGGAAATGGGGGGTGGGGGGGTGGGGAGCCGCAGCTTAGCCAAAGCCTCTAGTTCCCTGGGGGAAGAGATGGAATACTTTTGCTAACTTGCCTCTAGAACACTTATGACTTCTTGGACTCTTGATATTTAAAAAGTTTTTTTTTTTTTTTATACATCCCACAGATTTCTTCAGCTCTTTGTATTTAAAAACTACTCTTATACACCCCATATATTACTTATTAATCACGAAGAGAAAAAGGAACTTCATGATGGAGACGATCTGGCAGACACCACTTTAACCATGTGATCAAACTTGCCATCACCAAAAATGGGATGTTATAGTCTGAGAAGGACACACTATCACTCATGCTATTTTCCTGCCAATTTTTTTTAACCTAAATCTAATTGTGAAGAATAAATCAGATGAATACAAGTTGAAGGATTTCTATAAAACAGCTAGCTTGGATTCTTTTAAAAATCAATGTCATGAGAAGCAATGAAAAACAAAGTGGGGGAACTATTCCAGACTAAAGAGGCAAGCAACTAATTGCCATATGCGATCTTTGATCGGGTTCTTGATTAGAAAACCAACCAACCAAACCAACAAAAAACAACACAAAACCCCAGTACACTGAGGGAAATAATAACTTTGAAAACCTTAAGCACTATACTAGTATTAGCTTTGAGTATAATTTTATTGTATTGCTGTTGACCTTAAGAAGAACAGATGAAAATAGGTTCATGTAATATTCATTCATTCATTCGGCATGTATTGATCTGAGAAGCAAAGAGATAAAGCGACTTGCCCAAGGTCATCAGTTCAATTAATTAGCAGAGCCAAAACCCAGGTCTGCTTGTCCTCCTCTAGAGAACCTGGAGCAATACTCAAGACAGATAATAAATTCTGTCAATGGGGCTGGTGGTAAGTGGAATGATGGTGTTGGTGGAGGCAGTGGCAATGATGCTTTTATCATTGTTGGTAATAGTGGAGTGATGGGGTTGGTGGTGGTGGTGGCAGTGACAATGTTTTTGGTCATGACAGCAGTAGTCATGGTACTGATGGTGGTGGTTGTAGCACTGATGGATTTTGTGGTAGTAGTGGCAGTGATGGACTTGTTGGTGATAGTAATGGTAGTAATGGGGTTGGTGGTTGCAGTAGTGGCAGTGATGGGTTTGTCTTAGGCTAGGTTCTCTTCGAGAAGCAAAACTAGTGCAGTATATATATATATATATATATACACATATATACATATATATATATATATATATACATAGTGAGCGAGACAGAGAGAGAGAGAGAGAGATTTGTACCAAGGCTCACATAGTTGAGGAGGCTGCAAAGTCCCAAGTCCATGGGTTAGGCTGGAGGCTCCTCCTGACTCACATAGCTGCAGGGACTGGTGAATTCAAGATCAGCAGGTCAGACAGCAGGCCTCTGGCTCCCAGGCTGCAGAGGCTGACAAATCCCAAGATTAGCACGTAAGCTCCTAGCTCAAGTCTCAAGAACCAGAGGTCAGATGAACAGGAGCCAGCTACTGGATCCAGAGCAAGCAAAATCCAGTGAGCTTTGCCATAAAGTCTACGTATACTGGATGCAGGCCACACTCCCAAGGAAACTCCCTTCCAACTGATTGGCTGCTCATAGCAGATCTCATCATGAAGGTGATTACATTATATCAGATCTCATTATGGAAGTGATTACATTACATAGCTGCCAAACCACTGAGAATGATGGTCCAGCCAAGTTGACACATAACCTTAACCATCACAGGGTTGTTGTTGGTAGTAGTAGCAGTGATGGGGTTGTTGTTGGTAGAAGTGGCAGTGATGAGGTTTTTGGCGACAGTGGCAAAGGTAGTGTCAGTAGTTGTAGTAGTGGCAGCGATGGTTTTGATGGTGGTGGTGATAGTGTCAGTGATGTAATTGCTGTTGGTGGTGGTAGTGGCAGTGATGGGGTTATTGGTAGTGGTAGTAGTAGTGACAGTGTGGAAAAATGGTGGCAGGTATTGAGGATGAGCCTGAACATGGCGAATAGGACAAAAATCAGGTTTGAAGAAATTCAGAGGCAGTTATTCTGGTTACTTTTCTAGAATTTATTTTTCTTTTCCTTGTTCTTTTCATTTTTTCTCACTTTATCTCCTACATTCTTGGTATCACAGATATCTGCTTTCATCTAGGAGCTCTCTTTACTTTGAGTCTGCATATTTTGTCTAGAATAAAAACATATTATTAGAATGGCAGGCATTATTTCTTTGCTTGCTTTATAAATCATGAGTATGTTCCATTGTTATGGAACAAATGTCTACATCCTATAAAATGCAGTCTTTTCAGAGCAAGGCTCTTAAATCTCTGGGAGTTCTTTTCAACTTGTGTTTTGTTGCACATGACCTAACAAAATGCAATTATAGGACACCCAGAATGGAGAGACCAATAACTGCCATAATAATCACTCACAAGACATGTTGGCCTCCCTTCACCATTCTTTCCTCAGCACCTTTAGCTCCTGTGGGATGGATCCTGCCTTATTCTCCTGCTGGTATTAATATCAGAGACGTTTCAGTCTAAATGGGTATCAACTTGGTATATTTTTGGAGACACTGGTTGGGCTGTTATCACTGTCAGATCAACTGCTAGTATTGTGTTTGAATTTAACCTCTGGCTGCTATCTTATTCAGTATTATTATTATTTCTTTTTAGAGCTGTGTGGATAGATGGCATACTAATCATATTTCTAGGCTCCCATGGAGTTAGAGGTGGAGCCAGTAGATTGGATGAAGGAATAATGAGCCAAAGCAGTGTTGACAGTCTGGAAATCCAGGTCAAATCAAGCAACCTGCAACATAACAGAGATAAATGCCAAGTCCAGCACTTGGGTCCCAACAGCTGGTTGCACAAGGATAGCAGGTAGGAGACTCAGTTGGAGTCTGGGAAAGATTCATGAGTTGTAGTAAACGGCAACCTCAAGGTGTGAGATGGCTGCCAAGAAATGTGTGAACTTTAGGAAGTTGCTAGAATGAGGAGAAAACAGCTTTGTTTGGGGCAGCCCTCACTGGGGACCTGTGCTGAGTTTTCTTCACCACACTTGATAAAAAGGGTTTATATTAGCACGATGGTGGGGCTGAGGTAGGGACTTGAAGTGTCATATGATTCTTAGTGGAGGGAACCTAGAGGCCTGAAGCTCCAGTGAGCCATGTTATTGGTTAAAACATGGTTCAATTACAACTTTTAGGACACTCAATTAGCAGTGGTTAGGTGATAAAAACGTGATTATCTCATAGAACAAGACATCTTAAGCTAGACATTCCAGATTGAGCACCAGTGGCTTAAGAGATCATCTAGCACCCAGGCTTCTTCTAGATTTATGCTCTCTATCCTTGGCACGTTGGTTTCTCATCCTTAAGTTTGTCATCTAATCGTACCAAAAAGATCGTCCAAACGTCTTACACAACCACACCTAAGAGAAAAAGAAGTGGAGAGAGGCAGAGCCAGGAAGCTATTCTCAAACGTATTTCTCCTTTATCAGGAAGCAAAAACATTTCCAGGAGTTTCTTAGCAAGCTTCCCTTATACCTCATTGGCCAGATTGTATTATATGGCTATCCCTCTGGCTCTTCAATGTCATAAACTAACTGGATCTCATCCCCGGGGCTAAGGAAGGGGACTTCCCTCAAGCACATTGCTGCCTACCTCATAATGAAATAAAATCAGCATTCTCTCAGCCCCAAAAAAGTACAAGAAATAGCTCTTGGCTGGGCAACCAAGTATGCTTATCACTAGATATAACCACATCTTTCAAATATGAGAAGGCTCCTTATACAGAAGAAAGTTTGTTTATGAGGCTCCAGAGGCAAAATTTGGGCAACGTTGGGCCAATGGGTAAAAATGAGAGAAATATTTAGTCCTACTTGAGTCAAGGTTTCCTGATAACTGTGGTTAGCCAGAACTGGGGGCTGGCATGGAGGAAGAGGAGAGGCATTTACACCTGACCTGTGAGGTTCCTTCCAACCCAGAGAGCCTATGATTCTAATAATTAGTTTGTCGTCTTTGAATGTTCATTAGATAATTATGCTAATTGGAGATAATGTTTCTACTACCAAAAACCAAACCAAACCCACTGCCATCTAGTCGATTCTGACTCATAGTGACCCTATAGGACAGAGTAGAACTGCCCCATAGAGTTTCCAAGGAGCACGGGGCAGATTTGAACTGCCGACCTCTTGGTTAGCAGCCATAGCAGTTAACCACTATGCCGCCAGGGTTTTTTAGGTATAATTGCAAGTTGAACAGTATTTTTTATCTTTAGCATCAAAATCTTTATGAGATTACAGATTCTGCCTTGGACCTGGGCCTATACTTTACTACTTTTATAAGAACAAAGCAAGGATGGGCACATTCTTACCTGAGTTATGTTATAGATAACATACACCCACTAACTGGCATCTCAAGTACCAATCCCTATGGCCCCGGGGACCTTTGTTAGACTTGCCACACTGAGCATTGACTGGGCAGAGCCATCCTCTTACACCTTTGGTATTTTATACCCAATAGGATAGCAGCAGCCCCGTGTAGCTCAAGGAGAAAAGGGTGAAGCTAATTGAGTAAAATAACTTGCTCTATTTCTCTCTAAATGAGAGATTTCTAGTGAGCTTCATGTTCATGAGAGACATGATCTTTCATTTAAAGCCTCTGAAATCTTCTTGGACGTTATTCTCATTCTCTTTGTCCTTTGGTAAAAAAAGGGGGAATAGGCTTGAAATAGATACCCTTTGGGTATTTTCTCTTTCTTCCTCTTTGCAACCTGTCCAGCTACTACCTGGGGTAGTCCCAGCAGTCCAGTTTATGCTAGGGTGCCCTGCCTACCTCCCCTCCCTCCAGTCATTGCTGGTGGGACCACGAGTGTTCACTTGACCAATCAGATTCTTTCCTCAGGGAATTTGAAATTGGAACATGGAGGGACTAGTCACTTTCTGCTGGATGTCTGGCTATATTAACGGTGTGTCCTGCTACCTTCCGCCATGGGATCAGAGAACTCAAAGGCAGGTAAAGGAGAGGTACAGATAGAGAACATCTGGCCAAAGAGGCCAGGGCCTTGGCTGCCTGCATCTGACCACCCTCGCCGCCCCCAGGCCGAACTTCTGGACATATCCTACCCTCCTATTCTGTGCCACAGCTCAAAGTCCACCTGTAACTTTGCCCCACGTTGTCTGAGCTGGTTTGCATGGATTTCCCTTATTTATAGGAAATAGAGATAGATCTTATCCTTAGAAGGGCCTAACAGGAAGCTAATATGAATGTTTAAAAAAATATTTATTGCTTTTTTCCAAATACAAAATTGAAAAAAAAAAAACAAAAAACAAAGCAGTATGGAAATTTATGACTTAGAAAGTTACAATTCCCACAGTAATCCTCCTTAGAATTGGTCTCAATAGTTTGGAGGCTAGAGTGAAGAGTGAACACAAGCAGGCCCAGACCAGCAATCACTAGCCTTTATTGGACTCTGTTATGGTTTGAATTGCGTCCCCCCAAAATACGTGTTGTAATTCCTAACCTGTACAGGGTCTCCCTGGTGGTGCAGTGGTTAAGAGCGCAACTGCTAACCAAAAGGTCAGCAGTTGGAATCCACCAGCCACTCCTTGAAAACCCTATGGGGCAGTTCTACTCTGTCCTATAGGGTCACTATGAGTTGGAAACACTGGATGGCAACGTGTTTGGTTTTTGGTTTTATACCTGTGGTTACAATTCCATTTGGGCATGGGTTTTCTTTGTTATGTAAATGCCCAGCCCAGTGCCTTAGAGTCAATATTAATGCAGGATGTGTCTTAAATCAATCTCTTTTGAGATGAAAAAGAACTGATTAAGCAAACAAGCAAGTGGAAAAAATGGGGAAGATAAATGCCCTATGATTGCCAAGGAATTTAGGAATAGAAGCTGAGAAAAAACCAGGACCTTCCCCCAGAGTGGGCAGAGATAGAAAGCCTTACCCTAGAGTTGCCACCCTTGAATTTGGGCTTCTAGCCTCCTAAACTCTGAGAAAATAAATTTCTCTTCATTAAATACTACCCACTTGTGGTATTTCTGTCGTAACAGCTCTAGATAACTAAGACTCTTATCACGGGTCAGACATTGTGCTAACACCTTACCTTCATTAACTCATTTAATTCTTACTATGAGGCCATGAGGTGGGACTAATGCTACCCTCATTCTAAAGATGAGGAAACTTAAACACAGAGAGGTTAAGGAAGGCAGGATTTGAATCCAGCAGCCGGTTCTGAGCCTTGAGCTCTTAACCACCACGCTGTACAACCTCTCATGTTATTACTGTTGCTACTTGTATTGATTATCTATCACTGCATAGCAAATTATCACAGACTTAGGAATTTGAAACAATACACATTTAAAACCACGATGAGATACCACTTCAAACCCCCTAGAATGGATGTTATAAAAAAAATCGGAAAATAACAAGTGTTGGAGAAATTGGAACCCTCGTGCACTGCTGGAAGTGTAAAATGGTGCAGCCACTGTGGAAAATAGTTTGGCAGTTCCTCAAAAAGTTCAACATAGAATTACCACATGACCCAGCAATTCTACTGCTAAGTACATCCAAAAGATTTGAGAGCAAGGACGCAAACAGGTACTTGTGGGCCAGTATTCATTGCGGCTTTATTCACAATAGTCAAAGGGTGGAAACAACCCAAGTGTCCATCGATAGACGAATGAATAAACAAAACGTGGTGTATACACACAATTGGGTGTTATTCAGCCATAAAAAGAAATGGGATTCTAATATACCCTATGGCATGGATGAACCTTGTAAACATTATGCTGAGTGAAATAAGCCAGATACAAAAAGACAAATTTTGAATTATTCCACTTACATGAACTATCTAGAACAGGCAAATTCATAGACACGAAAGTAGATTAGAGGTTACCAGGGGCTAGGGAGAGAGAGAGCGGAGTTATTTCTTAATGGCTACAGAGTTTCTGTTTGGGGTGATGAAAAAGTTTTGAAAATAGATGCTACCGATGGTTGCACAACACTGTGAATGTAATTATTGCCACTCAATTGTACATTAAAAAATGGTTAAAATGGAAAGTTATATGTTGTATATATATTTTACCACAATAATTAAAAAAGAGTATCTAAAATGAATAATGGTTAACTGAGATAACACATGTGCAGTTAAACACAGCAACACCTCACATTTAATATCTCACAGTTTCTTGGGTCAAGAATCCAGGCATAACTTAGCTGGGTCCTCTGCCTCAGGGTTTCTAACAAGGTGTTGGCCAGGGCGAGGACTCCTCTGAGACTTGACTGGGGAAGGATCCACTTTGAAGCTCATGTGGTGTTGGCAGGATTTGGTTCCTTGTGGGTTCTTTGACTGAGGGCCTCAGTTCCTTACGGCTGTCAGCCAGAGGCTGCCCACAGTTCCTTGTCGTGTGGCCCTCTCCATAGGGAAGCTCACAGCATGGCAGCTGGCTTCATCAAAGCTAGCAAGAAAGAGAGCCTGCCACTAAGATGGCAGTTACTATCTGATGTAACCTAATCACAAAGTGACATCCCACCACCATTGCCATAATCGCTTGGGAGCAGCTGGTGGATTTGAACTACTGACGTTTTGGTTAGCAGCCGAACTCTTAACCGCTGCACCACCAAGGCTCCAAGTTTTACCACACCCCTATGAATTTTTTTGTCATCCCTGCTTTACAGAGGAGAAAGGCAAGGCTGAGAAAGTGGCTCACCCAAAGTCACCAAGATAGTGGCTGATCTGAAGCTACTTCTGTTTGGAAAACCCAGACTCTTAACCCCTGTGCCAAACAGAATTATGGCTCTGCCTTCTCTGAAGGTTCAGTGGGTCCAGCTAAAAGCAAGGTTATTCAGCTTCTCATTAGGGCAAGGAGAGATTGGAGAACCTCCAGGGAAGGTCCTGGGAAGTGATTAAGAGGATAAAAGTAAGACTGATGAGAAAGCTCAAAGGAATGACAGTAATTTAATCCAGAGAAATAAACTCTAGGGGAAAAACGAATGGCATTCTACTGATGTCTTCATGAGAATCAGTTAAAATATTTTTTAAACAGGAGCCAGCCTGGTAGTTTTATTACACAATGTGAAAGAAATGATACAATTGTTATTTTAATTAACAGTTAATTCAACAAATATGTATTAAACTGCTACTATTGCTAGGTTATGGGAAACCCTGGTGGTGCGGAGGTTAACAGCCACAGCTGCTAACGAACAGGTCGGCAGTTCGAGTCCACCCGGTGCTCCCTGGAAACCCTATGGGGCAGTTCTGCTCTGTCCTAGTGGGCTGCTATGAGTTGGAGTTGACTCGATGGCAATGGGTTTGGTGTTTTTGGTTTTGGTGGTGTAGTGGTTAAGAACTACGGCTGCTAACCAAGAGATCAGCAGTTCGAATCCACCAGGTGCTCCTTGGAAACCCTATGGGGCAGTTCTGCTCTGTCCTATAGGGTTGCTATGAGTCAGAATCTACTCAACGGCAACAGGTTTTGGTTTGACATGGCCGGGATAAGGAGCCCTGGTGGCATAATGGTTAAGTAGCTCAGCTGCTAACTGAAAGGTTGGTGGTTCAAACCCACCAGCCTCTCCTTGGGAGAAAGGTGTGGCAATCTGCTTCCATAACGATTATTGCCTACAAAACCCTATAGAGCAGTTCTACTCTGCCCTATAGGGTTGCTATGCATCAGAATGCACTTGACAGCGTACAACAACATGACTAAGATACAGAGTGAACAAGACAGGCAAGGTCCCTCTCCCGGTAGAACTTACATTTTGGTGGCAGGGGTGGGGCCGGGGAGGGAAGAGAGGCAGATGTTAAACTAGGATTTGATATACGAAGAGGGTCATTCCAGTCAATGACAAAACTGTGGGGACCCTAAGAGAGGAGTTTGGGGAAGTGAGTGACAGGAGGGGGCCTTCTCTGAGGAGGGGACATTTTAGCTGAGACCTTAAACCCATGTGAAGCTCTGGAGACAGAATAATGGTCCAGGGAGAGAACTTAAGGTGGGAACCAGTTTGGCAAATATAAGGAAAAGAAAGGAAGAGGCTGAGGCTGATGGGAGAGACCATTTGGGGTGTGGGACTGGCCGCAGCTGTGTCTTTGCAAACAGCCTAGTTTTCTTTGAAAGGAAAAGGAAGCCTGGAGTTACACACTTTACCTAATGCTTTAGGCACAGCATTTAAGGGCCCAAGTCTCACTTGTTCAAATGGCGAAGCCAAGGTCTCCCACTAGGTGGCAGTCCATCAAGCATGGGGTGGCAAAGGACCTGGAATTTAGTCACCTCCAAAAATGGAGCCACTTCCTCCTAGAAAAAACCTAGAAAGAAACTATTATCTTTGTTGGAGACCTGGAGAGTTGCTGGTCTGTCTTAATTTTTCCATTTTTAGCTTAGCTAGCCAAGTTTTAGCAAGAGCCGTGATTAGTGAATCAGCAAAGTACTTTCTGGGAGTAAAGTGTTTACTATATGAAGGTGAATTAATCTCTAAAAAGAGACACTTTCCACACCCTCAGAGCTTGTACAGTTTTCACTGATTTTGGTGCCCTAACCACCAAAAAATCATGAAAATATATTCTTGGGACCCTCAGGTAGTTGATTATCAGTCACTTCTGGAAAATTTTAGGTATCGCTGGTATTACAGTAGGAAGTCATGATAACAGCGTAGGAATCTAAGGCTTGTTGAGTGTTTACTTTAGGCTGGTAGATGAGTAAACAAACTGATGCTCAAAGGGCCTAACTAACTGCTTGCCCAATTTAGAAGGAGATAGGATTTTAACTCGGGTCTATCTGACCATGAAACCTTCCATGTTTCTATTATACCATGCTTGGGTTTTTTTGGTTTGGGTAAGAGCAAGCTTTGACCCCTTGGTGGCTATGGTGGAGGCAGGACAAGGAAATGTTTCTGGGATCTCGGGACGAAGGAATTTCTTTTGAGACATTTAGTAAAATCCACTGTACGCTGTAGTGAATGATCTGGAAAAGGCTCTTCCTTTGTCACTTCCCCATCTGTCCAAGCAGGGGGTGGAGCCAGATCACCTCTCAGGACCCTGCTGGCCCTGACTTAATGCTTGTGCGACCAGAGCAGAGCTAATGGGCAGCTCTGCCTGTATATTAGACACAAGTTCGGGTTTGCCTTTGTATCAGAGATTGGCCAGGTGCCCACTGATGTCTCTTTCCTCTTCCTAGTCACACAGTTAAGCTGTATTTCCCAGCCCTCTTGCATCTGTGTGGGGCCTTCTGACTAAATTCTCACCAATGAATGGAAGGACGAATTGATGTGTCATTTTGAAGTCAAGGCAGCTGAGAACAGTTATGCCTTTTCCAGCTCAATCTTTCCACAATAATCTTGGAGACCATGTAATGAGAATAGCAACATTCCCAAGATGGAAGAAGCCTAGGTTCCTGAGTCAGTGATTGGTGGAGATCTGCAAGAAAGACTTGCCCAACCAGAAATATCTCTGTATTAGACTTTGCCTGAGTGAAAAATGCAATTTATTGTTAAGCCACAAATATCTGGGGCTAGTTGTTATAGCAGCTAAGGTTAACTAGCCTGATTAATACAGCCACTCAGTGCCTGTTCCCCTTTCTGAAGGAAACAGCATCATTCTCAGTCCATATGCCCGAGGGGATATATAAGTAATTACAAGCCTGACAATCAGAGCATTGCGTTCCCCAGCCACAGTGATTGGTTTAGAAATGGGCATTTGAGCCAAGTAGAGCCTTTGGGGAAGAGCCTGCTCACTTTTATGCCGGTTTTGAAGCTGTGATCAGAGTGCAAGCTGCTGAGAGGCACCTCATGAAGAAAGTATGCTTGAAAGTGGCCACAGAAGGGAACAGAGTTGAGAGATAGAGAAAGTGAGGTTGGGATGAACTGATGGTACTACTTCAAGCCCCTGTGTTCTGTCATTCTTGAAGCTGGATCTATCCCAGGATATTTTGGTTGCCTGAGCCAGTATATTTTCTCCATCTTTCTTACTCTCTTTATATTAGGTCATTTTGGGTTGGAATTTTTTTTTTTTTTTGTCACTTGTCATGAAAAGAGTATTGACTTATATAGGAAGTAAAGATGAGGAGGGGGCATTGGTGGTACAGTGGTAGAATTCTCACCTTCATGCAGGAGACCTGGGTTCAATTCCTGACCTATGCACCTTATGGGCAACCACTACCCATCTGTTGCTAGAGGCTTCTGTGCTGCTATAATGTTGAACAGGTTTCAACAGAGCTTCTAGACTAAGACAGACTAGGAAGAAATTTCTGGCAATCTACTTCTGAAAATCAGCCAATGAAAACTCTATGGAGCACAACAGCCTGCTCTGCAATCAATAAAATGATGCAGGACCAAGCAGTGTTTTGTTCCATTGTGCATGGGTTTGCCATGATCTGGGGCGGACTCAACAGCAGCTAACATAACAACAAAGATGAGGAAGGAATGAATGAAAATGAAACAGAAGCAGATTCAATGGCATGCTCAGTATCATATGTTTCTTTTACAGTCAATTTTCTACTTTTTTAAAGTCATCAATCTTTATCCACTCCATTTCAGAACAAACAAATAAATAAATCCCCATGGAGGCCAGAGTCATGGAGAGAATGAATCACGATTCAGCCAAAATACAATAGCAGTGGTAAAAGGTCTTAGAATTACAACATCACCTGGGTTATAGCTATGTGTTGTTTTCTATATAACATTTGCAAATGTGATGTATTAGAATAAATGATTATAACTCTATCTTACATAATGAGTATGTATCACACACAGGATGCACAAATTAATGCAATATCTGTAAATTATTTGATGGATTCCTTTGACAATCAGCGGTGGTCTAGCTTGAATTCTTCCTGAGTGCTGAGGTGCAATTATCATTGCAGGAGTGATTGTACCACTATAGTTAGGCTCAGTTTGGAAGCTTTAGAAATTGTCAGAGGAGAAGAAAAGGTCTTCATAAGGCAGAACATAATATGCACATTTCAATAAGTATTTTCAGTTTTGTGTTTTTCTTGGTCCATTTTCAAATTCATATAAATTGGTATCCTTCCTTACTCAGCCTAACTCAGAATGAACAAATGAATGTTTGGCTGAATGAATAGAAAAGTTAACCGATTTAAGACTGAAAATTCAACTCACACTGGGTGAACAATAAGGGGATAATAACCTCAAAAAAACTGAGAAATCCAGAAGACCAGAAAGTTGGTCAGTATTGATCCAGATTGAGACAAGGCCCTCTATCTAAGACCCATTTCCTCAGTCTTTCTTCATGCAGCACCACCTTCATCTGCAGTCTTGACACACTGGTCCTGGAAGATCAGGTTCTCTTCAGGTTCTCCCAGCAGCAAAATGGCTCAAGAGTTCCCGAGTTTAACATAGTTGCAATGCACGCTCCAGGCTGAGAGAGAGGGTCTCTTACACTAGTTTCTGTGGCGGAAGACAAATCTGTTCTTTGCCAGAAGAACTCAGCAATGCTTCCTCATTCCTTCATGTTTTACCAACTATTGTAGCCGGAGAGACAGGATAGAGGGTCCTGCTTGGCCTTAGCCAGTCAGGGCCCACACACTGGTAGGGTATTTGACCTCACTTACATCACATAGCTGGAATGCGGGAGGAGTGGTTTCCCAAAGGAAGTCTAGGGGGGCTGTTCTCCAGAGGAGAGTGAATGAATAATGTGCGTTAGATGGCAGATATTCACTACAAATGGTAAGTTTATTTGCTGCAGTGACTCTGAATATCCCAGTTTCCCTCAGTTCTGTAATATTTCCTTGAAGAGCCATCTGTTTAATTTTGATGCATCAAAGTGATCACTAAGGGACATAGAAAATCCACAATAAATATTATTGGAAGAAAGAAAAGAAAGACTATTAGTAAAAGTAACAGTGGTTGCAATAATACATCCTCATATGTCAATAGCTTAGAAGCCCTTGTAGTGCAGTGATTAAGCATTCAGTTGCTGACCAAAAGATCGGCAGTTCACATCCACCAGCTGCTCCTTGGAAACCCTATGGGGCAGTTCTAAGAGAAGTTCAGTTTTTTTTCTCCTCTAACAGTGCTGGTTTGGCACATGATTTCTCACACTCTGATTGAGACCCAGTCTTCTTCTGCCTTGAACCTCAGCCAAAGGACTCAGAATACTTCACTTCCAGACAGCAAACAGGAAAAGAAGTGGAGCATAGCCTGTGAGAAGTTTTTATAACTAGCCCTGGATGTGATACACGTCATTTCTGCTCATATTCTATTGGCCAGAACTCAGTCACAAGACAACATCTTAACTGCAAGGGGGGCTGGGAAATGTACTCTAGCTCAGTGTCCAGGAAAAAGTAAAAAAGCTAGAAGGAAGAAAATGAAAGAACTTCCATTCATTTAGTACATCTGCTGGTAAAGAAAATTTTTATCTAAATCAAAATGTACTACTAAGACAATAGGTGAGGACAGCTGCAGGTTACATGGCACAAATGTTCTAACATTATTTAAAAACTTATTAAAGTTGATCCATATGAAATTGACATGCACAAATGACAGTTTCACGTGGCTCTACCTAATAGTTTGACATGTAATCTAGGAAATGGGGAAGCTGAAAACATATTGGGAGCACCTCTCAGTGAATATTCTGGGGTCTTTATTTTTGAAAAAATTTTTGGAGGTACAATTTGTATATGATAAAATTTTCATGTTTTATGTGTATAATTTCATGAGTTTGAAAAGCCTATTAAATTTTTGATGGAGAAAATGTGCAGGGAAGTACATCTATACTACTACTATACAAAGTGAGAGTTGAGGCAATGTCTGGAAACTTCTGTTAAAAAAAAAAAAACCTGTTAACAGTGAAAAATAAATTTTGTCCAAGTCAATTAGACTATGGCTCAGTTTGCTTAACCAGGACACAGGGGCTTCAGCTTTTGAGTAGCAAGAGTAGTTCTAGGCCCTAGAATGAATATAAATAATAGGTTCTTGATTAACCACAGAGCACATTGGTTAAGAGCTTGGGCTCTGGCATCAAATAGATCTGGGGTTGAGTCTGGTTCTTCCATTTTCAGCCTGTGTTGACCTTGGATATTCTGAGCCACAGCTTCCTTTTCTGCAAAATGGGACTATAATAGCACCTACCTGACAGGATTAGTCTGAAGATTAAAAGAGATAATGCATGAAAGCACTTCGTACAATGACTGGCACATAGCAAGTGCTTGGTAGGCATTAGCTGCTGTTATTAATTATCACCCATTAGAAAAAGTACCCATTCTTGGAGAATCTCTGATTTATGCAGTATATACACCTTAAAGGCTCTTGAAGAAACCAAGTTTGACTTAACTTCTGCATCTTTTTTATTCACCGTCCCATTATTTTTTATAAGGCATTTTGAATTCCCTGTGGAAGCAAGAACCATAGTAACAAGCTTTCAGCTTCATTTTGCTTCTGAGATGATCATTAATGGAGTTATTTTGATAGTTTTTTTTTTTTTACAAGAGATCCTTAAACTGTAACTACAAATGCCTTTTTCAAAACTCCCCTATTTATTTTTCTTTTCAGCTGAACCTTTGTGTTTTTGTTTTCATATGTTCATGGTAAATGGATGATGTTGTCTTTAGATGTTCTCAGCCATCCTGAGCACATGAAAATCCACCCCTTGGCTCTCGTCAAGTGGGAGGCAAGCAGGGGGAATATAAGGAAAAAGACAGCACAGACTCTGCATTCTGAGATACGTGTGCACCTACCTGTTAAGGGATGAGTATTAGAGAAATTTACAAAGTCAGCCTCTGATTATAAAAGCTCTTCCTTAAGGAGAAAAAAACAAAAACAAAAGAAACCACACATTTACTTCAAAGAACTCCCACCTGATTGAATGGAAAAGAAGTAGCATCATTGCTTTGATCTTTTCACTGAGAGAAACAAAAAGAGAAAACAAGATTGAAAATACAAGCTTTTGTTGAGCCCATCATTGTTGTTGTTAGGTGCCATCGAGTCAGTAGCGACCCTGTGTACAACAGAAATGAACACTGCCCAATCCTGCACCATCCTCACAGCCATTGCTATGTTTGAACCCATTGTTGTAGCCACTGTGTCAATCCACCTTGTTGAGGGTCTTCTTCTTTTTCACTGACCTCCTACTTTACCAAACTTGATGTCCTTCTTCAGGGACTTGTCCCTCCTGATAACATGTCCAAAGTATGTGAGATGAAGTCTTGCCAAGTTCTTCTGAGACAGATTTTTCTTTCTTCTGGCAGTCCATGGTATATTCAATATACTTTGCTAACACCATAACTCAAAGGCATCTATTCTTCTTTGGTCCCTTACTCATTGTCCAGTTTTTGCATGCAGATGAGGTGATTGAAAATACCATGGCTTGGGTCAGATACACCTTAGTCTTAAGGTGACATCTTTGCTTTTTAACACTTTAAAGAGGTCTTTTGCAGGAGATTTGCTCAATGCAATATGTCGTTTGATTTCTTGACTGCTGCTTCCATGGGCGTTGATTATGGATCCAAGTAAAATGAATTCCTTGACAACTTCACCATTGTCTTCATTTATCGTGATATTGATGGATATTATCCTATCACTGACAGTGTTATATTTCAGTGTTGTATTTCAGGATAGATCTTGAAATTTTCTTTTTGATGATGAATGTGATACCATTCCTCTTCAGTTTATCATTCTCGGCATAGTAGACCATGTGATTGTTGGATTCATAATAGCCAATACCAGTCCATTTCAGCTCACTAATGCCTGGGATATCGATCTTCGAGCATTCTATTTCATTTTTGACAACTTCCAATTTTCCTTGATTCATACTTTGTGCATTCCACATTTCGATTATTAATGGATGGTGGAGAGAATATCATTAGGAATGTTTATTGGCTGCAGCAAACACACATCCCAGCTCTGAAGCATTCAGTAAGGTTGGCTCAACGCAAGCTGACCTCGCCAGCTTTAGCCTGGAGACCACAAGTGATTCTCACTCCTTTTCTGAGAGCTGAGCAGGGACTGTAAGTTTCAAACCTCCTTGACCCAACCTCTGCTGAGTTCAGGCTTTAGAAATAAACTTGGATTTTTTCTTTTTTCTAAAGGCTTTAGTTTGTTTACCTTTGGCAAACACTATCTGGCTCTTTTTTTCCCCTTGAAGAGAAAAAGCTCTTCAAAAAGCTGATGAAAAGGCTTTTTGCACATCAGCTTTTGCAAAACAACATTGTGATGAGTTAAGTGCAAACAAATCAGGATCAGATGAATTACATTTTCCCTTTAAAATACAGAGTTGAACGAATTGAAGATGGTGGGGGAAGTGCTTTGCAAAAGCGCTCTTCAAATCCAGCATACTGGATGGCAGTCATTGAACCTGAGTATGGGCATAATTTGCCTTCCTGTGAAGCCAGTGTGCATGGTTTCAATTTTTCACAGTTAACATGTCAAATCTTGAATGAATGATATTGATGTGTTCCACAGAGAGGAAATAGCCAACACGGGTCGGTGAGTAGACAGAATATAGAGCTGAGTGGCTCAGCTACTGCTTGCCACAAGAAGGTGGTAAAAAGTATAATTTAATAGTAAACTGGCATCAAAGAAGTATTGTGTAATTTGGGGAATGCGTGAGAATATTCCTTTATGAGCATATAAGAGAGTATGGTCAGGGCAGGAAGCACTTCTACTCACACAGCTCTACTGTAAACTCCATAAAGGCTCAATCCCAGTGTCTCCTCTAGCACTGGATGCCCATTTTCTAGCACAGGGCTGGCAAAGCAACAAATCATTAACTGTTGAATGAATGAATGAACCAGTCACACAGTAGCAAAAGGGTGACCAGCACACAGTAGCAAAAGGGTGACCAGCGGACAGGCTTTGTGATGACATCTACTTTTAAATCGGGCCAGAAAACAGGAAGGCTGAAAACCTTTGTTCTCAGCAGGAATAATCGCTATCTCTTCTACAGTCTTATTTGTTGTCATTGTTAGTTACCGTTGAGTCTGCTCCAACTCATGACAATCCCATGTACAACAACAGAACAGCATGTTGCCCAGTCTTGTGCCATCTGCACGACCACTGGTATTCTGAGTGCCTTCCACCTGGGGTGCTCGTCTTCCAGCACTGTGTCGGACAACATTCTGTTTTGATCCACAGGGTTTTCATTGACTAATTTTCAGAAGTGGATCTTGAAACCTTTCTTCCTAGTCGGTCTTAGTCTGGATGCTCCACTGAAACCTGTCTACCATGGGTGACTCTGCTGGTATTCAAGATACTGGTGACAGCTTCCAGCATCGTGGCAACACGTAAGCCACACAGTATGACAAACTGGCAGATGGGTCGTGGACAGTCTTCTATGATGTTTGTATTTTCTTGCTTTGTCTCTTCTCTTGGCCTGGAAATTCAGTGAGGGCAGAGCATATGCCTTGATTATTTTTTTCCTCCTGGAATGCCCGGTGTGTGACATGTGATTCTAAATGATTCTAAACCGTCATCACCATCTTCTTTTTTTTCCTCCCATATTGATCTGGGTTATATTGATCTCATCTTACCTTGGGATCCTGTTGTGCTGATTTCTAAGGTCTTTCATGGGCGTGATCCTACTTTAGGCATATATTTGTGCTCTCTATCTGACAGGGCTAGCATTTACAGTGTGGTACACATTGGCCCTCTTCTCTGGCACCTGCCCCAAAGTTACCTGTGCCGCTGCTGCTCTGTTGGTTTACCGAGAACATCTTTAGGCATGGGCAGTTTTAGACGCAGTGAGGAAACGTGTCTTGGGAAATAAAAGCTAGTATTTATTATAGTAAGGGGCCCTGGTGGTTCAGGGGTTAAGCACTTGGCTGCTAACTGAAAGGTTGGCGGTTCGAACCCACCAGCCACTGTGCAGGAGAAAGATGTCGCAATCTGCTCCCATAAAGGTTTACAGCCTTGGAAACTCTACGGGGGCAGTTCCACTCTATCCTATAGGGTCACTATGAGTCAGAATCAACTCGATGGCAACAATTTTGATTTTGGTTTTGGTAAAAGAGAAATTTGTTAAATCACTTATCAAAAGTAAATAATTCAAACAATATCTAATAGATAAAGGAACTAAACAGAAGGGATTTCTAAAAACAAAGTCACAACATATCCGTTTGGAATACTCTGCTTAGGCCCTATTTTAGTCTATGTTTTCAGCAGTGACTGTCCTAGTTCTTAAATATCACATTAATCCCTATTGCTCTTAACAAGATAACAAAGAGCCATGTATGTAAGGATGATGAGAGCAGCCTTTCCCATCCCATTAATGTCAGTGCAGAGAAAGATATTTGGCTGCAACAAGGCCTGCCTTTGAAAAGAGTCACGAATGCTTTTATTTCACCATTTCTGATTCTTTCTTGGTTCTCAGAGCACACTGTCTCTCTTCTTTTTCTTCCTGGCTTCTTCTATCAGAAGCACAAAGTGGAGATTGACGGAGCCTGAGAGGATAGCTCTTTTGATTTTAGATAATTCTTTTGGATAAACTTTGGGTGAATAAATTCAAATAACCCAACAATTTACCCACTAAAAAAAAAAGAACTGCTTTGAACCTGGTGTGGAATGAACAATGTTTGGGGCCTTTTAAAGGAAGAATTATTTCAGAACCATACCCTCAACATCACCAAAGTTTTTTTTTTTTTAGTAATTGTATTGTTATATTATTTTAACACGTATTACAAAGGATAGACATAGCTCTTATAAAACTATAAAGTAAAAAAAGCAAATTACAGATTAAAATAAAACCAATAAAGTTCCAATTAGCAACATTAATTTAATGTGAAAGATGATATGGGTTTTTAAAACTAAATCACTGCCTAGAATAAGGTGCTGACTACCTTGGATTTTGTGAGCCCTGTGGGGCAGTTCTTTTCAGTCTTGTAGGTTTCTATGAGTCAGAATCAACTCAACAGCAATGGGTTTGGTTTGATTTTCTGGTTTGGGCACAAATGAAGCACTTTCATGCTACATCCACCTTGGTTGTTTACTCACTAACCCTTAACAAAGTAGTACCATTTGGTGCCAATATAAGTGTAAACACAAATGCAAACTTGGACTTTGGCATTGCCTAGTTTCAGATGGTCACCCAGATGATACAGAATATACTCATATTAACATTTTTTTTATCATCAACATGAAAACCCAAAATTAAAATTTCCCCATTAGAGAGGCTGAAGATGCCCATAAATTCATCCCAGTTTTAGTAAATGTGGGTTAGGGGGTTAAACGATTTAACTCGAGCTTATAATGAAAAGGTTTTGATCATACCACCCAACCATACCAAACTCATTGCCACTGAGTCAATTCCTACTTATAGAGACCCAGCAGGACCACAGGGATTCCAAGGCTACAAATCTTTACAGAAGCAGGCTGCCACATCTTTCTCCTGCAGAGTGGCTGGGCTCCTTTGATCATATCACAAACATTTTTAGAATGAGTTGGTGCTTTTTAAAGAGTTTATTGAGCTTATATTTTGCCACTTTGGCAATGGATGTTTCAACAGGGGCATAGAAGGCCTTTGAAGGAATTCAAGGTCTCCTTTCTTTCCCTGCCCTTCTATGCAGTCAGTATGCGCTTGGTTATGCTGCAGTAACAATCCTCAAGTCACAGTGACTTAACCAACAAAAGTGTATTTCTCCAGTGCTGGTTGGGAGAGAACTCTGGTCATTGTGGTCACTTAAGGACTCAGGCTGATGGAGGCTCAGCCTTGACATCTGCCTCCACCAGCACTGTGGCAGGGGACAGGGATGTGGTGACTCATGTCCTGGCTCTCTAAGCGTCAGCCTAGAAGTGATACAGATCACTTCTATAACAAACCGTTGGCACAGAAAGTTATATGGCCATGCTAATTTCAAAGCAGATAAGGAAGTACAATCCTGCCATGTGCCCAGGGTGGAGAGAGCTGCATGTTTGTGGACAGCTCTAATGCCCACCAGCCCTTTCTTTTTCCTCCCTCCTATCATTACAGAGGCAGGACAGGCAGGGGAAGATACTGCCTCTGATGCCTCTTTAGGTCGTCTGGCTTTATTTTGCTCTAACATTGCCCCTACTGTCTTAGAGACCAAATGAGTGATGAACCTGAGAAGATTAGTTGATAACTTTAAGAAAAAAAAGGAAGGAGTGCGTAATCCAGTAAAGACTGAAGAAAAACTATAAACTTTATGTTTAAAGGTAATTAGTAAAAATAATACCATTTTCATTCCTGGAATGAAGCTTATCTGAAATGGCTCTCATCACAGGAGGATAGCTTTGGAACTTGAATCCTGTGGAAGATATTAGGCAGCAAACAGGCTTCCAAGCCATTTAGGGGTATTGGTAATTATCATTTTTTTGGTGACTATAATTACTACGAAAATAAAAATCCATATCTTGTGCTTTCACTCTATTTTATTTTTAAGTGGCAGTGGAGATCAAGGATAATTATGCATGTAGTTTGTATTTAAATAAGGCATGTGAGTGGAAATATCACTTAATCTGCCTCTCAGAAATCAGTTTTCAATCGCAACGTTGGAATATGCCATTAGAAGTACCTCATGCTATGATAATTAAATATTATGTTTTCCAGAGATACTAAATGATATCTCCTGAGGGCCTCAAGATTTGCAAGTGACTCTATATAACGGGACCTTAAAATGAGCAAGAGCTACTATTTTATAGATGGAGGATTTAAAATGAAAATTGGGCATATTCATGCTCTCAAGGTATTTTATTCTATTCTATGACCGATGGTAAATCTTAATGTCTGGGTACAGTTTGTAAAGAGTAGAAATGTTTCTGTTACAGTAGACTATGTTAGATATGCTACTCTCTAGTTTTCTTTTGTCCATTACATTAAAAAAAAAAAAAAGTAGCATTTTTTTGGAGAGATAGTATAAATTTAGATGGAAAGCACAGTTATTGTCTTTGATGTCTAATTATGTAAGAAAAGCATATTCACTGTAGAAAAGTCAGAAACTAAACCAATCAAAACAGAATAAGAAAAACCTAGGAATAATTTCACTGCCTAGTAACAATCACTTAACAGTACTTTTCTTACCAATCTTTCTTTAGTGGTGTTTCTTAAGAAAAACAACAACAAAAACACAGTAAGAATTTGTATCTCCTACATTTTTAATTTAACATTAGAATATTTGGGGTAGTGATAGTGTGGAATCTACCAGGTCCCTTTCCATAACCTTTTTTCTTGGAATCACACAACCTGCATCCAAATTCCAGAGCATTGTTCTTCTTGGGATAAAGGCACCAATCCTTACCCACAAGGATGTATCCAGTGGGATGCTTTTGAAACAAATATCAGAAAACCTGGCTTGAAACATATAAAAAACTTATTACCTCACATTACAAGAAGTCCAGAGGTAATTCAGGTTCAGGGTTGCTTGATTTCGTGATCAAAGTGTCTTCAAGAACAACAGTTCTTTTCATTTCACTTCTATGCTGTCCACCCAGTTGGTTTCATCCCAAAGCTGACGGTAGCAATAGGTCAACAGGCCCTCTTATCTGTGTCTAGGGGGAGAGAGAAAGGTTTTTCCACCATCAATGGAATAAAAGTCCTGCCCATCATTTGAGGGTCCAATTGGTCCAGTTTAGGCTACATTTCTGCCTTGGCACCATTAACAGTTATTTCCACCTTACCTTGCCTCCCACCAAAACCTTGGCTCCACAAAGATTGACTTAGATCTATTGGGACTCATCCCTGGAGCTGAGGGTGGTGTCAGATTCTCCTACATCACATAGGTTGTCTGGGTTAGGGTTGAAAACTTAAACAAAATTGAGATTCTATTGAGAAAGGTAGGGATGGATGTGAATAGGCAACCAACATTGTCTAACAAGAAGGTTCCCCATGATGTTACCCCTACCCACCCATCCACCTCTCCAGTCTCACCTTGTACTACAACCTTCCACCTCTTCCTTGATTCCAGTTTCTGCAGGCCATAATCCCTACCTCGGAGCCTTTGTCCATGCTGCTTCCTCTTCCTGGGATGCTGGGATGCTCTTCTCTCCTCTCCTCTTCTTTCTTTTCTTAGTTAATGCCTACTCACCTTTCAAATGTTATCTCAGCTCCCACCTCCCCTGATTACAAATCTCTTATTCCTCTAGCACTTGTTATGGTCAATCATCATTTAATAGTGTATTTTTTGGCTGTTTGCTTTTTTCCCACTAACTGTAGGTTGTATGAGGGCAGAGATTAACTTATCATTTTATTTCCTGGGCCTAACACAATGCCTGGAATGTGCTCAAAAAATAATTTCTAAATAAAAAATGAGTGACTGAAGCTCATTTTAAGCAGAAGTTGTTGCTGGTATATAAGATGACTTATAATGATCAAAATCTAAAGCGCATGGTTATCCACGTTTAAGCATTTTTTGTAGCATAAAAGAGGTTGTATTTTAGAGTTGACATCACTAAGGGAGGTACTCAGAATGTGGAGCAGGGGGAGTATACCAAAACACCAAACCTGTTGTCATCAATCTGATCCCTACCAGTAGAGCTGCCCCATAGGGTTCCTAAGGCTGTAATCTTTACAGAAGCAGACAGCCACATCTTTCTTCCATGGAGCAGCTGGTGGGTTTGAATCACCAGCCTTTCGATTTGCAGCTGAGTGCTTAACCACTGTGCCACCAGGGCTCCTCAGAGGGAGCATGTTGTTGTTGTTGTGTGCCGTTGAGTCGATGCCAGCTCACAGTGACTCTATAAGACAGAGCAGAACTGCCTCATAGAGTTTCCAAGGAGTGGCTGGTGGATTTGAACTGCCGACCTTTTGGTTAGCAGCCTGAGCTCGTGACCACTTCGCCACCAGGGCTCCTCGGAGCGAGCATAGGATGCAATAATTGTTCATTTGCGATACCACGTGTTTAAATGATAACTTAGTGCACTACTCTGGCAGATCTCATGGGATCGTTTATGGGGACAAAAGGTAACCCTGTGCCCTCTTCCCCACTCTTACTTTGTCCCCTGGTGAAGGTAAATCTCCTTTTCCATGAGACGAGAGACAAGCATGGATGTGGATTATGGTGAGAAATGAGATATTGTCAAGGTGTGGAGTTTTTCGTGGATAGTAGTTTTCCGTTTCATCAAAATATAGGTGTTATGTTAAAAATTAGAGTTTATATATTTTGAAACTCCACTCTATATGGAGAATATTGTTTATTAAAGTGCTAATAATTCACTAATTTTCAAAGTATTAATATCAAGCTTCTATCAATAAAAATACTAATATAAGTGGTCGCTAGGGGAATATATAGAGGAAATCAATATTGTACAGGAAAATCATTGGTTAATATTTTCCTATATCCTTAAACACTCTCTGTTTATATTATTTTAATATCTGCCTACTATCTCATTGTCTGGGCATTCAGTCTTAAATTGTGAGGACATTTAATTTCCCCTCCATCTCTTACTGTTATGTGTAATGCTTGCATGGCCATCACATACATAAATCTCAGCATAAATCCACATTCCAGGTTCTGTCCTGCAGACAGATTCCCAGAAATAGAATTACCGGGATCTCTACTTTTTTTCTAAAGTCCAGCTGTTGAAAGCCTTCTGTGAATTCTATATTCTGAAAGTATGTTGGCTTACTGCAGTTCTGAAATTAAAGAAGATCAGGCAGAGGAGATGAGGTCTCTAGCTCAGGGCATGGCACTGATCCACCAGAGATATTCAACAAGGGGGTTTCTGCAAAGGTGCCTGGGATTAGGGTATCGTGATCTGTCCACATATGCTGTTGGTCAGAAGGGTGGCTGCACTCACAAGGCACAGGGAAATTTCTTGTTCAGACCCCAGTGTGTGAGAGACCTGAGGGAAACCCAGATGAAGTCTGTGTCAGCAGCTCACCTTTAAATATTGGACTTGGAAAGTGATCAATCAGCAGGCCACAAGGGAGGAAGTATAAATAAAACATGTCCCTTGCAAAGAGGGCAAAGCTACAATTTGCCAAGTGCACTGTAATTGCTTCTGGTTAATTATCTCAGTGGTGAGCTGGGAACACCAAAGGCACACATTTTCACCCACTGTGGATAAAAATAATGACACTCCTTGGATGATCCCAATTTCATTGTTGAGATACGGAAACTACACATCCAGTTCCTTTGCACAGTGAGAGATGGATGATGACTTCAGATACGTTCTACTTTTTTGAGTTGTCAATTTTTATCATCATTATAATTGGTTATAATAACTATGGTCATATTGTTATTATTAATAAAAAAATATAATGACTAATAATTACAATAAAACTGAATGCAGTCACTGGGCTGAATACCTCACATGCATTAGCTCACTGAACCCTCACAACAACCCTAAGAGAGAGTATTATTTTCCTAATTTTCAGATTTGGGAACTGAAGCTTAGAGAGGTCAAGTGACTTGCTCAAGGTTCCACTTCTGACACTGAATCCCAGTTCTGCTGGGGCCCAGAGAGTTTTCTTTAACCACTGTAGCAGACACCGTCAGTGCCTCACCCAGATCCCCTGGGATCCTTTACCATTCAATGCACCCATCCCCCGACTGCTGCAGGGATTGCTGCTAGTAACTCACATCTGAAACCTTCTTGAGACTCTTGCCCTTCAGAGACTAGAGCCGCTTCATCTGGAGGTACCAGGGAGTAACAACCACCACTTTAGGGCAGCCTGTGGCCAATGACTAGCTGGTGCAGAAATATAAAAGCCCAGCTCCCTTGTTTTAAGGTGGTTTAAGCTCTATGATATAATTCATGCTCTAGACTTCCCTGCAGGATCAGGTTAAGGCTAGGCTTCTTCTAAGCTATATCCTTGCTTAACTTTTTCCCCTCCTGGTCCTCCTTCCCTCCCATGAAGGTTTCTACTGAGATCACTCCTTTAATGAGTGACTTTAACACAATCCTCTCTCAGACTGCTTCTGGGGAAGTCAGCCAAAGATAACCACTGTGGTAAGCTGGCTCCCAGTATACCTAATAAGCTATGGTTTGTGAAGGAGTCTTTCCCCCAGCAGCAGTATTGCCTCGCCTTGTCTGTAAGACCTTGGGTAAGTCCCTTACTTCCCAGGTCCTAACATAACTTCTCTGCGAAATGAGACAGCTAGATTGTGTGGCCTCCAGAGTGTCTTCCAGTCTGGGAAGCCACTAAAATTTCTACTTTCTAAACATCTGTCTGTGTTTGAATGGCTTTATGGCTGTGCCCAAAGAGGAATATTTGGCTTGGCAGTTTGCCTCTGGTAGGAAGACTCCAAAAGAGTGTGAACATTTTTTGTCCTCCTTTCCCCAACCTCACCATAGAGGACTCCTGGAGAGACTGGGACCCACTAGGGGCCTGTGTGTGTGACCCTATGGGCCTGATTATTCAGGTTAATCTGAAATGCCTTTATGAGGAAACAGGAATCCTAAATTTAGGCAACAAAGACAACATTCTCCAGAGCAGACAAGAGCTATTTGGGACAGGGGGTAGGGGTTAGGTATTCCACGCCTCAAATACGTACGTGAGCAAACCATAAATAAATAAACCATTGGATTTGTCTAGGTGGAAGTCACTGGTAACTTTGACAAAAGTGTATTCAGTGTAATTCACCCTGACTGGAGTGAGTTAAATAGAGAATAACGGGAAGTGAGGAACTAGAAATAGTTTATGTAGAAGGAGGAACAGATCATCCATATAACAGAAGGCAAGGCAGTATATGTGAGTCCAACTAGCAAGGCTGGTAGAGTAGATATGGGGATGACAGGGTCCTGTTCTTTTAAATACTCTTGTAAACACAGCCATGAGCCAAGAGGGAGAACAAAGTTGCCTGAAAATTGTCTGAATGATTGGGAAAGAAATTTACTAGGGAAATTGCCAGGCAGTTCTAGCACTTCTAACATACGATGTCATATACTTAAACTGAGATCTGTTGATATGGTGTGTTTCCCTACAGCCAAATTGAGCTGCTCAGATGCAGAGAGGGGAGTAAATTGGGTTTAACTAGGATTGGGGCTTTGCTAAAATTATTTGATAGAAGTGATAGACAAGGAGGAAGTTAGGGGTAGAGTGAAGGAATTAATGAAGTGATGGACCATGGTATCTAAGCAGGAAAGTGAACTCAGGAGGGTATGATAAATAATGAAGAAAAAATAGTGTCAATGGACTAGAGGTTCTAGTGGATTAGAAGAAGGTGATTATCTTTGAATAAGTAAGCCGGAAACACTGGAAATGATGTTCAGAAAGTAGGACGGATGAACCCGAGATGTTGAGGTAGTGCAGACACTGGAAATGACAAGGTCTAGGGTGTGTTGAGGTGATGGTGGCTGAGATGACATAGAGGAAAAGGTCAGCAGGAGCCAAGAGGTCAAGGAACACTTAGTGGCTGGGATGTCAGATGATCATCTGTGTAAGTATTGAAGTCTCCAAGAATGATGGAAAGAGTAGAGGTGGAGAGGAAGACAGTGAACAAGGTGCTAAAATCAGGTGGATAGGATGGTCTGGGATTCATGAGAATCAGGGTTTTTGAGAAAGAAAGGAGGAAAAGTGATCTGGAAGTGGCAATGAGGAGCAAGGAGAATACCTATACCACCTTTGGGAGATAAAGTGGTTCCCACCTGAGCACCCTGCAGGAAAGCTGTGTTCTTGGTGATGGCCAGATTTGAGAAGCAGGCAGTGCTCTGTGGGCTCCCTTAGCTCCCAAGCAGGCAGTGCTACCACCAGGGAAAGAGCAAGTATACAAGGAGATGAGTTAGAGGATTTCTACCGGAAGACCATCTGTCAGGCTGTTGCGGAAACGGGAGATTGGTGCTCAGTGTATCTTCCCGTACTGAAGAGGCTAGAAAGGTGATGGTGACATTTCCCAGACTCCCTTGCAGCTAGGCTTCCAGATGTGCTCCAGCTTCAGCCAAGCACATACACTCAGGTGTGACTTAGCAAGTGAAAAGGAGGTGGAGGCCATGTTCCTGCAGCTTCAGTTGACAACAGCAGTCAAGGGCTGTGTGTGTGTGTGTGTGTGTGTGTGTGTGTGTGTGTGTGTGGGGTAGGGTTAGCACTGCATTTGTGTATACTAAGAGGCAGTGTATAGGACTTCCATTTTGCTGCTGCAGATTGCAGCAGGCAGTGTGGTTATGGATTTGGTAGCAATAGTGGAGAATTTGTGACTGTGGTGGCTCTTGGTTCATGGTAGTGGTTGTGTGGTTAGGAAGCCAGCAGTTGTAATGGAGGTTTCCAGATCAGACAGAGCTTTCTTGTCATAAAAAAGGCAGCAGTCCTTCGGTGGTCCAGTTCTGAGGCATTGCTTTAAGAGGCCATTCTAGAAAACTTGAGCTAGAGTCATATTTTTCAAGTCTCCAATGATGCTGTAAGCCATCTAATACCCTGAAATAAATCACTTCTGCTTAAACTTGCTAGAGTATATTTTATACACTACAACTCAATCCTAAGAGGTATATGGGCCTGAGTTAGAAAATGAAAGTGAAGATGCCGTATAAACGTAAAGTAGTGCCCTCCATCTAAAGCCCTCGTTTACTAGGAAATATGAATTTACCAAGACCAGCTGCTCTTAAGCACCCACTGAGCGCCGAGAGTTATATTGAATCCTTACGTCACCCTGCATTGTGTAGACGAGGAAGTTAATGCACAGAAATGCTATTCCTTCCTCAGGGTCACACAGCCAGGAAGTGGCAGAGTCAGGTATCAAACCAGTTCTGTTAAGTTGTCCGCATACCATGTTGCCTCACTGTGTTGGAACAGATCTATCTTGAACGCCAGGACCTAAAGAAGTCCTTAAGGACAGGAAAGTGGTTTTTGTGCTAAGGAAATATCTCTGAAGGCATTTTTCCCTCTTGAAAGCTTTGGTAAAATTTGAGCAACTTTATTTTAGGAAAGGCTAGAGATGCTTCTGTTTTGGCTATTGTACTAAATCACAAAGATTCCTAAATGGTAAGGATTTGAAGATGAGAAGAGAAGGGCTGTTAGAATCCTGAGCTCCCAATGATGGTGATGAAAGGAGAGGGTCAGTTTAGCTAAATAAAGAAGGGCCTGGGCACCCATCAAAGACACTGAGCTCGGATGTGCGGAGGGTGAGGTGATGGTGGATTTTCGGATCAGGATTTAAGTCTGAGGCAGAAGAACAAAGGAGTCATGGGGTAAGTGAAGAGGAGAGAGACAGAAGGGCAGAGATTCAGCGCCTTTGGGAAGGGGTGAGTAATGCACACTGCACAAAGAGGCACCCATTCCAGCACAGGGAGGAGGACAGTCCATCACATCTCAGGCTGCAGTGTCAGGGGGAGGGGAAGAGAGAAGCCAGAGGAAAAGCTTATAGGAGAAGAAAGCAAAATAATGATGTGGTGGAGAAAGACACCAAGAAGAAAGGAACCCAAGATGTGGCTGAAATTTAATTGGCTCCTTTCACCCGTTCTTTGTCAGAGAAAAATGAGATCCTGACCTGTCTGTTTTGGCATGATTGCCTCTTGCACCCCTGCTATCCCTAGTTCTGACTATCACTAGCTAAATCCTAACAGCCTCCAAGGCTCCCTGCCTGTCTTGAAGGTGTTGTCGTCATTAGGTGCTGTCGAGTCAGTTCTGATTCGTAGCGACCCCACGTACAACAGAACGAAACCCCGCCCAGTTCTGCGCCATCCTCACAATCATTGCTATGTTTGAGTCCATTGTTGGCAGCCACTGTACCAATCCATCTTGTCGAGGACCTTCCTCTTTTTTCTGACTCTTTACTTTACCAAGCACGATGTCCTCCAGAAACTGGTCCTTCCTGATAATATGTCCAAAGTATGTGAGACAAAGAAGTCTCGCCATCCTCGCTTCTAAGGAGCATTCTGGCTGTACTTCTTCCAAGACAGATCTGTTTGTTCATCTGGCAGTCCATGGTATATTCAACATTCTTCGCGAACAACATAATTCAAAGGCATCAATCCTTCTTTGGTCTTCGTTATTCATTGTCCAGCTTTTGCATGCCTATGAGGTGATTGAAAATACCATGGCTTGGGTCAGGCACACCTTAGTCGTCAAAATGACATCTTCACTTTTTAACACTTTAAAGAAGCTTTTTGCAGCAGATTTATGCAATGCAATACATCTTTTGATTTCTTGACTGCTGCTTCCATGGGTGTTGATGATGGATTCAAGTAAAATGAAATCCTTGACACCTTCAGTATTTTCTCCGTTTATCATGATGTTGCTTATTGGTCCAGTTGTGAGAATTTTTGTTTTCTTTATGTTGAGGTGTAATCTATATATACTTGAAGGTAGTGCTTCCATACTGCTCAGCTCTGGCCTTTTAGTTTCATTATCAATTAATAACACAGGGGCTTTGATCTAGGAGAGGTTAGACCTGGCCAGCCATGCAGCCTTGGGAGAGTTACCCAACCTTTCTGAACCTGTTTCCCCGTTGATAAAATGAAAATGATAATAATACCTGTCTCATTGGGTTGTTGTGTAGCTTAAGTGAGATAATACGTGAGAAAGGCCCAGAAAAGGACTTGATACACAGAAAATTCTCAATAAATGCTAACTTCTTTTATCATTATTTGGCTCCCTGTACTTTCTCTCTGTAAACCCTGGTGCCGTAGTGTTACCTTTTGGCTTCTAACCAAAGGGCTGGCAGTTCGAATTCACCAGGTGCTCCTTGGACCTTGGAAACCCTATGAGACAGTTCTACTCTGTCCTTTAGTGTCGCTATGAGTCAGAATTGACTTGATGGCAACGGGTTCGGTTTTTTTTTTTTTTTTAACTTTCTCTTAGCACTCTTTAACTGGTTGTGTAGAAACAATAAAGATTTAAAGAACTTGGGTTTCTACTTGGCTTTACCACTTACTTGCTGTGTGAATTGGGAAACTCCCTAGACCTCTCTGGGCCTCAGTGTTCTCATCTCTGAAATGGTTCACAAATGAGAAGGTTGAAATGAATGCCTTCTGTCCCCTCAACAAGATCATATCATTGGTATTCTGGCAGAGAAACTCTTGGAAAAACAGAGCGAACCGTTTCATCCATTCTGCACAGGTTGAAGCAGTCTTCAGGTTGGGTGTTACATGGATTTAGTTCAGTTCCACAATCATTCACTGAGGGCTTATTTGTGCCAAACACTGGGCTAAATGCTGAGGGTGGCAGTGGGAGTGGGTGGCCAAACCCCTGCCTTTAAAAGGCCAACATCTAGCCGAAGAGATAGGTGTTTACATGACTAATTACAACCCATTATGGTGCACATGTCCCTGGGTGGTGCAAATGAGTAACACACTCAGCTGCTAACAGAAAAGCTGAAGGTTCCCGTCCACCCAGAGATCCCTCAGAAGGAAGGCCTGGAGATCTATGAAAACCCTGTGGAGCACAGTTCTACTCTGACACATGGTTTGCTATGCGTTGGAATCGACTTGATGGCCACTGGTTTGGTGATGCACGTACTGTTAGGTGGATGTGTGAGGTAGAGACAGAAAGCAGAGGATGGACAGATTCACTTCCTGCAGGGAGCAGAGAGCCTTCACGGAGAGAATGAATGACAGTCTTCCAAATAAGTTTTTTCCTTGTTCATAACATTAATACATGTCCGGTAGAGAAAACATGGATAAGTACACAGGGAAAAAAAAAAAAAAATCCCTGGAAGCTCGCATCTCTTGGTGCAGGTATATTCATCTTGACCCATGTGTGGTATGTGTGAGTACATATTCAAAATTGAGACCATGCTTTGAATACTATGTTGTCACCTGTTTTTAAATTTTAGCAAAATGCCCTGGAAGTGGGTAGGAGTTTGCTTGGAAGCAAGGAGAGAAGGGAGGAGAAGGGGCTGGCCACCATTTTAGGCAGCAAGGGCAGCATGGGAGGTAGGAGCTTTAGCTTTTTGCTTGGAAGGTGCTGCATTTCTCCTCTAAAGGCAGCACCGTGGTCATGGGAACCAACGTGTTTACCTTCAGGTGTCTGAATTTCAGAGTGTATTGTATCCAGCAGCAACTCTATTTGCTCAGCAATCAAAAAGAACCTAGTTCCAAATCCAGATAAGACAGAATCCTTCAAGTGTGTCCCCCTAGCTCTTCCCTGGCGAGCTGAGATGCAGAAGAGATTGTGATGCTGCAAGGGTTGCCATGCCCACAACATGCTCTGAGGAAAGGGCCCCAGGAGGCTCTCTCTGTTTCAGGGTGTTAGCGCTTGGCTGTATGTATCCCTGTAACTCCAACTGGACTGGGGAGTATGGCCTGAGCTCCAGGCATCCTAGTGTGGGCTGATCCCAAGGGAGGTCAGCTCACTGTTGGGATGTCTTGGTGAAAAACTCTCCAGTACAGGTGCCCCTACTGTTAGAGTGTCAGAGTTGAGTGACTAGGGCTCAGCAGTATCCACAACCATGCCAGGCTTATCATTCCCTCTCTCCTCCAGGGCTGGTAACCATTCTGCTACTAGAAACTGGAATGATCCTATGGCTGATGACACAGCGGCTGGGACTCCTTTGCTTCTGAGTGCATCATTATGCTAAACCTCCACCACCAGCATGATTCACATCGGACTCTTCTTTGAAATATGAAAGACAAATACAGTTTCCCTTCCTGACCTGTGGCGTCCTGGACCAGTTCATACTGGCTCACAAGGGTTGGTTGTTAACTTTTCAGGAATTCTGTGTTCTGACTTTTAAGAAGAATCATTATTAAACATTCAATTATATATACTTACAATTAACTAAATTATATTAAAAACAAAGATAATAAATAATCGAAACTCATGGCTTCCTAGTTGTTTTATGCATTTTACTCTTATCTCCACTCCTAAGATTACTAACATCTATTGGATACGTGTGGTGGAGATACTACAAAATGGTGTGCACATTTCTTCCCAGTCCCACGTTCAGTAACTTCACATCGATAGCTTGAAATTGGCCATGGTGAATGAAAGTCTTCAGAGATCAGAAAGTGCGACGAATCAAGACTTTGACCTGCTGAGAGCTGGTTGTTAACATTTACCAGTATAGCACTGCCCTCAGACACTGGGGGAAGCCAGGCTTCCCGAAGGTGCCTTGTCAGAGAACATGTACCCCGGGCTCCCTTCCACCTGCCAGTCAGCACAGCCTACAGGCAGCAAGCTGCTCTGTGTTTGTCACCCATTTATTAATACTGTAATCCCTCAAAGGAAGGGTTCACCAGCCTGTTCCAAAGAGGCAGATAGACTCGATTCACTGCCCACAGGCGTGTTATCATGACCAAATTCCTGTTTAACTCTTTATAATTTAATTAATATGGAGCACTCAGCATACTCTGTCAACGTCCCTCCCTCTGTCTCCTTCCTCACTGGCCTGAGGTGCTGTTCAGGCAGAAATGAGAGAAGTCTTTGCTGCTGGGCCTCTTGCTGCTAAGTGCACATGGCCTGGGGACCAAACTGGGCTTCATGGGGACACAATTCCACACTTCCTCCCACCCTGCTGAGAAGACAGCACTGAGGCCCCTTCTCTGCCCCACCAACCATGAAAGGGAGTAATACCAGGCATGCCCCCTGCTGGCCCCTCTATCCAGAAGGGTAGGATGGAATTACTCTCAATGTCATGGAAGATATTAATTACCTGGCCTCTTCCAATCTCTCATCTCCACACCTGGGATCATGGAGTGTATGGAGACGGCAGAGTGCTGGACAGCCTTTAAGTAGGACCTCAGGTATCATTGCAGACCGGTATCTTCTCCCGAGCCCTGAACAAGGGGAGCCTCAGAATGCAGCTGTGGGTCCAGTCACCCCCAGCTGGCTGCAGTGCTGACCTGGGCGGAGGCAGGACGCAGGCATGGCTGCAAGTAAGAGCTGGGGATAGCAGGAGATAGATGTGGGTCTTTCTGGTGCAGTGGGAAGCAAGAAGCTTGGGTTGAGGCTTTGGAACATCTTTTGCAGACAGACTTTGCAGTGGAAAAGTACTGACCCAAGTGAGAAGGGCTTCAACGTTGGAGGTTGGGTTGGAGGGCATAAGTTTTGGGGGCCAACAGTTAGGGTTGGCATCCTGGCTCTGTCCTTTCCAGTCGTGGGACCTCGGGAAAGTTGTTTCATCTCCTCACCCTCCATTTCATCATCTTGAACAGGGATAATAATACTTGCCACATAGAGTTATTCTGAGGATTAAATGGAATGAAGAATGTAAAAAATGTAGCAGAGGGCTTGGCATCTATCAAGCACACAACAAGTACTGGGAGTAGGGGGCAGGAGTGTGGGAGACATTTCACTCTAAACTCTTTTGTGTTGTTTGAAATTTTTTAATTATGCATTTATATGTATTACCTATTTTTTAAGGTAAAAAATAATACACATGACATTGTGCATTTGTCAAAAACCTTGGGACTGTACAACACCGAGTGAACTCTTAACTGTGGATTTTAGTTAATAATAATTTATCTATACTGGTTCATCAAGTGTAACAAATGTACCACACCAATGCCAGGTGTTAGTAACAGGGGAAACCGTGTGTAGAGGGGACAAGGGGACAAGTGAACTCTGTCCTTTCTGCATAATTTTTCCATAAATCTAAAACTGTGCTAATAAGGGTATATTAAAAAATAATGCTACACAGAATTTTTTTTTTTTTTTTATCATTGTGAAGACTGTAGACAACACATTTACCAATTCAACATTTTTCATTTTTACAGTTCACTGAAACCAACTACCTCAGTCGTGTTGGGTAACCATCACCAATATTTATTGCCATATTTTCCATCCCCATAAACACTCAATTCTAAACAAAAATTCCCCTCTCTCCCCTTCCCCTCCCACCCCTGGTAACCGCTGTTAAAATCTGATCTATAAATTTGCCTGTTTTAAGTGTTCATGGAGCCCTGGTGGCACAGTGGTTAAGAGCTTGGCTGCTAACCAAAAGGTCAGCAGTTCAAATCCACCAGCTGCTCCTTGGAAACCCTATGGGGCAGTCCTATAGGGTCACTATGAGTCAGAATCGACTCCATGGCAACAGGTTTGGTTTTTGATTTGGTTAAGGGTTTCATATTAGTGAAATTATACAATATTTGTCCTTTTGTGATTGACCTTTTCCATTCAACATACTGTTTTTAAGATTCATCCATGTTGTGGCATGTATCAGACTTTGTTTAATGGGTTAGTTAGATAGAGGATGAGAAGGTCTACAAATCTGCCTCCTCTCTGAAGTCTAGTGTCCTCATCTGTAAGATAGGACAATTATAGTGCCTGCATCATGTGGTCATTGCTCCTTAAATGTAGCTGGCCCTCATTAGTGAAAAGCCCGTGGCCTTGAGATGCTCCATACAGCCTGCTATCCCAGCCTTAGGTCTTCCTTCTTCATTTCCAGCACTTAGAGGGGCCTCAACAGGAGAATGCCTGCACCTGGCCCCAACAGGAGACGCGGGGCTTAGTGCTGAGTCTGAGCCTCTCCTGAGAGGAGGAACACACAGATACCGGGCAGGATAGCCACAGCCTCCAGTGTTACTAGTCTTTGGAAACCAGTCAGTGGGCAGGAAGAGGTGCTGCTGGCTGGTCCTGACCTGGTTACCTGAAAGCAAGGATGGAGGATTTTAGGAGGACGAAGGAAGCTCTGGGATCTTCTAGTGCAGCAAGGATGAGAGGCCTGGCAGGGATGTTGGAAGGCACAGACAAAATGTGGGAGGATAGGCTTGGACAGTTAAAAGTCTTTCCATTGCAAGTTACAGAAAACCAACCTCAACCTGCCTGAAGCATGAAATGGGATTTATTGCCTGAGGTAACTGAAAAGTCCAGGGGCAGCTGGCTTCAGGCTCAGTTGAATCCAGGAGCTCAAACGATGTTACCATTTCTCAGTTCTTTCGCTGTATTGGCTTCCTTCTCAGGCAAAATGGCCCATGGCTCCAGGTTTACACCCTGACAAGTTCAAGCCCAGTGGGAAAAGGGGCCCACTTCTCTCTCACTCACTACTGAAGTTTCCATCACATCCCTTGGACTTGAATTGGTCACAAGCCCATTCCTGGACCAGTCATCCTTGCCAAAGGAATTGGATTCCAGGCCTTATCAGGGATCGATTCAACTCTACCCAAAGCACATGGGCTGCAGAGGGAGAGGGGAGAATTCACCAGATGGAAATTGGAACTTAACAAGAGAAGCATAAAGAGTTGATGGGTGGAAATACAGCACGTGTCCACTACACAGGCTCAGAGAGTCACAAATTAATGGTGGGTTTTTGGATATCAAGTCCCAGAGGATCCTGGACTTTCCAGTGTCCTAGAGATGCCGTGACAAAGTACCACAAAGTAGGTGGCTTATAAGAACAGAAATGTATTGTCTCACGGTTCTGGAGGCTAGAAGTCTGAATTCAGAGTATTGGCAGGGCCATGTTCTTTCTGTTGACTCTAGCGGAAGTTCCTTCCTGTGTCTCTTCCAGCTTCTGGTATTCCTTGGCTTGTAGATGCATCCTCACATGGCTGTCATCCTTCTGTGTGCTTGTGTCTTTTCCTCTTTTATCAGGACACCACTATGATTGGATTGCAGTACCTGGGTGGCACGAACAGTTAGTTGCTCGACTAGTAGCAATTTGAATCCACCCAGGAGTACCTTAGAGGATAGGCCTGGTGATCTGCCTCCAAAGGGTAACAGCCTTGAAAACCCTATAGACCACAATTCTACTGTGCACCCATGGGGTCCTCATGGTGGGAAAAAACTTGAAGGCAACTAACAGCAACCATTGGATTAGGACACATCCTACTCTAGTATGAACTCATGTTACCTGATAACATCTTCAAAGACCCTGTTTCCAAAGCAAGGTCATGTTCACAGGTATCAGGGGTTAGGACTTCAACATATCTTTTTGGAGGACATAATTCAATCCATAATACCATCTGTCTGACTCTTCAGTCCGGTAGCTTTGGTCTGTCTTGTAGCTTCAGGGTTGACCCCAGGCTGTAAGCACCACCCTGCCAAGGCGTCTAGGAATCTTATTCTCTTGCCCTTTCAGGAATGGTGTCTTTGCTAGTCTTCTAACTTGTCAGTGGGTGGGATTGTGCCCCCCTTTTCTCTTGGGGGCACAGTGGAGGTGACAATGCTACAGAGGTGAATAGCTTCATAGCTATTCTGGAGGGCCAGACCCCAGGCACTGTGACCCTCCACTTCATCCAAGATCCCTGAGCCCAGATCTGACACAGGAGCAGAAGAGCCTCTGTCTTCCATGAATCATACTGACGTGGACCTGAGTGTAGCAGCAATGACCAATGGTGACTGAAGACCAGAAGGCCTTTACTGAATGTTCCAGACCAGGTATAACCTGGAACCTTCAAATAGCATTGGTGGATGGCAGAAAAGTGCTAGGAGGAAGCCTCATTTATGGCTGAGATGGTATGTGCTATATTTCTCACCATCCCAGTGAATGAGGACTTAGATTTACATTTAATTTGATTTAGAAAAATACAGTGATGAAAATTTACATAAGAATGTTTTAGTGGAATAAAATTCAGACCTGGCAGATCCATATTTATCAAGTACCTTCTTTATAAAGCACAGCACTTGATCAGGTGCTTTTACATAACGGACCCCATTAACCCTTTCAAGACCCAATTATTTTCTGCTTTGAATTTTTTGTTGATACCTCACATTTTCAGTAGTGGAATGCATGCTGAGTCATTGAGTACATTTAAATTTTTGGTTGGTAAAATAGATTTTGAGACATAATGTGAAAGTACGTGAAAATACATGATTTGTGGGAGTTAATCTGGCCTACTGGTCTTGGGTAGCAGGCTTTGTTGCTGGATGCCTTCCATTTGGCTATATGGGACACCTCTGGTTTTGCCTAATACCCCAGCTATTTTGCTTCAACAAAAATTTCTTTAGCCTTTCACTGTTACACAAGTCCCCACTGGAGGGAAGCAAATACTTTCAGTGGGAAAAGTATACTCCCAAAGAACTCCAGAGGCATAAATAATGAGTGGGATACCGTATGTTCCATAAGTCACAAAAGGGTTAAGCGTCTTTAGGGGCGGAGATGCCATTCCTTTTGTTAAAGTGTCCACTTGTTTCTCAGCCCTTCTAGAAAGGGAGTTATTCTGCACTGCTAATTGAAATCTTTCTCTTCTCTGTTCACCTGTCCTCCTTGGGAATGGAGAACAATTCTTTTGTTCATCCTGTTACCTTGTACTTCTTTGTCCTCTTTTAGGCTATAAAAGTACACCTCTCTTACTGGTTATTTCTCTGTTGGTGACAAAAGATGAAACCCAACTCAATTTAGCACAAGTGAAAAGGGAATTAAGCAATGCCTGTAACTGAAAAGCTCAGGTTACTCTAGGATGAGTCAGCTTTAGGCATGGTTGGATCAAGTGCTACTATCATAGCTCAGCCTCTCTTTACATTCCTTGAACAGGCTTTTTCAATATGATGGTCGCAATGGCTGCTGGTAGCTCAAGACTCATGTCCTATGAACTTAGAAATCGTAGTGGAAAGTATTAGTAGGAGAATCCTGGGGAGACTGACCCTGTCTGGGCTATGTGCCCAGGGTGGGGCATTCTGGTTAGCCCTGTATTCTATAGGTTCCCTAGGATCAGATGAAGGGTGGTGGGTCACTGGCCAAGGAAAACAGCACGTGCCTTTGCCATGGTGTACTAGCTAGCCATGCAGGTCCTGGAATCAGATAGCCTGGGTGCAAACCTTGGCACCACCACTTACCAGCTAAGCAAATTTATTTGCTCTCTCTGTACCTCATGTGGAAACCCTGGTGGTATAGTGGTTAAGTGCTACGGCTGCTAACCAAAAGGTCAGCAGTTCGAATCCACCAGGCGCTCCTTAGAAACTCTATGGGGCAATTCTACTCTGTCCTATAGGGTCGCTATGAGTTGGAATCGACTTGACAGCAGCAGGTTTCGTCCTGGGTTTGGTACCTCATGCATCTCCTCTGTAAACAGAAATAGCAGCAGTGCCTACCTTAGAGGGCATCAGGGACATTCACTCTGTGGATTAATGTAAAGCCCTCAGTGTGCCCGGCACACAGAAAGCTTTCCTTAAGCTAATGTTTTCTCCTCCAGTTTCTCTATTGTGTATCTTCATTGTGGGGCCCTGTGTTAGCCCAGGTCCTCTGAGAAGCAGATGCCAAGATGGGATTTAATGTGCAGGGATTTTATTGTGGTAAACACGTGTGAGAGAAATTGGGGTGGGAGCCAGGGAGAGACCAGGTGATCTGTGTCAGATCACGATGCCAGTCTGACGCTAAGTGAAGGAGAGAGGGTAGGAGGTTGGGTGGAAACCTTCTAAGTTATCATGTTGTAGGAGAGTCCTTCAAGCCAAAGTTGGCTGTCACAGGAGTCTCTCTTTCCCTAGAATGAGGCTGTGTTAGTGTCCCTGCCCAACTGAGCCACTGACTGGAGCAACCTCTGGGGGTTGCCTCAGTGCAAACACGTGGGTGGATTTCAGAGGCAGCAACTGGGACTCAGTTGTGCTGCCTGTAGTTGGAGGTCATTGAGGCTGATGCCCATAGGCCCCTCTATACCTGGAGCCCCTTGAGGGCTCTGCCTCATCCTCTCTTGTAATCCTGGGGCCCACCCCAGGTCTGGCCCATGTAAGCATCAATCTGTTTGTGGGGTGAATGAATAGGGTGCCATCTTTAATCCTGATGTGGTTGCCTACAGTGTTTTTAAGCTGGGTTTCTTGGAGGGGAGAGTGCTCCAAAGAATTACTCTCAATCCCCTTTCTTTCTAGAAATTAACTGAATGAATATATGAGAGCTCATCAGGCTGGTCTGCACTTCCTCTTTGAGGCAAAGCTCCTTTCATGTGTAAACTGCCACAAATACTTCCTGACTTTGTCTCCTGCCACCATCTGAGCAAAGCTCTCCTACAATCACTCCCTTGCCAATAATACCACCAAAGCTACAACAGAAAATCAAAGAACATTTTTAATGAAAAACACCCTTTATATCCCTTTTTCTGCAAATCTGCTCCAATAATTTTGAGACTGTTAGTGACATTTAAACCCTTCTAGATATTCATTTGCTAGAGGGAAAGTGTTCTTGCAACGCAGACTCAAAGAGTAAACTCTCTTTACATTTCACCTGCGACCTTTTCTTTTACGTAATGTCAACAATATAGAAAACAACTGTTGGAAGTTCCTGAGTGAGGTTTTGGTGCTTGGGTAGCCAACATTCTCACCATCCTTCTCATTCATTACTCAGGAAGTGTCTTTGGAGTGCCTTTTTTATAAGGTTAATTTGCACATGCATGTCTGTTTTGTACTTCCTGCTATCTGAGCATGGCATGCACTAACTTTTAAAAAAATCCTTTCACATTATGACATTATTAAGATTGATTTCTTAAGCATCCTGACAAACTGCTTTGCCTTGGTGAAACATGGAATGAGTGGTTGGCATTTGCAAAACAAGTTAGTTGGGAATAAAGCAAGGTTTGCTTCTGCATGTATGAGTTCTAGATGCCCATTGGCAATCTTGTTTGAAACCTACGTGTGAGAGTTTTTGAGCACTTAGTAGTGCCAGACACTGTACTAGGAATTTTTTCTGCCTTATCTCATTTAGGAAACCCTGGTGGCATAGTGGTTAAGTGCTATGGTTGCTAACCAAAAGGTTGGCAGTTTGAATCCACCAAGGGCTCCTTGGAAACTCTATGGGGCAGTTCTACTCTGTCCTATAGGGTCTCTGTGAGTCAGAATCGACTCGACAATAATGGGTTTTGGTTTTATCTCATTTAATTCTCACAGCATCCCTGCAAAGTAGAGTTGTCATTCCCATTTTATAGATGAGGAAAGTGAGGCTCAGAGAGACAGGCTAACTTGCCTACCGTCTCAGGGTTAGGAAGAGTCAGAGTGGTCCTCCCTCAGCAAAATCAGGCCGTTTTCCCTTTGCTGCTGTACACTTCACAGCCATGTGCTTCACAGTTGTGCACCTCACAGCTGTACACTTCACAGTTATACACTTCAGAGCTGGACACTTCACAGCCATGCACTTCACAGCTGTGCACTTCACACCTGGACACTTCACAGCTGTACGCTTCACAGCTGTGTACCTCACAGCTATATACTTCACAGCTATACACTTCACAGCTGTGCACCTCACAGCTGTACACTTCACAGCTATACACTTCACAGCTGTGCACTTTACAGCTGTACACTTCACAGCTATACACTTCACAGCTGTACATGTCACAGCTGTGCACTTCACAGCTATGCACTTCACAGCCCTACACTTAACAGCTGTACACTTCACAGCTGTACACTTTACAGCTGTACCCTTCACAGATGTGCACTTCACAGCTATACACTTCACAGCTGTGCACTTCACAGCTATACACTTCACAGCTGTACACTTCACAGCTGTGCACTTCACAGCTGTGCACTTCACAGCTGTACACTTCACAGCCGTACACTTCACAGCTATACACGTCACAACCATACACATCACAGCTGTGCACTTCACAGCTGTACACTTCATAGCCATACACTTCACAGCTGGACACTTCACAGATGTACATTTCACAGCTGTATACTTCATAGCTGTACACTTCACAGCCGTATGCTTCACAGTCGTACGCTTCACAGCTGTACACCTCACAGCTGTACATTTCACAGCTGTGCACTTCACAGCAGAGGTGCTTGAGCTACTTAAGGAGACCCTCCCAGTCCCCTTGAGCCAGAGTGGAGCAGGGTGGCATCTGCTGTTTAAACACCCTTCCTCCCAGATGATTACAAGGTGCAGGTGGGGGTGGTGTAGAATGGCTACTTCAGATACGTTGTTGTTGTAAGTTGTTGTCTAGTTGGCTCCAACTGAGGACGACCCCATGTACAATGGAATGAAACATTAGCTGGTCCCGTGCCATCTTCGCAGTTGGTACGGTTGAGTACAATGTTGTGGACACTGTGTATTTTGAGTACCTTCCATTCTAGAGGGCTTATCTTCCAGCACTAAATTGGACAATATTCTATTGTGATCCATAGGGTTTTCACTGGCTAATTTTTGGAAGTACATCCCCAGGTCTTTCTTCCTAGTCTGTCTTTGTCTGGAAGCTCTGCTGAAACCTGTCTGCCATGGGTGCCCCTGGATCCAGATGAAGCTATGTTTACAGTACTTGGAATATTGGTGGCATAGCTTCCAGCATCACAGCAGTGCACAAGCCACCACAGTACAACATACTGACGGACAGGTAGTGGGCTTCACTTTAGGCCCTGGGAGATGCAAACACAAATCCGTGGGCAGCATTTGGCTAAAGCAGGAGGTTTAGTTTGAGATAGTTACATCTTCCCCCATGGACTTGGGAGTAGATCTCCTTGGGCAGAGGGAGAAACCAAAGATGTCTATGCCAAGGAACTTAGGCAAGATATGCTTTCAGGAAGGGAGGCTTAAGAGGCATTTTATTCCCCAAATCCATACTCCCTTCTTCTGGTAACAGTGCACTGATGGTGTTTGGGGAACCAGCTGTCTCTCTCTCGCTCACTCATGTAGAAGCTGCTGCAGGCATAGATTTGTGACCCAGGCCTGGCCAGTCAGGACATAGTACCCCCAACTCAGTGATTAGTTGAGGATGGGCACTTGACCCAGGCAGAGCAATCGGGCCCAATCTGGAGATTTTTTGCTTTTTTTTTTCTACAAAAGCCCAATAGCAGGACCTGTGCCTGAGGGTGGCACAGGAGCGGGCTGTGTTTTATTCTGTTGTACATAGAGTCGCTATGAGGTGGAACCAACTTGACAGCACCTACCAACAATACCTGGATATAGTGAGCCCTGGTGGTGCAGTGGTTAAAGTGCTCAGCTGCTAATGGAAGTGGTTCGAACCTACCAGCTGCTCCGCAGGACAAAGATGTGGCTGTCTGTTTCCATAAAGATTACACAGACTTGGAAACCCTATGGGGCAGTTCTGCTCTGTCCTATAGTGTCACTAAGTCGAGATCAACTCGATGGCAGCGGGTTTGGTTTTCTTCTTATTTGAAAGCCTGGAGCAGCTGGAGGCCATCTTGGTATTGGGAGGGAAGAGCCGGTCTGAGAAGGGAGCCAACATGAATACGGGGCTGAGAAGTAGAGAGAGACCAAGTCCTGTATCATTGGAACTCCTGGATCCAGAAGAAGCTATGGTTATCGGCTTAGCGTTATGGGAGACAGGAAATTCCCCTTTGTGCTTAAGATGGTTTCAGTTGTATTTTCTGTCATTGCTTCTGATGAAGAGCTCTAACTGACATATACAGGATATCAGACATCAGACTCATATAACTATAAATAAAGGAAATAAAAGATGCGTTTCTGGTAGTAATTACATTTAGTCATTCATTCCATAAATATTGATTGAGCTTCTGCTATGTGCCATTCACTCTGCTGCATACTGGGTGAGTTCCAGAAGCAAACTTTAAGGGACAGATGGTCTGATTGGAAGGGGATTTGAAGCAGAAGACAAGGGTAAAACAAGGTGGGAAGAGAATGTGCCCTAAGAGATGTAGATCATATGCTAGAGGATTCCAGGGAGGGAACACTCACCCAAGGAGATGGCTGGGGAAGGCTTCTCTGAACATGGAGCCACAGCTTCCTGTCCTCCAAATCCGAGGTGCTCAGCTCAGCGCCTGGAACTGGGCAAGTGCTCAGTAAATTCTTGAAGGATGAATGGCTTTGTGGAAGCTGTGACACTGAGGAATGGGACAGCTGAACCCCTGACCCGGGCCACCAGGCAGAAAGGTAGGAAATCAGAGACCCCTGCCTATAACTCACGCTGACTACACAACCTGGTGGAAGAAGAATGCTTCACTGCTGTAAGGGTAGGGGGTGAACTCAGTTCCAACTGAATGTTTGACAGTGATCTGATTTCTGCCTTTTGGTGGGTGAAATCTCAAGTTTAAGATGTCACAGACTTTCCTTGTGTGGTAACCTCCTGGAGTTGGTCATTGTTCTTGGGTTTCTTCCTAAATCATCTTTTAAAAAGAAATAAAATTACGTTATTAATTTTTTTACCTGATTATAATTCTTCCATGCTTGCAAAATTTTCATGAAATACATAAAAGTATAAAGAAGCAACAAAAACTCTCATAATCCTACCACCAAGAAATAACACCTGTTATGGTGCGCACAAAAATGGAGCCACACTGATTTAATCCACTTTAACGTTATGTCATATCTTTCCATGTCAACCAACAGAACTGTGTTATTCTTTTTATGGCTGCTGAGTATTCCGTTGTAGGCATGAACCAAGAGTAATTGAACCAGGTTTCTGTTGGTGGACATTTAGGTTGTTTCCAGGTTTACACTATTATAAAAACATTGCTGTGAATAAATGGAAACCCTGGTGGCATAATGGTTAAGAGGTACAGCAGCTAACAAAAAGGCTGGCAGTTTGAATCCACCAGGTGCTCCCTGGAAACCCTATGGGGCAGTTCTACTCTGTCCTATAGAGTTACTATGAGTTGGAATCAACTCAATGACAATGGGTTTTTTTTTTTTTTTTTTTTTTGGTTTGCGAATAAACATCCTTATAGCTAAAATCTTGCACATTCTAAATAATTTCCTTCTGATAGAAGTAGAATTGCTGGACCAAATGAAATGAATGTTTTTAAAACTTTGTGACACATGTTGCCAGTCTGACTTCTGGTATTTAATCTCAGGAGGGCCCATCCCTCTATACTCTCCCCAATACTGGACGTTGTCATTTTCTTTCTTTTTGTCCATCTGAAGGGCAGGGAGGTGTAGCCTTGCTCAGAGGTCAAGCAAGGAGCCATGTCTGTCTTTCCTGATCCCTTCCATAAAGGCTCCCTTGCAAGGAAATCTGTCCTTAGGCATGGGCCAGACCAGACTGCAGGTGCTCCTACCAGGAACCCAGGCCCTGTGTTTGGAGGGGCCAGGAACCTCATTTTTCCAGTCTCAGGTTCCAGACCAGTTACCTCCTACTCCGTTTAGTGCCAGGCCAGTGTTCCTCTGAGTGCTTAGCATGCCAGCTTCCTGATGGCCTAGAAACAAAGTGAGGCTGCAGATCCTAAGAAGTGACTTCGGAGAAGACTGAGAGCCCCCAGGTCTCTCCAAAGCAGTGGAGTATTTTCCTCATGTCACATTCCAACCCGTTTTAAAGAGAACCCAGCAAATCAGGGATGATACTGGTGTGAATTTTGTTAGGAAAAAAGCCTAGTTTATTCTAGCCATGGTCACTATTCTTCCTTCCTTTTCCCCATGAAAATTTAATGCTGCACTCTCAGCAAGGAGGTTTCTCCCTAACTGATAGGCACTCCCTCAGCTGAACCATCTCAGGGGATGCTCCCTGATAACTAAAACAAAGTCCAGTGTGAGGATTAAGCCCCCTTAACCAGGGTTGGTGCTCCTGGGAGTCTCTGCAGAAAGAATTCAGAATAGGTGGTCTCTCTACTTGAGCCTCACTTTGCTTCTAAGCCATCAGGAAGCTGGCATGCTAAGCACTCAGAGGAACACTGGCCTGGCACTAAACGGAGTAGGAGGTAACTGGCCTGGAACCTGAGACTGGAAAAATGAGGTTCCTGGCCCCTCCAAACACAGGGCCTGGGTTCCTGGTAGGAGCACCTGCAGTCTGGTCTGGCCCATGCCTAAGGACAGATTTCCTTGCAAGGGAGCCTTTATGGAAGGGATCAGGAAAGACAGACATGACTCCTTGCTTGACCTCTGAGCAAGGCTACACCTCCCTGCCCTTCAGATGGACAAAAAGAAAGAAAATGACAACGTCCAGTATTGGGGAGAGTATAGAGGGATGGGCCCTCTCATTTGTTGGACAACTAGTTACTGAGGGCCTGCTCTGAGACATGCCTTGAGCTAACTCAGTGCTAGTTCAGGAAGATCATCACTCATGGTCTTCTACGGGGATTTTCCCGAAATTCTAGCTCAGTCATCCTGAAGCCCTACAGTGGAGTGAAAATGGACAGATCTTGGAGTCATGGTGACCTGGGTTTCACCCTTGTTTGAAATGCTGCCAACCCATTATACTACCTCTCTGAGCCTTGGTTTCCTCACTTGTGAAGTGGGAATTGTCCTAACCTCACAGAGTTGTGAAGATTTCGTGAGGTGGTCCACACAGTGGGCTTAGCATAGAGCTTGATGCATAGTAAGCACTCAACAAACCTTAGCTCTGTTATAATTATCATTTATAAAACTAAGAGAACAATGCCAATCCTATACAGCTCTTTGAGTGATTAGCTGAGATAAGGCTTATTACGTGCCTGGCACCTAGAAAGTTTTCATAAGTGGCAGTTTTACAGCCATCCCTCTATGTTAAAAATATCATTCTCAAGGGGAGATAAGTGTGGAGGGACAATAAGACTCTGAGGTCTTAGGAAACTTGAATTTTTGAAACAGAAGTTGTAGGTTTTGACTTTTAAAGGCAGACTTCTCTTCTTGAAGGGTCTTCAGTAAACTTGCAACAGGGAGGAAATCTTTGCTATTTGAGAAAATGAAATGTCTATAGCTGCTTTCTGAATTATAGGGAGACAGCAGAATTCATCCAGAGAAAAAGAAAGAGGGGAAAAAAAACACGTGGGAGGTGAGAGAAATAGGGTTGGTGACCCATGGGCCCAATCAGTAAGAGATTCTTGGTCAGGGGATGGTGGGTGAATTTTCAGCAATATCATCATCAACGTTTCAGTTTGAAAATTTTTTTCCCCTTTATGTGCTGTTATCACCCTGTCTTCACTCCAGATTTTGAAAAGGTCTGTTATCCACTGAGCCTTGGGTTGGTAGCATGTGGGAAAAGAAAGGCAGGCAGCTGTGCTCATGCCTGAGGAGAAAGGGCTAGAGACTTGAGCTCTGAGCAGGAACTCAAAAGCCAAGAGGGAACAGGAGACTGTGTTCTTGACCTCTTAGGGAAGCTTTTAGACTTGCCATCAACTATGGGATGATGATGTAGATCATCTTAGTCGGGTAGTAAAGCAAAAGGTGACTATCCCAGAAGGCTGAGGAACTCGGGCAATTCAGTCCTTATGAATAAACCTTTAGGACAAGTTGCTTATTAAATAAATAGCTAGGAAGCTCTCCTGAATCCAAAAATCTTGGGGAAAAAAAACAAAAAGAATGTAACATATGCACAAGTGTCTGGAGAGTCCTTGGTGCCAATTTTTTTTGAGAAGCCAAGGCTATTGGCGATTTCTGCCATGGTAGAGAGATGAGCTTTGATGGCTCAAAATTGTGTGGCTATCAGCCTTGAACGTGGTTTCCAGATGCTTCTCCAGCCTCACTGGGACAAATCTGGCACTCGGACACACAGCATTTTCTGTGCCCCCTCAAGCTTTGGCACCATGACCAACAGAGAGCAGCTTAGTGATGTATTAGAACACTCCCCTTGGGTATAGATTACCTGTCACTTAAAGCCCAAAGTTGTAAATACCCACCAGCCCTGCACACTTTTGAGCCACCCTGGGGTGAGTGGATGTTTGTTTAAGATAAAGAGTGTCCTGGTTTGTTGTTTTTTGTCTTCCCTTTAGTAATCTGGCTGGATGATTTCTCCCTTCTGTTTGGCACTGCCAGGAATTGTTAAATACATTACAATGCCAAAATGGGAAGAAAGAACAGAGAAGAATATGTAAGGGAGAAAGAAGCTTCATGAATCTGTGACTTTCAAGTTAGGAAGAGGAAAATAGGAGAAGCTGGAGGATTTAGCTGGGTGGGGGAAATGATAGCAAGGGGGATTATTATGCATGAGGATCTGTGGCAACCATGTAGAAATAGCTGCTGTTTAGTGAGAACCTACTGTGCACTGGTGCTGAGAATACTTGGCAAGAAGCATTGGTCCCTATTTTCACGGAGCTTAGCCTCTGTGGTCCATACCACCAGGGAAGGTTCCTGTGGCACAGGTCATGCTCACTGATTGACAGGCAGGACCTCTCCAACCTCACCTGGTACCACTTTCTCCCCATCTTTCCCTTACAGTCATTCTAGAATCTTCTCAGTTCCTTCAGCCCTCCAGGCTCTCCTCCTGCCTTTTGGTCTTCACTTACACTCTTCATTGCCTGGAGGGCTCGCCCTCTCTTTATCTTGCTCTCTCCTTTTTATCTCAGCTGAGGCTTTTCCCTCCTCTGGAAACTTCCCTGAGCCCAGACTGGGTTAGATCCGCCTGTTACCTTTTCCCAGTTTCCTGTATTATTTACTCAGTAATTTGTAAGTATTGGCTTCCAGCCTGTCCTCCCCACTGCTCTGTGAGCCCACGAAGGCAGAGTGTGTCTGTTTTGTTTACCAGTGCATGATAACCAAACCAGTTGCCGCCCAGTTGATTTTGACTCATCGTGACTCTATGTGTGATGGAATACAACTGTGCTCCATAAAGTTTTCAGTGGCTGATTTTTTGAAAGTAGATCGCCAGGTCTTTCTTCCAAGGCACCTACAAGTAGACTCAAACCTCCACCTTTTGGTTAGCACTCAAGCATGTTACCTCTTTGCACCACCTAAGCACATGTTGTTGTTGTCATGTGCTGTAGAGTTGATTTTCAACTCATAGTGAACCCATGTGAGAGAGTGGAACTGCCCCACAAAGTTTTCTAGGCTGTAATCTTTACAGGAGCAGGTTGCCAGGTCTTTTTCCCATGGAGCTGCTGGGTGGGTTTGAATTGCCAGCCTTTTGGTTAGCAACTGAGCACTTAACCGTTGCATCACCAGGGCTCCTTAGGCACATGATCAATACTCATTAAACACGAGGGAGGTAAAAGTCTTATACCTTACAGCCTAGAAGTTATGGTCTTAATTTAGTTTTTTTACCTTAAATTGTCAGTCCTTTTTTTTCCTGCTTCTGTGACATCTAGATATTCCTTTATTTAGCACATTTAGTTTTTACCAACATCATTAAGGCAAAACAAAGGAGAAGTACAGCTAAAGAAATAGGCAATCTTTTTTTTTTCTGACATAATAAGCAGGTGTTGTACGAATGGAAAATTTTCTTCAAGGGGAAAACTGGAGGATGGGTAAAGACATTCTAAATCTCAGACTTGGACAGATGCTCCATTTTAAACTCCACAGAATTAATCCCTGATTATGGCTTTTCTCATTTCTTACATTCAAAAGGAAATATACATTGTCATTGTGACTTAAGATTACAATGCTTTATGAGGGCTTTAAGCCCAAGGACATTCAAAAAGAGAAAACCCGCACCAGAAAATGTAAGCAAGGAAACGTGCTTTCATGATTCTCAACTTTTCTGTGGTGCTGATGTCAGTGTGTGGAGATGTGTTTCCCTGTAAAATGCCAGATAACCCCCAGACTTATTAGCCTGCAGGAAAACTTACCAGGGCTGTAACCTCTTCCACAGTCAAAGAAATGAAATACAAATGTGGCCTTCCCGAAACTGGAACTGCCTGCAAGTGGCCTACAGAGGGTGAATAATTAACGCAGCCACTAACTGAAAATAATAGTCATTCTGTTTGTTGATTTCATTGAGTCGTGACTAAAATCACTGATAACCCAGTGAGAATCTTATGAGGTGTGGTAAGAGGTGTAAGGGCTTTGAAGACTCACAGACGGGGTTCCAGACCTAGGAATCTGCAGTTTACAAAGGAGAGGACATTTGGCAAGTCATTCAACTCCCATGAGCCTCAGCTCCTCTCTGGAAAATGGGCTTAATAACAGGGCTTCCAGCTGCTCCGTTCAAGAATTTTTTATTTCCACCCCAGATATTACTGAATTAGAATCTACAGTTTAACAAGATCCCCAGGTGATTCTTATTTATAACTAATTTTGGAAGGACTTCTAGTGGTTCTCAGAATTGGTCCTTAACCAGCAACATTAGCATTGCCTAGGAACTCCTTAGAAATGCAGATTCTTAGCATGGGTTCCAACCAGAAGGAAGGTTAGAAGCCCTGCTCAAAAACAGTCCCTAGGCATATGGAGCTCTGACAGTGCAGTGGTTAAAAGCTTGGTTACTAGCCAAAAGCTCGTCAGTTCCAGTCTACCAGCTGCTCCTTGGAAGCCCTATGGGGCAATTCTGCTCTGCCCTACAGGGTCGCTATGAGTTGGAATCCATCAACGGTAATGGTTTAGTAGTTTAGTTCTAGGCACATGCTGCACACACCTGGCCCTGGTAAATGTTCAGTTGATGGAAGCTGGTTTCACCCTGTTCCCTCAGCTAGGGCTTGTTGAGGGCTCACAGATACTTGACCTGGTCTGCTCAGCACAGCTGTGAGTCAGGCAGTCCAGATGCCTTCTAGTTGAGTCTCAATTTTGAAAGGGTTAGCAAGGTCGGAAGACTCAAAGCTTTCTTTCGAGGCTGGGTTTATTAGAATCAGAGGCCTTGGGGAATTCCTAGGGCCATTTTAGTTAAGTTCAGATGCTGTCATGGGTACAACACAAAGAGACTGCTGTGGGTCAATTTCTCCTCCAACCAAACGCACTTAAGAGAGCGTCGGGGGCAGGGGTAAAGGAGGCTACAAAGATAAAAATATTGAAGAGAAAGGCGGAGAAGTTGTGCAACAGGCTGAGCAGCTCTGGATTGCTGAGCTCTTACTCAAAACAAACAAACAGCCAGATCCCTAGCCTCTTTGCCTGTGACCGCCGGTGCTGGGCCGCTCAAAGGGGAAGTGCATGGCTGCAGCTGGAGTCCGGACGGAAGCACGAGGATCCGGGGATCCCTACACAGCACCCAGACGTGCCTTCTGTGGCTGTACTCCGTCGGTCAGCTTCCCGACCCTCGACGGCTGCGCACTGCTCGCTCGCCTGCGTCCCAGGCCTGCTGCTAGTTGACCTGCTGCTTTCTTTATTTCTTTGTTAAAGACTCTTCTTCCCCACGCCATCTGGGGCCCTGGGAGGAGCGTCCAAACCTCTTGCCCCAGGGCACTGCCCACTCTCTCTTCCTTCTTCCCTCTGCAGTCCGTCCCCAGGCGTGGAATTGAAAACCCTACATTCTGGTCAAGCGTTCCTACACGTGGAGAAGCGGCTGCCACCTGAGCCGCCGCCCTCTTGAGATCCTCTTACATCCCGAAAGACCAGATGTGTAGAGCGCCCCCTGATGGCAGCAATGAGCCTTCCTGTTAGCACGCTCCCTTCCTCTGCCCGGGTTCTGGGGCTCTCCCAGCATTTGTTGGGGGGCGGGCTGTGAACACTCCCAGCCACTCTAGGAGGTTTGGAAGTGTCACCCAGCTTTTCTCAGATGAAGCAGGCAGAGGGGCCAAGGTCCCACAAAATGCCGATACAGGACTTAGGGGGACTTTACCCAGCCTCAGGGGATTAGTCCGTTCTCTGAGTGCACATTCTCTCACTGAGCACATATATTGTGCTCTGGGCTCTGACCAGCTCCGGAGGGCTGAGCTCTTACTCTAGTCGTCCATGGGCGTGTTGACATGCATGTGTCTCATTTAGAGGCCAAGGAGCAGGGAGGTCTGGAGTAGCCCCAGCCATGCATAGTGCCCTTCTCTTCCTCAGTGACCATCCCCTGGATTTGCCTTCGTAGAATTTGCTTCGCCTACTCCCAGTCGACGTGGGTTGGAGGGGGGTGATTTCATTTTGTTGTGGTGTTGGAGGGGCTCTCAAATGACATAGGTCCATGAACACACCCCACCCTCACTCATGGTGATTGGGTCAGGGAAGGCATGTGACCCAGCATGGGCAAATCAGCGCTAGGTCTAGGGTTGCAATGAGTCGGAATGACCCCGCAGCAACGGGTTTTTTGGTGTTGGGAGAGAGAATTTTTTTTGGCCCACCTGCATGTGGTGAAGAGGGCACGCTGAGGTTGGGGTCGGTGGGAAATGGAGACAGAACCAGCCCTTCGAGGCAGACCCAGGGCTTAATAATTTTATTTAAAGCTACCCACTTTTTAAAAATTGAAAATTTGTATCTTTACCATAAATAGTGTGTTAGTGCCCTAGGGCTGCCTTAGCAAATTCCCGCAAACTGGGTAACTTAAAGCGACAGACATTTATTCTCTCCTAGTTTAGGATGCCAAAAGTCTGAAATCAAGGAATCAGTAGGCTGGGTTTCTTTTGGAGGCTCTGGGTGGGAAACGATCCCATCCATGCCTCTCTCCTAGATCCTGGTGATTGTGGGCAATCCTTGGTGTCCTTGGCTTGTAGCTGCATTGTTCCAGTCTCTGCCTCCATCTTCACATGGTTTTCTTCCTTGTATGTGTCTCTGTCTTCACATGGTCTTCTTATAAGGATACCAGCCATTAGATTCAGGGGCCACCCTAATCCAGGATGATCTTAACTGATTTCATCTGCAAAGACCTATACTCAAATAAGGTCACATTCTAAGGTTCTGGGTGGACATGAATTTTGGAGGACACAATTCAACTTAGTACAAATGGCGAAATATTATCACTTACCATAAATGAGTTTATTAAAAATAAAACAACACTATGGGATTCTGGTTAGATCCTGCTGCCCGCTACAGTTGTTACTATCCTCAAATGATGCTTCTCCTTGAGTAAAACAAAGGACTGAAAGAGAATTGATTTAATAATGTGTTCACCTTCCACTAAAGTTATCTCACGAACCTCCCTTGGTCTGTTTCCCACATGTGGGACAATATGTCAGTACTTGGTAGAGGTGGTGGAAGCACGTGAAGCATGGGAGGGTCTAGAAAGATTACTCTATGAAGGATCTATTGTATAAAAATGTTGGTACCTTTGGCCGTTTTGAAATGGCGACCCCAAGGCCACACTCTATGCCATTTTTTATGTTCAAAGGTGAAATAAATAATTTTGGAAAAAGGGAATTTATATTTGCATAAAGACCAACTTACATATTTGCATTTTTGATGGATGAACCCATAATTCCATTGTGCCCATTCAATGGGCATGGAAATCAAGACAAGAGGGAGATAAATGACTTCCTAGGATCTCTCACCAGTTGGCTATAGAGCAGACCGCAGATGGTCTCACTCTCAAGGGCTCTGCTCTGTCCCCCTGGCCGGGGCAAGAGTGGATGGAGGTCACCTCTCTTTTCGGGCTTAGGTTCTTTCATTTGAAGACAAAACCTTGAACGATAGTTTGTTCTCCTGAAATGAGGGTTCCAAAGGGATAGGGTAAGAGCGCACGTTCTTGAGTGATATTGACGTCTCTGCTCTGCCACTCTCTAGGGTGAGGAGCTAACCCTGCAGGACCTCCCCTTCCTCCTCGTACAGGATGTGTCTCTCTGGAGCAGAGTTGTCACTAGCACTTGGTGAGGTCATCCAGGGGAATCAGACTGCACAGTGCTTGCACATGCTAAGGGTTCAGTGGGCATTAGCTATTACTATTACTTAAACTAATTTTCTCTCGAATTACAGTAGACTTTTGTGCATGATGCTTTTGAGACTCAAAGCCTAGGTTCTTCATAACATCTACTTGATAGGTGCAGGGCACGGTAGACTATAAACCACAGGGCACTGCACTGTGCGTAATGAAGCAACTAGATGCTACTCAGTAAAATCCTCCCTCAGACCTTCATTTTAGTGTTGGCCTTCTAATTGTGAATGGTGATTGCATGGTGATTGTGTGGGTGAACTGAGCTCCTTGAACCTGTTTTACTCTAGCTAAGAACTGTGGAGGTTTTGCATAGTTCTCTCCACTGACTGGGAGAGTGGGACGGCCCTCCACTGCCTAGCCTTCCAATAACAGGTGTCACTGGCTCTCAGGCCACACCTGGCTCCCTGGGGAGCTTGACTGTTGTTCCCTATCCTCAGTTGGGCCAGTCAAGCCACAGCTAAGGGATCCAGCTTGGCTTCCACCCTGCAGTGCTCCAGCACACCCGCGCTCCCAGTCAGGCTCACAGGCTAAAGGCCCTGGAGCAGAGAGCAGACTCCTCTGGCCTCCGAGAAAGGGGGCTGTGGGCATGGAAGTGGACAGTAGGAGAGCTTTCAGTGAGAACATGTGCCTTGCTATAGGGATAGCTTAATTATAACTTTTAAATAAGTAAACATAAAGTGTGTGGGCCTCCATATGTACTCCTGGCCCACACCCATAAAATTGTGGGGCAGGCTATTGGACTGGTGGTGAGGGCATAATCTTAAGGAAGAAGAGACAAAGAGGTGGCACTTTCACTGTGTATCTGTTGTGATCCCTACAATGGCCTCCCTCCCCATCAGCTCCTAGGCCTACCACCATGGGACCTGATGACATTGATAATTTGTTTGGATTAGCATATGTATTAATTAGCAGGGGGACCATACCACCTGAATTAATTCTGAGTTAGCTGCTGGGTACAGCCCAGGGATTTGAATATGAATGTGTCCATGGGACAGATGCCCTTTGATGTGTGCCTTTATTGGTTAGTGTTAGTTACCTACTGCTGTGTAACGAATTACCCCCAAATTAGTGGCTTATGAAATTACCTATTAATCATCTCGTACTTTCTGTAGGTCAGGAATCTGGGCACAGCTTAACTGGGTCCTCTGCTTCAGGATCTCTTACAGGCTGCAATCAAGGTGTTGGTTGAGGCTGCAGTCACCTCGGGACTGGACTGGGGAAAGAGTCAAGCGTGTGTACCTGGTGGTTGGGAGCAGTCAGTTTCCTGTGGGCTATTGGACTGAGGGCCTCCATTCGTCCCTGGCCATTGACTGAAGGACATCCTTTGTTCTTTGCCACATGGCCTTCTCCACAGAACAGCTCATAACATGGCAGCCGGCTTTATCAGAGCAAGCAAGCAAGAAGACAAGACAGGGAATATGAGCAAAATGGAAGCCATAGTCTTTTCTAACCTAATCTCACAAGTGACATCACTTTTGCAACATTCTACTTATTGGAAACCCTGGTGGCATAGTGGTTAAAAGCTATGGTTGCTACCCGAAAGGTTGGCAGTTCAAATCTACCAGGTAAAAACCCAGTGCCATCGAGTCGATTCCAACTTGCTCCTTGGAAACTGTATGGGGCAGCTCTACTTCTTCTTATAGGGTCGCTCTGAGTCGGAGTCAACTTGACAGCAATGGGTTTGGTTTTTTTTTTTTTTGCTTATGTACTGAAGTAAGATACTAGGACCAGCCCATACTCGAACAGAGGGTATTACAGAAGAATATAGATACCAAGAGGCAGAGATCATTGGAAGCCTCTGTAGAGGGGTGCCTACCACAGTTAGTTCATTCATTAACTGATCTTTGAGATTCCAGGAACTGGGTTAGGCGTTGGCCTTCTTCAGTTTATAACTCTAGTTTATCTCAGCTATTCAGGACAAAAAAAAAAAAAAAATTTTTTTTTTTTTTTATTTAGAACAAAAGTTCACGCTACATGGGGAATTTTTAAGGATTAGAAATACAAGTTAGTATTTTTGCTACTTTTGTAATTTATAAATTCCCAGACTCTTTGAAGGAAGTCACATTAATTTTTATTTTCATGTATATAGAACATCCTCTCCCTGATTTAACACAAGGAAGTTTCTCTCATTCACTCTGTGAAGCTAAGACATTTACTGAAAGAATAAATAACACAACTGTTTACATGCAACTGAATAAATAGGAGGGACATCTGTTTAAATAAATACGATGATGTAGGTTGATTCACCTAACCAAATTATAGTTATTTCATTAACTCTTCAATCGAAATTCCAAGTCTTTATTCTATTTGCTGAGGTAAATATGTTTAACATGAAGCCCTGACATCCTTTAAAATAATTATGCTTCTAAATGAAAGTTTAATTTTTAATCATTTGTTTTTCTAAAATAGAAGCAAATGAGAGCGTAATATGATACTTTAAAGGATTTGCAATAGATGCCCTAGAGCTGGGGAGACCTGAATTTTCCCAAGCGCTGCTGACTAGTGGAGGAATTTTAAATACGATGATAGAGCTTCTTTGATGGAAATAAAACCAGAGGGAATTAGAAACCAGCAGAGGTGAGGCAGGTCAATGCTGCCTGATCAATGCTGACCTTAATGGGGCTGCAATTATGTCTCTACTATAACGGGTCCTCTAGTGGATATCCGGACTCGAGATTCGGGGCACCGCGGTGCAAGTCCCGTTACGAAAAAAGAGCCAGTTCCCCGCAAAACAGAAAGTAAAGTTTCTGCTTAAAATGGAAACCAAACCCACTGCTGTCGAGTCGATTCCGACTCATAACGACCCTATAAGTCAAAGGAGAACTGCCCCATAGAGTTTCCAAGGAGCACCTGGTGGATTTGAACTGCTGACCTTTTGGTTAGCAGCTGTAGCACTTAACCACTGTGCCACCAGAGTTTCCTAAAATGGAAAAGTTAGCAACTATTGTGTATCTGGAAATAATGAAATCAACACAAAAAGAGGGACAGGCTGTTTTAACCTTTCAGCTTTTAGCTAAGTGGCTTAATATTTGGTTTTTGCAGTGGTTAAGTGTTTGGCTGCGAACCAAAAGGTTAGCAGTTCAAATCCACCAGCTGCTTCTTGGAAACCCTGCGGGGCAGTTCTGCTCTGTACTGTAGGATCGCTATGAGTCAGAATTGACTCCACAGCAACGGTTTTTATTTGTTTTGTTTCTTTTTACTTTTTAAATCACTTTTCAATAGTTGAATTTAACATCTACTCAGTCCAGGTTAGGGATGTGAATTTGTTTAAGAGATGTTTTTAACCAGAATTCCCAAATGATGAGGGAAAACCAAAGCCTCTTTTAATGAATAACTCTAGATGACAGGTCTGATTGAGGAGGCTCTAGTCCCTCTGCTATGAGTCGGAATCTACTCGATAGCAACGGGTTTGGTTTTTGGTTTAGTCCCTCTTCGTTGTAACACGGTCTTACAAACAGCCAAATTCTCTCTCTCTCCAGGACTGTGGGTTGTATTGATTCTCTCTACCTCTTCCCACTCCTCATTGCTTTCTGTGGCAGAGGATACAATTGTCACCAGCACATGTGCTTATTTCCTTGAAATAGAATGAAACAGCCATGGGGGGGCAGGGGGACACGTTCTTGTAGTCTCCTTTTGTTGGGCTGCTTTGAGGCACTGAGCTTGAAGGCGAGGGCTCATTTTACAACGGCCCTGACTTGTACTCTATGTTTTGTTTGATTAACAGTCCCTGGTCCTTTTAAAACGCGTGAGTGTGCAGTGACATTCACAGTAGGGAGAGTCTTTAGGAGTTCATATGTGATTTTTTTTATGCTTACTATCATTATTTATTGCACAAACAACCTCGTAACACTATTAATATAAATCAAAGTGAAAGAAAAAGTTCCTGCACAATCCTGTTAAATCAAATTGTTTTTGTTTTTCAAATTCCGCCCCCCCCCGCCCCATCTTCCTCATGCACAGACTTTTTACACAGTTGGAATAATAGGGTAGATAAGATTTTGTATTTTTACTTTGAAGCTGAAGATGTCATACACATTTTTCAATACTTCATCATACTCTTCACAATTAAACTGTTTACACTGTATTTTTACACAAAAAGGCACTCCTTATAAATTAAATGTTGCTGTAAAAAAAAAAAAATTAGCATAGCGACCTTACAAAAACTCCTTGTGGGGGGAAGGCGTGGTTGGCAAACAAATGTAGAAGGCATGTGTTATTTGTGGAAAAATACAGTATATAGACAATATTCCATTGGATGGTGGTGCCGTAATTTACCTAATCATTTTTTTGTTATTGAAAATTTAAAAAGACTATTCCAGCATTTTTTTTTAAATAAATATTGCTGCAAAATGTATTTTCAATGCATATTTTGTTTTTAATTCTTTTGGTTATTTCTTTGGTATAAAGTCCCCAAAGTGGAGTCAAAGAGCATGAATATTGTTACCCTTTTTTGCGTATTGCAAACTTACATGCTTAATGGCTTGTACTTACTGTGCCAGCAATCTCTGATCACATCAGTTTTACCTCCACCTGTTGGTATTTTTCTTCTACTTGACTGGCTGCTTAGTGGGTGCATTTTGATATTATATCATTCTTTGTCAGTAGAAAAGAACATTTGACTATATCCCTCCCTGGATATTGTTTTCAAGTCCTTGCTCTTGCTCCCTGGGACTTCCTTAGATCCTTCGTTCACCACTTTTTATTTTAATTTTTATTCTGCTTTAAGTGAAAGTTTACAAATCAAGTCAGTCTTTCATACAAAAATTTATATACACTTTGCTAATATTCCTAATTGCTCTCCTCCTAATGACACAGCCTGCTCCTTCCTTCCACTCTCTCTTTTCATGTCCATTCTGCCAGCTTCTGACCCCCTCTGCCCTCTCATCTCCCCTCCAGATAGGAGATGCCAACATAGACTCATGTGTCCACTTGATCCAAGAAGCTCATTCTTCACCAGCATCTTTTCCTAAACCATTTGTCCAGTCCAATCCCTGTCTGAAGAGTTGGCTTTGGGAATGGTTACTGTCTTGGGCTAACAGAAGGTCTGGGGGCCATGACCACTGGGGTCCTTCTAGTCTCAGTAAGACCATTAAGCCTGGTCTTTTTACGAGAATTTGAGGTCTGCATCCCACTGCTCTCCTGCTCCCTCAGGGGTTCTCTGTTGTGTTCCCTGTCAGGACAGTTATCGGTTGTAGCCGGGCACCATCTAGTTCTTCTGGTCTCAGGCTGATGTAGTCTCTGGTTTATGTGACCCTTTCTGTCTCTTGGGCCCATAATTACCTTGAGTCCTTGGTGTTCTTCATTATCCTTTGCTCCAGGTGGGTTGAGACCAATTGATGCATCTTAGATAGCCACTTGCTAGCCTTTAAGACCCCAGACACCACTCTCCAAAGTGGGATGCAGAGTGTTTTTTTAATAGATTTTATTATGCCAATTGGCTTAGATGTCCCCTGAAACCATGGTCCCCAAACCCCCACCCCTGCTATGCTGGCCTTCGAAGCATTCAGCTTATTCAGGAAACTGCTTTTGGTTTAATCCAGTTGTACTGACCTCTCCTGTATTGTGTGTTGTCTTTCCCCTTCACCTAAAGTAGTTCTTATCTACTATCTAATTAGTGGATGCCCCCTCCCTCCCTCCCTCCCTTCCCCCTCTCGTAACCATCAAAGAATATTTTCTTCTCTGTTTAAACTATTTCTCGAATTCTTATAATAGTGGTCTTATATAATATTTGTCCTTTTGTAACTGACTGATTTCACTCAGCATAATGCCTTCCAGATTCTTCTATGTTACGAAATGTTTCACAGATTCATCACTGTTCTTTATCGATGCGTAGTATTCCATTGTGTGAATATACCATAATTTATCTATTCGTCCATTGATGGGCACCTTGGTTGCCTCCATCTTCTTGCTATTGTAAACAGTGCTGCAATGAACATGGGTGTGCATATAACTGTTCATGTAAAGGCTCTTATTTCTCTAGGTTATATTCCAAGGAGTGGGATTGGTGGATCATATGGTAGTTCTATTTCTAGCTTTTTAAGGAAGCGCTTAATTGATTTCCAAAGTGGTTGTATCATTTTACATTCCCACCAGCAGTGTATAAGTGTTCCAGTCTCTCCACAACCTCTCCAACATGTATTATTTTGTGTTTCTTGGATTAATGCCAGCCTTGTTGGAGTGAGATGGAATCTCATTGTAGTTTTGGTTTGCATTTCTCTAATGCCTAATGATTGTGAGCATTTCCTCATGTATCTGTTAGCTACCTGAATGTCTTCTTTAGGGAAATATCTGTTCATATTTTTTGCCCATTTTTAAATTGGGTTATTTGTCTTTTTGTAGTTGAGCTTATGCAATATCATCCAGATTTTAGAGATCAGACGCTGATCGGAAATGTCATAGCTAAAAACTTTTTCTCAGTCTGTAGGTAATCTTTTTACTCTTTTGGGTGAAGTCTTTGGATGAGCATAGGTGTTTGATTTTTAGGAGCTCCCAGTTATCTAGTTTTTCTTCTGCATTGTTAGTAATGTTTTGTATACTGTTTATGCCATGTATTAGGGCTCCTAATGTTGTCCCTATTTTTTCTTCCATGATCTTTATCATTTTAGATTTTATATTTGGGTCTTTGATCTATTTTGAGTTTGTTTTTGTGCATGGTGTGAGGTATGGGTCTTGTTTCATTTTTTTGCAGATGGACATCCAGTTATGCCAGCACAATTTATTAAAAAGACTGTCTCTTCCCCCATTTAACTGATTTGGGACCTTTGTCAAATATCAACTGCTCATATATGGATGGATTTATGTCTGGATTCTCAATTCTGTTCCTTTGGTCTATGTATCTGTTGTTGTACCAGTACGAGACTGTTTTGACTACCGTGGTGGTATAATAGGTTCTAAAATCAGGTAGAGTGAGGCCTCCCACTTTGTTCTTCTTTTTCAGTAATGCTTTAATTATCCAGGGCCTCTGCCCCTTCCATATGAAGTTGGTGATTTGTTTCTACATCTCATTAAAGAATGTTGTTGGAATTTGGATCATAATTGCATTAAATCTATACATTGCTTTTGGTAGAATAGATAATTTTACAATGTTACGTCTTTCTATCCATGAGCAAGGTATGTTTTTCCACTTATGTCTCTTTTGGTTTCTTCCAGAACTGTTTTGTAGTTTTCTTTGCATAAGTCTTTTACATCTGTGGTAAGATTTATTCCTAAGTGTTTATCTTCTTGGGGGCTACTGTAAATGGCATTGATTTGGTGATTTCCTCTTCGATGTTCTTTTTGTTGGTGTAGAGGAATCCAGCTGATTTTTGTATGTTTATTTGTATCCTGATACTCTGCTGAACTCTTCTATTAGTTTCAGTAGTTTTCTGGAGGATTCCTTATGGTTTTCTGTGTATAAGATCATGTCATCTGCAAATAGAGATACTTTTACTTTTTCCTTACCAATCTGGATGCCCTTTATTTCTTTATCTAGCCTAACTGCTCTGGCTAGGATCTCCAACACAATGTTAAATAAGAGTGGTGATAAAGTGCATCCTTGTCTGGTTCCCGATCTCAGGGGGAATGCTTTCAGACTCTCTCCATTTAGGATGGTGTTTGCTATTGGCTTTGTATAAATGCCCTTTATTATGTTGAGGAATTCTCCTTCTATTCCCATTTGGAGTTTTTATCATGAATGAGTGTTGAACTTTGTCAAATGCCTTTTCTGCATCAATTGATAAAATCATGTGTCTTTTGTTTTATTTATATGATGGATTACATTAATTGCTTTTCCAATGTTGAACCATCCCTGCATACCTGGTATAAACCTCACTTAGTCAAGGTGAATTATTTTTTGATATGTTGTTGAATTCTATTGGCTAGAATTTTGTTGAGGATTTTTGTATCTAAGTTCATGAGGGATATATGTCTGTAATTTTCTTTTTTTGTGTGTCTTTACTCGGTTTCCGTATCAGGAATATGCTGCCTTCATAGAATGAGTTTGGGAGTATTCCGTCTTTTTTTATGCTCTGAAATACATTTAGTAGTAGTGGTGTTAACTCTTCTCTGAAAGTTTGCTAGAACTCTGCAGTGAAGCTGTACGGACCAGGGCTTTTTTTTTTTATTGGGAGTTTTTTGATTACCATTTCAATCTCTTCTTTTGTTATGGGTATATTTAGTTGTTCTACCTCTGTTTGTGTTAGTTTAGGTAGATAGTGTGTTTCTATGAATTCATCCATTTCTTCTAGGTTTTCAAATTTGTTAGAGTACAATTTTTTATAGTAATCAGATATGATTCTTTTAATTTCAGTTGAGTCTGTTGTAATATCGCCCATCTCATTTCTTATTCAGGTTATTTGCTTTCTCTCCTGTTTTTCTTTTGACAGTTTGGCCAATGGTTTAACAATTTTGTTATTTTTTTCAAAGAACCAGCTTTTGGTCTTCTTAATTCTTTCAATTGTTTTTCTGTTTTCTATTTCATTTTATTCTGCTCTAATTTTTATTATTTGCTGTCTTCCAGTGCCTGAGGGTTTCTTTTGTTTCTCTCTTTCTATTTATTCAAGTTGTAGGGATAATTCTTTGATTTTGGCCCTTTCTTCTTTTTGGATGTGTGCATTTATTGATATAAATTGACCTCTGAGCACTGCTTTCACTGTGTTCCAAAGGTTTTGATAGGAAGTGTTTTCATCCTCATTGGATTCTATGAATTTCTTTATTCCACCCTTAATGTCTTCTATAATCCAGTCTTTTTTGAGCATGGTATTGTTCAGTTTCCAAGTGTTTGATTTCTTTTCCCAGCCTTTTCTGTTATTGATTTCTACTTTTATGGCCTTATGGTCAGAGAAGATGTTTCCTAATAGCTCAGTGTTTTGGATTCTGCTAAGACTTGCTTTATGACCTAAATAAAAAAAAAAAAAAAAGCCCATTGCCGTCGAGTCAATTCCAACTCATAGCAACCCTATAAGACAGATTAGAACTGCCCCATAGAGTTTCCGAGGAGCGCCTGGTGGAATTGAACTGCTGACCTGTTGGTTAGCAGCTGTAGCTCTTAACCGCTACGCCACGAGGGTTTCCTTATGACCTAATATGTGGTCTATTCTAGAGAATGTTCCATGTGCACTAGAAAAGAAAGTATACTTGGTTGCTGTTGCGTGAAGTGTTCTGTATATGTCTATGAGGTCCAGTTGGTTGATTGTGGCATTTAGATCTCCTGTGTCTTTCTTGAGCTTCTTTCTGGTTGTTCTGTCCTTCACTGGAAGTAACCACTTGAAGTCTCCTACTATTATTGTGGAGCTGTCTATCTTACTTTTCAGTGCTGATAGAGTTTGTTTTATGTATCTTGCCACCCTGTCATTGGGTTCATAAATATTTATTATGGTTATATCCTCCTGGTATATTGTCCCTTTAATCATTATAGTGTCCTTCCTTATTCTTTATGATGGATTTAACTTTAAAGTCTATTTTGTCAGAAATTAATATTGCCACTCCTGTTCTTTTTTGATTGTTGTTTGCTTGATACTTTTTTCCATCCTTTGAGTTTTAGTTTGTTTGTGTCTCTAAGTCTAAGGTGTGCCTCTTGTAGGCAACATATAGATGGATCATGTTTTTTAATCCATTCTGCCACTCTCTGTCTCTTTATTGGTTAATTTAGTCCATTTACATTCAGTGTAATTATGGATAGGTATGAATTCAGTGCTATCATTTTGATGTCTTTTTGTGTGTGTTGTTGACAGTTTTTTTCCCACTTAATTTTATGTGCTGAGTAGATTATCTTTTTATATTGTCCCTTCTTTATATTTGTTGTTGTTGATTTTGTTTCTGCTGAGTCTCTGTTTTTTTCTTGTAGTTTATTTTGATCTGTAGGATAGTTTGTCTCCTTTATGGTTACCTTAATATTTACTCCTATTTTTCTAAATTTAAACCTAGCTTTTATTTCTTTATATTGCCTTGTCTTCCTCTCCATATGAAAGATTTATGACTACATTTCTTAGTCCCTCTTTCTTGTTTTAATGTTGTCTTCTTTTACATACTAACATTGCTGTTTCCCTGTTTAGAGCATTTTTTTTTATCTTGATTTATTTTTGTGATTTCTCTGTCTGGGTTGATATCTGATGCCCCTGTCCAGTGTTCTAGTCTTGGGTTGATACCTGATATTATTGATTTTCTAACCAAAGAACTCCCTTTAGTATTTCTTGTAGTTTTGGTTTGGTTTTTACAAATTCCCTAAACTTCTGTTTATCTGGAAATGTCCTAATTTCACCTTCATATTTGAGAGACGGTTTTGTTGGATATATGATTCTTGGCTGGTAATTTTTTTTCCATCAAAGCTTTATATAAGTCACCCCATTGCCTTCTTGCCTGCATTGTTTCTGCTGAGTAGTCTGAGCGTATTCATATTGACTCTCCCTTGTAGGTGACTTTTCGTTTATCTGTAGCTGCTCTTAAATTTCTCTCTTTATCTTTGTTTTTGGCAAGTTTGATTACAATATGTCTTGGTGACTTTCTTTTAACATCTACCTTATGTAGAGTTCAATGAACATTTTGGATAGATATCTTCTCATCTTTCACGATATCAGGGGCATTTTCTGCCGACAAATCTTCAACAATTCTCTCTGTGTTTTCTGTTATCCATGCCTGTTCTGGTACTCCAATCACTTGTAGGTTTTTTCTCTTGATAGAGTCCCACATGATTCTTAAGGTTTCTTCAATTTTTTAAATTCTTTTTCTGATTTTTCCTCAAATATATTGGTGTCAAGTGCTTTATCTTCAAGTTCAGAAATTCTGCCTTGCACTTGCTCAATTCTGCTCCTCTGACTTTCTGCTGAGTTGACTAATGCTGTAATTTTATTGTTAATCTTTCTGAATTCTGATTGCTGTCTGTCTATGGATTTTTCTAGCTTATTAAATTTTTCATTATGTTCCTGAATAACCTTTTTATTTCTTCAACTGCTTTATCTGTGTGTTCTTTGCCTTGTTCTGCATATTGCCTAATTTCCTTCCTGATGTCTTGAAGGGTTCTATAGATTAATCTTTTGTATTCTGCCTCTGGTCATTCTATGAATGCACTTTGATCTAGAAGATCCCTTGATTCTTTGTTTTGAGAGCTTGTTGAGGTGATCGTGGTCTGTTTCTTTATGTGGCTTGATATTGACTGTTGTCTCCGAGCCATCTATAAGTTATTGTATTAGTTTACATTTGCTTACTGTATCATAGCTTCTTGCTTTGTTTTGTTTTGATATGCCCAAATGGGTTGCATGAGTGAGCTAGCTTGATTATTTTCGCCTTTGGAGATCTGACATCCTGTCCCCAGATGGCTAGAGCTGGTATCAGGTATATCATTCTGGGAGTCCATTCACTTTTCTTGTATGAATTTAGCTCAGGTGTCTAGGTAGCTGACTATCAAGTGCGTGGTACAGGCTCTGTCCTACAGTCTTAGAGGGGCAGGGGTGATTGGTGTAGGTACCGGTATCTGGTTGCAGCAGGGGTTCAAGGTCTGAACAAGGCAGGGGGCTGAGAATCGTCCCCCACGTGTCTCTGAGGAAAGCATGTCTCTGTTCCCTAGAGTGTACAGGTGGGTGGATTCCGCAGAGGGACCATGGGCACCCAATGTTTTTGGCTGTAAGGACTGGGAGGTACCAGTTATCCTTGGACCCCTATCGTGGGTGGCTGGGTGGCCTGAGTGGAGCCACCAGTTCTTAGGCCCCTGATGTGGGTAGGTGAGGACCCTGTTTAATAGGCAAAGCAGTGTCAAACATCAAACACCCAACTCTCTACCGCACAACTGAAACGGTTGTAGTCTGCCAACAAGGTCCATGTAAGACACGGAGCAAAGACCCTGAGATCGGAGGGTGTCTGAGGAATAGCAAACAGACTGGTGTGGTTGAGGAGAAGCAAGTAAGAGAAATAGGCTATACTATCAGGGAAGTATGGGGGTTAAGTGTGGAACCTAGAGACTTAGTAAGACAGAGAACAGAGGGGCCCCCAAATCTGCAAACAAAGTAACAAAAAATGGGCCAGGGCTCAAAAATAAAGCCATTCCACAGAACGAAGGGGCAGGGTACCTAAAAATAGCCCATGGACTTCTTTAAGGTTGCCTTTCAGAAGCAGCTGGAGAAAACCAGGCCCAGAGACATGTGCAAAACATCCACTTGTGACCACTTTGTGACCTTCCACCAGGGGCAGTGAGGGGCTACAGCCCCAGCTGGGGAATTGAAACGGGGGAGTGAGAGACTGCGCAGACATGGCACCGCTTAACAAGTCCTGCTACGAATCCCAGAGGCCTCCAGGACAGGAGCCACCTTGGAAAGCTGCTGCGCATGCACCTTAGTTAACATATCCCCACCTGTGCCAATGAATAAACATGAATCTCTTCCCACCCAAGAACTCTTAAAAACTTGGGCCCATCTTTTGTTCCATGAGATGGGGGTATGTGTTGCTCTAGGCCTTCCTCATCTCCGCTTGCTAGCCTGTAAAGCTTTGCTCGTGTGGAAAACTACGTGCCTTACCTGCTCATTCTTGACCAGTGAGAGGCAAGAACCTTATTCCAGTAACACATGCAGGGAAGAAAGGTACTCAAAGTCCTCGGACCGTTTATGCCTGGATAGGAGCTGCTACTGTCCTGAGCTCCCCTGGTTAGTGGAGCTGGCAAATTATCTTTTCCCCCAGTTGAGAATTTATTCCTTCTCCAAGGCCAGGAGGATGGCTCTAGGCGCTCAACAGGGCCTATCTCAGGCCCAGGGGAATCCACAGCTGCTGAAGCTAGCTTGGGGGTGGTGGGCATGGTAAAATAAATGCAAGTATTTAGCTTTTGCCAAGAGCGCAGTTCTTCTCTGGTTCCCAAGGTGTGAGTAGGCCGTGCAGCTGACTGCTTCTCCCTGAGGAAACTGTGGCCAAACAGTAGTACCAGCCTACCACAGCTGCTCCCAGGAATGGTGTCCAAGGGCTCCCGGCCATTCAGGTCTGGTAACTCCTCTCCGCTTCTGAACTGTCTCTTCCTCCCCTTGCCCCTCAGTTCATTTTCTAACCTTGCCGTTGATGTTCAGAACTCCTAGCTTGTCATAAACATACTCGTTTCACTTGTTTTTTTTCTGGCCTTTGTTCTAAGAGGGCTAGCCAGAAGCTTCTATCTATTCCACCATCTTGGCCCTCCCTTTCAGTTCATCAGTTCTTAAACTAGTAATTAGTATGTGACTCATCGGAATATTATTTAGACATCTTAGCATAATTAATTTCTCATGTTCACTTTCCTTTGTCAGTCCTCAGGGAGAAAGATAGAAGCAGAGGGGGTCCCAGCTGGAACTAAAGGTGACTACAGTGTTCCTGTTCCCCAAGTTCACCTGATGCTCTGTTTTCCCCCGAGTCTTTTCTTATACCTTTCAATTAGCCTGGAAAGTTCTTTCTATCTCCATTTTAATGACTACAGTGGTCATAATTCCAAAGATTCCACACTCTAGTCCTCAGAACCTGTTGATAGGATGAACTATTACTCCCACGATTGTGCTTTGTTATAGGATACCCAACCCAAACCAAACCCACTGCCATCAAGTGAATTCCAACTCACAGAGAGTTGGACAAAGTAGAACTGCTAGGGGTGGATTATCCAATAAGCAATGTAAGCACAGGATTGTGCTTATTTACTAATCTGTAGTTAACCCATGTGAAATTGTCGCAACAGATTAGTAAGTAAGCACAAGTAAGCCCATTCTTACTTTGCTTACTGGGTCATCCTTCTCTAACAGGGATTGTAAATTTGAAAAGAGGCTTTGATTCTATAGGAAGGTGCTATGGGATTGGGAGAGAGACAGATGCCAGCCATACCTAAAAGCAGAATCTTTGGTGTAGTGAGATTAGTAAGTAAACGCAAATAAGCATGTGCTTACCTTGCTTATTGAATAATCTGCCCATAGGGTTTCCAAGGCTGTAAATCTTTACAGAAGTAGACTGCCACATCTTTCTCTTGGGAGTGGCTGGTTGTTTCGAACCGCTGACCTTTCGGTTAGCAGCCGAGTGCTTTTAATCACTGCACCACCAGGGCTCCTGTTATATGGTACAGTTGACCTTAAAATAGAATTTTTCCAAGTGGCCCTGACCAAATCACTGAGACCTTTTAAAAGCAGAGTTTTCTTTTCTGGTAGCAGAAGGAGAAATCAGCTTTGAAGCGTTGAGAGTGATTTGACACACTGTTGCTGATTTGAAGATGTAGGGAGCCACGTGCCAAGGAATGTGGGTGGCCTTTTGGAACTGAAAGTAGTTTCCAGCTGACAACCAGCAAGGAAACAGAGATTTAAAACCTACAACAACATGGAACTGCATTCAGCCAACAGCCTGAGTATGACCGAAAGTGGATTCTTCCATGGAACATTTAGATAAGAGCACAGCTGGCTGACACCTTGATTTTGGCCTTTGGAGACCTTAAGCAGAGAACCCAGTTGAGCCCACCTGGAATTCTGATCTAGTAAACTATGAGATAATAAATGAATATTGTTTTAGGCTGTCAACTTCGTGATTTGCTAGAGCAGCAATAGAAAAAAAACTCAATGACATAGGAAGAGTTTTGCCATATATAGTAGAAATCGTTGGATTTGACCGATTTCATGTATTAAAATTGTTGAGTGAAGCCCATGGCTGCCTGAATAACGTAGCTGTTGGCAACTCTCACTCCTGTACTCTTCTGCTTTGGCTGGTTGAATTATATGCTCCCAAGCCTGTTGGCAGCTAGTTGCAGTGGTTATTATAATTATATACTTATAAGTATTTAAATAGAAGCCCTGGTGGCACCGTGGTTAAAGCGCTCAGCTGCTGAACCAAAAGTTCAGTGGTTTGAAGCCACTAACCGCTCCATAGACGAAAGGTATGGCAGTCTGCTTCCATAAAGATTTATAGCCTGGAAAACCCTATGGGGCAGTTCTCAGGGGCAGATTATTCAATAAGCAAGGTAAGCACGTGCTTATTTATGCTTACTTACTAATCTGTAGTGAACAATCTCACTACATCAAAGATTCTGTTTCTAGGCATGGCTGGCATCTGTCTCTCTTCCAACCCCACCGAACCTTCCTACAGAATCAAAGCCTCTTTTCAAGTTTACAGTCCCTAACAGGGGCAGAGAAACCCTGGTAGCACAGTGGTTAAGAGCTATGGGCGCTCCTTGGAAACCCTATGGGGCAGTTCTACCCTGTCCTATAGGGTCGCTATGAGTCGGAATCAGTGGCAATGGGTTTGGTTGTGGTTTTAACAGGGGCAAGTGACCCTTGTGCTCAACAGTAGTGAGTTTGTTTTTTTTAAATTTATGTATTTAAATATTATTTAAACTGGGAAAGTAACAGGGTGACAATGAAGAGAGTTGATCTTCTGCAAAAATGATGTTGAATGCTTTGTAAAGACTGAATAAGCGGCTGTGGTTGTTAGTTGCCATTGAGTCAGCTCTGACTCAAGGTGACCATATGCATAATAGAACAAACGATTTCCCTGTCCTGTGCCATCTTCATGATCATTGGTATGTCTGGGTCCATTGTTGCGGCTATTGCGTCAATCCATTTCATTGAAGGGTTCTCTCGTTTTTTGCTGACCTTCTACTTTAGTTATTAAAAAGCGCTATGGAATTAGCTAGGTGAGGCAACTAAAAGATTAGAAAAGAACTGTAAAGATCTAGAAGTTTTTTTTTTTTTTTTTCATTTATATTGCCCTGCAAGTATCTCTGAGTCCTTTCTCCATGTTAAGGAATTTAAACTAGAAATTGCATGTAATGCATTAGGTCACTGACATGGAGCATGCCCAGCAGCGCCGTGTCCAAAGAAAAGGCCTTAGCCCATGTCACAAGAGTGACAAGTGAAGACACATGTTTTTAAGTTAAAATAAGATGTTTCAGGCATTGGTTTTAGCATATTTGATGGTTCCTCACATTAACTGATTTTTCTTTTCTTACTGTCTAGTATCCCTAATTATGCTAGAAAGAGAGCATCTGTTGTAATGCTAGGTGCATGAACACGGGCACACACAGGTGCACACACACACACACAAACATGGATTAAACAAGTTACAAATCAAATCATGAACTATGAATGATCCCATTTTTGTGAAAAACACGTTCCTAGAAAAAAGATGGGAATCCCAATGGTAGTTATGCTTGAGTGGAAGGATTACGGGGTTTTTGCTTATCTATATTATCTACAATACAAATCTACAATACAAACATATTACTTTTGAAATAAAAAGACAACAGACAAAAAATTACAACAGCAATAATAATAACTCCTAGTCATATATCAAGGTCATGCTCTAAAAACCTTACTCCCTGAGGTTTCCTGAACTGACACAGAGCTTCATAAATCATTTATTTCTTTATGCTTCCATAGCTCCTTACTTATATTTCTGATTTTGCACTTCATTAATTCTGATATTTATTATGACCAATTGTTTGTGACTTTCCTTCTCATATGAAAGCAGGGATCACAGCGTACAAATAGCCATATTTCGTAGCTCCAGACACAGGTCCCACTATTTAGGAGGTACTCATCAAATGAGTGAATGAATGAAATATTGTCTCAAGTGCTCACAAATACCTCAGAGACTTAAAAAAAAAAAAAGAGTCAGGAAGCTTTCTCTTAGCATCCTTTAGTAAGCACATTTAAAATCATACATGACCTACATGACCCAGATGATGTATTTTAGCACCTTATATAATCTACAAGTGAAGACCATACACCCAACTCTGGAGCAGAGCCTTTCTCATGAACATGAGATCAGCTGCATGAAAAACAAAGGCAAACTCGGCACTCAGTGTGCAGGCACCATGCAGATGCTGGCCAGGCTCTGGAAGAATCACATATTGGATGGTCCCTTGACATTGCCCCTCCAGTTCTGCCTCTAGACTACCTGTGAGCCAGTCTCCTGCGTGTGTAGGGGAGCATTTGTGAAGCCTTGCCAGTTTGCATCTCCTGTGAGCAGACTGGGCCATGTTCGGATTTGTTAGAGTGATTGCTGAAAATGGAGTGGTCTATTAAAAAGTAATGGCCGCCGCCTGACGGATTTGCTTCTTGCAACATTAGTGTCATGGTGATGGATTAGCAGAAGCTCCAAAGTGGAAAGCCATGTTTCCACAAATATTTTGCATAAACAAATTTACTTGCAAACGTTACTTATTTTCTTTTTTATTATTTGCCAAGCATATTTCAGCGCACATGTGATCCTCACTGGAAAGTGATAGGTGACTCTGGGAGCGCCAGAGGAACCTTGGTGTTGTCTTGTGCCCACATTTACAGAGTTTTCCCTGGGCTTCTGAGCTGCTTGCAGGACAGGAAGAGAAGGCAAGAACCACTAGACAGGACCAAGCAACCTCATCAGGCTAGGAAAGCTCTGAGAGGGATCTCCTTTTGCTAGAAAGGCAAGTCTGTTTAGCTATTCGAAAACTTCTTGCGTTTCATCTTTCACTGGAAAATCAAATGACTGCCTCTTATGTTCCTTCCTGACATCTAGAATGACCATATCAAGAATGAATGATTTCTCCCATTAAGGATAGGCTCAACAGCCTAGATGGCTGGCTGTGATGTGTTTCCAGGGATTGGGACCAAAAATCACTTTTCATTAAGGTTATTCCATTAAGGACCTTATAATAGGCATTTAGTTGAAGATAAGTTTTTTCTGCCTAGGAGAGGGGATGCATTAGGAAGCTTGCCCAATAGGTTAACTAACCTGACAGACCCAGGGTCTTAAGAGAATGGGACACCATTGGGATAAGGGCAGAGACTAGTTAGCTAAAAAGTATCAGGGACCCAGGTGTTCAAATGGAAACAGGGGACACAAACTAATGACAACCCTTCTTTCTGTTTGTGGAGCCCTGTTTTCACTTAGGAGTCCTTGGGAGGTGCAAACAGTTAAGCACTCAGCTACCAACTGAAAGGTTGGCAGTTTGAACCCATCCAAAGGTTCCTCAGAAGAAAAACCTGGCAATCTGCATCCAAAAGTTCACAGCCATGAAAACCCTATGGAGTGCCTTTCTGCTCTGCGACACGCGGGGCCAGGATGAGTTGGAATCCACTCGATGGCGACTGGTGGTTTTCACCTAGTGGTGGCTCTATGAATGACAGGACTGCATCAGGGTTGCATCCTTTTGCCACGCCTATTCAATCTGTGTCCTGAGCAAATGATCTGAGGAGCCGGACTGTATGAAGAATGGGGCATAAGGATTGGAGGAAGACTCACTAACCACCTGTGTCATGCAGATGATACAACCTTGCTTGCTATAAGTGAAGAGGACTTGAAGCACTTACTGCCTTCAGTATGGATTACACCTCAACATAAAGAAACCAAAAATCCTCACAACTGAATCAATAAGCAACATCGTCATAAACGGAGAAAAGGTTGAAGTTGCCAAGGGTTTCATTTTACTTGGATCTACAATCAGCACTCATGGAAGCAGCGGTCGAGAAATCAAAAGATGCATTGCATTGGGTAAATCTGCTGTAAAAGAGCTCTTTAAAGTATTGAGAAACAAAGACATCACCTTAAAGACTAAGGTGCGCCTGACCCAAGCTGTGGTGTTTTCAATCACCTCATACAGATGTGAAAGCTGGATGATGCATAAGGAAGATGGAAGAATTGATGTCTTTGAATTGTGGTGTTGGCAAAAAATATTGAATATACCATGGACTGCCAAAAGAATGAACAAATCTGCGTTGGAAGAAGTACAACCAGAGCGCTCCTCAGAAGTGAGGATGGTGAGACTATGTCTCATACTTTGGACATGTTATCAGGAGGGACCAGTCCCTGGAGAAAAATATAATGCTTAATAAAGCAGAGGGTCAGTAAAAAAGAGAAGACCCTCAACGAGATGGACTGACACAGTGGCTGCAAAAATGGGCTCAAGCATAACAACAATTGTGAGGATGGCACAGGACTGGGCAGTGTTTCATTCTGTTGTACATAGGATCCCTATGAGTCAGAACCAACTGGATGGCACCAAACAACTATGAATGCCCATCTTTGGTCTTGCCTGTCCAGGACCCATTCCCCATTCTGCTGGTAACTGCTCTCTAAGACTTTCCTTGGAGAACACTCTATCCACCACTTTCAACATTAGGTTTGCAAGAAGTTGACTCCACCTTCAACCTCAGGGGTGGATATGCAACCCAGGTCTGACAAGAAAAGCTTCGTTCTCTAATAGGCCCCTGTGACTGGTTTAGAGAGGGATACATGACCAACTCAGCAGATGCTCAATTGTTGCATTTCAGATGATTTAAGAATTCTTCCTTCTGTACACGGAGGACTTTCTTGGTTGCATCATATATTCCCAGCAACATTCCTTCCATTGTGTTTAATATTTGTATCTTTTTGTTGTTGTTGTTGTTCTTGTTTTGTTGTTCAATACTAGAGAATTTGCAATGCGATTGATGCACACAATATTGTAGCAGCCTGGGGGGTTAAAGACAGTTAACCAGCTGGGAGATGAGTTCATTTTCTAGCTTAATACCCAGAGAAATGTGAAGGCTGGGTACTTTTGGTGGTTGAGCATTCTAAGATAAATGACCCTCACATAAAATGAGACTTGCAAACGCGGAGTCCAGTGGTTTGCTTTAACTCGATCTGGGTAACTGTAAATATCATTAGCTTCAAATGTTTTCTCTTATCCCTGTTGTCTGTGATAAGATGGGCCTCCTGAAAGGAAAAATGCTGTTCTTTCACATTTTAACTCCTTCTGGGGATGTTTAAGCTAGCTGAAGTCAGGCTTCCTGCAAGCTGCATTAAGCTTGTGTTCCCCCAGGCCAGAAAGGAAATTGTGGTGTCTCTCCCGGGGTGAGATATTCTAAAGGCAAGGTGGTTTTCTTCCTAAAATCAGAGCTTTGATAACAAAAAATAAGATCTAGATCAGTCTTCTAATATGTGAGTTTTATGGTGTTTTTCTAACATCCCCTCCCACATAACTCCCTCACACGCTAAAGTCTTGATGCTCAGGATCAAGATTTGCAAGAGTTTGATGTTAAAATATGTATCCAATGTTGTGTTTAGAGATGAAAATTTTGTAATGAGTTCTGTAGTGGTGTTATCAAATCATTCTTTAAATAGCCAGATAATATTTTATGGAACAACTGATCAAGTTTCTTCAAGTCTATAACATTAAAAAAAAAAAAAAAAGAGAGAGGGAGAAAGTCAATAAAATGGTGGTGAAGATGGGGACTTTCCTAGATTTAAAAAAAGACAAGATTTTAGAACTCCTTAGAAGCAAGCATGGCAAGACTATGTCTCACATACTTTGGACATGTTATTAGGAGGTACTAGTCCCTGGAGAAGGACATCATGCTTGGTTCAAGTGGAGGGTCAGCAAAAAAGAGGAAGACCCTCAACGAGATGGATTGACATAGTTGCTGCAACAATGGGCTCAAGCATAACAATGACTGTGAGGATGGCGCAGGACTGGGCAGTGTTTTGTTCTGTTGTACATTCTGGTCGCTATGAGTGGGAACCGACTTGACAACACCGAACAATAACGGCAACAGATTTTAGAAATGAATGGTTTGTTGGACCTTATGTATATCCTAATTTGAAAAAATAACTACGAAAATACATTTGGGAGGATAAATGGGAAAAATCTGAATATGTTCCAAGTATTAATGATATTAAGAAATTATCAATTTTGTTAGGTGTTGTTATGGATTGAATTGTGTCCCCCCAAAATATGTGTCAACTTGGCTGGTCCATGATTACTAGTATTGTGTGGTTGTCTACCATTTTGTGATCTGATGCGATTATCCTATGTGTTATAAATTCTAACTTCTACGTTAAAGGAGCCCTGGTGGCTCAGTAGTTAAAGCAATCGACTGCTAACTGAAAGGTCAGCAGTTCGAAACCACTAGCTGCTTCAAGGGAGGAAGATGTGGTAGTCTGCTTCCATAGTGATTTACAGCCTCTGAAACCCTGTGGGGTCACTATGAGTCAGAATCGACTTGATGGCAGTGGGTTTTTTTTTGATGACGTTAATGAGGTAGGATTTGAGGCAGTTATATTAGTGAAACAGGACTCAATCTACAGGATTAGGTTGTATCTTGAGTCAAATTCTTTTGAGATACAAAAGAGAATCAAGCAGAGAGGTGGGGGACCCTCCTACCACCAATAACAAAGAACCAGGAGGGAAACATCATTTGGACTCGGGTCCCTGCACTGAGAAGCTTCTAGACCAGGGGAGGATTGATGACAAGGACATTCCCCCAGAACCAACAGAGAGAGAAAACCTTCCCCTGGAGCTGGCACCCTGAATTTGGACTTCTAGCCTCCTAGACTGAGAGAGAATAAATTTCTGTTAAAGCCATCCACTTGTGTTACTTCTGTTATAGCAGCACTAGATAATTAAGATGAGTGTGAAAATAAGATGTTCTTATTTTTCAGAAATGCATGCTGAAGTATTTAGAGATGAAATGTCATAATGTCTCAATTTTTTAAAAAGATAAACCAAATATGACAAAATATTTAATAAACCTAGGTGATGGTTATGGGGAATTCACTATACAATTCTTTATTTTTCTAAGTGTTTGAAATACTTTATAATACAAAGAATTTTTTAAAGGACAATTAAGTTGCCAGTGTATCTATTTCTATATATATTTTAAAATAACCAATAAAAGCACCATCTCTGGTGAAAGTATGGAAAAACAAAAAACTCCAAATATAAGTTAGCTAGATTTAAACGAAGTTTAAAAAATATTCTCTGCTATAATTATGCAACATTTATAAGTAAAAAGTTCATGAAGCTCTCTTAATTCATCATGTTCTGTGGGTGGGGAAAATGAATAATAAAAGCATTGCCTGTTGAAAGAATGAAATTTCAACTCATAAATTGAACTGCATGAAAAATATTTAAAGTACTTGTAGGTATAATAGGCTCACCAGAAATAGTCCTCATTTGCATGATAGCATTTTTAATAAATGAGCAGAAAGTAATGTGTTTATTACAGATAATCCATAAAAAGAAAAAAAAAACCTCCAGTAATTCCAGTCCCTGTTACTAATATGTTGGTATATTTCTGTCCAATACTTCTTCTGAACATAAGCGTGTATTTGTCTTTTTCCTTTTCCCCTCCCCATTCCCCTTCTCCTTTGCCCTCTCTTCCACTTTCCTTCCCTTCTTTCTCTCCATCTCTTCCTCCTTTTAAGAATTCTTATATATAAGGGCAATTAATCCATTCTCTGAGAGATGAGTTGTAAATATTTTCCCCAGTGTGTCATTTGTCATTTTAAAAATGTTTTACAACTTTACTATTGCAATTGATCACATTTATGGAGACTTCATAAAGTTACGGGTAAAATACACAAAGGCAAATATCACCATGCAAGGTAACCTATCACTGCCTCTTGAAGACAAAATTATTGCTGGGCACCAATATTGTACAGGGAAATCTAATAACCATAAAAAAGACTATAAAATTGAGGTATAATTTATATACAATATAGTGTTACGAGATTTGACCATAGTATTAACCTGTGCAAACATCACCCGAAGCGAGACCTTAGAAAGTGTCCTTGTGCCTTTCAGTCAATTACCCAATACCCCCCAGCTCACATATTTTCTGATTTCTGTCATATAGATTAGTTTTTGCTTGTTTTCAGACTTCACATAGTTTAGACTCATGATAGTATATACCCTTTTGTACCCAGCGTCTTTCACTCAAGCATAATGTTTCTGAGATTCATTCATGTCTTTTGTCACACACATTAGTAGTTTATTTTTAATGCTGAGTAGTATTCCATCTGTGTGAAAGATGGACAATGAGTAAGGAGGACTCAAGAACTGATGCCTTTGAATTATGATGTTGGTGAAAAATATTGACTATACCATGAGTTGCCAGAAGAACAAACAGATCCGTCTTGGAAGAAATACAAAACCAGAATGCTCCTTAGAAGCAAGAATAATGAGACTTCGTCTCACACACTTTGGACATGTTATCAGGAGGGACCAGTCCCTGGAGAAAGATATCATGGTTGGTAAAGTAGAGGGTCAGCGAAAAAGAGAAGACCCTCAAAGAGATTCATTGACACAACGGCTGAAACAATGGGCTCAAGCATAACAATGATTGTGAGGATGGCACAAGACCAGGCAGTGTTTCATTCTGTTGTACATTGGGTCACTATGAGTGGGAACGAACTTGACAGCCCCTAACAACAACAAGCATACCATTAAGGAGACTGGTAGTGCAATGAGTAAGTGCTCTGCTCCTAACTGAAAGGTTGGCGGTTCGAACCCACCAGCAGCTCCTCAGAAGAAAGATTTGGTGAACTGCTTCTGTAAAGATTACAGCCTAGAAAACATTATGGAAAAGTTCTAGTCTGTCACATGGGGTCACTATGAGTTGAAAATTGACTCGACAGCACCTAATAAGGACAGCATTCCCTTAAATAAACATACCACTATTTGTTTATTCAACAATTTTAAAAAATATTTTATTGTGTTTTAGGTGAAAGCTTACAGAGCAGATTATTTTCCCATTCAACAATTCATACGCAAATTGTTCTGTGACACTGGATGCTATCCCTGTGTCAGCACTCTCCCCATTGCCACCCTGCTTTCCTTGTTTCCATCCCTTCAGTTTCACTGCACCACCTTGCCTTCTCATCTTTGCTTTTGGGCAAATGTTGCCTATTTGGTCTGTTGATTTTGTTCTATTTGTATGGTTGATTGTTCTAAGGTTGTTATTGTTTATAGGCAATCTATTATTTGGATAAAAGATGACCTCTGAAAGTGGCTTCAATTCCAGGTTAAAAGGGTGCCTTAGGGCGATAGTCTTAGGGTTTCCTCCAGCCTCTGTAAGTCCAGTAAGTCTATTCGTTTGTTTGTTTTTATTTTTTTATGAATTTGAGCTTTGTTCTACATTTTTCTCTTGTTCTAACCAGGACCCTCTATTGTGTCCCTGGTCAGACCTGTTGGTAGTGGTAGCCATAGTAATAGAGGCTGTGGTACTTGTCGGCCATTACTCCTGTGGACTCATTGCTTCTTGAGTCTTTGGTTTCCTTCACTCCTTTGCTCCAGATGGGATGAAACCAATGGTCGTATTATCCAATAACCTTTTGATGGATACTTTAGTTGCTTTCAACCCAAGTTGAACATTCATTTACAATTTGTGGGCATGCATTTTCATTTTTCTTGAATAAATATCTAGGAGTGGAATTGCTAGTTTATAGGGTTATAAGAAATCAGCAAACCGTTTTCCAAAATGGTTGTACTCTATACATTTCCATCAGTAATATATGAAAGTTCCAGTTGTTTCACATCCTTACCAATACTTGGTATTGTCTGGCTTTTTTAATTTTAAGTATTCTAGTGAATGTGTAGTGGTATCTCATTGTGATTTTAAATCTGTATTTCCCTTTTGATTAATGATGATGAGGGTCTTTCCTGTGCTTACTTGCCATCCATAATCTTCACTTGTGAAGTGTCTGATCAAATCTTATGCCTATTTTAAAATTATATTATTAATAATTGAGTTGTAGCTTTTTAAATAAACTCTAGATACAAGATCTTTGTCAAATATTGTCTTTTCATTTTCTTAAAGTGCCTTTCAAATTTTCAAATGAATTTTGATGAAGTATTTTCTTTTATGAGTAATATTTATTTATTTTATTAATATTTTATGGCTAAAATTTATTGAAATCTTTACCTACACCAGGATAGTGAAGATTTTTCTCTTAATTTTTCTTCTAGAAGTTTTATAGTTTTAGCTTCTAGACTTATATCTATAATTTTTTGAATTAATTTTTTTGTACAGTGTGAAAAAGGATTGAGGTTTATTTTTTCCTGTACAAGTATCCATTTCTTCATTGAATTACTCTGGAACATTTGTTGAAATCAATGGACCGTATAAGTATAGGTCTATATCTGGGCTCTCTATCCATCCTATTCATCTTTATGTCCATGCCTACACCAGTACACTATTGTCTTGATTATAGCTTTATAGTAAGTTTTAAAGTTAGGTTGTGTAAGGCCTCCTACTTCATTCTTCTTTTTCAAGGTCATTTTGGCTCTTCTAGGTTCTTTGTATTTCCCTGTATATTTTAGAATCAGCCTATCAACTTCTATAAAAATGTCTTCTGGGATTTTGATTGAGCCTGTATTGAATTAGGAGATCAGTTTTTGGAAAATGGACACTTAACAATACGGAGAGTTTATCTCTATGTATTAGGTCTTCTTTAATTGCTCTCAAGAACGTTTTGTTGTTTTCAGTAGAAAGGTTTGCATATTTGCATATTTTTTTAGACTTATTACTATTTGTTTTTTTGTTATTGTAAATGTCATTTTTAGTTCATTTTCAATTGTTTGTTACTGATGCAATTGATTTTTGTATATTGAATTTGTACCTGTGACCTTCCTAAGTTCACTTATTAGTTCTAACAGTTTTATTTAATTTATTTTATAGATTCTATAGGATTTCCTATGTACACAGCCATGTCATATGTAAATGAAAAATGTACTTCTTCCTTTTCAATTTTTTTTTTTTTTGCCTGGCTAAGATTTCCAGTATAATATTAAGCAGAAGTGGTGAGAGTGGGCATCCTTGTCTTATTCCTGTTCTTATGGGAATAGCATAGAAGCAGTCCCTGGACTAAGAGCGAGTTCTGTTCCTAAGTCTGTGTTTAAGTCAAATTTCTACTTAAGTTGGAAGAGTAAGGTACGGTTCATATCTAACGTCAGCTAGTCAAATATTTGTCTTAGCATACAGTATACGGTGTACTTTTCTATGAATAAAAAACATTAAAGAAACACTTCCAAATACACTAAAATATCTTTAACATAATAATACAGTAATATTACTCACCTATCAGCTTTTTTTATGGTGGTGGCTTGCATGTTGCTGTGATGCTGGAAACTTTGCCGTCAGTATTTCAAATACCAGCAGGGTCATCCATGGTGAACAGGTTTCATGGGAACTTCCAGACTAAGACAGACTAGGAAGAAGGACCTGGCTATCTACATCTAAAAAACTTAGCCAGTGAAAACCTTATGAATAGCAGTGGAACACTGTCTGATATAGTGCCAGAAGATGAGCCCCTCAGGTTGGAAGGCACTCAAAATACGACTGGGGAAGAGAAGCCTCTTTGAAGTAGAGTTGGTCTTAATGAAGTGCATGAAATCAAGATTTAGGGACCCACATTTCCTGATGTGGCACAACTCAAAATGAGAACAAACAGCTGCAAATATCCATTAATAATCAGAGCATGGAATGTATGAAGCACAAATCTAGGAAACCTGGAAGTCGTCAAAAATGAAATGGAACACATAAAGATCACTATCCTAGGCGTTAGTGAGCTGAAATGGACTGCTATTGACCATTTTGAATTGGGCAGTCATATAGTCTACTATGCTGGGAATGACAAATTGAAGAGGAATGGCGTCACATTCATCATCAAAAAGAACATTTTAAGATCAATCCTGAAGTACAATGTTGTCAGCGATAGGATAATGTCCATATGTCTACAAGGGAGAATAGTTAATATGACTATTATTCAAATTTACACACCAACCACTAATACCAAAGATGAAGAAATGGAAGATTTTTACCAACTTCTGCAGTCTAAAAATGATCGAACATGCCATCAAGATGCATTGATAATTACTGGTGATTGAAATTCAAAAGTTGGAAACAAGAAGGATCGATAGTTGGAAAATACAGCCTTGATGATAAAAATGATGCCAGAGATCACATGATAGAATTTTGCAAGACCAATGACTTATTCATCGCTAATACCGTCTTTCAATGGCATACGTGGCTACTATGAACTATATCATTAATATCACACAGAAATAAAATTTTGTTGAATTAAAAAACAGTTACAGCAGTACCTTTACAGGGAATGGCCAGAAGTTCAAGCCAGATTCAGAAGAGCTCGTGAAATGAGAGATATCATTGCTGATGTCAGCTTGGTTCTTGGCTGAAAGCAGAAAATACCAGAAAGATGTTTACCCATGTTTTTGAGACGCAGTCCTTCTAATAGAACAAGAGGACACTAAGTGGTTTAAAGTCAGAAAAGGTGTGCACCAGGCTTGCATCCTTTCACCATTCTTATTCAATCCGTATGCTGATCAAATAATCTGAGAAACTGGACTATATGAAGAAGAACGTGGCATTAGGATTAGAGGAAGACTCATTAACAACCTGCGTTATGCAGATGACACAACCTTGTTTGCTGAAAATGAAGAGGACTTGAAGCTCTTACTGATGAAGATCAAAGACTTCGGTATGGATTGGTTCACAACCAATAAGCAACAGCATGATAAATGAAGAAAGTATTGAAGTTACTAAGGATTTCATTTTACTTGGATCTACAATCAACACCCACTGAAGTGCCAGTCAAGAAATTAAAATATGCATTTCACTGGGCAAATATGCTGCAAAAGACCTCTTTAAAAAGCAAAGATGGGGACTAAGGTGCACCTGACCCAAGCCATGGTATTTTCAATTGCTTCATATGCATGTGAAAACTGGACAGTGAATAAGGAAGACCGAAGAAGAATCTATGCCTTTGATTTATGGTGTTGTTGATGAATATTGAATATACCATGGACTTTTTTTTACCAGAAGAATGAACAAATCTGTCTTAGGAGAAGTACAGCCAGAATGCGCCTTAAATGATGGCAAGACTTTATCTCATGTACTTTGGACATGTTATCAGGAAGGACCAGTCCCTGGAGAAGAACATCATGCTTGGTAAAGTACAGCATTAGCCAAAAAGAGGAAGACCCTCAATGAGATGGATTGACATAGAGGCTGCAGCAATGGGCTCAAGCATAACAATGATTGTGAGGATGGCAAAGGACCAGGCAGTGATTCTTTCTGTAGGGTCTCTCTGAGTTGGAACTGACTCGGTGGCACCTAACAACAACAGGGATTATATTGAGGGATTAAAAAAAAAAAAAAAATAGCTGTAGCCAAATTTTTTTCCCCAGTGTGTTGGTTCTCTTTTATTCTTTTGGTGAAATCCTTTGATGAGCATAAGTGTTTAATTTTTAGGAGCTCCCAGATATCTAGTTTATCTCTGGTGTTTGTGCATTGTTAGTTATGGTTCGTATTCTATTTACACCATACATTAGGGCCTCTAGCATTTTCACTATTTTGTTCTCTATGATCTTTATCGTTTTAGGTTTTATATTTAGGTCTTTGAATTAGTTTTTGTGTATTGTGTGAGGTATACGTAGTGTTTCATTTTTTTCACAGATGGACATCCATTTTTGCCAGCACCATATATTTAAAAAAAAAAAACGGTCTTTTCCCCATTTAATGGATCCTGGCTCTTTGTCAAAGATCAACTGACCATTGGTGGATGGATTTAAGTCTCGGTTGTCGATTCTGTTCTATTGATCTATATGTCTTTCGTTGTACCAGTACTAGGCTGTTTTGGCTACCATGGCTGTGTAGCAGATTCTGAGATCAGGGAGTATGAGGACTCCTACTTTTTTCTTTTTCTTCTATAATGCTTTACATATCCGGAACCTCTTTCCTTTCCATATAATGTTGGTGATTAGTTTTTCTGTCTCATTAAAGAATACTATTGGTATTTGGATGGGGATTGCATAATATCTGTAGATTGCTTTGGGTAGAATTGATATTTGCACAATGTTTAGTCTTTCTATCCATGAGCATGGCGTGTTTTTCCATTTATGTAGGTCTCTTGGTTTCTTGCAGTGGTATTTTGTAGTTTTCTTTGTATAGGCCTTTTACGTCCCTGGTTAGGTTTATATCTAAGTTTTTTTTTGGGGGGGGGAGGGGGACTATTATAAATGGTATTGCTTTCCTCATTTCTTTTTCCTAGTTCTCTTTATTAAAAAAATATTAGTGTATAGGAATCCAACAGATTTTTGTATGTCGATCTTGTATCCTGCTGCTCTGCTGAGTCTATTAGTTCTAGTAGTTTTATTGTGGAGCCTTTAGGATTCTCTTTGTATAGAATCATATCATCTGGGAATAGGCATAGTTTTACCTCTGTTTTTTTAATTGTACTTTAGGTGAAAGTTTACAGCTCGAGTTAATCTCTCATACAAAATTTTATCCACATATTATCATGTGATACTAGTCACAATCCCTACAATGTGACAGCACACTCAGGGATAGTTTTACTTCTTCTTTATCAGTTTGGATGCCCTTTATTTCTTTTTCTTGCATTATTGCTCTAGCTTGGACTTCCAGCATAATGTTAAATAGGAATGATGATAAAGTGCATCCTTTTATTGTTCCTTTTCCCTGGGGGGAATGTTTTCAGCCTCTGTTCATTGAGAATGATGTTGGCTGTTGGTTTTGTATAGATGCCCTTTACTATGTTGAGGAATTTCCCTTCTATTCCTATATTACTGAGAGTTTTTTTTTTTTTTTTTAATCAGGAATGGGTGTTGGACTTTATCGAATGCCTTTTCTGTGTTGACTGAGATGATTATGTGATCCTTTGTGGTGGATCATGTTGACTGATTTTCTAATGTTGAACCATCTTTACATACCTGGTATGAATCTCACTTGGTCACGGTGATTTTTTTTTTTTTAATATGATGCTGAATTCTATTGGCTAGAATTTTGTTAAAAATTTTTGCATCTATATTCATGAGATATATTGTCCTGTAATTTTTTCTTGTGTGTGTGATATCGTTGCCTGATTTTGGTATCAGGGCCATGCTGGCTTCCTGGAAAGAATTTAGAAGTATCCCTTCCTTTTCTATGGTCTGAAATAGTTTGAGTAGTACTTCTACTCAAGATCTTTTCTGAACGATTGATAGAATTCTTCAATGAAGCAATCTGGACAAGGACTTTTTTTTGTTGTTGAGAGTTTTTTTTTTTTTTTTTATTACTTTTTCAATCTCTTCTCTTGTTACAGGTCTTTTCAGACTTTCTACCTCAGATTGTGTTAGTTTAGGTAAGTAGTGTGTTTCTAGATATTCGTCCATTTCTTGTATGTCCTCAAATTTGTTGGAGAATAATTTTTTCTAATACTTTTGTTATGATCCTTTATAGTTCCGTTGGGTCTGATCTGAAGTCCCACATCTCATTTCTTATTTGAGTTATTTGCTTCAGTCCTGTTGTTCTTTTGCTAGTTTGGCCATTGGTTTGTTGATTTTATTGCTCTTTTCAAAGAACCAACTTTTGGTCTTGTTGATTCTTTCTATTGTTTTTCTGTTCTCTATTTCATTTATTTCTGCTCTAATTTTAATTATTTCCTTTCTTCTGGTGTCTGTGGGCTTCTTTTGCTGTTCTCTTTCTATTTGTTAGAGTTGTAGGGCTAATGTTTCGGTTTTGGCCAGGTCTTCTTTTTTGATGTGTGCATTTATTGCTACACATTGACCTCTGAGCACTGCCTTTCCTGTGTCCCAAAGGTTTTGGTATGATGTGTTTTCATTCTTATTTGATTCTAGGAATTTTTGATTTCCTCTATTGCCCAGTTGTTCCTGAGCAAGGTATTATTCAGTTTCTATGTATTTGATTTTTTTTTCCTTGTTCTTCCTATTATTGATTTTTACTTTTATGGACTGTGATCAGAGAGAATGCTTTGTATTATTTTGATGTTTTGGATTCTTTTGAAGGTTGCTTTGTGGCCTAAAATGTGGTCTATTCTGGAGAATGTTCCGTGTGCATTGAAAAAGAATGTATACTTTGCTGCTGTTGGGTGCAGTGTTCTATATATGTCTATGAGGTCAAGTTGGTTGATTGTGTTCTTCAAGTCTTCTGTATCTTTTTGAGTTTCTTACTAGATGTTCTGTCCTTTACCAAGAGTGGTGTGTTGAAGTCTCCTACTATTGTGGAACTGTCGATTTCTCTTTTCAGGGCTTTTAGTTTGTTTTATGTATTTTGGAGCCCTGTCATTGGGTGTGTAGGTATTTATTAAGGTTATGCCTTCTTTGTGGATTGTCCCTTTAATCATTATATAATGTCCTTCCTTGTCTCTTATGGTGGATTTTGTCTTAAAGTCTATTTTGTCTGATATTAGTATTGCCACTACTACTCTTTTTTTGGTAGCTGTTTGCTTCAATTTTTTTTTCCTTCCTTTGATCTTTAATATTTATGTCTTTGTGTCTAAGGTGTGTCTATTGTAGAAAGAAAGCATATTGAAGGGTTGTATTTTTTAATCCATTCTACCACTCTCCGTCTCTTTAGGGTGCATTTAAGCTATTTATATTCAGCGAGATTATCAATAGGTATGAGTTTATTGCTGTCATATTGTTGTGCTTTTTTTGGTGGTGCTGATGTTTTCTTTGTTCCTCTTATTTTCCTGTGCTGAGTTTCTTTTGGTGGTGGATCTTCATTTCTTTCATTATTATAGATTTTGTGTTTACTGAGTCTTTACGTTTTTCTTCCTTTTTATTTTAATGAGGAGGTTTATTATCTTTCTTTGTAGTTACCTTGAAATTTACCATTATTTTCCTAAGTTTTAACCAGCCTTTTATTACTTGCTATCACTTTGACTTCCTCTCCATTTAAAAGTTCTATACCTACACTGTTTAGTCCCCCTTTTAACGTTTAGCCGTAGTTGTCATATACAGATTAACATCTCCGTTTCCCCGGTTTAAGTCTATTAGCTTTGTTTTAGAGTTTTTTACCTGGGTTGGTATCTGGCTGATGCTGCCCTATGTTCTAGACTCCAGTTGTTGTCTGATGTTCTTGGTTCTCTAACTGAAAGACTCCCTGTAATAATTCTTATAAGTTTGGTTTGGTCTTTACAAATTTCCTTGATTTCGGTTCATAAGGAAATGTCCTAATTTCACCATTATATTTGAGAGAGAGTTTTGTAGGATAAATTATTCTTGGTAGGCAGCTTTTTTTCTTTAAAGGTTTTATATATGTCATCCCATTGCTTTTTTGCCTATATAGATTCTGCCAAGCAATCAGAGATTTGTCTTATTGTTTCACCTTTGTAAGTGACTTTTCATTTTGCTTGAGCTCCTCTTAGTGTTCTTTCTTTAACTTTGGTTTTGGCAAGTGTGATTACAGTATGTCTTGATGAATTTCTTTCGGGGTCTGTCATGGATTGGATTTTGTCCCCCCAAAATATGTGTTAACTTGGTTAGGACACGATTCCCAGTATTGTGTGGTTGTCCTCCATTTTGTGATTGATATAATTTTCCTTTTTGTTGTAAATCCTAATCTCTGCCTGTAGTTAATGAAGCTAGGTTAGATTATGTTGAAAAGGATGGGATGTAACACCCTTGCTGAGGTCCCATCCTTGATCCAATGTAAAGGGAGTTTCCCTGGGGTGTGGCCTGAACCACCTTTTATCGTACAAAAGGTAAAAGGAAAGCGAAACAAGCAGAGAGGGGGAACTCATACACCAAGAAAGCAGCACTGGGAGCAGAGCTCATCCTTTGGACCCGGGGTCCCTGCGCTTGAGAAGCTGTTTGACCAGGGGAAGATTGATGACAAGGACCTTCCTCCAGAGCTGACAGAGACAGAAAGTCTTCCCCAGAGCTGATATCCTGAATTTGAACTTGTAGCCTACTAAACTGTGAGAGAATAAATTTCTCTTTGTTAAAGCCATCCACTTACGGTATTTCTGGTACAGCAGCGCCAGATGACTAAGACAAAGCCTATCCTATATGGGGTTCATTGAGCTTCTTGGATGGTCAGCTTTTCATCTTTCATGATATCTGGGAAGTTTCCCGCCAGCAAATCTTCAACAATCTTCTCTGTGTTTTCCGTTTTCTCCCCCGTTCTGAAACTCCCATCATAGCCAAATTTTTGCTCTTGACTGTCCCACATAATTCTTAGGTTTTCTTCATTCTTTTCTCTGAATTTTCCTCAAACCAATTGGAATCCATGGATTTGTCTTCAATCTCACTGATTCTGTCTTCCATTGTTTCAAATTTGCTCCTAAAATCTATTGAGTTGTTCATTTCTAAAATTATTTTTTATCTTCAATTTCTAGTTGCTGTTTTTCTATGATTTCAATTTTTTTTTTTTATTTCTATGTTTTGTTCTTATATTATTTTCCTGAATTATTCTATTGGTGTTTGCCTTGATTTTGGCTATATGTTAGTTGATTTTGTCTGTGTTTTCAATGGTTTTGTGTATTTTTTTCCCCTCGGTTTTGTCTGCATTTTCCTTGATCTCTTTCCTTATCTCTTGGACAGCCCTAAATGTTAGTCTTCTGAATTCCATATCAGGTAGTTCCAATGCCTTTTCTTCTACTGGAAGGTTATCTGATTCTTCATTTTCTAGAGCCATCTTGTCCTGTTTTTTTTATGTTTTGATATTGTTTGCTATCTCCAAGACATTAAGGTATTATTTTCTTTATTTACTGATTGCATGTTCGCTTATTTCATCCTGCTGTTTTGTTTTGTTTTGCTATGTCAGGGCATACAGGCTGGATGCACTTTGGTACTAGCTTTTCTGTGGAGCACAATAGCTCTCAGCACCTTATCTGGGTGGGTAGGGTAGTAGCAACCAGGGTGAGCCTACTTCACTGTAAGCTGGTTTGGCGAGGAGGCTAAGGGCCAGCTGGGTAGGTGCTGTCTGCTTCCTAATGTTGGTCCAGTAGTGTGGGAGCATTCGCAGCTTCTCGCCAGATGGGCAGAAGTGTCAGACAGGGGGTGGTATGAACTCGCTTCCCACCATTCAGCACCTGGTTGAGTGGCAGGAAGGGAGGGACAGTGCAGGCTCAATGTGGTAGCAGGCCTAAGTGCCAGGGGCACTCTAATTGCAGTGTCGTGGTGGTGGCTGGCAGGAAGTGGGAGGAGGTGGTGTGTGGTGCTAGGTGGGAGGTAGAAAAAAGAAAAAGCGAGAGAAAGAGGGAGAAAAAAGGAAAAAAATAGCACGGAGCAGTCTGAGCTGGCACATGGGGTCAGGGAGGACTCAGGGTCTGGCAGGAAGAAGGGGGAGGTGGTCTACAGGACTATGTGGGAGGGAGAAAGAAAAGAGAAAAGAAAGAAAAAAATGGTGGCATGTGGTGGTAGCAGGGCAGACCTGGGGTTGTGGCCAGTGTGCCAGTGGCACTCTAACTGCTGTGCTGCTGCAGGGGCCAGTGAGAAGAGGGGGGTGGCATACGGGGCTAGACTTGAGGGTAAAAGAAAAGTAAGGAAGAAAAAAAGAGGAAAAAAATGGTGGTGTAGTGGGGGCCAGCAAGTGGAGTCAGGGCAGATGTGGGGGCCGTTGGGGAGGAGAGGTGGCATATGGGCCTAGGTGGGAGGGGGAAAGAAAAGAGAAAAAAAAAATGACAGCAGAGGGCAACTGGTGGGTAGGGGTGGGGCAGACTCCATCAACAGTGGGCTAGTGACTCTCTAGCCATGGCGATGTAGCAGGGGTCAACAGGAAGTGGGGGAAGTGGTATATGGGGCTAGATGGGAGGGAGAAAGAAAAGAAAGAGAAAAAAATGGCAGCATGGTTGGGGCTGGCAAGTGGGATGGGGCAGGCTCAGGAGCCAGTGGGGAGGGGATGTGGCATAAGGGGCTAGGTGGCAGGGAGATGGAAAAGAGAGAAAGAAGAAAGAAAAAAAAAGGCAGGAAGGTGGGAGCCACCGATTGGGGGCAGGGCAGACCTGGGGCAGCAGTAGGCTGGTGGTTCTGTAGACACAGCGGAGTGGTGAGGCCCAGTGGGAAGGGGGAGAGGTGACATACAGGACTAGGTGGGAGGGAGAAAGAAAAGGAAGAAAGAGAAAAAATGGCAGTGCACTAATGCGGTGGGGTGTACCTGGTAGCTGCTAGAGAGGAGAGGTGGCATACAGGGCTAGGTAGGAAGGAGAAAAAAAAAATAGAAAGAAAGAAGGAAGGAAGGAAAGAAAGGAAGAAAAAAAAGCCACACAGTGAGAATGGGTGGGATGGGGGTGGGGGTCTCGTATTGTGGAACCCAGTGGTTGGGGCTGCCAGGACGGGAGTGGTTCTTGCATCTACTCACCAGAAGGGTGAGGGGTGGGAAAGCCTGTTTCTCTGGCTACCGGGTGCTCTGTCTTCTGCTGGGAGCTCCATGCAGTTGCCTTCTGGGACTCCCTGTCCGGGTCTTTGCTGGCTGTGTTTCAAGAAGGCGATTCTGTGCTGTGTTAGTTGGCAGGGCACCTCCGCTTTGTATCTCTCCTCTTTGTTTTCCGTCAGTTTTTTCTTCTCTTCATTGTTTGATCTAGCTCTTTATCCTTTCATTTGATGCTTAGGTTTATAGGATTGGCCTTTGTATCTGTTTTATTTAGTTTTTGGGATCTTTGCTGCAGAGGGAAGGCACAGTGCATCTGTCTAGGATGCCGTGTTGGCTCCACCTCCTTCATCTTTTTATATTCAAATTATAGATCCAGTTGAAATGTATTCAGATGTGTGGTATGAACATAAGTTTAATTTTTTTCTAGGTAGGTATCCAATTGTCTCAATATCAACTAGTTGTTCTTTTCTCCTTTCATTTAGATCCTCCTTTATCATATATTAAATGCCTGATGGTAAATATTGGGTTTATTTCAGGATTTTCTATGCTGTTTCTTTGGTCTAATTATCTGTTCATTTGCTGGTACCACATGTTTAATCATTGGGGATTTATATTTTAATATTTGGTTGTCTAGTGTTCCCTCATTGCCCTTCTTTTTAAGATTTTACCTATGTTTGCTTGTTTTTCCATACACACTTTAAAGTCAGATTGTGCAGTAAAAAAATTGTATTGTAATTTTTTATTAAATCATATTAAATGTATAAATTAATTGGTGGATAACTGATGTCATTTAGATATTATCTAAGATAATATGTCTTCTTTTATTCAAGGTTTTTTTTCTGGCCTTCGAAGATGTTTTAAAGTTTTCTTACACAGTTCTTTTAAGTTTGTCCCTAAGTATTTTATCTTTCTTGTTACTATATAACATGGAGTGTTTTTTTTCATTATATCTTCTAACTAGTTGTGGTATACATACATACATACATACTGATACATATGCATACCTGAAAGCTGCACAAAGCAAGGGGCACAGTGGGCAAATCCCACCTTCATTGCTAACTGTGTGGTAAGGATCAACATGAATCCAATTCCCACAGGGAGTTGGATCCAGTCCTCACCTTCTTGCTTCTCTACCCTCATTGCCAGCTGGCCATGTTGCCCTCTTTCTCTCTCTGACTCCTGCCACCCCAAGCTAGGTCAGAGCACACAAGTTAAAAGGGCTCAGTCCTTCAGACTTCCAAACAGGCAGATGCTAGCCCCTACTGGCTCTCACTGCCCCTGTAGGTTTATTAATTCTCTGGAAAAACTCACAAAATTCACATATAGTATCTATACTTACAAGGAGCCCTGGTGATGCAATGGTTAAGCACTTGGTTGCTAACCTAAGGTCAGAGGTTCAAACGCATCAATGACTCAGAAGGAGAAAAGACCTGGCAATCTGCTACAGTCTAGGAAACCGTGTGGGGCATATAGGGTCACTGTGAGTTGGAATGACTCCACAGCACACAACACCATCTATACTTAGAGCTACCTATTTATTATAACTGGAAATGATACAAACAACAAGACACATAGGGTGAGGTCTGGGAGGGGTCCCAAAGCAGGGCTTCCATGGTCTCCTGAGACGCACCACCCTTTTGAGAGCAGATGTTCTCCCCAGTCCAGGAAGCTGTAGCTACTTCCGTGTTCAGTGCATTTTATTGCCTCAATTACATAGTCATGATTGGGGCCTCCTTGCATAGTTATGCTCAAATCAATCATTGGATATGCACGATTGATTGAATTATGCCCCACATCACCTCCTGAGGAAACCCTGGTGGTGTAGTGGTTAAGAGCTATGGCTGCTAACCAAAAGGTTGGCAGTTGGAATCCAACAGGTGCTCCTTGGAAACTCTGTGGAGTAGCTCTACTCTGTCCCATAGGGTTGTTATGAGTTGGAATTGACTCGTCAGCAGCAGGTTTGGTTTGGTTTGTGTTCCCTTCCTGAGATTAATCGACTAAGTGTGCTCTTTGCAGCCCCCACAAATTTGCACACATTTTCAAGTGTTTCCTGGCAGTTTTAGATAACAGAGACACCACCACTGCTTTGGAAAATCTAAGAGTTATCCTTCAGAAACCAAAGACAAAGACCAAATTGAGTTCTTTGTCTCATAAAGCTATTCATTTCTGTATATTAATTTGGTACCCCAATACTTTCCTGAATTCTTGTAATAATTTTTCAGTTGATTTGCTTTTATTTTCCAGATGTACAATTACATAACCTTAAAATAGTGATCATTTTCTCCTTTCCAATTTTGATGACATCAGAGTTTTTTAATTTGGTTTTGTTCTTTTCCTCCTGTTAAATTCCATTGGCTAGTCCGTTAAGTATATTGTTAGATGATGCAGGAGCTAGTTGGCGTCCTTGTCTTATGACTGATTTTGGTGAGGATGACTCTGGTGTTCCTTTATAGAACATGATATTGGCTTTCAGGCTGAGATACATTTATGTTAAGAAAGTATTTTTTGATATATATATATTTTTAAGAATTAAGATTAGTTGTTTAATTTTGACAAATGCTTTCTCAGCATCTGTGGAGATGATGTTATGATTTTTTTCTTTGTTAATCAATTAATATTAAATTGATGTGTTATATTAAAAGATGTCCCATTACTGAACCGTTCTTGAATTTTTTGGAATAAATCTTACTTGGTCATGACGAATTTTTCTTTTAAGGTTTTGCTAGATTCTGCTTGCTAACATATAATTTGGAGATTTATATTATCATTCATAAGTGAGATTGACCTGTAGTGTTGTTTAGTGCTTGTTTTGTAATTTTGTTATAATATTTCTAATCATTAATTTCTGCTTTTAGCTTTACCTATTTCTTTACTCTACACTCCTGTGTTGTTCTTTTTCTAAAATTTTGGATCAGATGTCTATTCATTGGCTGTCATTTCACCATTTTTATTGATATAAGCATTTGGGAATATGAATTTTCTTCTTAGTACTGTTTTAGCTGTATCCTTTAGCCTTTTTAATTTTGTAAATCTTTATTTTTTCAAGAAAACTTCCAATTTGGGTTTATATTTCTTATTTTATGAAAAAGTTACTTAAGACATTTACATTTTTCAGGTAGAAGAATCTCTTAGGTTTTAAATGTCTGTTTTGCATTATTATCAGATAATATTAGATAATATAGTGTTAACTTTTGGAGCTTTATCGAGGTTTTCTTTATAGTCGATTTCTCGGAATGTTCCATAAGCATTTGAAAATAAGGTGTATATATTCTCTATTTTTAGGGGACAGAGCTCAAAATATAGTCAATTAGACCTGTGTCATTAATACGCTACTTAGAATGTCTGTATCCTTATTTTTTGGTCTATTAGATCGATGTGGTGATTTAGCATCTTCCACTAATATTGTATTTCTGTCTATGTCCCCTAGGTTTTGTTTTATGTCTGTTGCTGCAATGTTACTTGATGAGTAGGTATTTATAAATATTATGTCCTCATTATAAACTGTACCATTTTAGTTTTCTCAAATGTCTTTGTCTTGGCTGATATTTAAAAGTAAAAGTAAAATTCTTGCATCCTTTTTGTTTGCATATATTTCCCATCCTTTTGCCCAGCCTTTTTGTTTTTCCTAAACCTTTGTGAGTAATTTTTTTTTAAAGTGTGCCAATTGTAATAGAACATAGAATTAGGTTTTACTTTTTGCTATTCAATCTTGAAATCTTTTTGAAAAGGAGAATTAAACCAATCAGAATTTACTGATAATTTGATCTTAGTTCTCTCATATTATTTTATTATCTTTTTGGTCTACGTGGTATTGTTTGAAATCAATCTTTGAGTAAATGGCCTATTTTTTGGTTTATCTTCTCTGTGTAGTTCTTTTGATATTTAGGTAGGTTTGTATTTTTGTTCTGGTAGTTACCTTTGTAGTTGTAAATTTATATAGTACACCTAGTTCTTTATTTCTTTGAGCAATTTCTATTTAATAACGTACTATGAACATTGATAAAATTAACATTGCCTGTCCTCCTGATCACTTTACCTTATCCCACCACCTGATTTTAGGCAATACTATCTTATTTGGTGGTGCAAACAGTTAATAACCTGGGCTGCTAACTGAAAGGTTGGCAGTTTGAATCCACGCAGAAGCAACTTGGAAGAAAAGCCTGGTGATCTACTTTTGAAAAATCAGCCATTGAAAACCTTACGGAGCACAGTTCTATCCTGACACACATGGGGTCACCATGAGTTGGGATTGACTCAATGGCAAATGGTTTTCTTTTTTTGTTTTATCTTGTTTGGCATTTACTTTTGTACTGTTAAATATGCCTGCACTTACTTTACAAGATTTATTACCTTTAAACAATATCTTTTGACCCTTAGCTAGTCCAGATGTGACAATCATCAAACTTCTGTATCTCCTCCCCTTCTTTCCCCTTTTGTCTTGTCACAGTTTAGGTGTTTCATTTCTACACTGTCAATACAAATAACATTAATTCTGTTTTGTCACTGTAATTGTTTGTCCTTAGTTCTACAGTTAAATGTATTCAACAGTCACCTCCAGTCCTTTGCCATTGTTTTTCCAGGCACCTCTTATTTAGCTGAAATTTGTCCTTTGATAGTTTTTGCAAGAAGGCCTCATGTGTACAGCATTCTTTGATGTTTTCCATGTTTACCACTGTTTATATGTAGCTTTTACACTAGAAAATCACTTTGGTTGGATATAAAATATCTGACCCACAGTTTTTTCCTTGAGAATCCTAAAGGAATTGCTCCATTATCTTTTGGCCTTAAATGTTGTTTTGGAGATACCTGAGGCCAGCCTGATTTCCCCTCTTGTAATCAATGTGATCATCTTTAAAAGTCCAGTTTCTCTTCCAGCATATGTCTCAGGGCTAACCAGTCATGGTAAACTTTCTGCGGTGTACAGTATGTCCTTTCTATATATAGGTTCAAGTTTTCTTATGTTTATATAAACTTTTCTTGAATTCATCTTTAAATATTTGTCATGTTTCCATTGTCTTGGTTTCCTTGTTTGAAGACTACAATCATGCATACATTGGGCCTCCTTTGCCTATCTTCAGCATCTCATTTTCTCACTAATATTTTTAACACTTTCTTTATTTTCATTCTATTTTGTTTTCTACTTATAATTTCTTTTCTCTATGTAAGGAGCCCTGGTGGCAGAGTGGTTAAGCGCTTGGCTGCTAACCAAAAGGTTGGCGGTTCGAACCCACCAGCCAGTCCTCGGGAGTAAAGACCTGGAGATCTGCTTCCATAAAGATTACAGCCTTGGAAACCATATGGGGCAGTTCTACTTTGTCATATAGAGTCATTATGAGTTGGAATTTATTTTCTGGCACACCATAACAACAACATTCTCTATGTCCTTCCTTACTTTGTTTCCTGAAGTATTTATTTTCCCTGTGTCTCTTCCAATTTTGTCTTGGTTGTTCGGTGGTTTTATCTTTTTCTTCTAATTAATTCCTGAATTCTGCAAGCTTGTGTTTCATCTCCTCCTGTTGTCTCATTATACCTCCTCTGAGTTCTTGCATTTCTGCATTGTGGTCTTGCATCGCTAAGGGGGATTGCTTTTTATGCTTTTTTAAAATTCATGGTGAAATATTTGTTTACAATTTTTATCTACTGCATGGCAACATTTTTCTAATGACTGTTCTTTGTTCTGTGGTAAGTTTGCTGTTCTTTTTATATTTTTAAGAATAAATTCTTTGTACTGAAATGTACCAGTTATTTTTTTTTTCCCTTCTCTTCGTTCTACCCGTGTTCCCATTTTCCTTCTCCCCTCCCCAGCCTCCTTCTCGTTTCTCCCTTTTTCTCTTCTTCTTTCCTCCCACCTTCTTTCTCTTCCTCTTCCTCTGCCTCTTCCTATCCTTCTTCTGCTTTTCCACCTCCTCCTCCCCCTGCCCTCCACAAGGGCAAAGACTGCCTCACACACACCTTCACATCTCAACACCTAAAGCCGTATCTGCACATGGTATGGGTGCCATAAAAATGACTAAGTTCGTGAATATGTTAAAAATTAGAAAAATAAATATACTATTTAAAATGATAATGATCACCAGAAAAAGAACTGAAAAGAGAAATTGTTAACAGTCATTGGCTTTGGAGACAAGGGGGACTTTACATCTCATTTAAAAATTTTTTTGTATTCACTGAACTCTTTTAAAAATTATGTTCATACATTCCTTCTTTAACTTAAGATAAATGATTGAATAAAAAAGAGAGAGAAGGAAAAACATAGCAATCTCACTGGTAATGAATATGTTCGAGAAATTTTTGTTATTTATATATTTTGGCTCGTAATAACTATTTTAAAGCATTGAGTTGTTATTATCTAAATATATATTATATATTAAGTCCTTTTTATCATTGTCATTTTTGTCATTAAGTTATCATCAGCATCATTTTTAATAGCATGATTATATTTTTTTAACCGATACCCCATTTTTAAGGATTTAAATTGTCTCTCATTTTTTCTAGTATAGGCAATAATGTTACGGTACATATTCTTATAGTCAAATTTGTTTTGTGCTTATGGTTGTTTTCCAAAGATGAATTCTTAAAATTTGCAAAAGATTTGCAAAATTTCTAATTAGATGAGATTGTCACTTTAATCCATGTCTTACAGAGTGTGTTTGTCAAGTGAATTCTAATTATTCAAATTAGTTTGCAACTAGGCTCATATTTCTTAGCTTCAAGCATTTCCCCTTAAAACAATGATTACCAAAGATTTGTTAGAGATTGCTGTGAGTTGGAATCAACTCGATGGCAACATTTTTTTTTTTAATTTTATTAGAGAAAAAAGTGACCATGCTTATTTGTCCACTCAGAATATTTGAATAATTAGGGTAGTATCATATAATAGGAGCCCTGGTGATGCAGTGGTTAAGAACTATGGCTGCTAACCAAAAGGTCAGCAGTTCAAATCCACCAGCACTCCTTGGAAATCCTATAGGGCAGTTCTACTCTGTCCTATAGGGTTGCTATGAGTTAGAATTGACTCAACGGCAATGGGTTTTTTGGTTTGGTTGGAATTTAAATATTTATTGCCCCAAAATACGATCATTTACAAAAATATTTTAACATGTAGTAATTATTTGCAGCATTGCAATTCAGCATTTTAAAAACAGTTATTACCAGTGAAAACACTTCAATGAGATGAAAGCTGTGAACATAGGCATATTCAGGGAGGTTGGTCCTGGCCTGCACCTGCTGATGTGGTCATGCTTCTCAACTTGAAAGACACGCATCATCTCTTCCCATTGGACATCCGTTCGAGCCCTGAGGTCTCTTCCCACTGCTCATGCATTAGCCTTGAGGAGTCTTCCTTTCCTCCCATACGATGGTGAACAAACCAGGTGATCATGTACAAATCATCCTTTCAGAACAGCTGTGTTGTTTGGATGTTCTCTGTGTTTATACCTCCAGACATAACCCTTTTCTACTCTAGATGCTTTTTGAAAAGATTCAAACAATGCCAAAGTGTTGAGAGTAAAAAGCAAAAATTCCCTGTCAACCTCCTAATCCTGTTTTCCAAAGATAATCAGTGTTTATGGTTTAGAGTGTGACTACCCAGTTTTTTCTATGTTCACACACTTATAAGGTATATACTGATATATCTGTAGTTAATATTATATCCGTGTATTACATTGGGCAAATGCTCTGCAAAAGGCCACTTTAAAGTGTTAAAAAACAAAGATGTCAACCTGAGGACTAAGTGGGCCTGACCCAAGCCATGGTATTTTCAATCGCCTCATACGCATGCAAAAGCTGGACAATGAATACGGAAGACTGAGGAATCGATGCATTTGATTTATGGTGTTGACGAAGAATACTGAATATACCATGGACTGTCAGAAGAATGAACAAATCTGTCTTGGAAGAAGTACAGCCAGAGTGCTCCTTAGAAGTAAGAATGGCGAGACTTCGTCTCACTTACTTTGGTTGTGTTATCAGGAGGGACCAGTCCCTGGAGAAGGATTCATGCTTGGTAAAGTAGAGGGTCAGCGAAGAAGAGGAAGACCCTCAATGAGGTGGATTGACACAGTGGCTGCAACAATGGACTCAAGTGTAACAATGATCGTGAGGATGGTGCAGGACTGGGCAGCGTTTTGTTCTGTTATACATAGAGTTGCTATGAATCAGAACCGACTTGAAGGCACTTTACAACAACAACAATCTGATGTCTATACCTGTACCTGTACCTATATCTATTTTTTAAAAGACAGAAATGAGTTCCTACTACACATGTTGTTCTATAACTTGTTTCTTTTCCCCCACTTACGACTTTCACTTGACATGGACAGCTGGCATGTGGGCATGTCAATGCGTTAGGTTTGTCTCGTCCTTTTTAACAGCCACATGAAGAAATTTTATTGTATGATAAATAAGCTGTGATTAATTTAACCAGTCCCCGGTTGATGGATACTTAGAGACCTTGTTATTTTTAAAAATATTCCCAAGGAAATGGGTCCAGTCCTGGAAAGACATTTTCCTACATCCCTAACCTCCAGAAGGCAGTCTGCCTCCCATGAAAACAGACAACTTTAGACTCAGGTAATGAGAAGGTGTGTTATGCGTGGATGCTTTCTTCTTTTTCTCCATTCGGATTGATGTTTTGAATGTAAAACAATACCAGAATAGTAGCCGTGCATATGTTGCCACTATTCATTTAAGGGCTTCACATTTTACACAAGCAGTCTTTTCTTGTTCACAGAAAGGTTTGGTGGCTGAGAAACTGTGTCACCGTGAGTGTGATTGTGATCATGTGAGTGTGTGGCCACTGTTCTCCAGGGACAGAGGTAGTGAGTAGAAGGGGCTTAAAGGAATCCCCACAATTGAATGCTAGGCTTGCCTTATCCTAGGACAGATTGCCTTTTGCAGATAAGAAAACCATAATATTATGAGTTTTCATACCACACAGACACACACTCACGGTCATACGCACGCACTTACTCATGTACTCACATATATATTCACACACAGGGAATCCCACACAGTCACACACACAGACTCCCACACCCACACAGTCACATTACACGCTCACACCCAGACACATTTTGCCTGTACATATATACACACCATCACTTTATTCAATATAAACTTGTGCGTGCTCACTGTGTGCCAGACCTTGTGCGAGGGTGTGAGGTTGGGAGCGGGCAGGGCAGGCTAGAGGAGCGCACGGCCTTGGGAGCCTTGGTTCCAGCCTTTGAACAGGAGGACTGGGCAAGCTGATCTGTCACCTCTGAGCCAACAAATCTCCAGGCTTTGGTGAGCTGCTCATGCTCAGCGTGTCCTTCCAGGCCCTCCCTCTGGGATGGGCCTTCACCACTGCCCAGGGCAGCCTTTTCAGAGCTGGGGGTGGCTCCTGGATAGGGGAGACACTTCCGGCACATAGTACCCATTGCCTTTTCTATGTTGGCGTTGCAAGAGCCTTCTTTGCTCAGGTCAGTGCAAGACTTGAGGCGTTTTTTAAAGGATCATTCGGATTGGTTGGATTTAGCTGAAGTTGCCTCGCTGATGACTACATGCAAGGAGCTTTGGCAAAGGACCTGCGCTATCGTCAGGGCTGTCTTTCCTAGAAGCGGGTTTCAGACAGAACCAGATAGCTCCTGAGTGCAGAGCACTCTTCAGTGGTGTAGCAGTCATCTTCTCAGCACGTATCTGGACCCGAGCATCACAGAGGGGATAGAAATAATGTTTCCATTGTACAGTACATACGATTTTGAAGATGGCAAGTAAGCGTCTTTCTTTCTATAAATTAAAAAACAGCATTCCATATGGTGTTTCACAGTGCTTTTCAACTTTCAAGTAATCTCTTTCTTATCTCTCCTCTTCTTCCTGCAACTGGCATCCCCCCACAGAGATGTAATTGAGGATTTCTCTTCAGAGAAACGGTTCTCTTGTTTTCTCTCCTTCCTAGCAGATTTAGTGTTTTTTAAAGGGCTTCTTGTCTTGGGTGAAGTGGATGCAGATCCTAGTGAAAAATAGAAACATGCAGGGGCATTCCCCAAAACCCACTCCTGTCCTGTAGATTTTGACTCATAGCGGCCCTGTAGGACAGAATAGAACCGCCTCACAGGGTTTCTGTCATGGATTGAATTGTGTCCCTCAAAAATATCTGTCAACCTGGCTAGACCATGATTCCCACTATTGTGTGATTGTCCACCATTTTATCATCTGGTATGATTTTTCTATGTGTTATAAATCCTATCTCTATGAAGTTAATGAGATGGGATTAGTGGCAGTTATGTTAATGAGGCAAGACTCAATCTACAAGATTAGGTTGTGTTGTAAGCCAATCTTTTTTGAGATATAAAAGAGGGAAGTGAGCAGAGAGACATGGAAGACTTCATAACCACCAAAAAAGTAGTGTCAGAAGCAGAGCGGATCCTTTGGAGCTGGGGTCCCTGTGCTGAGAAGCTCCTAGTCCGGGGGAAGATTGATGACACAGACCTTCCTCCAGAGCTGACAGGGAGAGAAAGCCTTCCCATGGAGCTGATGCCCTGAATTTGGACATCTATCCTCCTAAACTGTGAGAGAATAGATTTCTGTTTGTTAAAGCCATCCAGTTGTGGTATTTCTGTTATAGCAGCACTAGGTGACTAAGACAGTTTCCAAGGCTGTAAATCTTTATAGATGCAGACTGCCGCAACTTTTTCCTGTGGAGCAGGCTGGTGGGTTTGAAGCACTGACCTTTCGATTAGCGGCTAAGTGCTTAACCACTGTGCTACCAGGACTCCCGCAGGGACATTAGGAGAAAGGAATTTCAAGCTGTCATCCGTTCCATAAATTCAGTAGATGTGTACTAAGTCCCCACAATGTTGAGGGCCTTGCTGAAGGCATTATGGTAATGATAATGAAGAAGACGGACATATTCCGGTGGAGGAGACACATGTAAACAAATCACTTTATAGAAGTGATAACTAGGAAGAAAAATGAAGCAAGGTAAGAGCACTGAGGTATATGTGTGTGATGTTGTTAGTTGTCCCCCATTCATGGTGACCCTATGCTCAAAGGAACGAAATGCTGCCTGGTCCTGCACCATCCCCATGACTGGTTGTGGATTGAACTGTTGTGACCCGTTGGTTGGTTGATTTTTTTTTGGAAGTTGATTGCCAGGTATTTCTTCCCAATCCATTTTAGTCTGGGAGCTCTGCTGAAACCTGTTCAGCACCATAGCAATACAGAGGTGTCTATTTCACCTGGAGTGATCAGGGCAATTCTCTTCATGGAGGTGGCATTTGAATGTGAGCAGAGACATTGCCATGGGATAACCTGGAGGAAGAATGTTCCAGGCAGAGGGTACAGCACATGCAAAGGCCCTGAGGTGGGAACAAGCTTGGCTTACTCTGGGAACTTCAAGGAGACCCGTGGCTGGAGCACAGTGAGCAAAGGAGAGAGGGATCAAAAGTGAGGCTGGAGGGGTGGCCTGTGCGCCCTGGTAAGGAGTTTGCATTTTATTTTAAAACAAAAGCCATTTTGAGCAGGGTCTTATGGTCTGATTTTTTATTTTGAAAAAGATGGTTCTGGCAACTGTAGACAGTAAGGGTGAATTTGAAGTGGGCCAGAGGAGAAAGAATGACGCAGCTGGGGGCAGTCACAGGAATTTAGGCAAGAGATGATAGAGGTCTGGGCAGACAGTGGTGGTGATAGGGATGGGGACACTGTTCCCCGTGGTTGTGTGTATGTGCTTGTGCATGCGCGCATTTGTGTGGTATGTGTGTGTCTGTGTGTGGGGTGTGTGTTTGTCTTTGTGTGTGTGTCTGGTATATTTGTGTGTGTGTGTATGTGTGGTGTATGCATGTGGTACGTATGTGTGCCGTGTGTGTATGGTGCACGTGTGTGTGGTGTGTGTGTGTATATGTGGTGTGTGTGTGTGGTTTGTATGTGTGTATATGTATGTTGTACGTGTGGGGGGTGTGTGTGGTACGTATGTAGTGTATGTGTATGGCGCATGTGTGTGTGGTATGTATGGTCCATGTGTGGGGTATGTGTGTGAATGTGTGTGTTATACTTGTATATGTGTGTGTGGTGGCTGTATGTGTATGGTGCATGTGTGTGGGGTGTGTGTGTGGTGCATGTGTGTGTGGTACATGTGTACATATATGTGTGTGGTGGTAGTGAAGCAGGAAGCTAGGCCTCAGCTGATGGTCACGAGGCTTTGGCACTCCGATGCAGAGCACAGAGCCAGAGCAGCAGCCCAGATGTGGAAATGTTTGCTGTATCCACAGAGCAAACTAACTAACGTTTTTTGAATACTTAGCTGTACTATTCCATTTCATCCTCTTATATCCGTGTGAAGTTGGCTTTGTTGCAGTTGACAAAAGCCTGACCCAGAGAGGTTAGGTAACTAGCCCAGTGTCACATAACTAGTAAGAGAGTGAGCCAGAGTGAGCCAGGACTTGAACTTAGGTTTGTTTAACCTCAAAGTCCCTATGCCACCAAGCTCTCTACTACGCTTCTTGTAAGAGGAGACTTGTACTTGAAAAAACTAGTCCATGGCCACTGGCATCAGAGTATATTAGAAATACAGATTCCCAGACCACCCCCCACCCTCACCCTGTACTTACTGAATCAGTACCTCTGTAGGATCAGAGTTTCTCACATTTTATCCCAATGTCCACTCCCTCCACTCCAGCCCAGGCCCCTGAATGGTTACAGTAGCTATTGAATTTTTTATTCTTATTGCTTCGAATAACCAATACACTCTCATGGCTGAAAAATCAAAATGATTTCTCTGGAAGCCATTCCATACACAAGGACAATGTGAATGTTCCTAAAATACCCAACTCTGCTTTATCATATTTGATCACTTTTCACTTCTGTTCAAATGCCTCCAGCAGCCCCTCATCCCAGGACAAAGTGCAACATCCTCAGAGTTGGGGCAGAGGGTGCAGGTCCGTCAATGAAAGCTTCACTTGGCTAGATTCAGTGCTTCACCTGAAAGCTGTCGTCTGCTGTGGTGCTGGCTCTGACTCATGGAGATGACATGTAAAAGAACGAAACGTTGCCTGGTCCTGTACCATCTCCACGATCACTGGTACGATCAAGTCCGTTGTTGCGGCCAGGCCATTGTATATACTGAGTGCCTTCCAACCTAGGGGGCACATCTTCCAGCAGTATATTGAACAATATTCTTTTGTGATCCATAGGGTTTTCATTGGCCTATATTTGGAAGTACATTGTCAGGCCTTTCTTCCTAACCTGTCTTAGTCTGGAAGTGCCATTGAAGCCTGTCCGCCCTGGGTGACCCTGCTGTTATTTGAAATACCAGTGGCATAGCTTCCAGCATCATTACAACCTGCAAGCCCCCACAATACGACAAAGTGACAGATAGCCACCTGAAAATAGGGTGTTGAAACCTAGGCCTTTATGTGTAAATGACAAGCAGGATCCAGTGCCCTGGTGCTGCACTTGGCCTATTGAAAGGTGCTTTTGGCCCCTTGGCTTGACGTGGCTGCACCAACCTCCCGGACCAAAGCCATGAGACTCTCCTTGAAGTGGTTGTGCTTTTTTGGACAACTGGCCAAACCCTTCTCACGGTCCTCTTCTGCTGGAGAAGAGTGTGGGACTAGGGAGTTTAGACATCCCTTTCATTGAATTCTGTGTGTCTTAGAAGACTGACAGAGTGTGTAACTGGTAGGTCCCCAAATCTTTTTGACACAGCTGAGTTCTGAATTTATTCCAGTGCAGATAGTTTAAATGTTTTATTTTTGAGAGAATAGGAAATATTGAGCGAGACCCATCTTAAATGCAACGTGCATAATGTTCTCTTTAAGATGACCTGTGTGTATGACAGAGTTACAAATGCTGAAGGTGTCCTTCCTGGAACTGTGACTGTCTACCTACCCTGACTGGGGAGTTCACCTGTGTCAGGCTAACAGACATAATGACTTCATCATAAACACCTTTGTGACTTTGGTACCCATGTGGTTCTCCATTTGCCAGTGTAATATAGCCCAGCATCAAGTGGCTGTGTAAACCCAGTTAAGTGGTATTATTTGCCGCACCTCCATTTTCTCCTCAGTTAATAGAGATAATAATAGTATGGATGCTAGGGATACTTTGTTCTTCAAAGGCTGTCATTGATCCCTTGTCAAAGTGTATAATTATGCATTTACCATTCTGATTCTTGATTGAAGCTCATCTTCCTCCTGGTGTGTAAGCTCCACGAGGCCAGGTGGCCTGATTTGTTCACCCCTGGATCCCCAGTACGTCCTCCTGTGCCTGTCACACAGAAGAGCTCAACAATTATGTATCCAGTGAATGAGTGAATACACGAACGGCTGTTACCATATAGATACCATACAGATTGAGGCCTTACCAATAAGGCTTAGTATGCACTCACTCATTCACTCATTTATTCATTCGTTCACTTTGAAGGAAGGCCCCTGTGTTTTGACAGCCAGGGAAATTAATTTTCTCCCAGCCCTCAGTTAGAGCGGCCTGGGGGTCAAACCATGCTTGGCTGGGTTTGGAAAGGCTGGCACGCTTCCATAGGCGGGAAGCGTGCACAGAGCAGAGAATTCATTAGAACTGGTTAGTCATCCATGGAGATTGTATACGCTGCCCTTGGGCGGGCGTAGCCTGGTGCTCCCGGGGCAGGGGCAGGGCCTATTTCCTGCGCTGCGCGCAGCTGGGAGTGCTGCTGGCGAAACCCGCAGGAGCCCGGGGTCTCCCTGCTCTCAGAAAAAGTAGCAAATGGCCCCTCAGTAGTCCACTTCCCCGCGCAGCCAAGTCTGAGATCAAGCCCAACATCTGCTGGGGTAACTTTTCCCAGTGACTGCTGGGCAAGAGAGTCGGCTTGAATCCTCACCCGACAACACACGGAGGAAGCTGAAGCTCACCCTTACTCACTTCCCTGGAAGCAGAGGGTGCTGAGGTGGAGGGCGGGTGACAGGGTGACAGGCAAGAACGCAAAGCCCTTGTTGCAGAAAGACAGACAAATAAGGCAAACTCTGACCGCGGGCGCAATGGGAGACCCCGCGGCGCGACATCAGGAGAGCAGGGCCCGCGGAGGTCACCTGAATTGCATTTCTCCCGGCGAAGATGACTCAGCCTCACTCGGGTCGGTCTTCACTGCCAGCCCGCGCGAGGGTTCCACAAAGTTCTCAGTCACACTCTGGACCTTGCATGGGGGCGAGGGGGCTCTGAAACCTGGGTCCCTAGGTGGGGACGCCGGCAGGAGTGGCGGCGCGGGCCAGAGTGGCGGCGGGAAAAGGCTGGTTCCCGGGACACTAAAGGGGCTCCCCCGATTTCCTTTCATCTCGCGCGTTCCTTTGCGGGCCAGCAGAATGCGTCCCCTCCGGCTCTCGGGGCTGCCCCCCAGTGGCGTGGGGTCGGAGCGGGAAGAGGGCGCTGCCCCGGGCCTCGGAAGACTCCTTTATTCCCGAAATCCAGGGAGTCCGCCGGTCAGGGTGGACTTGCCGCCGCATTTGCTTCGTTTCCCATTCCTGATATCCCAGCTACTGCCACTCGCCCCAGCCGCGCGACTCCGGGGCCTCACCCTGCTGGAGCCGAGCTGCTCGAAAGCCCTCGGGCCAGGTTCGGGCGCGCCAGGGGGCGGCCCCGCTGCGGGCCGATGCTGGGAGCCCCAGGCGCTCGCGAGTCCGCGCCGTGGCAGCAGCACTGCCCTCCGTGCTTTCTCTTGCCCGGCGCCGCGACCGGAGGAGCAGCTGCGGGCGACAAAGCGGCAGTGCGCTCGCCAGAACCGGCGGAGCCCCTCGTCCCATCCCCACGCTGCGCCACCCCGTGTGCGACCCCGTTCGCCGCCGCGAGCCCCGGCTCCTTCCTCAGACTTCTGCCTCTTCACCGGCTCTCTTCTGAAAATCGGGCGGTGGGGGTGGGGGACTCGTCACCTCTGGGCTCTGCGGGACTTGACCCCACTGCCTCCGATCCAGCCGGACCCAGCGGCGAACTGGGCGTGCGGCGCCAGCTCGGAGCTGGCACTGGCAAGGTGCGGGGCGCCGCGCCCGGCCCTTGGCCTTTCTCTTGCACCCCTACCCCCATCCCGGCTCAGGTCGCCAGGACCCGGGGGCGCCCCGGGCCAGCCACGGACTCGTGTCCTCGGCGGCGGACTGCGGAGTTGTAAAGAACTCGGCGGCCGCAGTGGGCCGGCCGAGGCGAGGCGGGGCGCGCTCCGCCGCGGCCAAGGCCACTGGAGTTTGTGAGTCCCCGCCCGCACGGCGCCTCCCGCCCTCCCGCGGCGGAGCGCCGGACTCCCCCGGGTCGCCGAGGCGGGGCCGGGCGGCAGCCGCTGCGAGAGACGCGTCTCCCTCCCTCCGCCCGTGCCCGCCTCCCTCCCCACCTCTTTCCCCTCCCTCCTCTCCGCCCTCCTCCCGCTCCTTTTTCTGCTCCCCAGCGAGCCCGGCGCGCGAGAGCCAGGCGGGGCGGCGCGGAGCAGGCAGCCCAGAGCGCTCGCCCGCCGCCCGCTCCGCGCAGCTCCCCGCGGCCGCTCTAGTCGCCGCCGCCGGCGCGTCGGAGGGAGCCCAGCATGGCCGGCCCGGGCTGGCAGTGCTGCGCGTCCCGGGGGGCCTCGGCGCTGCTGGCCGCCGTGCTTCTCTACGCCGCCCTGGGGGAAGTGGTGCGCTCCGAGCAGCAGATCCCGCTTTCTGTGTAAGTGCGGGGTCCTGCGCCGCCCGGGGAGGGGACCCAGCAGCCCCCGACCCGCTGTGCCCAAGTTTGGGAGCCTGCAGGTGCGGCTGGGCAGGACCTGCCGCGGGCGCCCGTCTCGCCTGTCGCACCTGCTCTCCACCACCGGGGTTGGGCTACGAGGCTGGGGTGGGATCCTCTTGCTCCCTCCCTGGGGTTGGCGGGTGAGACCTGGGGAAGCTCACCTCAAGCGTGGCGCCAACTTTGGAGCTTGTTTACCTAATCCAACTTCCGTGGGTCTTTAATTATCCCCTTTTGCTATCTTACCATCTCACTTCTTTTTTGGGAGGGGGGGAAGCTGGGTTTCTTCCCACTAGTATTTGCCAGGTGATGCTAGTCTGAGTGGTGAATGCTCAGGCAATTATTGAAATAAAGCCCAGTGGACTTTTAGAGAACCTGGGAGACTTTGCGCATTTTGAACTATGAGACCCTCTTCCGGCCCCCTCCCGCCGTGCGCTCTGCAGTTTGATGCTGGCAATTTCTACCAAGGCGCTTTTTCTTTCTTTTGTTATTTTTTCTTCTTTTTTCTAAAATGTGATCTCGCCTTGCTCCTTCTGCCCCGGCCCCATGTGTGCATGTGCGTGCGTGTTGACGATGGCACGGGTGTTAATTTCTTCCTGTGCCCTTTCTCCCTGCAGGGTGAAGCTCTGGGCCTCGGCTTTTGGTGGAGAGATAAAATCCATCGCTGCTAAGTACTCAGGCTCCCAGCTACTGCAAAAGGTAAGGTTTCAGTGGTGGCAGGGAGTGATGGTTTTTCCAGCACAGAAAATGGAGGCAGATTTAGTTTTCCAAACAAACGTGAGCCCAGAGCAGCATCAGTTATCAGAGGTGTCTCTGATCCCCGGTTTCTGGGCATTGTACTGTGCAGCGACTTCTCCCTACCAATCGGTTATTTTTAGTTGACACTTGATTCTAAACACAAAGAAAAGCAGGATACTCACTGGCACTGTCCTGGCTGGGCTCGGAGACTGTTTTTGCACAGCTCTCCTCTCAGTGTCGGTATTGCTGTTTCAGTGTGAAAGCAGATGCTCTTCTGGCCAAAAAACGCTAACTTCATCCGAGGGGCAGAGTGCCTATTTTCTGATGCTTTCACCTTGCCATGGAGGCTGGGGTTTGGTGTATCAGAGAAAGATGCTGCACTATCGTTTGTCATCCCTGCAGTTGTACAACTCCCTTATTCCCCAATCATCTAGACCCAGGGCTGGGATGCATTACATCATTACAGATAAGGAGGATGAACGTGGTTATCTTTCCACTCAGCCGCACTGCCGGGTAATAACCTATGAGAGTAGTCTACAAACTTAAGAGATTGGTCTGCATCCATGTAATTCCGGAGAGTAATGAGAATGGAGAATTGATTATTGGGCTGTTATCAGAAGCTGCATCCATTTTAATTCAAACAGGCAGCATTATGTTTAAAATTACAATTTGAGGTATATGGTCCTCCCCTCTCCCTACCAAGAAAAAAAAAAAAAAAGGGCTGGAGAGAAGAGATTGGAGTGGTTAAAATGATTTCAAGTTAGCAAATCAACAGGATTAATTCAAGGATTCTCTCAGTGATGAAAAAATAAATTGGCCTTTAGGGGATAATTCTCTGGAAATGGGTAGGAACAGCTTAAATTGTTAAGTTAACTTTTCAGCATTTTTAAATGTGGTTTTTGGGCCAATGTACCATATGTGTTATGCATGCTGCCTGGTAACCAAGTACGTATTTTATTTATGGCATTCCACTTCTAAGAGTAGCACTTTGGGGGACATTATAGAAACAGTTTGTCGCATGAAATCCAAATATCGTAATAAAGTACCAGCCCAAAAAGGAATGAGAGAAGTTGTTCTGGCTTCAACGTTGCCGATAGCCGTATATCTTAAAGCCTTGGAAAGATTGTTTGCTCAGCTTTGCTATTTGGGACAGAATTCATTGAATTACAGGCAGCTGTTAAAAACCTGAGTCTGAGATGTGCCCTTATGGAAGATGGTGACTTATGTCCTGTGACCCACCTGGAAACTGCAGGCACTGCCTTTCCTTAAAGCTCTTCTACTCTGGACAGGTCCCTCCCTTGCTTTGGCATCTTGCCCTCGTGTCTGATATTGATGTGCAGAGCTCTGGGCTGCCACCTTGCCTGTGTATTTTCCTTATGATTTTAAAGAAGAGAACATTTTGAATAACTTTAAAGGAATATTTCTCATCTGCAGATTGTTTAAAAAAAAGTTTTTTTTTTTTTTTTAGCAGATTGTAGTTTAGTTGTAGCAACTCTGAAAAAATGCCTTCAGAGCCTGCGGACTTTTTCTTTTTGGTTCTGCTTACATATTTTCTATCTTACATTTTGTAGGGACACATGAAGAATTTTTTAAATCTTCTCTGAAGTAACACACACACGCCGAACAAAACCCCATCAAGCCTGTTTTTGGCTACTGTATAATAGCAAATTAGAAACAGCTAAAATGCTTCTCTTACCTTCTCATCAGCATCCTTTTCTGATATTGAATTCATAAGTCTAGCTTTGCTTTTGTCATGTGCAGCTTGACAATTGTATGATTATTTCCAGCTGTTTATGGCTTTGTTGTCATTCCTTGCTGCTACCTGGCATTTTGTAATCGGATGCAAGGGGAAGGTGAGATGTTGTGTGGTATTGGGTTCCAGGGTGGCTATTGGCTCTAGCACTTGAGTTGCAGTCGTTTGCCATAGTGGCCTTGAAATACCCATGGCTTTGACTTGCTCAGCAAGGACTCTCCGTGAGTGACGGGTAGATTGTGTTAGATAACTCAGGGAGCATTTTTGCAGGTATCTTATGGCTGTCTTGGTCACTTGCTCTCAAATATAACTGTATTTTAAAAATTAGCCATGAGCATTGGTTTAGAGAGCTCAGAATATGAATGGGAAAAGACTTGAAGTGCTCAAAGAGTTTCGGAGGCATAACCTCATTTAGACAAGCAAGGAGACAGCTGCTTCTCTCTTGCTTATTTCCAAGTTTCTGCTATTTGCATGAGGCTGCCGGGGAATTACTTCTTAAGTCCAAATTGCAGTATGCTTCCATCACATTACTGCATTCTTAACAGTTAAGATGCTCTCAGAACGAGGGGTGGAAAACTTGGTTGGAAAATGTGTGAGAGCTGTGTTAAGAGGACTCAAAGGTGACAATACCATATTGCATAATAGACTGTAATTGCACTTTTAAGGCATGGCCCTTTCAACTTGATTTTCAGTTAAGTATACTATATGCCACCATATAATTTCATGTATTCTATGTAGTTTCTCTGATTGACACTTCATGCTGTGAATTGATATAGTATGTTTATTTTTAGAATAGGAGTTAAGTAATTTTTGCACTAAGGCAAAAACTTCACAAAGTAATTATTTTGGATATAAGTTAACTAATAATAGGCCATCTATTTTAAGGTATTTGGAGACTGGGAAAACTGCCATTTTGGTAACCGTTTTTTATTAGGTAATATAATTCACAGTAGGACTATTATTACAGATTTCATTGATGTAAATACAAACATTTACCAGGGTACTTCATTGCCATGGCTTCAGAAAGAAGAATATTTCATCTGCTGTTTCTGTGTCTAGCGCCATGGCTCCCACTTCTTTGGCTTATAATAACGTATTAGGTATTCAATACCAGAGTTCCTTGTTTTTTCTTCTTCTTGTCCTTGCTGAACGCAGGAATAGGAGCCTATCAGTTGCTTGTAAGAGGATATTTTTGATTTTAGGAAACAAGGCAAGCCAGGTTGTAGCGAAGTTGTGTGTTTTCAGTAGGAATGGAAGCGCATAGGCTGGTGTGTTGGAGTTAATCTCCGCGCTAGTTACAGAGTAGCGGGCCCTGCATAGGAAGCGCTGGCTGCTGCTCTGTGTGTCTCGCGCCTGCCTTAGCTGGCAGGTACTGCAGGACTTTTGATTCACTTCAACTTTAATTAACTTCCCAATTTGACATATTCATGCCAGTATTCAGTTGCCTCTATCTTGCTTCATTTTCCCCAAAGAATGAGTTCTATTTGGATTGTTTTGGTGAGGCATGGTTTCATTACCTCTGTATTCTGGGATTCAATGAGAAGCATTTCAGTTGGCCTGGTAACCTAGGCTATTAAACTCATGGGCTCTATACTCTAACATTCAAAATAAAAGGCATAATTCTCATTTTATCCTCCTTAGGGAGAATTCTGCAGGAGCTGGGCTTTTCATTCTATTTAGACCTGCATTCAAGGAATGAATGTTCATGGGAATGAAGGGTTCCAATTACATTTTCCAGAATCATGATGATAAATACCTAGTGCAAGTACAGGTAATACGTTTCTCTGCCATGAACGTAGGATAGAATTGACAGTCACCTTGGACACCTCACACAGCACTTAGCAAGCTTGTACTTCTTGGAACTCACAATCAGGCTTTGCGTTATCAACTGTTTATTGAGAAAAAAAAAAAAAAACAGTTTATTGAGAGGGTGGCTTTAATAGATAAACTTGATGTCTCTTTCCACAGGACAGAGTCAGCAAAGTAAAAGGTTGGTTCTTTAAACCGTTCTGATAATTATGACTTTTCATCAATGTGGAAATCGATGGACTTTTAAATAATTAAACAGGAGTATTCACTTATCAGGGATTCGGTGGCAGTGCTGTGCTGCCTGTAGGGTGCCCAGCTCTACAGATTGCGTTTATGGGGAGGTGCTCAACGTTGTTGGTGAATAAACAGGGTTACTTGCCATCCTGCAAGATTAATGCATTCACCCTGTGCTGCTGTTGCTTGAATACGCGGCACCACTTCAAGTTGCTAGACTTTTCCCTTGCAGATTATTTTTTAAAAAAGTCTTGAAATCTCTGAAATGGCAGTTTTAGTCTTCCAGGTCAGTGTATCGGTCTCATTAGCCCAATCACGAGGACATTAGCGGAGTAGGGTAAACCAGTTTGCATTCGGTCTGTGTGTCTTACCCAACCATTGCATCAAATTTCATGTGTCAATTCCTACATGGTCACTTGCTGTCAGGATAAAGCATTTGTGTGTGTGTGTGTGTGTGGATTTGTTAAGTTTTTGGCCAAGTTTCTTTGTTGCTTGTGTATTTCCTCCCTTCCTTTCTCTTTTTCTTTAAATTTTTTTCTGCTGGGTATATTTCTACTTTGATTTTTCTTTCCTTTACAGGTGCTAGTCAAAATTAAAGGAAATTAATAGGCATGGTTTTCTTATCAGGCAAGACTTCAGGTTTTTATTCATCTAGTGTTGACTATTAATTTTGACTGAATGGTATGGTGACCTCAGGCTAGCTTTATTCTATTTATTTTTTCACTATGAACTTATTACCTGTGTATTCTTAAGTAAAGACACAAACACCAAATGGCCTGATAATTATGAAGTCTGTCGGATGTGGGCAAGCACAATTAATGTTCCCAGTTTGTGAAGAAGACATAGCCGTGTATTTGGATGAATAAGAGTGATAAAAATGTGAAACTGTCCCCTGAGCACCTGTGGCTCTTCCAGGTGGTTCGTTTCCTGCAGTTTGAAGCCTCTATGTACAGAAGTGCACTTTTGAGATTTTCAGTCATTAATTGATCCTCTTCTGGTATCGAGTGCACCCACTTACAGTGTTTGATAAATGACTTGTGCTGGGCTTCCTTAAGATGCCTGTGTTCTCACTCAGGGTGCTTTGTTTTAGGGTGGTCATTAACCTAGATTTGCAGTCATGGGTGCCAGCAAATGGGCTTTTCCTTTATTCAGGTATACAGCCTCTGTCGGAAGAGAGCAGCCTTTACTTCAGGGGTCCCCCATCTTCTGCGGTCGCAGTGCTTGCTGAAGCCGCCTCCTGAGTAGAGACCCACAGCATCTTCTAGATGGAGAATTTTGGCTGATTATGTACTCCCTGGGACATTGATTTGACTTAGAGGTTTGCTATGGCTGAGACTGAGAAAAAAATTCAATGTTGTAAAATGCCAGCTGTGAATTAGCTTATAGGAGATATATTTTTGCCTTTTAATGTAATTTTTATACAGGAAACATAATGGCCTTCGTTTCATCCTGAGTGACTGCAGTGCTACCTTTGTGTATCATTCTATGAGAAAGAAGGTTCTGATGTCAGGCTTCTGGAAATGCTGATATAATCTTCGTCAGCCCTCTTTGGTCCATTAAACAAATCTTAGCCTCTCCTTCAAGGAGGGAAACTGACATAGTGAGGCAGAGGAGGGAGCTTGATTTCTCTTGATGGTAGCTAGTATTTAGGGACCAGGTGACTACACCTGATGTTGTTCCTGAAATGTAAAGCCAGGCTCAGAGACCCCTTTACAATGCAGTCCTCTGGCCAGGGCTGCAGCTTGCCCTTGGCATGTTAGGCTTGTCCTTGGCATATTAGGCTTGCCCTTGACATGTTAGGGATTTGTATTGAGGGTGCATTTTAGGGAATGTCTCTGTGTGTAGCCAGCCTGTCAGTTTTCAGAAGAAAGTTATTTTACAAACACAACTTTGAAAGGGGTCCAACAAGTTTTTAATATATGGTAAACATTTCAGTTTCCATTTGCTTTGAACAAGACTGCTTGGGTGCCCATTCCAGATTTACAAAGTGTATTACATTTATATGTTGCATAGCTTCCCAGTTACCCCAAATCAAAATTTTGAAAATAAACAACTTGGAAGCCAAACTATTAATGGGCATTTCAAGGCCATATAGCAAAAGAGAGCATTATCTTTGATGAGAAATAGATGACCATTTCTTCACTTTGTGTACTTCAGATTATTCATCTTGGCACCTGGTATTGGAAAACTGTACCCTCCCAAGGTTAAAAGAGCTGTTATCTATGTAAATGATCTGGACAGGCCAGTTGGGTAGGGCTGTAAACTACCGTGGACTCACCAAACAGACTTCTGGTTATCCACTTTAGGTGAAGCACCTGCCAGTCGGTATTAAAGGCTTGTGAATGTCGTTACCGTGTACTTATTACGTTTGTGTGTATGTGCATGTGTGCACACGCTAATAAAAACGGATGCTGCTCATCCCCTAACATGCCAGATGCTACCTGCTGAGGGAGAAGACTGTTCTTGTCTTCTTGGGCTGCTGGAGAGGCTGGCTTGAAAGAGTGAACCAGGTTGGTGGGGCAGAACCGAGTGACCCAGTTCACCAGGCAACATCCAGGCTTTTGGAAGAAACTGGAATCTGAGGTCCTGCTAAGATCAAGACCAGCTATATAACTGTGGGATCCAGTGCAGAGTGAAAATATGGGGACCCTTGTTAACAATTATTAAGAATTTGAAGATGACTACTGCAGAGCATTAAGCCAAGTCAGAGCCCCTGAAGCTGGCCTTGGCTAAGATCCCTTCAGGACAGGCTGTTCTCATTTTGGCTTTTTATTTTCCCTACTGGGCAACTTGTTCTCTCAGCCTGATTTGTTGTTATCAGCCGCATTCAGTCGAGGAGGCTTCCCTTGCCCACCTTAGTTCCTTCTCCAGTGAAATCATTTTCTTACTTTGTGAACTCCATAGTAGTAGGTTGAGAATGTGGAGCGTTTTCAAAGATGCGCATCTTTGGAGATGTCTTGTCCTTAAAGGAAAAGCCACTGGCCTAAGAGTGCTGGCGTCTGTCTTCTTATCTTTTCTTTCTGTATTTCTTGAGTGGCCTTGGGCAAATCACTTAAAGAGTAGTACTAACGGGGCCCTGGCTAGCATTCGCTCTGCAGTTCCCGCATACCAGATAGTATGACAAGCACTTTACATATGTCATCTTATTAAATTCTCCCCATAACCCAATGAAGCAGGGATTACTTTTCATCCCATTTTACAGATTCAGAAGGCGAGGCTCAAGAAATAAAGCAACCTTCCCAAGGTGACCACTGATGAGAAGCCAGCTGGGCTTCCAGAGTCTGCACGCCTGACCGTGGTGCTGTGTTCCTCTGTCTTTGTGTGATCTTTTTTGACCTCGGTTTCTGCTCCACAAACTGTGGATAATACATGTACTTCTGTACCTCATGGGTGTTTGGGAAGATGAGATGAAATAACATCTGGAAAATTACGTCAGAGACAAAGCCTGGGAAACAGCTGAGAAGATATAATCTTGGAGTTGGATAGGCTTGGGTTTGAATCTCAGACCTGCCATATCCTAGTTTGCTGACCATGGGCATGTACTTTAATGTTTCTGAACCTATACCATTAAGTGTAAAAGGAGACCGATACCTTCTTGTGGTGAGGTTTAAAAGAAATAAAACACACAGAGCTCTTATCGTGGTACCTGACACATAAAAATTTCTCATCAGTGGGTTGTGGTCATCATAGGTGCATTATACAATACAGGCTCTTCAGATAACCTTTATGGGATCCATAGACATACGTTGACTAAGTAAATAAGCAAGTGAATGAATGAGTGAGTGAGTGCCGGGTGTTTAGATGTAGGAAGGTAATTCCCGACTTAGTACCTGACGAAGAGGAGCTCATGGAATTAGAAACTTCAGAGAAGGAGGAGGGTGTAGCTTCTGCCAGGGCCTGCCCATGTGGTCAGCTCCCTTTTCCTTGAGGGCAGGGGAGATGCCTAGTCCAACAAGTCTTCCTGCTGCTTGCCCGGCCTCCTCCCTTGCTCGGTCTTGCCATCTAGTTAGTGGGTTGGGGGGAGGAAAATGGCTGTGTCTACCCCACAGCCCGGGGTGAGGCCCAGTGTGTGCAGCTACTCCCCCACTGTGGGGACTCATCCAGAAGCCAGTTGTGGACACTCATGAATCCAATGCCCTGTTGGACAGCATTCCAGACATTACTTCCCATGGAACTCTTACTTTGGGGCCTTGGAGAACTCTAGACTTCTCCCAATGACATTCTGCGGAGTGGGGCTGGAAACCAGTTGGGGTGATACATCTTGTTGGGGGGTGGTAGCCTTCCTTCATTCAAGGGGCAGGCGGGTGAAGTGATACATGGAGCCTGCAGTCAGTCACCACCTCATAGGAGGCGACAAAGTTCAGGGAATAATGGCCCCTGTCTGCTGGCTCTTTCTACTGGTGCTGCCTTCCTCACCTTCAGAAAACTTCCTTAAGAAGCCTTCCTTTTGGCCTTTGAGAATCAGCAGTCCAGTGCTGTTTGCCTTAAAGACATTGAATGAAACTTGCCACTCCATTTTGAGCAAATATAGACACAGACACTTTGAAATCATGTGGGTGGATTCTTGCTATTGTAGCAGCATAACTTTTAAAAATAGTTTATACACAAGGCCATTACAGTCAGCACTGGAAGTCAGTAATGAAATTAAACATGTACAAGTTTTGGTGGTTCTAATTGGGCTGAATAGTTCAGAAGAAGAGCCCAAGAGCCACTTGTGTCTGCAAATGTTTCAGAGCTACAGAGTCTGCAAATCCACCAAGATCATAACTGCTCAGGCAAACGAGGGAGTGTTGATTGAGGCTGTACTGGAAGGAAATGGACGCTTTTCTTGGAGTGTTAAGAAGAAGCAAAGCATCTTCTGTATTAAGTTGGTAACGTAAGGCATCTGATCTGATCCTTCGTTCCACTCAGAGGTGACTTGTGTTACCTATCTCTCATGGGTAGGGCCTGCAGCTCAGGGAGGTAGAAGAGCTGGCCCTGACCTGCTGACACATGGTGGGGCCGGGACTCAGGCTCAGCCTTTTTTGACTCTCAAGCCTGTGCCTTTTCTCTGCAGCCTGTGCCTCCTGTGTGGGCTGGGGGATATAGTCACTCTTGCCATTTCCTTCTTCCTAGATTGTTCTCAGGTAGGGTTCCACGGCACACCTCTTCTGGCAGTGAAGACCAGCTTTATGGGTTGTTGGGCCCCCATGGGGCTAGGAATGCCTCCCCAACTTCCAGTTCGAGCTGTGCTGAAGAACTAGAACTGTTTAAGGGAGGGTGTCAGGGTTGACTGATGGGCCCAGCTGGCAGAGGAGAGGCCGTTGTGTTGGGCAGCCCTTCCCACTGTTCTTGGCCCGTAAGGGGGAACTGGCATGGAAAGAGGCAACTTTACCAGAACTCCAGCCTTAGACATGAGGGCTTGGCTTTTCTACAGAGACCGAGGAGCATTTTCCCCTTGTTCCAAAAGCCAAACCATAGTTCATCTCTTTGCTCAGGTTCTTAAGGATGGTGAGCATACGCGTTAGACGCGTAATGATTCGACTTGTTTTCCTGAGACTTTGGTGCTGTGGGTTAAAATGGGATGAAAGGTATAATTGGCTTTTGGGAATCCTGAATGTATACCCTCCCATGCCGTAAACTTGACCCTGCATTTCCTTCTCCATTTCCTGACCACAGCTAACTCTCGGCTCCCAGGAGGCAACCAAGTGTCTGATTTTGGAAGAATCTAGATTTAGATTAAAGAGGGGCATGGCTGGTTCAGTGGTAGAATTCTCGCCTTCCACGTGAGACACCCAAGTTTGCTTCTTGCCCAGCGCACCTCATGTAGCTACCGCCTATCTGTCAGTGGCGCTTGCATGTTTCTATGATGCTGAGCAGGTTTTAAGTGGAGCATCCCGACTAAGACAGACTAGGAAGAAAGGTCTGGCAAGGTACTTCTGAAAATCAGCCAGTGAAAATCTTACAGATTGCCACAGCCCAATCGTGGGGATGGCACAGAACCAGTCAGCATTTCATTCCATTGACCATGTGGTCATCATGAGTTGGGGGCTGACAGCAGTTAACAGATTTCTGTGACAACAGACCACGCGCAGCTGAAAAGAGATTTTAAGAGAAGAGCTCCGGGTGTGGGGTTGAGTTCTGCCCCGCTACTCACTAGCCCCTTCTCCCTGGGCCTTGCTTTGCTCATTGATAGAAGGGAGCTCATAAAAGTCATAGGGCTTTGGGGAAGATTTGGTGACAGAACACACATGAGGAGCTTAGAACAACATGTGGTACGTGGGAAGCCTTAGTTCTCTGACTACTCTCTTCCCTACTGTCCTGCTTCGTTACCAATGAAGAGTGAGAGAGACTCCTGGAATTTTTGTCACTTTGATCCCATGATGACTTCATGAAATTAAGGCAATGTATGTCATATGCATTTAATGTGACAGGAAAACAATGGCAGACAAAGGCATTTATTATGTCCCCAGGGCGGTGTATGTGTATACACACAAACATATATAAATACGCATACATATATATGTTTTTTTTCTCTCTTTCCCAAATTCCACTCATCCTGTCCCTTGTACAATCAAGGTGGGAAGTTGTGGGGTTCACGTTTGCTCTTGCTGTATCGTTGTACTGTAATTTGCGAAACAAAGTGAAAGTCAGAAAAACAGGAGCAGGCGCGTGGCTCTTTGTACCTGTGCCTTCCATACAACTTTTCCATTGTGCTTTGTTGAGGCAGAGGTGGAAAAATATTGTAAAAGGAACAATATGTGTGGGAAGCAGTAAATCCTTTGAATGCAGATAGTCTTTGGCCTCGAGTCATAACATACAGCTTAGCTCTTAGCTTCCTACCAGTTTCCATTATCACTGAAATTTCTGTTAACGTAATACGATCGCATCCTGTACCGACAGTTCAGTGGGCATGGATTTTTGCCCCTGTGACATAAATGATAGTCATGTGGCTTCCGGGACGGTAAGGCTGAAGTCTGAATATTCTTTCTTCTCGGCTTTGGCCTGAGTCCTGACAGAAGGCTGTGTTTTGCACACTGGTGCACAGAGCATGCTTCCAGGGGATCGCCAGCAGGCAACCTATGACAGGTGTGTGTGTGCGCACATATGGTGGGCTAATCTACATGGACTGTTTTCCCATTGTTAGTAAAAACTGGTAACTAATTTAAAATCCCAGTCCTTAGCCAAACTGGAGTATTTCAGAGCACCAGGGGCACCTGGTGGCACTGAAACAGGACATAATCCTCTCAGGAAAGGGCTACAACTCACTGATCTATTGAAAAAAGGCAACGATACACATTTTCTAGAACAGGAGCTTTAGAATTTGGGAGCCACGGCTGAGTTTTCTACCTGAACAGCAATGTTTTCAGATTTCTGCATGAAACAAATGCTTTATGAAAGATGGGAAAACTATATGGACTTAGAAGGAAATCAGAGAATTGTTGGTTTTTAAAATCTTCTTTTAAGAGGTATGGCTGGTCTTGGGAAGGCAAAATTGAGTAGAGTTGAGAGTCGTAGACTTAGAGTCAGGCCCGTCTGGTTTTGAATCCAGACACTACTGTGGACTAATCGTATAACCCTGACAAGCCAGTTGCTGAACATCAGCCTAAATCTGTCAAATAGGCACGTTAGTAGTCACTTCCAGGGTGTACTTGAGAGGTCCAAATGAGAAGAGTCACACAAAATGCTCAGCAGTGGGTGGCTCCTAGGAAGTGCTTAGGGAAGATGGGCTGTTGTCATTGTTTTTCCCGAGTTGCTCCCACATATTGGGACGTATTGTCTGCTGACCTTTAGACCATTTGGAACCCTTGCTTGGAGACCTCCAGTGAAGCTGCCCACCACTGAGCCCCACAAGGGCTTCTTAGAAAGTAGTGATCATAATGACAGCAGGGGCTTTATTTGTATTATTTCATTTAGCGCTATGAAAACTGCCCCTGAGGTTGGTTCTATCATTCCTATTTCAGAATTGCAGAAACCAAGACAGAGAATGTAACTCTGCAGGCTTAGAATGTGGGTCATGTAAATCTCCGTTTAGGAGCTTGGGGTGGGATGGGGCCAGAGGAAGGGCATTTAGGTATTCGAGCTGGGCTGCTAACCAAAAGGTCAGCAGTTCGAATCCATCAGCCACTGCTCTGAAACCCTATGGGACAGTTCTACTCTGCCCTGTAGCGTCGCTATGAGTTGGAATTGACTTGATGGCAACAGGTTTGGTTTTTTTTTTTGGTCTTGGCACAGTGTTTGGTCACTTGTGTGAATGGTGGAAACTTTACACTGCCCTAGTTTCCCCAACAGAATTCTTGGTCTAGGTGTTGTCTGGATGCATTGCTATCTGCTTTCATAACATGGAATTAAAAAGGTCTAAGAGCTGAATTCAAGGAGGGCCCAGTAAACCCTTTAACTTTCTATACTTTTCCCTTTTATTATGATAAAATGATGCTGCTTGTCTTTTGATTTCCTTTGAGGGCAGCCCTCCCTTCGTCAGGCCTGACTCTTAAGAAGCCTTTCTGAGAGTCTGATTGAATTTGGTTAAGTTTTGCTTTGTGCATCCCCCATTATAGTAACGGATGATAGCATGGAAGAGCCAGCTTAGGCTCTGCGACCAGACAGATCTGGCTTTGAGTTCTAGCTTGGTCTTTCTTAGCTTGACTTCCAGCTTCCAGGTTCCTTATCTGCAAAATGGGGTCACGGGAAGAAGTAGGCATGTAGGCGTGTAACTGTCTTAGCATAGAGCTGGGTACCCAGGAAGTGGTTGATAAATGTTGACGCGTCTTTTTTTGTTATTCCCATTCTTTGTTCATCTTTCCAGGATGTTTGTTCCTGCTTATTTTTTTTCCCTTGGTGAAGCCACAGTCCTGTTTTTCTGTGCCTGATTGACAGCTAGCTTGAAGGCCACAGCCCTTGGACCCAGTAGGGTCAGGTTTATTTTGCCTGGAATGAGTCCAGCAGACCCGTCTGTGCCCCTGGCAGGTCTGGGGATGTGCGATATCCTGAGGACCCCTTATCTCCTTCAGGATGGGTGACAGGAGACTACTGAGCTAGACCTTAAATTCCTCAGGTCAGGCTTGCTATTTCTGATGGGGAGGGGGTCCCCCTTTGGCACTTAGCACAGAGCTATCTATGAGGTGGGCATCAGAGTTGTTTGTGGAGTAAATGAATTAATAAATGAACAGATAAACAAAGGAAGGAGTGCCGAGCCCAGCCTTGCCTTTGACACCCTGATGGTGGGAAGAATGCTGTTTAGCACAGGCGAAGCACTGGGTCCTTCGCATCCCTTATGCTGTTTATTCTCAGTGCTGGCTTTTATGAGCCCCAGTGTCAGGCATGGATACCTCAGAAAGTGGGGGCTGCCTCTGAGGTACAGCAGTCCAGCTCTAAGCCCTGCAGACGGTGCCCTCACCCACAACTCCTCAGTGCCAGCAGGGACTGCCAGACAGCCAAGCCAGCTGGCCCTCACTTCTCCCAGCCTGGCACCCCTTCCCTGCCCCTGGGAGCATCTCAGCCATCGTGGTCAGCACCCTGAAACACAGCCGAGTCTTCCCCAGAAGCATCCCAGCTGGGCTGAGCTGAGGGGTCCCGGGCGCCTCTGCAGCGCCGAGCCCAGCAGCTGCAGTGGGAGCACCGCAGTACTGGGCGGGAGCATTGCAGTGCCGGGCGGGTGCACGAGGAGCACCAAGCGAGACTGATGGGGCCGCCGCAGCCGCCACCATCAACCTGGGGGAGGCAACTCGGCAAAGGCAATTAGGAAGCTGCTGCAGCTAATTCCATAAACTACTCGAATGCCACATTCCCAATGACGTTAGGGAGGAATGTGAATTTTAATTTCTGTCCCCTTCACCTTCATGTGGGGTCATTACCTGGCCTCCGAGGACAAGCCAGTGTCAGAGTGTGTGCGTGTTTGCTGAGCGTGAGTTCACCTTCTCAGTGTGGGGCTTCCTTCTGTCACTGTATCAGTCTGTCCGTCTCACAGACTGGATTGCTGGGTCTGTGCATTGTGGGCAGTTGGAGGTGCTTCCCCTGTGTCTGCTGCACATACGTGCAGCATCCACAGAACAGTGCTGCCCATGTCTCATTGACACCGTGCCTGGGCTGTCTCAGGCACCTTCCCACAGCAGGGAACCCTTGTGAGAGGCCATGAAGCAGTTCGTATTGTTTTTATTTGCACTGGCGTCCTGCAGGTGCAGCTGACCCCTCTCTTCCCCGGCCTGGTGGTGGAGGCACTTAGAATCTGCCTCAAGTATAGCCCCTGTGAGATGAAGGGGAGCAGCTGGCTGGGAAGCAGGAATGAAATTGTATGGATTTCACAGGGGGCAGTTTTGCTGCAAGATGCTCAGCTCTACCTCCGCTTCTCCCAAACATCAGGACCGACACAGGATTGCGCTGCAGTCGGAGGCATGTCATGGCGACTCCTCCCTTCTGTAGTGGCCGCGAAGCTTTCTGTTCGGTGGAGCACCCCGTGTCCCGTCACACCTGGAATTTTCCGTGTGACCCTGCTTCTGATGCCCACCTTCCAGCCTGACCTATTTGCTTAGAAGGGAAGGAGAGGACTTTGGAGCTGGGGGGGAGCTTGGGAATCAGCCCCTCCAACTGTGGGTGTGCAGGGAAGGTGACATGTGCTGGGTCTCACGGTGAACCAGGAGAGGGCTAGCCTGGAACACTGGCATCCTGACTCCAGCCCTGGGTCCTTGCTAGCAGGGGATGCAGGCTCTGGGGCCAAAGAGGGAAGAACGACTGCGCATCCCATAATGGGCTTCCTGGAGGACAGGAAAAGGCAGCCCCAGCCCCTGTCCCATCTCCCCTTTACCCTCATGCCAATCTAAACTCCCCACTGACTCCCCAGAGAACGTACCCTACCTTCTTTTGTAAAAGGACCTCTTTATTTTACTACTTTTCCTCAGATTAAATTGCACTGAAGCCTGAATTTCCTCTAAAGAAAATGTTCCCTCAGTGTATCACCTTTTAACAGCTGAAATGTTTTGTCTCAATGCATCATCAGGGAATGTTCCCCTTCTTACTGCTATCTACGTAGGCCCAGTGAGCTGAATAGTCAAGCATTTATTCCATACTGACAGCGCATCTGAGAACCTGAGGCCACAAACCTCCTTTGAGCAGAGGTGCAAATGATCAAATGCCCTGTTTTTAGGTAGAACATCATGGTTTGGGAGCATCTTTAGCTGCCTTAATATACTTATAAGAACATGTTTGCTTTTAGCCAAATGCTGGAAATGTTTTCTTCCTTCCTTCCCTTCCTCCCTTCCTGCTTCAGCGAACACCCACTGAATCCTCAATGAGGTGTGCAGAGCTGGCTTGGGTGCCAAAATCCCTTTGCTACTGTAGTGGCCACCTTTCACATCTTCACCCTGACTGCTTCAGTGACAGCACCCTGCTGTTCCCCAGCCACACCAGGCTGTGTCACGCCCCTGTGCCTTAGCCTGTGCCATTTCCCCAGCCGGCTCTGCTGTCCTTGTCTGGCTGCTGAACCTCGACTTAGCATGCAGAAATATTACCCAGAGAGCTTGTTAAAATGCACTGTTCCAGGCTGTCACTCCAAGAGATTCTGAATCAGTGTGGCCCAGGGCCCAGGAATCTGCATTATAACAAACGTCTCACATGATCCTGACGTTGGTGGTCATGGAGCATGCTTTGAGAAATAATTCTTAGAAGGCTTCTAGCTTCCCCTAAGGAGAACTTTCTTTCTCTCTGCCCTTCTGGTCTCTGCACATCTTCCCTCCATGGTGGGCTTGCTGACACATGCGTGTGCCCACGTGGAGTCCCAGCCGTTCTGGGCCTGAGGCTGTGGTTCTTTACCTGTAACCCAGCCTAAAGCACGGCACCAAGTCCAGCCTTTCCCAGCCAGCGTGGATGGCTCGAACACAGATTTTTATAGCAGTAAGGGCTTGGAAGCAAGTCAGGTGTTTTATTTTTTAAATCAGAAAGTACCCAGGTGCATGTCTGATTGTTGAGACAATTTAGAAATCACCGAGCAGAGTTGAAGTGGCCATTCTCCAATTTGTGAGATAGAGAGAAATTAAAAAAAATTTTTTTTATTGTGCTTTTTTTTTTTAAGTGAAAGTTTACGAATCAAGTCAGTCTCTCACACAAAAACCAATATACACCTTGCTACACACTCCCAATTACTCTCCCCCTAATGAGACAGCCTGCTCTCTCCCTCCACTCTCTCTTTTCGTGTCCTTTTCGTCAGCTTCTAACCCCCTCCACCCTCTCATCTCCCCTCCAGGCAGGAGATGCCAACATAGTCTCAAGTGTCCACCTGATCCAAGAAGCTCACTCCTCATCAGCATCCCTCTCCAACCCATTGTCCAGTCCAATCCATGTCGGAAGAGTTGACTTCGGGAATGGTTCCTATCCTGGGCCAACAGAAGGTCTGGGGGCCATGACCACTGGGGTCCTTCCAGTCTCATTCAGACCATTAAGTCTGGTCTTGTGAGAATTTGGGGTCTGCATCCCACTGCTTTGTGTTCCCTGTCAGGGCAGTCATCTGTTGTAGCCGGGCACCATCTAGTTCTTCTGGTCTCAGGATGATGTAGTCTCTGGTTCATGTGGGCCTTTCTGTCTCTTGGGCTCGTAATCGCCTTGTGTCCTTGGTGTTCTTCATTCTCCTTTGATCCAAGTGGGTCGAGACCAATTGATGCATCTTAGATGGCTGCTTGCTAGCATTTAAGACCCCAGATGCCACTCTTCAAAGTGGGATGCAGAATGTTTTGTTAATAGATTTTATTATGCCAAATGACTTAGATGTCCCCTGAAACCATGGTCCCCAGACCCCTGCCCCTGCTACGTTGGCCTTTGAAGCATTCAGTTTATTCAGGAAACTTCTTTGCTTTTGGTTTAGTCCAATTGTGCTGACCTCCCCTGTATTGTGTGCTGTCTTTCCCTTCACCTAAAGTAGTTCTTATCTTCTATCTAATTAGTGAATGCCCCTCTCCCACCCTCCCTCCCTCCCCCCTCTCGTAACCACAAAAGAATGTGTTCTTCTCAGTTTAAACTGTTTCTCAAGTTCTTATAATAGTGGTCTTATACAGTATTTGTCCTTTTGCAACTGACTAATTTCACTCAGCATAATGCCTTCCAGGTTCCTCCATGTTATGAAATGTTTCACAGATTCCTCACTGTTCTATATCGATGTGTAGTATTCCATTGTGTGAATATACCATAATTTGTTTATCCATTCATCCGTTGATGGGCACCTTGGTTGCTTCCATGTTTTTGCTAGTGTAAACAGTGCTGCAATAAACATGGGTGTGCATATATCTGTTTGTGTAAAGGCTCTTATTTCTCTAGGATATATTCCAAGGAGTGGGATTGCTGGATCGTGTGGTAGTTCTATTTCTAACTTTTTAAGGAAGCGCCAAATTGATTTCCAAAGTGGTTGTACCATTTGACATTCCCACCAGCAGTGAAGAAGTGTTCCAGTCTCTCCACAGCCTCTCCAACATTTATTGTTTTGTGTTTTTTGGATTAATGCCAGCCTTGTTGGAGTGAGATGAAATCTCATTGTAGTTTTGATCTGCATTTCTCTAATGGCTAATGATCGTGAACATTTCCTCATGTATCTGTTAGCTACCTGAATGTCTTCTTTAGTGAAGTGTCTATTCATATCTTTTGCCCATTTTTTAATTGGGTTGTCTTTTTGCAGTTGAGTTTTTGCAGCATCAAGTAGATTTTAGAGATCAAGCGCTAATCAGAAATGTCATAGCTAAAAACTTTTTCCCAGTCTGTAGGTAGTCTTTTTTTACTCTTTTGGTGAAGTCTTTGGATGAGCATAAGTGTTTGATTTTTAGGAGCTCCCAGTTATCTAGTTTTCTCCTACAGTCTTTATAATGTTTTCTGTACTGTGTATGCCATGTATTAGGGCTTCTAACGTTGTCTATATTTTTTCTTCCATGATCTTTATCGTTTTAGATTTTATATTTAGGTTTTGATCCATTTTGAGTTAGTTTTTGTGCATGGAGTGAGGTATGGGTCTTGTTTCATTTTTTTGCAGATGGATATCCAGTTCTGTCAGTACCATTTGTTAAAAAGACTGTCTTTTCCCCCATTTAACTGATTTGGGGCCTTTGTCAAATATCAACTGCTCATATGTGGATGGATTTATGTCTGGATTCTCAATTCTGTTCCATTGGTCCATGTATCTGTTGTTGTGCCAGTACCAGGCAGTTTTGACTACTGTGGCGGTATAATAGGTTCTAAAATCAGGTAAAGTAAGGGCTCCCACTTTGTTCTTCTTTTTCAGTAATGCCTTATTTATCCGGGGCCTCTTTCCCTTCCATAGGAAATTGGTGATTTGCTTCTGAGATGGAGAGAAATTTTGTTGACGTGTCACTGATGGCTTTTCTTCTTACCAAATAGGTTACTGGGACCTGTGGTTACGAGCCCTTTAACAGAAAATGTTTGGTGAACATCAGTATGAAAGATGCCATTTGCTTCCTGTAAAACACTGCTTCTAATCTCCCAGGTACAAGGATTGCTTCCCCAGGAGAGATGGTGGGCACAAAGCAGCATTTTCTCTAAGTCAATGGCTTTCAAACTTTTGTGACCATGGCCCACAGTAAGAAATACATTTTTCATTTTAACCCATTATACACAGCCTCATGTGTGAAACATAATTTTCATGTAACATTACTTTACCTTCTTCTCTGCAGTGCAATCTGGTATTTTCTATTCTATTCTGTTCTTTTTAGAAGGCTGACTGTGGCCAATAAATTGATTTCACAACCTAATAAAAGCATTTAAAAAATAGTGCTCTAAGTGATACCAGGGAAAATTACAGAGTAGTTCAATTTTATCCAGGGAAGTGCAGCATTGGTCTTTGAGACTAAAGCTGTGTTTTCCCCAATAATAGTGATCGATGTTGATAAGTAGCACTTATCAGCCAGTCATGGTGCGAAGCTCTCTGCATGAATTTCATTTCACTTTCTGAACAGTCCCATGAGGCAGGTACTATGATAGCCCCATCTTCTAGATGAGGAAATTAAGGTTTGGGACGTGACTTGCCCAAGGTCATACAGCTAATAAGTGGTGGTATTGGTTCTTGAACCCAGAGCTGCCAGTTCATGAAGGCTGTTTGTATTTGCCTCTTCCTGTTGCTAGCAGCCACCTTAGTCGCTCCTGAGTGTTACTGCTGGGCTCTGCATGGTGGGAGGCCCAGGTCGAGGCACCCAGACTATGGGAGTGGCATGCAAGGAGTGATGGGGAGCAATGTAGAGAAAGGGAGGGGAAGGCTGGGTCAGCTGTGCCCTTAAGAACATCTGATATTTTGCTTAGTATTTACAGAATTTACAAAGTGATTTTTCATCTTTGTTGTATTGGCTCATGAGACAGTGTTACATTCTCATTTTGTACTTGAGGAAACTGGGCCCAAGGTCAGAGGCTAGTGATGGAGGAGTCAGGTGGAGGACCACTATCCCCAGGTGCAAACATGACTGTTCTGTTTGAGTTCGTTTTCTGAAGATTACTTTGGTTATCCCATTCCTCCCAAGAGTTTATCTTCTTGCCATCTGGATCTGCATTTCCTGGGTTGGTTCCCCTTTCTTTTGGTTGTTTGGGCATGACGTGGCTAGACCAGAGTCAAGGGGCTAGAGAGGGCAGGGCTCTGGGCTGGGAGTCTATGGGTCCACGTTCTAGCTTTGCTTTGGCTCAGACATTGATGAGCTTGGGGACCTGGGGCAGCTCAGTGCTCCTCCCTGGGCCTGTACTTGATGGGGCGTGAAGGTCCCTCCATGCTGAGAATCAGCATGGTTCCAGAGGACAGCAGATCAACCTCACTTCCAGTCTGCTCTGCCAGGAGATGGGAGGCACTTGGCTCCAGCTTTTTCTTCTCACTTTTTTTAGAGTGTCCATCCATTCTACTAACATCTCTTGTCCTGCTGCTGTCTGCACCAGGCATCTACTGGAATAGAGGGAGGTGTGTAGATGCCACTGGCCATGACTCAGGGTGCTTGGAATCTAGAAGGGGCAGCAGACTCAGACCAGTGTAAACTCTATAAACGACAAGGAAGACTTAGCTGAATGGCAGAGAGAAGATAAAGTAGCACTAATGTTGGAAGATGGGGCCCTGGTGATGCAATGGTTAAGAGCTATGGCTGCTAACCAAAAGGTCAGCAGTTCAAATCCACCAGTTGTTCCTTGGGAACACTGCAGTTCTAATCTGTCCTATAGGGTCGCTATGAGTCCGAATCGACTTGACAGCAACAAGTTAATGTTGGAGGAGGCAGAAGTGACATGCCATGTTGGTAAATTCTTCTTTATGTTATTGCTAACATTTTTTCCCAGGAGCCTTTGTATTACAGACTTGCTCTTAGAGCTCTGTGTGGGAATGGAGTCATTGTTGAATGTAAAAGGCAAAAATAAAAGGACTAAAACACTTGATGTATGATGAAGTTCTGTGATATTTTAGATGTGAGTAAATTGGTATTTATATAACCTGGTATGTTCATTTCCCTGATCCACCTCCCTTGAATGTTGACTTAATAACACGCCTGACTAAATGACATTAATTGCTTTAAACTGCCAAATAAAAAAAGAAAGGAAAGCTAGCATCAACAAGTGTGCTGTGTTCACCGCCAAGGCTGGTGCCAGGGAAGAAGAGCTGTGGTCTCCTTGGGTAGGGCAGGCTGAGGTTTAACCCGAGAGGCTCAGGAATAGAGACATGCACATCTCAGCTGCCTCTTGGGTGAGACATAAGCAGTGGAGTGGAGGAGTTAAGTTCATGGGCCTAGAAGTTCACTGTAGGTTCGAATCCTGAGCCTGGAATTCGGCCATGGGTTTGAATAATGAGCCTGAAAGTCAGCCATGGATTCAAATCCTGGGCCCGAAAATTGGGCTGTGGGTTCAAATCCTGGCTTCCCTTGTAGATTATGTATGACCACGAATGGTTACTTAGCTTCTCTATTTCCCAGTTACCTCTTCTTAAGATGGTCTCTAGCTCATTGGCCTTGTTGTGAAGGTTAAATTAGATCATGAAAATTAAATGCTTAGCTCAGTGTCTGGCATGCATAAGAATTCAATGAATGGCAGCAACCATTATTTTAATTCTTGTTGTCTCTGAGTTTTGTATATCCACCCTGCGAGGTCATTGGTATCCCCTGTCCAGAGAATGTCAGCTCCCCAGAGCAAGGACTTTGTCTGGCTTGGCTCCCCTAACAGTGTGTGTGATAAATGAGCAAGTGTGAGGATGAATGAATTTTACAGGCTGAGAAAACTGAGGCTCAGAGATTGTCACCTACATTGTAAGGGACAGAGCAGGGGTTCACGCAGGATCTGCCTTGTCTTTAGGTACAATCATCAGTTATGGGGGCTCATTGGCTCCTCTCTTTAGTGCTGTCTAAGTTCCCAGGAGAACCAATGTCCCTTGGTGAAATGTGTGTATGTGTGTGTGCACAGACGGGTTCTTTTCAGAAGGGTATCTGGAGAAGACTTGTCATATTAGATGTCACCTCATGGTAGTTTAGAAACCAGTTATTTGGTCAGTTCTCATCCTGGGGTAAAGTGACAGACTGGTAACTCATCTCTCTTTGGAGAAAAAAGCTCCTTAAAACTCTTATGTTCTGAATTAACTGCAAAGCCCCACTGTTGTCAGTGCGTGCTGTGCCGTTGAGTGGAATCTGGCTCGTAGCGACCCCGTGTGACAAAGTAAAACTGCCCCGTAGAGTTTTCTAGGCTGTAATCTTTACAGGAGCAGATCTTCAGGTCTTTTTTTTTTTTTCCTACTGAGCCATTGGTAAGTTCAAACCAGCAACCTTTCAGTTAGCATCTGAGTGCTCAACTATTGTGCCGCCAGCGCTCCTTAAAGCCCCGCTAGGATGTTGAAATAGCCCATGTCCATCAAGGCCTTCTTCAAGGAGCTTTCTCTGGGACTTGGTAGGGAAAGCCTTTCCCACCAAGCTACATGTGTACGTATCGTGTTTGTGTTGTGTATTGCAGTAGTGATTTAAACCTCCCACGCTCCACCTCCCTGTACTACAGAGACTTCCTCCTTCCATTGTAGTGGGCTATCACGCTTCACTGTTACCGCCTCTCTCAGATCTGTTTTCGGGGCAAGACTGCTGGGCCAAGAGAGCAAGGGGAGGAGAGGCAGAAGGGCTCAAGTGTGATGAGTAGTACTTTCTGTTCTTTTTAAAAAAGTCCTTGGGTTCAGCTCTTGAAAAAAAAAAAAATTTTTTTTTTTTTTTGTAGTATAAATTTGAGAGATGATGGCTATTAATACTTTGCTTTTTGTGTAGCAGCTTTTAGTCCAGGATGTCAAAATACATAAATAATAAATCCTTTCTCCATTTCAGTTGTTGGGAGGGCATCTCCAGAGGAACATTGCTGCCTTGGACCATGGCTGGTACCTAGCAGAAGCCCGAGAAAATAGTCTGCGTTTGATGATTTCTTTCTTCCTTTGTTTTACGTTTCATTCATTCATTCATTTATTCATTCATCCTTCAACAAACATTTTTACATGTTGCTACTCTGTCCATCCATGGGAGTTCCTGGGGGATGCAAATGGTAAAATGCTCGACTACTAGCCTAGACGCTGGCGGTTTGGAGCCCATCCAGAGGTACCTCGGAGGACAGGCCTGCTGATCCGCTGCTGAAAGGTCATAGCCTTGAAAACCTATCAAGCAGTTCTACTCTGCACACATGGGGTCGCTCTGAGTTGGAATCCACTCGCTAACATCAACAATAATAACAACTCTGCCCCAGGCGCTGCGCTGGTGTGGGGGTGTCGGGACAAGCATAAAGGCACAGTCTGCACCCTTGTGGAGATTACAGTCTAGTGTGGGAATCAGGCATTTTCCAGAGGACTAGACTGGTAGGTAGAAGTCTCCCTGCTGTAAGTCCTGGGCTAGAGGACCCCTAGTCAGGGGTCAGGGAGGTTTTGCAAAGGGGATGAGTTTTCATTGAGCCCTGACGTAGAAGAGGGGACCCTGGACGTTCCCAACGTTTCCCTATCCCTGGCCCAGCGTCATGCTTCAGCTCCGTGCCTGAGTTCTGGGTCCCAGGAATGCATCCTGTACTTTCTCACTTCTCGGACTTTGCTTCTCCCGTCCCCACTGCCCAGGCTCCTTTCCCAGAACAGGTGCCTGTTGGATTCTCCCCAGTCTTCACGGACTTGTTCGTTACTTCAGCAAACAGCTTTGAGCCCCTATATGTGAGAGGCCCAGTGCTGGGCCCTCGGGGGCTACTACCTTCAGGAAGCCTTTTCCAATCTCCATCCTCTTTTGTCTTTTGTACCCAGCTTGTGGTCATTATACTTGAGCTTGGTTTCTAATTAGTGCTGGACTATCCCTAGGCCCTTCCATTCAGCCCACAAGCTCTGTGAGGCCCCTTTGTCTTTCTCATCTTTGTTTTCCTTGTGACTCCCTGGCACAAAGCCTTGTGATGATGATGATGACACGCTAATACTCATTGAGCCAGATGGCATTCAGAACACCTAGCACATATTGACTTATTTATTCCACTGAACACCCCATCCAAGCAAGCTGCTCTAGCCTTTCACCTGTTTAACTGATGAAGAGACTGAGCCATCCGTTAACCCCACCAGCTGCTGTCGAGTCCAGTTCAACTCATGGCAATACCATGTGTGTCAGAGTAGAACTGTGCTCCATAGGGTTTTCATTGGCTGGTTTTTCAGAAGTAGATCGCCAGGCCTTTCTTTCAAGGGGCCTCTGGTTGGATTTGAACTTCAACCTTTTGGTTAGCAGCCGAGCTCATTAACCATTTGTACCACTCAGGGACACCAAAACTGAGGCACAGAGAAGGTTAATTAACGTTCTTGAGATCACTGGGCAAGTGATGGAGCCAGGATTCCACGTTAGGCATTTTGACACCATTGTCTGTGCCTGTAACCACTGCACATAACGTCCTTCCCCGCATGGCCTGCCCTTGTGGAGCCGTGTGTGTGAAAGGGATTGTGCCAGTTAGTGACAGCTACAAGGCGTCCCCCACACAGTGTGCACAGGCAGCCCTGGAGATGAGAGAATGACTAGCTAGTGGTGTCCTTCAGGTACTAGGAGAGGCAGAGGCAGGCTAGATTTCTGGGTTCCAGAGTTCGTGCCCTGCACAGGTGGTGGTAGGTAGCAAGGCTGACACATATGTGTACGTATATATTGCACATATGAATATTTATTTTACAGAAGTTGCATCCTATTGTGCCAACTATTTTATAATGGCAAGATATTTTAGATTCTTAGAGAAAATTCAGGCTTGTTAGGGGACCACGTAAAAGAATTCTCTCTTCAGTGAAAAAGCAAACTCATCTTTGTTTCTTTAAAAATTAGAAAGTACTGAATGCTACAAAAGCAAAGAGTTACTCCTAATGCTATGACGGAAGAAAAACCATGGTAAAATTTTGCAGTTTTTTCTTTCAGGCGGTCTGAAATGGCAATCATATTGTAGATAGAAAGTTATTTTGCTTCTCCCCCTAACCTTATCATGCACATGTCCTTTTATCACTGAAAATTCTTCAGAGTGATCTGGTTTCTGACTACAAAATGTTTTATTGCGTGGATGTGGAGTCTCACCTTTCTACCAATATTAGGCTCGAAGATTATTGCCTGGGTTTTCTGTAATGTAAACAGTGCTCCGATGAACATCCTGTCTTTGTCAATTCTAGTCCTTATTATGTCCCTCAGAGTGTGATCCTTAGAAGTGGAGCTGCTGCGCCAAAGGGTTGAACTTGATTAGAATTCTTGATTCTTGCTTCCAACTGTGTGTGTGTGTGCGCACGCGCGCGCGTGTGCATGTATGCATTTGTCCTTTGTCTTTCCTGTAGCATCCAGCTCTAAACCAGACAGGACAGGTTGGACTAAATGACCTTTACTCTTCCTCACATGTGTGAGACAATCTACATGACAGTTCAAACAAAGCTTTGGAGTCAGGCATACCTGGCTTCATTCAGATCCTGGCTCTGCCACTAACGAGCCGTGTGGACTTGAGAAGTTATTCAACTTCTGTGAACTTTAGTGTTCTAAGAGAAAAATACTATCCTCTTATTGGAGTAATTATGAATATTAAGTGAAATACTATATGGTCAAATATTCAGCACAGAATTGAACAAACACTAAGGGCTCAATACTGGCAAATGTTTTATTAATTCTTTTTATGGTTATTCCAACCATCAGGCTTTAAAACTATAGGAAATGGATTCATTTTTAAAACTATTCTTATTCCTACAAATAGAGCTTTAAAATATTCTAGAGATCGGTTGTGGGTTTGTTTTAGGTGCTCTGTGTGTGGTTTTGGGAGAGACATTGGGGTGTCAGACTTCACCTTAAGCTGGTTACAGGAGATTTGAGAGTTTGGATTGGTGCCTGCCCTAAAAGACTGGCTTTAAAAGGATAGACCATGATCTGAGTGTTAGCTGGGTCCTTAATCTTCCAAATGTAGTCATTTTAGCAGTCAAATAAATTAAGGGTAACAATAATAACAGGAATTAATAATGACTAATTGGAATGAGGCAAGTTCGCCAATTAGGTAGCGTATCTAAACCCCAGAGTAAATGGAGATGTTTGCAGATGCAACTTGTGCTGTGTACAACATCAGGGCGCCAGACACTGCATTTTCATAATGAAAGCACCCCGGATGTTTGTCCATGGACTTCTGAAGCCTGGATGCCAAAACAGAAGCCTCTGAAGACTAGCTTGAAAAACAGGGGCCCGAGAAACCGTAAATGAGGCGTTGGTGGGTCAGCGTAGAACTCTCACCTTCCATGTGGGAGACTTGGGTTTGATTCCTGGCCAGTGCACCTCATGTGCAGCCACCGCCCATCTGTCAGCCCGTCTGTCAGTGGAGGCTTTTTGTTGGTGCGGTGCTGACCAGGGTTCAGGAGAGCTGCAGGACTTAAACAGGCTAGGCAGATAGGCCTGGTGGTCTACTTCCAGAAGTCAGCCAATGTAAGCCCTGTGGATCACAGACAGTCCAATCGCCAGTGGATGATGGGGATGGCGTGGGACTAGGCAGAATTTTGTTCTGTTGTGCATGGAGTTGCCATGAGCCAGAGGCTGACTCCATGGCACCTAACAACAACAGACACTGTAAAGAATTGGATTTTTTCTTTTAGTGAAATGTCCTACTCAGCCACTTAATATCACTAGAACATTTCAGAAATAAGGGCAGCGACTCCAGTGCTTTCTGAATGCTGGGGTGGTCATAAACACCAGAGCCTAGTTCTGCCATTGACTTTCCCCATGTCCCAGGCTCTGGGCTTGAAGGCGAGACTTCTCTAGGGCAGGGTCTGGCTATGCCCATCTCTCTGTCCCCTCCGCCCGGTGCAGAGCTCGACATCCAACCACTGTCTGGAGTCGATGGAGTGGAGCAGACTGATAGTTACTTTTCAATGTGAAGATCTAACCCCTGTCTGCTTTCAGTATGGAAAATGCTCCCCGCTTTTATATTTGAGTATGGCTTTCTCATTCCTTCTGTTTGCTCCTTCTGGATAGACACTGGAACTTCTCATTTTAACCTCTTTGTCTCTTACCATCTCTTTCATATTTTCTCTTTATCCTTCTGCACTGCGTTTTGGGCGATTTCATCAATTTATCTTCCTTTTCACCCATTCTCTTTTTGGCTGTGTCTGATCTCACTATTTAACTTGTTTCTATTTTGTTTTAACCTCAGTTAACTGTATTTTTTACTTCTAGAATTTCTATCGTTATTATTCTTTTTCATATCGGCCAGGTTTCTCTTGATCCTCAGTTCTAGACAGCCCTTTCCTCCCATCCCTACGCCTGTATCCCTGACTTTTGCTCTCGACCAGGTGTGAAAACCCCAGCTCTGAGCTCTGTACCCAGCATTGCTACCTATGGGACTTCCTTGACGGCTCTTGTCATCAGGGGAAACTGTGTTACAGGTTTGCTGTTTTACCTCTTTTCAGTCTGTGCCCTCCACTACACTGTAGGTGACCTTGGCCTCTAGTTCCCCTAGCATAGGGCCTGGTGCAGAGCCTGGCCGGGTACATGCAGCCATCATGGGAATGAAGGCAGGCCTTCCTGGGATGCCGCCCCTCCCATTCCCACTGCCAGGAGAGCCAGGAAGCTCAGCTGCAGGTGAGCAGTCAGGCCTCCCTGTCCTGGGATCAGCAGCAGGGGAGCATCTGTGCCCATGCCCCTGACTCCCTGGAGAGGCCAGTGAGCCTGAAGCATGTGACGGTTGGTGCATGTGCCCATTCTGTGTGCTGACACCTGAACGTGGGCAGATGGAGAGTGTGGCCTGGTGTGGCAAGTGATGATGGTGTCCCTTTTCATGAGTGAGTGCCATGCAGCACAGCACCGTCCATGCCTCTGGCAGGGCCTAAAGGGACGAGGATGGAGTGTGGTGCCTGTCTTTGCTTTTCCCATCTCAAGAAATAGACGCTGGTTGTACCTGCCTGGAAGGAGGTTGCTGTGAGGATTAAGGGACTCATGGCGGTGCTTTGTAAGCTGCCCTGGGAGGCTGGGACCTCGGGGCTGTTGTCCAGACTCTGTAGCCACTCTCTTAGAGACTCGTGTGGATGCTGACACCCCAGAACATGCTCAGAACCCTGGTTTTCCTGGAGCCAGACCGGGCATACCCACTCTTCAGAGCGCTTGGCTCATTTTCAGACTACCACCATTCATCAAGGAGACCAGGAGACCAGTTGTGCAAATACCACACAGGCCCTTTAGATTTTTGCCCCTTGGTTACCTCCAGGTGACCTTTGCTGGTTGGATCAACTTTTGACTCTTCTCTTCCAAGGGATGCTCTTTTGTCCTGTTATGTAAATCTCTTCCCTCTTCATGAAGGAAACATGAAGGAAACATCTGGCTGAGACAGTTTACAACCTAGCAGGAGGCTGTTCTCCTTTTGCCTGCTGAGGACAAATTGAGGATCCCATTGTTAGCTCCATGGGAGTCCTTTTGGAGAAAGACATGGAACTGGAGGCCGTTTTCTCTGCAGAGGAATTGGGAGGGGGGGAGTAGGGAGTTGCTTGAGAAGGCCTGGCCATAGGCTTTCCTCCCATTATTCTTGGGGGGCTACAGCTTGTGTCCCCCTCCCTGTCAGGGCTCCTGCAGAGTTCAGACGTAGTGAGAGCTTCCACTGCACCGGGTAGTGTGCAGTGGGCTTGGCCCTGAATGTGTATTATTTCATGTAGTCCTCACCGCATTCCTCTGTGATAGGCCTACCCTCATTACACTTGTTTTACAGATGGGGAAAACTGAGGCACAGCAGTTAAGTAACTGGCTTGCAGTTCTTCAGTCAATGAGTGATAATCTGGAGAGAAGGGGGCAAAAAGGGTAACTTAATTCGCTTTAAACTGAAGAGTGAGGAATTTGAGTGAGACAGTAATTAGGACAACAGCAAATGATGCTGGAGCCCATAATTGCTCACCGTGAGCTAAGCACTGTGTGGAGGACTCATATCCTTCTCTTCATTCATTCCTACCAAGGGCTGCAGCAGCAGGTATCATAATCCCCATTTTAAGACGAGAATTGTGCTTACAGAGGTCAGCTGCCTGGTGCAGGGCCGCGGGGGTGGGGAGCGGGCCTTGTACTTGGACCCATCCATCTCTGAAGACCTGACTCAACTCCTAGCTTTCTGTGCTGAGCCAACACCTAAGATGTTTTCCCGACCTGGAGGGCTCAGGGGTCCCCTCTCTGGCTCCATGGTCTGATTCATCTTGCAGTAAAAAATCAGTACACATCCCCAAGTCTGTTGAGAAAAGAGTGTGCCAGGAGAACTCAGCCTCCAAAAAGATGTGGACCCAGCCAGAGGGGCAGCTTCCTTGCACCCGTCTCTCCTCCAAGGGCAAAGACAGCACCCCTTGCTTCTCCAGAGGAAGTGGCAGGGATGGTGGCAGCAGGGTCACCAAGGTCTTGGGAATGGTGTCTGGCTGCACCCCCAAAAACCTGCCAGGAAGCCTTGGGACATCACCCCTGGGAGGACCCGTGAACCTGGTACCCCAAAGGGGGCAAGGGCTTCCTTGGGGCCTTTGAAGTGCTGCCTGTCACCCTCTGTCTTCCTCAGTCCCAATACCCGGTTGGCCAGTGGCTTTCCCACCCACTGCTGGAATCCAGCTCTTAGCACCTAGACATGAGGGCTGGAAAGCTGCTTCCCGGAGACAGGGACATGTCCTTCACACATGGCCTTTCTGAGTCGCCCTGCCTCTGAGTCTCTCGGGGAAATCCTGAGGGATTCTCCAGGGAAGTCAGGGTTAGGGGTCCCCTCCTTCCTGACTCCCCTTGTCGGCTGCGAGTTTCCCACCTGCAGTTGCTGTTGTCCATCACAGGGTGGCAGCAAGACTCAGACGCGGAGGCTGCAACTCAGTCTCTGTAGCTAGGGACTGAGCAGGCTGGACACTCCTAGCTCTTCCCGCTGGAGATGGACAGTCCAGCCGTAGCTAAAGCTCAGAATCACTTGTGGCCTTTTCTTGCCTGAGCTGGAGTTCAGGGAAGAATGAAAATTTCCCTTTTCAGTGAACGATGCTAATAATATAGTTTGATTTCAGATAACTCCTTTCTCCATCTCAAGCCTATACCTTTCCAAGATAACCAGTGTACCAACAAAACAAAAACAAAAAACCAAACCCACTGCTGTTGAGTCAATTCTGACTTGTAGCGACCCTATAGGACAGAGTAGACCTGCCCCAGAGAGCTTCCAAGGAGTGCCAACCTTTTGGTAGGCAGTCATAGCACTTAATCACCATGCCATCAGGGTCACCAGTGCACAGATACTAGAAAAGATGACGTGAACCAGGAGTGAGGATACAGCTGTGAATCCCCCTACCGTGTCTATTGGCTCTGTCACCTGGGCACACAGCTTTGCTCTCCAGGGCTTCAGTGTCCCCATCTGTAAAACGGGGAGATGACTAGTGTCAGTGTCATGAGGCTGTTGTGAGATGTCAAGACCCCCTGCACTGAAGGCAGCTTGCATAGTGCTGACATAGGGGAGCCTTAAGCTCCTCTGCTTCTTTAAAAGCAGGTATTTGGTGTACATGGAATTAGCATGTGAAAGAAATTAGAGGGGCCCTTGCTTGGAGAATTTCTAAGTTCTGGTAAAGGAGGCACCAAAGCAGACACCTGCCTTCTTTATCTCTCTTTATGGTTGTTACTGGTGTCCCATAGTAGAAAAGACAGCAGACTTTGGAGCCAAACTGCCTGGGTCAACTCCTGACTTGTGCATACCCCGTGTGACCTTGGGCAAGTTACTGAACTTCTTTGTTCGTCACGTTTTCATCTGTAAAGGGGATAACTATATAGTTTTGTGAGGTTGTAGACTTAACGTAGGTAAAGCCTAGCACACGTAAGCACTTTATCAGTGTTTGCTTTTGTTGTTCTGCTTGGCTGTCTGCTTGAGAGCCAGGTGGGCTTTTCCACAAGTTTTAGAAATCTTTTGAGTGGAAATTTCTGTACAGCTAACTTCTAAGATGGCCCAGTGGTATCTCTTGATGTACTCTGGGAGGTCTTGGCTCTTACTTGGGATGGCTGCTCCAGATGTCTCCATTTTTGCCACCCCTCTGCGTGCCACACATGGTGCTAGATGCAGAGACGAAGCCATGCTCCTTCCCCTTAGAGGGCTCACAGTGTAGAGGGAGAATCAGACACAGAATCACACTTCAGAACAGTCGGCAAACACCTCCCAGTACAGGCTGGGGGTCAGAGATGGAGCCATTTGGTTCAATTTTCCTGGGGTGGTCCTGGGTGCAGGAGACCACAAAGAGGAGGTGACTGGAACCAGGACTTGGCAGATGGGACAGATTTGCCACGTGCTGCTCTCACACCCCCTTTCCACAAGCAGCACCTCTTGGCCACCCCTGGGCCTAGGGCCATATACACTGGTGCTGTTATTGGCCCACACAGGCCCTGGAAGCAGACTCAGAGTTAGCCATTTGTGCAGAGAATTTTGGGGTCCCATGTTCCCAGAGTGAGTTATAGAAGGGGAAGATGGTGGGTTCTGGGTGGGCGTGTTTCCCTTGAGAGGTCCATGGCCAGAGGAAGGCTAGAGCAGGGCTCTCTGATGCTAGGGGCCTAGAGCAGGGCCTTCAGCCATCTCATGAGCTAAACAAGGAAGTCAGGGAGAGGAACAGTTAGTAGGGTGATGATAATGAGCTTGGTTCCAGATGTGTTGAGTTTGGAGGACTTCCAGATGTGGTGTACCTCTGGGTGCTCTGGGTTTTACCTGAAGTCCAGTTCAGGGAAAGCTGGGTTTGGTGTCTGGCTCTTGAATGGACACTGCCCTTCATATCATTTTAGTAATGGATCTTTCTGGAGGAACTGCTCTCTCTACTATGGGCATACACACATAGGGGATGCAGATTTAGCCTTCTCTGGGGAACTGCAACTTTGAGGGTCTGCTTCCCTCTGTAGAAAAACAAAAGACTTCTGGTGGTCCCTGGGGAGAAAAAACACAAAGATAGAAAGCTCCTAGAACTCCAGTGAGCTAAGATGCAGTTTGCCCACTGGGAACTAAAGTTGTCATTTTCTGGTTTCTCCCTTTCAGTTTTTACTTTAGGTGTTAAAGTTCTAAGCTTTAGGGAAATGCTTTGAGAATTTGAAGGAAAACATAATGAAAAGTATAGGCAGATGGGGTAGTCCCAGTCCAGGGACAGGAGGAGGGCAAGGATGAATGAAATCCAGACACCCCTTCCCCAGCCTCCTTCCCTTCCCCAAGAACAAGGACAGAGGGTCGACAGGTCTGGGCATCCCATTCTGGCCTTGCTTCTTCAACACAGTGTGCCTGCGGGGTCTAAGCTGGGGACCGTACTGATGCCTCTGAGAGCTGCTGTGAATGTTCACAAATTACCTGAGACATTCTCAATAAATGGTAAAATCATTATTGTTTCTATTTCTATAAACACTATCGCTTAACTCCCTTATATGTTAGATTGATGGGCAAATTGCTCTGGGAGTGGTATGAGTCAATGTTAAAACAAAAATATTGCAAAGGAATAAACAAAGTCATAATTCCAGTTTGGCCAGGAGGATTGGGAAGTATTCTAGGAAGAGACAACCCTTGAAATAGGTGCAGAATTGGTGCTTAATACATGATGGCTGGATGGATGAGAGGGTTGGAGGGATGAGTGGATGGATAGATGGATGGATAGAGGGGTGGAGAGAGAAATGGGCGAATGGATAGATGAGTAAATGGTTGGATGACAGGATAGATGGGCAGATAGAGAGATGGGCGAATGGATGGATGAAGGGATGGATGGGCAGATGGAGGAATGGGTGGATGGATGGATGGATAAATGAATGATGAATAGAGGGATGGATAGAAGAATGAGTGAATGGATGGATGAAGGGATAGAATGGCAGATGGAGGGATGGGCGAATGGATGGATGAAGGGATGGGTAAGATGAATGGATGGATGGATGGATGGAAGGATAGGTGAATGAATTTTTGAACACAAATAGATCCTATAAACAACTTTGTGTTCTCCTGTTCTCAAGGGTTTTGTAATTCTTGGCAATTCTCCTGAGCATTTGTTCTTGATTCCATCTCTATCCCTCTGCCTCTTCCTCCCTTCACCCATGAGGGAACCCTATTCCCCTAAAAGGTCATACACTTTCCCCTCTCCTTATTGCCCATCCTGTTCCCTGATAGACCTTCTCGGAGCTCTTAATATTCCAGACATTTTTTGCTGTCTCAAATGTTACCTATTCTATGATCCTTTGCCAGACTCCTCGAAGGAGTTAGAGTTAGAAATGTGTTTATGCTCCTGTGGTCCTACAGAACTGCTGTTATGTGCCTTGGCCCCCATCTGTTAGAGTGTTGATCTAAGTTTGACTTTTTATTTTAGTCAGGACACTGAGGTCCTCGAGGGCAGGGACTCTGCTTCACCTCTGTCCCCCTTGGGGCCTGGTACCAACACAAAAATCCTTTTGCTGTTGAGTTGATTCTGACTCATAGCGACCCTATAGGACAGAGTAGAGCTGCCCCATAGGGTTTCCAAGGAGTGGATGGTGGATTCGAACTGCTGACCTTTTGGTTAGCGGCCAGGCTCTTAACCTCTGTGCCACCAGGGCTTGAGATGAATGACATTCAATGAAACATACTCTCATCTCAGGAGAGGGGCATTGTTCAGTGGCTGGTTTGTACTAAATGCCACACCAGGCATGTTTTGGTTATTGAGTTTATCCTGTTTCTTTAAAAACTGCATTTCTTCTGATAGATCCCCTTATTTGGGTAGGACTTTAGAATGATCACTTAAAAAAATCCATTATAGAGTTTGGCTTCTTTTCAAAACCTTCTCTGATTAAATGCATGTGAACTCAAATCTTATGTACTCTAGCACATAGTATGTGCCTCAAGTATTTTTTTAAGGAATAAATGAGTATTTCTCAGAAATTGTTCATTTATCCACACTGTGGCCCAGGGAGCCATGGGGTGGGAGATGGACAAACTGAGAAACAAGCAAATCACTCCAGGCACTGGAGAGGGGAGAGGCAGGGGTAAAACGGAACCTCGGAATGTAAATCATCTGTCTTTCCTTCTTAATTTTTAATAATGTTTATGGAACAAAACACAGGAAAATACTTTAAAGAGACATTTATAGATATTTTTAAGTGCAACCTATGATTGATATTTTTAATCCCAGAAGAATTTTCATCTAAGTGTGAGGGGAAAAAAAGTGTGGTTGTGTGACTTGATGATTATTTATTGTGGGCAGGTTGCTGAGGCAGCCCTTCATGTCTGGAGAGACAGAGGTCCCCTGGGAAGGGGCTTTATCTGAGCTCTGTATAGGTGACATATAGTGACTCATATAGGTGAGGCTAGTGATGTAGCCAAGGAATCCAGGGCCTTGGGAGAGCTTTATCACACTTGGTTTCCTCATAAGCTCGTTGTATTAGGTAAATGGACCGTAGTTCCCCTGAGACCCCAGTTTCCTCTGTATCCGCAGATGGCAAGGTGAGGAGTATTGGGTCATAGCGCTATACTTGGTAGCTTTATGACCTTGGGTAGGTTAACTCACTGTTCTGGGCTCAGTGTCCATGTCTATTAAAAAAAAAAAGAACAGTGTTATCTTGAGAAACAGTAGGAGCACATATGTAAGCACCGACCGCAATGCCTGATAAAGCGACAAATCAATGTCAGTGGCTTACCTAAATCCCTTAGTTGAGGACAGTGAAAGGAAACAGGAAAGGAGAAATGCGTATGTGTTTATTTTGGTGTCAAAGTAAATAATGCTAACTGAGAAACGGACTCACGTGTGTAGTGCTTGTGAAATAACTTTCCTTTATCTGCTCAGTGTTTATTCGGAATCTGCTGTGTGTCAGGCACTGTGCTAGTGGCATTGTTCATGAATAATTAACAAGACAAATGTGGCCTCAAGGGATTTAGTCAGGCAGGGGGAGAGCTGGGTAGATGCTAAAGAAACAGATTGATGTATAATAACTAATGAAGAAAAACTTAGAGGAAGGCTGTAGTCCACCTTTTGAACTTTTTAACATGACCCATGGTAAGAAATATATTTCCCTGGCAAACCGGTTGTGTGTGTGCGTGCGTGTGTACATGAGTGTGTGTGAGAAGCGTTTTTTCTTATATGTGCATTGCACTGGTGTTTTTATTCTATTTATTTTAAAAATATGGTAGTTCCAGCCCACTAAATTAATTTTAATATCTATTAATGGATTTCCACCTGCAGTCTGAAAGACTTCTAGGGAACAAAACTTGACGTTTTCTGCTGGGATTTGGCTGGTGCATTCCTCATGATAAAGTGAAATGTAATACAAAACCCCTCAGACCCTCCATTTTGGGGAGCATGGGTGTTCAGCTGATGAAGAATTAGAGGCTAAGTAATGTGGTAGACTACAATCATATCCTGAATTCTAGACCTAGTCCCTGCTTCTTATCTGCAAAATACAGGGATTTATATCAATATGTGTTGTAGCATCAGGGCATGTCTGGATTCCTTAGGGATAAGAACCAGGCTCAGCACAAAGCCACACATACCTCCCTTCTCCAATGTTTTCGCCATTTCTGACACCAGCTGTGGCCCCCGCTCCCCCCGGCCCCAGCACTTTCTACTTCTTGGCTGGGGCTGATAATTCATTGCAATGGTCACACAGAACTCACAGACCATACTCACAGTTAGGTGGTTTATTAGGGAGGTAATAGGCTGCAGCTCAGGATCAGGATCAACTTGGAAGTAACAGGAACAACTCAGGATCAGGAAGCACGCAGGCAAGATCTGCAAGGCTCCCCTGAAGCAGAGAGCGCATCCCTTCCTTCTTCAGCGTAGGACAGCTCTTTTAGCTGTGTAGGCAGGCAGGCCCTTCTCTGCCATGCTAGCCTCGTCTTGGCCATATGGTCCTCCTTTTTGGCCATACTAGCAGGACCTCCTCTCTGCTTGTGCTCTCTTCTTGCCTCTGAAAAATTCTGTGGGTTTGGCTGCTTATATAAACAAACTGCTTATCAGTTTCAAGGCATGGTCTTCCCGGCAGAACCATGGACTGACCAGTCCTCTTGGTAGACTGCAAGTCACTCAATTTGCATAGTAAACCTACCAATTCCCACGTGGTACATAAAATAGATCAATCACAGGGCAGACTGTAGCCCAGGACTAGACAGAAAGTATCAAACGATTAAGTTGTTCACAGTTTACCTAGGAAATGTCTGTTAATCTGGCCGAAAGTAACAAACCCTCTGGGTTAGAAAACCAGGGCAAAGGTAATTCCTCAGGGCTTAGAGGAAAGCTCTCTCAGATTGTTTTTCTGAAGAACTGAGGCAAAAGACTGCATAAAAGAACTCATGTCGCCACACGGTATTGCTAGTGCGTATGGATATTTTTAAATTTTTTAGAATAGGTAACAAAATAGGTCTTTTAATTCACCTAGCTAATTTGAATGCTATTTTCTGTTCAGAACATTTTCCCTCATTTAAATTCAAACTTTTACTAGATTCCTAGTATGTACTAAGTTACATGTAAATATACACATACGTGTGTGTGAGTGTGTGTATAAAATACTTCTCAGGCATTTATGTGCAAGGCACCAGTCTAAGTACTTAACTGTAATGACTCATTTAATCCTCACGATAACCTCATCAGGGAGGTACTATTATTATCCCCAGGGTCCCTGGGTGGTGCAAACATTTAGCCGCTCAGCTGCTAACTGAAAAGCTGGGGGTTCGTGTCCACCCAGAGAGACCTCAGAAGAAAGGCCTGGCAATCCACTTTTGAATAATCAGTCATTGAGAACCCTGTGGAGCATGATTCTATTCTGACACACACGGGATTGCCAAGAGTCGGGATCAACTTGGCAACTTTTTTTTTTTTTTTTAATAAATTAATATCTGCATTTTACCAATGAGAACCAAGGCTCAGGGAGGCTAAGTAATGGACCCAAGATCAGCTGATGGAGTTGGATACAAATGCAGAGCCCTTGGATTTAGGAACCCGTAGTTTTCACTCTTGTGCTTTTCGCTGGGTGCCAGCGTGTAACATTAAAGCAGTGTATCTATGCCTCCAATGCCCCTTGCTCTGTTTTTTCCTCCAAAATTATTATTGCTTCCCGAGCTGCAGCCACAGTATGCCCCTGTAATATTTTCTCTTGCAGGAAGCCTGTCCCAAGGACAGTCATTGCCCCCTAAACACCCCTGCTTTACCCGTCCCTGCGCCATGGGCTCGTTTACCCAGTCTGTCCTGGAATGCCCGGCCAAGTGAGGTTTTACCCAGCGTGATTTTGAGATAAAGTGGTGTTATGTTGTATGGCCGCATATGAAGACATCTGTGATCTTGTTGGAGATGCATCGTTCCATCCAGTCCCGTCAAACGGAAGAACACGCTGGCTGTGATCGCCTGTCCCCCCGCGAGGGCCATGCCGTGTCCCCCACACTGCAGTCGTCTGGTTTCAGCTTCATCACTTTTGCTGATATTTACTGCTTTTCTGTGAATCAACTTACTTTTTTTAACTTCCATAAAATTATTTAAATGGAAACCTTATATCAGTAGTATAAATATCAAGTTATCATCACCTGCTACGAGGCGGTGGTGGAACAGGCTAGGACTCTCACCTTCGTGTCGGAAAGCCGGCTTCAGTTCCTGGCCAGTGCGCCTCAGGCACAGCCACCTCCTGTCAGCGGAAGCTTGCGTGGTGCTATGACGCTGAACGCCTTTCAGGGGAGCCCTGGACTCAGATGGACTGGGAAGAAAGGACTGAAAATCTACTTTCAAAAAGCAGCCAGTGAAAGCCCTCTGGATCACACGGTCCAGTCCACAGCTGGTCATGGGGATGGCACGTGGTTCCGCTGTGCGTGGGGTCACCACGTATTGGAGGCCGATTTGATGGTAGCTCAACAATTGTCACCTGTTGTAGTGACAGTAGCTGCTTTGGAAACAAAACGATAGCACTGAAGTCCAGCTGGATGTTTTTGCCTGCTGAAGGCTTTTTGTTTGAAGTTGTTTCTCTCTCATTTAAAACGGGACTTTGGGCAGGCGTTTTTATGGTTCCGGGCTGTGATAGGCTGTGCCGCAGCCGTAAGCACATCTTGGACTCTCTTTGTTGGGTTAGGGGCCTAACACAGCAAAGGTCTCCTGCTGACTCACACAAACTCTGCTGAGGTCGAAGACTCTCCAGAGTAGTGTCTGTCCTTAATTTCCACTCGGAGGTACAGGCCACTTCCATCCTGGCTCCTCTGTCACATCCCATGGCCTCTCTGGCTGCTGCTGAAGGAGAACAGAGCATGGGAGACGCCCCTGGTTCTACCTGCCCCAGCTTGGAAGGGGCACACATAACCACCCATCACATCCACTGGCCAGAACTAGTTACGTGGCCTCAGTCTAACGGCAGGGGACGTTGGGAGATAAAGAACACGTGGCTATTTTGCTAAAGATAAACTTGAATACAACACTGAGATAGGGTCACCATGAGTCATAATTGACTTGACGGCAGTGGGTTTGGTTTTGGTTTAATGTGAGCAAAAGAACTGAAAACAAGTTGCAAAGAGGAAAACTCCCTCATGGTTGTAGCGTTAGTTGCCACTGAGTCAACCCTAGAGCTGTACTCTATCAGGTTTTTAAGGCTGTGATCTTTCAGACGCAGTTTGCCAGGCCTTACTTCCAAGGTGCCTGTGGGTAGGTTTGAACAGCCAACCTTTTGGTTAGTAGTCCAGCACTTAACCATTTATGCCACCTTGGGCTTCCCTCATCTGTAAATGTTATTTCATTTTGGGTTTGTTAACCCTTTGCCATCACCTCTTGTGTTCAGTCTGCAGGAAGCCCTGCTTTGGCAGGTCCCAGCACCACTGCCATGATTATCAGTCGAGGAAGGCCTTTCAGAAGCAGGACTACTTCCTGGAGCAGATATTAAACACGGACTGTTGTTTGTATTTTGGAAATACATGCCTTCTAGAACTTTTTACTTACTGCATTTTAAAAATACATAGAATGTCATTTTTATTGTTACCCCACTAATCCTCTATTTTCCATGTGATCTTGATTTTGCCAACTGAAGTTTTGCCAAACACAGAACTCTCTTTAGGAGTGTAACTTCTAATGTTAGTTTATATCTTGCTTTTGGAGGCTTTGCACATGTTAGGTCTCCCCAGCTAGCAGAAAGTTCTTTCAGTCCAGAAAACTTTTCAGTCTCTGCATTGCTTTGGGTTGGGTCCTCAGCAGTGGCCCCTGAGACAGTGATCTGAGCACGGATAATTAACTTACAGAGTGAACCCAGGAATCACCAGCAGAGGAAGGGGAAGGGAGGCAGAGACAGGAGGGCAGCCAGTTAAGTTAAAGATCTAGTCACTGTTGTGGAGCTTAATTAAGCAACTGGAGCTTAATTCAGTTGGAGCACCCTGGGAGCCAGTGTAGCACACACATTGTGGAATTAACTCACTCAAGGGGTGAGGAAGTTGGGGTATTTATATACAAATGATTATGAGTCATTGGTTGAGGGCTGCTCCCAGGAGGTGTTACTTCACAGTACTTCACGCCCAGCTGAAAGTTGGATGGGGACATCAGTCGCATCTGCTCATTGATTGTGTGTAATGGTCAGTCAGACGCTCTAAGTAGCCAGATTCCAATATGGCCCTGTTGTCTCCGGGTCTTCACGCTCTATGTAGTCCGCTTCCATGCTGAGTCAGGGCTGGCCCTGTGTGACTGATAGAATATGGCAAAAGTGATAATGTGTGACTTCTGAGGCTTGGTCATAAAGGCATTGCAACTTCTGCCTCACCCTCTTGAATCCCTTGTTCTGGGGGAAGCTACCCACCATGCCACAAGAATTGCTCATGGAGAGGAGCTGAGGCCAACAGCCAACATTGAATTCCTAGTCACATGAGTGAGCCACTTTGGAAGTAGGTCCTCCAACCTTACTTAGCCTTCAGATGTTGACAGCCCCAGCTGAGATCTGACTGCAGCCACATGAGAGACCCCACAGGAGAACTGCCCAGCTGAGCCCTTCCCAGATTCCTGACCCACAAAAATCATGAGAGATAAGAAAGGAACATTATTGTTTCAAACTGCTAGGTTTGGCAGGGTGTGGGGGGACTTGTTATATGGCCGTAGATAACTAATACACTCCCCAAAGTCTTTTAATGCTTTGCGCATCAGTGGAGATCCCCAACCCCTGTGCCTGAGTAGTTTCCTCTTCAAGTGAGGAATGATGTGTTGAACAGAGATGGTGACTTTGGTGGGAAGAGAAAAAAATAAGGGGGAGAAACTATCTGTGCGAAGGCTCTTTTCAGTTAGCAGCTTCCTTGTAATCATTCCATTCACGAGTTCTTTGGGGAGGGGGGAAATGCAACATATAATTTTAAAAGAAGCTTCACTATTTCAGAAGAAAATTGCCATGCAGGCTGGGAGGCATAGCAGCTTCCTGGTGCTGGAAGAACTGAAGGCTGCTCCGTCTCCTGTATTATCTGTAATCTTTGTCCTCGGTTCCTGCCATCTGGCCACTTAGAGCTTTGTGATTCTTTGGCAGTGCTGGGGCAGTATTGAGAGACCCCCCCACCCCAGCTTGCTATTTCTGTGGCCTTTTATTTGGCCTCTCTAGGGGGTATATTTCTCAGCAGCAGCTATGAAGTCACTTCAGGAGCAGCCAAGAAGATCCCCATACCTGGTAATTTAGCTCCTTTTGTGAGCTATTTTATTTCTGATGCCTTCTGTGGAAATTTTGTTCTGGGCTGACTTGACTATGTTTTCAGTATTGGTTGTCTCTTTGAATAATCTGCTAAAGTTTGGTGCTTGTCAGGAAAGAAAAGGTGGGAAGAGGGAGCTCCTCTGAGCTTTCAGAGGACCATGCGGTGGGTGTCTTGTGTACCCAGCCCACGTTAGTCAGGGCTGTGTGGTGTATCTTCTCTCCAGGAGAAACCAAAGTTTTCCTTTTTACATAAGGTCTTCATCTCTTAAATAACAGGAGTGTAGCTGCTTAACTTGCTTCTTGGGACCAGTTTTTGGGGTTGGCATTTTTTCTGTCATTCCTTCCCATGGTTTGGGCAGGTTTGCATGTGACATTGCCCACGGTGCTTGTTTCTGTGGTGTTTGAGGCTGTGGGCAGAGGGCATTGCCTCAGGGGAAGTGATTTTCGTTTATTCACCCAGTACAGATGTCCTGTGCATGTGCTGCTTAGAGCATCATGTCAGATCTGCCGTCTTCGTAAACACAGGGGACATAGGCTGTCTGGGTCCTTCCTCTCATGGCCAGTTATGATGCTCACAGATACTCCATTTGCCCTTTCTCTGGGCACATGTGAAATTGTACTTCCCATCCCATGGAATTAGTTAAGTGTGGCCGTATGGCTCCTTCGGGCAGTGCAGGGTGAGCGGAGGTGCGTGCGTCCATCCCTGTTCTCCCTGCGCAGCAACTGGCGATGCTCCAGATGGTAGAAGCTCTGTCTGAGGTTTTGGGATGGTTTGTTACCAAGCCTATCCTGACTATTACACCCCTCCATGCAGATCAAGTTGTCAATCAAAGCAAACCATCATAATACCTTAGAGCACATGTGCTGGGGCAAGAAACCCACATGAGCACAGGGTCCAGGCAGATGACATAGGACCACATGTTTACATACCAGTGTATGGAAATATCCCTTTCTTCTACAAAGGAGTACTATTTCCCATTGTTCTGTAAATATCTAATTTACCCTTTCTTTATCCACTTTTTATAGGGACATCAGTACAGAGAAATATTTCTGTGTTATAAAATGCAGTACCAAAAAAACCTGTTGCTGTCGAGTCGATTCCAACTCATAGGGACCCTACAGGACAAAGAAGAACTGCCCCGTAGAGTTTCCAAGAAACAGCTGGTGGATTCAAACTGCCGACTTTTTCGTTAGCAGCCGAACACTTAACTGCTGTGCCACCAGGGCTCCCATAAAATGCAGTAGGAAAGATAAATGGCAACCGACCCTCACCCTCAGTGTTGGAGAGACAACAGAAAGTGTTGCGTACCAAGAAAGACTGGCAAGCAATTGTTCTGCCTTAGCTCGAGCCAGTTGTTGCCACTGAGTGAGCAGATTTTCTGATTCTTATGTGAAATTAAGAGAGGGATATATGATGGTGAATGTTATGTGTCAGCTTGGCTAGGCAGTGATTCTAGTGCTTTGGCACATACTGGACTGGCTGCTCTTTCATAATGCAATATAATGTGATCATCTTCCAAAAGGTGGTCTGATGTGGTTAGCCAATCAGATGAAAGGGGAGTTTCCTTGGGAGTGTGGCCTTCTCTAGTATATAAATGGATGTTCTGGCAAAGCTCGCTCTCTCTTGACCCTGCACTTGTCTTGTCCCCTGACCTCCAGTTTCTGGGATGTAAGCCTACAGAAGTCTTCGACCTGCTGGCTGACCAGCAGATTTTGGTTTCACCAGTCCCCGCAATCCTGTGAGCCAGGAGAGGACTCCAGCCTGCCACCTGACCTGTGGATTTGGGACTTGCCAGCCTCCACAATTGTGTGAGCCATGCATCTCACTGGTTTTGATCTTCTAGAGAACCCAGACTATATGTATATAAATACACACACACACACACAAAACAAAACAAAACTTTAAAACAGCGTAGAACAGACAGAACAGATATGTGAGTCCCACAGAGCTGTGGTTTCTGGGGTGAGAATGGACCTGCCTGGAGGAGAGCCTCGGATGCGGTCTTTGCCACCTGCTTCCTTGCACATTGCCTACTGATGGAAATGTTGAAGTGTTAGCTCCATCTTTGTGGTCTGTATGGTTTTTCAAAAGATTGTCATTTTCTTTTTCGGTGTTTTTTTTTTTAAGGGGAGTGGGGCCCCCACTATCCTCCTCCTTACCTTCTTTGGTTTATATAGTAAGTCTTGCATTGGGCTACTTAAAATGAAGAGTCAAAATGGGGTAATTCTTGGACCGTCTTGTAATGTAGAATAACCTGTGACAATGCTTTTTTTTTTTTTATTAACTTTTATTGAGCTTCAAGTGAACGTTTACAAATCAAGTCAGTCTGTCACATATAGGTTTATATACATCTTACTCCGTACTCCCACTTGCTCTCCCCCTAATGAGTCAGCCCTTCCAGTCTCTCCTTTCGTGACAATTTTCCCAGCTTCCAACTCTCTCTATCCTCCCATCCCTACTCCAGACAGGAGATGCCAACACAGTCTCAAGTGTCCACCTGATATAATTAGCTCACTCTTCATCAGCATCTCTCTCCTACCCACTGTCCAGTCCCTTTCATGTCTGATGAGTTGTCTTCGGGGATGGCTCCTGTCCTGTGCCAACAGAAGGTTTGGGGACCTTGACCACCGGGATTCCTCTAGTCTCAGTCAGACTGTTAAGTATGGTCTTTTTATGAGAATTTGGGATCTGCATCCCACTGATCTCCTGCTCCCTAAGGGGTTCTCTGTTGTGCTCCCTGTCAGGGCAGTCATCGATTGTGGCCGGGCACCAACTAGTTCTTCTGGTCTCAGGATGATGTAGGTCTCTGGTTCATGTGGCCCTTTCTGTCTCTTGGGCTCTTAGTTGTTGTGTGAGCTTGATGTTCTTCATTCTCCTTTGCTCCAGGTGGGTTGAGACCAATTGATGCATCTTAGATGGCAGCTTGTTAGCATTTAAGACCCCAGATGCCACATTTCAAAGTGGGATGCAGAATGTTTTCATAATAGGATTATTTTGCCAGTTGACTTAGAAGTCCCCTTAAACCATGGTCCCCAAACCCCCGCCCTTGCTCCGCTGACCTTTGAAGCATTCATTTTATCCCGGAAACTTCTTTGCTTTTGGTCCAGTCCAATTGAGCTGACCTTCCATGTATTGAGTGTTGTCTTTCCCTTCACCTAAAGCAGTTCTTTTTTTTTTTTAATTTTTATTAAGCTTCAAGTGAACATTTACCATTCCAATCAGTCTGTCACATGTAGGTTTACATACATCTTACTCCCTTCTCCCACTTGCTCTCCCCCTATTGAGTCAGCCCTTACAGTCTCTCATTTCGTGCCAATTTTGCCATCTTCCCTCTCTCTCTATCTTCCCATCCCCCCTCCAGTCAAGAGTTGCCAACACACTCTCCCGTGTCCACCTGATTTAATTAGCTCACTCTTCATCAGCATCTCTCTCCCCGCCACTGACCAGTCCTTTTCATTCCTGATGATTTGTCTTCGGGGATGGTTCCTGTCCTGTGCCATCAGAAGTTCTGGGGAGCATTGTCTCTGGGATTCCTCTAGTCGCAATCATACCATTAGGCGTGGTCTTTTAATGAGAATTTGGGGTCTGTATCCCATTGGTCTTCTGCTCCCTCAGGAGTTGTCTGTTGTGCTCCCTGACAGGACAGACATCGATTGTGGCCGGGCACCAACTAGTTCTTCTGGTCTCAGGATAATGTAGGTCTCTGGTTCATGTGGTCCTTTCTGTCTCTTGGGTTCTTAGTTGTCGTGTGACCTTGGTGTTCTTCCTTTGCCTTTGCTCCAGGTGGGTTGAGACCAATTAATGTATTTTAGATGGCCGCTTGTTGGCATTTAGGACCCCAGGCGCCACAATTCAAAGTGGGATGCAGAGTGTTTTCATAATAGAATTGTTTTGCCCGTTGACTTAGAAGTCCCCTCAAACCAAGTTCCTCAGACCCCAGCCCCTGCTTCGCTGACCTTTGAAGCTTTCATTTTATCCCGGAAACCTCTTTACTTTTAATCCAGTCCAATTAGGCTGACCTTCCTTGTTTTGAGTGTTGTCTTTCCCTTCACCCAAAGCAGTTCTTATCTACAGATTGATCAATAAAAAGCCCTCTCCCTCCCTCCCCCCTTTGTAACCACATAAGTATGTGTTCTCCGTTTTTTCTATTTCTCAAGATCTTATAATAGTGGTCTTATACAATATTTGTCCTTTTGCAACTGACTCATTTCGCTCAGCATAATGCCTTCCAGATTCCTCCATGTTATGAAATGTTTCAGGGACTCGTCACTGTTCTTTATCGATGCGTAGTATTCCATTGTGTGAATATACCACAATTTATTTACCCATTCGTCCGTTGATGGACATCTTGGTTGCTTCCAGCTTTTTGCTATTGTAAACAGAGCTGCAATAAACATGGGTGTGCATATATCTGTTTGTGTGAAGGCTCTTGTATCTTTAGGGTATATTCCGAGGACTGGGATTTCTGGGTTGTATGGTAGTTCTATTTCTAACTGTTTAAGATTACGCCAGATGGATTTCCAAAGTGGTTGTACCATTTTACAATCCCACCAGCAGTGTATGAGAGTTCCAATCTCTCCGCAGCCTCTCCAACATTTATTATTTTGTGTTTTTTGAATTAATGCTAGTCTAGTTGGTGTGAGATGGAATCTCATCGTAGTTTTAATTTGCATTTCTCTAATGGCTAATGATCGAGAGCATTTTCTCATGTATCTGTTGGCTGCCTGAATATCTTCCTTAGTGAAATGTGTGTTCATATCCTTTGCCCACTTCTTGATTGGGTTGTTTGTCTTTTTGTGGTTGAGTTTTGACAGAATCATGTAGATTTTAGAGATCAGGCGCTGGTCGGAGATGTCATAGCTGAATATTCTTTCCCAGTCTGTAGGTGGTCTTTTTACTGTTTTGGTGAAGTCTTTAGATGAGCATAGGTGTTTGATTTTTAGGAGCTCCCAGTTATCTGGTTTCTCTTCATCATTTTTGGTAATGTTTTGTATTCTGTTTAGGCCCTGTATTAGGGCTCTTAGGGTAGATCCTATTTTTTCTTCCATGATTTTTATCGTTTTAGTCTTTATGTTTAGGTCTTTGATCCACTTGGAGTTAGTTTTTGTGCATGGTGTGAGGTATGGGTCCTGTTTCATTCTTTTGCAATTGGATATCCAGGTATGCCAGCACCATTTGTTAAAAAGACTATTATTTCCCCAATTCGTGACTCTCTGTCTCTTTATTGGTGCATTTAGTCCATTTACATTCAGCGTAATTATAGATAAGTAAATTTTTAGTGCTGTCATTTTGATGCCTTTTCATGTGTGTTGTTGGCCCTTTCATTTTTCCACATGCTTTTTTGTGCTGAGACGTATTTCTTAGTAGCTTCTGAGATCCTCATTTTCATAATGTTTAACTTTGTGTTTATTGAGTCGTTACGTTTTTCTTGGCTTTTTTCTTGAGTTATGGAATTGATATTCCTTTTTGTGGTTACCTTTTTATTTACCCCTATTTTTCTAAGTAAAAACCTAACTTGTATCCTTCTATATTGCCTTGTATCACTCTACATCTGGCAGTTCAATGCCTCCTGTATTTAGTCCCTCTTTTTGATTATTGTGATCGTTTATCTATTGATTTCCATGATTTCCTGTTGTGTGTATTATTTTGTTTATTTATTTATTTTTTAGAATTAGTCTTAATTTGTTTGTTTTTGTGCTTTCCCTATTTGAGTTGCGTTGATATCAGGACGTTCTGTTTTGTGACCTTGTATTGTGCTGGTACCTGATATTATTGGTCATCCGGCCAAACAATCTCCTTTAGCATTTCTTGCAGTCTTGGTTTAGTTTTTGCAAATTCTCTAAACTTGTGTTTATCTGTAAATATCTTAATTTCTCCTTCATATTTCAAAGAGAGTTTTGCTGGATATATGATCCTTGGTTGGCAGTTTTTCTCGTTCAGTGCCCTGTATACGTCGTCCCATTCCCTTCTTGCCTGCATGGCTTCTGCTGAGTAGTCTGAACTTATTCTTATTGATTCTCCCTTGAAGGAAACCTTTCTTTTCTCCCTGGCTGCTTTTAAAATTTTCTGTTTGTCTTTGGTTTTGGCAAGTTTGATGATAATATGTCTTGGTGTTTTTCTTTTTGGATCAATCTTAAATGGGGTTCGATGAGCATCTTGGATAGATATCCTTTCGTCTTTCATGATGTCAGGGAAGTTTTGTGTCAGGAGTTCTTCAACTATTTTCTCTGTGTTTTCTGTCCCCCCTCCCTGTTCTGGGACTCCAATCACTCGCAAGTTATCCTTCTTGATAGAGTCCCACATGATTCTTAGGGTTTCTTCATTTTTTTAAATTCTCTTATCTGATTTTTTTCCAGCTATGTTGGTGTTGTTTCCCTGGTCCTCCAGAAGTCCCAGTCTACACTCTAATTGCTCGAGTCTGCTCCTCTGACTTTCTATTGCGTTGTCAAATTCTGTAATTTTATTGTTAATCTTTTGGATTTCTACATGCTGTCTCTCTATGGATTCTTGCAACTTATTAATTTTTCCGCTATGTTCTTGAATAATCTTTTTGAGTTCTTCAACAGTTTTATCAGTGTGTTCCTTGGCTTTTTCTGCATTTATCCTAATTTCATTTGTGATATCTTTAAGCATTCTGTAAATTAGTTTTTTATATTCTGTATCTGATAATTCCAGGATTGTATCTTCATTTGGGAAAGATTTTGATTGTTTTGTTTGGGGGGTTGGAGAAGCTGTCATGGTCTGTTTCTTTATGTGGTTTGATATGGACTGCTGTCTCCGAGCCATCACTGGGAAACTAGATTTTCCAAGTAGTCGGCTGGTACGCTGGCTCCTGGTTCTGAAAACGGTCGTTGTCTGCCCGTATTTGTTCGTTTTCCGTCTCTAAGTCTGTGCTTGTTGTTCAGAGTTCGTAGATTGTTCTGTATGTGATCGATTCCCTTGTTTTTCCGAGTCTTTGTTGCAAGAGGGATCCACGGTAGCATCCACCTAGTCCACCATCTTGGCCCCGCTCCCGACAATGCTTTTTTGGTGGGTCATTGTGCCGGAGACCTTCTGTTTGTCCTCTCAGCCCTGCTCCCCCCGCCAGGCTCCCCCTGCTCTCCCTTTTCTCTCCTTGCTCTCTGCCCTAGCAGGCCGACCTGTAAGGGCTATGTCAACAGGGTTGCCAGACCTCCTGGATTCCAGCTGGGTTTGGCAAACGAGGAGCCCAGCACGAGATGGAGAGAAGGAGGAGAGAGAGGGGTCAGGGTATCTGTTCTCCCCTCTCCTCCCTTTGAGGGTGACGTGGATTGGCTTTCTTCTCAGTGGAAGATCATGACTCTCCCAAGGTGGTGGACCCTGTGTGACCTGACTTCTTCTGGGTTCCAGTAATCTCTCTCTCCTCTTGTCCCTTCAGGCCATGGCCTGGTAAAAGCTCTGTTGCTCCCATCCCGAGGTATTATACTATCCCTTGTAATTCCCCTGTACCCTTTCTGTTCTAAATCATCCCTTTGAACCAAGTCCTCTTCAGTTTAAATTATCCTAGTTTGCCTATGTCATTTATTTCTGGTTGGGACACTCACTGATTCAGTCATCGTAAAAGTAGTATGTGATCATTGCAGATAATTTGGAAAATGGGGGAAAGTAGAAAGAGTAAGAGAAAAAAAGAATCCTTAATTTTAATACCCAGATTATCAGCACTGTTAACATGCTGTCCTATTTTTTCCTTCCAGACATTTTTCTTGTTCAGTACATTTTTTTTTTACTTAGTTACAGTCACTTGGTATGTAGTTTTATGTCCTTTTTTCTTGAACACTACATCATTCATGGTGTTGTTATATTCTCTTCACAAGGGTCTCTTTTAATGACTGCTGTAAGGGATGCTATTTAAATAAGCCTTTTTAACAAACTTCAAAACCATAAAAATTATATTTTGTACAGTTAAAATATATCTAATAGCACAGGAGGGGATGAGCCAAGAAAAACAAATTTAAGAAACTGTCTCAGGTGCTTCCCAGGTATCAGGCTTGTTCTGGGTGCAGGATGTGAACGCGAAAAAAACAGCGTCACAAATTCTCCGGGCTTGGAGCTAATACATGTTGATTTTCTATCAAATCCTTTTGGGACTAGTTTGGAGTAGTTACCCACTAAGATTTTTTTTTTTTTTTTTTTGGTCACATTTGACTAATGGAATCTACGTGTTTGGAAAAACACCACACAAAAATATTGCTCTTTTCCCTGGAGAGGAATTGAGCTTATATGATTTGGGGGAGATCCACTTTATGATAAAGGATACAAAATTACAAATAGGAAAGAAATCACAGCACATTATAAAATGTAACAGTGTTATATAACAAACATATCACAAACAGTATAAAATCCAGAAAATAACATACAATTATTATTATTTTAATTAATTGCCTGACATAGTGTATAATCTCTTTCTTACAGTTTTTTGGCTGAATGCTCATTGATTAGCTCTTTACATGATGATGGTTTTGTGACACTGTTTTCTGTGGAGAGAACAGGAAGCCGATTTAGTCTTTTTCTGTCAGTGCCTCTCCGCGAGGGCTGCACAGGAGAATAATCTGGGGAGCTTTGAAGAATCCCGATGCTCAAGACTCTCCCTGGAACAATTAAATCAGAGTCGCTGGGGCCCAGGCAGCAGCACTTTTTAAAAGAGAACCACAACTTTAGAATGAATGATGGAAATTTGGCTTTTATTGATGGCTTAGAAAAGTTCATTTCAGGCTTGCTCCTTCTTGTGAGCATTGTCAGACATTTTTAGGCTTATTGTCAAATTTGGAAAAACTGCTCTCCAAGTTCTTTCATATATGAGCTGTGAGACTTTAGGGCATTTCAGGTTTTCTCTGCAGTGACTAACTTTAAATATTCTTTGAATTGAAGGTACTCATTAACCCGTTTGTAATTGGTCTCCTCATTTTAGAGGTGGTTTTATGTTATTTTCATTGAGATTAGTATTTTGTATCAAACAAGCTAGAAATGCCCTAAAGAAATGTGATTGCATGAGATCACTTCATCAGAAGGAGGAGTGTCAGCCAAGTCAAGGTCCAGCAGGGCAAGTGTCCAGGGGGGCTGGAGGGCAGAGTACTGGTGGGGCAGCTGCAGGCCACGAGGCTAGAAAAGGGAGCCTGGGTGCAGATGGGAATGTGTCACGTGGTGGTGAGTGCTGGAGGGTGGACACTGTGCCATTAGGTTAAAGGCTCAATAAGCATACAAAAGACAGTATCACACCATGTTACCGCCATTACCTTCAGAGCTAGGCAAAGCTTTGTGTGAATCCCAGCTCCGTAAACTGTACTGACCAGCAAACACTATACACAGAAATAAGACATAAATATAGCCCTCTACACTAAAAATGAATGAATCTCTAGGTCAGCTTCCCCTTCACAAGAACCCCACAGTGCACACGGCCACACTGATGCCATATTCTGGGAAGAGAAGGGTGGCAGAGGGCAAATGGAGTGAAGGAGACAGCAGCCTCAATGAAATGAGATAAGAGTATCTTTTATTAATCTTGTGAAAACATATGCCATGTGAATACAACGGTAGGTCTCCGAGAAGGGCCCATACAAGTGAGAGTCCCTGAAGCTTGAGCCTCTTTAGCTTGACAGTTCATCCCTCTGTGCTTTTGCACGTGGATTATCAACTGAAAGTCATGTGTGCCAGTACAATTGAGGCATAAGGGGGGATAAGAGAGTTATCGGTGACAAATTTTCTGTACAAGACTTAAAAAACAGTTTGCACTTTTTTGCCCTTCTTTTTTCAGTATATGTGAAATAATTGTTGCTTTTTGAGGTAGTAGCTTCACACTTTGTGGAATATTTTGAGGCTGAATATGAAAAACATATTCTTATGTTGCCAGCCTGTTTCCATTGTGTGCTCAACAAGAGACTCCTTTAGGAAATACAGCAAAGGTGGAACAAAAGCTGGCCTACTTAGGGGTTCTCAGTCTGGTCATTCCCTGGCATTAGGGCAGCATTGATGCTCCTCTGGGAGTGGCCACCGTGTGCTTTTACACCTTCCCAGCCACAGGTACAGAGGTTCACCTGCTTATAACCTGGGTTCGCAGTCATGGTCATGGCCATTTCTAAGATGTGTGGAGCCCCTGGAATCCTAGAGGAGCTGAGGCCGGGGGCAGCATTCTTCCCCAGGACTTGTTGAAGACAAAGCAGAAGATGAAAGTTAGCCTCAATCTGAAGGCAAAGAAACTGGGCCAGAGCCAGTCTTTTGCTCAGGGGCATTTATTGAATGCCTACTGTGTGGTGATTCTGTATCACGTGCTGGGGGTAGAGTTGTTTTATTTACTATTGCTGAGTAAGAGGTGGAAAACCCAAAAGTTAGAGGTGGAAAAACAACCATTTTGTCGTGTCATGGCTCTGGAGTCAGGAATTGGGACATAGCAGGGGTGACCTGTTTCTGCTGCATGGTGTCTGAGATCTCAGTTGGGAAGACTTGAGGAATGGGATGACTTGATGGCTGGGGCTGGAATGGTCTGGAGGCAGCTCCACTCACATGCAGATACCCTGGAACCTTAGCTGGGCTATGGGCTGGAGCTGTACATGTGGCTTCTTTATGCGGTCTCTGTGTAGGCTAGTTTGCGTTTCCTTGTAGTATGGTGGCTGGGATCTTAGAACAAGCATACCAAGAGAATAATGCAGAAGAGGATGGCATTTTAGAACCTATCCTCAGAAGTCACTTAGTGTCACTTCCACCATATTGGTTGAGGAAGTAGAGGTCCATCCATGTTCAAGATGGAGGAGTGGCAAGATTTTAAAAATATAGGTAGGATTGGAAATTATTGTGGCCATTTTTGGAAAGTACAGTCTGCCCTCATGGTTTTTAAACCTAAAAGGAAGGTAGTCATGCATTGAATTATTCAACAGATATCTGTTGAGCACTTTTGGTGTGCTAGGTACTGTCTTAAGCTCTAGGGATTCAGAGATAAATAAGACAGACGTGTTTCCTGACTCCACGGAGCTTATCTTCTGGTGGCAGAAATGGATAAGAAACGATTAAGTTAACATATACTATAATGCTAGGTAGTGATAAGTGATATAAAGAAAAACAGACAGGTTAAAGAGCCCTGGTGGGTCAGTAGTTAAGAGCTTGGCTGCTAACCAAAAGGTTGACAGTTTGAATCCACCAGCTGCTCCTTGGAAACCCTTTGAAGCAGTTTTGCTCTGTCCTATAGGGTCACTATGAGTCAGAATCGGCTCAATGGCAACTGGTTTGGTTGTTGTTATTTTCTTTTTTCGTAAGAGAAGACCTCACTCATAAGGTACATTCTAGGCAAAGGGAAGAGTAAGTACAAAGTTCAGAGGCAGAAATATTCTTGGTATGTTTGAGAAATGGTTATAAATTCAGTATGGCTGGAGCAGAGTGAGTGAGAGGAGTGGTTGAAAATGAGTTTGGAGAAGCAATAAGGGGTCAAATCATGGAGGGCCATGTAGTAGCAGGATTTGGATTTGATAATGAATACAGTAGGAGCCTGTAATAGTGAGCTTTGCTGGGTTAGGCTGCAGTAACAACCAGAGCTTAGTGACTGTAAATATTTCTTGGAGATGTCTAACCTCCTCTAACTTCACCAGGAAGAGGAGGGAGAATCAAGATCAGCATCAGCCCAAGGCTGATTCTTATAAGGTGGAAGTCAGACATACCTCCAGACTCCAAACTTATTACCAATTCTGATACCAGCCATCCCTCCCAAGGTACTCTCTACTTCTCTGCTGGGTTTGATAATTCATTGCAATGGCCACACAGAGTTCACAGACCATACTCACAGTTATGAGATTTATTATGGCCGTAACAGGCTACTTGGGATCAGGATCAGGAAGCATATAGGCAAAGTCTCCCTTCTTCAGTGCAGGACAGCTGTCTCTGCTCTTCTTGGCCATGCAGAGCTCCTCTTGGCCCCCTGAGGACAGGCTCCTCTCGGCCCCTTCAGGACAGGTCTCTTCTCTCAGCCCTTACCCCTTGGCCCTCAGCCCTCAGCCCCACTCAGACCTGTGTCTGCCCTGCTCAGGCAAGTGTTACAAAGATCTTTAGCTCCACCAATAAGTGCCCAAAGGCACCCCACCCAACCAGTAAGCCTTGGTCCATAGGGGCTTAGCTCTCTCGCTCCATGGGTAGGTAAGCCTAGCTTTGTTGACAAGCTTTTGGAGATATCCCACTCTGGCAGGAAGCCTCCTGCCCAAAGGCACTCAGCTCTCTTGCTCTGTGGATTGGCTTGCTCACTGTAGCCCACTGTGCTGTCTTACACTACACTAGTCTCCTGATTCTGCTGCTGCTGTTTCTCTGCCACTGTTTCTCGCTGTCTTGTACTGTGTCTGGTGTTACAGCTTTTTCTCTGACTCCTGGGTGTAGGGTGTTCTCAGCGCAGGGACCCTGGGTCCAGAGGATGTGTTCTACTCCTGGATTTTCTTTCTTGATGGTAGTGAAGGCCTCTCTTTCTGCCTCTGGGATGGCTTATTTTAAGCCTAGTGGGTTGGCAAAACTGATCAATCCCCTCGTTAGGGTTCTATGCACCTTATTTGCATGGTTCCATCCCCAAAATGATCCCATGCACCTTATTTGAATTATTAGCAATGCTGTCCAATCCCCTTGATGGGCCACAAGTACCTTATTTGCATAGCCCCACCCAATCATTTTGTAGCCATTTTCCATGGCTAGAAGGGCCATGCTGAGTAATTCACTGCACTGCAGTGACCTATGACAACGAATTGTGATAAGTGCTGTGAAGGAAAACCTCAAGGGAAACCTTCAGGGATGGCTAGAGTTCATCTTTAAAACATTGTAACCAAGACCTACATAGTTACATGTCCTTCACAGGTCAGCTGTGGCACTCCTCTTCATTCCAGGACGGCTGAAGGAGCCGTCCTTATCTGAGAGGTTGCTGTTCCGGTGGCAGAAGGAAAGAGCAATTTCAGAAACCATGACAGCTTCTGCTTTGAAGTAGCATCTGTCACTTCTGTTCCCATTTCATTGGCCAAAGCAAGTCACATGTCCAAGGATGACTTTGGTGATGTGGGAGTGATAATCCTCCCATGGTGTACGTGTGTGTGTCTGTCCAGAGAACAGTTATGAATAAACAACACACTACCTCACAGCCATTGGAGGGTTTTGAGTAGGCAATAACAAT